>NC_064619.1:331245649-332495649 GCF_023898315.1 Schistocerca nitens
TACTATGTGAATATTTACATCATTCCAGTCCTCTGGTGAATCAGGCGCTAGCTTACGGGACTGGGAGGTGAGGCAGATGCGGTTCAAATCCGCGCAGCACATTAACGACAGGATGCTGGTACATTGGCCAGAGTGTGGTTTTTTAAGCGGTTTTCCGCACTCGTTTAGGCAGGTGGTGGGCTGATGCTGAGATACCGCCGCAAAGAATACGATTCATTAGCAGAATACGCAACACATAAACGAAGTTTACACGATTCGCAGACAGGTGGCGAATGTGACCTCCATTCCTTGGGTTACCTTGATGGCTGTAGCGCAGTTAGTTAGCTAATTAGTTACATGTTCCATAGATCATTTGATCGACTCTCTCATCGAAATGGTGTGGATTAGAGTTGTGTTCTAGCAAAACTATGGTTCATAGTTTTGGTACACTGGATGCATGACGTACTAAATTGTAGAATTACTCATAGTACTGGTAGCACTGGTAAGGAAAGGAACATAGATGATTGTGTAACAGAGAAACTGGGAACCGAGGACTTCTCTTTGTCTTTTACTTGTGTGCTTGTTTGTTTTGCGCATAATTAGAACTGCACATCAATGAGTGTTAGTGTATTGGATATCTTACATCAATGAAGAATATAAATTGCATTTTATAGGTAATAAAAATCAATTGATCGCGGAACTTCTGCACTTTTAAGCAGACAAAGTAATTACTTTTGATAAAAGTAAAGTTTATAAGCACAAACTTAGAAAAGTCTGCATAATTATTGTTGTTATTTTGTACTCAGCAGAACGTTCTTCACCATGCTCAAAGGTAAGAGTTTACTCTTATTATTGATAAATTCGAAGTTGTTTTTGAATAACAGAAACATGTTTTATGTAACTTCGACGAAGTATTTGTTTTATACTCGTATACTATTGTTTTGTGTTCTTTATTTCGCCTTTTGTTGAGGAAATTGCGCCTTCTAGCACTATCTGATAAATCTTTGTTTCCTTTATTTTCACTGCAACATGCCACTGTTTCACGTCACAAATCAACAATTTTCGAATAAAATCTGAATAAAACACTAACAGTTTCAACTTTGCTATAAATACTGTTTATTTTTAAGTAACAGAAGGATAGCTATGTTGAACAAAACTGTTCCGTGGGTTACAAAGTCCTTTATATATCCTCACTCAGTTTCATAACGGTTCATAGCTTTCGGTTTTTGGGGGAATCTGCGAGGGCTATTCGGAAAGAGATCCCGTCGGTCGCGAAATGGAAGCGACAGTGAAAATCTGACGAAGCTTTGCACAGATGTGATGGGCAGCGTGTTTAGTTCGCCCGTCGATCGCGTCACGTCGCTCTTTTCAGTTCTGCGCACATAATGAGCACGTAAAGCTGCCTGGAACAACAGTTTCTCCCTACGAGTGCGACTGCCCGCTGCCAGACTTCTCCTCGTTTCTTACGACCCTACTTAACGTACCTGTCATGTATTTCCTTCTTCAATACTCAATCGTCGGCCACACAATGCAGGGTCAATGAGGATGTTCCTGCAGCGTTTTCTATTTGAAGTGTTTGATCACTCACCATACAGCCTGGACTTGGCTCCCTCTGATGTTCGTCTCTGCTCACATGAACCGCTGTCTATGAACACAACGTTGTGCCACACATAATGAACTGCAGACCAGCGGATAGAAGTCACGAAGATCACAGGCGGATGCCTTCTGTGACGATGGTGTTGGTACAAAGCTAAGACAAATGTCTTAAGTCGGAGCGGCGACTATATAGAGAAATAGCTGGATGGTGTAGCAAACTGTTGCAAATAAAAAACTTTTAGTTTTCACTATGGTTTTTATTTCGCGTCCGATCGGACTTAACTTTCCGAATAGTCCTCCTAGTAAGACACTGATCTCTTACATAAAGAAAGAAATCGTTATGAGATAACGCCCGATAGATATGCGACACACTTATCGTGTAGATTATGCGGGTACAATCTTAAACTAGTAGGACCTTAAACTACTAGGAAAACTAGCGTAGTCTACGCTTACTTACTATAGTCCACGGTAGAATACGACGCATCGAATCATGCCGCTGCACATGAAAATTGGTTATTTTCTTTGAGCCATCTAATTATCAAACAAAAAATTTGTGCATAGTATAAAAAGGGTTGTCCAGAAGAAACGATTCTTTGGTTAGAAAGTGCGTCCAGTCATTACGTTAAACAAAATGAAATTTGCCTAGTCGTGAAAAAGTCGGACTTCGTATTAGACGGGAGGAGCTCTAGGGAAAAAGAGGAAAAGAAAGATTTCAGTCATCTGGTGTTGATCGGCCAAAGAACACATGAGCGGGCTGTAGCCAGCAGCAGCAGCAGCAGCAGCAGGCCTGCTACCGCGTGTCCCCCCCGCTGGTCGCACGCTCGCAATCGCGCCGTCCATCTCTCGGGGCCGGCTCATTTTCCGCGAACTGTTCCGCCTATTCTATTGCGAATTAAGCTGCGCGCCGGCCGTAAGTCGCGCGAGCGCGCGCCTTCCATTTGCCGTAAAGCAGTCGCGCGCTGGCGGCTGGCGGCCAACCTTCGGCGCCCACGACGGGGCCCGCGTAAAGCCGGATCCCGCGCGCTTGCGTTCCGCTCGCATAAAGCACAGCGCGCTGCCGACAGCGCAATTACAGGAAGATGCTTATCTGGCCGGCGCTCGATTCTAATAAGTTGTTATATCCCCGGCGACCTTCTGTGAGCTACACGTCTGATGACAGCACACAGAAACTGAGCCAGTGAGCGGCGTCACACGCGTATATTGCACCACGCAATCATAAACGAGCCAAGAGGTAATACATTATGCGATCTGAACGTTTAAGAAAATACTAAAACTTGCCGCGGAATTTGTGCTTTAGAAATAGGGCGACACAGGATGAGATAAAGGGTCGAAAAACTACGTGTTGGACATACTCGTCCTCATCAGACCAGCGCTGGATAGCGACATGAATATTCACTTGATGTGGGTAAAAGACAGTGCCGGAATAGTACATAAAGGACCATCGATCAGCTCGCAAAGAGAGACATCAGAGAAGGAACATTTCGGCCAGTCAGGATTGCCGGCACTGTCTACGTTTCGGTTGCATAGAAAGTCATCGCCGCAACAGGAAGGCCTGCATTTCCCCAAGATTCAGCAACAGATACCCTCAGTACATCTACAGCTAGATACATAGTCCGCATGCCAGCATACCATGCAAGGCAGAGGGTTTCCTGTATTACTGTTTCACTCTAAATGGTGCGAGGGAGAAACCGCTGTCTATATGCTTCCGTACTACCCCTGATTTCTCTTATCACGGTCTTGACACGAAGTGTGTGTTGGTGGCATTAGGATTGTTCTACAGCTCGTCGCAAATTCCGGTTGTCTAAACTTTCTCAATAGTCTTTAGCGAAAGAACGTCTCCTTGCCTCCAGGGATTCCCTAGTGAATTCACGGAGCATTTATATAATACGCACCTGTTGATCGAACCTTTCGGCAGCAAATCTAGCAGCACGACTCCGGTATCCTCCGTTAATCCGACTTGGTATTTAAAACATTCCAGCAGTAAAGAATAAGTTTATCATCTGTTCCGTAAGCTGTCTCCTTTATAGATGTTAGACACTGTCTTAGAATTCTCCGAATAAATCGAAGTCGATCATTCGCTGTCCCTACAACCGACCTTATGTCCTCGTTCTGTTTCATATCGAGTTGCAAAGTTATGCCTACATATTTAATCCACGTGACTGTGTCAACCAGCACACTACTAATACTCTATTCGAACACTACACAATTGTTTTTCCTATTCACCTACATTAACTTAGATTGTTCCATATTTAGAGAAAGATACCATTCATCACTCCAAATAGAAACTTATCCAAGCCATCTTGTATCCTTCTACACTGATTAAAAGAAGACACTTTACCGTAGCTACAGCGTCGTCAGCAAACAGTCGCAGATTGCTGCTAACCATATCTGGCAGATCGTTTATGTTAATGGAGAACTAATACACTTTCCTGGGGCAGTCCTGACGATACCTTTGTCTTCGATGTACACTCAGCATCCAGGTTAACTACAGCGTTCTATTACTTAGAGAGTCTCTGAGTCACTCAGATATGTGAAAACCTCTACCGTCTGATCGGACCTTCGTTGTCTGCAGTGTGGTACTGTTTAAACGCTTTCTGGTAAATTTAGAAATATGAAATCTGCCTGTTGCCCTTCAATTGTTCGCAGGATATTTGCGAGGAAAGGTCGTACTGGATTAACGTCTACTCTCTGTTAATAATAAGAATGCGAGTGGAGCATGGCAGCTACCCAACACACGTACATAGGATTAAAATATGAAACTCGTGGGTATGATATCATAATGACACTGACGAGGCTGATCTGAATCACATCATGAACGCAGTATAATCCAGAAAAATGGTTCTGAGCACTATGGGACTTAACATCTGTGGTCATCAGTCCCCTAGAACTTAGAACTACTTAAACCTAACTAACCTAAGGACATCACACACATCCATGCCCGAGGCAGGATTCGAACCTGCGACCGTAGCAGTCGCGCGGTTCCGGACTGCGCGCCTAGAACCGCTAGACCACCGCGGCCGGCTATAATCCAGAGAGCGTACACCTACTGGGAGTGCCTCTGTGTTCGAATATAGTCTCTCTCTTGTACCGTTTTCAAGAGTAAAATTACCACATAGTGGCCGAGGTCCTCATAGAAACAAATATTCTTGTTTGAGAAGAACACGATCTAAACTTATTGATGAATAATGTTTTCTGTCTATGCAAGTAAGTCGGAAAACCCCTGTCCTTGTGCCAAAGTCGGATTTGCAGTCCTTGCGTTACAATATTTTACTGAAAATCCGTTGAGCAGAGACGGGTTCGCCGTTATTGGAAATGAATACAGACCATAGCCGTCTATAAAAAGAGACGTAAAACTGATGTATTTATTTGTGCCAAAATAATAGAACATGTTCAGAGTTACAACAGTATGACTTACGTGGAACAAAGAAGACTTCTCCGTGGAGATCAGCATGGGTCTCGAGAGCATCTATGATTCCGACACAACTAGCACTTTGCCCACGTAATGTCCTGAACATCATAGACAGAGGAAAACATGCTGTCCGTATTTCTAGACTTCCGAGAATCTTTTGATTCATTACAACATCGTATTATTCCAAAAAAAAAAAAAAAAAAAAAAAAAAACGACGTTCCTGTGGAATATTTAACCAAGTTTGCGACAGGAGGCAGGACATAGGACGTTATCCTGGATGGAGAATTCACTACAAACGGCGAATTAATATCTGATGTAACCCAGAGTAGCAGTAGGGCCATTCTCGTTAACACATTAAAGACGCAGCGGATAGCGTTAGTTGCAGTCTCTGGTTTTTCGCAAATAATGCAGTGATTTTGAAGAAAACCTGTCCTGTAAAAATTTCAGTAATATCCATTTAGATCTCGACAAAATATTAGTCTGGTGAAATAAATGGCAACTATGTCTTATTGCAAAGTTGTACACATTACAGCATTAATGACCAAAGGCTAGAGCCAGTCATGTCAGTTGAGTGTTTCGGAGTAGCAATGTGTAGATACATAGCGTGGAGCGACTACATATAATGTCCAGCCACATTAATGTGATCACCAGCGAAAGCCTGAATAACCATATTTGGCAGCGCAGACTGCTGCGAAACGTGCAGGAAGCGAGTCCATGTGGTTCTGGAAGATACCGACAGGGACACCTGTGCCACGGCCGTCTGCTCTACATCTCTCAGTTAAGGATCCATGGCGTGAAAGCCAGGTCCCACAGATTCTCGATTGGATTTCAATCAGGGGAGTTTGGTAGTCAGGGGAGTAGTATGGTAAACTCATCTTGATACTCTTCGAAACATAAACGTACACTGCGAGATGCGTGACACGTTGCATTGTCCTGCTGGTAAAATCTATCGAGCTGAGACAAAACAAGCTGCATGTGGGGATAAACAAGATCCCCAAGGATGATCCATTGTGCTTCCAGAATGACGAGATCACTCACGGAATGCCACAAAAACATTCCCCAAACCATAACTGTTGCAGGGTGTTCGCTTTCAGAAGTTTCACTCCATAAACGCCGATGGCGATCTGTCCAGTGGAGCATAAAGCGTGATTCATCTGAAAATGCCACCTGTCGCCACTCAGTGGACTTCCAGTTGCAGTAAGGGCGTGAAATTTCGAGCCTTCGTCGCCATGAAGTCTACATGGCTGCATAAACCAGGCGCCTGCTGCGGAGGTCCATACGCAGTAACGTTCGCTGAACGTCGTTGAGGAAACACTGTTGGAAACCCCTTGGTTCTTGCCGGCCGCGGTGGTCTAGCGGTTCTAGGCGCTCAGTCCGGAACCGTGCGATTTCTACGGTCGCAGGTTCGAATCCTGCCTCGGGTATGGATGTGTGTGATGTCCTTAGGTTAGTTAGGTTTAAGTAGTTCTAAGTTCTAGGGGACTGATAACCACAGATGTCAAGTCCCATAGTGCTCAGAGCCATTTGAACCCGTGGTTCTTCTGGAAGGCCATTTGCTCAACTGTTCCATATCTAGTCGTCCATTCACATCTCCGCAGTCGTCGTTCACCGTTGTCGTCTATGGCCAGTCGGGCACCACTGTTGCCTCGGTGGCGGTTCTCGGTAGCGCCGTTTTACGAAGCACGCTTTACTTTAACGGCGGCACGCGAACAGTTTACAAACTTAGCCATTTCGGAAATGCTTCCATCCTAGGTCCGAAAGCCAATGATCATACCTTTTTGGACCTCAGCTAAATCACTCCGCTTCCGCATTACGACAACAACTGCACTGGTGTCCGTGCTGTGCTCTAATTGTCTTATAATCGTACTTGATTTGATAAAGCACGGTGAGCCCATGGTGTGATATAGTTGCATTCTAGTGACAAGCTTTAGTGAGGTTGTTGCCTCTCTATGTACCCTTATTGCTGATTGTATGTTATAGTCTGTGTGTCAGCGTAGATTGTATTGTTCGTGTGGGTTGCCTGTCTGGTGTGAATTAAGGTGTTGGTTATAATTGGGTGTTTGTTGCGCTGTCAAATGGGCAAGTGTTGTTATCGCGTTTTCTGCAAACTTATTTTAAGTGAGGCGAATCAATATTTCTTCTACATAAGATGTACATATATCTCTTGGGTTGTTGTTGTTGTTGTTGTTGTGGTCTTCAGTCCTGAGACTGGTTTGATGCAGCTCTCCGTGCTACCCTATCCTGTGCAAGTTTCTTCATCTCCCAGTACCTACTACAACCTACATCCTTCTGAATCTGCTTAGTGTATTCATCTCTTGGTCTCCCTCTACGAATTAAACCCTCCACGCTGCCCTCCAATGCTAAATTTGTGATCCCTTGATGCCTCAGAACATGTCCTACCAACCGGTCCCTTCTTCTCGTCAAGTTGTGCCACAAACTCCTCTTCTCCCCAATTCTATTCAATATCTCCCCATTAGTTATGTGATCTACCCATCTAATCTTCAGCATTCTTCTGTAGCACCACATTTCGAAAGCTTATATTCTCTTCCTGTCCAATTTATCGTCCATGTTTCACTTCCATACATGGCTTCGCTCCATACAAATACTTTCAGAAAAGACTTCCTGACACTTAAATCTATACTCGATGTTAACAAATTTCTCTTCTTCAGAAACGCTTTCCTTGCCATTGCCAGTCTACATTTTATATCTTCTCTACTTCGACCATCATCAGTTATTTTGCTCTCCAAACAGCAAAACTCCTTTACTACTTTAAGTGTCTCATTTCCTAATCTAATTCCCTCAGCATCACACGACTTAATTCGACTACATTCCATTATCCTCGTTTTGCTTTTGTTGATGTTCATCTTATATCCTCCTTTGAAGACACTGTCCATTCCGTTCAACTGCTCTTCCAAGTCCTTTGCTGTCTCTGACAGAATTACGATGTCATCGGCGAACCTCAAAGTTTTTATTTCTTCTCCATGGATTTTAATACCTACTCCGAATTTTTCTTTTGTTTCCTTTACTGCTTGCTCAATATACAGATTGAATAACATTGGTGAGAGGCTACAACCCTGTCTCACTCCCTTCCCAACCACTGCTTCCCTTTCATGCCCCTCGACTCTTATAACTGCCATCTGGTTTCTGTACAAATTGTAAACAGCCTTTCGCTCCCTGTATTTTACCCCTGCCACCTTTAGAATTTGAAAGAGAGTATTCCAGTCAACATTGTCAAAAGCTTTCTCTAAGTCTACAAATGCTAGAAACGTAGGTTTGCCTTTCCTTAATCTTTCTTCTAAGATAAGTAGTAAGGTCAGTATTGACTCACGTGTTCCAATATTTCTACGGAATCCAAACTGATCTTCCCCGAGGTCGGCTTCTACCAGTTTTTCCATTCGTCTGTAAAGAATTCGCGTTAGTATTTTGCAGCTGTGACTTATTAAACTGATAGTTCGGAAATTTTCACATCTGTCAACACCTTCTTTCTTTGGGCTTGGAATTATTATATTCTTCTTGAAGTCTGAGGGTACTTCGCCTGTCTCATACATCTCTTGGGCTACGTTTTTTATTGTGCGTTGTTTCTTGCCCCTTTCAATTTTTAATTATCTTGTTATAGTGGAACAAGAATTTATTTTTACGACATTTATATTATTGTATCAAAAGGTAACTAATTTTGAAAATCGTGTGTTTATGCGTGGGCTCTGCGTTGTAAGTTTTATATTAATGAGTGAGAATACGTAGTTAAGAGCCCACGTGTGTACAGCTATCAACCAAACTCACCGAAATCCTGCGGCAAAGATGTTTTGATTTTTGAGGTACACGCTTTGAACTTTCGTCTTTGGTTAAAGTACCGTTTCAAAATTACTGGAGGCGCAGGTGCAATTTCAATAGGAAGTTCCTTCGTTTCGGAGTCTGAGCCGAAATTGCATTACATCCGTGTAGGAAACACACAGACGGCCCCGTGTCGAGCGGCCGTGTGTGGCCACTGCAGCAGCGCAGCGCAGCGCGGCCGCTGTGCTAATTGGGTCTGCAGACGGAACAGACGGCGGACCTGACCGCCGACTCGGCCCCGCACACAGGCGGCCTTCTCTGGTTGGCTACTGCCTCAGACCGGTCCCTCAGTGAATGGGCCCCTTTACATGGCTGCTGACTGGAGCAGACGCTGACCGACCATACAAGCTAGCCCACTGACGGGCAGACGATACCGAGTGAAAGCCACAGCTCTAAAATCATTGATGTTTCAGAACGTTCTAAGCAACCGTGGGTAAGAGATCGTCGTTCACAGAGATAATGTAGTCAAATGAAAGTTCTTTCGGCCGTGATCTCGAAGCCCTATACACTCCGTTCGATATGCAAGACAGTTGCGCGAGGGAAAGGTGATGTAATGCTGGACTTTTTTGTTGTTATTGTTGTACCGGGTGAGTATAATTAAACTTTCCCTATTTAACACGTTATAACACGGAAACTATTTCGCGTACGAGGATCAAATTTGATAGCATTAATGTCAAGGTTACGGAGAAGAGCAGTAATGCAGAACCAATTCAATTGAAACACTTTTAATGTGCTGCTGGGTACATCGTACCTTTACATACCGGTACTATTACTGCTACAAATGGGGCTCAATATGGTGCCCACCAGTGTGCAGAAGAGTCAAAAAGCTCAGGATTGCATTGTGCACAGCAGAAAGAAGCTTGTCCCAGGTATGCTGACTACATCTTTTGACATGCTGCGCTTCAGATGAGCACATGTGTAAATGTTTCCCTCTTAAACCCTGTTCTTCAGATAGCCCCACAAATAGAAATCACAGGGAGTGAGATCAGGTGGTCGTGCCGCCCCAGCATTTGGAAACGGTCGGCTGATAATTCGATCTTTTCCAAATGTGTTTCGGAAAAGCAGGTGAAAAATCACGAGCGATGTGCGGTGGGGCCCAATCTTGCATGAAAACTGTTGAGTTCAATTCGTCTCTCTCCTGAAGGGCGGGTATCACATGCAGGTGAAGCATATCGCAGTAACGCTGGTCAGTCGCACTAAACATCTTTAGTCCTTGAGCGCCAGCCTGTTGAAAAAAGAATAGGCCAATGACGAACGTAGCCGTGAAGCCACACCATACGGTGACACGTTCACTGTACAGAGGAACAGTGACTGTAGATGAAGATCCCTACACTCGCTTATTCTGCGTGTTCATCTCATGCGTCAGAGAAAATTGAGCTTCGTCTATCCATAGGATGGTCCAGTCGCCAATTTCAATCCTTGCGAGAAAGTCAACGTCATTGTGCCTCCTGTGGTGCTAGGTGCTGTACGATATGGATCTTGTACGGATACCATTTGAGAATGGTTCGAAGCACCTCCCAGATAGTGGGCCACGGAATGATCGACTGCCGTGACGTAGCACGGCCACTGCCTCACAATAGGGAACTGCGCGCAGCGCTGTCTGCCACAGCAACAGCGATTTCATCAACCACCTGTGGTGCAACCGGTCGTCGGACCCTTCCCGGAGCGACGCCCAGTTCTCCAGTTGATTCGAACTTCTTCATCATGCTCCGCACAGCAGCTGGAGAAAGAGAACCTTTCCGTAATCCTTCCAGCCAGCGATATTTTCGAAGTGCGGCTGCAGCATTACTATTGTTTTCATAATATTCACCAATAATGCTCTGCTCCTATGTCCAAGCTCGTGTTGACACGTCAACTAGTGCACTGCGACTGGTCAGGTGTGTGACTACCTCTGTGAACCTTGACTAACCATCTGGTAGTTGTCAGTCTGAACTGATGTTCAACAGTTTGTAGCCCAGCCTCGAGTAATGACAAACACTCGGTAACACGGCATTGACCATCCGGTAATCACTCACTGACAGCTTCCGGGCTACCAGTGCGGCAAAT
This sequence comes from Schistocerca nitens, assembly GCF_023898315.1. Classification (NCBI taxonomy): domain Eukaryota; kingdom Metazoa; phylum Arthropoda; class Insecta; order Orthoptera; family Acrididae; genus Schistocerca; species Schistocerca nitens. The sequence continues at coordinate 331,256,511 of NC_064619.1, forward strand.
GTAGATAATACACTCCTGGAAATGGAAAAAAGAACACATTGACACCGGTGTGTCAGACCCACCATACTTGCTCCGGACACTGCGAGAGGGCTGTACAAGCAATGATCACACGCACGGCACAGCGGACACACCAGGAACCGCGGTGTTGGCCGTCGAATGGCGCTAGCTGCGCAGCATTTGTGCACCGCCGCCGTCAGTGTCAGCCAGTTTGCCGTGGCATACGGAGCTCCATCGCAGTCTTTAACACTGGTAGCATGCCGCGACAGCGTGGACGTGAACCGTATGTGCAGTTGACGGACTTTGAGCGAGGGCGTATAGTGGGCATGCGGGAGGCCGGGTGGACGTACCGCCGAATTGCTCAACACGTGGGGCGTGAGGTCTCCACAGTACATCGATGTTGTCGCCAGTGGTCGGCGGAAGGTGCACGTGCCCGTCGACCTGGGACCGGACCGCAGCGACGCACGGATGCACGCCAAGACCGTAGGATCCTACGCAGTGCCGTAGGGGACCGCACCGCCACTTCCCAGCAAATTAGGGACACTGTTGCTCCTGGGGTATCGGCGAGGACCATTCGCAACCGTCTCCATGAAGCTGGGCTACGGTCCCGCACACCGTTAGGCCGTCTTCCGCTCACGCCCCAACATCGTGCAGCCCGCCTCCAGTGGTGTCGCGACAGGCGTGAATGGAGGGACGAATGGAGACGTGTCGTCTTCAGCGATGAGAGTCGCTTCTACCTTGGTGCCAATGATGGTCGTATGCGTGTTTGGCGCCGTGCAGGTGAGCGCCACAATCAGGACTGCATACGACCGAGGCACACAGGGCCAACACCCGGCATCATGGTGTGGGGAGCGATCTCCTACACTGGCCGTACACCACTGGTGATCGAGGGGACACTGAATAGTGCACGGTACATCCAAACCGTCATCGAACCCATCGTTCTACCATTCCTAGACCGGCAAGGGAACTTGCTGTTCCAACAGGACAATGCACGTCCGCATGTATCCCGTGCCACCCAACGTGCTCTAGAAGGTGTAAGTCAACTACCCTGGCCAGCAAGATCTCCGGATCTGTCCCCCATTGAGCATGTTTGGGACTGGATGAAGCGTCGTCTCACGCGGTCTGCACGTCCAGCACGAACGCTGGTCCAACTGAGGCGCCAGGTGGAAATGGCATGGCAAGCCGTTCCACAGGACTACATCCAGCATCTCTACGATCGTCTCCATGGGAGAATAGCAGCCTGCATTGCTGCGAAAGGTGGATATACACTGTACTAGTGCCGACATTGTGCATGCTCTGTTGCCTGTGTCTATGTGCCTGTGGTTCTGTCAGTGTGATCATGTGATGTATCTGACCCCAGGAATGTGTCAATAAAGTTTCCCCTTCCTGGGACAATGAATTCACGGAGTTCTTATTTCAATTTCCAGGAGTGTAGTTTGGCATGAAATTGGTCAGTAACTGCTGAAGTGAAACAACTGGCAGAGTGAAGCTGTGCGTCCAAATTTATCTGCGAGCGACGGAAAGATGTCAACCTGCGAATTATTTTTGGTGGATGAAGGAAGTAGCCCCAGGTGTCAATCGGACGGAGAAGACTATTTCTGACTGTTTTGGCGGAAGCGTAATGAAGTTACTGTTACGTGCGCCGTACTGTGGCGACTGATCTACGCATACATCTATACGCTACAAACCACTGAAGTGCATGGCAGAGTGTACATCCCAGTGTGCCCGTGCTATTCACATATGGAGCGTGGGAAGAATTATTCCTTAAATTCCTCTGTGTGTGATGTAATCAATCTAATCTTGTCCTCAAGATACCTATGTGAGCGGTAACTAGGGGTTGTAGTAGTCGTATACGCCCAGCGTCGCCATTCAAAGCCGGTTGTTGAAAGTCTGTAACTAGACTGTATCGGGATAGTTTACGTCTATCTTCAAGGGTCTGCCAGTTCAATTTCTGCGGTATTTCTGTGACATTCTGCCACGAGTCAAAGAATCCTGTGACCATTCTGCTGCCTTTCTCTGTGTACATTCAACATCCCCTGTTAGCTCTATTTGGTACGGCTCTCACACACTTGAGCAATATTCTACAACCGGTTGCAGGAGTGATTGGTAAGCAGTCTCCTTTGTAGACTGACTATATTTTCCCAGTATTCTACCAATAAACAAATGCTGCTACCTACTTTGCCAATGACTGAGCCTATGTGACCATAATATGCATACTATGCTGCGTCTTCCTTGCTAGAAAGTCCTCAGTTCAGTCACAGATTTCTCTTGATACCCCATAACAAATAACTGATCATAACTATGTGATGCCAGACTGGTCGAGAGTACGTAGCATGTGGCGCACATAACAGTAGATGAGCGACCCCATTTACCTTAGCATCTGAACTGCACTGAAAATTTCTGCACAACGGTGCAAATGTCGACGGCATGCACCGTCCATTCCCTCATGGTACTTGGAGTTTGCAACAAAACTTTCTCACTTTACTATTCGCCATGCGTTCATATTGCTCGGTTCTAAATCCAGTTGAATAGGTTTACTTCAAGAGTTGGCCTATACGTACCTCATGTATGGTTTTTGGTGATTACATGTTAGAAGTTTTTCAATATTTTGAAGATACTTTCAAAGAAACGTAACAAAGCGAATAAACCATAATTACATTGTAATGTAGGTCGAGCCATCGAAAACCGTTGGTCCCTTGTACCAAAATTTTCAGAAAATATCTCTGAAGGACTTATGAAACTCTGTAGGAGATCGGGTTCATCCTCTGTAGCATTTTCTGCTATCAGGTTACGGTCAGTTAAGTGCAGACCCTGTTGACCACGACCGTAAACAAACGATTTACGGGTCGTACTCTAACCCTGACTTGGATCAGGATTATTGTCTTAACTCATTACAGAATGTGTAAATAAATCAACGAGCAGCTTACAACACAATGCAAAGTGGAGTACAAATGGGTTCAAATGGCTCTGAGCACTATGGGACTCAACATCTTAGGTCATAAGTCCCCTAGAACTTAGAACTACTTAAACCTAACTAACCTAAGGACATCACACACACCCATGCCCGAGGCAGGATTCGAACCTGCGACCGTAGCAGTCCCGCGGTTCCGGACTGCAGCGCCAGAACCGCTAGACCACCGTGGCCGGCAAAGTGGAGTACACAAAGCATTTACTAACAGATACAGCTCAGTTACTTGCTGAGATTCCCAGTGCAATAAAAGCGGAAGTTCAAGCCCGACCTCACCGGTTCAAAATGATTCAAATCGCTCTGAGCACTATGGGACTTAACATCTATGGTCATCAGTCCCCTAGAACTTCGAACTACTTAAACATAACTAACCTAAGGACAGAACACAACACCCAGCCATCACGAGGCAGAGAAAATCCCTGACCCCGCCGGGAATCGAACCCGGGAACCCGGGCGTGGGAAGCGAGAACGCTACCGCACGACCACGAGATGCGGGCCTCACCGGTATTTTACGCAACTGTAGTTCCCAGCATCCCTCACCTAAAACTGCCAAGTTATAGTGTCCAGATAAACTTTATTAGCGGTTATCAAAGCTGCAGGAAACATACACTAAAAAACTGAACCGTCAGGCTATTTCACTTATAGCACAGATCGCGCAAATTCTCTGGAAACCGTGCTCGTTGGCGGGAAGATGAAGAATGAAGACAGAGGACAGAGTGTTACCAAAATCATGCACCAGTTTTTGTGATGTTGGTTATTCATATCTGATAACTGATTTAGAATCTTTCTCTGTAATTTATATTCAGTTTCGTTCAGAAGCTTTACCAAAGCAGAGTCTCGTTCGCGCTTAGCACATTTTGACTTGCCATCACCTCATTCACTTAAGCAATTTTACTTTCAGTTTATTTGTTTAGTTTGAACAATTTCTCAACGGATTTGACTCCTTTACAAAATATTATATGGCTGAAAAAAAGTGTCGTAGTCGTCAGGGTCGAATCGATTTTGAACATTAGGATCAGAAACCACTGGATCAAGAAATTTTTACTGTACTGTACAAACTTAATGCTTCAATAAGAAACTTTTCATCAGTCTGTTAGCACGACAGCAAGTCTGAAAAACCCATAGCTCCTCTATGGTGCGGTAGCGAGATATATAATTTCCTGGTGGAAAATATGGTAGAAACAAGATAAAGTAGGTTTTTGAAAACTGCATGGGGTTCACAAGAACAGATAAGAAAAAAATGTATGGACAGAGCTACAAATACAAAAATAACAGACCCCATGTAGAACTGTAGAAGAAGATGAATATTTCCAAAAGTAATTACGTGGATATCACTGGAACTGAAAGAAGGAGAAATACAACACAACAATTAATAGAAAGTACAGGTCCTATCTGGCTGTATGCTGATGCGTGACGAGGAGGATAATGCTTCGTTATGACGTGAGTGCGAAGTAACACAGGTGTTGTTAATTTGAATATTAAGGAACTCTCAAGGCAAACAGGTGGAAAATAACTGCTGTACGACTCACCTTGCCACAGTCACCGACTGTATTTCTGTGTATCCGTGTATTTCCGTCTCAGCAAAGAAAAACGTGAATCACCAGCGGCATCGCTTCTGACGGTCAAGAATCTACCAGCTGTGGAACGCTCAAACGCCTGAAAAGTTTTCGTACGAACCCAGCCATTAAAGAGTTCAGAAATTCAATATACAGTAAATAGAGTTGTCCATAAGAGTATTTACACTTACTTAATGAAGAACTTGTTTCATTCAAATGCCTTTGGACATGCATGCATGTCCAAAGGAAATTTACGTCGTAAATTGGAATAACATAGGCTCTGCAATATCGTATTTATCCGCTGACACCGGGCAAGCGACTTTCAAGTAAAATGTCTCCCCTTTGCGCCAATATACATAATGAATGTACGAGTACGTGCTGAAGACGTATGGTTATACATATGGAAGTTTGTGTCTGGCCGTGAGTCGTGCTCGGATAGTCAAATGATAAGAGGACTGGCTCGCGATAAGCGGGAAATCCGGGTTCGAGCCCCAGCCCGGCACAAATTTTCACTGTCGTCATTCCATTCTATATCAGATGTTTGCCCACATTTGGGAATACATCTGACGTATTTCATAACGGCTATAATTGCCGCAGTGCCTGTTCCTTTGGACATGCATGCACGTCCAAAGCAAATTTGCATCGTAAATCGGAATAACACAGGCACTGCAATATGGTATCGTTCTGTACAAAAAGTGTCGACTGCACGAGCTATTCCCGATATTCGAAATTTTTTGGTCTCTATTGACTCGGCTATTACGCCACCAGCATCGGCTACTTCGTTAAAATTATTAATTTAAACGTGTTTTTGTAAACGATGTACTAAAACAAATTACGTTGATAGTTCGATCCAAACTTAACACTTAGAAGCACAGTAGTCACGCAGTGAAAATGCCTTACGAATACAGTTATTTAAATGTTTATTTTATACTGTGAAAGACCGCAAAACTGTCTTGTAAAATTTACAAAAACGTCAATTTTACAGTTTGTAAGTGGTCGACTAAGCCTGTGGCGTAGTAAGGCCAGTCAGTGAAGACCGAAAAAGGCCGAATGTGGGAAATATTTCGTGCTGTCGCATATATTTGTACAGTTGTAGGAGGGAGTGCCAGGAACAACGTACTAGAAATCCTGATCGGTGGGGCCTGTGTGTGGGAGTGAGGGTGTGGTCGAAGGTCACTTTTGTACGTTTCTCTTGAATAAATCCTCTAGCGAAAACGTGACCCTGTTTAAAATTTAACTACATTAAATTTCGGACGAAAAGTGTCTGTTCAGTTTTTTTCTGTAGGACTAATAGTCTGCGTGTAGCCAGAGGGAAAATATGGAAGTATCGCGCGTAGTTCATGAAGGCCCGCTATAGCATTGAGAGTTGCATAAAGCTACAGCGTTAGCGGCATCTGAATCACCATGTATTTCATATGATACACCGTAGCGGTGGCATTCATAATTGGTAATCTTAATTTAACTGATCTGTCCACTTACGATAAGCGTGTTTAGGAGCTTCGTCATCCTGGAATTACACTCCAAACCGCGTGGATAAAGCCACCTTGTGCTGTACTTAAGGAAGATTATTGTTCGTTAATTCGCGTAAATGATTCCCACACTAGCGTACGCTATGAAAGCAGGCCTAATATTACACAGTATTGGTACAGAAAATGTTTCCTTAACGATTTTTGTGTAAAATATTACGAAATTAACAACTCAGTAAGTAAATTACAGTCATTTAGCCGCACTTGTTTTCGGGATGATGTTTCAGCTTCTAAATCAATACTCTAGTGCTTTCTTACCTTCAAGAAGATATAAATATTTATACATCAGTTTGTAAGAAAATGTCCATAGCATCCTGTCAGTTATTTACTAATTCTCTTAAAAGCACTTCCACTCTTCACTCTACACGGTAATATTGTAGCCGTTAACGGTGTCTCACCAAATCGTAATAGTAGGTTCTACTCACTTTCTTCCGTAGTTTAGAGTGACAGGTTTGTATTTAAAGTGACAAGTCTGCAAGTGACAAGCGCTTCATTGGAGTTCTCAGCAGCATAATTATTATGTCTATGCTCTGGCTGTGCATCGTAATTACTAATCAATTCTACCTTACTGGACTTTATGAGGCTAGTTTCCCTCCATTAACGGCCACTCCAGTAAGATGGAATGAAGCACTGTAATTCGCTATAAATTTTGCAGCTGTTGCAAGTATGTTTGCGGTAATAAAAATTACACGCTCGCCTACTATTCCGACATAACAAGGTATAAGCTCCATTCTGAATACCATGTAACGCGCATTTGTACTGTACCGGTGACTGTATGAAGCCGCTTTTCAGCGCTGCAACGTTATCTCCTTGTTGTCTACATTCCCATTTTTTCCGTGATGGCAAATGGAATTACCTAATCACCATGTCCATTTCATCATAAAGTGCCGCCGATGAAAATATGTATCATCCTGGAGGTCATTGATTTCAGTAGAACCGTTAATACCGGTATATCAATGAATACTAACTAGCGTTATTTGTAGTACCCAAAGTTCGGCACGTTCTAATGTTCACGGACAAGCAGCGAAAATCATTTACAAGAGTCTGTTTGGAACGATTGTAGAAAATTTGTTAACTGGGATGTGGTAAATTCTGGTGGATTTGCCCACCTAAAATACAATTTCTTTCAAAATACGTTTTTGTTTTCCAGTAAATTCTAACTGCCTGTTCACACCTTCCATAGCTACAAGTAACGTTACTAACAAGGCCAGTTATCTTCAGAAAATACGAAGTTTTGAAAAAGATATTTTGTTACATGTATGATTACTACATACCTTAGCTCTTAAACCCAATAAAAACATCAAACACTTAGAATACAATAAAAAATTAAAGCATTATTGTACTGAACAAAAGCTCTCTTTCAAATTACACAATTATAGAGTTGATCTGAACACATCTTAATAATATTCAATTAATTAATGAAACCATTCAGCTCACTAACGTCTTGCCTTATGCACCATAATCTTCCAAACTACACTTTTGACGGCTTCCGTTCTCTGGCAGGAACTTAAACGACCCATCATAACAAAGGGTGTCTAACCTTCTTGTAAAAACTGTATTGTCTTAAAATCTTCCCCACTGCCCAAAGCGACGTGCTCAATCTTAAAGTTACCAGGCAATGGTTACAAAATGATTCAAACAAGAGCTGTTCAAGTGACCTGATAGAGATTACAAAATAATTCAAATAACAGCTCATGCGAACAATACTTGAAGAGCTCAGACGCCAAAAATTCCAACACGCTAGCCACAGCAACCTACATCATGATCAATTCCGTACAGCTGATTTCAAATATGAGCAAATATGGATTAACTGAGCTACAATTCAAATTCTGGCCGAGGTTCGCCTAGTCATCCTGATGTTTACAGCTGCGATACATGTGGCGATTTACACCGCCACCTTCAGACAGTCCGCTACAGAAACGAATCACAAGGTCTTCCTGAGACACGGCGCTTACGCCGTGGATAACTAGGCCGTGTGTGCGTTGACATCGGCAATGTTACTAATACAATTTACAGTTGTCTCTCCTGTACTAGCGTCGTCTCTACGGTTACTGTTTACTGTACACTTACTTACGTCATGCAGGCACACCGCAGCTGATACAAATCAGAGAACAGGCCGTGGTAATTAAAGCCAGACGAGGCTGTTGTAGACAGCGTGCAGAACACATCTCTAAAATGAAGCGCGTTTTTCGGTAGCGGAAACGGCTACAATTACGGTCTGCGTGGGCGACACGATGGCAATCACAAAGAAAGAAATAGGTGACTAAAATTCAGTAATTGCTCCGGAAATTCGCCAATTTGCTTTTTTTCTGTTCTCCCAGAAAAAAGTGTACATCGTTCTTTTTTTTATTATTTAGTCCTCTCGTTACACGTGTGGCGGTGTTTGTGCAAGCCGGCTATTCTTGTGTGTTCCTCGCGCATTAAAGTAAAAAGAGTGAGCGTGTAAATACTCGGCTGTATTTTGCATAGAAGTAAGCCTGGAAGAAGAAGTGATAAAATGTGCGATACCTTAATTAGCACGTATTTTGAGACTGGAATATACTGAAAGTACGAAATACACCTGAGACAACAGAACTAGAGGAACCTAATGAATATTAGTCTGCATGATCAAGGTGTGTATTACGGTTGAATCGTAGCCGATAGTGTACCTACGCTTGCCAACGGCACGCTAACAGTTCTTGCAATAGTCTCTAATAGCTATGTCGGAAGCGTGAAAAAGAGCTACCAAAAAAAAAAAAAAAAAAAAGAAAATTTAGTATTGACCTGGGCGCCTTACATAATTGACATGCTCTGAACAATACTTCATGTTCTGCTGACACGTTTATTCGTATTCTCACTCTGTGATTCAGAAAGTGACGCACAGTTCACCATGTTTGTTTGAAGTGCTTGTGTTTCCCACAAAATGTTTAAAGGCGATTTTCCACCAAACAATGTATTCTATTTGAAGGTGGGTGATTTCTAGAGTAGCTTCAGATTATGTCCGCTGTACTTATAAGATGGGTTTGGGCGCGGGGGATAATGATGATTAACGTAAATTTTAAAAAGATATAATACTCCGTCGACCTTGATGTCCCACTTAACTTAAGGTCTGCTGGCAGAAATGGGAGCTGAAGTAAAACTCCAAGTTGGTAATTGATGGTTGTAGATACAACATCGCTGTTACAATTTTCTACGGAAGCCGGTTGATAGATTTTGGCCATTGATGTGATCGTGTATACGACAGTTCACCCCCTCGGCGTCAGTTTTGCCCTGAAGATGATGTATTGAGTCACCGAAACTGTTGCAATATTATAAAATAACATCAAAACGACAGCTGCAGGTGTTTGGTTTTATTACGTAAGTGAACGGCTGAAGATCTACAGATCATCGATCACTAAGATGGGCATACGAAAACTTTAGAAAAGTCGTTAAACAGATCTCGCCCGTAGATCGCGACAAAAGAGCCAAAACGATGTATGTCAACAAGTGGACACGAACGCCTCAAAAATTTGATGTAATAACAAGAAGTTACTTTGGTCTTATTAGTATTAATGCTGATGCTGCTACACTTTCTCGTACTGAAGTTGTAATTTAGCAGAGTCTTAAAGAAACTTACAACGAGAAACGGGAGCATCAGTATGAAAGCTGTCGAACTGTTGGATTTTTTGTGTGTAACTTCGCTGTCAGAAGGAGGGAGAGGACGTGTGCGGGTGGCTGCTAGCTGCAGGCGGCAGCCCTTTCAAGGCGCCAGAGTCAACAGGCCGCAATGAATCCCTGAGCTGCGCCCGCCACGCCCGCCTTCGGCTGCCTTAAGAATTCAGCAGCTGCTTGCCGACAGATGGGTGTGCAGGTAATCCCAGCCAAGTACCCCGCGTCTCACATCCCGCCGACATGGAGACGTTGGCGAGCTGTACGCGAAGCGTATGGCGCTACTGCTGCCGCACCTTACACTATCTGACCAAAGTATCGGACGCCTATTAGTGAACGTTAATGTGGGGTGTACTCACCCATCGCTTCTGTGACGGCTTCAGCTCCGCTGGGGACACTAGCAAGAAGTTGTCTGAACGTCTATGGAGGAATGGCAGCCCACTCTTCCTGAAACGTTGAAGTCAGAGAAGGTAGTGATGTTGGACACTAGGGTCTGAAGTGGAAACGACATTCTAACTCATTCAAAAGGTGTTCTGTTGGGTTTAACACGGTAACCCGGGTTGTCAAGTCTATCTCAGGAATTTTATCATCCACAAACCACTGCCTCACAGATGGTACGTTACAACATGGTGCTATTTCATGCTGATACAAGCAGTCATCGTCTCCGAACTATTCCTTCACTGTACACAACAGACAATGTTGTAAAATGATTTCACTTACTTCCACATTTAGCTTTTCCTTAAGGGCAGTGAGGGAACCATATCCCAAGCATTGTAACGCTCCCATACCTACTACGATTTATTACTATTTTTCTCTTTTAGCGTTTTTAGCGGAATTATTTATTAAGAGCAAATATGATGTGTGCTATGCGTGGTGAATAAAAGGGTCATGTACATATAAAGAAGTTAGCTTTGTAAAGCAATATCCGTCCTTTGTCTGACATACATCTTTCTCACTTCCTTCTTTACCTTTCCTCCTCCTGGTCTTAATCTTCTGATACGTGTGTATCAGTGTAAGTTTCAGCAAGTGGGAATAACTGCTTAACTTCTCTCAAGGATTGACACATGTTCTATTATTTGATATAGCTAATGTCATTAATAGGTTTCCATGTGGGAATGTGAATGAGTGTTGGATGGTATCTGTTTAGCCGCCATTGCGGCCTACTGAACTACGAATTATGGTAATTACTGTGAGCCTGCATGCCATGGGTCTCGTAAAACTTCAGCCTGTAGGCTTTTCGTCAATTTAACGCACCCACCGCAAAAAGAGAGAGTTACATATATCTATTGTAACACAACCTCCTCCGTGTTCGACTGTTGGCACTACACATGATGACAAATAATATTCTACAGACATTCGCCAAAACCCATATCCTCCTACCGGTCTACCACGTAGTCTAGTGAGTTTCTTTTTTCACTCGTTTCCCTCACTCACTGTCCAGTTGCGCCGCTCTTTACACCACCAGAAACGTCGCACTACAGAAATGTGTGGCTTATGAGGAACTACTCAATTATTGAACCCCATTCTTTTTAACTCCCTCCGTACAGTCGTTGCGCTAACTGGACTACGATTTCATGTGAAATGTTTACAGTCACCATCCGGAATGCTTGACGGTCCAGTCCGTCAGTACAGGTGGCCTGCGTTGTCTCGGTTTAGCTGTGGTTATTCCTTCGCGTTTCCACTTCAGCCATATCGTCTGAGGGCAGGTTGTAAATCATGCCTACATAGTTCTGTTGGTAAGAGCTTTTCCTGCGAAAGGCAGGGTTCCAGGTGCAAGTCCACTTCCAGGAAATATACTCTCCCAGGAAGCTTCGTTTCACTATTCAAGTTGCACACAGTTTGGTATAATTCATTTTCTAGATAGCACTTGCCTGGTCCGCCCGCGGGAAATCTCTAATGAGCTGGCTAACTGTGGAGCACTAACTGCTGTCCCGAACAAGAAGCCTTCTTGTGAACTTTAGGCCTATCTCATCTCTTACTGCCGGCCGGGGCTGCCGAGCGGTTCTAGGCACTTCAGTCCGGAACTGCACTGCTGCTACGGTCGCAGGTTCGAATCCTGCCTCGGGCATGGATGTGTGTGATGTCCTTAGGTTAGTTAGGTTTAAGTAGTTCTAAGTTCTAGGGGACTGATGACCACAGATGTTAAATCTCGTAGTGCTCAGAGCCATTTGAACCATCTCTTACCACTGTTCTCACGTTGTGCAGCATTCCCTAAACACTCACCGCTGTTGCATTAGTTTACTTCAGCCATTGCTGAAAACACAGATATTAGTGAGAGCAGGCATTATCTGCAAGGGAAACAGCGACTGTTGAAATCAAGTAGCACTTAATGAAACCTACAGAGTGCGACTTGGGGCTGTCTGAATGAAAAACTTGCACACATATGTTAAATAGTTCACAAGAAATACCAGCTCTACTACACCCTTCAGCACTGATAAATGGAGTTACTGGCAGTACTTCTGTCAGTTATGTAATCATTTTCCTTTGTTGTCACACAAGGAGAAGGTAACTCGTACCTGATGAAATTAGAGTAGTCGTGCAGGAATGAATGTGCGTGATGCTTTCCAAGAGAAAAATGGTTACCTCAGGAAGCCATATTCTCCATTCTACAGGTTTTCTGTTCAGACACACTGTTCAGTCACTTTAACGTCAAAATCGTGAATAACCACATTTTCCAGTGCGGATGTGCAGGAAGATAGTCAGTGACGTTCTGGAAGACACCGACAGCTATGTAGAGCCATGCCGACTCCAGTGCCGTGGGCTCCTGCGCTAGGTTCTTCCGTTGTGGATCTATGGCCCGAACAGCCCGGTCAGGTTGGTCCCACAGATTCTCGATTCGGTTTAAATCCGGGGAGTTTGGTCGCCAGGGAGTACGATAAACGCATTCTGGTACTTTTCGAACCACGCACGTAGACTGTGTGTTGTGTGACACGTCGCATTGTTCTCCTCATGGATGTAATCGTGCCAACAAGAAACAAACTGCGTGTAGGGTTTGGCCGCGCGGGATTAGCCGAGCGGTCAAAGGCGCTGCAGTCATGGACTGTGCGCTGGTCCCGGCGGAGGTTCGAGTCCTCCCTCGGGCATGGGTGTGTGTGTTCGTCCTTAGGATAATTTCGGTTAAGTAGTGTGTAAGCTTAGGGACTGATGACCTTAGCAGTTAAGTCCCATAAGATTTCACACACATTTTTTTAACGTGTAGGGGTGGATACCAAGGATAAAACCATACTTGCGTTGGTTCGTTGTGCCTTCCTGAATGACGAGACCACTAAGGGAATGCCACGAAAACATTCCCCATAGCAAGACGCACCCACGTCCGGCACGGACCTTTTGCTTTTAGATGTTTCACGCCGTACACACCAACGGTCATTTGGCCGATGGAGCTTAAAATGTGATTCATCTCAAAAGGTGAACTATCGCGAGTCCGTGGATGCCCAGTCGGGCTGCTGACGTGCAAAGTGCAGCCTTCGTCGTCGATGAACAGCAATCAGCGTGAGTGCATGAAGCAGGCGTCGGCTGCAGATGCCCACATGCGGCAATGTTCGCTGAACGATCGTTGAGGAGGCACTGTTGGTAGCCCATTTGTTCACCTGGGCAGTCAGTTGCTCAACAGTTGCACGCCTGTTCTCCCCATCTCCGAAGCCCCTGTCATCCAAGGCCCGTGGTACACAACAGTTGCCTCGGCTCCAGTTTTATATAGCGCCATTTAGCAATGCACTATATACTTTAGTGACGGCGGCACGCGAACGGTTTACAAACTTAGCCGATTTTGTATTGCTTCCACTCTTGACACGAAAGCCAATGGTCATGCCCCTTTGGAGGTCAAGTAAATAGCTTCCGTATTACGACAATGAGTACACTGTTTACCGCGGCCCCGAACACGCTTTACCCACCCTCTACTGTTAGTGCTGCCTCCAATCGTCCTTGAGTGCTTATTGCACGTTGACATCGAACATAGACCGTCGCCACGTTATTGTGACTGGACCGTGTACAAGAGTCGCAGTGTTGCGCGAAACACTACATGTTATCACACGCGGTACCTTTTCTTATGCAAAATAGTGTACGAACAGTAGAGAGCAGGTGCAGCAACAGCTACGCCAGCTGACTGGCAGCTGGGCAGCAGGTAACGGTTCGCGGCCCGCGTTCTGCGCTGTCGGCGGCCGGAGTGACGGCGGACAGAGCGAGCGCAGGAAAACGACTTAATAATGGGTCTCAGCAGGAAGCGCGTCGACGCCTAACGGGATAACGAGCGCTCGGACGCCGGCAGAAATCTGCAGCGCGCAGCACAAGGCGCTCCCAGAGATGAATGGCCTGCCTGGGATACACGCCGTCACGTTTGCTGCTCCACGCTCAGGCGACGGGTCAGAGCTCCGTACGCTGCATTGGCAGGGCTACCATCCAGATGTAGACTTATCAGCCGCCGGCCGCTGTGGCCGAGCGGTTCTAGGCTCTTCAATCTGGAACCGCACTGCTGCTACGGTCGCAGGTTCGAATCCTGCCTCGGGCATGTGTGTGATGTCCTTAGGTTAGTTAGGTTTAAGTAGTTCTAAGCCTAGCGGACTGATGACCTCAGATGTTAAGTCTTATAGTGCTTACAGCCATTTGAACTATTTTGTAGACTTCTCTGGCATCCAAATACCCGGGTACCTCATGCGAAAAAGACGTGGCCAGTTTCCTTCCTTCATCCGTGTCCTGTCCGACACAGTATCTTTCGGTGATTTCTCACTCTTCAGAGTTTGATGCTGTTTGTAACGAATTTCTCTCTTGTGCGAACCTTTCCATCTCAGAGTTGTCTCTACTAGTCTCCAAAATTCTACGATTCTAAGTTAAACCTTCCCAATCGACACCTTCTTTGCTGCTCATGAGTCGAGCATTACTCAAAGACGCAGCGTATGTTTCTCTAATCTGTTTTATTTCGTACTTTTAGACAAATCATTTCACAAACAAATTTATTGTTTTTTTAAAAAATCGTACCTATTTTCAAGTTTAATTCAGGGAGCATGAAATATTTAAATATCGATGGATATTCCATTCTAACTAAAAGTATATAGATCAAGAGAGAGCAGAGATGTGTAATTTTTTCCTGTGGTTTGATAGTTACTGCACAGTTCGACCTGAAACTGGTTAGTTTCAAATGGTTCAAATGGCTCTGAGCACTATGGGACTTAACATCTATGGTCATCAGTCCCCTAGAACTTAGAACTATTTAAACCTAACTAACCTAAGGACAGCACACAACACCCAGTCATCACGAGGCAGAGAAAATCCCTGACCCCGCCGGGAATCGAACCTGGGAACCCGGGCGTGGGAAGCGAGAACGCTACCGCACGACCACGAGCTGCGGACCTGGTTAGTTTAATACTCCATTTGTACATTTCCCATTCTTCGTTTCGCTAAGAAAATCGTAGGAAAAGTTTCCTCCATATCACTAATTAAGTTTTTCTGTATTACTTTCAAGCAATTAATTTTTCATTTTTATTTATTTATTTATTGTCTTTTTTTACAAAATTAAACCTCTCACAGGTCAATTTCATAAGCCATTTTACCATTCCCCAGCTTTCGTTGGCTACCAACTACGAAAATTCGCACAAAAATACATCGTGTAATTTGGTAGTTTATAGGCAGTCTTGTTTTCGCTCTGCTCAAACATTTGACCAAAAAAAAGGAAGTTGAAAATCATCGACTGAGAATGCCTCTGCTACTCGGGGAAGGCTGGATTTCGCATTCGTGAGTAAGCATTTTCAACCAGTTTTAACAACAAAGAATCATAGGGCGACTTGTTCTCTAAGGCGTTTCCTCTAGAGGCTAGACGGAGCCAGCTGAAGCCTGAGGTCACAGCAGCCGTGAGGTGCGCACCCGCGGCTCATCTTGTTAGCTTCTCCACAGCAACGACCGAGGGCGCCGCAGTGCGACGACTGCGGCGCGGATGAGGCGTGTGAAAGATGCAGCGGCGGCGACGGCGGCTCCGGGCGTTACGGGCTGAGCACCTGCGGGATCCGCCCCGGCGCATCAATGATGGACAGCCAGCCCCAAACAAGGCGGCCGCGAGCCCATCCTGACCAACTGCTTCTCTCAACCCCTTGTCTTGTCCCACGCAAAAACGCAAACAACGAGGGAAACAAATGCTGTCGTTTTCTTTCGCAGACAAAGAGTAACGATTCTTATATCCCTACATACTGCCATGGTATAACGCGTTATCACTAGGAATTTAAAACGCTGTCGCTGTATTGTGCTTGTGTGTGCGGACTCCGTAGCATGTGGAAAGCAGCGGACTGTGATCTGCTTTGTACTGCTCAACGCAATGGACTCCCACCTCGTGAACAGGGATACGACAGATTATTCAACTCATTAACTGTGCTTTTCTCTTCCCTGTCTCTTTTGGTCTCTTGATTCCATCTCATGTGCAAATGTTTTCCAAATTATTTCTCGCTCTTCCTTTGATCAATCAACTTGTTTCCCACTTTTGATCTCTTCTATACTTCTGCCACACAGTTCTGTTAGACGTCATTACGTAAATTCGACAAGAATATAATGAGGAAATCACACAATGTTAAGATGGCATTTCTCATGTACCAAATAGTAACTGTTGTTCCTGTTACTACACTATTATTATTATTATTATTATTATTAAGTAAGCTCGTTAATGTCAAGGACAGTAATAGTTCTTGGTTGTATAACAAATGATATTTCACTAAATTTCTAAGTCTACGAACTGCATAATTAAAAGCAGGTAACCTCTGGTATCTCATAGATGTATTGAGAACTGAAAGGAAAAAAAAAATCTCCTTAAGTGGCGAAGTACAGCAGATCAGAGAGAAATCCACTCTGTCTTCTTAAATGCACTTTATAACAGTACAATGCGCTGTTGTTCCCAGGAGACTTTGTAAAAGTAAAAATCGTTTTTGTTGCTTGTTTCAGGATAACAGCCCGGGCCAGGAGATCCTCGACACCGTATTCCGACATCTCAATCTCCTGGAGACGGCGTACTTTGGCCTGCGCTACCTGGACGCCTCAAACCAGACGGTAAGAAATTCATTCTCTTTCATATATTTGACGCGTCATTCACAAAACCTTTCGGGTCAACGACAGCTTTGCAACTACACGTGATCGCCTGAATACTTCCTTTGCTTTGACACGTTTTCTGGAACGACAAAGGATGAAATATTCCAATCGGTAGCTGCATAACTAAGATACTGTTAATATATTGTTTCACACAAAACATTAGTTGTGGTACCAGTTTCGCACTTCTCGTAAATTTATGGATTTTGAAGAATAGAAATAATCAGTCGTCAGCTGCACAGATTTTTATTAAATTAACTTCTTGATTAGTTTCGGCAAATTAATTTGCCATCCTCAGAAGATATACAATTAAGTTTATATCGGAAAGCAATCGTCAAGCAAAACCTTGGCGATAGAGTCCTTCGTTAAAATTTTAACGAAAAACTCAATCGTCCAGAGTTTGCGTGACGATTTCTTTCCGATTTAAGCTTAATTGTATGATCGTCTGAGGATGGGCAGTTAGTTTGCCGAAACTAATCAAGCAGTTAATTTAATAAAAATTTGTGCAGCTGACTATTTATATTCTCGAAACGTGCTTCACAGCTGTTGTTTGATAGCCATGAACAAAATTTTAAATGTATGGACAATACCGACACGTGTTTGTTAAGTCATATGGCGGTATTTTAAGCTCTAATGTATCTTGATCTTTAGTAAGCTCATGTGTTTCAGGACGCAAAAGTACTTGGTTATGGATGAGGTACGCCTCTAACGTATAATGCATTTATGTGGCAGCTAGAAGTGAAGAGCGGATAATTTGATTTTCTATTTTTAGAATCTTAGTGTTAATGTGCTTAAGAGACTCAAAAATAAATCAAGGTTGTCGACTCACACCTTCCATTGAGAGGAGCACTGTGAACCGTGGATGAGGCGGTCAGCGATCGGGGATCAGCATTTACCTGCTGAGCGCACTTTGTCGCAGCACCACCCTTGTCCTTCATGCTATGGCCTGTCACCAGGTACTCTTCGGAAGGACTGCACACCGCACCGTCAACACTGTTTCTACATCCAGAATCGGTCATCTCTGAGGTCCAATTTATATGCTTCCTGTTGAGAAATTGTTAGTACCGGATGGTTATGGTTAAAGTGCAGCTAATCACAGAGTTCCAGTGTGGGGCTCGTAATTATCGTATGGCAGCGAAACTTGTTACATATTCCAATACGTTAATGCGAAACCGATGTACGCTGGAAAATTAGTTCCAATTTTGGCCAGGAAGTGCAAATCTGGCGCTATGCAGCATATCGTTGACGAAATGTGTAAGCGGCCGTTGATAGTAAAATCAAAATTAAGCCTTTCTCACTTAGTGGACCTTTTCTACTCTCGTTTCTTTCCTAATGAACTACATGTGGAGGCATTTTATACGTCTTTCCTGCATTCACAGCGCCAAATTTCCACATGGTGACCAACATAGGAACTAATTTGTCTTCGCCGGCCGGGGTGGGCGAGCGGTTCTAGGCGCTGCAGTCTGGAACCGCGTGACCGCTACTGTCGCGGTTTCGAATCCTGCCTCGGACATGGATGTGTGTGATGTCCTTAGGTTAGTTAGGTTTAAGTAGTTCTAAGTTCTAGGGGACTGAAGACCTCGGAAGTTAAATCCCATAGTGCTCAGAGCCATTTTTTTAAAATTTGTCTTCAGTGTAAATGGTTTCACATTAACGTACTAGTATCTACCAAGTTTCGCTGTCATACGATAATTACATCCCACATTGGACCTCTGTGAGTAGCTGCACTTTAATTACAACCAACCACTACCTTTTCAAGCAAAGGTTCATCGCTTAACAGAAATGCATGTTCTTCTGACACACAGAAGAGACAACAACCCTGCCAGTGATTTGTTGTAAGGTAGTTTGAACACGAATTTACCAGCATATAAGTATTAGTTAAGATGAATGTGGAAAACAACCACACCAGTAAATTCACACAAGTGCAAGAACCAGGTTTTTTCCTGCTCAGATTCTAGAAGTGTGATTATTGTTCCCCGGCTTGGGAATCTTGTTAATGCACGTATGCATATCTATCATTAGGTGCCAACTTTATTTTGATGAACTCCCGAGCACATTCTCAAAAAACAAGGTACAGCAGCTTTCAATGAGTGCTTAAAGTTGGGGGGGGGGGGGGTTAAGTTCTTTCTTTATTGTTAGTATTTCGTTAAGATAAGGATGCAGTTCATCCTTTTCTTTAACTACCACTTTTGCTTTACCCTGGTTGGACTTCAGTCACCGGTATGTAAAATAGTGTCTTCTAACTCGCGCTGCCTGTGGCGTATTATATTCAGATGAGATTTTGTATATGTGAATGCTTCGAAAGCATAAAATAAATGCTCGACGCGAATCCGTCTCTTTCATATTTGGCGTTATAAAGTACTGTGAGTGGCAGGGACTGTTTGGTTACGACATCAAATGTATTCCTTCAGACAGCGTCGCTCGAAGCCAATATCAACGCACAACATTCAGCACACAGAAATTTCTGCGAAATACACAGAATTTTTTCCATTTTCGAGATGACTGGTATAAATTTATTCCGGTGCCAGGCTTTAATTAAGTAATTAAATACTGATATCGTCACGACGTTAATTATAACTCTTTCCTGGTACCAGCAGGAGAAACTCGCGGTAAAGCCGGTAACATTATTTTCTTTTTTATTTTAATTTTGTTTGAAACCCGCAGTTCCTACATAGGTATGAGAGCAATATACAGTTCCTTACTGTGGGACGTAATTTTACCGAACAGTGTAGTAATTGTTTAAGGCGGTGTTCTTCCGTCAGACCACAATGTTCCCTCACGCATTCACGTTTTAAATGCCAAGGGAGCCGTCGACTTCGGTTTGTTCGATACTCTGATAGAAATGTAACACGATTAGGACTTTTTTTTACTGGAACTGAAATCTCAGAACAATAAAGTAAATCAACTTTTGTGAGAGGTTCATCACCATAGAAAAGAAAAGTAAATATCAGCAGATAATGTTTCCAAAGGAAGACGAATATGAACCTACAGCAGCTAAAACTTCATCCAAAAGTCAACAAGAATGAGCCATCTTTAGCATGCACTGATGTCCACTGACCACGGCTAGATTGTATGCACCCGGTGGCGGAGTAGTCACTTGACGCAGTAGTCACGTAACGCAGTAAGGAAAATGAGAGGGGCGTTCGATTAGTAATGCAGCACAGCTTTTCCGGAAGCAGATTTTATTTAGGATTCCAATACACCATATTGTCCGCCATTCTCTTGACTACAAAATCCCATTTTTCAACATAATCTTCGTTCAATGCGACGGCCTTGCCCCACCTTACTGGGGCGGTTTTTATGCCCGCCTGATACCACTCTACTGGTTGAAGTTGGGGCCAAACTCTTGCTGCATAAATAATCTCCCATTATGCACGTACTGCTTCCTGTGGATTCCGTCCTCCGCTGGGCCAGATGGATGGAAGTCGGAATGTAGGAGATCCGGGTTCTAGGGTGAATGAGGAAGAACAGTCCAATGAGGTGAGCACCTATCTGGTGTGCAGACTCGCCGTGCTTTGGTTTACTGCCAAGTCTCCGTAGAGATTCTGCAAGCGCCTGTGACTGTCTGTGATGCTTGGTTTCCCGCCAAAAGGAACTCGGCGACAGCTCTCTGCTTGGAACGCACCGCCTTTACAGACGGCATTTTGAAGGCTACATATAGCGCCACCACCTATCGGAACTTCGTGAAATTATAGGGGCTGATGCTGGAATACCCACGATGTCCCATAACAAATTCCACATTTTTTCAACCGAAGTTGCCCGAGAAAAATAACGTGTTGCGTTACTTATTGAATGCACCTAGTACATTTTAGCTAAGCAGAGACGAATGGGAAATCAAGCTTGCGACGATACCGCCAGCAAATGAGGAAATCCACTGACATCAGTGACTTTGACAAACGGCCACATTCTTATGGGCTTCCGCCAGGAAACAAGGGTCTCGGAAACAGTGAAGCTGTGGGCTCTTTGCGTGGTAGTGTCGTGTACATCTGTGGGAAGTGGATGAAGGACTGTGAAGCCACGAGTAGGCGACTAGTTGTTGGAAGCCCTAGCCTCCTCACAGAAACTGGAGATAGGAGGCTTGCCAGCTCTGTAATGTGGGATAAGCGGCAATCTGTGGCAGATCTAACGGAAGAGTTGATGTGTCCGCTGCTGGCTGCCACAAATAAACAACCCACGTGAAGCGGACATTCAAAAGTTTGAACACAATTTCTACAGCAAAAATATTCTCCACAATGAAAGAAAAAAAAGGATGGTCCTGCAATAAGTGAAAACAAAATGGATGCTACTCCTTCAGTAAGTGAAACAAAATAAAAGATGGTTCGTAAATAACGGAGCCACTTAGACTTTCAGCATCACAAAGTAGATGAATAAGTTCCGGGACAAATCGAAGAGTTACAGACACTTCAGCAAGCACAGTCTTAAAGTCTTAAGGCGTGACAGTATGACTGAAACGCTGACGCAGACGCAAGTGTATCAGACACTGAAGAACGTGGGGGACAGCGTATGAACCCTGCATCTTCCCATGTTGACCTCACGACATCGTCCATTACATTTGGACACTTTTTTTGGACTACGTGAAAATTATTGCTGTTCATCTGCATCCCTCCATGCTCGATGTCTTCCCTGTCGGTGTTAGCATCTTTCGGCTGCTGGTGGCCATCGGTTCTAGGCGCTTCAGTCTTGAACCGCGACCGCTACGGTCGCAGGTTCGAATCCTGCCTCGGGCATGGATGTGTGTGATGACATTAGGTTAGTTAGGTTTAAGTAGTTCTGAGTTCTAGGGGTCTGATGACCTGAGATGTTAAGTCCCATAGTGCTCAGAGCCATTTGAACCTATTTTTTGTCAGCATCTTCCAGTGGAGTAACTGTCGGCGTCACATGACCGGAAACGTGCTACGGTGGTGTGAGGAGGGTGATAGTGAACTCTGATTGAATATATTGGCCACCATATTCTCCTGACCTGAAACCGATACAACACATCGGGGACGTGATCGGATGCCAGATCCTCACCCACAAACCACTAGCTCGTAATTTACGGGGACTGCGTGACGTATCCATAGGCATCTGGTGCCACATGGTCTCGAAACCTACCAAAGACTTTTAGGATCCACGCCAAACAGGATCGTTGCTGTATTGGGTTCCAGAGGTGGACCTACACGCAATTAATCAAGCAGTCATAAAGTTTTGGCTCGCCAGTGTCAGTACCAAAGTGATAGTCAGCGAGGGTCGTAAGACTTGGAAGTTATACTGAGCCAGGAAAATTTCTCAGATGACGCAGAATGAACAGCTAAATTTTCAGCAGTGTATTCTGAAACGAATATTCGTGACAGACTACAGTTGTGGTGTGACTGGAACATTCGCTTCGGACTTGATCTGGCAATGAAGTCTCAGAGTACATTTCGATGTTTCATCACAAACATAGGTGTAAAATTTCATGACGGAAGCAACACCGGTATTTTAGCTTAGCCGATCTCCGTTACGTGGTTACCCCCAAGTGTATGGGGGTAACAACTCTGGAGCATCGACGAGCAGAGAGAGAGACATGCATTCAAGTTCGAGTATGAACGCGTGAATAATTTTATGACTTGTTGAATGCGAAGAAAGTGATCATCGTATGTCTTCCACTGTCAAAACAGTTCTAATCCGCCACATACTTCTCGCTGGATAGTTCCCAACATGTCGGCTACAGGAGTGACAAATCGCTAGAGGCGTCCTACATATTACTCGCGCAATGCATGCACACAAAAACGCTGAGAAGGATGCACTGAAGTCCGAAGAGAGAGTACTCGTGCTTTCTCTGGCTGATACGAAAATACGTTGTGGGGCGTGCAACTACTCGACCAGTGTAGCTGTCTGCAGCTGCTGACTCTCGCGCCCCGCCCCTTGCAGTCTTGGCTGAACGACATCAGAGCGCTGCTAGGGCCCCCGCCCCGCGGGGAACGCCGCGTCGCATTCTGCGCCAGCAATCGCGCCATTTTAATCAGGTAAATGCGAGCTAGGCGTCTGCGGCCGACCGCTCCATTTGCCTAATGGCGACGGACGCATTGTTGCGCTTTTCACCTGGCGGCTCCTGCGGGTGCGACTCAACGCAACACAGCGCCCCACCACGGCGTCCCCTGCGCGTCGCCCCGACAGCACTGGTGGGAGTCGCGACAGTGCGCACGATAGCGTTCTGCCGAGCTGCTGCACACGGGAAGAACACGAATTGCGCCTGTGGTCACTAACAGTTTTCTGTGCCACTGGACCTACTTGTACATCTGCATGGTTATTCCGCAGTACACATTTAAAGTGTTTGGCAGTGGTTTCATGGAACTACTTACAGGCTATTTCTGAACGGTTGCACACTCTAACAGTATACGGAAAAAATAAACACCTGAATCTGTCTATGAGTGCTCTGATTTTTCTTATTGTATTACGATGGTCTCTCTGTGTTAGTGACAGTTAGCAGAATACGAGAGCGATTATTTTCCGTCAACTTCCGATCGGTCGCGAAATTAAAACCACAGTGAAAATCCGGCGAAACATTGCGCAGACTTGTGCAGTCTTTCCAGTATGCCCGTCTATCACGTCACGTCCCACTTTTAATTCTGAGCGCTCAGTGAGATGGCGTTTATTGCTGAAATAACCGGTTTTCGATTATAAGGGTTTCTTAACGCCAATGTAACCGAACTGTTAAAATCGCTCAAAATAACCCGTTTCTAAAATAATAGATTTTCGGTTTTTTATTCCTGTTATTTCTAGCAATAACAGTAGAAATCGAACAAAGATTGATAAAATTCGACTCCTTCAGTTCCAAGATACGTAGAATAAAAATATTAAATTAAATAGGATTATGAAAGAAAACTTCGTCCGTCCATAATTCGCTGCTTTTCTCGTAAAGTGATAAGCGGTTGATTGTTCAAAAAAAAAAAGAAAAAGAAAAGACACCAGTATTCTCCTACTGATTCTAATTTTTTTAAAAGTCTGCTCAAAAGTCATGTTGTATTCGGGGGATCATATCACTTTTTAGCCATTAGGAATAATCATTGCCAAAGTGTGGAAACTGAGGTTGATGAACTCTATTTTTCATGTTAAATTGTTCATTTTCTAGAGCTAAAAGCTGATACAGGCATGTCCTGTAGAGACAGTCAGTAGATCAACTGCTTTCTGTTTTTATTGTAAGCTATGAACGAACTGATAAATTTTACGTGTTCTCCTTGTTCGTTATGGCTCCATCTGTTTTTAATATTTTAAAGCAAATGGAGCATTGTACTCCCTTGATACCGCATTTCGTAAAATACTTCCAGACTAGGGGTAGTGCCATTCTGTAATACAACTGTGTCCGATGACGACTGTGACAAACTACCCTACAGACCAGACGGGGTAAGTTTTGAACACTGCATGTACACATGTACCGTCTAATAGGCCAAGCCACATGGTAACAGGTACGTTATTGACTCAGCAGTACTGTACCAATTCTTATGCCATGTGTTTGGTGCTCGTTTCTGTTGGCATTCTTATTAAAGTACCACTGAACCCATTTACAAAAATTCTGCAATATTTTAAAACAATGCACATTTGACTAACAAGGGAACCTCCCCATCGCACGCCCCTCATATTTCGTTATAAGTTGGCACAGTGGATAGGCCTTGAAAACCTGAACACAGATCAATCGAGAAAACAGGAAGAAGTTGTGTGGAACTATGAAAAAAATGAACAAAATATACAAACTGAGTAGTCCATGCGCAACATAGGCAACATCAAGGAGAATGTGTGCTCAGTAGCGCC
This sequence comes from Schistocerca nitens, assembly GCF_023898315.1. Taxonomy (NCBI): domain Eukaryota; kingdom Metazoa; phylum Arthropoda; class Insecta; order Orthoptera; family Acrididae; genus Schistocerca; species Schistocerca nitens. Next base: position 331,281,008 of record NC_064619.1, read on the forward strand.
GTGGTCCCGTGCTTAGCGTGAGCAACTGCGGAACGAGAGGTCCTTGGGTCAAATCTTTCCTCGAGTGAGAATTTTAATTTTTTATTTTCGCAGAGTTATGATCTGTCCGTTCGTTCATTGACGGCTCTGTTCACTGTAATAAGTTCAGTGTCTGTGTCTTGCGACCGCACCGCAAAACCGTGCGATTAGTAGGCGAAAGGACGTGTCTCTCCAATGTCAACCGAAAACATTTGATCGCAAGGTCATAGGTCAACCGATTCCTCCACAGGAAAACACGTCTGATATATTCTATACGACACTGGTGACGGCATGTGCGTCACATGACAGGAATATGTTGTTGACCCACCTAACTTGTACACTTGGCGAATGGGTAAAAAGATTCTTCTATCTTTCCCGATTTAGGTTTCCTTGTGTATGTGATAATCACTCCCAAAAAAGTAATGAAAACATGAGAGTTTGTCACATAAACTGCAACAAGTGATGCAACAGTTTCACAGTCGCACAGTTTTCCCTGGGCTCTGTCAAAACATATGTTTTTAACGTTTTCAAATTTTTCCCTGTGTAGACCGTCAAATCCTGCATATGTCCAAGCAAATCTGAATATGTCCTGGAGTTTTGGAGAGCGAAGGTGATTATATAAAAAATTAAACTTTTCACTTGAAGGAGGACTTGAACCAAGGACCTCTCATTCCGCAGCTGCTAACGCTAACCACGGGACCACGGTGCTCCTTAGCTCACTTTATCCGTGATGTTGCCTATGTTGCTCATGGACTACACAGTTTGTTTATTTTGCTTATTTTTTTCGTAGTTCCACACAACTTCTTCCTGTTTTCTCGATTGATCTGTGTTCAGTTTTACAAGGCCTATCCACAGTGTCAACTTATAACTAAATCTGAGAGGGGTGCGATGGGGAGGTTCCCTTGTAAGAAAAATTGTTCGTTCTTCAACACATTTTATCTAAAAACGAAAAATTTAGCATTGCTGCTATGGCTAATTGACCTTTCGGTTTTTTACCCGGTTATTAATAAACAATAAAAACATCTGTTATAATTGAGACCAAACAAATACCGAGAAGTGCCGGTTACTGAGAACTAAAATACAGGTATCGGTTTTGACCAGTCTCTTTTTCTCATCCATGTTACACAGTGAGCATGTAAAGATGCCTACAACAGTAGAGCCTCCCGTCAAGTGTAAAGTGCATGTTGAGGAGTTTCGCCTCATTTCATGCAGTACACAAAATGTAACTGTCATTGTGTTCCTTTTTCATGACAATCCTCGACCGCACACTGCACGTGCAACGAAGATCCTCCTGCATTGTTTTAATGGGACGTATTTGATCAACCATCAAACAACCCGAACTTGGTTCCCTCTGATTTTCATCTCTTCGCTCACGCGAACTGCTGACTATAAGGACTGCATTTTACCTCACAAGAGCTGCAAACCAGCGTAGGGAATTGGCGGGAAACACAAGCGGCTGCCTTTTGTCACAAGGGTATTGGGAAGGTACCAAGCTACGACAAATATCTAAGAGTGGTGACTATGTAGAGAAGTAGCTGGAAGTTATAGCTAAATGTTGTAAATAAAACATTTTTTTTATTTTCACTGTGGTCTCCATTTCGAAAAAAAATGTCCTCGTATTTTTTCATTCGTAGTAAAAAGTTCTAGGCTCAGATTTCGCGAAAATCTCTCGCTGCAACAAAAAACGCCTTTAGAATCACGATAGCCATCGCAACTCGCTTATCATATACCTGATACTAAGATCCCATACCACATAGCAGTACTCCGGAAGACGAGAGACAAACATAGTGTAGGTAGGCTCCTTAGTAGATTTGTTCCATTTTCCTAAGTCTTCTCCCAATAGAACACAATCTTCGGCTCGTGTTCCTCACAAAATTTTCAGTATGATGGTTCCTATTCAAATTGTTTATTGTAACCCCTAGTTATTTAGTCGAATTGACAGCCTTTAAATTTGTTTCACTTATCCTGTAACCGAAATGTTTCAGAATTTTTTGGTATCCATGAGGTGGACCTCACACTTTTTATTCGTCATGGTCAGTTGCCACTTTTGGCAGCATGCAGATATCTTGTATGATCTTTCTGTAATTCGTTTTTATCTTCAAATGGCTTTATTAGACGATAAAAAACTGCAAATAGTTTAAGAGAGGTGTTCAGACTCTTTCTTCAGTCACTTATATACAGGGTGACAATTATTGAACTACACTCCTGGAAATTGAAATAAGAACACCGTGAATTCATTGTCCCAGGAAGGGGAAACTTTATTGACACATTCCTGGGGTCAGATACATCACATGATCACACTGACAGAACCACAGGCACATAGACACAGGCAACAGAGCATGCACAATGTCGGCACTAGTACAGTGTATATCCACCTTTCGCAGCAATGCAGGCTGCTATTCTCCCATGGAGACGATCGTAGAGATGCTGGATGTAGTCCTGTGGAACGGCTTGCCATGCCATTTCCACCTGGCGCCTCAGTTGGACCAGCGTTCGTGCTGGACGTGCAGACCGCGTGAGACGACGCTTCATCCAGTCCCAAACATGCTCAATGGGGGACAGATCCGGAGATCTTGCTGGCCAGGGTAGTTGACTTACACCTTCTAGAGCACGTCGGGTGGCACGGGATACATGCGGACGTGCGTTGTCCTGTTGGAACAGCAAGTTCCCTTGCCGGTCTAGGAATGGTAGAACGATGGGTTCGATGACGGTTTGGATGTACCGTGCACTATTCAGTGTCCCCTCGACGATCACCAGTGGTGTACGGCCAGTGTAGGAGATCGCTCCCCACACCATGATGCCGGGTGTTGGCCCTGTGTGCCCCGGTCGTATGCAGTCCTGATTGTGGCGCTCACCTGCACGGCGCCAAACACGCATACGACCATCATTGGCACCAAGGCAGAAGCGACTCTCATCGCTGAAGACGACACGTCTCCATTCGTCCCTCCATTCACGCCTGTCGCGACACCACTGGAGGCGGGCTGCACGATGTTGGGGCGTGAGCGGAAGACGGCCTAACGGTGTGCGGGACCGTAGCCCAGCTTCATGGAGACGGTTGCGAATGGTCCTCGCCGATACCCCAGGAGCAACAGTGTCCCTAATTTGCTGGGAAGTGGCGGTGCGGTCCCCTACGGCACTGCGTAGGATCCTACGGTCTTGGCGTGCATCCGTGCGTCGCTGCGGTCCGGTCCCAGGTCGACGGGCACGTGCACCTTCCGCCGACCACTGGCGACAACATCGATGTACTGTGGAGACCTCACGCCCCACGTGTTGAGCAATTCGGCGGTACGTCCACCCGGCCTCCCGCATGCCCACTATACGCCCTCGCTCAAAGTCCGTCAACTGCACATACGGTTCACGTCCACGCTGTCGCGGCATGTTACCAATGTTAAAGACTGCGATGGAGCTCCGTATGCCACGGCAAACTGGCTGACACTGACGGCGGCGGTGCACAAATGCTGCGCAGCTAGCGCCATTCGACGGCCAACACCGCGGTTCCTGGTGTGTCCGCTGTGCCGTGCGTGTGATCATTGCTTGTACAGCCCTCTCGCAGTGTCCGGAGCAAGTATGGTGGGTCTGACACACCGGTGTCAATGTGTTCTTTTTTCCATTTCCAGGAGTGTATATGAAAAAAAAAATGTAAATTAGTTGCAAACTATGGGGTGAACACACTTTACTCAATATGTAAACGTGACTATATATATTCGGATTTAGGATATCACATGTTCGATATGCCTGCCATCATTGGCGATGATGTAACACAGATGAATAACGAATTTCTGCATGACCAGCTGAAGTGTCGGAACATCGATGCCGTCGGTTGCACCCTGAATGGCTCTTTTCAGCTCAGCAATGGTTTTGGGGTTATTGTTGTACACGTTGTCTTCAGTATAGCCCCATAATAAGGAGTAGTATGTTTTTAGATCCGGAGAATATGGTGGCCAATCGAGGCCCATGCCAGCCGAGAGCCATAATGCGGTCCACAGAGCGCTTCTCCAGGACATCACACACACTCGTGTTTCGATGGGGTCGAACTCCGTCTTGCATGAACCACATCTCGTCGAAATCAGGGTCACTTTCGATAAAGGGGATGAAATCTTCTTTCAAAATCTTCACGTACCGTTCGGTAGTCACCGTGCCATCAAGGAATATCGTACCGATTATTCCGTGACTGGAAACTGCACATCACGCAGTTACACGTTAAGGGTGAAGAGACTTCTCGAAATCCGGATTCTCAGTCCCCCAAATGCTACAATTTTGCTTATTGACGAACCCATCCAAATGAAAGTGAACTTAGTCGCTAAACGAAGCCATGCATACGAGCACTGACTCCCATCATGCCCCGCGGACAACCGTGCAATTTGAACGTCCTAAAGGAAACCGTTTTGGTTTCACTAGACGACTCACCGTGATTACTACTTATATCTTAAATCACTGCTTTATTACGCTATTAAATTCAACAATCACTCGCCGCTAAAAATTCTTTTGCTGACGCCTTTCGGTCGTAGCCTATCCTCAGATCATCATATAAAATCCCTTAATACTTAAGTATTGTGCCACGTAATTACTTTCTCGACATAGGTGTTGCGAAATTCAATTCTAACAGCTAAGGGGAGCACGAATAGTCACAGGTTAGTTTGACATCGGTGCTCAAATAATGGCGCGCTGCCGTTTCCAATACTAACGACCAATGATTTAGGGAAACCAGACAGCCTAAATTTGGTTGGCCAGCCATAGATTTGAATCGCAGCCTTCTGAATACGAATACAGTGTCCTATAACTGCACCATCTGGCTCTCTGTTATTACATAGCCGTATTTCAGTATAGGAGCACGTAATTTCGTTTCTGAAAATAGAGTTTTCTCGTGAAAACCGTTTGTGATATATTCCACCCGTTTTAGACATTCAGATACTCGTAAAAAGTATCGAATCTGAAAAGAAAGACTCGCTCATCCGTTGGACAAATGCAGCAACAGCTTTACTCCACTTCTACACCCCTCGCCACTCCCCGCACAAGAGAAATATAAACTAAATCCAGTTTGGTCGGTTTGTTGCTTTTACTTCATCTTTACATTTGAAGGTCGTCAGTCGTTTGACGTAAAATAGGTATAATAATATAATATTCTGAGCAGACTTCCATGACAAAGGAATTGTGTGTTTCATCTTGAAAAACCGGCAAAATCGAGGGTCGGATCATTTAATCAACAATACGAATGTTACATATTCGCATGGCAGCGACTGCTTCGTTCGCTTCTGTGGATTATACGATACCTTTTCAGTGACAAAAGGAACACTTGTTACCCTTTGACGCTATTCTCCGTCGAGGCCGTATTGAAAGTTGCAGCGCTCGTGTGAAATGCGGAAGTCGCTGAATGCAGAGCACTGTAGAATGCCAGCAACACGGAAGGAAAAGAACCAAGTAAACAAGCGGTAATAATTGGAAATAAAAGACCGGTAAAATATAGTAAAAGCGCTGAAAAGGGGAGGACCACCAGGCTGCAAGGGGGAAGAAATAAAGAACTGGCGCAAAGGGTGACGAGAGAGGTGACTATCAGCGCTAGATGAAAAAGATGAGCCGGCGGGCTGAATTCTGAAGAAGTGAAAACGGAGAAAAATGATTGTGGTAGCTGTGGATTCCGACAAAAATAAAAAGAAAGGGGAAGAGGAGGGGCGGGGAGTCTTTTATGTAAGCACAGCCGCTAACTGGATTGCGCCCGACTGAGTGGCCGACGCGGCGCCACGAATCTCGGCCTGCTTGCCTCCCACCCTCCCCCGCCCACACAGCCGCCACCGCCGGATTTACATTTTTAATGCGCACCGGCAGCTCCCAGCCCTGGTTAATTCGCAGGCCGTGGCGGAATAAACACGGAAGCTGCGGCGCGTTTGCTTTGTGCTCGCACACACACACACACACACACACACACACACACACACTGCCTCACCTGGCTGGCAGCTGGCGGCAGCAGCAGTAGCAGAAGCTTAGCGCCGGGCGCAGCACGGCGGCTGGCGTTGCTGTCTGACGCAGCAGGCTCCGGGAAAACTCCCGTCAGAACGTGCTCGGCACTTGTACCGTGACGTCACGTTATGTTGGCTAACGAACATGTAGTCGTGACAGCGACAGCGTGTTTAGATACAAACGATGGCGGGCAACGATGTCATCAACCTCAATGTTAGAACAACACGGTGGTGTACCTTGGCGTGGTCTTATTGTATGCCCTTGCCTCCATTCGACCTGAAAATTGACTCATCCAGCCAGCTGTAGGGAGGCCTCCAGTTTAATGTGGGATCCGAACCGAGTTGCACCTTGGTATTTTTCAGTTAACAGGTCTTTGTCAGCAGTGAAAGAAAAAGTTCTACGACCGTCCTAGAGTTGAACCCTAGACCTCAGCTGCCGATCCACGTAAGCGATGTTGTTCATTTTTTTCTCCCTTTTGCTACGGCGTTTTCATCGCACTACTCACATTTGTAGCCTAGTTGTTAGCGTCGTAGTCTACTCACGCAGAAGTGTCAGATTCGATTCCTGGTTATCACGCGTGTTTTCTGTGCGTATATTCACCCTCGTGCGGACAAATGCGAAGCCTTTCGATGCAACAAAATCGGTTCGCAAGTTGCCGGTGGCCGAGTGGTTCTAGGCGCTTCATTTCGGAACCGCGCGACTCCCACGGTCGCAGGTTCGAATCCTGCCTCGGGCATGGATGTGTGTGATGTCCTCAGGTTAGTTAGGTTTAAGTAGTTCTAAGTTCTAGGGGACTGATGACCTCAGATGTTAAGTCCCATAGTGCTCAGAGCCATTTTTGAGTTCGCAAGTTGACAAAGCGGCCTAATTAGCATGAAACGCAGTATCACGATATTTTTCAGCAAATAAGTTAAAGTTCGACACGCAGAGCAGTAGCAGTCAGAAAGCGAAAAGATTCTATTTTCTGTTGAAAGACGGCGTCTACTACATAAAAACAAACCTAGCACATTCCAGTTTCTCGTAGATATCAGGCTGCACTATAGACTAAAGACTAAATTAGTCGTTCCCAATGTTTCTGCTATCAGATATTATCTTAATCATCAACTTCAACATTAGCGGCTAACAGAACTTCTGGATGAAAAAGAATTATCTTTGAATATATTGATTTTCAGAATGAGGGAAGGTAAATTGATATTTAATTTTTGTTGGTTTTTTATTAAGCCACGAACTAATAAGTCAGTGGGGCAATTAGTACTGCTAATTCCTAACAACGGTTGTTTGAAGAACGATGAAACAGTTCTCAGTGCATCGATAATCATAATAATGGTAATAATAATAATAATTATTATTATTATTATTATACAGCAATACAGTAGGTGTCATGTAGTTAGTGTTATGATGTGCTGTCAGTTTGTTCGTTTTTATGTTGCAAAATGAGTAACGAAACAACATTTGGTCCATTGCAGTAACTACCTACAACTCAGAGAAGGTATTTTCATGAGATATTTAACGGAATGTGACGTATATCTTAATTTTACGTCTACATCAGCATTTATATTCCGCAAGAAACCCAACAGTGTGTGGCGGAGGGCATTTTATGTGCCACTGCATTACCTCCCTTTTCTGTTCCAGTCGCGTATGGTTCGCGGGAAGAACGACCGCCGCAAAGCTCCGTGCGCGCTCGAATCTCTCTAATTTTACATTCTTGATCTCCTCGGGAGGTATAAGTAGGGGGAAGCAATATATTGGATACCTCATCCAGAAACGCACCCTCTCGAAACCTGGACCGCTACACCGCGATGCAGAGCGCCTCTCTTGCAGAGTCTGCCACTTGAGTTTGCTAAACATTTCCGTAACGCTATCACGCTTACCAAATAACCCTGTGACGAAACGCGCCGCTCTTCTTTGGATCTTCTCTGTCTCCTCTTTCAACCCGACTTGGTACGGATCCCACACTGATGAGCAATACTCAAGTATAGGTCGAACGAGTGTTTTCTAAGCCACCTCCTTTGTTGATGGACTACATTTTCTAAGGACTCTCCCAATGAATCTCAACCTGGCATCCGTCTTACCAACAATTAATTTTATATGATCATTCCACTTCAGATCGTTCCGTACGCATACTCCCAGATATTTTACAGAAGTAACTGCTACCAGTGTTTGTTCCGCTATCATATAATCATACAATAAAGGATCCTTCTTTCTATGTATTCGCAATACATTACATTTGTCTATGTTAAGGGTCAGTTGCCACTCCCTGCACTAAGTGCCTATCCGCTGCAGATCTTCCTGCATTTCGCTGCAATTTTCTAATGCTGCAACTTCTCTGTATACTACAGCATCATCCGCGAAAAGCCGCATGGAACTTCCGACACTATCTACTAGGTCATTTATATGTATTGTGAAAAGCAATGGTCCCATAACACTCCCCTGTGGCACGCCAGAGGTTACTTTAACGTCTGTAGACGTCTCTCCATTGAGACAACATGCTGTGTTCTGTTTGCTAAAAACTCTTCAATCCAGCCACACAGCTGGTCTGATATTCCGTAGGCTCTTACGTAGTTTTCAGGCGACAGTGCGGAACTGTATCGAACGCCTTCCGGAAGTCAAGGAAAACGGCATCTACCTGGGAGCCTGTATCTAATATTTTCTGGGTCTCATGAACAAATAAAGCGAGTTGGGTCTCACACGATCGCTGTTTCCGGAATCCATGTTGATTCCTACAGAGTAGATTCTGGGTTTCCAGAGACGACATGATACGCGAGCAAAAAACATGTTCTAAAATTCTACAACAGATCGACGTCAGAGATATAGGTCTATAGTTTTGCGCATCTGCTCGACGACCCTTCTTGAAGACTGGGACTACCTATGCTCTTTTCCAATCATTTGGAACCTTCCGTTCCTCTAGAGTCTTGCGGTACACGGCTGTTAGAAGGGGGGCAAGTTCTTTCGCGTACACTGTGCAGAATCTAATTGGTATCCCGTCAGGTCCAATGGACTTTCCTCTGTTGAGTGATTTCAGTTGCTTTTCTATTCCTTGGACATTTATTTCGATGTCAGCCATTTTTTCGCTCGTGCGAGGACTTAGCATACTGTCACAGATTCATGATAAAAAGTATGTGTGGACTATGTGAGGAAGATGTTAGTATTTTCACCTTTCAGCCGTTCTAACCACCACGACACTGTGTCACGTGTTGATGCTGGTATTTCAAAAAAATTGGTAACTTTCATAAGGAGTATTACAATCTTACGAAATAGTGATAGTAGTAATGTTCTTTAAGAAATAATTTAGTTTCGTGACCGAAACACAGTCGAACCGTTGTGTTTTTGATGTTGTTGTGGTCTTCAGTCCAGAGACTGGTTTGATGCAGCTCTCCATGCTACTCTATCCAGTGCAAGCTTCTTCGTCTCTCAGTACCTACTGCAACCTACATCCTTCTGAATCTACTTTGTGTATTCATCTCTTGGTCTCCCTCTACGTTTTTTTTTAACCTCCACGTTACCCTCCAATACTAAATTTGTGATCCCTTGATGCCTCGCAACATGTCCTACCAACCGACCGCTTCTTCTAGTCAAGTTGTGGCACAAATTTCTCTTCGCCCCAATTCTATTCAGTACCTCCTCATTAGGTATGTGATCTACCCATCTAATAGTCAGCATTCTTCTGTAGCACCACATTTCGAAAGCTTCTATTCTCTTCTTGCCTAAACTATTTATCGTCTATAGCCGGCCGAAGTGGCCGTGCGGTTAAAGGCGCTGCAGTCTGGAACCGCAAGACCGCTACGGTCGCAGGTTCGAATCCTGCCTCGGGCATGGATGTTTGTGATGTCCTTAGGTTAGTTAGGTTTAACTAGTTCTAGGTTCTAGGGGACTAATGACCTCAGCAGTTGAGTCCCATAGTGCTCAGAGCCAGCCATTTATCGTCTATGTTTCACTTCCATACATGATTACACTCCATACAAATATATTCGGAAACGGCTTCCTGACTCTTAAGTTAATACTCGACGTTAAGAAATTTGTATTTGAATACAACTGGTAGTTTTCTCTATATTGTAGGTTCTGACGACGTAATGACAAACCACTACAGCGGTACGTGCAGCTTATACCGTAAAAAACAGATACCATGCCAAGCAATTATGGAGGAGTCATGACATAAATAAGGTGAAAATAGCGTGAAGGAAGGTGTATAAAACGTCAGAGTTCTTGAAGTGACAATCCGGGAAGCAACAGAGAAATGTTCAGTACCAAAAAGTACATTAGGTGAGAAATTCAAAGCTTTACGGGTGATAATGAACCTTGTTTTATGAAATAATTTATTTTCCTATAACATGCAGTGATGATCGGGAAATAATATTATATGTGTAATGAATCCTTCGAAGAAAACTGGATTCAATGCCACATTTAGAACTCAAAAATTTAATTGACCTTACTACAAAGAGTGGGAAAAGTATAAAAACGTCAACGAACATTTATTCTTTCGACATCGAGTTTTATAATTTTCTTAAGTAACGCATCATACTATCGTTTAGTGCGAAAAATGTCCTAACATAATCTTCAGAAGAAATTACAAATCCGAAACGCTTACGTGTCCAATACTGCCCAACCTTCCCTTGTATTGTAAGTAACTGTTCAGCATCACACATGTTGATTCTTACTCGCCACTAACTACAGAATGAAGTATTGTCTTAGTTCGCACAAATGTGTTTGCAATGTGAACTTTCCGATTGAGCGGAACCAAGTTGTTATTTATCTACATTAGATCAAGTGGAATCGAGTTATTATTATACAGCCTTATTTTTACAGATATCATGCCTGCTGTCGTACCTTTGTAAAAGAAAGTAAATTTCTCATTTGACGTCCGTCGTCGGGGAGGTCATTAGAGACGAAGTAAAATCTCGCAGTTAGAAAATAAGGGGATGGATTTAGGTCGTGTCCCTTTTCAAAGGAATCTTAAGAAATATAGCAAGACGACAGAAAAAAATTTTTTTTGACCGGCAGGTATTTCAACTGCCTCCAGAATACGTCCCCTTTGTCTTCACAACTACACAATCTTGCTCGGTTTGTCTGCTAATGCCTGAGTGCTTACCTTCCCGTAGTGGAGGCGATCTTTTAGGACTCAAGCAGTACTTCATATAACCAAAACGATCAAACGATAATAAAAATAAATAGGCATCAGTGTTTCTTGTCCTTCCCAGAGGGTGTCTTGCAAGAGGATCTACACAGTACCGTTCTATCGAGCTTGTACTCTGCTGCATGAAAACTATAGGAACACTTCCACGACGCCAAACTTACTTTAAAATCACCATGTTGGCCACTTGCTGCCATAATGGCCAATGAAAGACAGTGAATACACGCATGAACAGTCTCTGCTTTGCCCACTAGAATGGATCACAAATTTTAATAATCGATAGAGAAACGTAAAATATGTAGAGAATTTTGATTAGACGTGGGTAATAGATTAGAGAGAGTTAAGCAAATACATGTGGGGTTGGCGCGTATGTTTGCTATAATTTGCAACTATTACAGCTTTCTGACAGTACACACGGGCGGTGTGACGCTTCAGTTCCGACGAGAAGTGGTTCTCCTCTGTAATACATTACATTTGTCGCGAGTTTCCCTGCCTTCCGGTCGAGGCGTCTGACACGTAGCATACGACTTGTCTTTTGTATGACGGATATTACGTTCTCCCGAGCAACGTCGAGCAAGGATAATTTGAGAACGTCGGTTGGCAGCGCTTGACGTCACAAAGGTCTGTGGGCAGACTCCTGTCAAATACGTGTGCTGGACACTGCTGTCGGCGGGCGTATGAATGGAGCTTTCGGGAATTCAGTAACCTGGAGAGGAATGCGCTTATAGCAAAGGGCCCTCAGAGAGGATCCGACCTCTTGCGACGTGGGACACCACCTATACTTCAACTGTTTCATTTAGAAAGCTATTTCCCTATACACGCAAGACAAATAAGTTACGTTAGCTTGCTATTAATAATCGTCTATAATACTATTACAAAGGCAGATTCTTGTTTAACGTTGTTACCAAAAATGTTCATGAGTTCTAGACTGAGTTGCTTTAAGGTTTTGCACAACACTCTAAAAAAGTTTCATTCTTGCAGTCAGTTTTAACTACGATAGCAGGGCATTTACACCATTAGAAAAATTGTTCCTCCTATACATATTGTTTCTCATTATATATATTTTTAAACAAAAATTGTGGATGCAACAGGTGCTGTTTGGCTTCTTCCAAGTAGTCGGTTGTAACAGAAAATAACAGGGTTATATTTACACCTTATCGGCTTATTATTAGAGTACTACTATGGATTCTAATTTTGCAATAACAATAAGACTGATGGTCAGATAGATGGGGATAAAAGGAGATTTAAAGAGAGGGGGGTGGAGAAAATGGACATAAAGAGGACAAGTTGGCAGACGGACAGAGAGAGAGGACGCTGGAGAAAATGAAGAGAGGAGCAGATGGACAGAGACAGAGGGGAGAAGGGAAATGCGGAAGCATATCCAATACCCATATATACAATATTTAGCAATTGCGACTCATTGCTGGGTTCGCTGGTTAATTATAACACCTGCTGCGGAAGGTGGCCATGCAAACGAACATATACTGTTAGAGACAATGAGACAAAACTGACACAGACGGTACAATCGTCAAAAAGTACTAATTGACATGGCCCCGCAGGCGTTAGCTGGGATAGATACCGGGGAAAACATCAGACAACGCCCGAAGGCCAATGCTTTGAGTACGTGGAAGTTGTGGGGAGTACGGGTAGGCACAGTTTCTCTAATAAAAGGCTTTTTTACATTTAAAATTTTACAACTTTATTAACTTTATTTTAAAGTGTAAGTGAACATTCGTTATCATGATCAACAAGACCCACAATATAGTTTGTTAATGAAAGTTCCCGAAGTATTATTTTTGCAGGTAAAAGAACAGCTCCCAGAATCTATTTACAACACTCAACACTCAAAACTCAAAATCCCTTTTTAAGCAAAGGAAAAAAATACAAATTGCATAATGTAATGTTAAATAAAAGATTCCAACGCCACAAGGCAATACCAAAATTTTCGTAGGTAAACCTTTGATCTCTAAAGGCAATAAAATATTGGTGACAAAATTTTTAATTAAAGCAACTTACATGCAATAGAATCTGATTACTATCAACGTATACTCAAACCGGGTGCTGATGCAGTTGAGCGCCCCACAAACCAACAAATCATCATCCGTACACTCAAACCACGTAGCCTCTACGATGCGCACCGTATCACAAAATATTTTCCTTCCTTTTAAACACTTTACACAATAAACCTCCCATGCATACCACACCCAACGAATTATGACAATTAAGCATAGATTGTCATAATTCGTTGGGTGTGGTATGCATGGGAGGTTTATTGTGTAAAGTGTTTAAAAGGATAGACCCCCCCCCCATGAACCATGGACCTTGCTGTTGGTGGGGAGGCTTGCGTGCCTCAGCGATACAGATAGCCGTACCGTAGGTGCAACCACAACGGAGGGGTATCTGTTGAGAGGCCAGACAAACGTGTGGTTCCTGAAGAGGGGCAGCAGCCTTTTCAGTAGATGCAAGGGCAACAGTCTGGATGATTGACGTATCTGGCCTTGTAACAATAACCAAAACGGCCTTGCTGTGCTGGTACTGCGAACGGCTGAAAGCAAGGGGAAACTACAGCCGTAATTTTTCCCGAGGACATGCAGCTTTACTGAATGATTAAATGATGATGGCGTCCTCTTGGGTAAAATATTCCGGAGGTAAAATAGTCCCCCATTCGGATCTCCGGGCGGGGACTACTCAAGAGGGTGTCGTTATCAGGAGAAAGAAAACTGGCGTTCTACGGGTCGGAGCGTGGAATGTCAGATCCCTTAATCGGGCAGGTAGGTTAGAAAATTTAAAAAGGGAAATGGATAGGTTAAAGTTAGATATAGTGGGAATTAGTGAAGTTCGGTGGCAGGAGGATCAAGACTTTTGGTCTGGTGATTACAGGGTTATAAATACAAAATCAAATAGGGGTAATGCAGGAGTAGGTTTAATAATGAATAAAAAAATAGGAGTGCGGGTTAGCTACTACAAACAGCATAGTGAACGCATTATTGTGGCCAAGATAGACACAAAGCCCACACCTACTACAGTAGTACAAGTTTATATGCCAACTAGCTCTGCAGATGACGAAGAAATTGAAGAAATGTATGATGAAATAAAAGAAATTATTCAGATAGTGAAGGGAGACGAAAATTTAATAGTCATGGGTGACTGGAATTCGAGTGTAGGAAAAGGGAGAGAAGGAAACATAGTAGGTGAATATGGATTGGGGCCAAGAAATGAAAGAGGAAGCCGCCTGATAGAATTTTGCACAGAGCATAACTTAATCATAGCTAACAATTTGTTTAAGAATCGTGAAAGAAGGTTCTATGCATGGAAGAACCCTGGAGATACTAAAAGGTATCAGATAGATTATATAATGGTAAGACAGAGATTTAGGAACCAGGTTTTAAATTGTAAGACATTTCCAGGGGCAGATGTGGACTCTGACCACAATCTATTGGTTATGACCTGTAGATTAAAACTGAAGAAACTGCAAAAAGGTGGGAATTTAATGAGATGGGACCTGGATAAACTGAAAGAACCAGAGGTTGTACAGAGTTGCAGGGAGAGCATAAGGGAACAATTGACAGGAATGGGGGAAAGAAATACAGTAGAAGAAGAATGGGTAGCTTTGAGGGATGAAGTAGTGAAGGCAGCAGAGGATCAAGTAGGTAAAAAGACGAGGGCTAGTAGAAATCCTTGGGTAACAGAAGAAATATTGAATTTAATTGATGAAAGGAGAAAATATAAAAATGCAGTAAATGAAGCAGGCAAAAAGGAATACAAACGTCTCAGAAATAAGATCGACAGGAAGTGCAAAATGGCTAAGCAGGGATGGCTAGAGGACATATGTAAGGATGTAGAGGCTTATCTCACTAGGGGTAAGATAGATACTGCCTACAGGAAAATTAAAGAGACCTTTGGAGATAAGAGAACGACTTGTATGAATATCAAGAGCTCAGATGGAAACACAGTTCTAAGCAAGGAAGGGAAAGCAGAAAGGTGGAAGGAGTATATAGAGGGTCTATACAAGGGCGATGTACTTGAGGACAATATTATGAAAATGGAAGAGGATGTAGATGAAGAAGATGAAATGGGAGATACGATACTGCGTGAAGAGTTTGACAGAGCACTGAAAGACCTGAGTCGAAACAAGGCCCCCGGAGTAGACAACATTCCATTGGAACTACTGACGGCCTTGGGAGAGCCAGTCCTGACAAAACTCTACCATCTGGTAAGCAAGATGTATGAAACAGGCGAAATACCCTCAGACTTCAAGAAGAATATAATAATTCCAATCCCAAAGAAAACAGGTGTTGACAGATGTGAAAATTACCGAACCATCAGTTTAATAAGTCACAGCTGCAAAATACTAACACGAATTCTTTACAGACGAATGGAAAAACTAATAGAAGTCAACCTCGGGGAAGATCAGTTTGGATTCCGTAGAAACACTGGAACACGTGAGGCAATACTGACCTTACGACTTATCTTAGAAGAAAGATTAAGGAAAGGCAAACCTACGTTTCTAGCATTTGTAGACTTAGAGAAAGCTTTTGACAATGTTGACTGGAATACTCTCTTTCAAATTCTAAAGGTGGCAGGGGTAAAATACAGGGAGCGAAAGGCTATTTACAATTTGTACAGAAACCAGATGGCAGTTATAAGAGTCGAGGGACATGAAAGGGAAGCAGTGGTTGGGAAGGGAGTAAGATAGGGTTGTAGCCTCTCCCCGATGTTATTCAATCTGTATATTGAGGAAGCAGTAAAGGAAACAAAAGACAAATTCGGAGTAGGTATTAAAATCCATGGAGAAGAAATAAAAACTTCGAGGTTCGCCGATGACATTGTAATTCTGTCAGAGACAGCAAAGGGCTTGGAAGAGCAGTTGAATGGAATGGACAGTGTCTTCAAAGGAGGATATAAGATGAACATCAACAAAAGCAAAACGAGGATAATGGAATGCAGTCTAATTAAGTCGGGTGATGCTGATGGAATTAGATTAGGAAATGAGACACTTAAAGTAGTAAAGGAGTTTTGCTATTTGGGGAGCAAAATAACTGATGATGGTCGAAGTAGAGACGATATTAAATGTAGACTGGCAATTGCAAGGAAAGCGTTTCTGAAGAAGAGAAATTTGTCAACATCGAGTATAGATTTAAGTGTCAGGATGTCATTTCTGAAAGTATTTGTATGGAGTGTAGCCATGTATGGAAGTGAAACATGGACGATAAACAGTTTGGACAAGAAGAGAATAGAAGCTTTCGAAATGTGGTGCTACAGAAGAATGCTGAAGATTAGATGGGTAGATCACATAACTAATGAGGAAGTACTGAATAGGATTGGGGAGAAGAGAAGTTTGTGGCACAACTTGACCAGAAGACGGGATCGGTTGGTAGGACATGTTCTGAGGCATCAAGGGATCACCAATTTAGTATTGGAGGGCAGCGTGGAGGGTAAAAATCGTAGAGGGAGACCAAGAGATGAATACACTAAGCAGATTCAGAAGGATGTAGGTTGCAGTAGGTACTGGGAGATGAAGAAGCTTGCACAGGATAGAGTAGCATGGAGAGCTGCATCAAACCAGTCTCAGGACTGAAGACCACAACAACAACAACAACAACAAGCATAGATATTTTATTTAACGAGATATGTAATGTTGTCCTTTCAAAATAGATAAAAATCCACACAAATCAACTCTTAATCTCAGTGATTACATCCGTTACAAATATACAATACATATCTTTCGATTTCGCTGTGGTCATGCGCTGTTGTGCACCGTGCTCTCCAAAACATGGTTCAAATGGCTCTGAGCACTATGGAACTTAACATCTATCGTCATCAGTCCCCTAGAACTTAGAACTACTTAAACCTAATAACCTAAGGACATCACACACATCCATGCCCGAGGCAGGATTCGAACCTGCGACCGTAGCAGTCGCGCGGCTCCAGACTGAGCGCCTAGAACCGCTAGACCACCGCAGCTGGCCCGTGCTCTCCTTCAGGATTACATGCGGCAAGGTGGACAACACGTTAACAGGCACAACCAACATAAACAAATTGCAAAATTGTTAAGGCTTTCGTGGCCACTTGTCGACAAACTGCCTATTGGCTTCTGTCTCGGGTACTGCGCCGAGAAAAACCACCAGCTTGCAACCTGAAGAAAGAAGA
Source organism: Schistocerca nitens (assembly GCF_023898315.1). Lineage (NCBI taxonomy): Eukaryota > Metazoa > Arthropoda > Insecta > Orthoptera > Acrididae > Schistocerca > Schistocerca nitens. Next base: position 331,298,259 of record NC_064619.1, read on the forward strand.
GGTACAAGCCATTAAGAATCTCAACGCCGACAAGAGTATATTGGTACTGCCTGCCGATAAGGGGAATGCGACCGTCGTAATGAAGACCGAAGATTATGAGCAAAAGATCCGAGACCTATTAGATCCGACGACGTACCGAAAACTAAGCGCAGATCCGACGCAGCGTATCACTCGGAATACGAATCGATTAATCAAGGCGTCTTCTCTGCCGGCGGACATACAGAGAAACCTGCGCAACACAGAAGCCCTACCACCTCGGCTGTATGGATTACCCAAGATCCATAAGAACAACGTTCCACTGAGACCGATCGTTAGCGCTACTGGCTCACTAACGTATAAACTGGCGAAACACTTGGCCTCTCTGCTCCAGCCACACGTGGGAAAGACCGACACATACATTAAGGACTCAGGACATTTCATTGAGAAGCTGAAGAAACTGAAACTTGCGCCAAACGACATCCTGGTCAGTTTTGATGTTGTATCGTTATTTACGAAAGTGCCACTCAGCGACGCTCTGGAGCACATCGGTTCCATGTTCTCGCAAGACATCAAAAAGCTCTTCCATGCATGTCTCACCACGAGCTATTTCACGTGGAATGGCGATTTCTACGAACAGCTGGAAGGCGTCGCCATGGGTAGTCCTCTCAGTCCAGTGGTGGCCAACTTCTTCATGGAACAATTCGAAGCACAGGCACTGGACTCGGCGACTTGCAAACCTAAGGTGTGGTACAGGTACGTCGATGATACTTTCGTGGAGTGGAACCATGGTGAAGAACAGCTCGGTGAATTCCTGAGACACTTGAACAGCCTCCATGCCAACATAACATTTACCATGGAGGTAGAAAAGGACAGGAAACTGCCATTTCTAGATGTGCTGGTCACAAGGGACGGCGAAAACCTGGGACACAGCGTGTATCGAAAACCGACACACACGGACCGATACCTGCACAAACTGTCAAACCACCACCCGAGCCAGAAAAGAGGCATGATTAGTACGCTCGTAACGAGAGCAGGACGAATATGTGAGCCTCAACACCTCAAACGAGAAATGCAACACCTGGAAACTGTTCTGAGGAGCAATGGGTACTCCACAAATTACATTAGAAGTGTAACAGAGCTAAACACTCGGCGAAGTAAGGAACCAGAAAAAGAAATGTCGGGTACGGCCTTTCTGCCATACATTCCCAGAGTGACGGACAGAATCGGCCGTATATTGCGCAAACACGGCGTAAAGACGATTTTCAAACCGACAAGGAAGATCAAAGAGTGTCTTAGATCGGCGAAGGAGAAAAGAGACCCACTTGCAATGTCGGGAATATACCGTATACCTTGCACATGCGGAAAAGTTTATGTCGGAATGACTGGACGATCCATTAACACCAGGATCAAAGAGCATAAGCGACATTGCAGGTTGGGGCAGGTGGAGAAATCGGCCGTGGCAGAGCACGCACTGAATGAGACCGACCACGTAATAAAATTCGCCGACACGGAAGTTCTGGCTGTAGAGAAGCACTATCACACGCGCTTGTTCAGAGAAGCTGTAGAAATCCAAAAACACGCGAACAGTTTCAACAAGAAAGAGGAAAGCCTTAAGGTAAACGGATCCTGGCTTCCCGTACTGCAGCGAACGACCGTCGCAGGTAGCAAGAGGAGAACCGCACCGGAAATGACCGCGGAGAAGCCCTCGGACGTTGGCGCGCCAGGTACATATAGTCTGCGGCCGCGAGCACGCCTCCAGTTCACCACCGGCAATGGAGGGTGAAGCTTTGACAATGCCAGCCACTCGTGCTGGCGAAACGTCAGAAAAATCATTAGATGAACGTCGGCCGAAGAACCCGAGACAGAAGCCAATGGGCAGTTTATAAACAAATTGCTTACTGAGATTATACGTCGATGTGGCTGCGGATCGCAAACCTTAAAACGGGCAAGGTAGTAGATGCGGTACAACTTAACACTTCGACTATACCGTACCGCACCAAACAGCAGTACGGTGGGGTAGACAAGAGAAGTCAACATCTCTTCCAAGACAACCTCAGCGAGGCAATAAGAAAATATTTGGGACATTTAACTCTTGAGAGGGCCTCACCAAACGACAGAATGACGTCCCAAACTAAATTATGAAAATACTGTCAGTGATTTCGCCACGACAAGTAGAACCGTGAAATATCATAAGAAGTGAACTGCAATTAACACCATTCATAAGCGTCCGACTGAAAAGCTCCATATTCAATCTTTCCCTTTCTACAAACACTTAACAGTACCTCCAAGTTCAGTCGAGGACACTATCGCCGGCCGAAGTGGCCGTGCGGTTAAAGGCGCTGCAGTCTGGAACCGCAAGACCGCTACGGTCGCAGGTTCGAATCCTGCCTCGGGCATGGATATTTGTGATGTCCTTAGGTTAGTTAGGTTTAACTAGTTCTAAGTTCTAGGGGACTAATGACCTCAGCAGTTGAGTCCCATAGTGCTCAGAGCCATTTGAACCATTTGAGGACACTATCAAAGTGTCAATTGCTCGTTATAACTGTAGATAACAGAGTTTAACAGGCTGGCGCCGACTTAGTTTTCTTAATAAGAGAAGCAATTATTCGGACCATCACTTGGTTCCACCTTCTATCCAAAACAATCATTTACTTTAAAGCAGCTAAATAGATGACAATGCCGATGTCAACGCTCTCCTCCCAAGCAGCGCTCTAACTGGAGACTGCAGTACCGAAGCAAAGCTTACACCACTCACAAGTCAGATATACGCGCCATCAACGTGCACCTTTTTAGAATTCTTCTGTTTACCTCATACACTAAACTTGCCGTAATTCTTTGTCGGAAGCCAAGGGCAGAACCAAGAAATCTCTTTCAGCCCTTGATGACCACACGATGATCGCCATCGGGACGACATCGGCCCTCCACATTAGGATTTTCGAGCCCACGGCGTTCCGTCCCCAACCGACTGCTTCTGCGGTGCCCACCGACCAAGCGACCTTGCCCACCGACACCGACGTCGCTCCTCACTCCCAGCAAGCCCCTTCTTCCTCGTTCTGTCCGCCTCACGGCGCGCGGGAAGCCAACTCGCCAAAGACATGCGGCGACCAGAGACTCCAATCCGATATTGATATTGACATCGCGGCGAGTACTGAGAAGGCGGGTGGTTTCAGAAAAGAAAAATTAAATAGCGAGCCTTACCGGCTCAGTAATAATATGGGAATAGAGTGTCTCGTTAAAACTGTGGGCTGTTACACCTTATTGCACCGTGAACCGTAGTGACAGTCAACGGTCACAGAAAAAAAAAAAACATTAATCTGAGAATTGATGTTAAAAACGTACTCTAGACCAGCAGTCAAGATTGTGGGATTGGAGACATATGTTGACAGAATGAGAAATTCAGATATCCACTTTAAATACCGTGTTTTTATAAATATTTAACAGTCAACAGCCGGCCGTGGTGGCCAAGAGATTCTAGGCGCTTCAGTCTGTAACCGCGCGACCGCTACGGTCGCAGGTTCGAATCCTGCCTCGTTCATGGATGTGTGTGATGTCCTTGGGTTAGTTAGGTGTAAGTAGTTCTAAGTTCCATTTGAACAGTCAACAGTAGATTAATAGCAGCTACTTAGGGCGCTTGGGGAAGATGCAGCTTTTTCGTCTGTGGGAGTTTCCCGTGTTTATTTATATTTTGTGAAAGGAACAATAAATTATAACAGTTTTATTATAATTAACTTCAAATGTAGCGCTACAGTCTGGAACCGCGCGACCGCTCCGGTCGCAGGTTCGAATCCTGCCTCGGGCATGGATGTGTTTGATGTCCTTAGGTTAGTTAGGTTTAAGTAGTTCTAAATTCTATGGGACTGATGACCTCAGATGTTAAGTCCCATATTTCTCAGAGCCATATGAACCATGCAAAGTCATGGCTGTAGAATTGCTAATTCAAAGGACCGCTGACAATAACACTGAAGCGGTTTTACTCACCTGGCCACTTCAGTTCTAGAAAGGCACAGTGTCGACGTTCCTCTACTCTTCTGTACTTTTGGAGGACCAGTATTACCTTCAAAAGGACGATGCCTCCGAAGGGTGTTTGTCTGGTACACAACTGCCTAGATGCACACTATTATCTCACTGCAGCATTATCTCACACAAGCAAACTTCGGACGCATTCTTATATCAAATGAATGATCGTGTACTTCCGAAGGTGTACTTGCAGTAATAGGGAACAACTTGGCACGTTTTCACATCCACTGTAGCCATGCTTAAACTAAATTTCTCTCATACACCTACAGGTACAGAACGCTATTTCCTGCAATTTGGAACACCTTATCATCCCACGTCTGGCAGAAAACGGATGTTTACTGTAAAAATCAGGCGTGATTCTTCGCGTAAACATGCACTGCGCTGCGTAGCATCTTTTCCTAATAAAATTCTGACTTTTTGGGAGCACCCTCCAAAGAAGCGACCAGAGTATTAATCAAGGAGGACAGATGTGGCTGTCAGCTTGCCTCCCTTCCTCCCCCAACCAGTTATTAGCGCCGCGGAATGGAAAGCGGGCGACCAGCGTACGGGGCATCACGCTCTTCGGCCTGCCCTCTGGGCATAGCAGACAGAATGATTTCGCCGGATATTTAGTCAATTACTCCCCAGACGTGCTGAAGGAAATTATTACATATTACCGGCGAGTATATTCAATTACTGCAAAAAATTAAGCAATTACATCCAATTTTGCAGCATATTACATTCATATTACTTTGAGTTTCATATGACGGAGCAAATGACGTCATCAGTGCCCATCAATGTTGCTAAATGACTAAAACGGTGACCCGATCCCAGTTACAGCTTGCCTAGAGCTCCCAGTGGGAACAAAAATTTGATTTTCGGTGTTCGGTACAGCTATTACTGAATTTAAAAATTTAAAATCCTGTCACAATCTACTCAAAAAAATGGCTCTTAGCACTATTGGACTTAGAACTTAGAACTACTTAAACATAACTAATCTAAGGATATCACGCACAACCATGCCTGAGGCAGGATTCGTACCTCCGACCGTAGTGGTCACGCGGTTCCAGACTGTAGCGCCTAGAACCGCTCGGTCACTCCGGCCGTCACAATCTACTCATTAAGAGTTATTAAGTTAAAGGTTTAACACAGTAAGTCAAGTGTTAAAGTTAGAAACTCTATACATGTCTTCCGGCAGCGTAACACAACGACGCATAAGTTTTTATTCATCCAGCATTTGAGAAAGACAGCACTTAGTGGCTTCCACCAGGTTTAACGCATAATTCTAAAACTTGTAGAAACTTACTACATTTCCGCTATTGGTGCAGCAAAATTCAGCATCATTCATGACGTTTTAATGTATTAGTTCTCTACTACTAACTTGCTGACAAAATATACATATACTACTGAATTTACCTGCTAAATTACATCATTGTACTGCATATAATCTGGTATCGTGAAGCAGTGTTCGGTAATGAGAGCACTTAGCGACTTCCAACTGAAGTTAAACGTTAACACATGAACGCATTTGCAGAATAATCAAACGATTTTCCCGGGTTCGATTCCCGGCGGGGTCAGGGATTTTCTCTGCCTCGTGATGGCTGGGTGTTGTGTGCTGTCCTTAGGTTAGTTAGGTTTAAGTAGTTCTAAGTTCTAGGGGACTGATGACCATAGATGTTAAGTCTCATAGTGCTCAGAGCCATTTTTTAGCCAATCAAACGATTGAAGGTGTTTTACGCATCGGAGTTCGATTCTTTAAGGAATCTATGTATTGCTTGCTATGTAGCGATGTTGCTGGCAGTTTGCAGTAATGTACAGAAATGAAAAGATAAATCTGTTTACGTTAGCTGGACATGTTCTAATAGCTGAAGATCTTCAATGGTTAGAATATGCTCAGCTAACGTAAACAGATCTGCTACTGTGCGTTTTATTATCTACTGTGTTTCTTATGACGTAACAATCATCTGTGAGCGTACATCTATGGACACGGCCACTTGCAGAAGGTGCTTTTTGATTTTAAATATTTTATTTATGACAGACCTTTATCTACATTACAACATGGCGTGTGGTCCAACTCAAAATGAACATATTTTATAACAAAAATTTTTGAAGACCTGGATGACAGAAAAGTCTGTCGAGACCGGTTGTTTGGAAATAAAGATGTATTATGCGGTCTTTGCTTTAGGAAGTTTTTACCAATCCCTATTTCAACTGTCTGTCTTAAACAACATCCTAGATTTTATTAGTGAAGAAACGGGACCCTAGCAACTGCGAACGTTGTAGGTACTTTCACCGTAACTTGGCCGATGTTGAATAGAGAGCCGCCAAAAACGGAAAAGCGAACGCTTATTCCAGCACCAGATACGGCAACAAACAAGAGAGCGGAGCGTAGGACTGTGAGCTAACAAGGCGCGCCTGGGTCTGCGTCAACTGCCGTCAGCACTAACTCGGCGCAACTTCGGCACACTCAGCTGGCTGCATTGCCGGTGCTGGCAACCAGCACAACCAACAGCCCTTCATCTCTCATGCCCCGGTCCCCATACCCTCGTCTTCCAGGCGTTAGATACACCCCTTCTCGCCGCGTCGACCGCACTGAGGGAGCCAGCCTTGGGTCTCGTATGACACCGCACAGGTGCGCACGTGTTCTGAGGAGCTGTGTAACAGCTACTGGCAAACACTCGATTAATACTACCTAGCGATGTGGCGCATTGGTTAGCACACTGGACTCGCATTCTGGTTCAGATCCCCGTCCGGCCATTGGGATTTAGGTTCTCTTTGATTTCGGTACATCGCTTAAGGCAAATGGGTGGATGGTTCCGTTGAAACGAAACGGCATCCGCTTCGTTCCTTAATCCGAGCTTTGAAAGACTCCAGGCAAAACTTGTAAGAAATATGTGACATCTGTTCTTTCAGACTTTTCCCCAGTGATTTAAATCGATGCCCACCAGCACCTAATGTCGCACATTTCTTTGCGTGAAGACTTTAAGATCTACAGTGCCAACTTTTGGACCAGCTCCCTTCGATTTCCTTCAGACGTATAAAATTTGAAGCTTACTACCCGGACATCAATTGTCTAAAGCAGTGTGACTCAAATCTAATAAATAAATAAATACAATCAATCGACAAAATCGCCTTCGAAGATTAGGTATCCACCGCTGTTACGAATATAACATCGCTGGTCGCTGAGTGCGCAGCTTAATATTTTCTCGATCGTAAACTGTGATTCGACTCTACCTAGTGACAATATTTTTTTTTATTTTCCACATTTATTAACAAATATAAATGGCAATTAACAAATACTGTATCATAATTTTTAGTAAAAATATATTTTTATTTGTAGCTACTACTCGTAGAAAAATAAATTAAAATTTGACACAGATGTGCGAAATGCGTTTTTATGAAATGAAAAAAATCGTCAGTAATACTGTTCACTTTCTAGCAATACAATATTATTTTATTTTCTATTTGATATTTCCATATTTTTGTGAAGAATATTAATTTATTGTCAATACTCGCATTTTATGGAAATAGAAACGAAAATTAAAATTTTATTAAAATGTGATTGAGTATTAATTATAATTTCCATGTATTAATAAATATGGGATCAAAATAAAAGTAAAAAAAGGTTGCCATATGCGATATTCAACCCAGCAACACTAGTGTTAACGACTCTTTACGCAGCCAGCAGCTAATATGTTAATATTCTCGGAATGTTTCGTACTCAACAACGGTTGGAATTCTTATCTTCTAAGGCGATTTTTTTAAAGCAAACTGTTCATTATTTCAAAATTAACCACCATAACTATTAACATATTTGTCCCATTGCGAGACAAGATGGTCAGTGGTTTCATGCAAAAACGTTTTCGGCTACCTACGGAACCACAATTGTTCCCAGGTGGGCACCTCTTCATCCGAAGCACATCGTCATCTAATCCAAAAGTATGAAAATCGTATGGGGAAAGAGAGGGACTGAATGGAGAATGTGTAGCGACTACCGCCGGCTGCTGTGGCAGAGCGGTTCTAGGCGCTTCAGTCCGGAACCGCACGACTGCTACGGTCGCAGGTTCAAATCCTGCCTCGGGCATGGATGTGTCTGATGTCCTTAGGTTAGGTAGGTTTAAGTAGTTCTAGGGGACGGATGACCTCAGGTATTAAGTCCCATAGTGCTCAGAGCCATTTGAACAATTTTTTTGTTTTGAGTACCCAGCGGAACATCTGCAGCACGGTCAAAACAACTGTGGGAACATGTGGTCGGAAACAGCCTCGATCTCTCTCCGTGTGATTTCCATATTTTTAGAACCCTGAAGAAAAACGTCTGTGGCAGTCGATCTGTTTCGCTTGTTGAGACACTTCTGTTAATAGCCGTTCCTAGGGTAACTCTTGTATAAATCTTGTTGTTCAGTAACCTCGATAGAAATTTATTTCCGCTCAGCGTTGCTTGCCTCTTGAATGTCTGACTCTCACTGACCACAACAAGTACACTGTCAACTGCGAAGAAAAAATTATAGACAACCAGTTAAAGAAACATAACAAAAAACAGGCTTTCCCGCCACTCAATTGCTTTCGAACCAACTTGCTGTAGTTCTCCCAGGTATCCAGTAAGAGCACGCAAAGGTCAGTCCTGAACGATGTTTGGCAGCGCCTGTGCCACCTCCCTGCCCTCGCCGTCCCCGCCAAATCGATCTATTGACGGCAGCATTAACAGTTTGACTAACACTAGGGTGCCCTAACGTGCCTCGACTGTTCCTCTGAATCACCCGATCTTAATGCCTTTAGCAATGTCTGGGACTATTTGGAACACCGGTTTAAACGCAGTGAGTGACTTCATCTGCATGTGAAATACCTGAAGAAACTGGATTCTCTTGCTCGTCGAATTCGGGGTTTATAAAGACAAGATGCTGTGTTACGCGGTACTCGTATTAGCGCGGTGTCTCCCCAAGGAATAATTTTTTTCTGGTACGCTTTCTGCTCGTACCTTTCTATTTATCCCAATAATGAATGCTTTTGTAGCTCACCTCTTTTTTTAATGGCACCAGAGATCTTATGATGTTATACCCCGGTTTGAAAATATTTAGGTTTCCACGTTATAAAAAAATGTCAATGAACTATTAGCATAGTAGGATGAAGTGAAATGTCACTGATACTAAATTCTCACCACGTTACTTTGGTGCGTCACATGATACCGTCATGGTCGCCAAAAGCAGAATAAGACGTCTTCTTGCTCTTCTGAGGCTTTCCACGACACAGTGTGTGATATCATATTCGTCTACCACAGAGAGGGTATTCACGAGCTTGTTACATGCAGAGAAACCACAGCTGATATTGTCAAGAAGTTCTTCGTGGTGCAAAGCGTTTTGGAAAGAGGAGTACTGTGATATTGCACTAGTTAACGGTTTTAATTGAACTTCTCTAAATGTTCGAAGACGGACAGCTAACAAGATACTGACTGATACATATCGAAAAGCGGCTTTTTGTGAAGAGTTTCACAGCAAACATTGTCAAGTGTTACATTAAACTGTTCCTCTTCCAAACATCTCTTTACGCGATTGAAAAAGAGTTTCCTGTATATTTCATTAAAGATGTAATTGCGTCAATGTTTTCACGGATAAAAAGTAATGAATATTAATCATCAACAAAACACTCGCTTCATTTGCTTCTCGTCACTTATTGAACATTCGATTTCTGAGTGTTGCACAGTTTGCGTTTTTGTGTTACATTATAGAAGGAAGGAAGCTTAGCGCTTAAAATCCCTTCGCTAACGAAATCATTAGCGAAGGAACACAAGCAAGAATGTACCAAGGATAGGGAAGAGAACGCGGTACTATCCTTCGTATGTGTGTTGTTGTTGTTGTGGTTTTTTCCCCTTGTGTGACACTCATCGTACCAGAAACGAGATAGGTAACAAAACATTAATTGCAGCATATTAAGTGCTTCAATAACGAGTCTCAGTGATTTAGTACTCGAATATAGCAGTCAGTAGACACTGCCTGGCAAATAAGTGAAACACCCATAAGGGAAAGAGAAAATGAAGTTAATCTTGACGGGTGGAGAAGAAGTGTGATATTATTTCAGTAAATACAAAATGTATCCAAATTTACAAAGAACTTGGCAGAATGATTCCATTTATCAGTATGACGTTGCACCATTTTTGGCTTGTCTGCATGCACTGATTCGTTCAGGAGGGTGTCATAAATCCATTGAGGCCCTGTACAAACTCTGGCAGTTGTTGACAACTCTGTTTCCCACGAGTGCGGGACATCTTCGTGTCTTACAGTCATCACTCAACATCTGAGTCTTCACGCCTCCTTATACACGCTACCAAGCTTGGTAGAAACGCTAAACATGAACAACACTAATGCAGTCTGGTGACCGTTCTACCTGTCATAGAGAATTGCAACTCTAATTTTTTACACACCCACCTACCGTGTGTACGTGTTTGAAGTTACACTGACATCAGACGATCTCTTCTCGGTGCTTCACTTGTTTTGTCAGACAGTGTTCATTGCAAACGTTCGTGAATCCTTTCTGCTGGGTTTGCATATCTGACAGCAAGTTACACGTGAGACAGTGACCTTGCCGTTTCGCATTATCAACTGGTCTGAAGTGAGTGTCGACCACCTCCTTCGGCTTCAATTTCCGCCGTAATTCGAAAGGCACGTATAACTGGCTACCTTACGGCCTGTTAACGTGGGAAACCGCTACTCTCACGAGCTAGTCACTTACCATTGACGAAAATGCGTTTATTGAATGCAAACAACACGTAAGTAGCGAGGAGAGGATTGTATACACGCTGAGAAAACACATCACGGGGTACCGTTAGGCAACTGCTGTCCGCTAAGTGAACGCTTCGTCACGCTGGAGCACTGACCGCACACACTTCCCGTCTCCCTCTCCCGCCCCACGTCCCCCTCTCTCTCTCTCTCTCACTCACTCTCTCTCTCTCTCTCTCTCTCTCTCTCTCTCTCTCTCCCTCCGTGTGTTTGTTTGTGTGTGTGTGTGTGTGTGTGTGTGTGTGTGTGTTTGTTTGTGTGTGCGTGTGTGTACCCCAATGATTTTGCCGCCACTCGCCCTTACATAAAATTTCAAAGTGTTGAAGATACTCATAATCATCGTCATCTTCTGGTCATGAAAATACTTTTCACGTATTTTGTTCAAATGGTTTAAACATCCAATAGATGTCTCTAACAGCTACTTGTGTTTAACATTTTCTCAGGATTCAAGAATTAGAGTCCCCTGCTGTATTTTCTGTCTCTGTGTGAAGCCAGTTCTCAGGAACTACTGCAGAGATTTTGACACGGTTTTTAGTAATATACAGGGTGATGCAGGAGGAAAGGTACGTGCTTTGAAGCGTGATAGTATTAGTGATTCTGAACAAAAAACTTCATATGGACACATTTCCTGTTCCGAACGATATTCGAGATAGAACACATATCATTCCTCTATGTTTTTCTTGAATAACTCAAAATCCGCACCCTATAGCGAAAACATTTCGCAGTACAAAATTAAACTACCTTAAATTTAATACAGAAATGGTCCTAATTTTTTTTTCTCCGAGACCAATATCATGCGCGAACAGAGCGAGAGAATGTTGAAAATCACACGCGGTGCGATGTGCTGTAGCTCAGGTAGTTTTCCAACTTTACAGACCACAAGTGTGCTGTATTAGATTGGTCATCTCAACTTCCTCCAAACTGTGGTACCTAGAAAATATTTGAATAATACAGAAAATAAGTAACAGTGCATTAAATGCGTACTATCTCCGAAACTATTCGACTAGGGCTTACGTCCATATGAAGTCTTCTCATTAGAATCACTAATGCCGTGACCGTGATCAGAATCGCTAATGCTAAGACCGCTCAAAGCCCGTGCCCTTCCTTCTGATTCACACAGCATAGAGTGATTAACGAGGGAGGTTTGTGTGCTATCCGTGCGAAGACGGCTCCGATCGCTAGTCTTACGCAAAATTAAAATACACTTGTGCTGGCTTAGAGCAAGATGAATGTAGTCGAGGAACACTTTTGAATTCGAAAGTAGGTGAGGTTAAATTTAATTCGTCCTCATTCGTTTGAATTTTCCTCGATTTTCCTGAATCATTTATCATGGTCAAGCCACGAGTCCATCAAGTAGTATGCTTTCCGTACGAGAAGAGCAGAGTTCCTGCTTCTTCGACGTCAGCTATACTGTCATAACAATCAGAAAGAAAAATGAAATAGTGCGTAGACGTCTTTGTTCACTGTTATTTTTTTGGTACGTGCTCGTGCAACTCTACTTTTTTGATCGAAAGGTTCAGCCCTAACATATTCATACCCCGTTTAATGCGCCCAGGGATTGGTCGTCGGGCGCAGAGCACGTATACCTGTCGATCTTCCGCAACTGTAAATACGCCACACTTATGTACCGTTATTCTTGCGTAGAGAACACAATGAGGCGCTCTAAAGCATTGAAAGTCTGCAAGTTTTCGCCTGAACCAGAAAGAATTTTTCACTCTGCACTATATGCCGATATGAAACTTTCTGGCAAAGGTCCCGGGTTCAAGTCCCGGCCCGGCAGAGAGTTTTAATCTGTCAGTAAGTTTCATATCAGCACACATTCCGCTGCAGGGTGAAAGATTGATTCTGGAAAGGTCCCGAGGCTGTGGCTAAGCCATGTCTCCCACAATATACTTCCTTCCAGGATGGCTGATGCTACAATTTTCTCACGAGATCTTCTGTGAAGTTTGGAAGGTAGGAGACGAGATAACGGCGGAAGTAAAGCTGTAATGATAGGTCGTGAGTCGTATTTCCCTTCAGTTGCTACAGCACTTGCCCTCGAAAAGCAACGGTCCCGGCCTAGCATTTTTTTAATATGCCAGGGTGTTTCATACCGTCTTAAATATTTAACTAATTCAGTTCTTGTTTCGAATCTCACCACGCCGTTACTGTCTCTTGCTCACTAATCTTGTCTTTCCTATACGTTGTGAAAATGTGTGAAGTTGCTTCGTCTTCTGTAGCGAAACATAAGCGTGGAAAACGATTAATAAGCAGTGAGGAACGGATTGCGCTAAATGTCTTCGAGTAATTTTCAGAAAAAAAGTCCGTCGCTGCCAATAGAACAATTTTCAGAAATAAAATATAAGTTTCACTGTTCATCGTTTTTACCAATCACACTACACGGAAATTTTACGCTACTACCGCAGTCCCTCTTTTATGTCGAATTATATCGGAGGAATCTCAAACTGACTAGCATCAGCGAAGCGAATTCTCTCTGGCGAACAGCATTCAGCCATGTTCGATTCACAATCCCAGCAGTTCACTAGTGTTCCACTGGGTGTCGACTTCGAGCCAATCATCAAAGGAATTTCATGATCTCTCCGCTTTGTCGCTGGCGGCAAAGAGAGCTTTCGTCTGGTGTTCTGCGTGCGAACTACTACTGTTGCTGACAGGAGTTGCGCGAGCGATAGGGCGGTCGGAATAGAACATAACGCTGCTGAGAATGTAGGTATCCCAGGTGCTTGTGAGATGCAAAAGGCCTTGGCATAAATGTCGAAGAAAAAACATACAATTAGTAGAAAACCGACGAAGCACTCGAAGGTCCAACTGAGGAACGAGAAAAATATAAATTCATTAGATAGTTCCATCAGCGAGATCGAAATCAAGATGCACAAGCTTCGTGTTTCCTTTTATGAAATAGCAACAGCATAATAATGTTTTCTTGGAAGTAAACACGAATATGTATTTATTACGCTAAATAAAATTGTAGGTATACCAAAGACCTGATCATGCTTGTTGCCTACGTCCATGATGGCTATGGCTGATGCATCGCCGCAGTAACCGAATGAATAAAAATCGTTTACCTGCGATCACGGTATTTGCTCTCCAACAAATTGAGCAGCTGCTTTTCTGAAGTCACTTATGGGAGATGTTGTAAACATACTCGTATTTCACATTTCATGAATCGTACTTTATTCACATTATCTTCCTTACATGCACTTGAATGAAATCCTTCATTGCTTCAGTTGTGTGATTGCGATATCAAGAAGTATGAGAGATATAGCACCTACTGCAAATCGACTCAGTTACTAACGTAAGTGTCTCAAGCGGCTAATAATAATCGTGTTGTGCTGCGCTAGGCTTCTCAGTTGTGGATCCAAGTCGTGAACAGCCCTGTCGAGGTGATTCCAAAGACTCTCGACTAGGTTTAAATCCGGGAAGTCATCCTGTGGTGCTCTTCGAACCAGGCACGCACACTGCGAGCTGTGCGACACATTGTATTGTCCTGGTAGATACCATCGTGCCGAGGAAGAACAAACTGCTTGTAGAGCTGGGCATGGGTTCCCAAGGATATATGCATACTTGTGGTAATTCATCGTGCCTTCCAGAATGAAGAGATCACCCAGGAGATGAAACGAAATCTTTCCCCAGCCCATAACGCTCTACCCTGGTTACAGAGTGTTTGCTTTCTGACGTTTGACGACGTACACGCCAACGGCCATGTGTCCGATGGAACATGAAACGCGATTCTTGGAAAGCCACCTGTCGCCACTCAGTGGGCGCCCGCTTCCGGTCTTTGCGTGCATATTCCAGGCTTCTTCGCCGATGGAGAGCAGTCAGCGTGTGTGCATAAAGCAGGCGCCTGCTACGGAGGCCCATAAACAGCAATGTTCGCTGAACGGTGATTGAGGAGGCACTGTTGGTAGCCCCTTGGTTTATCTGGACGGGTCGTTGTTCAACAGTTGCACGCCTGTTCGCCCTTACACACGTCCGCTGCCCCGTTCACTTCTGTCATCTATGGACCGCGCCTTTTCAGATTGCGCCATTTCACCATGCACGTTATAGTGTAACCACGGTGGCATGCGAAGAGTTTACAAATCTAGCCACTTCGGAAATGTTTCCACTGGCCCAAAAGCCAATGATAATTGCCTTCTAAACATCAGATATATTGCTCCGATTCCGTTTTATGACAACGGTTGCACTGGTTTCCGCGTCCCCCTCCCTGACACACTTCATATACCCTCTACTGCCAGTGCTGTCACCTGGCGTCTGTAATTGGTTATTGCACTTTGTCGTCGAGTCACATTAAAATGACTGAATGATGTAGCTTTGTATCCAGTGACACATGTCTGACGATTATTAGGACCAAAAAACAATGACAAAGTGTTCGTAGGTTTGGCATAGTGTGCTTGTTATCTCGTGTTGTCATCTATCCCTTGCAGGCGAACACTGGCGAATTATCTGCGAATGCTCGTTTGCTTGCGTTCGCTTTCATTCGCTTTCATTCGCTCCAGTGTAAACGAGCCGTTTAGCGGGACGAAGATTCCAATGATGTAATAACAAACATGGAGGAGTATGTAGCGCAACGGTTATCTGAGTTTAAAGCCACAATGAACAGAGTACAGAGAGGCGTTCAGGGAAACAGTTCGTCTCGGCTCGTGGCGTGGACCTGTCGGCCCCAGGGGCAGAGAACTCGCACATGCGTCCCTGCGCTCCACGTGGCTCGGCTGGCTTTTAATTGCCGCGATTCGCCGGCCCGGCCCGGCCGCGGCGCGCTTTGAAGCAGCAGACTCACTTTTGCGAAACGGGCCCCCATTAAAGGAGATTAAAACGGGCCGGCCAGGGCAGACTCCCTGCGGCCGGCGGATCACCGGCCGACAGCTAATTTCTGCTCGTCCGCCAGTCTACCCTGCTCTACCCTAGCCTCCGGTTTTAAGAACTCGCGGCACTTTGTGGCCCGACGCGCGCTGAAAGGTCCGCTAAGCTGCAGCCGCCGTAGCTTTGAGCCTGTGCGCGAGGGCTCGTGACGATAAGAATCAAACAAGCAATATCCGGTTGAGTCGCTCCGCACACATTCCTCTTTAAAAGTTTATCCAAAAAGTTACATTTGTACGAGCAGACGTTAAATGTAGAGAACTGAAAATTCTCTCGAAATGTAAACGGTATAGCAGCTTTTGGCTTTACAATAGGAGGCACATACATTATATAAATATCTGGAATAGCAATGTGTTCAGGTAGTAAATGGAACAAACACGCAGTAGATGCGCAGAAAACGCAATTGTTTATATTTTTATACGACACGAGTAAACTGCGGCGTACATACAAAAGAAACTGCAAAACAGCTATAAGACTTCTACGGGAATGCAGGGTCTACATCGAGTTGAGCTGTTACGGGATATTAAGCAAATAGAAAGGGCCAACGTGAATGATCGCTGACTTATTTGTCACAGGAAGCGTGGAACACAAACGCTGAAACATCTCAACTCACAAAACAATCGAACAAAAAGGCCCACTAATGGACAGAATTAAACGTTATTAAAAAGGTAGCTGTTAACAATGGTTCCATTACAGATCTCATTAACAAACTGCTGCTTAAGAAGGATAATAAAAGAAAGAAAGAAAGAACTGAAGAAAAAGCGAAGCTTCAAGCGTACGTGTTATATTATGGAACTATCTCAAAATAGATAGTCCACATTTTTAAGCCTCACTGCGT
Source organism: Schistocerca nitens (assembly GCF_023898315.1). Classification (NCBI taxonomy): domain Eukaryota; kingdom Metazoa; phylum Arthropoda; class Insecta; order Orthoptera; family Acrididae; genus Schistocerca; species Schistocerca nitens. The sequence goes on from NC_064619.1 coordinate 331,314,696, forward strand.
CAAACTAGCGCTTCAGACAATCAATTTAGTGAAGTACCGTCTGAAACATGCCATCGGTAACAAATTAGAAAGGCCGAGAAGAAATAAAATACAGTGCACGTCCTTGATGCAGACTATAGTGGACAGAAGGGAAGAACTTTTGGGACACATCCAAAATACTCAAAGATGTTTTGAGACATGAATAACGACTAGTCAGCAGTTCTTAACCGTGTGTATATGTAGTATTTATTTAGCACAGTATGTAATAAACGCTTTGACGGTCATACTCTTGTCGTCTATGTGCTCTCCTCGAATCCTGCATCTTGGCATTTTTCTTTCTTTTAAATATCAGTGGATCTTACAGTGTAGGCTTTCACGGCCGATATTGTCTTGACTTAAAACTTCCGGGCAGATTTATATCGGTACACAAAGAGAACTGTTAACATCCGTCTTGTTGAACATAAGAGGAATTGCCGCCTGGGTCTCATGGATAAATCGGCCGTAGCAGAACATGTTTACCGGGAAAGTAATCATAAATAACATTCGGCGAGACGAGCGTCATGTCTAAAACTTCGCATTATTATGCACGCATGTATAGAGAGGCTATCGAGATTGATAAACACCGTAATAATTTTAACAGGAATGTGTTAAATTGTCTAAAATTCGGATGTCAGCGTTGCACCGGAAGCGTGGCGATTGATTACTTTCAATCAAGAATGTTGGCATTACTAGAGACAGTCTCAAAGCCGACGCCACGTGATCGATAGTGGCGCGTCCTGCACTGCCTATATAATTAGCGCTTCCTCGAGTTCTCTTAGCAGTTGGCCGCTTTAACTCGGGGGATGTCTCCCGCAGTTTGACACGAAACGTCAGGGTAGAGTTTTATAATCGACCATGGCCTCTCTCCCCGGAAGTTTAAAGTGAAGAATATCAGTGGATATTGTAACGTTTCGTTCGCTAGTATTTCTTCATGAATGAGTTGTCGATTATTCATTGAATCTGTGTGATTCGGCTGTTTTTACACCTACACTATGTGATCAAAGGTATCCGGACACCTTGCTTACAAGTCCGAGGCGCACTCCATCGGTAATGCTGGAATTCGATATTGTGTTGGCCCATCCTTAGCCTTGATGACAGCTTCCACTCTCGCAGGCATAGGTTCAATCAGGTGCTGGAAGTTTTCTTGGGAAATGGCGCCTCATGTTTCACGGAGTGCTGCACTGATGAGAGGTATCGATGTCGGTCGATGAGGCCTGGCACGAATTCGGTTTTCCAAAACATCTCAAAGGTGTTCAATAGGATTCAGGTCAGGACTCTGTTCACGCCAGTCCAATTCAGGGATGTTATTGTCGTGTAACCACTCCGCCACAGGCCGTGCATTATGAACAGGTGCTCGATCGTGTTGAAAGATGCAATCGCCATCCCCGAATTGCTCTTCAACAGTGGGAAGCAAGAAGGTGCTTAAAACATCAATGTAGGCCTGTGCTGTGACAGAGCCACGCAAAACAACAAGGGGTGCAAGCTCTCTCCGTGTAAAACACGAACACACCATAACACCACCGCCTCCGAATTTTACTGTTCGCACTACACACGCTTCCAGATGACGTTTTGTGGCCATTCGCCGTACCCACACCCTGCCATCGGATCTCCACATTGTGTACCGTGATTCGTCACTCCACATAACGCTTTTACACTGTTCATTCGTCCAATGTTTACGCTCCTTACACCAAGCGAGGCGTCGTTTGGCATTTAACGGCGTGATGCCGCTCGACCATGAAATCCAAGTTTTCTCACCTCCCGCCTGTCATAGTACTTGCATTGGATCCTGACGCAGTTTGGAATCCGTGTGATTGTCTGGATAGACGTCTGCCTATTACACATTACGACCCTCTTCAACTGTCGGCGGTCTCTGTCAGTCAACAGACGAGGTCGGCCTGTACGCTTTTGTGCTATACGTGTCCCTTCACGCTTCCAGTTCACTATCACAACGGAAACAGTGGACGTAGAGATTCTAGTAGTGTGGAAATCTCGCGTACTGGCGTATGATACAAGTGACATCCAGTTATCTGACCACGTTCGAAGTCCGTTAGTTCCGCGGAGCGCCCCATTCTGCTCTCTCACGATGTCTAATGACTACTGAGGTCGCTGATATGGAGTACCTGGCAGTAGGTGGCAGCACAATGCATCTAATATGAAAAACGTATGTTTTTGTGGGTGTCCGGATAGTTTTTTTTTCACATAGTGTAAGAGTTTTTCATTTAATTGACGTCTCTTGATGACTTACTCATGCATGGCAGGCAAAAATATAGTAATTATTCCGTTAATTAAATTGAAAATAATTAATAACAAACATTATACTTACGACGCATGTGACAAACTGCTTTCTCACCACTTGGAGCGTTAGTGTTGCTCCAGCTGTCAAGCGGTAACAATTTTCGCACCAGGGAGCGTCATGATTCTATGTATTAGACTGTGGCATAGGTATGTCAACATTTTCTTCGGTCAGAGATAAACTCTACTTAGCAGACATAAACTGTCTTCATTTATAATATTGCAGGAAAAAAGAAATGAAACGAAACTCTTTTATCAGTCACCAAGACTTACTAGAAACCACACTGCACTGAGTATTACATTGCTCCTAAAGCAACAACGAAAAGCACAGCGAAACTGAGCGTGTAGCTTAGCTTTAGGGTAGAAAAGGAGGATCAAACAGCTCTATGTTAATTAAGCGAGGGTTGGCGAACTTAAAATCAAAATACAGTGTGGCCCAAAAAAATGAATATTCCTTTTAATAGCTCATAACATCGAAATTAAGTGACACAAATGTCTCATTTTCGGTGGAAGTGGAACTTAAAGTTCGAGTTATTGAAATCAGTGTAGGCGTTCGAAGTAGACACCGTTAACGTCCACACGCAGGTGATGCCGCTCAACTGATGCACGAACTACTGACTGGAACGTATCCAGATGGATATCTGCACAGAAACGTTCGGTTCATTGTGGAAGTTCATCCAATGTGCGTGGCTTTTGTCGATTGGCGACGCCCTTTAGTTTTCCTCTTTGGTAAAAGTCCAGAGGCGTTAAGTATGGAGAACGTTGCGGATACTGGGCAGCTTCTCTACGGCCTATCCATCATGCGGGTAGATTTTCGTTTAGGTTTTCCCTCACACGATTATGGTGGTGGGATGCAGCATCTTCCTGAAAGTAAAATCTTTCGTTCCGATAGAACTCAGGGATGGCAGGTAGAATTCATGTCTAAAGATTCTCTAGATCCACTTCAGAAGTAACTGTGCCATCATAGAAGAACGGCCCATTCAAATATAGATAAGATGATCCACACCACGTTTACTCCCGGTAATTTCGCGGCTTTGTCCACACTTACGTGAGAATTTACGGTCACAGCAGACGCAATTGTGGCGGTTTACTGTGCCATTGAGTTTAAATTGAATTGTGCCTCAACAGACCAAATAATCATCTCTACAAAACACTTCATTGTTATGCATCGTGCCTAAAGCCACTCGCGATACTCCATTCTACGATCTGTGTTGCCGTCGTTGTTTGCATATATCAATCTTGGTTTGCAGCACTTGGATTTCGCAGCTTTCAAAATGCGCTGAAGACTGTAGCGACTCTTCCTGATTTCACTCTGAGACTTTTGAGGTGAGCGAGCGAATTGTAACAGAGCACGAGGGTCCGTTGGACTTTAACTGTTCTAGGTCGTCCAGATCGTTGTCTGTGTGCGTCTGCAACACAGCCTTGAATCTCTTTTCCCCTTTGGCGTTGATCTCCATTAACGTTTTCGTACGTAATGTACCATTTCCTGCCTCGTGATGACTGGGTGTTGTGTGCTGTCCTTAGGCTAGTTAGGTTTAAGTAGTTCTAAGTTCTAGGGGACTGATGACCATAGATGTTAAGTCCCATAGTGCTCAGAGTCATTTTTTTTTTTGTACCATTTCAAAACTTACTGCCATTCATCGAATGTTAGCCTTACACCTCTCGTGATTCCTCACGTAACTGAAAATAAACAAAACAACGCTTATTTGACGACTATCACGTACCAAAACAACGTTTATGTGGCGACTACCACGTACAAGTCCAAAACTAAAAGCCTTTGTGGTGTCTGCCAGAACGTAAAATCTAAATTCCGTCCACATGCCCTGGCAGCCCCGTGCTACCAGCCGACTGCCGTGTCATCTGCGAGATGCGTTGCTGGATGCGGTATGGAGGGACGTGTGGTTAGCACGCCGCTCTCCCGCCCGTTGTCAGTTTTCGTGATCCAGAGCCGCTACTGTTCGGTCAAGTAGCTCCTGAGTTGGCATCACGAGGCTGAGTGTACTGCGCTCCAGTGCTCTCACAAAAGGACAAATCCCTGTCAGTACCGGGTGTCGAATCCGGGTCCTCTGCATGGTAGTCAGCCGTGCTGACCGCTCCGCTACAGAGGCGAACTGCTGCCAGAACAATAAACTGTTAAAAATGAGACGGTTCCGTCAATTAATTAGGAAGTTATGGACACTTAAACAGTGTAGCGGAGACCAAGGTATATTTAAGAGGGATCATTTTCGATTTTTTTTACATTTTTTTGGTTAGATTTATTGTGTTTAAAATTATTTCGTCTTATTATTAAAGTATAACTTGGTGTATATGTACCCCTAACTGAACATTACATTTAAGAGTGCAAAAGAATTTTATATACACTCCTGGAAATGGAAAAAAGAACACATTGACACCGGTGTGTCAGACCCACCATACTTGCTCCGGACACTGCGAGAGGGCTGTACAAGCAATGGTCACACGCACGGCACAGCGGACACACCAGGAACCGCGGTGTTGGCCGTCGAATGGCGCTAGCTGCGCAGCATTTGTGCACCGCCGCCGTCAGTGTCAGCCAGTTTGCCGTGGCATACGGAGCTCCATCGCAGTCTTTAACACTGGTAGCATGCCGCGACAGCGTGGACGTGAACCGTATGTGCAGTTGACGGACTTTGAGCGAGGGCGTATAGTGGGCATGCCGGAGGCCGGGTGGACGTACCGCCGAATCGCTCAACACGTGGGGCGTGAGGTCTCCACAGTACATCGATGTTGTCGCCAGTGGTCGGCGGAAAGTGCACGTGCCCGTCGACCTGGGACCGGACCGCAGCGACGCACGGATGCACGCCAAGACCGTAGGATCCCACGCAGTGCCGTAGGGGACCGCACCGCCACTTCCCAGCAAATTAGGGACACTGTTGCTCCTGGGGTATCGGCGAGGACCATTCGCAACCGTCTCCATGAAGCTGGGCTACGGTCCCGCACACCGTTAGGCCGTCTTCCGCTCACGCCCCAACATCGTGCAGCCCGCCTCCAGTGGTGTCGCGACAGGCGTGAATGGAGGGACGAATGGAGACGTGTCGTCTTCAGCGATGAGAGTCGCTTCTGCCTTGGTGCCAATGATGGTCGTATGCGTGTTTGGCGCCGTGCAGGTGAGCGCCACAATCAGGACTGCATACGACCGAGGCACACAGGGCCAACACCCGGCTTCATGGTGTGGGGAGCGATCTCTTACACTGGCCGTACACCACTGGTGATCGTCGAGGGGACACTGAATAGTGCACGGTACATCCAAACCGTCATCGAACCCATCGTTCTACCATTCCTAGACCGGCAAGGGAACTTGCTGTTCCAACAGGACAATGCACGTCCGCATGTATCCCGTGCCACCCAACGTGCTCTAGAAGGTGTAAGTCAACTACCCTGGCCAGCAAGATCTCCGGATCTGTCCCCCATTGAGCATGTTTGGGACTGGATGAAGCGTCGTCTCACGCGGTCTGCACGTCCAGCACGAACGCTGGTCCAACTGAGGCGCCAGGTGGAAATGGCATGGCAAGCCGTTCCACAGGACTACATCCAGCATCTCTACGATCGTCTCCATGGGAGAATAGCAGCCTGCATTGCTGCGAAAGGTGGATATACACTGTACTAGTGCCGACATTGTGCATGCTCTGTTGCCTGTGTCTATGTGCCTGTGGTTCTGTCAGTGTGATCATGTGATGTATCTGACCCCAGGAATGTGTCAATAAAGTTTCCCCTTCCTGGGACAATGAATTCACGGTGTTCTTATTTCAATTTCCAGGAGTGTAGTTTCAAGTCGAGCGCGTGAACGTGCCCTAGATATTACAGAACAGAATAATTAGGAAAGAAACACGTTACTAAAATTATAAAATATGTGTTGTTGGCAGTAAACAATACTACAGGCTTGCTTGCACCAGTTAACACGATAAAATACAGAAATTTTTCTGTCAGTAAAAAAAGTTTCTGGCCAACTTCCACCCGATAATATAATATGACATACATATAAGTTTGATTGTTAATTAAAGGACTGTTCATCATATTCATTGTCCAAATTGCAATTTATCGACACAAAAATGTGTTTCCTGTGGCACAATCGTTGCGAGCCCACCTTTTACATCAAAGGCACTCGGCCCACTCTTGACTTCATTTTGATTGGTTGTATCATTTCAAGTAGTAAATACAAAGGCAGTTTTCATCCTCTTCAGTAGACTGTTGCGGATTTAATGGGAAGAATGATGAACTGGATGGGTCACTCGTTGAGATGTTAGTTCTTGCTAACAGACGCTTTGGAGGGGTTAGTTTGTGAGAGGAGATTGAGAGGAAGGAGGAGATACAAGATGATAGACGAAATAAAAGGGAACGGAAATTAGGTGAACCTGAAGATACTGGCAGAAGACAGGAGAGAGTTACCACGTGAAAACCTGCCTTTGGGTAAAAAACTTATGTATTAGAAGGAGACCTATCATTGTTTTTCTTTGTTATTGCTTGTAGTAGTTGCTTGCCCTTATCAGCCCTTGGTTCCATGTAAATAATTTTTTCTGCGTGAGATTCGTAAGGTTCAGATATTCTTTTTTAGTAACTTCGATTTTCTGTTCTCCTGTGCCTTCATTGTTTTTTTTTTTAAAAAAAGATTGCGTTTCCAACTGCTATTGTCTTTAAATTTCCTTGACTGGGGTATCAGTTAAGATGGCAATGCAAAATAGTGCGTGAACATATCGCAACAGAACTGCGTAAACTTGCGCCATCGTCATGTTTGACTTAGTTTCGAAAGCAGAATAGTAGCTTCAAAAATGGTTCAAATGGCTCTGAGCACTATGGGACTCAACTGCTGTGGTCATAAGTCCCCTAGAACTTAGAACTACTGAAACCTAACTAACCTAAGGACATCACACACATCCATGCCCGAGGCAGGATTCGAACCTGCGACCGTAGCAGTCGCACGGTTCCGGACTGCGCGCCTAGAACCACGAGACCACCGCGGCCGGCAGTAGCTTCACTCTTTCAAATCATAGAAATGTACTTTGTAAAATAGAATAATCTCTTGTAAACGAACACATATTTGTGTATTGTCAATTCCAAAACATATGCTCCCAAGTAGCTAGATATTTGAGTATACATACCTAGTACAAAAATGCAAACATGTTCTTCGCCCTAAGACGCTCACTCAGCCAGTGCTTTGAAGTTTGTTGAGGGCCCTCGGTAGATGGCAATACTTATCTTCCATTATCGGTAGTGCTCTAGCAAGAATGGTTCCCGAGAAAATTGCTCTGTTTAAAGGAGCCTCTTCCGTTCCGTAAACGTACCCCGGTCTCCTCTACACAATTTTTCGGGGCCCTCTGTATATTCCACTGTTAGTACGTTGCAGGGTAACGTTTATGAATGTGCCCCTCATTTCCCAACGTAGGCACGGGATGTGTCTCCTGTCTTCCTTGTGTGTCACCTCTTTCTTCCCTAAGGCATTCGTGAACTGTAGTATGCTGTGCTTAAGCAAGGGAACATGATACGAATTTCACAAGAAAGGGAATATACTTCCGTTTTCGTCTATGCTCTTGAGGTGTGCATTGGTTTTCAACACTGACAGAGCTGAACATGACTTACCGTCAGCTAGATTCCCTCAACAATCGTGCTTTAGTGGTGGCGCTGGCGGTAGAACCTCGGCCCAAGAGTTAAGACGCGGATTTTCTGCTGTCCTGTCCCGCTGTGTTTGCGGACGGCCGGGGTGAGGGCACCAGGGGAACCCCCGCGTGGCCAGTCCCAGCTCCCTCCTACCCTTCCTCGCTGCGTCATTTCCGGGGGAAATGGCGCGGCCGATCGCAGGAGCGTAGATTGAGCCGTTACGGCAAAGTGGCCGGCGCGCGCTCCAGTAATGAACACAATTATTGCCACGAAATATGCTCGCCGAGAAAAGAACTCGCATATACGCAATGAACCAACTCCGAGATAACGTTTCAACTCCAGTTTAATGCAGATTGCACAGTCTCATCTTCTTGCTGGCTTACGGCCTAAAGTTTAGGTAAACTGTTCTCCGGGCTGAGAAGCCTGTACGGCTCTGGGACAGCCATTACACAACGTAAGACCCCTGTTTTTCTTTACACAGCGACTTTTTGCTCGTGTTGCGTTCGGGCTATGAAATCCGGATAAACTTGCACAACAGGAGAAAATTGAAGTGCCCCTCTCTACTACCAGTAAATTTCTCTGGCATTTTATTTCATTTTTATAAGTGTGGTTTCTGTTCTTTTGGACATATCCAAAACCAGGATTTCCAGCTTATCACGAGCGGCCGCCTTGAACACTTTTGCTGTCCGAGAACGCTTCCCAAGCAACCCAAATATCCAAATGTCGCATACTCCTTACACAGTATCCGCTGTCCATAACCTCATTGCTTGCAAAATGACTCTGAGCACTATGGGACTTAACATATGAGGTCATGAGTCCCCTAGACGTAGAACTAATTAAACCTAACTAACCTAAGGACATCACACACACCCATGCCCGAGGCAGGATTCGAACCAGCGATCGTAGCAGCAGCGCGGTTCCGGACTGAAGCGCCTAGAACCGCACGGCCACAACGGCCGGAACATTGCTTGCAGCCTCACATGATTCCTGCAGGAAGTCGAACGAAGAAAACACTTGCGCTGAAGGTGTCATTATTTGCCGTCAAGGCGAATATACTTACAGTGAGGTGTCAGTGCTTTAAGACGGGACGTGTTCTTGGATAGCCGAAGTTGTTGGGGCGACCACACGCGATATACGAGAAACCGGAATAGAGTCCTGGTCTGACACACATTTTCACTTGTCGCCACTAGATTCATTTCAGTGGACGATTGCAGGCGATATCGGAATTTCCCTTTCGTCATTTCATTTCTTCTACACTCCTGGAAATTGAAATAAGAACACCGTGAATTCATTGTCCCAGGAAGGGGAAACTCTATTGACACATTCCTGGGGTCAGATACATCACATGATCACACTGACAGAACCACAGGCACAGAGACACAGGCAACAGAGCATGCACAATGTCGACACTAGTACAGTTTATATCCACCTTTCACAGCAATGCAGGCTGCTATTCTCCCATGGAGACGATCGTAGAGATGCTGGATGTAGTCCTGTGGAACGGCTTGCCATGCCATTTCCACCTGGCGCCTCAGTTGGACCAGCGTTCGTGCTGGACGTGCAGACCGCGTGAGACGACGCTTCCTCCAGTCCTAAACATGCTCAATGGGGGACAGATCCGGAGATCTTGCTGGCCAGGGTAGTTGACTTACACCTTCTAGAGCACGTTGGGTGGCACGGGATACATGCGGACGTGCATTGTCCTGTTGGAACAGCAAGTTCCCTTGCCGGTCTAGGAATGGTAGAACGATGGGTTCGATGACGGTTTGGATGTACCGTGCACTGTTCAGTGTCCCCTCGACGATCACCAGTGGTGTACGGCCAGTGTAGGAGATCGCTCCCCACACCATGAAGCCGGGTGTTGGCCCTGTGTGCCTCGGTCGTATGCAGTCCTGATTGTGGCGCTCACCTGCACGGCGCCAAACACGCATACGACCATCATTGGCACCAAGGCAGAAGCGACTCTCATCGCTGAAGACGACACGTCTCCATTCGTCCCTCCATTCACGCCTGTCGCGACACCACTGGAGGCGGGCTGCACGATGTTGGGGCGTGAGCGGAAGACGGCCTAACGGTGTGCGGGACCGTAGCCCAGCTTCATGGAGACGGTTGCGAATGGTCCTCGCCGATACCCCAGGAGCAACAGTGTCCCTAATTTGCTGGGAAGTGGCGGTGCGGTCCCCTACGGCACTGCGTAGGATCCTACGGTCTTGGCGTGCATCCGTGCGTCGCTGCGGTCCGGTCCCAGGTCGACGGGCACGTGCACCTTCCGCCGACCACTGGCGACAACATCGATGTACTGTGGAGACCTCACGCCCCACGTGTTGAGCAATTCGGCGGTACGTCCACCCGGCCTCCCGCATGCCCACTATACGCCCTCGCGCAAAGTCCGTCAACTGCACATACGGTTCACGTCCACGCTGTCGCGGCATGCTACCAGTGTTAAAGACTGCGATGGAGCTCCGTATGCCACGGCAAACTGGCTGACACTGACGGCGGCGGTGCACAAATGCTGCGCAGCTAGCGCCATTCGACGGCCAACACCGCGGTTCCTGGTGTGTCCGCTGTGCCGTGCGTGTGACCATTGCTTGTACAGCCCTCTCGCAGTGTCCGGAGCAAGTATGGTGGGTCTGACACACCGGTGTCAATGTGTTCTTTTTTCCATTTCCAGGAGTGTATCTTAATTCGCATCACACTTGCTTGCTTCGTGCATTCTTCTAAAGTTCAGAATGTGGCGAAGACGTTCACAAACAGAATCAAACATCGAACTTTCCTAAGGACAGTCGTAAAGTTTTCATTAACGCCTTTGAAACAACCAAACTGCCAAAATGAAAGTTAGTGATCGTGTTAGACCTTCTCTACATATCTACGTATCCACGCTTCAACGCCTCTTTCTTTTCGTAGAAAGGTTTCCATCTCCAAAATCACGTTGTCATAATTCTGGAAATGAATGCCACGCAATGGCTTGTTCAGCCGAGGAAACAGGAAGAAGCCAATGGGTGTGTGATGTCGAGAGAATAAGGCTGGGCTCTGAGCACTATGGGACTCAACTGCTGTGGTCATAAGTCCCCTAGAACTTAGAACTACTTAAACCTAACTAACCTAAGGACAGCACACAACACCCAGCCATCACGAGGCAGAGAAAATCCCTGACCCCGCCGGGAATCGAACCCGGGAACCCGGGCGTGGGAAGCGAGAACGCTACCGCACGACCACGAGATGCGGGCGAGAGAGAATAAGGGAGGGGAGAGAAAATATCACAGACCATAGAAGCACCGCATGTGACTGTGTCGTGTGCAGAATGAGCTGGAGCGTTGTCGTGAAGCGAAAATGAACCCAAGGACAGCTTTCCGCAACGCTTCGTGTTGACATCCTGCCGTAATGTCGTCAGGAGATTTCGGTGGTACACTCCTGTGACGGTTTGCTCCATACAAGCATCATATGTTAGCTTCTAGCCCTGTGTGGATAATTCCATATGTTTTCTCTTCGTGCTTTCGTCCTGTGTTTCGGAGTCAATTGACACAAGCAGTACACGTTGGTGCTGCACACACATTTCATCTGTATCGGCTTGACACAGGTGCAACATTTCCTCTGCTGCCGCGGTTCGGCGCACTGTTTGAATGGAGAGAGCAGTCGCGGAACAAAGCGAGCGGCGACCTTTCTGAAGTTCAAAGAGTCGTGCGGGATGTTTAAAGCCGATCAGTGATTGATTTTGCCCTTTTCCATCGTCAGCTCATGTGCGATACACCGGTCTTAGAGCACCAGGGTCTCTATCTGTCTCGTTTTTCCCGCTTCCTCACAGTATTCTCATTCTTCGTCATTCAGTCTTGTCTGACTAAAGTGGAAGCGTATGCAACCCCTAACCAATGTCATATGGTGGCGCGCTGTTGCCACACATATCCGCCAACATAGAAGGGATTGATGGAGCACTGTTCCCCTTCCAATGCAGAGAGCGATCAATGCTATACACCAGCAAGCTTCCACCATCGTTCAAAAACTATAAGTGTAGCCTAGTACACATGGCTCATATAGTGTCCGACAGCTTACAGAGTGAACTGATACACTTGGAAGAAATAGGAATTGATATACAAAACAACAAATTAAGATGGTTCTGAAGAGCGTACGTGAGACCAAACAAAGGAAGAGCAAGAAGAAAATGATGTGAAGTCTACGTTCTTCTTACCATTACTTAAAATTGCAAGAATAATGAAGACGCGTAAAATGGATATGACCTTCCTTCCGCCAGCCAAGAAGGCAGCTCTTCTGGGAACTGTGATGGATGTTCTGCTTTAATGAAAAGGTACACAGGACAAATAATACGCACTGTAAAAGAACGTTACTTTGAACACCAATATACACCCACCTTTAGCAGCCTAATGAATTAGCGGTGTCTTAACAAGTTATTTCCATGTATTACGGAAATGTTAATATACTGGCCACAGCCTCATCCTTATAGGATTCAGTGATCAAGGAAGCTATGGAAATACACACAGCCTCCTCAACCGAGGCTAGGGTTTTCAACACGACAAATCATGGGAATCATGTTACGTCTGCTCTCTCAAATGAAATATTCTTTCTTCATGTCATTCATAATTATCAACAACACGCTTTGCGAGCGCTGTGGATTCGCTGATTCTGCGTCGCTTTGTTCTGCTTTTACCGCATCAAGTTTAATCTATGACTGATGCTCTTATTATCAAAAGTGTTGTCTCTGACGCACTCACGTTTAGTCCACAATGCGTAAAGTGATTTAAAAACGTGCATGCGACTCACCTTGAAAATGGCTTGAAAGGATGTCAGATGAAACATCGGAACATGAATTAAAAATATCCCGAAATGATGGAATATTCGTTCCGTCGGCAAAATTTCACGAAACACAAATAAAAATTACATTATCTTACTTTATTTTTTGGCAAGAGAGAATTCAAATTTTGCTGTTACCCATCGTATGATCTCGAGAAAGTGTAAACAACAGTTTGATACAGACTTACCGGCAACCCAAGATACTCCACTGTCACGTAATTTTACTATCAAGCACCATTGCTTTTGGACTCTAAGTGCGACCTCATCTCCTGCGTATTTCAAGCAAATATCAGTTTTGCACAGAAACGACTGGGCTGAAATGTTGGAGATGAGTTTCTTAGTGTGTTTTCATTTGCTGTATAGGGTTAACGAGATTAAATTTCTCTGGCGTCATAGATTCTTACTATTCTTTCCAACCCACTGTCGTTAGACTTTTTATTTGCATATCATAGGAAAAAACATGCAAAGTTACACAATTATTAGCGCAGACAGTCAAACCGTACTGTCGACAGAAACTGCGTTTACGCTATCTTACAGAATTATAACGCAAATATCTGTCGGAGTTAGGTAAGAACTTTTTATGTAAAGCCAAAGATAGCTCCAGCAAAGAAAAACTTGCAACCATGTGTTGGAAACCATTTCAGCAACTTTTTTTGACTTAACTCGTAATAATAGACTCCTGTATGCTCTACAGCAACCAATATTGTTTATTATGTGACCCTTTGGACCAATGTCACCTGTTCTACGCACAGAAGGTGACCACGTAATAGTTAAAATCTAGACCTGCTGTAATAAAACAATGGATTTCGCGATCGATTGCTGTTTTTCATCCATTATTTAACGTCATATTTTCCTGTTCTTCACCAGTAACTATTCTTCAAGTTGCTTTTAATTTCACAGATTTGTTGTTCTGTTCAGTTTTTGGCTTCGTGTCTTAGGCAGTGCCGGCCGTAGTTGCCGAGCGGTTCTAGACGCTACAGTCTGGAACCGCACGACCGCTATGTCGCAGGTTCTGATCCGGCGTCGGGCATGGATTTGAGTGATGTCCTTAGGTTAGTTAGGTTTAAGTAGTTCTAAGCTCTAGGGAACTGATGAAGAAGTTAAGAAGATGATGAAGAAGTTAAGTCCCATAGTGCTCAGAGCCATTTGAACCATTTTTTGTCTTAGGCAGTGCAAACATATTTCAGTTTTCTGTGTTCTTCAGGTGACAGGAGTGTTCTGCATGTCCGGATATTGCCTGAATATATTCTGTAGGATTCGACCGTACTTAAACAGTGCCACCGGGTTTATTCTCTTTAAAAACAAGCGTATGAAGTGAGCAGACTGCGCTGTTTCATCCTGTTCGTGAGATTCTGATTTCACGGTCGGCTAACGTTAGGCTGGCAGAGATAACAAAATAATTAGGTTTCTGTTAACGCAGAAATGAATTCACAAAATTATCGAAATGGTTATTTCGTTCCTGCTGCAAAAGGTCATTTGCAAATAAAAGGTGTAATGAAATAGTAATTCACAACGATATTTGACATGAATATGCAATACCGTTTATGTGTTATGAAAATGCTGTACAGTGGCATTCATCAAGAATTTCATTTCGGCGGTCACAGCGAACCTCGAAATACAAAGGGGTTTTCATGCGTATGGCATTCTCTCATTCACAGTTTATACGCTTTTAAATTTATTTGTCTTACTGAAACCTTTCTTCCTCACTTGCATATGCGATACACATAAAGCGAATCACTGATATTTCTCTTTGTTGCTGTCTCCACTCCCCCCCGTCCACTCTCTCTCGCTCTCTCTCTCTCGCTCTCTCTCTCTCTCTCTCTCTCTCTCTCTCTCTCTCTTTCTCACACACACACACACACACACACACACACACACACACATATATATATATATATATATATATATATATATATATATATATATATATATATATATATACGCACACACAAGCAATTATTCATACACACACTATGTTTATGTAGATGGTAGATGGCATCCCTCAATACCTCACTAAATCATTTGACAATTTCCCCTATTTACAGAGCAGCTGCTACAACAGGGACCATCTTCGCCCATTACTCTAAAAAGGGTCCTCTTTTGCACCATCGACAGCTCTCTGTAACCTTGTTCTAGGAAACTAACCATACAGATGGCACTGATAAGAAGTTAACATTTCAGCACACAAAGTTTTTTACTTCCAGTCTCAACGTGGCTGCCTGCAAGGTCCCTTCGATTACCGAAAAAATACAGAACGTGTTATTGCTAAAGAGTGCAAACGTAATCCATTGTTTGTGTATAGGTATATTCTATATTTTTAGGGTTTTGTTCAAATCTTTTGAAATATTGCGAAGTTGATACCGTTCAAAGTGGTTCAAATGGCTCTGAGCACTATAGGACTTAACATATGAGGTCATCAGTTCTCTAGAACTTAGAACTACTTAAACCTAACTAACCTAAGGACATCACACACATCCATGCCCGAGGCAGGATTCGAACCTGCGACCGTAGCAGTCGCGCGGTTCCGGACTGAAGCGCCTAGAACCTCTCGACCACCGCGGCCGGCGTTGATACCGTGCCAGGTAAATCACTGAAGATTAGATCATTCCATTATAACGGCGCAAACGATCTTGCTTTCTCTGAACATTTCTCGACGAGGCTAAATTTTCTTGTTAAACGAGTTTCTGTTGTACAAAACATCGCAATGTCATAAGCAGGCCAGTTTGCGTGAAGGTGACCGAACGCCGATAGCAATATGTATATGGATGGAACTGATGGTCCTTAGGAAACTGCCGGCCGAAGTGCCCGTGCGGTTAAAGGCGCTGCAGTCTGGAACCGCAAGACCGCTACGGTCGCAGGTTCGAATCCTGCCTCGGGCATGGATGTTTGTGATGTCCTTAGGTTAGTTAGGTTTAACTAGTTCTAAGTTCTAGGGGACTAATGACCTCAGCAGTTGAGTCCCATAGTGCTCAGAGCCATTTGAACCTTAGGAAACTCTTCCGCTAGAGCAAAACATTTGCCTAGTTGTGGACGAAAAACGTTAATTATTTTTATCAATGCTAATATCACACTGATACGAACAGCACCGTGCCTACGGTTACTGTAACGTCGAGTGCAATGTTAACTGAATAGTCATTCAGACCAGGGCACAGAAAAATGTGGGCTCAACCAATACTACGGCGCCACAGTGACACCAGTAGAACCGCTAATAATTACTCACACAGCTTCCGCTGGAACGAAGCTATTGTTCATACTGTAACTTCCCACTCCCATTAATTATTTTCAGCTGATCGACAGTTGTAAAAGCATAGTGTTTATTGTGTTGCACAGATTCAATGAAGCCGCCACAAAACTAAGCTGAAACAGTGTGTTATTTAAATGCTCGTAGCCTGGAGCTACTATTATAATTACTCCTGTCCCTGTTTCTTACAGTGAACCTCTATTTTTTCAGCACTGGTTGGACCCTGCCAAGAAGATTGCCAAGCAGCTGAAAGGTAAGACGGCGGTATGGATATGAAAGGAACAGTTATATCTGTAAGATTAAACGTAGTACGTAAAGAAAAATGTATAGATTATGTGACTATTCAGACAGCTCTACCAATAAACTTGGTAATGTAGGTGTCTTTGCAGCTTTACCCCAGCTCTCTTACTTATTTTAGAACTAGTCAACATATATACTGTACAATTCCCTGACGTCTGACGCTTTCCAGTTGATTATCACAGCATCGCTCGGAAGAACAAAAAAGAAAACAATGGATATGCTTGATAACGATTAATTTCACTTTCACAGAAGTGTAACTAACATATTCAGGAAGCGGATCTGGTAGTTTACGTGTTACTGGAGAAAGAATTTAAAAAATCACATCCTCGATACTGCCACAACTTTATATAAGTATTAGAATAATAAGTTCCTATGCTCAAGAAAATTTGGGTCACAGAAGTAATTCATAATCTTATTACTCCGTAGTGATTAATCCGAGGATTGATAGCCAGCAATTACGTTGGTGGCAGATCTCCACTTTTAACGTGTCTTCGATTTCCTCTTCATTTCTTCATAGATCTTCCATGTCATAGGTTTCATAATTTGCACTCTTATCTCTTTTGACAACTTATTTCCGTAAGCTTCTCTTCTCACCCACTCTTTAAGGACCTCTCAGCTTGTAACTATGTCAACGCTCTTTATTTTTCACACGCTTGTATAACATCTCCAAAGAATTTAGTTGCTTTTCTTCCTCGGTGCCCGGAATCCAGGTTTCACAGCTATAGCACGCAACACTCCAAAGACAGGAATTGAGAAATATTTTTCTGATTTCAGGGGTCGTGCTTTATGAGGATCTTCTTCTTTCTGAAAGCAGTTTTGGGTAATTCCACTTCTCACTTCTCTTTTGCCCCGTCCACCGATTGTGATCTTACTTCGTAAGCACGTGAATGAGTCATGATGTTCCAATATCTCCTTACCTTCTTAAATTGTGACTGGTTTTATCTTGTACATAACATGACACTATTTTGTTTTGAATATTTTTATTTTGTTTTATACACATCCCCAATAACCTCCTCCGTTTTACTTATAGCGCTTCAATATCTTCCTCTCCTCCACTCACCTCTTCACCTACACCCAAAGTCCTCAGCTATTTGTTGGATGCATTCCAAACTCTATCTTCCCTATACTTTTTTACCCTCTATAGCCCCCTCTTGTACCATGGAATTAGCCCTGGTGTCAATATGTCTTAATATTCTGTCTCTTATTTCTCGCCAGTATTTTAAACATATTTAATTCCCCCCAAATTGTGCGGGAAACTTTATCATTTCCTGCTTCTGTCGCAGCACGTGTCAAACTCTTCGATTCTCTGCTTTTCCGACTTACCCGCAATCCATAATTCGCTTGCGTACAATGCTGTGCTCCAAATGTAATTTCTCAGAGATTTCATATTCTAATTAAGTTCAGTGTTTGACACTAGTAGACTTCTTTCGATCGGTTAAGTGAACCTATTGGAACTTGTGCAGAAGAAGTCATCGAGCGGACACGCCTTTGTAGCTAACAACTTGGACGTTGCGTTTAAGTCACCCGGTAACACAGGGATCACTATGACACTATAAGCACATCACATGGACCAACAGAAATATTATTTCTCACTTATTTTTGCAGCCACTGTTAGGGTTTCTTGCATCATCTGTTGTTGTCCCTTCCTAGTACCTTTGGGGTCAGTAAGAGACGATGAGGACAGTGGAATATCATATCACCCTTGTTGTCAAAGCTACTTTTTTTTTTTTCAAAATAGCTGACTTCCTCTCTCTCTGAATCAATTTATCGAAGTATTTTCTGTTCAGTTACATTTCTATGGCACATTGTAAGTTGTAATTTTTTGTGCACTGTGCACCACTGGGTTCAATATGACGCCAGTCCAAATTACTTGTTGTTTCTTGAACGTAATATTTATTCAAATCGAATCATTGTTATTCCGCTGAACAACTGTAACCTACACTTGTATGTTAGTTCTGGTAGCATATCCGGTGTAAATTAGTTGGGATCTGCTGATACAAAAAGATCCTGATAGTAGAAGGATTGCACAGTAATCGAACAAATGAGTTACGCTCGTCACAATGTGACCAATTAGCATTTAAAGCAGCACTCTGTCATCAGGCCACAAGTGGCCCATCAGGACCATCCGACCGCCGTGTCATCCTCAGCTGAGAATGCGGATAGGAGGGGACGGTGGTCAGCACACCGCTCTCCCAGTCGTGATGATGGTTTTCTTTGACCGGAGCCGCTACTATTCGGTCGAGTAGCTCCTCAAGTGGCATCACGAGGCTGAGTGCACCCCGAAAAATGGCAAGAGCGCGTGGCGGCCCAGATGGTCCCCCATCCAAGTGCCGGCCACGCCAATTAGCATTTGATGTCGCTTTCATTATATATGTTTCCTTGTTACTGAATGTGCTGTTAGATGCGGGCAGAGGGATTTAAGCAGTTTTTCTTCTCGCGCTCCATACTTGCCTGGAACGACAATATACCTTAATAAATCGTACAATATAAACTACCCTTTACCACTTCGCAGTGATTCGCTTAAACGTACATTGTTAGAATATATTTGTCGACTTCAAGATATCCGTCGATGGCCGTCTGGGGTGCTTCTGTTACGAGGCCGACCGCAGCGCAGGGTACCGTCCACAAGCGGACACGCGGCGCGGTGCTGGCTACTCCCCTGGACGCTGCAGTTCCGAGGTGCCCCTCGCTGTACGAAGCGCACGTAATTGCTGCTCTCGGGTCGAGGCGCCTCCGCGCGCCGCCATCCATTTGGCTAAGTGCTTCCTAAATCCTCCACCCACGACCGCTCCTCCAGACTCCCTAATTGCGGTCATCGGCACCGCACAACTACGCAAATTAACAAAACATTTATTACCGAGGCATCCCTCGTTAGCGATAGCAGCAGTTAACTACTCTCTTTTCCATTCCACTAAAGTTATCGTCCACACACACTAAATAAGCGCACTAGACAAAATATAAGCACTCCCACAACAACAACAAAAATCTAGTTGGTTTGGAGTGCTGTAGATGGTGTGTGTAGAACTAGTAGCCGGCAATCATGCGGCCCTCTGCCGCTGACGGAAGATACGACGGTGCTGTGGCTTGTGTAGCAGCCAGTTGTGTGGAATCAGCGGGGAAAGACTGGTCGACGTAGAACGTGATAGAATGTCAGAAACGAGCTATCGTGTTGCAACTGCCCGACTTGTTAATTCGTAGAAGGAAATATGTGTCAGGGGAGCACGCATTCATTTTTGGTTTGTTACACAGACAATGGTGTTGGTGCTATTGGTGGGAATACTTTTGCTTCTTCATACAATTTATTTGTCAGTCTTGTTGTGTGAGTCATAGTTGTTGGTGATGGTTACACGTGAAGTAATGGCTGTTGTGTCAAATATCATGGTCAAAAATATATCTCTAGCAAAGCATGTTTTGTTGCGTGTCTATTAGACACGTATTTCCAAAAACGATACTTTTATTTCTGGTGAGTAGAACTACTTGCAGCTAACTGGCCTTTCCTTTAGACATTATTTTCAGCTGCAAGACCTAGGAAGTTCTTAATACGAGTATATTATACAGGTGGCAAAAATGGAGCGGATTGCATCTACGTCACGATAAAGAAGACGAACCGAGGTATTGATAGGGGACCATCCAAACTTCAAAGAGAATTTTGAAGAGAATCTTGCTAGGATGCAAGAAGAAGTAGATGGAGAGGAAATGGATGTAGAGGATTTATTTCCTGACTACTCCGATTGTGATACTTCGTTTTCTGCTGAAAAAGCAACCTCTAGCTCTTTCACTGATGAACAAGACTCTGTTGCAGGTGTTGACTTTTCCTGCACGGATGAGCCACTAAATAACGATATTCCATTTTCATTCATTTGCCAGTGGAAAATGGATTTTATTGGGAATCAAAAGAACCAACTATTGCTACACATATATCTCGTGATAACATAAACCGGAGAATATTGGATATAATAATGGCTGTTAAAAATATAGGTGATAATCCTAAGATGGCAATATTTGATGTTTGACGTTTGATGATGAACTCTTACAAGGGAACCTCCCCATCGCACCCCCCTCAGATTTATTTATAAGATGGCACAGTGGATAGGCCTTGAAAAACTGAACACAGATCAATCGAGAAAACAGGAAGAAGTTGTGTGGAACTACGAAAAAAATTAGTAAAATATAAAAACTGAGTAGTCAATGCGCAAGATAGGCAACATCTCGGAGAATGTGAGTTCAGGAGCGCCGTGGTCCCGTGGTTAGCGTGAGTAACTGCGGATGAAGAGGTCCTTGGTTCAGGTCTTCCCTCGACTGAAAATTTTATTTTCGCAAAGTTATGATCTGTCTGTTCGTTCATTAACGCCTCGGTTCACTGTAATAAGTTTAGTGTCTGTGTTTGGCGACCGCACCGCAAAACCGTGCGATTAGAAGGCGAAAGGAGGCGCCTCTCCAATGGGAACCGAAAACATTTGATCGCAAGGTCATAGGTCAACCGATTCCTTCACAGGAAAACACGTCTGGTATATTCTATACGACACTGGTGACGGCATGTGCGTCACATGACAGGAATATGTTGTCGACCCACCTAATTTGTACACTTAGCGAATGGGTAAAAAGATTCTTCTACCTTGCTCGATTTAGGTTTTCTTGTGGATGTGATAATCACTCCCAAAAAGTGATGAAAATATAAGAGTTTGTCACATAAACTGAAAATAAAAAATTAAACTCTTCACTCGCGGGAAGACTTGAACCTAGGACCTCTCGTTCCGTAGCTGCTCTCGCTAACCACGGGACCACGGCACTCCTTGACTCCCATTGTCCTTGATGTTGCCTATGTTGCACATGGACTACTCAGTTTGGATATTTTGCTAATTTTTTTCATAGTTCCACACAACTTCTTCCTGTTTTCTCGATTGATCTGTGTTCAGTTTTTCAAGGCCTATCCACTGTGCCAACTTATAACTAAATCTGAGGGGGGTGCGATGGGGAGGTTCCCTTGTTAGAACTAACTGTGAAATAGATAAAGCTAAACTTTAACAGTACAGACGCATGATTGAAATACATCAGCAAAGTAACTACAAATCCACTGATCAGTATGAATTAAAAGAGGAAGTGCAGTATTTGTCTTGAGCAGAACAACACGTTCACTGCATATAACTCTGTGAAATGTGATACACCTGTACGCATGGATGTTCCCAGAATAATGTGTGTGAAGTGTGAGTAGATTAACTAACTCAAAATATTTGTGAAGTTGAAGCTTATCCCTGACATTACATTTCGCTTTACATAATTCATGTATTTTTGTAGAGTTCCAAAAATGGTTCAAATGGCTCTGAGCACTATGGGACTTAACATCTGTGGTCATCAGTCCCCTAGAACTTAGAACTACTTAAACCTAACTAACCTAAGTATATCACACACATCCATGCCCGAGGCAGGATTCGAACCTGCGACCGTAGCGGTCACGCGGTTCCAGACTGAAGCGCCTTTAACCGCACGGCCACACCGGCCGGCAGAGTTCCATTATACGAGTATTCAAGGAAGTAATACATGCTGGAATCATTACTTGATTGGGATGTGTAGTGAATCACTGTTAAGTTTGTTCATTGTACTTATTGTACATGGCGGCAGCCAGTCAAGCAATATTTTAGGGAATTGGCTTAAAAAAATTATTTCAAAGGCCCAGTCAAATCTTTACAAGTGTTCTCCCCGAGTAACTTACGCCGTGCCTACGTGACACAAGTCGCTTGTGTTTCAAAACTGAGGCAGTTCTGTCCAGTTAAAGCTCCTAACAAGAGACGCCCTAAGCCCTCTGCTGAAACTGCTAGCGAATTCACGCCATTGGTTTTAGCCAACAGCGTGCGCGGGATACAGATCACGTGTGTGGACACTGGAGTGTTCTGCGGTGCAGAACACAGTTGCTTCTCTCTCTTGTAATCCAGACTTATCACGACCGGCCACCAACGTAAGTTAACATGAACCGCTTCCCTTTCCGTTGCCCATTTCAATTAATTGTTCGACCTCCTAGACTGGCCTAAACCTGGTTACTTCCGACCCTAGGCGCGCCCCTTGTACACCGTACATTGAAATACATCCTCTTTATTGTACCTAGTTTCCTGTTTTGTTACTTAACGGCAACTCTGGATGCCCACTCTCCAATCCTGACCGCTCGACCTCCTGCACACTGCCGCCACGAGGCATATGCAACAACAGCCTCCACCCTTTCCCAAACGTCGTATACATTTACAAATGGTGACCAAAAATGGGATCATATACCTTTACATTTTATTAATGTATCTCTTTGCCAAAAAAGCAATTGTCTGTCAAATAAGTGTTTCCTGTCAAGTAATAAAAATCGTTCTTACTGTCCAGGTTCGTGTATGAACATGAAATGCCCAGTGTGTGCACAAGGAATGGTGACCAATCGCAGAAATGCAGCATCGCTGCAAAACAATAATTCTAAGGATATCCCAAATGACAGAGACTTGAGACAAGTATCACGCCTTGTCAATAACAGAAACTGCGGTTGTCAGTGAATGTAGGTCCATATCAACCAATTTTAGACCGAACATTGAGATAGGAACTGCGTGTAAAGGACGTTTAGGGTCGAGTACATCGCAAAGACCTTTACTGCCTGTCTTGAATGGGTCAAATAACGCGAAAACTTGACGGCAGTCTTCATGTACCGTACAACATAGTCCGACGAGTCGCTATTTTGTCTCTTTTCAAATGATGCAAGGCGTCGTTATATGAAACGTTTAACCCGAAATGTGTGAAAAAGGTTTGGTTCGTATCGGAGTAGGTACTGGTATGTTTTTCCTTGCTGTGACTTGGGCACACTCATTCACGCTACTGCGAGTATGAAACAGGTTGTTTATTTCAACATCCTCGCTGACCAAGTGCTGCCCTTTCTGTGGATCGCCCTGTGTTCCAAGACAACATTCTTATTCACACGGCTGTACTCATTCGTGCCTAATTTGCCGAGCACTCGGGCACTCAGGCACCTTGACTGTTGGACTATTTGGAGCAATTAGAAACAAATAAATTATAAAAAAACCGATTAAATATACAAAAAGGAAAAATGATGGATCAACGGCCAGGTTTTCCCGCCACTCAGATTCATGCATTTCCTCCAGGGATCCCGAGGAATTGCTCAAGGGGCAGTCCGGGACGATGTGTGGCACCATCTGCGCCATTACAGTGCGGTCGCGCCTTCGAGAATTTCACAAATTCTCATCTCTGGAGAGCACCAGTTGTAATTTGACAAACACGAAGGTACCCTACCGCGGCTCGTAAAACCCACTGATCACCCGATCTTAATCCCTTTAGGAAATATCTGTAACTGCACTGATGGAAGAAAAATCGCAACACCAACGAGTAGTTGGGCGACATAAGCAGAAGTTAGTAGGCGTGTTTCTGCGTTTGAGAGATGATGTCTATTCAGATTTCGTGCTAGTCGCATAAAATGGCGCTAGGAGCGCCACTACAAGCACGCAAATCAGGTATGCTTTAAATGCACGCTGTAACGGTCGTGAGCATTAGTTACCTTTGAGATTGGTCGTGGTGAGTTGATGTTAGTCACGAATACCTTTAAGGCGACAAGAATCCATTATCAGCACCTCACTGAGTTTGAAGAGATCATGTAAAAGGTCTACTGGAATCTGCATGTTCCTTCTGTGATATTTCAGGAAGACTTGGTAGGAATGTAGTTCCTGTACACGATTGCTGGCAGCGATGGATACGAGAATGTACAGTCGCAACAAGACCGAACTCAGGACGGTCACGAGGCGCTACCGAGAAGGAAGACCATGGTGTTTGGTGTATGGCTCTGCCGCATCGTAATGCATATGCAGACTTAAGGACAGCTCCGAGATCGATGCCCTGTAGCGTGCATTCCACTGACCCTAAACCACCGCCGTCTGCGACTTCAGTGGTGTCAAGCAACAGTTTATTGGAGGGCACGGTGGAGGTTTGTTGTGTTTTCTGATGAAAGCTGGTTCTGCCTCGGTGCCAGTGATGGCCATGTGTTCATCAGGAGGAGACCAACTGAGAACCTGCAGTCAACCTGCGTGCGTGCTACATATATTGAACTACACCTGGAATTCTGATCTGGGGTGTGATTTCGTATGACGCCAGAACAGTGTATCGGTTATCCCACCCACGCTGACCGCACCATTGTACGTCAGTCTGGTGACTCGACCTGTTGTGCTGCCATTCATGAACAACATTCAGGAGTGTTTCGCAAGAGGATAACGCTCGTCCACATACCGTTGTTATAGACCGTCATGCTTCATAGTGCTTCGAGACGTTGCCGTGGTCTGCTCGATCACCACAACAGGCATTGAACTCCCTCCCATAAACTGACTTCCAGCACTTGTGTAACACAATTCATGCGCGTCTACCCGCTTGCATTCAATATTCTGGGGGCTACAACTAATATTAATGTACCAGGATTTCACATTTTCAATGGCTTATCTCGTGATTACATTAATCTCTGACCTCGCAATGTTAATCAATTAAATAGGTAAATGTATTCCCGACATTTCTTTACACTAATTATTTTTTGGTGGATGTGAACTTATGTTACAGTTCTGTGAACAAAACTCACTAGGACACAATTTTTATTTGTTTTTTAATTATAATTACCAATGAGGTTCGAGTTATGTCATCTTTAGAACTAAACTAAGGTACAGGTGTACAGATGCCACCACTAGCGGCAGCTGGTACGCGGCACTAGTGGTCGTCGTCACTAGCTGACTCCGGTGGTAGCAACTATCCTCTTGAATTTTAGTTTTGGAGCTGAAGGTAGCCTAATTAGGCAGAAATCTGTGTTTACAATGAGCTGCGAGATTACTTGACATCCTTATTTCATTTTTGTTTGTTTGTTTGATCGCGACGAAATAAGACTTCCATGCAGGCTTTGTCAGTTCCCTTGTACTAAACATAAACTTGTCTGTTGACACCAATTTACATAAAATTAAACTAATATTTTAGGTAGTGCAAAGACTTAATTATTTTTCAGAACATCGTACATTTAGTGAAATAAATATAAAGTTATGTAAATAGATCATTTCGTTCAGAAACCTGCAGTTACCCGGAAAAAAATTTTATCACAATTTTAAAACAGTGTGAAATTGAGGGTTAAGACCAAGCAAAAATTGTAATCCAGACTTTTATATATACAGATTCAGATCGTAGTATCAGATGTGATCTCTACACACTGTTCTTTTCCTGAATAGTACCGGTATAGTTTCTTCAGACCCAAAGCACTTTCCAACAAGAAACTCATACCCAAGAAATGTTTCACAGTACAATCCGTCCAAATGATATTTCCTCTGAAGTGGAAATACCTAAATATTCACTGAATTATGATACTCGACCTGTTTCCATATGGGCAGGTAGAGCGGTAAACCTTCATGTGGAGGATAGCGACATCTAGACTGTGTCTTTACGTTGAGTTCCAGAAATGGTTGATAAAGGCAAAACTTGGCGACTTTTAGAGCCGTGCATTCTAACGAAAGGCCGCAAGGACGTGATGATACTGGGAATAGCCGGATGTAGTTCTTGGGTCGTCGGCACGTAAGCTACCCCAAATCCACTCCCGATGCTGCATGGTGAAGGCCGTAAAAGATGGATTCATGACATGACGGTAGATTAATCAAACACTCACACGTCCATCTCATGTCACTTATAAAGTACTTTAAATCGGAGTGCATAGGTACGATTTTATCTTTACAGTAACACTGCGTAACTTCTTGAATGCAGAAATAAAAGGGCAGTGCCGAAAACTATATTTTCTGTCATAGTGTTAAAATATTTTGTTATCTTTAAAAAATAAAGTTACGGATGGGTCTGCTAAGTCATTATCATAACCTACTGCACAGCATTATGCTTTTCGAACTGTTCTGAACCACCGATTACATTTATTGCTGACCCTTCTTTAGTTACGTTTCTGACTTCCCCCTGTAAAACCTACAACTGATAAAAATATCTGCATTTTAGAAGCCTGGTGTACGCCTTTCTCCTTGGTAGTAACGACTATTGAACACCATACATGATTGTTAGCACTGCCATAGGCTTACGATAGTTCAGTATCATTTCCTTCTTTTGCTTGTAATTGTCGGTTTCTGATTGGTACACAATGTACTCTATCAAATTTCTATACTGAGTTCAATACAAACTACCTCGAAACGTGGTAGCGCACAACTAAGGAAGATAAAGCTATGGATTCAGATCAGATTTAGACTTGTACATTACTTACGGTATTCAGGTGCAACTCGCATTACTGCAACATCAGAGCTTGAAATTATTTATCGTCATCTGTGAACATGAGCTTTACTACTCAAGCCACTCATAATACCGAATTCCGTGCCGTGCTTTTCCATTCTAAAATCCAGTTGTCATTGTCTAAATCAAATGGGTTATGCAGAACAGCTTTGTTCTATACGCTAAAATAATTTTGTTTGGGCACTTCTTCGCAAAAATATATTTTTGACGTAGAGTTTATTTCATTATGTTTAAGGTCTTTGGAGCTTCCTCTGTGATAGATGGTGTCGTACGATCCCTGTACAGCTTCTCAGTCTTGTATCAAGGGCTTTAACAAAAATCTGTTTTACCTCTTCGGGAGTCCGTAAAATACGTTTGCTCTGAAAAGCGTATTATTTCACTTCATCGTCTAGCATTATACGGCGGGTGTCGTTTCGGTCTTTAGTTTATGGAGTGGTTTGATGCAGCTCTCCACGCTAGTCTACTCTGAGCAACTCTCTTTATCTCGGCATAGCTACTGCAGCCTACATCCATTTGCACATTCTGACTCTACTCAAGCCTTGGTTTTCCTCTAAGATTTTGCGTCATTCCTCCCCCTTCACCCCTCCCACAATCCCCATACTTCCTTCATTTATCTAACTGATTATTCCTTGACGCCTCAGGATGTATTTTATCAAAAAATGTATCCTTTTAGTGAAGTTGTGCCATAAATTTCTTTTCTATTCAATTCCATTCACAATCTCTTCAATGGTTGTCTGATTTGTCCACCTGATCTTCAGTTTTCTTCTGTAGAACCTTAGTCTTTATACCTCACGTATGATGAAACCTGTATTTGTTCCTCAGTTACCTGGCACCCAGTGTATTTACAGCAATAAACAAATGGAAAAGAGTTAACCAGCTGTATTAAAAATTAGCATTGGATAAGACGAAATTAATGGAAGAGGAAAAACAAAGTCGTCGCCGTCTGTGAGCGAAGTGGTCCTCGGTTACGCTGGTGAGAGTAATAAGGCATCTTTAGCTTCGCTTTACTTTTATTTCACATCAAAGGCTGCGACTTTTGGGCGTCAGTGTAGCGAGGGCTTAGTAAGAAGGCGGGCCGTGTCTGTGAGCGCCAGTGGTGTACTCTCCTTTCAGCGGACGAGGAGCGCTTCGCCCTGAGCTGTGTGGGCGTGTGCACTGTGCGAAAGACTTCCGGAGATGAAAACGCCGCTGTCCGCCTCGAACGGCTCGCCGCGCCGCGCGGCTGCAATATTTTTAAGAAGGAAAACCTACGGCGCACACTCTCGCCTGTCGTCGTCCGCCTGTTCGCTCGTCGCTGCGCGAGGCTATCGCAGGTGCTTCCCTTATTTTTCTTTTCCCTACTTTTTGCCCCTCGTTTCCTCGCCTCGCCTTTCGGTGTCCATTAGGGAGGTGCTTCGGCTTCCGGACAGCGCCTGAATAATTGAGTACCGGGGCTGTTTTCCGTGAGCCGCCCGTAAACATGATTTGTCAGCGCTGACGGATCCGACATGGCCTTTGTCACGATCAGCGAGGGCGCAAGCACCGCCCGACCCCGACGCCTCGCCAACAATCTACACAGCTTCCCACCACCACGTACACATAATTTTCACATTATTCAAAACCTTACCGAAGGATAAGAGGGTTGATCGGGAAGTAATGTTCGATCGTTCGCGAAGTGGAAACCACAATGAATATCCAATAAAGCTTCGCATAGATGTGCACAGATGTGTTGGACAATGTATCTAGTATGTCCGTCGACAGCGTCTTTTCAGTCCTGAGTGCATAGTGATCACGTGAAGCCTAGGCAGAAGAGTCTGCAGCTGAGTATGAGGGGCTGGGGAGAGATTCAACCTGATTTCGTGCAGCCCACACAATGTAACTGTCATGCATTTCCTTCTTCGTCACAATTCTCGGCCGCACACTACAAGAGCAGTGAGGTCGTTCCTGCAGCGTTCTCGGTGGGACGTGTTACATCACTCACCAACAGCCCGGGGTTGGCTCCCTCTGATTTTGATCTCTGCTCACATGAACAGCTGCTTTGAAAATAACATTTTGGCACAGACAACAAGCTACAGATCAGGTTAAGGAACTGGCAGAAATCAGAGGGCACTGGAAAGTTGGTACAATGCTACCACAAATGTCTCAATCGGGGCGGCAATACTGCAGAGAAGTAGGTGGAAGTTGTAGATAACTGCTGCAAATAAAACAGTTTCGATTTTCACTGTGGCTGCTATTTCGTGACGAATCAGACCTTACCTTCCGAATAGCCCTTGTATTTCAGCCGAATACAGCATTACACTGAAACAGAGGATGACAGACTAAAGGCCGAAATGGTACTGAAACAGAGGATGACAGACTAAAGGCCGAAATACTAAATGTATTTTTCCAAAGCTGTTTCACAGAGGAAGACTGCACTGTAGTTCCTTCTCTTGATTGTCGCACAGCTGACAAAATGGTATACATCGAAATAGACGACAGAGGGATAGAGAAACAATTGAAATCGCTCAAAAGAGGAAAGGCCGCTGGACCTGATGGGATACCAGTTCGATTTTACACAGAGTACGCGAAGGAACTTGCCCCCCTTCTTGCAGCGGTGTACCGTAGGTCTATAGAAGAGCGTAGCGTTCCAAAGGATTGGAAAAGGGCACAGGTCATTCCCGTTTTCAAGAAGGGACGTCGAACAGATGTGCAGAACTATAGACCTATATCTCTAACGTCGATCAGTTGTAGAATTTTGGAACACGTATTATGTTCGAGTATAATGACTTTTCTGGAGACTAGAAATCTACTCTGTAGGAATCAGCATGGGTTTCGAAAAAGACGGTCGTGTGAAACCCAGCTCGCGCTCTTCGTCCACGAGACTCAGAGGGCCATAGACACGGGTTCACAGGTAGATGCCGTGTTTCTTGACTTCCGCAAGGCGTTCGATACAGTTCCCCACAGTCGTTTAATGAACAAAGTAAGAGCATATGGACTATCAGACCAATTGTGTGATTGGATTGAGGAGTTCCTAGATAACAGAACGCAGCATGTCATTCTCAATGGAGAGAAGTCTTCCGAAGCAAGAGTGATTTCAGGTGTACCGCAGGGGAGTGTCGTAGGACCATTGCTATTCAGAATATACATAAATGACCTTGTGGATGACATCGGAAGTTCACTTAGGCTTTTTGCAGATGATGCTGTGGTGTATCGAGAGGTTGTAACAATGGAAAATTGTACTGAAATGCAGGAGGATCTGCAGCGAATTGACGCATGGTGCAGGGAATGGCAATTGAATCTCAATGTAGACAAGTGTAATGTGCTGCGAATACATAGAAAGATAGATCCCTTATCATTTAGCTACAAAATTGCAGGTCAGCAATTGGAAGCAGTTAATTCCATAAATTATCTGGGAGTACGCATTAGGAGTGATTTAAAATGGAATGATCATATAAAGTTGATCGTCGGTAAAGCAGATACCAGACTGATATTCATTGGAAGAATCCTAAGGAAATGCAATCCGAAAACAAAGGAAGTAGGTTACAGTACGCTTGTTCGCCCACTGCTTGAATACTGCTCAGCAGTGTGGGATCCGTACCAGATAGGGTTGATAGAAGAGATAGAGAAGATCCACCGGAGAGCAGCGCGCTTCGTTACAGGATCATTTAGTAATCGCGAAAGCGTTACGGAGATGATAGATAAACTCCAGTGGAAGGCTCTGCAGGAGAGACGCTCAGTAGTAGCTCGATACGGGCTTTTGTTAAAGTTTCGAGAACATACCTTCACCCAAGAGTCAAGCAGTATACTGCTCCCTCCTACGTATATCTAGCGAAGAGACTATGAGGATAAAATCAGAGAGATTAGAGCCCACACAGAAGCATACCGACAATCCTTCTTTCCACGAACAATACGAGTCTGGAATAGAAGGGAGAACCGATAGAGGTACTCAGGGTACCCTCCGCCACACACCGTCAGGTGGCTTGCGGGGTGTGGATGTAGATGTAGACTGAACAAACTAAGCACTTTCGCTCAAGTATACATGTAGCGTAATGTAAGAATACCTTTACGGGGTACCTAATATCGGTAGTGATATGAAGTAGTAACATTAAGCCAGACTCAGGCGGAACGTGTTTGCCAACGTGAAGCACCCAAGACGTGATTTCCATTGCGATTCATGCACGCATAGAAACGAGCTGATGCATCACACGTAACGTGCTCCTCATCACTATTTGCGATCGCGACGCTCTCCAGCGTTAGCTGTCGACTATATCTGACTCGCAACTCACACAGTCTGCACGTACGTAAAATTTCTAAGTTAGCTGTGTTGCACACTTCCTCCCTTACCAGTACACTAGCCATTTTGTTCTATCTGTAATATACGTAAATAAGAACTTCAGTACCTTGAACGTGATACAAGTCCGAAAGGAAAGTTCTGTGTCCAGTCAGTAAGGACAAAACCTGTGCTTGTGGAGGCAATCAGACATAATATTAATAAAGGAGTTATGTAGCCAACAGTCTGCAAAACTTTTTAAATAAATACTGAATTTCAATGAATCAGACAATGATGTAGAGAACTATCTTCATTACGTTGGTATGTATTTCCGGGCATGTTCGGAATATCGAGCAAATTCACTCCTGACAGTGAGCAATGTCGGGGGGGGGGGGGGGGGGGGGGGGGGAGCACTCTTATACACGGTCCTCATTCGAACCACCGCCTATGTTCGACGTACAGTTACTATCGTATTGCAGAAACGAGGCGATTTATCTGACGTCCAAAGGGGCAAGATCATTGGCTTTCGGGCCAAGGATGGGACCATTTGCGAAACGGCTTCGTAAACTGTTCGCGAAGTGCTGTGTACCGTGCATGCCAACATGCCGCTATCCAAAACCGGCGCCGAGGCATCTGTGCTGCACCACGGGCCTTAGGTGAGAGGGGTGAACGACGGGAGCGAAGGTGTGTACGGGCGAATAGACGTGCACCTGATGAGCAATTGGCTGACCAGATGAACCAAGGGGCTAAAAACAGTGCCTCCTCAAAGACCGTTCAGTGAACGTTGCTGTGTGTGGTCCTCAACAGCAGGCACTTGGTTCATGCTCCCATGCTGACTGCTACTCATCGGCAACGAAGACTGGAATTTGTACACCATTACCGCAACTGGACGTCTATTGAGTGGCCGGCCGCTGTGACCGAGTGGTTCTAGGCGCTTCTGTCCGGAACCGCGCTGCTGCTACGGTCGCAGGTTCGAATCCTGCCTCGGGCATGGATGTGTGTGATGTCCTTAAGTTAGTTAGGTTTAAGTAGTTCTAAGTCTAGGGAACTGGTGACCTCAGTTGTTAAGTCTCATATTGCTTAGAACCATTTGACCCATTTTTCCACTGAGTGGCGACAGGGGTCCTTTCAGATGCTCCATCGGACAGATGGCCGTTTGCGTGGACAGCGTGAAACGTCTGAAAGCAATCCTGCAACAATCGTCAGGAGGACCCACGCCGGAGGACTGAGCTTCATGGCGTGGGGAATGTTTTCATGACATTGCCTGGGCGATCTCGTCATTCTGGAAGACACAGTGAATCAGCAGAAGTATCCTTGGGGACCACGTCCATCCCTACATACAGTTTGTTCTTCCTCAGCACAATGGCATCTACCAGCACGACAATAAAACATAACTTATGTCGCATGTCGCAGTGTACGAGCATGGTTCGCAGAGCACCAGAATCAGTTTACCATACTCCCCTGGCCACCAAACTCTCCCGCATTAATCCAACCGAGAATGTGTGGGACCACGTCGATCTAGCTGTTCGCGCTGTGGATCCTCAACGGAGAAACCTAGCGCAACTGGCTGGCCACACCACTAAGGTCGGCATGATTCCACATCCCTGTCGATACCTTGAACTTCACTGACACACTTCCTGCACTTCTCGCCGGGCCGTGCGAGATTACCCGAGCGGTCTGAGGCGCTGCAGTCATGGACTGTGCGACTGGTCCCGGCGGAGGTTCGAGGCCTCCCTCGGGCATGGGTGTGTGTGTTTGTCCGTAGGATAATTTAGGTTAAGTAGTGTGTAAGCGTAGGGACTGATGACCTTAGCAGTTAAGTCCCATAAGATTTCACACACATTTGAACATTTGAACTTCTCGCCGGGCTCCGCGCTGTAAAAGGTGGTTATTTAGGCGTCCTACCGGTGGTCACACTAATGTGACTGCACTGTGTATATATATAACGTTGATATTACAGAACCGCCGTATATTAAATTAATTGGAAAGTTCCAAAGCTTTTAGAAAACACGGGAAGGTGAGCAAAACAGCATGTGGAGATAGCAGGACGATAACCAACTACATTTTCCTTTGTTACTATGCGCTTCTATCCACCACACCTCGGTGAACTGGTGTTATGTATGACAAAATCTTTCATCTTACGATATCTGAAGGTTTTAACCGCTAATATATCACTAAACGACATTTAATTATGAAAAATGATACCAAGAACGCTTCGGTTTTGATGTATGTTCAACGTACCATTGCTTTGAAACGATATTCTTTTATGAAGTGACGTTTATATTATGTAAATAATGAAATATAAAAATCCCTTTATCTCCGGTATGACGCTTCCGTCCGGTTTATTATAACGAATCTTACGAAAAACTATGCGGTTTCGAGAGATCCTCAATTTACTGGTGCTCTCAAACATCTTATACTCGTAGGACTTAAGTTCCGAAGTTATAGTATGTAACGCACCGAATACTAGCTTAATCTGAAAAAGACAGAATCCGATACGATGTCTCCCAAGTTTTGCTTGTGGCGTAGAACGTTATCTTGCATCTCACTAGCCACTTTCTTGGACATGTAACGAATATGTGACTTGCCTTTCACGCTACTGAGTTCTGTGGAGCGTGGAATTCCACACTGGGGCGTCACAGAACTTGACCGCCTTCTCGTCTACAAATGCCTTCACGCCTCGTATAAGGACGTCTCCGAGGCCTGTTCCAGCCAGATAAATCATCAAAAGAAGAGACTAAAATAAACTAAGCTCTTTGGAACGACTATACATGTAGTGTAGTGCAAGAGTACTTGAAAAAGTGGTACTACATTCTACAGTGGTGTGACGAAGCGAATGGTACTCCTAACACATCGCTGGTTCTGTGGAAATTTCGGAGCCGAGCTCGTCCTTTAACGGCAGGGACATTGTCTTGCTATTACGTTCAGCAGTTATCAAACGCTGCTCGGTGTCAGAACTCTTACAGTCATAGCTACACTCCCGGAGACTGATTAGACGACTTTACCTGTCAATTGCGATGGCGGCGAGCACCATTTTTGTTCCCAGAATGAAACTTTCACTCTGCAGCGGAGTGTGCGCTGATATGAAACTTCCTGTCAGATTAAAACTGTGTACCGGGCCGAGACTCGAACTCATTCTGTAAACATCCCCCAGGCTGTGGCTAAGCCATGTCTTTGCAGTATCCTTTCCTCCAGGAGTGCTAGTTCTTCAAGTCCTGCAGAAGAGCTTCTGTGAAGTTTGGAAGGTAGGAGACGAGGTACTGGCGGAATTAAAGCTGTGAGGACAGGGCGTGAGTCGTGCTTGAGTAGCTGAGTTGGTAGAGCACTTGTCCGCGAAAGGCATAGGTCCCGAGTTCGAGACTCGGCCCGGTACACAGTTTTAATCTGCCAGGAAGTACCATTTTTTTTTACGTTGTATTCCTGGCAATAATTACTGCCTTCTGAACCTGTTGGGTACCATACCTCAAAGCCCAAAAAATAGTCAAATGTGTGTAAAATCTTATGGGACTTAACTGCTAAGTCATCAGTCCCTAAGCTTACACACCACTTAAGCTAAACTATCCTAAGGACAAACACACACGCCCATGCCCGGGGGAGGACTCGAACCTCCGCCGGGACGCTCAAAGCCCAGAAACGTTGTTTCTGCAACGTAAAAAAGCTACGGATATGACGAAAACAAACAGTGTATCAGATCTATAACACTTAAAACTATAGCAGTTTAAGAGCTACGGTGCATACGAACACGAAGTACATGCAGCACATGACACGATAATGTTATTACCCTCCAGTGTTTTACGAACTGTTACAAGGGTGAAATATTAGATGATGAGGCGATGTGTTGTAGCTTGGTAATGTGTCAGGCGTTCTAAAGCACTGGAGAAGTGAGAACTCATCAGGGTCGCCAACCTGCCTCCCAGCAAGTACTCGCACCTGTCAGCACGGCCAAGTTCTGCCCTCTCGCGA
This sequence comes from Schistocerca nitens, assembly GCF_023898315.1. Lineage (NCBI taxonomy): Eukaryota > Metazoa > Arthropoda > Insecta > Orthoptera > Acrididae > Schistocerca > Schistocerca nitens. Next base: position 331,349,426 of record NC_064619.1, read on the forward strand.
CCTCCTCGCAGGCCGCCACCCACGTGCCGGACATAAATCCACTCCTAATTGTCGCCGTCCGCTGCTCGTCCGTCTCCTGCAACATTATCCGCTTTCTCTGTCGCAAGGGTGGCAGGCGGGCCTCGAGGCGAAGGAACAGGAGCGAAGGAGAAGAAAACATCGGGAAAAGTTTTATACTTCTTCCGGACTCCAAAAGAATGAAATATCCTTTTCCGCTAATGTATAAACTTCTTTGTTGCTCTTTCAGAGTTCTGTTGCTTTTCTGCCAGGTTGTTGAAGAAAGACAAATTGCCTCATGATGAGCCATTATTGAAAGGTAGCCAGTACGGACGACGAGCGCTAAATCACTTAGTGTTCTCTCCCAGTGTCCACCCCACCTGCCACGTCCCCCTCTCTCCCCCCCCTCCCCCCCTCCCCCCCCCCCTCTCTCTCTCTCTCTCTCTCTGTCTCTCTCTCTCTCTCTCTCTCTCTCTCTCCCTCCCTCCCACCCCTCTGATGCTGTTCCCCCCCCCCCTACCATCTTTTGCTCGAAGTTTCGTAATATATTGCTGGAAAGTAGTTGACATGGGCAAGAGCAGCTGAAAAATTCTTGCGACGACTGTGTCACTCAGTTGAAAATTATACGCATTCTCATTTTAAACAAAGTTTACCAAAGATTTGTCTACTTTGAAAAATAAGAAGAATTAGTGTGTCACAGATGGATTAGTTCAGTGACAAACTTTGTGTGTCTATATTACCATGTCAAAGATGGTGGAACTTCGCCTCTGTTCAGTCTTAAACTTAAACAATTGGTCAAAGGTTTTCAAATATTAAGTCAGTCGTTATGAAGAAATAAAATGTAAGCTAATATATGCATAGTTCACTTCACTCGTCCTCAGTGCTAACTGTTACCCGTTAAAGAACAAAAATTACCAAAAGTAATAAAGTTTTGATAGCAAATTAGCAAATCCCCACTCAAGCTGATGGTAGTAGTTTGTTGGCGTAGAACAGCTCCTGGTTTGACTCAAGGCAGTGGCACGTGGTCTGGCGTACCGCCTCTCGGCTGTGAAAACAGCCACCACGTCACATACTGATCTCATATTTTCGACAACGCAGAAATAATGATATCCGAATAACTATAAATGTCAGTGGCTTTTGCAGGCTTTCACAAAAAAAGTCAAACATTATTTTGGAAATATGATATCTTATTATGTGGGAGAATTCGATCAGATAGTTGTTCGAAAAATTTGAGGCTATAGTTCTATGCAGCACTCTCTGGTTTGGAGCTCAGGAACATAAAAATTTATTTTACGTTTTAGACTACAGTATAATATGTTCCTCAGATACTGAACTGTGCTGTCCACTGCATGTACAGTAATTAATACAGGATGTGTCCTAACTCCAGCGACAAATTCTCAGAGGTTGTACAGAGATAATTTCTGTGTATTTTAGTTTAAATGACCAGTGTTCTCCAGTGGCTCTTCACAGAGTAGTAGCATTCGTTCTGAATTCTTTCCCTCATTTATCTTTGTATTTGTAGTGTAATGAAACTGTCTGCAGAATGGTGGAAATTCTGACGGTGAGCGCTATCCGTCTCGTTTGAAAACAGACCTCTTCCATTCACTCAACCATTTAACTCTTCGCACCAAGTGTTGCTCGGTTCTGTCTCGGTTTTGTGTTTCCGACGGTGTTAGTTGTACGTCAACAGTTACATAATGAATACGAATAGTTTTACTAATGGCCGGCCGGAGTGGCGCTACAGTCTGGAACCGCGCGACCGCTACGGTCGCAGGTTCGAACCCTGCCTCGGGCATGGATGTGTGTGATGTCCTTAGGTTAGTTAGGTTTAAGTAGTTCTACGTTCTAGGGGACAGATGACCTCAGAAGTTAAGTCCCATAGTGCTCAGAGCCATTTGAACTAATGAAGAGTGGGCCTATGTGCACCTCGTGTATGCGTTCACTCAGTGGAAGAGCAGCACAACGATCCTACACTGAGCTGTTCCAGCAGCGACTGCGACCACATCATGGTACTTGTGCATCTGAGGGTTGTTTCATTGCTGTGGGTTTTGTGTTGTGCGATCTGGTGATTACTTATCACTGGCTTTTCACTGTTGCGTGTTATTTTCACAGAAACAAATGTAAATGGGGTAACAAACCGAGTAAGTCATACTTACATTATTACCAAGCACTGAGCCACTGGAAATCAGGCGTCCCATACACCAATATACTGAGGAAACATAACTGTACAACCTCCGAAATCACGTCCATGGGTTTCTGTTTCACCCTTTAACGGTAAACTTCTTTCTAGTTTTGTAATCCTTCCGTATTACCGCACTTGTAAACGTTGTGGTCTTTGGTGCCGATTTCTCTTCAGTTGCTGACATTTGTAGTCTACTGATGTCCTTCTAGACTTGGGGGATTTGAGCCATGGTCCATTAGGTAGTAGTTATACTGTAGGGATACCATGTTGAACTTTTAGGCGTAAGAACTTCAAGGAGGGTGATTCAAATGAAAATCTTTATTATGCAAATGAAGTAACAGAAAAATTACAGATACATTATTTTTCGACATAGTCCCCATGACGTGTAACAAATACATTCGACCACTTCAAAAGTGCATGTATACCTCATGAGAAGAGCTACTTTGTTTTTGAGAATACAGTCACTTATACGCCATTGTTATTACCTCTTTATCGCTTCAGAAATCCTTGGTTCCAAGCACATGTTCGAGTCATCAGAGCGATGCTTATAATAGTTTCCATAAAGAAACTTTGTCTCGAAACCTTGCAGAAAATCCAAAGAGATTCTGGCCGTATGTAAAGTATGTTAGCGACAAGACACAATCAATGCGTTCTGTGCGCGGCAACACTGGAAATATGATTGATAACAGTGCTGCTAAAGCAGAGTTACTAAACACAGCCTTCCGAAATTCCTTCACCAATGAAGACGAAGTGAATATTCCATAATTCGAGTCAAGAACAGCTACCAACATGAGTAACTTAGAAGTAGATATCCTCGGAGTAGTGAAGTAATAAAAATTACTGATAAAAGTAAGTCTTCCAGTCCAGATTGTGCACCAATTAGGTTCCTTTCAGAGTATGCTTTTGTATACCAGTTAGGTTCCTTTCAGAGTATAGCTCAACAGTTACCAATCATATACAACCCCTACCTCGGCGAAAGATCCATACTCAAAGACTGGAAAGTTGCACAGGTCACATCAATATTCAAGGAACGCAATAGGAATGATACGCGAAATTGCAGGCCCATATCATTAATGTTACTACAAAGCAGTATTCTGAAACTTATATTGTTTTCGAACATTATGAATGACCTAGAAGAGAACGGTTTATTGACACACACAGTCAACACGGATTTAGGAAATATCGTTCTTGTGAATTACAACTAACTGTTTACTCACACTAAGTATTGAGTGCTATCGACAAGGGCCCATATCATTAATGTTACTACAAAGCAGTATTCTGAAACTTATATTGTTTTCGAACATTATGAATGACCTAGAAGAGAACGGTTTATTGACACACACAGTCAACACGGATTTAGGAAATATCGTTCTTGTGAATTACAACTAACTGTTTACTCACACTAAGTGTTGAGTGCTATCGACAAGGGACTTCAAATTTGTTCCGTATTTCTAGATTTCCAGAAGGCTTTTTACACTGTACCTCACAAGCGTCTTGCAACCAAATTTCGTGGTTATGAAATTTCATCAGAGTTACGCGACTGGATTCATGACTTCTGTCAGAGAGGTCACAGTTCGTAGTAATTGACGGAAAGTCATCGAGTAAAACAGAAATGAGTTCTGACATTAGACAAGGTAGTGTTATAGGCCCTTTGCTGTTTTTTATCTATATAAACGGTTTGGCTAAGAATCTGAGCAGTCGTCTTAGGTTGGTTGCAGATAATGCTGTTGTTTATCTTCTAGAAAAGTCATCAATATATCAAAACAAATTACAAAAGATTTAGAAATGATGTCTGCATGGTGCAGAATTGGCAGTTGACCCCAAATGGTGAAACGTATGAGGTCATCCACATGAGTGCTAAAATGAATCCGTAAAACTTCGGTTACACGATAAACCTATCAAATTTAAAGGCCGAAAGATTCAACTAAATTCCTAGGAATACAATTACAAACAACTTAAATAGGAAAGAGCACATAGAAAATGTTGTTGGGAAGGCGAACCAAAGGCGTTTTATTGTCAGAACAGATGCAACAGATCTAATAAAGAGACTGCCAACACTACGCTTGCCCGCCACCGCTGCACCAGATAGGATTAACGGAGTACATCGAGAAAGTACAAAGAAGATCAGCACGTTTTGTATTATCGAGAAATAGAGGAGAGAGTGACACGGACATGATACAGAATTTGCGGTGGACTTAATTAAGAAAGGCGTTTCCCGTTGCAGCGGTATCTTCTCACGAAATTTCAATCACGAAATTTCTCCTTCGAATGCGAAAATATATTGTTGACGACAACCTACATAGGAAGAGACGATCATCAAAATAAGGGAAATCAGAGTTCGCAGGGAAATATGTAATACATGTACTTCCCGTGCGCTGTTCGAGAGTGGAATAATAAGAATTATTGTGAAGTTGGTTCCATGAACCCTCTGCCAAGCATTTAAGTGTGATTTGCAGAGTATCGATGTAGGTGTAGATGAAAGTCACTCAGAGCGAGGTCTGACGAGTTCCGGGATATCTGAGACATTCAAACTGATTTCGTAGCATATATGGATTGCTGGTCACTGTTAATCCCTTTTCCGTGTAATGCTCCAAAATTACCCCTTTTGCATTCCAAAAGAGAGTGAGCATAACTTTTCCTGCCGATTATTGAGCTCGGATTTTGCAAAGAGCTATGCTTCCATTGCCTGCTTGATCTTTTAGTAGTTTCGGGCTGGTGACAGTGCACTCAGTTTTCATCTCCTAGAAAAGTTCATCACCTTCGACCTGGAAACAATGAAAAAGTTCCTCAAAGGCGTCGACGCGACATTTTCTCAATTCAGCTGTCAACTGGCGTGACACTCACGTTTCAGAGTCTTTACTGAATGGCAGCACATCATGGACAATGCTGTGTGCTAACATTGATATGAAAATTGTACCTCTTTCTTGTACGCAGTACGTCTGTATTTCATCAGAAACTCTTCCACTGTGGCATTCTTTTCGCTCGTGGCTATGTTTTGTGCCAGACCTAGACTCAGAGCGTCTAACACAGAAGTTACACCTCTTCATCCCTAGTACACTTGCTGCATGGACACAGACGAATCACCGTACTGTGCTTTCATCCTGTGGTACGTTTCCACTGGTTTAATAGCTACACTACTCAAGGAACATTAGAGATAACTGCACCAGCGATGTTCAAGTTGATAATAGTGCTGCCATATTTGCAGTGAGACAGCTTACTTTTCTGTGATGCAACAACAGGTTGCCAACTGCTCGTCATTTGTCGAAGACAATTACACTTCCTGCAAACTGCCGGATCAATTTCAGTAAAATTTGGTAACCATACTACTTATTGTCTAGAAGGAAGTTTTGTGGCTATGAGAAATACATAGTTCTCATAGGGATGGGGGGGGGAGGGGGTTGAGGCTAGGGAAAAAGGGTCCATAACACCTGACATTTAGGCTGCCCTCCGAAACTGACATGCTGTGTGGATATTATCGTAATGCTGATGGGCATGGCTGAACAGAGACAGGAGGGAGGCGATGGACAAATCGAGAGACTGGAATGTGAGGCAGAGAGAGTGGGGAGGAGGTGGAGCTTGACAGAGAGAGAGAGAGAGAGAGAGAGAGTAGGGAGGAGATTTGTGCAATAATATATGTGCCATATACATACACAGGTGAAGCTGTGGCTAAAAGGCTAGTACAGCGACCTCAGTAGTCATTAGACATCATGATAGTGAAGAATGGGGCGCTCCGTAGAACTCACGGACTTCGAACGTGGTCAGGTGATTCTGTGTCACTTGTGTCATACGTCTGTACGGGAGATTTTCACACTCCTAAACATCCCTAGGTCCACTGTTTCCGATGTGATGTGAACTGGAAACGTGAAGGGACAGGTACAGCACAACAGCGTACAGGCCGACCTAGTCTGTTGACTTACAGAGACCGCCGACATCTGAAGAGGGTCGTAATGTGTAATAGGCAGACATCTATCCAAATCCTCACAGAGGAATTCCAGGCTGCATCAGGATCCACTGCAAGTACTATGACAGGCGAGAACTGTGAAAAACCGAGCGAGGTGGCGCAGTGGTTAGCACACTGGACTCGCATTCGGGAGGACGACGGTTCAATCCCGTCTCCAGCCATCCTGATTTAGGTTTTCCGTGATTTCCCTAAATCGTTTTAGGCAAATGCCGGGATGGTTCCTTTGAAAGGGCACGGCCGATTTCCTTCCCCATCCTTCCCTAACCCGAGCTTGCGCTCCGTCTCTAATGACCTCGTTGTCGACGAGACGTTAAAACAACACTAACCTAACCTAACCTAACTGTGAAAACGTGAATTTAACGGGGAGCGGCTGCTTATAGGCCACACATCACGCCGGTAAATGCCAAACGACGCCGCGCTTGGTGTAAGGAGCGTAACGGACGATTGAACAGTGTAAAAGCGTTGTGTGGAGTGACGAATCACGGTACACAATGTGGCGATGCGATGGCAGGGTGTGGGTATGGCGAATGTCCGGTGAACGTCATCTGCCAATGTGTATAGTGCCAGTAATAAAATTCGGAGGTGGTGATGTTATTGTGTGGTCGTGTTTTTCATGGAGGGGGGCTTGCATCCCTTTTTGTTTTGTGTGGCTCTGCCACAGCACAGGCCTACATTGATGTTTTAAGCACCTTCTTGCTTCCCACTGTTGAAGAGCAATTCGGGGATGGGGATTGCATCTTTCAACACGATCGAGCTCCTGTTCATAATGCGCGGCCTGTGGCGGAGTCGTTACACGACAATAACATCTCTGTAATGGACTGGCCTGCACAGAGTCCTGACCTGAATCCTATAGAACACCTTTGGGATGGTTTGGAACGCCTACTTCGAGCCAGGCCTCACCGACTCTCCTCAGTGCAGCGCTCTATGAAGAATGGGCTGCCATTCCCCAAGAAACCTTCCAGCACCTGATTGAACCTATGCCTACGAGAGTGGAAGCTTTGATCAAGGCTAAAGGTGGGCCAACACCGTATTGAATTTCAGCATTATCGATGGAGGGAGCCACGAACTTGTAAGTCATTTCAGCCAGGTGTCCGGATACTTTCGATCACATAGTGTCTGTAGTGTGTGTGTGCGTGTGCGTGTTCCACATCTCCTGCTAACCACTAGATTGATAGCAACCAAACTTGGTACAAATATCATGTACTTTCGTGAAACATGGAAGCTGGAGGGTGAATACTGAGTGCCATAGAGCTTGGGAATATCTGGAGCCATTTTCACCATAATTGATTCTACATTTGTATTATTTGTATAATTATTTGTTCAAAAATACTGTGAAGGTAATACATATCTATCACTCACAGGGGTGTGTTGAGAAGATGTGACAAAAGAAAGTGGTAACAACCCACATTCACAGTAGTATCGAATCCATAGTTCTTGGGGTTGCTAAGCTCATTGGTGACAGTCCTGATGACGTTTCTCTCGTAGGGTTGGGAGATGATTGGAGAGGGTGGGGAGGACAAAGACAGTGACATATCAGCACTTCTACCAAGCTTGGCACACATGGCACTTGCGGTCTGAAAAAATTACTTTGACAGTAAGATACCCCTATGGGTGAAGCTGGTGTTTAAAAAGACTGCCATGAAAGCATAACTCAGGAATATTTGCGGCAGTTTCAATCAAATCTTGAATAACTTTACTCATTATTTGTATTAAAATTCTGTGGTAGTAAGATACCCCAACTACAGCCAGGGAGGGGGTGCCAATGAGAAACATGGAAAAACGACTAGTTGCTATTTATTTTCCGTAATTAGTTGACTTGAAATAATTTAAAGCTATGAAGCGCACTCTGTCACCTATGCGTTGTTCAGTGTGTCAATCAAGTCGCGAGAGTGGTACAGCAGCATGCCAGTAATTTCTTCAACATGTTATACCGCTAGATACCTTAGACACATGTAGCACAATCTGTGAAGTCACATGGCGTAATAGGTTACCGGCGTGAAATATATGTGTCTTACCGTTGGGCTTCATCTGAGCAGAGCGTCCCTTCCACAGTCGAAGGCAACGAGAAGCGGCAGTGGGACCATTGCGTCCGCAAGTTGCATCGAGGAAGGGAAAAAAGTAGCGACGCGGCCGCGGTGGTCGCGCCGGCCGGCGGGACACCACTTCAAAGGGAAGCCGCAAGGGGGCGGGGCCCGCCGCAGCGCAGCGCGGAACGCCGGCGGAATCGGGTTAGCGTAAGAGGTTTATCCTGCCTGCCTGCGGCCGCGGGGATTTTTCCTCTTCGACGCCAGGAACCTTGGGCGCGTACTCTGCTGCCGGTGCCTGGGCTGGGGGACCCTGGAAGGAAACACTATTTTCTGGGGAGGCCACCACATCCTGAGCAGCCGTCGGCATAAACATCCCCTGCTATGGACGAAAACTGGACTAACCCTGATAGTGCAGCGACAGTTACTACTCCAAAAAAATGCATACAAATGTTGGGACTTCAGTGAAAGTAAGTACTCAGATATTTTTTTCGCTGATGGCAGGAAAATTCTGCGTCCGTATTCTCCACTCTCTCCATCGCAGACTCCACCATCACTGAAAATATCTTAACGATCTACGGAAAACTGTAAAATGAGTTATTGTACAGATAAACCATCGTAGGTCGCATTTTATTTAATTGTCCTGTTTCGCTCATCAGACGCCCTGGTGACAACACGTTAGTGCTTTAACAGGTTGATTGCCACCAAGCTTCTGGCTGACAAAGCGGAGCTTCACGCATGACACTGTGTGCCCGCTCTGTTTAATATACTGTATCTATGAATGGCGTATTTTTAATACAGCCACATTCGCATGCGACTTGTTCATGAAACATAATGTTGATAAACGTGACATGTAAATGCCATCTTGAGTTTGCGAGGTATTAACAGTTTAGCCTTGGTCGCAGTTGGGGCTTCTTACACCTATACGTGTTGTAGATTTCTTCCAGTCTATTGCCATCTCCAGTATCAGCACAACCGTTGTTATCATCACTATTGTCGATATTAGCTGTGTCCACAAATGCATCTCCTTCGTTAGAAAACTCCGGTAATGCTGAATCACCGAAATCAGAATCTAATTCTTCCAAAATCCTCAGCAATTCATCACTGAAACAAGTCGTTTTTCCACATTTACAATGTTGTGTTTTCCCAGTGGCTCACGGCGTGGGATCGATTTGAGCTAAGACATTTTAAGCTCTTCTTCCAACTTTATTTAGTCTTTGCATAAAGATAATTTTTCAAAACTCTTCATCCCAAGTTATGCAACATCCATTAACCAAGCTTAAATGCACAGTGCTATTTAAAGTAACTTTTGAGACAATGTGATGATTACTTTCGTGTTTTGTAAATGAAATAACTACACCTTTTCCCAGGTGATAGGATATTTGCTCTAACAAGAACCAGTTTCTTAAACTCGTCTTTCACCATACCGATATTTTAAGATGACACTGTACGCAGTACAAAATATTCCATATAAATACTCCTTAGTACACTTTGTAAGCCTCCTGGAAAAGAAATGTCGGTAGTCTTGAAGTCAATCAATCCATCTGCTACAACTTACCAGGTGGAAAACACAGTTACATCTCGTACAAGACGTTCTGTAGTCTAAAACATTTCTTTGCAACAGTAGTAAGATCTTTAGTAGCATTGTAGGTTAGTTACATGGGGACAATGGACACAGACAAATATAATTCAGTTACAAAAATCCAAGTCTGTAACACGCTAAAGTTGCTACAATAAAGTTTGCCATCTAGCACGTCCAGTCGTAATAGATATAATCATTAATATGAAGAACAATAACAAAAGTATTGGTAGACGCTGTGATAGAGAAAAGACGAACGCAATGGTTACGCAAACTAGTCATCATTTTTGAGGCTGTTTCCGAATAGTTGCGCCTTATGTCAGCAGTCCAAATAAATTTCGAGAGTAAATACTTAGATACCAAAATCACTCCACTCCATGACTACCGCGGTGGCACTGGTACAGCAACCGAAAAATCTTTAGATACGGAGAAAACAGTTTAGCTTGCACAAGATGGGTATATTTAATATTCACGTGTGACGCCTTTCGCCTGTTCTAGTCATCATCGGACAATCGATAAAAACTCTTGCTAATCGTGACAGAGGCGTCGAACGTAATTAAAAGTCCCACTGAACTGGGAGGTAACAGCCAGGTAGCCACAGTCGATGCTTCTTTACATCATCCATGAAGAAACGGCTCATGAACACAAACACGATCTGTTTACAACACTCTGAGCACACGTTGTTATGCCGGCAGCTAGACTGAAAATGGCCGTCTGGCTGTCTGCTCCTAGTTCTTTGGGACTCTTAATCACGTTTGACGCCTGGGTTACGAGTAGGAAGAATTTTATCGGTGATGTAATGAAGCACCGACTGTGGCTATCTGGCTTTTACTTCCCCACTCTGTCGGACTTTTAATTACGTTCGACGCCTCGTCACGAATAGCAAGAGTTTTTGTCGATTGTCTCATAATGCCTCCAACAGGCGAAACGTGTCACATTTGAAGTTTAAATAAACCTTTCTTTGCCGGCCGCGGTGGTCTAGCGGTTCTAGGCGCTCAGTCCGGAACCGCGCGACTGCTACGGTCGCGGGTTCGAATCCTGCCTCGGGCATGGATGGGTGTGATGTCCTTAGGTTAGTTAGGTTTAAGTAGTTCTAAGTTCTAGGGGACTGATGACCACAGATGTTTAGTCCCATAGAGCTCCGAGCCATTTGAACCAAATCTTTCTTTTGCAGCCAAGATTTTTTTTCTGTATTTAAATATTTAGATATCAGTGAGTCGCATTCCTGTAACAGCAGACTGGGATAACCTGATGACATTATTTTGACTGTGCCCTTGTATGTGATTAAGTCATTAAGCCATACGGCACAAACACATATAACAAACGAACTGTGTGGCATTAGCTTCCATTACTACGATCTGTCTATTCCATTTAGTGTTTCACAACGTTATCTGTTTTCTACTGGCAAAGACTGATTGACAATTATAAAATCTTTATTTCATGTTATTCCTTTCTCGCCTTAACGCTGACATGAAGTCTGTAATACGTTTTACAATTTTCTTTCTTTTTCGGCTCTAGAACTACATCTTTCGTTTCGCAGTACACTGTCATAAGGCAATACCAGTTAACAGTCTTAAAAATTGATTTGTAAGCACAGTAATGAAATATTTTCTACATTGTTATCTTGAACAGACGTCACGGTCTCTCTTGATTCGTACTCTGTGACGGTAAGGGACATTGGCACAACCAACTATTGCAGAACAAAAACCTACGGTTTTTTTTCCTTAATTGTATGTTTTGCTAGGTGTCGTATGTGGGAGGAGAAGGTTTCGAATCCATCCAGCTGTCCTCGGTAGCTTAATGAAATACACTGTCTGATCAAAAGTATCCGGACACCTGTTAATGGACATTAGCCTCGTGTAATGTCCAGCCTCCGCCTTCACGACAGCTTTGCTGGAGACACTTTCAGTGCGGTGTCTGAGTGTCTGTGGAGGAATGGCATCCAAATCTTCCTCAAGAACCAACACTATCGAAGGTAGTGATGCTGGAAGCTGGGGTCTGGGCAGAAGTCGACGTTCTAACTTATCTCAAAGGTGTTTCATTGGGTTCAGATCAGTCCATTTAAGGATTCTCGGGTTCACAAACCATTGCCTCACAGATGCTGCTTTGTGACAGAGTGCATTGTCAAGGTGATACGAACAATCATCATCTCCGAACTGTTCCTCTACTGTGTGCAGTACATAATGCTGTAAAATGAGTTTATACCCTTTCATAGAAACCGTTTTCTTAACTGCAATATGGGGCCCGCAACCTAACCACGAAAAATACCCCTGTACCGTAAGACCATTTCCTCCAAGCTTCACTGTTGGCACTACACTTGATACCAGGTAACGATCTTCAGGTATTTACAAAATCCAAATCTTTCTATCGGACTGCCACAAGCTATAGCGCAATTCATCACACCAAATAAGGCGTTTCCAGTCACTCCCTGTCGCTTGCAATTTATAGAAATCTGTTGCTTACGAGTATCATTGTACCTCATTCTTTTTCACAAACGAAGTCATTGAGCTGGATGGACTGCTGGTAGTACTTTAGAACTTTAGTGATCCTTTCCGCTGATTTCATAAGATTTTTTACAATCACCATCCGCAATCCTGGACGGCTTTTGTCTGTCAGCAAATGACATTTGTATGGTCTTCGTTTATCTGTGGTTGTTTTTTGCGTTTCGTATCCCCAAAAATGGACTTGGAGAATTTTGGGAGTATTTAAATGTCGTGATGGATTTGTTACTACAGTAACATCCAGCGACTAGTCCTCGTTCGATGTAGCTGAGCTCTCCTGTCCGACCCATTCTGCTTTTACTGCTCGTCTATTGGCAACACGTTGTGCCCAGGCCGCAGCTCGTGGTCTAGTGGCTAGCGTTGCTGCCTCGGGATCACGGCATCCCGGGTTCGATTCCCCGCTCTGTTGGGGATTTTCTCTGCCCCAGGACTGGGTCCGTTTTGTCCTCATCATTTCATCATCATCATCATCATCATCATCATCATCATTCGTGATAGTGGCTAGCTTGGACTGTGTAAAAATGGACTGTGTAAACAATTTGGACTTTATACGGGCGCTGATGACCGCGCAGTTGAGCGCCCCACAAACCATACATCATCAAAAGTATGCCCAGCCTCCTTTTATACCGGCCTCTCGTGGCATCTAGTGGTCAGTTACGCGTCCGGATGATTTTGATCAAATCGCGTGTGTATCAATTAAAGCTAGTATGAGCTTAGGATTTTATTTTCACTCGTATTTCCCTCCTCTAACGCTGCCATTGGCCAAGAATCACTATGGCTACCTACAATTAACGAAAATTCGAAACCATTACAGATAATAAATAACAATTCTGTTAGAATTGGCTGATATAAACTTTCTAGTCAAAATTAATGAGATCACGAACGCAATAACGTGACAAATATGAAAAAACCTGAATAATGGAACAACCAACCAAGACTTTTTCACCTGACACTTGTGGTAGCAACATACCACCACAACGCTACGACAACGTTTATGCATTGGCGCATGCCGCCACAAAGAGGAACTTAAACTGAGTTCCATTGCCGTATGTCAGTCAAAAAGTGGCCTTATTCGCGCAACAGTCACAGTTTCAGCAACGATACGACTAAAAATAATGTCGTAATATCTTTGGGAAGACAGACACATATAGCTTGAAATTAAGTCATAAGAGAAGTTACAGTTTGTATTATAATACTCATTCGATGATCACATTGCCAAGTGCTAATATAAACATGAACAACAAACATCATAAAAACCTTTCGCAGTACAGTGTTTGCGAGATCTATACACATTTATCTTGTTCAACGGCAACTCTCTCACCAGGTTTTCGGGACTGAGTGGCTAACACTCCTCACACCAATTTTTTATCTACTTCCTTTTTTCTTCTGTTTGGAACAAATAAGAGAAATTACCACAACAACGTCATCTTAGGCTTTTAACATTTCCAACGAGGTTATGTATTGAACAATGTCATTGCATAGTTTTATTGAACAGTCTAGGAAGAATTGAAGGGTTCGGTGCAAGAAAATGCTAAGCCGCAAGAGCGTATTTCCCGTTATTGCATGTTACTTGTTTCGTTATATTGAAAGCCATGAACAAGAATACAACAAACAAAGTTCAATTGTAAACAGCATTTTCTAACGGTACTTGTAGAACTACTTGGGCCGGCCGCTGTGGCCGAGCGGTTCTAGGCGCTTCAGTCTGAAACCGCGCGCCCTTTACGGTCGCAGGTTCGAATCCTGCCTCGGGCATAGATGTGTGTGATGTCCTTAAGTTAGTTAGGTTTAAGTAGTTCTACGTTCTAGGGGACTGATGACCTCAGATGTTAAGTCCCATAGTTCTCAGAGCCATTTGAACCATTTTTGAAGAACTACTTGTTACCAATGTGACGGATACGGAAACACAACGGAAAATTTAATCTTCGTTCTTCACTGTGTGTTTCTTGGTCCACAAAATGACAAGAATTCAACTGTAACCAAAATCTGTTTCCTGTGAGTATTTCGGCAAACCGTTCAGCATTCTTCGGAGGGAATCCTAAAGACTGGTGGTAAATTTAATACATCGTGATGATGGAATAAACCTTGAAGCGGAATCTGGCGCTGGTAATAGTTAACTCTCCAAGACAACAATAATATTTTCCTGCCAACCAGAATTTGTGATAAAACATCCCTCAGAAGAGCGTCATGGTAGTATGTATCTCTGCGGCGCCGCCCGTGTGCTGTTTCTTACCCCGCGATTATCCGTGTCTGCATATGCAACTGGCTGGCTCTACCGGTGTATAAGATGGACGGGAGCACTTTGGCACCAGACTTTAGGGTTCACTCCGAAAATAGCTGACATGTTTCCAGCCGAAGTATTGGAAGATGACAGGAATCACTGCTAAGTTTCCATAATTTTATGGAACAACACGTAAAGTTTTGTTTTATACATTAGAAATTGTTAAATTAAGCTTGCGACTGTAATAACAATAGGTTTATTTATAAAATGACTTTTCTGCTACCAGTAACGATTTTCTTTTGTGTTTATTTCGTGCGCGATGGTTTTCGAGACATTATTTCCATTTTCAAGAGAGTTTTTACGTACATCAAGCCATTTATAAGAACTGTTTTTGAAGTGTGAGGTGCTATACTGTTCTGTGGTCTCTAGTCTAATGTATAAAAACACACACACAATTTCGTTGTTAATCATCAGTAATTTATATAGACTGTATGACGAATTTACAAAATACTTTTGACAGTTTGTTTTCTTGTGGCCCACTTTCAGAGAAACTCACACAATTTACAATGCACAGTGCACCTTGAAAATAAACATCATACGGAAAGAAAACAGTGATATTCTTATATACAGCCGTCAGAAATAATATTGTAGATCGTCCATAGAATATGGTATACTACAAGTGGTGTTTAATAAGTAATGCAAGACATTTTTCTCTGAAAGCAAGGTCAGTTTATTCAGAATTCCAATACATCATATTATTCCCCACTTTTTTGGCTACGAAATCTTATTTTTGAACTTAATCTCCGTTCAATGCGACGGCCTTACGCCACCTTACTCGGAGGACTTGTATGCCCGCATGCTACCATTCTACCATTTGACGTCAGAGCCAATATCTCGCTGCATCAATAACCTCCCCATCACCCACGTACTTGCTTCCCACGGAATGCATCCTTCATTGGACCAAACAGACGGAAGTCGGAGGGTATCGAGATCCGGGCTGTAGGGTGAATGCCAACGGGCACACACCTTGGGCTACACCGACTGGTGGACGAGTTTGTCAACACTACCGACAGTGACGTCCATTTGCGCAGTGAGATCTTTGTGGATCGTTGATCACATCGAATGAAAATTTTGCACGTTCTAAAACTGCAGGAGTCAAAGCTGTGTGTGGCCGACCGGCGCGCGGGAGATAGGACGGATTTACGCAACCTTTTGCGATGGTGACAGGCGCCTCACACAACGACTCGCCGTGCTTTTGTTCACTGCCAGGTCTCCGTAGACATTCTGCAGGTGCCTGTAAGTATCTGCTATGCTCTAGCTTTCTACCGAAAGAGACTCAACGACAGCTGTCTGCTATAACCGCACCTCTGTTACAAGACGTCATATTGACGACTAGAATAGCGCCTCCAGCTACAGAAATTTCATAAAACTGTAGGAGCTGAAGCAGGAATATTCCACGACGTCTCACAACGAATTCCGAATATTTTCAACTGAAAATGGCCGAGATAAAATGTATTGCATTATTTATTGAACACCCTTTGTGTTTATCCGTACATAGGCTACTTTTGTTGTCTACTCTGAATCGTTAGTTGCTTATATACAGAGGGGTCCAAAAAAATGTATCCATTGTTTAAAAGTCTATAACTTGCAAACTAATTGACGGAGTTGTCTCATTTTTGGTGAAGGTGTAGCTTAAAGTCCAACTTAAAGATATCACTGTAGATGTTCGAAATGGTCACTATTAATATCCACACACAAACAATGCCGACGAACTACAGCACGAACTACCGACTGCAACGTGTTGAGTTGGATAGTTCCACATGAATGCACGATGGATTCTCGAAGTTCATCCAATGTGCGTGGCTTTTGTCAATAAACGACGTCCTTTAGTGTTCCCCACAGGTAAAAGTCCAGAGGAGTTAGGTCTGGGGAACGTGGTGGATACTCCACAGCACCTCTACGGCCTATCCATCTTCCTGGTAGATTTTCGTCGAGATACGCCCTAACACGATTTTGGTAGTGGGCTGGGGCATCATCTTGTTGAAAGTAAACTCTTGCGTCTCCATACAAGTCTCAGATGGCAGGTAAAATGGATGTCTGAAGCTTCTGAAGGTACACCTCACCGGTAACTGTGCCGTCAAAGAAGAATGGCCCAATCAAGCCCCGGTAAGACAACCCACACCACACATTTACTCCTGGCAAATTCACGGCATTGTCTACGTGGACATTCGGATTTTCGGCGGCCTAGTAGATGCCATTGTGGCGATTTATTGCACCATTGAGTTTGAACTGTGCCTCATCAGACCATCTCTGCGAACTCTTCATCGTTGCGCACCATGTTTGTAAACCACTCGCAGTACTCCATCCTACGATCTGGGTCGTCCTCGTTCATTGCCTGTAGCAATCGTGGGATGTAGCACTTCCACTTTGCTGTCTTCAAAATTCGCCGAACACTTGAGCGACTCACTCCAGTTTCACGGGCACACTGACTCACAGACTTCTGTGGTGAGCGAGTGAATTGTTGTAACACACGACGGGAGTTAGCTGGACTTATTACTGTTAAAGGGCGTCCAGATCGTTGTTTGTGTACATCTTTAACACAGCCTTCTGCTTCAAATTTGTCTGGAATGCGACGAATCATTAAACGTGTCGGTGGCTTCCTTTCATCGAATGTCAGCCTTGCGCCTGCCATGTTTACTCATGTAACTAGCTGCAACTAAGAACAAAACACTACCTGGCGACTGTCATCTGATGAAACAAAACAACGCAATACAACGCTTGTGTGGCGATTGCCGGAACTACAAACTATTACACTACCAAAGATGAGACAACTCCGTCAATTAGTTTGCCACTTTTAAACAGTGGATACATTTTTTTTTTGACCCCTCTGTAGTATTTACAATGATATTTATTTCTGTGTGTGAATTTATTTAAGATAAAGTGACCAACTAATAATTGGGGGCTAGCTAGCACTTTCCTCTCCCGATCCCTTCGGCTGGGCTCGTGGCGCCGCCTGGGTGTGCGCAGCCCGCAGCGCGAGTGACGCGGGCGCTGACTATGGCGGCGCGGCAGGGCGAGGCTGAGCGAGGCACGCGGCGTTAGCCGCTCCGGCGATTCGGAAGGAATGCACTCGGCGAACCAACTTCCAGCGCCCCAAAGTGATTTACGGTCGGCGCTGGCGGCAATCCTGAGGCCAGGCGAACAGCCAATAAAGCGAGAGTAAACCCTCAATGGGCGCCGGCTGAGCGGCATAACAGATCGCAATCTCCTCCCCACAAACGTTTACTTTCCCTCTTAACTATAGCAGCCATGGGCTGCAGCTTGTTTTACGATATGGGGCAATCCTCGTGGTTAATAAGATTCTATGGAATGTGAATTGCGCATTTGTTAGTGAGTTGCAACATATTTTGCTGTATCCTGCATTTATTTCACGCCACTACACACACACGCGCACACACACACACACACACACACACACACACACACACACAAATTATGGCTTAGACAGCGCCAAAGCTAGTGACAGCGCTGTATTAATTTGCGTCTGATTGACGCTGAAGGCGTAATAGTACCCAGTACCCAGTACCTTGTCCTCGATGGTGAGTGTTCATCGGAGGTGAGGGTATCATCTGGAGTGCCCCAGGGAAGTGTGGTAGGTCCGCTGTTGTTTTATATCTACATAAATGATCTTTTGGATAGGGTGGATAGCAATGCGCGGCTGTTTGCTGATGATGCTGTGGTGTACGGAAAGGTGTCGTCGTTGAGTGACTGTAGGAGGATACAAGATGGCTTAGACAGGATTTGTGATTGGTGTAAAGAATGGCAGCTAACTCTAAATATAGATAAATGTAAATTAATGCAGATGAATAGGAAAAAGAATCCTGTAATGTTTGAATACTCCATTAGTAGTGCTGCGCTTGACACAGTCGCGTCGATTAAATATTTGGGCGTAACGTTGCAGAGCGATATGAAGTGGGACAAGCATGTAATGGCAGTTGTGGGGAAGGCGGATAGTCGTCTTCGGTTCATTGGTAGAATTTTGGGAAGATGTCGTTCATCCGTAAAGGAGACCGCTTATAAAACACTAATACGACCTATTCTTGAGTACTGCTCTAGCGTTTGGGATCCCTATCAGGTCGGATTGAGGGACGACATAGAAGCAATTCAGAGGCGGGCCGCCAGATTTGTTACTGGTAGGTTTGATCATCACGCGAGTGTTACGGAAATGCTTCAGGAACTCGGGTGGGAGTCTCTAGAGGAAAGGAGGCGTTCTTTTCGTGAATCGCTACTGAGGAAATTTAGAGAACCAGCTTTTGAGGCTGACTGCAGTACAATTTTACTGCCGCCAACTTACATTTCGCGGAAAGACCACAAAGATAAGAGAGATTAGAGCTCGTACAGAGGCATATAGGGAGCCATTTTTCCCTCATTGTGTTTGGAAGTGGAACAGGGAGAGAAGATGCTAGTTGTGGTACGAGGTACCCTCCGCCGCGCACCGTATGGTCGATTTCGGAGTATGTATGTAGATGTAGATGAAGGCCCATAGGGCGATCGAATTAAACACGTGCAAAGTTATTGCCATTAGCTACGACTCTATATTGCCAGTACCCGATAAAACGTAGCAGCTCCAGAGTGGAAGGTCTGATGAAAGGATATACATTGATGAGCCACAACATTATGACCACTAGAAATATGGGTTATATTCCACGTTTCCATACTGCAATAAAAAATATTATTAAGACGAAATGCGTTTCGCTTTATTTCAAACCATCTTCAAAAATGGCTCTGAGCACTATGGGACTTAACAGCTACGGTCATCAGTCCTCTAGAACTTAGAACTACTTAAACCTAACTAACCTAAGGACATCACACAACACCCAGCCATCACGAGGCAGAGAAAATCCCTGACCCCGCCGGGAATCGAACCCGGGAACCCGGGCGTGGGAAGCGAGAACGCTATCGCACGACCACGAGATGCGGGCAAACCATCTTCAGTGGTCACTACATCAATTTGGTTTTTCTTTAAAATCTGTTTGTAGGGTCGTAAATCGTAAATATACTCACACCACGAAGGGATTATCCGAATGGGACGGAAATAGGTAAATCGATATTCATTTACTGACAAACAAATGATTGATTCAAGAGAAAGAGCTTCACAAATTGAGCCACTCAGTAATGTGTTGGTCCACCTCTGGCCCTTAGGCAAGCACTTATTTGACTTGGTATTGCTTGATAAAGTTGTTGGATGTTTTCCTGAAAGACGTCTTGCCAAATTCTGTCCAATTGACGCGTCAGTGATGCTTCGAGATGTGATCGTCATTTGTTTCGTTATCTGTGGTATTACAAGCGTCTTCTATTTCTGTAAGTGTTTGTTTATATTTTTCAACTACTGGTTTCCAAGTAACATAGCTCAGTGAACACGGTCCTTAAATAGAAATAACAGCTACAATATATTACAGACGGTAACTGAAAGAAATACATGGTAGGTCGAATAGAAATGGCACTGTTAATCAAAGACAATAATTACTCTGCAGTCACTCCGATTCATGGTGGTTCACTGGACATTAAAAAAGGCGATACATGGTTCTTAATAGGGCGTGTGATCAACACGGACGGCAGTGCATGATCTGCAGCCGAGCTTCCATGCAGCCCACAAGGTCGGTGAGGAGTTCTGTGGTAGGGTGTTCCCTTCTTCCACCAGCGCGTTTAACAACTGATGATCGCTGGTGCATGTGGACGTGCTCCAATAAGTCTCCCCAACGCTTTCCACACGTGCTCGATGGCATTCAGGATGAGGCAACGGGCACGCCAGTCCATTTGCCGAATATCCGCTCGTTACAAGTGGTCCTCCACCTCCGCAATATCATCCATAAAAATGATGTCAACGTCGAATACACCACTGAAAAGACGCACGTAGAGAAAATTCCTGTAACTGGTGAGTGTACTGTGTTCAAAGATTTCGAGATCGATAAGCTCATCAACTTTATAACTCCGCACACCATAAAACATCGAGACGCTCACTTTCGACAGTATCCCTGGGTGTCCGCCCCCGGTAGCTGAGTGGTCAGCGCGACAGAATGTCAAACCTAAGCGCGCGGGTTCGATTCTCGGCTGGATCGGACATTTTCTCAGGGACTGGGTGTTGTGTTGTCCTAATTATCATCATTTAGTGCACTGTGTGTACCCACCTCTTTTCATATAACAGTACGACCAGCATAATAAAAAACTCCGTCCGAACAGGCCCTGGAAGGCGCAACGTTACTGACCGGCCGCCATGTCATCCTCGCACACAGGCGTCACTCGATGCAGATGTGGAGGGCCATGTGGTCAGTACACAGCTCTCCCGGCCGTATGTCAGTTTATGAGAGCGTAGCCGCTACTGCTCAATCAAGTAGCTCCTCAGTTTGTCTCACAAGGGCTGAGTGCACCGCGCTTGCCAACAGCGCTCGGCAGACCGGATGGTCATCCATCCAAGTGCTAGCCCAGCCCGACAGCGCTTAACTTCGGTGATCTGACGGGAACCGGCGTTACCAATGCGGCAATGCTGTTGGCCAGCATAATAACGAAATAATTATATGATAAAAACAAAATAAAACTATTTGGACACGAAGTCCATGCATTAATCGGCGTCACCTGATTCTCTGTTTCGCTTCTGCACGCTATCGCCAATTCCCCATAGTGCTGTTTTCCTGTAGTGGTAACACCGCCCACATCTGCATCAAGTCACACTTGCAGCCTCTCCGTGCACTGGTTACCTCTATGGCTCCAACTGACTGCACTGAGCCATTCAGTAGTATTCCGTAGGAATTGAAGGTGCCATGAAGAGACATCCACTCACATATAACGTATTGCAGAAAGTTGCTAAGATGAATAATACATTCATCAAAAAAAGTTTCGTATCGTCTTGGATCTGAGAGTTCCGGGACCTGTACAAAAAATTGGAATTGAGGTGAATATAAGCATCATTTCCCCCCATTTTATTGCTCATGAAAACCACACATTGCATGTTGTACCACCATACAGCGAGACCTTCAGAGGTGGTGGTCCACATTGCTGTACACACCGATACCTCTAATACCCAGTAACACGTCCCCTTACATTGATGCATGCCTGTATCAGTCGTGTCATACTATCCACAAGTTCATCAAGGCACTGTTGGTCCAGTTTCTCCCACTCCTCAACGGTGATTCGGCGTAGAACCCTCAGAGTTGTTGGTGGGTCACATCGTCCATAAACAGCCCTTTTCAATCTATTTCAGGCATGTTAGATAGGGTTCGTGTATGGAGAACAAGTTGGCCACTCTAGTCGAGTGATGTCGTTATCCTGAAGAAAGTCATTCACAAGATGTGCACGATGGGGGCGCGAATTGTCGTCCACGAAGACGAATGCCTCGCCAATATGCTGCCGATATGGTTGCACTATTGATCGGAGGGTGGCATTCACGTATCATACAGACGTTACGGCGCCTTCCATGACCATCAGCGGCGTACGTCTGCCTCACATAATGCCACCCCAAAACACCATGGAACCTTCACCTTGCTGGACTCGCTGGACATTGTGTCTAAGGCGTTCAACCTGGCCGGGTTGCCTCCAAACACGTCTCCGACGATTGTTTCGTTGAAGGCATATGTGACGCTCATCGGTGAAGAGAACGTGACGCCGATCCTGAGCGGTCCATTCGGCATGTTGTTAGGTCCATCTGTACCGCGCTGCATGGTGTCGTGGTTGCAAAGATGGAACTCGCCATGGACGTCGGGAGTGAAGTTGCGCATCATGCAGCCTATTGCGCACAGTTTGAGTCTTAACACGAGTTCCTGTGACTGTACGAAAAGCATTATTCAAAATGGTGACGTTGCTGTCAGGGTTCCTCCGAGCCATAATCCGTAGGTGGTCATCCAATCTTTGGGCGGCCTGAGTGAGGCATGTTATCGACAGTTCCTGTTCCTCTGTATCTCCTCCATGTCCGAAAAACATCGCTTTGGTTCACTTCGAGACGCCTGGACACTTCCCTTGTTGAGAGCCCTACCTGGTGCAAAGTAACAATGGGCACGCGATAGGACCGCGGTATTGACCGTCTAGGCATGGTTGAACTACAGATAACACGAGCCGTGTACCTCCTTTCTGGTGGAATGACTGGAACTGATCGGCTGTCGGACGTCTAATAGACGCTGCTCATGCATGGTTATTTACATCTTTGGCCGGTTTAGTGACATCTCTGAACAGTCGAAGGGACTGTGCCTGTGATACAATATCCACAGTCAACGTCTTTCTTCAGGAGTTCTGGAAAGCTGGGTCATGCAAAACTTATTTTGATGTTGTATTAGAATATGAAGGACTTGTCTAATCCGCGTCACGTGTTCCACACGCTATGAAGCAGGTGTTCATGGTATTTAAATCATGTGACAAAGTGTTTATCATCCTTTGCTACTTCGGATCGCGTTTATATTTCGTCTAATGGATTTGAGCTGTCCCTGGCGATTCCGCCAGGTATACCAGAGGAAAAATTGTGGTCGCGCTACATTCCAAACGAGTTAGATCAGTCTCAGTGCGGTTGCAGCCCCACGATGTCTTTAGAGAAGGGTGGAATCGTCTGGGGAGAAAGTATGTCAGTTTTATTATACATCAAACTGCTTACTGTCATTGTCAGACGCGAAATGTGTTTAAATGAACGCCCCAAGGGAGAGGGTGATGTCATTGACGCCCTTTATGCCACCTCCTTTGGCCTTTTTGTGTCGGTTCTGAGATACGGTGCGTCTGAAATGTTTCCTCGGCCACTCAAAAGAAAACTGCATGATCTCAGCGCTGGGCGTTGCGTCTCTGACCTCCACCACAGAGTTCTCAAGGGAAGGGGTGAGATGGGGGCAAGGGGCGGGGTGGCGACCTTCCCATCGTGTGACATGTCCACGATGGAGTGAGGCAGCATTGTGGTGAAATTTGGCGTTAATGTGGCGTCGTTAACCCACTTTACACCTCACATGAACTTCAGAGTGCTGGCCCTTTTTCGTCATGTGTCGACATTTTGTTGTTTGGAGCGTCACCGACCCCAAGGTTGAATCGCAGAGTGCCACGCTTTTGCACCATTACTGAGGAAGCTTACAGGCACCTTTGAGCCAAATTTCAAAAGAAGAGACCCCTTAATGCTTTTGCGCAGTGACAGTTAAAATCGTCCAATGACATAGGAATGTTAAATACAGTAAACGTAAATAAGCTGACAGAAAATGTATCTCTGCCCCCCGGTTGAGGACCTCTGGGCGTAACTTATTCAAGAAAGGTCGAATCCCACGTATTTTATGACTGACATTGTTAGGTATGTTGACGACAGCCACGGTAACAGTACATTTAAAGCTCGAGCTCACGCTAAAACCAGAACAGGAAAATATATAAGTCCATTTTACGACAACGCCACGTTCCACACAAAATTTCAGTCATTGCTGAAGATCTTCCACCATTCTGGCAGCGTTCTCGTTCGTCTCCATGTGTTCATAATATTTCTGTAGACGTTCGTATGGTAACTTCCTACTTAACATATGTGCTGCGAATCATTAACGCTTTGAGAGAGTTTTTTGGGATCATCAGTCTTCTATTTGTTACCACTGCCACGAATTTCTGTCCTGTGCTAACTTCTTTGTATCTTAACACATGTCCTATTACCATCCTGCCCTTTCTTGTAAGCGTTTTCCCCACGTTGCTCTGTTCGTCAATTCTGCAGAGAACATCCTCAGTTCGTACCACTCCACCTAATTTTCAACATCCATCTATAGCATCACGTCTCAGACACTTTCAGCTCACTTTTGTTCCTGTTTTTCCATAGACCATGATTCACTACCATACAGTACTTTGCTCCAAATTTTTCCTCGAATTAAGGCCGATATTTGGCCAGGAATATGCTCTCTGCCTGTGCTAGTTTACTTTTTATGTCTCTCTTATTCGTCCGTCATAGGTTATTTTGTTTCCAAGGTAGGAGAATCTCTTCACTTCGTCCAGTCCGTGGTACCCCATTTTTAAATTAATTTTATTGCTAACCTCATTTCTGCTACTCCTCACTACTTCTCTTCTTCGATTTACTCTCAATTGACTTTCTGTACTCATTAGACTGTTACTTCCATTCAGCAGAGCCTGCAATTCTACCTCACTTTCACTGAGGACAGCAATTTCATCGTCGAATCTTGTCACGGATATCCTTTCACCCTGAATTTTAATCCCACTCTTGAAAGTTTTATTTCTGACGTTGCTTCTTTAGTCTGTAGACTGAATAGTAGTGGTGGGTGACTTCGTTCCTGTCTTATACCCTTTCTAATCCGAGCATTTCGTTCATATTTTTCCTACGAGTCTTGTAAATATTGTATATTACCCTCCTTTCCCTATACAGTGTATATATTTTCCTGAGAATTTCGAAGATCTTGTACCTTGTTACGTTGTGGAATACTTTTTTGGGTCGACAAATCCTACCAATGTGTCCTGATTTTTTTGCTCCCATTATCAAGTGCAACATTAGAACTCTCTCTTGGTCCCTTTACCTTTTATAAAGCGAACCTGATCGTCATCTGACGAATTCTCGATTTTCTCTTCCATTTTTCTATACATTTTTCTTGTCATCATCTTGGATGTTGCGGTATAGTTTTCTCACTAACGTGCCCTCGCTACCTTGGGGATTGTGTGAATGATATTTTTCCAAAACTTCGTTGGTATGTCTCGAGACTGATAGATGCTACAAATCTACTTGAATAATCGTTTGGTTGCTACGTTGCCTCGAGGCATGTGCCAATTACGCGTACTGCATATGTAGGCCAGTCCATTCCGTCGAAAAAAGGCATGTAGTTATCGCGTCCAGTGATGTAGCTGCCACCGGCACACAAGACAGAGAGCAGGCCGGCCATCATAGCCTCGTTAACCGGCAGTCTGGCAAGTGGGCGGGGCTGTTGATCCCTGACCCCTGGACCAGCACCGCCCGAAATTTTAAACACATTAGCCAGTGCTCCGCGGAGCAAAAGGCTAACCGCTCGCTGTAAACAACGGCTCAGGGAAGTAATTCTCTCCACCCTGCTGATGACTTTCAAAACTTTACCAGTTCATTCTCATCCTGCGTCTTAGCGCTCCGATGGTCAGACTGTTTACTGATGTAACGCCATACGTTACTTCTCCGTAATGGCAATTGTGTAGGTTGAGAGTAAACCAAAGAAAGGAGAAAGTATGGGGAGGAGCGTAAATGAGATTATCGATCAACAAAAAATTTAGGACCAAGAAGTAGATGAAGTTGAGAAATTCTGCTATCTTGGAAGCAAAATACACAGGACGGTTGAAGGAAGAAAATTATAAACAGCAGAGTAGCACAGGCGAACAGGGCATTCGTGGCCAAAATAAGTCTGTTAGTTAAAATATTTACCTTAATATGAGAAAAAGATTCCTGAGGGAACATTCGTATTGTGTGGAAGTGTATCATGTACAGCGGGAAACCGAGAATAGAAGAGAACTGATGCCTCTGCGTTATGGTGCTGAGAAAGGATATTGAAAATTGTGGGGACTGATAAGAAAAGAAAAGATTATCCGAAAAATCAGCGAGAAGAGGCACAGACGGGAACCATTGACAATAAGAAGTGACTTGGTCGTAGGATATGATTTTTATAGGACATGTTTAAGACATCAAGGAATGCATACCATGATGCATGGGAGAGCTTTAGAGGGTAAAAACTGTAAAATAAGACAGAGACTGACACTATATCCAACAACCTGAGTGCAAGTGATATTCTGAGCTGAAAATGTTTGCACAGGACAGGAGAGGGATTCACGACGGGCCGCATCTAACCAGACAGAAAACTTATAACCCAAACCAAAACGACAAACGTGACGTAACTTCTTTAGAAATATTTGCAATGTGGTGAACTGCATGATTTGCCTGGAAACACATGCTCACGTGACAATACGAAGGAGAAATTTGTGATGTGTATTCTTTATGGCAAAGAAACTTAAAATGGTGTAATCGTCAAACTTTTAATATAAGTACTAGGCCTAAATGTTGGTTCTCGATATCGTTGCGAATAGCTGTAGTTCTGAAATTGGATAAATATTTCTTTCCAAAACATCAGCCATTGGATATTTAGCCACACCTTTGCGTGAGATTGTAAACTATACAAAACCCTTGCTCTCTTTATAAATAATTACACTCAGATGAACATCTTTTCCTCTAAACTTTGAAATGTACTGAGGAAAATCTACGTCAGTATATTATAGTTGTTTACAATGCAATTTTTTTTAGTACTCGAAAGAATTGACTTTCGTCGATGTTCTGCTCGCCACACTGCGAACCCGATTTGAAAGGCAAAATTGGTTTGCCGCTTTTTCGAAGCGAATTCGATTAATTAATCAGAAGTGGGATGCTTGGGAACCGACAGATGTACGGATATGAGACTCCCCACCCGAAAAAATGACTCTCGCAAAAGTGCACCTGTTACTGAAATATTGCCTCCATTGTCCTGCTTCCCAGTCGGTTACTGCAGACGCGTGCTGTGGTCTCGAACCTATTTTTCTACGAAATGCCCATTTCGTGTTGCTTGCCGCCGTCGCCGCCGCCGCCGCCGCCGCCGCCGCCGCTGCTGCTGATGATGATGGTTTTTGGTTTGCGGGGCGCTGAGTTGCGTGGTTATCAGCGCCCGTACAAATTCTCAGTCTTTTCAAGGTCCATTCTCGCCATGTTCCCAATGATGACAAAGTGAGGAGGACAACGCAAACACCCAGTCTCCGGGCTTCGCGTTGCGTTGGCATTGACCTGAGAAGAGGCATAGTTCAGATATACAGCGCTCTTCCCTTAGCCTTAGAAGACTCGCAGGATATAAAAACAATGAAACCTCCTGTTAGCGTGTGTCACAGTGTTATAAAGGAAGTTAGGAAATAAATTGGCTGGCTAAAGGGAGTTAAGCATGGGGAAAAAGAAGAGGAAGCGCAATTAAACACATATTGGGAGCTTATGTGGTTACATCTCAGTGATTACAGAATTAAATTAAATGATCAACGAAATTGGCAGTACAAGCACACTTCGTCAGTGCAAACTTTCGCCTCCTTGGTCATTGATCCATGCACTGACTTGTCTGGGACATAAACTGGCCCATAACTGAATATTGGCAATGAGACAGAGTTGACCTGGTCCCGCATACATTTTGTTGGGGACAGATTGGGGGTTCTTTCTGGCCGAGAGTGTACCTCACACCACCATGCACGCAATTGCAGCTGTAGACGAGAGTTATCCTGTTGAATCATGGCACTAGCATATCGTCTGGTAAGAGTTGAAGGGTGAAGCCACAGAACGCCTACGCCGCTATAGTTCTCTGAATTAGTTTCACGGATGACATGAATTCATGTTACGGCACTCCACTTCGGTGTAACTCTTCGTACCCTGACTCCTACCTGTTCGGTAACTGACTACATTCCAATTGATAGGAAAAAATGGCCAAAAGGAGAAGGAGGGGTTATGGCGTAAACTTATTGAAAAACTGACTTTGTCCCTTGGTAATAAAGGTTAAATTACAAAACTCTACCAAGTGTCACATGGAATGAAGGCTTTTGATATTTTTGAAGGGTATCCTTTTGTCGGCATGGGACATATTCAGCTTGGCGACCCCCTCGGATCTCTTCCAGATGGGCAGGGCGCGTGCCGATATCAGGTTTCGTCTCCTTCCATTCCTCCACCGTGGACAGCACAGATACAGCACTAGGCAGACTTGTCACACTGATCCATACGAGGTTTCAAAACTAGTCGGAGGGAGGCAACTGTAGTAGGGATTCTCATATCTGACTTCATCGTGCATGTTCTGAATATGGGATTGACTTTATGTTTTAACCTACCCGTACATTACCGGTAAGTCTTCTCCGACATGTTAAGAGGATGTACTGTCAAAGTCTCTTACGAGGTGTTATACATTATAATAAATGTTGATGAAGAGTAGTGGAGATCCTCGAACAAGAACTGTAAAGCGGAAGTTTTTACAGTCGGATCTTCACAAATTAGATTGGGAAACATAAAAACCAAATTACAAACATCTGTTTTATAAGTCGACTCTCTTTCACTTGACAAAGCTTTACTTTAAAATAAATATAAAATAAAATATGACTAAACTCGCATACATAACATACAGTCTCATACTAACTCTAAGACCCGGATGATACACGTAAATAGGTGACATAAACTATACGCAGTTTGTCCCCCTACTCTTAAGAGCTAATTACGCTCGTCCTTTATATCCGATTCCAACAAATTAAAATCAGTGTCTGTATAGTTATAATCCTGTATACGATTGTCATTCTTTCCAAGCAGAAGATATATGATCTTACAAACTTTTACATTAAGTAAGATATACTTTAACAGCACAGCGTATACACCACAAAATAATTTCCATAAAGAAAAGAAAAAATTTAAGATGGTAATGCTTAACATGCCATATCAGGAAAGAGTATTTGTCATAAAAGAAGCAAAATCAGAATTTCAGAGTTAAAACAACTAGAACCATTGCCATATGCTTATGTGAGTGCGCAAATCACAGAACGTCCGGCAGCAGGATGTTTATGTTGCTGGTGACTTCGATGGCGGCGTCGATGCCGCTCAGACAGGGCGGCACAGCACCCCACTGTGAGCATATGGAGCGTCCGGTGGAAGCGGACTCTGAGTGTGCAGGTAAACCGTGAATGGTGTAATTTCTCAGAATATTGGCCGCTAGTTTATGTTTTTTGCATCGATTCAAATTTAACTAAGTACAGTTGTCACATATCTGGTTAAGAGGTAAGTAGACGTTCGGAAACCATCTGTACGATATGATCATGTTACCTGCTGTAAACATTTAATTTGTCAAATAAGGGATTGTTACTTTTTGATAGTCAGCCAGAGAGGTCATCGCTCCAATGCGCCTACATAGTTTTCCAGTATCTGAGCAAGTCTATAGCTCGGAACTTGCGCCCTAGAAGGGGACAGGCTGTGCCTCGCAGCGGAAGGGGACATTTTCTGCAGCCGCATTTCCGCCAGCCCGGGCGGAAGCGCATCTCATTGTTTGTTCATTCATCACCCCAGGCCGAGTGTTAAATTACCCGCCCGGCGGCCTCCCGCCAACCCCACGGGCAAAAACTTGGCCTCCGCAGCCGTCGTTACAATTAGAAGCCGTGATGAAGAGGGTATTGTGGGGGGTACCCGCGCCCTCGACCTAACTCCTTAATTGCTGTACCCGAGACGTAATCCTTCCTCGCCGGCCGAGTCCCGGCCTCCCATCGCGACGAGTCGACTGGAAACTTGAATCGTTCCGCGAGGCGGCACCTCCCGGGCCCTGGGTAATCCTGCGTTATGAGTGAGATTAAGATGGCGCCTGCCGCCACTCGACTGCTAACGATCGCCGATCGCAGCACCCCGATAAGGCGCTCGAGCTGCGACTTCTGCAGCCGCCCCATGCCCAAGTTCTCATTCTCGCATTCATTTTTAATCCTTATTTGGCACTTTTTTAAATTTGACGGAAAAATTTAGTGCTTCTTTTCGCAAAAGAGCCTTCCTGTTTACAGTGATGTTTCAGATAACGTTGTCATTAACCCGAACGTTGAACTGAACACCGCTATAGTTTTGTACAGTAGAGATCAGAAGTGAGGTCTGTATACTAGCTTTAAACCCCGCCAGCGGTTCCTCTGACGTCATTTTCGAACTCGCCATCTTCGTACGCTCGGGAACCAGACTACCCAGTCCCTTTCACTGCCCACTTAGCTGAAAACTCGTCACTTGACTCTGTTGTTAGGTACAAGTGGAAACTAGCCTCGCAGACGGGTGAGTGAGTACACGAGTTCGCAAGTATAACTACGAGCCCACGGGATTGTCGCTATATACGCAACAACTGGGCGTGAATATTATTTATACCAACACAGTGACTGATAACTTAGCAGTGAACGTTGTTCTCTTTACACAAATTTATTTAGACGAATATAAGTGTGTGTGTGTGTGTGTGTGTGTGTGTGTGTTCAAATGGCTCTGGCACTATGGGACTTGACTTCTGAGTTCATCAGTCCCCTAGAACTTAGAACAACTGAAACCTAACTAACCTAAGGCCATCACACACATCCATGCCCGAGGCAGGATTCGAACATGCGACCGTAGCAATCGCGCGGTTCCAGACTGTAGTGCCTAGAAACGCTCGGCCACTACGGCGGGCTGTGTATATGTGTGTGTGTGTGTGTGTGTGTGTGTGTGTGTGTGTGTGTGTGTGTGTGTGCGTGTGCATATATTTATACGCATACAGCGTGATTCAGTTGACCCTACACCGGGGTTTTATGCAACCTGCAATTTCATCAGGTACCACAAGCGAGATGTTCGTATTCTCTCACTCGCTACATCCACTCTGTTAGTCCTACAGAAAAAAGTTAACAGGATCTTATTGTAGATAATTCATGTAGTTAAATTATTTACTGGGATACGATATCGCTAGAGGCCGTAGTTTTCGAATTAGTCAAGAAAAACGCACAAAAGTGACCTTCAAAAGCGTTTTTCTCGAATATCTCCAAAACCGTGGCCTCTAGCTACATTAAATTTCCTATCAAAAGGTCCCGTTCAGTATTTCTGTAGGACTAATAGTTTGCGCATAGCGAGCAAGAGAATATAAGAATCTCATGAGTGGGTTGCCCCATAAATGCCATGAGAAAATGAATAGTTCACTAGCGCTCTTTTTGGTCGCATCGGCACAAGTGACATCGCTCTGTGCCCTATTTTCGTTTGACAAAGCACATACGTTTCCCATGGTGAAGATGGAGTAAACAATCATTTTATTTGCGTTCCACGAATTTTATGTGTTTTTCGTGTGAAGCGTGGGCTACAGCATCGAACTATCTCCATATATCATACGTCCTCTTATGGAGCACATTTGCAATTGCATACACTACATCACGTAATTTTCGTCTTACACCATTCAAAGGTTCATAAAACGCAGATTTGTTAGAAATCACGGCAATCGGTCATTTTCGTCCTGTCATTGCTATTGCTACTTTACAACAACAAGATCGTGCACTCAACTTCCATACTAAGTCACGAGTAACCTCACTCCAGCACGCTTCAGTAAGAAAGAAACTGTCTACGAGTATGAACCAACCAAAGCACCAAATTTCTGACTCCTCGTACTCGTGGAACTGTTGCAGGAAGGAACGAAGCCAGTACAGCACTGACGTAAAAGTGAGGCCTTGATTTCTAATGTATGAAACCCTCAACATTAGACTCGTAATCGCTCCGTTTCTGATCTCTAGTGTGCACGTTTGGAGACGGGTGGTGGGGCAATGCGCAGTGCAAAGCAGCAGTGTACCACTTGACAATTCAGCCAATCGCATGATTCTGCCGCTTATTTCTGCACAGGATGCGTTTAGAACATACAGCATTGATATTCATATTAGTGAGCGTACACAGCCCAAGTAGTGTCTGTTATGAGTAGTATAAAGCAAACATGAGAAGCATTTCATGAAATAATGTGAATAACACTGGTGCAAAATATACTTCAGCCCAGCCGTTTTTGAACAAAAAATTGTTGAAATTATAAATGAGTGATATCCACAAACTGCAATCAGTAAAAAATATGGTATAACAGAGAAATTAGTCAACTTATAAAACTGAAAATCAGTATGACTACTCACTGATAAAACAATCACAATTTATGAAACTAGTAAGAGTTCAAAGTATCCTCCTACGTCTTCCTACATCGAATTACGAACGACTTTGTAACTTAGTGTTTAGATATGAAAAAAAAATCCACAGTCCGCGCACAATTAGATTTACTAGCACCTCTTTCCCTGGTGAGACGTGAGCATCATCAGATGACAGTCACTGGGTGGTAACACGTTTGAAGGCCAAAAGCACCACTGTTAAATAGTTCTGGTTGCCAAAAAGGTGTCACACCGACAACTGGGGCAGACTGAGGTGGTGTAATGCTGAAACAGCTGCGTGGCAACACCACGCTATAGCGAGTAGCAGCTGATAGTTATAGGAAGGTACTGGACGAAAGGACCTTTTACCCCAGTAGACATGTGGGATGTAATCAAATCTCAGTTCTACATCGCTGGGAAAGAAACTGGTCCTAACTTTCATGAAGAAACCACTCCACGACGTGTGTGAAACGATTTGAAGAAACCAGAAATTTTCATCTAACTCTACATGGATACTCTGCAAATCACACTGAAGTACATGGCAGACGGTTCATCGAACCACCTTCACAATAATTCTCTATTATTCCGACCTCGAACAGGGCGCGAAAAAAATAAACTCCTACATCTTTTCCTGCAAGCTCTGATTTACCTTATTTTAGTATGACGATCGTTTCTTCCTAAGTAGGTCGGCGTCAACAAAATATTTTCGCACTCGGAGGAGAAAGCTGATTGAAATTTCGGGGAAAGATTCTGCCACAACGAAAAACGAGGCCCACCCCAACTCCTGTATCATGTTAGGGACACTCTCTCCCCTATTTTGTGATGCTAAAAAACGTGCTGCTCTTGTTTGAACTTTCTCGATGTACTCAGTGAATCATCACAGACCACGCAGCAGTACTCCAAAAGAGGGCAGACAAGCGTAGTGTAGGCAGTTTCGTTGGTAGATCTGTTGCATCTTCTAACTGTTCTGCCAATAAAACGCAATCTTTGATTCGCCTTCCCAACAACATTTTAAATGTGTTGTTTCCAATTTAAGTTGTTCGTAATTGTAATTCTAGGTATCTAATTGAATTTACGGCCTTCAGGTTTGATTGATTTGTCGTGTAACCGAAGTTTAACGGATTCCTTTTAGCATTCATGTGTGTGACCCCACACTTTTCATTATTTAGGATCAATTGCCAATTTTCGCACCATTCAGATATCTTTTCTAAATCGTTTTGCGATTTATTTTGGTCTTCTGATGACTTTACTAGACGGAAAACGGCAGCATCATTTGCAAACAACCTAATACGGTTGCGCAGATTGTCTCCTAAACCGTTTATATAGATAAGGAACACAGAGGGCCTGTAACACTACCTTGGGGAACGTCAGAAATCACTTCTAGTTTACTCGATGACTTTCCGTCAGTTACTACCAACTGTGACCTCTCTGACAGGAAATCACGAATCCAGTCACATAACTGAAACGATATTACACAAGCACGCAATTTGACAACATGCCGTTTGTGGGGTACGGAACCAATTTAAAATCCCTTGTCAGTAGCACTCGACACTTCGTGTTTGTAAAGACCTAGTTGAGTTTCACAATAACGATGTTTTCTAAATCCGTGTTGACTGTGTGTCAATAGACCGTTC
Organism: Schistocerca nitens; assembly: GCF_023898315.1. Lineage (NCBI taxonomy): Eukaryota > Metazoa > Arthropoda > Insecta > Orthoptera > Acrididae > Schistocerca > Schistocerca nitens. Next base: position 331,383,162 of record NC_064619.1, read on the forward strand.
TCTTCTAGGTGATTCACGATTTTAGGACATTACTCCTACTGACTTTCTCGAATATTTGTGTAACTTCCAGTCTCTGGGTATGGGATCTTTCGTCGAGAAAACGGTTATATATGATTTTTAAGTACGGAACTATTGCCTCACCATACGCTTAAAGAAAGCTAACTGGTATACATTCTGGACTGAAAAACTTTTATTATGTGATTTAAGTCGCTTCACTACTCTGAGGATATCTACTTCTAAGTTACTCATTTTGGCAGCTGTTTTTGATACGAAGTCTGGAATATTTACTTCGTCTTCTTTTGTGAAGGAATTTAGACACGCCGTGTTTTGTAACTCTGCTTTGGCATCACTGTCGTCGATAATATTTCCATTGCTATCGCGCAATTAAGCCATTGATTGTGACTTGCCGCTAGCATACTTTCCATACGGCCAGAGTCTCTTTGGATTTTCTGCCAGGTTTCGTTGTGGGAACTATTATAAGCATCTCGAAGTGAAGTCCGCGCTAAATTTCGAGCTTCTGAAAAAATATCGTCAGTCTTGGAGATTTTGCGTTCATTTAAATTTGACCTGCTTGTTTCGTTATTTCTGCAACTGTATTCTGACCTGTTTTGTGTACCAAAGAGGATCAGTACCGTCGTTTTTAAATTTATTTGGTGTAAATCTCACAATTGCTGTGGATAATCGTTCTTTGAATTCATGCCACATCCGGTCTTCACTTCCTGGTGTATTGTTAATTTGGAAGGAGTGGAGTCTGTTTCTCAGGAATGCGTCAAGCGAATTTTTATCTAATGTTTTGAGTAGGTATATTTTCCGTTTATTCTTGGAGAATTTGGGGTTTACAGTTTTCAATCTCGCTACGCCATCCCTGTGATCAGTAATCTCTGTATCCGTTTTGATGCTGTTTATTAGCTCAGGCTTATTCGTTGCTAAGAGGTGAAGTGTGGCAACGGCTTTGCCGCAGAGGTTTCACCGGTTCCTGTGACATCACCGAAGTTAAGCGCTGTCGGGCGTGGTCGGCACTTGGATGGGTGACCATCCAGGCCGCCATCAGCTGTTGCCATTTTTTGAGGTGCATTCAGCCTCGTGATGCCGATTGAGGAGCTACTCGACCGAATAGTAGCGGCTTCGGTCAAGAATACCATCATACCGACCGGGAGAGCGGTGTGCTGGCCCCACACCCCTCCTATCAGCATCCTCCTCTAAGGATGACACGGCGGTCAGATGGTCCCGGTAGGCCACTCGTGGCCTGAAGACGGAGTGCTAAGAGGTGAAGTGTGTTTTCACATCCGTTTACTATTCGACTGGGCTCACGAACTAACTGCTCGAAATAATTTTCAGAGAATGCATTTAGCCCAATTTCGAAGAACGAATATTCCTCCCTACAGCGGAATGTTCGGAAAATTGTTGATATATTAAAACTTGGTGCTGAACAGGGACTAACCTCGCGTTTGGGAGGCAGAAAAAAAACTGAAAAGGCGTGTCGTTAGACGTCCGTGGCTACCTCAGTCGGTAAGGGCATCGCTCGCGAAAGGCAAGGTTCTGGTTTCGCATCCCGGTCCAGCACACAGTTTCGATCTGTCAGGAAATTTCAACATAAATCACGTTTGTCAGCTTCGGCCCTGTGTACAGTGTCACATCCTGGGCACCACACTGATCAGCGGCAATAAAGAGATACTCTCTGTCTGCTTTGGTTGATATGAAATTCTAACATCAGGCACGGTATCCAGAGTCAGTAATAAAAACTACCATCTCCGCACAGAACCTCTACAATTGATCACGTCAAGTACGTAATCCTATCCTCCACAGAGAGTAACTTCGCTCCCAATAAGCCTGTTGTGCCGCCCATCCCTGGGCTGCTCAACTGCCTCTATGGTTTGTCTCCATTAGGATATTAGAGCAAACACTGTACGCTCATTTCCTATTTCCCCACGCTTCAGATTTTCTCTTTTTTCCGCATACTACTGAAACTTTCAAAGAATAGTTTCAATATCGGTTTCTGGAAGTACATATGGCCTTCGAATCTCGTTTTCCATATGAAAATCTGTTTAATTCTGTCATCTTCCGTCCAGAGGAACCGAAGATATGTTTTTTTTTTTTTTTTTTTTTGCTTGTGATCGACTACAAACGGCATAGTGTTTAAACTAGGTTCTGCACACGACCGGTAGTTAATGAGAATCATTTGATGCGTAACAAAAGAATATAGACATTACCTAGCACTTTTCAGATTCTATTGAGATCAGAGTAAGTTGTCTGATTTTTCTATCTTTCCTATCATCATCACATTCCACTTTAAAAAATTAAAGAAATAATTTGTGTATTCAACTGCAGATGGTAATACTCTTTCCACTACTACGCTTCTTCACAAATTTTTGATTTTGTTCAGCGTACTACGAACTGTTTTACATGAGAGTATGAAGATACTCGTCGCAGATTAACATAGTGTTGTGTACGCATAGGTCATGTACCGAAACGAATATCGGCTAACGTCCTTTTTAATGCACTATATGACTTCACCATTTGACGGCCCCAATAAATATTTTCATACAACATGTGGAACATACTTTAAAGTAACTATTCTTTATTTCGTTGAATATGCCTTTAACATACTCTTGCAGAAAAATTTGAGAATATTCTTCACAAAAATATATACGGTACTTCTTACGCTTAGGAGATAACTCTGAGCTAAAAATCTGTTCCTTATAGTAGAGGGTAACTTGAAGTGGAAGTTCAGTTAAAAGAGGCAGACGTTTTGCTAGTATTTTCTCCTAATTCTTTCATACTTTGCAGTGTGCGAGGCAACGCTGAAACATACTCCACAGTCGACTGGAACAAAAAAACGAGATAACATTTCTGTTGACTGAATTTTCGTATTTTTATTACGGATACCCAGAAACCATTTCCAGTTCCGCTGGCTCAGCAAGAAATGGTGAACAGCTTTCATTGAATCCGTGCTCTCCCGCCAGTTATTCATTTTGTTCGCCTCCCAACGGTTCGGATTTTTTATTTTTTTCGTGAAAGAAATTGTTTCATTCGAATTGAGTTTCACCGTGTTATGTAAATGGCGCCGATTTTCCGAGCGCGGCGGAGGCTAACAAAAACGCATCGGCCGCTACCTGCGCAGCGCCGGCCGCGGGCGCGGGCGCCGGCCGTGTTATTTGGGCCCGCGGCCGGGCCCAGTGATACGCTACCTGGCAATTACGCCAGCCTGATGAATGTCTCGCTCTAATAAGAAGCGTTCCCAGCGCCCGCGGCGAGCCGGCCTCTCTGCTCGCCTCCGCCTCTGCGTGCCCTACCGCCCTCCCAGCCCACGGCCCAATCTCTGTCACCGCACCTCGCACCGCTGTTTCCTTAGCGTTGTTCGCTTTGTTGAGCGGGGTGCCTGTCGTATGTGTAACTGCACTACTGCCCATTAAAATTGCTTCACCAAGAAGCTTGCAGATGCTAAACGTGTATTCATTGGACAAATATATTATACTAGAACTGACATGTGATTACATCTTCGCGCAATTTGGGCGTATAGATCCTGAGAAATAAGTACACAGAACAACCACCTCTGGCCATAATAAGGGCCTTGATACGCCTGGGCATTGAGTCAAACAGAGCTTGGATGGCGTGTACAGGTACAGCTGCCCATGCAGCTTCAACACGATACCACAGTTCATCAAGATTGGTGTATTGTGACAAGGGTAGAGCCACGGGTCGTAACACATCTGAAATGTAACGTCCACTGTTCAAAGTGCCGTCAATGCGAACAAGAGGTGACCGAGACGTGTAACCAATGGCACCCCATACCATCACGCCGGGTGATACGCCAGTATGGCGATGACGAAAACACGCTTCCAATGTGCGTTCACCGTCATGTCGCCAAACACGGATGCGACCATCATGATGCTGTAAACAGAACCTGGATTCATCCGAAAAAATGACGTTTTGCCATTCGTGCACCCAGGTTCGTCGTTGAGTACACTATCGCAGGCGCTCCTGTCTGTGATCCAGCGTCAAGGGTAACCGCAGCCATGGTCTCCGAGCTGATAGTCAATGCTGCTGCAAATGTCTTCGAGCTGTTCGTGCAGATTATTGTTGTCTTGCAAACGTTCCCATCTGTTGACTCAGGGATCGAGACGTGGCTGCACGATCCGTTACAGCCATGCGGATAAGATGCCTGTCATATCGAGTGCTAGTGATACGAGGCCGTTGGGATCCAGCACGGCGTTCGGTATTACGCTCCTGAACCCACCGATTCCATATTCTGCTAACAGTCATTGGATCTCGACCAACGGGAGCAGTACTGTCGCGATACGATAAACCGCAATCACGATAGGCTACAATGCGACCTTTATCAAAGTCGGAAACGTGATAGTACGCATTTCTCCTCCTTACACGAGGCATTACAACAACGTTTCACCAGGCAACGCCGGTCAACTGCTGTTTGTGTATGCAAAATCGGTTAGAAACTTTCCTCATGTCGGCACGTTGTGGGTGTCACCACTGGCGCCAACCTTGTATGAATGCTCTGAAAAGCTAATCATTTGCATACCACAGCATCTTCTTCCTGTCGGTTAAATTACGCGTCTTTAGTACGTTATCTTCGTGGTGTAGCAATTTTAATGTCCAGTAGTGTATATTACATTTCCGTGTTGGCATACCTTTCCCACTGCAGCAACGTTGTCTTAAGTCAAGACTTTAGGGAAAGTCGTGTCCTGCGTCTACTGGCGGATTGTGAATAAAATATGTATTGCTATTTAAACTGGCGTGCATGGAATATAAATTGAAGGGGCATTCAGTTAGAAATGCAACACTTTTTTTTCTGAAAGGAGCGGTTGGTGTCATTCAGGATTTCAAAACACTATATTACTCCCAACTCTTTTGCCTACAAATTCCTGTTTTTCAACATAATCTCCGTTCAATGCGACGGCCTTACGGCACCTTTACTGGGTAGGGCCTGTATACCCATTCTACTGGCGGACGTCGGAGCCAACGTCTTGCTGCATCATTCACCTACTGTTTCGCGGAGTGCATCCTTCATTGAGCTAAACAGAAGGAAGGCGTGAGATCTGGGCTGTAGGGTGGATAAGGAAGAACTGTCCAACGAAGTTTTGTGAGCTCCTCTCGGGTGCGCAGAATTGTGACTTCCCGTGGAGCAGTGAGGTGTTTGGTTGGGAACCGTCGATCACCTCGAATGAGAGTGTCCAAACGTTCCAACATTTCATGAGTCAGCTGTGTGCGGTCAGCCTTCACGCGGGAGATCGGACAGGTTTGCGCGACCTCGCCGGCCGAAGTGGCCGCGCGGTTCTGGCGCTGCAGTCTGGAACCGCGAGACCGCTACGGTCGCAGGTTCGAATCCTGCCTCGGGCATGGATGTGTGTGATGTCCTTAGGTTAGTTAGGTTTAACTAGTTCTAAGTTCTAGGGGACTAATGACCTCAGCAGTTGAGTCCCATAGTGCTCAGAGCCATTTTGCGCGACCTCTTTGCTATTATTGCAGACACCTTGCCCAACGACTCGCCGTGCTTTTATTCACAGCCAGGTCTCCGCAGACACTCTGCAAGAGTCTCTGAGTATCTGCGATGCTCTGATTTTCCGCCAGCAGAAACTCAGTGAGAGCTGTCTGTTTGTTGCAATGCATCTCCGTTAGAGACGCCATTTTCAAGGCTATGTATAGCCCCGCCACTATTCGCAACTTCATTAAACTACAGGGGATGAAACGGGAATGTACCACGATGTTCCGCAACAAACTCCGCATTCTTTCAACAAAAACTGGCCGAGAAAAAAAATTGTTTACGTCTTAGCACATTTATTTACAACAATGATCAATTGATTCATGTGGCCAATATATTTCAATGTGGTTTTGTTTGATTATACGTCACTACTGGAGTGCTGTGGAAGTTCTAATGAATTGCTGCCACCCCACAGCTTTTTACAATGGTTCCAAAGTCCTTTCATGCTAAAAGGAAAGGAAATACACATTTGAAAATACGTGCACACAAAAGTGATGGCAGCCGCCCAAGTGAAAGACATCTCAAGAGAAATATTTATTTTGATGATAATGAAAAAATGCCGATCACTCATGATCCAAACATGGATAGGCTGTTCGAAATACGACCAGTAATTGACTCATTGTTTCCCACATTTCAGCTGAATGTCAAAGTCAGATGTGTATTGGTAAGCAGATGGCTTCATTCAAAGGCAGTCTCCATTAAAGCAATACTTACCCAAGAAACCCATAAAGTGGGATTATGAAATATTTATTTTATGTGACAAAAAATTAATGGTGCACAATTTTGAGATTTATACGGGCAAAATTATTTCAGTGGCAGGTTGTCTGCACAGATGTGCAAGGGGAAATATTGTGTTACACTAAGCACAAACTATTGAAGACGGCCAGAATAATGTCTTTTTTGACAGCTGGTTTTCATCTAGAAATCTGCTTGTTGCATTGATTAAAAGGAGGATTTATTCATTGGAAATATTCCACTCAAGCCATCTTCCAGGTTGTACGTCTTCAACTAATAGCAGCGTGAAGGAAGTCTTTCGAAGGAAAGGAGGTTACTCTTGATGATGTAGACGTCAGAGTAGTAAAATGGTTTGACAACAAAGGTGTGATTCTTGCCATTATATTTGCATCTGCTTATCCAGTTAGCGAAGTATGAATATGGGACAGAACACAAGAAGCACACACTCAGGTACCATGCCCTAGCATTGTTACAATCTACAACAAATTCATGGGAAGGGTGAATTTGCTTGATGCTCTAGTTTTATGTTACAGGATTTTCATGAAATCAAGAAAACATTATCACATGTTTCCAGAATGAGATTTTCACTCTGCAGCGGAGTGTGCGCTGATATGAAACTTCTTGGCAGATCAAAACTGTGTGCCCGACCGAGACTCGAACTCGGGACCTCCGCCTTTCGCGGGCAAGCGCTCTACCATCCGAGCTACCGAAGCACGACTCACGCCCGGTACCCACAGCTTCACTTCTGCCAGTATCCCGCCTCCCACCTTCCAAACTTTACAGAAGCTCTTCTGCGAACCTTGCAGAACTTCGGTAGCAGGGATGGTAGAGCGCTTGCCCGCGAAAGGCGGAGGTCCCGAGTTCGAGTCTCGGTCGGGCACACAGTTTTGATCTGCCAGGAAGTTTCATATCAGCGCACACTTCGCTGCAGAGTGAAAATCTCATTCTGGAAACAATCCCCAGGCTGTGGCTAAGCCATGTCTCCGCAGTATCCTTTCTCTCAGGAGTGCTAGTTCTGCAAGGTTCGCAGGAGAGCTTCTGTAAAGTTTGGAAGGTGGGAGGCGGGATACTGGCATAAGTGAAGCTGTGGGTACCGGGCGTGAGTCGTGCTTCGGTAGCTCGGATGGTAGAGTGCTTGCCCGCGAAAGGCGGAGGTCCCGTGTTCGAGTCTCGGTCGGGCACACAGTTTTGATCTGCCAGGAAGTTTCATTATCACATGTTGCTTTTTCACTTGGTGGTTCGTGTAGTAGCGAATCGTTGGTTGCTGTATCAAAGGGATAGTGATACTTTGGGAATTCCCCTTCGCAAACAAAATTGTCTTCTGGAATTCAATTCCAGAATAGCTCTCTGCAAACAAGGAGAAAGCATGACACGAAGAAAGAGAGGTAGGCCCTCACTAAGTAAGGAAATGGAAATTCAGTGTAAGAAGCATTTGGTTCTGACAAACCATACCAAAATAAGTCTACCCGCACCGGTGGAGTTGGTCATTGCCCTGTGTAACAAAGATGCAAAAGACCCAAAATGGCTCTGAGCACTATGGGACGTAACATCTGAGGTCATCAGTCCCCAAGAACTACTTAAACCTAAGTAACCTAAAGACATCACACACATCCAAGCCCGAGACAGGATTCGAACCTGCGACTGTAGCGGTCGCGCGGTTCCAGACTGAAACGCCTAGAACCGCTCGGCCACGCCGACCGGCCAAAAGACCCAGTTGTAGAGAGCAGACAGTCTTTAAGTGTACTAAACGAAAACTTCACCTTTGCCTAAGCACAAAACTCAAATCGATTCAGGCATTCCCATGAATAAAATAATTGTAACCCCATGCATTGGAATTAGACATAAACAAGGTATAATTCAAACACATATAAATTACTTTTTCTATCGAGTCTTATGAGAAAGTTAAATAAAAAAAATTCCGTCAATGAGGAGTTGTGAGTCTTTTACTTCTCAAACGCCTGTTGTTGCAAATTGACACATACCTAATTATACCAACTATGTATAATATTTATTAGATTTAACATTATAAATGGTCTAACATCCCAATACTGAGCAAAAAATAAGATTTTTTACTTTTTTCTTTCAGTAGAAATTAATTCACGCACTAAGAGGGTAAAGAACGGCGTCATGGAACCACAAAATGCCCCTATAACATGAATAAATGCAAATTACGTCAGATTTTGATAGCTCCATGGTTCTTTAAATGTATGAAGCTGCGCAACTCCGTTTACAGAAGACATTTTGAAATGTATTCGCAGATGCGGATATGAACAACCATCAGCTGGATAATGGAATGACAATAATGAAAATTTATGCCGGACCGGGAATCCGCCAAGAGAAACGCAATGACAGCTCTCTGCTTGGAACGCACATCCGGTACATATGCCATTTTAAATAGTATGTATAACGCCGCCATCTATCAGTGCTTCATGAAACTGTAGGGACTGAAGCTTTAATACTGTATGGTGTCCTACAGCAAATTCTGCCTTTTTTCAACCGAAATTAGCCGAGAAAGAAAGTGTTGCATTAAATATAGAACGCCCCTCGTACTAAGAATGATGAGTGCGCACTCCGACTCATGTAAATTTTGTTGTCGTCAGTGTTGCGAGAGTTTGTTTCTATTATCATTCTTAAATTAGTTCCACGACACGTGTACTCCGATTTTTTGACCAATGCCCCTCAAATTCCATATTTCTCTATATTGCCAGTTACGCTACAGCAATGAGCTCAACATTGATGTAAACAAATTATTATTATTATTATATCAAGCCATTTTGTACATCATACAGTAATTAAACTATTTATTATTATATATTACATATTTTATATTTGCTGTCATCAAAGTCGTAGGCATCTGTGGTGCACTAAATGTGGCAGATTGCAATTTATATTTCATAGGGGGGAGGGGTAGAGGCATTATCAAACTGCGACCCCCTCCTGCTCCTTCGCTCCCAGAACCGCATCCTGCAACTGTGCCTGGTAAGATCATAGGCACAGGTGTACCATCCGCTACCAGTGCGTCACTGCTACGACAGCTGTCGATGTTAAGAGCCGCGGCAACACTTCTGTGCTTCAGTCGCTGTGCAGTGCTTAGGAAGTTACGCACGCTTTCGGGATGAATGCCGTTAAAAACCAGCGTGGATATCCAGATTTAGGCTTTCCATGGTTACCCTAATGCCAGGATGGTTCTTGTGAACCACTCATTCTTGATCATCTTTCCGTGATAGTTAACAATAAATATTGGCTTGAGCCAAAGGACATTCCTTATAAATGTGTTTCGAACTGTTTTCACTTCGTAAGGCATATCACACTTCTCTGAACAGTGTGTCCATATATTCCCCCATCAATCAGTCTAATTGCTACTCGAGGGGGACAGTGCAGTGTTGACTTACTCTGGCTTTCTGAATACGTTACTGTCTTTCCATTGTATTTTGACAATAGCTCCCACACTATAAAAATTGAAATAGCATATAATTTTGGTAAGCAATTTGTTTCATACAACTTTTCCCGGTGATCGTAAACGAAAGAACGTAAACGAAATGTTCAATTTCACATGTCTTCTGGTTTTTAACCAGTGGTATGTGCATAACATGATCCCGTCTGTTAGTGACTCATTAATTCTGTGATTGAGGCCCATTGAAATGTTTCATCGATCACGTTGACAGAAATAGCTATGATGTATCATCATTTTGGCTGAAGTTATACACAGATGATGAAAATGTATAAATGGGAACAAGCTAATCATTTACAGATAGGCAATTGAAGGCCGCTGAACCGGAACGCTAGATATCAATGCATCTGTGTGATCTCTTCTCCCCCCCCCCCCCCCACACACACACACCAGCCACCCTTCGCCCTCTCTCTCTCTCTCTCTCTCTCTCTCTCTCTCTCTCTCTCTCTGTCGCACGTGGACGCTCAGACGCTCACATACACACACACACACACACACACACACACACACACAAGCATGGCTAGAGACTTTATCAGGGAACGAAGAAACATCTTCACTGGCCGTATACTAAGCATGAACGACAGAAAAGTGACCCATGTTTGGAAGCTCAAAGGAAGACCTACATGGGACTAAGATGAAGAGTGGGATAACTAATTGTGCCGAATAGGAACGTCTTAAACCAGACGACGGGAAGGCTGTCAACCGACAACCATAAATAGAAGAAGCAGAGAAAAAATACGTATTCAGCTGACCAATGCCGTACTGACAACCATAGACAGATACGAGGGCGTGCAGAAAAGTGTTACCTCCGAATTTCGTATGTGAAAACTCTTAAACTGTTTTTAAATAAAACAAACGTTATTAATATTCACATCTTTATTTTTCATGTCTACGAATTGCAGCGTGGAACATGGTGGTGTGTAATGTAACTATGTCGGTGAGTGAGGAATAGCGCGTTTCGAATTCGAAGAGTTCGCCCACACATGGAGCACCCTCTTCTTTAGCATACCAGTCCTAGAACACACTCGACCGCTGCGACATCTGCAACAATCCGACGCTTTGGGCTCCCTGTTATCGATCATCCTCCGTGCAGTCCTGACTTGGCCCCATCCAATTTTCAATGTTTCCAAAACTTAAGGAACACCTTCGAGGACTTCACTTCGGCAGTGATGAAGCGGCGCAAACTGAGGTGAGGCTGTGACTCTATCAATAAAATCAAACGTTCTCCAGGGGCGGTATCAACAAACTGGTCTCTCATTCGGAGAAATGTGGTGGTGGTGGTGGTGGTTAGTGTTTAACGTACCGTCGACAACGAGGTCATTAGAGACGGAGCGCAAGCTCGGGTTAGGGAAGGATTGGGAAGGAAATCGGCCGTGCCCTTTCAAAGGAACCATCCCGGCATTTGCCTGAAACGATTTAGGGAAATCACGGAAAACCTAAATCAGGATGGCCGGAGACGGGATTGAACCGTCGGAGAAATGTGTTTCTCGCCAGGGTGACCATGTTGATAAATAGATATGTAGACATGGCGAATAAAGACATAGAATATTAATAACATTTGTTTATTTAACAAGGTTTAAGAGTTTTCACATCAAAAATTCGGAGGCATTACTTTTCATCACGCCCTCGTATTAGTTTAGACAACAGATTTTCTGAACCTCTTGTATAAAGAAACCTAGAATGGAAGCACCGGTTGTGCAGGATGTTCATCGCGCGCCGACCTCTGCTCAACCCCACAGAGAATTGCGAAGTTAGTACTGTGCTTGCTCGATGCTCATATTTTTGATCCTCTGACTATAACAGATAAGATACAGTTGCAACGATAACACTACAAAGTTCTCCTTCACCTGCATTAGCTACAATTTTGGCAACACATTGTGAGGCCAAAAGCAAGGTTTGACAACCGTTAACCGAATTTTACGTCTATGTCCAAAACTTAACAATAGTTCCGCGTGCTTAATACGTCGAGTAGTCGACTGTTATAATGGGTTTGTTACTCATGAATCATTGATCCATAAGATGTAATTATAGACAGAGACAGTGTTTGCCAAGTTATAGGTCAGTGTGGCAGTAGAATAACCTAAGCGCGTTAAACCTCTACTGCCGACACAGTATTTTATATGAACCGCTGCAACAATATAGGTAATGAAAGGTCCCTCGTGCCACAGATCACTCTTCAGAATTTGGCGGAAATGTCTTAAATTCAGAGGCTTTTTATTGTGATTTCAGACATTCGAGGTATGTTCATAAAATATCGATATAATTTCCGAAAAATATCAATATGTATACCGGCGGTATTATTTTCAGCGATCAATCGATATCGAAATGACAATATCGAAGGCCTGATATTTTTATTTTATATTATATTTCTTTCGAAATTTTCGTTGAATATTTGGAACTGTTCTTTCGAAATTGTTCCATACCATAATTTTGCTTTCACTGTGTGAAAGAGTCTTACTAGTGTTTGAGCCTTCATCACGTCCAGTCTTTCTCTTTGTCTATATGAAGCAATTATAGGCGGCACAAAGAAGAAGTCCGACTGCACTGGGGAGTGGCGATGTGAATGGAACAAGATGATTTCCGATGTGATGTTAGCAGACCAGTTGCCTTAAAATGGTTCAAATGGCTCTGAGCACTATGGAACTTAACTGCTGAGTTCATCAGTCCCATAGAACTTAGAACTACGTAAACCTAACTAACCTAAGGACATCACACACATCCATTCCCGAGGCAGGATTCGAACCTGCGACCATAGCGGTCGCGCGGTTCCAGACTGTAGCGCCTAGAACCGCTCGGCCACTCCGGCCGGCCCAGTTGCCTTAAAAAACAATTTTTAACGCAACTAGTGTACTATTCCTTCTCATTAGCATTCTTTACAAACAGTTGTTGAAAATGATAAACACAAATATAAATGATAAGATTGATCTTTGTGGTGGGCGGATACGTGTGAGCGGAAATGCTGACTTAATCGGCGCTCGGCGCGCGCTACCAACAAAAACTGCATCGTTCAACTTCACCACGCAATTTACAACTGCTAAGTCGCTGGCGTTTGCAGAAATGAAAAAAACAGGGAAGTTGCAGTGAAGTGTTCCAGACAAATCCGATGTGTGGCGAAACCGAACGACGGATCCATCGGACACACCTTGTATTGTGCCACTTACATGCAGATACTATTATTAACAAAGTGCGTATCGCCAAGCGTGAACGTGCATCGTTTTCCTTTCAGTTCTTGCTTTAAAGGTATGTCCACACGATGCCTCTTTCGTCATGCGAAATCGCTGACGCACGCGAATAAAAAGGCATGCACTAAAATTTGTGGAAAGAACGCGTGTACGCATGGGCGTTCTCGTTTCCACACATAGCCTCATTACACAAGCAGTCTGCTATGAATCTCCTTCTTTGCTTAGGAGCTTGAGTTGCGTCTTTTGTGATGAAAAGGCGACAGAACAAGAAAGCGCAATAGCGGTTTTAGGTAAAGAATTATATAAGCAACAGAGGTGCGAGAAATACAAAGTGATGACAACGTTTTGTCAGAAAGAGGTCATGACGATATTTTAGATTTTCTGCGTGGTAAACTGCAGCGATAAGGCTGGCGATAAAATTTTGTTACCTAGTAATTGGTGACTTATAGACTCGTTTCAGTTATTTGTTCCTCATTTCAAAACTAAGCATTTCAGTTCTATCATATTTCTAGTTTGTAATGTGGAATAATTGTAATTTATTATTTGAGCGTTTCATACCTCTTTTCACAGTGGGAAATGCCCAAGCTTGTAATTATTACCATACTTTGTTCGTATACAGTATTGCAGTTTGTATCTATTAACATCTATAAGGACTGTTCTCATGTGTAATTCTAACTCGTTCCATATCCATGGTGATCCCTTGCATAACGGAACAACAGAATACGAATTAGTAAATAAAAATAAAAGTGATTATTCCTGAGACTGAGAAATACTTCATGGTAGTTCTTAGTAGTTATGTGAATGTTAATTTACTTTCAAAGAGTCAATTGTATTTAATAATGAAATATGGTATGTAGACTAGCATCCTCGGACTCGGAAAATTTGGGAATGACGCCAGAATCCAACAGAGCGGAGGTTCTGTTTTTCAATTTCGCATTGTTTGCATCATCAGTGTGCTTCATTTCTATTTTTAGTGATTTTTTGAGGAGCTCCACTATCCCATCACTTCTGTCGTTCAGATATCAAGCTCCTCAGTTACTGTTCTTTTAAGTCGCCATAGAATGTTCGTCCACAATTTTCATATACGCTTTTCATAAATTTTTTGGTTACTCTTCTCAGTTTTCCTACATCGAAACTTACGGTATTTTATTGTTAACATACATATGATCGGAGACTTTTTATCTAATACGTGACGCTCGGGGCAACACATCTCGAATTTTTATTTAAATAATCTTCAGAAGCCGCTTTACACACGATTTTTTTCTTTGTCTATAGTCATCAACAAACTGAAGCGTGCATCTTTCAGAGTCAACAAACATTGTTAGACATACATCGCCTTACAGCATAGCCTGCTAGCTTGTTGACGTACAGAATAATAATAAATCAATTACTTAACTATACAGCTCTAAAACCGGCAGTATATTCACAAAGTGCAGCTCATTATCTTTATAGGCCAATACGTCGACATTTTTTCTGCGATGATCGACACATCGATACTTTTCTTCGGCATATCGACGGCCGATAATGATATTTCTTTAAATGTCGAAAATCGGATCCCCGATATTTTTAAAAACTATCAACAGTCCTAATTCCAAGTAATCGCTTATAAAATGAATGAATCATTAGTCCCAATCCACGGACTAAATGGAAATCAGATAAACGCCAGGATTGATATACCATTCATGGAAAGCTATCGCTAGACTCCTATTTCAAAGATGATAAAACAACTGGATACCTTTGGGAGTGAATTAGGGACCACCTACGTCGCCGCTAGACTCCCAAACGAAACCTATAATAAGCGCCCCTCTCGAGTCCCAATCAGGAAATTACAGGTGTAAACCACTTTTGGTGTCGGACTTCGTCGTCGTGGTTAGTGTTTAACGTCCCGTCGACAACGAGGCCATTAGAGACGGAGCGCAAGCTCGGGTTGGGGAAGGATTGGAAAGGAAAGCGGCCGTGCCCTTTCAAAGGAACCATCCCGGCATTTGCCTGAAACGATTTAGGGAAATCACGGAAAACCTAAATCAGGATGGCCGGAGACGGGATTGAACCGTCGTCCTCCCGAATGCGAGTCCAGTGTGCTAACCACTGCGCCACCTCGCTCGGTGTCGGACTTCAAAACACGAGTAATATATTAGGAAAAAAGTAGTATCTATGTTACTTTTAGTATCACGCCCACTGAATTTTCCTCAATAGGTCAACGGTTAAACTTTCTGTTTCAGGGACGGATCCTTTCACGCTGTACTTCGGCGTGAAGTTCTACGCGGCTGACCCGTGCAAACTGCTGGAGGAGATCACGAGGTAAGTCAGAGATCGGCAGGCCGCGCCACGCCCCCTCTACCGCTACCCCGAGCACTAAGCAGCCTTTCTAGAATTCTCCCGTGACGGCTGCAAATGGTATCAATTACTTAGCCTCCAGAGAGAATGTTAAAGTTTACAGAGTAATTATTTTGCTCCCTGCGAAATAAGATGAACTGTGGAATTTTCTCTTTTTTGTGGTAACAGTGAGTTCGGTTTATTTGACATAGAGGAAACATAACTCTTATTGCGTTATTGAGTTATGATGTATGTCAAATGGTAATGTACTATAAAAAACGAAAATTAAATGTTAAAAGAAAAAGAAATCTCAAACAAAAGTAGTTTAAGCCCCGACGGAGACTCAATAAAGGAACAAAGATTCTCAATACACAGATGATTAAAACAGAACACTGTAAAAATTAAAAAAAAAAGCATACCCGACCACTGATGCAACAAGCGAGTATAAATATTTATTGACCAATTTGTGCTTCATAGATGGAACTTAGCTATAAGATAATCATACGGTTTTCTTTATGTAGCCAGCGTCACGTTCCACCAGCACTAAAAATATTCAGAAATTTGTGCAGTACGCATATTACGTAGGTTTTCTTTGAAATGCTGTTATACGGTTGCTGCACTCTTTATGCGTATCTCTCATTCAATTGGTCTGACAATACCACGTGCCAAATTGAAGAATCTAGCACAGAAGTTACTATATAGAATCGTTAGAGAATGCTAGACATTTTGGGATAGTTCATTGCGGTAATTCGAAAGAAACCAAATCCAATTAAAATTGTAAACAATACAACTGTGTTGTCTCTCTCTGTTATCAATGCCAGTTCTACCTGGAAGTATATATGCCTGCAGACATGGAACTGAATTTTCAATAGCGTTTAGAATGTGTTTAACATGAGAAGTAACGTAGGCAAGCTAAGAAATTAACTTCATAGCAGAACGATGATTCTCAGGTTATAAGAAAGTACTGAATGCTTACCGTATTGGCTCCGTCACTAATGACTGCATCTGAGGCATCGCTTCTTAAATGACTGATACGACAACAGAAAAGCTAATGATTTTAAGCTTGTTTTCTTCAGTCGAACAGGAATTACAGAGACTGATTCTGTTCAAGAAGTTGGATGTGTAGCTTTCATATTCATAAAGCAATATGAAGTATTTTCTTTTTTGTTGCATCTTCCATCCTACACCTGTATATTTGCATGATATCTAATTGCGTAGGTACGTATTCAATTGAAGTTTGTCAAAAGGAAGGATTATATAATGTTTTAGTAATTATGCTAATAGATTCTTCCACTTCAGGGTGAAATGCAGACAAGCATCATCTTGTTTCATTAACATTTATTCATGACACCCCGACTTTCGGCTATCAACAGATAACAGCTGACAAGCGTCCATAAAAAATACACGAGTGCATAGGAAACCCAATTTCGAAGACTAAAGAAATTGCCTAGACATAGAACCTTGGGTCTCGATATTAGGGATAAAAGTGTTGACTCGAGTACTCATCACAGCTGATGTGCATCAAACGTTACAATAGTTGGTGACGACTTATATTCGTTTACAGCGTGGTACATTGTATAGAGAAAGATAAGCACACCTAACTAAAAATGTCATTCCGAGGAAAATCACACCTTGATAGTGGCTTCAATCAGACAAAACCAGGGTCCACAAATTTCATCAGATATTCAATGTCTATCCGAAGCAACTCCTTGAAAATTAGACTCCCATAGAGCTACCAAATTGAGGGTGGGGGAGGGTGGCAGGGATGTGTGGTTTAGATAGGGTGATCTGTGAGCCATTAGAGGTGCATTATGGTGCCCGAGGACC
This sequence comes from Schistocerca nitens, assembly GCF_023898315.1. Lineage (NCBI taxonomy): Eukaryota > Metazoa > Arthropoda > Insecta > Orthoptera > Acrididae > Schistocerca > Schistocerca nitens. The sequence continues at coordinate 331,400,170 of NC_064619.1, forward strand.
ACATCCGTGTAGTTCTGTGAACACCGCTGTTGTGATCCTGCAAGAAGGAGTCAGCAGTAACATTCTGTTAGTATACCAGAATAAATGAGTAAAACTGTAGAAGGGTGTCTCGATAGAAGATTTTTACATTATTTACTTTTTGTAACTTCGTTGTAAGACCCTCTCTTACTGATCCCATAGTATCCCTGCCACTATCTCCCCCTCCTTTGCCCGCTCCCAATCTCACCCCTTTGGTCATTTTATAATTTCACTATTCTATACTGCTTATATTTTACATACGCATTGTTACACACCGTTAGTGTTTCAACGGGAATTTTTACATAATTATACGTTCTACAGTTTTAACACTTCTGTTGTTAAACTCATGATATCCCACCACTCCCTCCCTACTTCCCTTCCCCTTCTCCAATCAGCCTCACTCGATTCCACCCCTCCCCCCTTTCAAACCCTACCTCCAACATAAACCGATTTAAAATATTGACCGCAGTTGCAAAATACAATACGCTGATATGTTGTAGAGTTGGCAAGTCTTTTTGCTCATGCAATTGCTTAGGTAAATTCTAATTGTAAGTACAGTTCTTTTCTTTTCTATTATTGTAAAATATTAGATGGAACATATATAGTTTTACTTTGTCTTAGATCTGAAGATGATCCGGAGTGATCGGAACATGTAATCGTATTTAAAAGGTATGTGCAACTGAGACGGGTCAAAAAATGAGAATAATCTTAAATATCTGTTCTTCTGAAAATTGTCTGAAATGTGCCTGCTTTCAATGACAGCAGGAACTTCTTTCGGGTTTTAAACAGTCTGTCGTTGACAATGCTTAACACTCGTCTACGGTATATTGACGTGAGTGGTACACTGTTCCATGTAGATACGTTGGGAAGTCTGCGTTGATACGCCAAAAAATAGAGTATCTTTGTCCACTGTGTGCTCATCCACAAGTCTAAACACGAAGGCTCCTTTCTGTTCTTGCGAACGTTTGGCACCGGTTCCGTACCATCTATAGCTCTCCAAGCACCATTAAATCGGTGAGCTTATTGGTAGATAAATTACAGTGTAAAGAGAGACCACCGTATGAGACACGCATTTCAGACGAAACATTGCGTGGATTCTAGTTGCTAATACAACATACACAGAGGCATAGAATTGTTATGAATACGATATTGTAGTTTCTGTGTTGTTCACAAGTACGATGGAGTTCCTTCGGACATGCATATATGAAAAACACAGACACTACAAAATCGTATTTATCCGCCGACACCGGGCAAGTGACTTACAAGTAAAATGTCTTCCCTCTACGGAAATACACATAACGGATGTACGACTGTAGTCGGACACATGGCTGACGACATACGGAAGTATGGTCTCACCGTGCGTCGTGCTCGGATAGCCAAATACGACGGTTGGAACTTTAATAGTGGCAACTATTTATTTACAGCTCGCACAAAAAGTGTCATCACTTCTGTCTCTATGCTGTTCATTTTTGGTACACAACCTACGACCAGGTTAGAGAGAGAAGTGATGACACTCTCTGCAGTGCCTGACCATCATTTTGCAGGACATTGCCCAAGCACGTACAGTGCAAGCTGTTACTGATTTGTTTGAGTGATAGGGCTGCTAAGTGCTATACACCCTACAGCACTCCCCTGACGTAAGCCCTCGTGAGTTCAACTCGATTTCTAAACTGAAGGAAACACTTCACGGCGTCCGCTTCAGAACTGCTACAAATTCGTCGGGCAATAGACCGCGCCGCTCGAATTGTCAACACAACTGGCTCTGCTGAGAGTATCCTACGGCTTCCACATCGCTGGCGACGGGTTACACACATGCTGGTGACTACTTTGAAGGTCAGTAAAACTTTGAAACACGCGTCTATTTTGTACGAGCTGTAAATAAATAATTGTCACTCTTAAAGTATCAATCGTCGAAGTAAGGCGACCCCGCGCTATAAGTGGGAAATCCGGGTTCGAGTGCAGGTCAGGGGAAAAATTTTCACTGTCGTCATTCCATTATATTGGTGATGGTTGTCCACATTCACAACTGCGAGTGCGTTTCATATATTATTGTTGTTCATTGCACTGTGAAGAATACACAGATTGCTATACGTCATGGAGGTTTATGATAACATAGTCACAGTAAGTATGTGTGGGTTGAGGGATGGACACGACAGGTGCCTTTTCTATCTGCACAAACGTCAGTTAAACGAAGGTAGCGAAGTTGTGTACGCCATCTGTCCGTTTATGATGTAAATTTTTTTCTGTATGTGTATATACACTTTAGTTGTTTAGTTTTCGTATTCTTTGATGCGGAAATCGGGGACCAGTCGAGCGTTTGCGTAGACGAACATTGGAAAAAATGGCTAAAAATCACTCACTCTCGCTGTTATTCCAGACCAACGACTGTAAATACATCACGAGGATTCGGTATGGGACTGTCTCACTACTCTTTCTACCAAGGTATCGTGCTGCGCGTTAATTTACACGGTACAGTAATACATAAACACCGACAAATCGTAACTCGCAGCATAAATATAAAGTATGCCGAGCACGAGAAGACGTATAACTCACAAAAGCAAGATGCAGAAGCAGAATCGGTGGAGCGAACGTGTATGCGCCATAAACGCTCCTCGGCTGCCCGCTTTGCGTGAATTGTGGGAGGTTGTCCCCGGTGATGTTCCGTATCGCTCCGCCTGCGTCACTCCAAACGGGCGGTCCAGCGCGTGGAGACTGGGGCGCAGCGGCGCTCGTTCCGGAGGGCCTTACCTTCCGCGCGGTTTGTTCCCTCATGTGACGACCGAGTGAGCGCCAAGTGTTATAGCACTGCCCTTTTCTTCCCGCGAATGCTAGCTCTTATTTGCTGCAACGGGCTATATCGGCGTGGCAGTCATTGCTGAATTGTGCTTCCCAGGATATCAGACGAAAGGGCTTTGGCTCCGAGTGTCGTACGAAAACAACCCCAAACATCAGCGCATGCGAATAGCGTGCCAGATCATTACGGATAAGTACTTTCCCGAAAAGTCTAAAACGCTACAAGATCTGAAATGCAAATCATATTTTACTTTCTACAGACCACACAAGCGTGCAAGTGTACAGCATATATTTTGGTTTGGAGGGTATCTGAAATCGATTATGCATGGGGAGACACGACGGCATTGAAAATGTCGTCCATGATCTCAGAAATCATTTTTGTTTGGGGGGATACTCAGGAAAATAATTTTTGACGTCATTCAGGAACTACACCGACTGTACTTAATATTTTAACAAAAAAGCATTCTAGACGCAATAAATTATTTATTTTTAATTCTGGTAACTGGTTTCGGTCTACAGTTGGTGACAGTTATCAGTTGGTACTCAAGGAGCTCCGGGAACGAGCTCCTCATGTCATCTGGAGCCTCTTTTCTGTAGATTGTCGTGTAGACCTAAACCGGTTGCCACAATGAAATATAAATAATTTATTGCGATATGGACTACTCTTTTGTTAAAAATTTTGGAAAGTTTAAGAAGTCATGTAATGAACACTTTCGACATTTTTTTCTGAACTAAAACACATGCGACCCATATAGTTGTGAGTAACCCTAACTTTTTTAATTACTGGCAGTGCAAAAACCTGCACTTTCTCGGACTTAATTTCTCTTATCATGATGTCATATGTAACAAATGCTGTAGTCTGCAACAAACTAGCATTAGATGTAAATTTTTCTTAACGTGTAAACTGCCTGTAAATTTAAAGTGTTCCCACTCAATACTTGTAATTTAACAAATGGAACATCTTGCTCTAATTTTCACACGCAGCGTGAATTCTTCTGGGAGACTAACATCACAAAATTCCAGCTAAACACGACAGACGTTCTCATGTAAGGTGTAGTTTTATTGAAAAGAACTAAGTTTCGATGCTTACACGTGTAGTTTAAGATAAACTGTAGAGTAGATGGCGTCCAGTTTGTGTTACTGTGATAAATGAGATCTACGCACAATTTAAATCGAAGGCATTTCATGGTTATTCTCGTATCACTTGACAAGCGAAATCTGCCGGCCAACTACGAAGTCCCAAAGGATGAACTCTTTCCGCGGCATTCTTTGTAATGCAATAGTTCACACGTGAAAAATGTGGTTAGCATGAATGACCTTGGATTGAGTTCATAGCAATGTCCTATCACCATAGAGTACCAAAAAATATTCTGATAAAACATTGTTCATATTAAATATCAGTAGGAGACTGTAAGGTAAACGATTATTTCCTGTTGAAAAGTACATCAATGAAATAAGAAATATATTAGTTGAAAGGCCCACACATGAGTGTTGAGGAAACGTTATCTTATCTTATCCGTAATAAAATCGCAAAGCCACGAAATTTTCACAAGTAATACAGTAAGTAGAGTGTGCAGAAGTTTGCTTTTGTGAAATAGTGCCAAGATGGGGAACTGAAGCAGAGGGAGGGATTGTGGGAGGGATAACAAGGTATCGTCGAACTTGACCAAATGCACGTTTGAGTAAACAAAGGAACTTGACATTTCCATATTCTGTCAATCTAGAAAACCACAAACTTAGTGAAAACATCGTTTCCTTATGTTTTCAGGATAATTAGCATTAGAAAATTATAGTTGCGATGAAATTTGTCTTCCTGTAGTTGCCTTGCAGAAAACGTTTCTGACTCTTTTTGTAGAGCAGCTAGAGTTTTGAGGAAATTGGATCACATACAAGTTATTCATTTCCATTGAAAGAATTTTTGAAGAAAAGAAAAAATTTCTGTGGTGACCAAAAATTAAAGAAACTACAGCTTTTCGTCTTGTACCAGGAAAGGTGCTGATGCTTTACTCTCTTTCATCTTCAGAAAGGTATCTCTCGTGTTCCTCATAGCTCCGTCCTCTGATGTTGGCTTGACGTAGAAAGCATTGTAAACAGTCACTATATGAGAAGAAGTCTCTTGAGGCTATTCAGCTTTGCTGATTCCCTCTCTTGCTACTTCTGCCTTGTGTGTACGCCACTGATGAGCGTTTCAGTTTGCCCGTTCGTTTTTCATTTGTAATCTGCTTATTAACGGTTTTTTGGCAAGTGTCTTTTTTGTTTTAGAATGAGGAAAAACAGAGTAAAATCTTTATTAAAACATTTCTCTAGGCAGGTTCCTTAATGGGATGCAATTCTCTTTCACAGTAAAGCGCTAAATACAGATTTATAGGATAAATCGACAAGGTGAAATTACCCTAGTATCTCGTTACACATGAACTTTGAATTAAAACTATGGATATAGAAATATGTAAAACACAATTGTCTTTTTACCTACTTTTATTGACACTGGAATTATTGTGAATGTAAACACCAAATCGAAGTCAGTCACATTGAACGCCCGATAAACGTAGTCCATTGTATTACTGAATAAAGAGCTCTCAACGGACATGGTACAATTCTTCCCTCAGATATATCGGTCCCTGCTACAGGAAACAATGCGCAACTCTAAATTGGCATATTTGCTCTACAAGCCTCCCAAATACGATTGGTATTCAATGAGTAATGGAACACTTTTTTTCCTCGATCAATTTCGGTTGAAAAAATGCTGAATTTGTTGTTTGACATGTTGGAATATTCCGATTTCAGTCTCTGTAGCTTCATGAGTTTCCGACAGATGTCAGCGCTGTAAATAGCCTTCAAAATCGCGTCTGTAATGAAGATGCGTCCCAAGCAGAGAGCTGTCACTGAGTTTTCTTCTAAGCGGGGAACCAGAGCAACGCAAATATTCGTAGGCGAGTGCAGAATGTCTACGGAGACGTAGGACAAAAAGGCGAGTCGTTGAGCGCGGCGTTTCTCATCATCGAGACAAGGCCGCGCAAACCTATCCGATCTTCCACGTGACGGCCAGTCACACACAACTGTGATTTTTGCAGTGTTGAACGTGCAGAAACTTTCATTCGAGGTAATCGAAGGATTACAAACACCTCGCTGCTCAACCGAAACTCTCTGTCGTTAGTGCTGACGCATTCGTCCACCAGTTGCGGTAGTCAAAGGTGTGTGCCTGCTGGGTTCTTCGCCGCCTAACGGAAGACCATAAAGAGAAACGGAGGACTATCCGTGCGGAATTGCGTGCGCGTTGAGAGGTTGATGGTGAAAATTTTTTGTCGAATGTGGTCGCAAGTGGTGAAACAGGGGTTCATTACTTCGAACCGGAAACAAAGAGACAGTCGGTGGAGCTATGCAACACAACCTCTCCTCCGAAGAAAAGATTCACAGTCAATCCCGACAGTCGGCAAAATCATGGCGACGGTTTTCTGTGAGTCTGAAGGGGTTACTCTGTTTGATGTCCTCCCTCATGATGTAACGATCAACTCTGAAGTGTACTGTGCTACCCTTAGGAAATTGAAGAAACGACTTCAGCCTGAACGTCGCCACAAAAGTTCAAACGAACTTCTCCTTCTCCATGGCAATCCAAGGCCTCGTACAAGTCTGCGCAAGCGAGAGGAGCTCACAAACCTTAATTGGACTTTCTTCCTCATCCGAACCTACAGCCTCGCGCTTCACGACTTCAATCTGTTCGGTCCGTGGGAAGCAGTACGTGGATGACGGGGAGGTCATTGATGCAGCAAGACGGCTCCAACACCGATATGTAGAGTGGTACCGTGCAGGCTTGTATGTCCTCCCAGTAAGGTGGCGTAAGGCCGTCGCATTGAACGCACGTTGAAAAATAAGGTTTTATAGTCAAAATGGTGGAGAATAGTATGGTATAAAGGAATCCTGAATAATACCAACCTGCTTTAGAAAAAAAAGTGTTGCATTACTTATTTTAGGCCTCTCGTTTGTTTATCACATGTATGGTAAACAGCACTTGTTTCTACCTCACGAAAGATGAAATTTAAGTATATGACATAAAGAGCGCAGACGACTTTTTGCCCAATATATCTAAACCAGAAGTGTCGGGAAATAAAGAAGGGCTCGCTTCAACGGTTAATTAAATTTGGCCAGTGGCGTTTCCACACGCGTGCAAAGCAAACAGAGATAGTAACAAGTGGGATCTGCCGGCGGCAGCAGCAGCAGCAGCAGCAGGGTTCAGCGTCAGTAATGTGTGGGCGAGCTCGGCTCAGCCCGGCCGGCTGCAGATCGATGGGATAAACGCAGCCCCCCGAGCTGGCCGGCGCGGCTTCTGCTGCGTGTATTTCCGCCTCTCTGACAGCAGACCGCGCTGCCACTCACGGCACGTGGTCGGCCGGCCGCCATTGGGGGTGGTTAATTAGAAAACGGACGCCGCGCAGCGGTCAGGGGGCGCGCCTATTTGCGTGAGCCGCCGCCGCCGGCCCCCTCTCGCGTGCGTTCTTAGCCGCCCCCGCCGCCAGCGCTGCAATAATACACGCAGTTTTGTGTCAGGGACAGGCGCGGCATTCACGCGCAAACAGCCCGGGGTGGAGCGGCTGTTTGTTCTGCGGGATTGGCTACACGCAAGGGGATTCTCCGTCCGCCCGGCGACCTGGACTTGACGCGCGTCTCTAACGCGATTGTTTCCGCGGGACAAGGAGACGCCTGTTGCTACGTCTATATACACGTATACAGGCGTCTCTCGCGGGCTGTTGTTGGTATTCCGAGACGACACGGATCGTATTTTCCCCAAAAATAATTTTACCGCTATACATTCTACACCAGATTGTTTTCTATCCTTTACCTTTACAAAATAAAAATCTGTAGTAGGAATTAACCTCCATGGAGAAGAAATAAAAACTGTGAGGTTTGTCGACAACATTGAAATTTTGTCAAAGACAGCAAAGGACCTTTAAGAGCAGTCAAACGGAATGGACTGTGTCTTGAAAGGAGGATATAAGATAAACAACAAAAGCAAAACGAGGATAACGGAATGTAGTCGAATTAAATCAGGTGATGCCGATTGACTTAGATTAGAAACTCAGATACTTAAAGTAGTAGATGAGTTGTGCTATCTGAGCAGGAAAATAGCTGATTATGGACGAAGGATAGAGGATATAAAATGTAGACTGGCTATGGCAAGGACAGCGTTTCTGAAGAAGAGAGATTTGCTAATATTGAGTATACATTTGTCAGGAAGTCCATTCTGAAAGTATTTGTATGGAAGTGAAACGTGGACGATAAATCGTTTAGACAAGAAGAGGAGGAGGAGGAGGTTAGTGTTTAACGTCCCGTCGACAACGAGGTCTTGAGAGACGGTGCACAAGCTCGAATTAGCGAAGGATTGGGAGGGAAATCGGCTGTGCCCTTTCAAAGGAACCATCTCGGCATTTGCCTGAAACGATTTAGGGAAATCACGGAAAACCTAAATCAGGATGGCCGGAGACGGGTTTGAATCGTCGCCCTCTAGACGAGAAGAGAACAGAAGCTATCGAAACGTGGTGCTACAGAAAAATGTTGAAGATTAAGTGGGTAGATCGCGTAACTAACGAGGAGGTACTGAATAGAATTGAGGAGAAGAGGAATTTGTGGCACAACGTGACCAGAAGAAGTGATCGGTTGGTACGCAATGTTCTGAGGCATCAAGGGATCACCAATTTAGTATTGGAGGGAAGCGTGGAGGGTAAAAATTTTAGAGGGAGATGAAGAGATGAATACACTAAGCAGATTCAGAAGGATGTAGATTGCGGTAGTGACTCGGAGATGAAGAGACATGCACAGGATAGAGTAGCATGGTGAGCTGCATCAAACCAGTCTCTGGACTGAAGACCACAACAACAACAACAACAACAACAGCAACAACAACCAAACTGCTTCCAAGATGGAATGTACTGTATTTCATCTATCTGGCCTCTCTGGCTTTATCAGTATGATGCATGGTATTACTGTGATATCTCATTGTAATAATTCAATGAAGCCATCCACGTTTGGTTGTCTTCGGTGCTGTTAAATCTTACTGGTTGAGGGTCGAGGTCCATGAAACATTTTTTCCTGGCATTTCTACCAGAATTGGATGTCTTCAGAGATTCTCCTTGTTTCGCTGAGTCTTACTTAAGTGACAATGGGACACCCTAGAAGAATACACGTCATAATATTTTTCAAAAATAAAACTCGTCGATCTGTTGCATCGAAGGTAAAACCTACGGATTCTGTAGAGGTACTGTCCGTACATCATTAAGTTTTATCCTCATTTCCGTTGCGCCATAAATCACTTCTCTCCACGAGTACATTAAATACTTCATCATCAGTTATCCAATCTAATCATCTGTAGCATTACTTTTCAAAGCTTCATTTGTCTTCCTGTCTGTATCACAGCACAGCAATCAGTCGTACTTTTTCGCAGGTTCTATTTGGCAAATCCAGATTTTGGCTAATGCCTAGCCATTATCAATGCGTATTTTCTAGTCTCAATACACGTCGGTTCCCTGTTGTTCGGGCGTCACTCACAGTTCTGTGACTGACACGCGAACAATAGGGAACTGACATGTATTGAGACTAGAAAATATGCATTAATAATGGCCAGGCACTATCCGAAATCTGGAAGTGCCAAGTAAAACCTGCAAAAAAAGGACGACTGATTGCCGTGCTCTATCATTTATAAATCAGATCACGGTCGCAGACTGCACCCACGTTCGTAATGGATCATTCCATAACAGTTCTGTATTTTGTCAATTACACTGTCAGTTTGCCTTCCCTTCTCATCCATCCCTTCACCATCATTAAGTTTTTGTTTTTTGTACGAAGCTTTCAGTCGTCGAAGTCTTGATCCCATTCGTTTCTGTACGTGTCCAATACAGTCAAAATTTCTTCACTACAACACCATCACCGTAGGGCTTCAGTTCTTGAATATGTTTGAAACTTTTGGAATCACCGCCACCAAGGTAATTCACATATCGCACTTTATCATACGCAACAGAACGCTGAAAAGTATTAGCAACACCAGCTACTTCCATTCCTCCACTAGTGCCACTATAGTTAGCTGTGCAGTAATTCGATTTGCTTATAAGACATTCATACCTTCCACTAACTGAACCAAGCTTCTTCTACAAGGTACTTCCTTTCTCACTTTCACTGAAGTGGGCAGGTGTACCAGCAAGGTTAGGTTCACACACTCGCCTTTATTGTTTACGGTAATAACGCCTATCCTTGGCTTCCCAACCTTTCTCCTTTTCTAAAAAGCCTTCAGATGATTTCTAGTCACTTTACGTTTACCCATTATTTTCCTTCAATAAAACAGAGACTTCAATGAACAGAATTCACTACGAATATTTTCAGGCTTACAAGAGAGTAAATAAACATGAAACACACGATGATCGAGCGAGTGATACATTTCGAACTATCACCGGTTAGCCTCAACACTTATTTTGTAACAATTATATTCTCTTACATCACTAAAATGTACACGATGAGCATGTAGATTCATGAGTACAGCTTTTGACAGCAGTTTACCAGCGCCACAGTGGGTCATGCCCATGCAGAACATATTTCAAAAATATTTTAAAAATTGTTATAATCTTCTGAACTGGATAAATTGTACATAAATTGAAAGGGGAAAGTCTGTAGATTTTTAAAATACAAAAAAGGGAAAACTGAACATGTCATGATTTTGAACCTTTCCGGAGCCTCTTAATAGATCAGAAAATGTACAAACACACCAATGGTTGTATCGCCACATACAGAGGTTTCGTACTGTGTACAGTAATAAAAATACAGTTACTTCCAGACTCTCCAGCATCTTTACACATTAGGTATTTCTGAAGGCTGTGATCGTCATTGTACGTTAAAATGAAAAAAAATGTGTCGTTTACATACAAAAGGCCTTTTTCTTCTGTAATAATGAATTTCAATTTTATCTTCAGTGGATTTCTGGAATAGTATACAGTTCTTTTGTATACGTTGATCAAAGGTTTAAAACATTTCTATCCTAATTTTTTTACAAGTATACTCATTGTCTTGCTTGTGCTGACGATTTCTGGTTTTCCTCACATGTTGTCACAGGTTGAAAAAAAAAATCTCTCGCACTTATGGAAATTTAACACATTCACGTCATTATTCATTTTCTTGCTTTCTCAGACCTCAGTTCAATAAACTCGAAAAAAGTTCCCAGAATGAGATTTTCACTCTGCAGCGGAGTGTGCGCTGATATGAAACTTCCTGGCAGATTAAAACTGTGTGCCGGACCGAGACTCGAACTCGGGACCTTTGCCTTTCGCGGGCAAGTGCTCTACCAACTGAGCTACACAAGTACGACTCACGCCCCGTCCTCACAGCTTTATTTCTGCCAGTACCTCGTCTCCTACCTTCCAAAGTTTACAGAAGCTCTCCTGAGAAAGGCAAAGGTCCCGAGTTCGAGTCTCGGTCCAGCACACAGTTTTAATCTGCCAGGAAGTTCCGAAAAAAGTTGTTAAGAAGTACCTGTAATCTCACTCCATGAAGACCCAATCTGAATCAGTTGTATTCAAATGCAGGTACGATTTTGATACTTCTACAGACTCCTACAGATTCTGTATCCACTCTGGTCCAGATGAGCTAGTGATCTGTGTCTGATCACCTGACTGCCGTGCAAAGATAAACCTTAATAAACCGTAACAAAAAGAAGATAAATATGTTAGGGCGACGACAGCGTATTGATATTATAGTTGCTTGATTAGGTACTATTACTAATACTTCAAATGACTGGTGTCCACGATTAGTTTGGCCCTTAGGATGAAGTATTTCGATTGGAAATCGATTACTTATGGATGAATGGGTTTATCTGTAACGCCTTTTGAGCACATTACAATGGTCAAATTGGCCCAGTAAATAATATTTTCAGTGTATTTTACTTCAAATGAGAGAAAACGTGTTGTGTACATAGTTCCGCGTAGTCAGCGCGTACACAACTTTCCCACCAGAGCGCGCCCCGCTAAGCACAACATCGCAGGCGCAGCGCTCGTCCATCTCCGCACTGCGAGATGGCGCTGCCTTAGAGACGGACCAAATTCTGCTTTCGCCGATCCGCGAATTAATATGTAACGCAGCCAATGAGATTGCTGCTAACGTAGAACCTTTTCTCCTCGCGGATCACACTCGTGTAGTTATACCTGAACGCGCGAGGTATTATAACGAGTGTACAGACCTCCGATTAGTCGGTCTGCATTTGTCTGCATTAGTCTGTACCAGTCTGCATTAGTCGGTACCAGTCTATAGTCAAGTTTCAGTCTGCACCTAATAAGATTACCATATTCCTGTACATAGCCATGAAGAGAAATGCATAGACACATTGTCAAGTATCAGAGATATGTGAGAATAAGATTAACGTACCAAGACCAAAGGAACTTCAGATTGTCAATTGTAAACAGCATCCAGAATCAAGTTAAGTAAGGTTTATGATTGTTATTATTTTAATAAATGTGTGTGAAAATTAATCAAGTTCTGTTTAAAGTTGGTCACCGTCAATCTGCTACTCTAAGCGTGCAAGTGGCATTTCTATCGTCTGCTCTAACGGCAGAAGATAAACACGCCACGATAAGATCACGAGACATATTCCTGACACTCGTCTACTTCGTTAGAGCGACAAGTCAAATAATCTGATGGTGTGTGTACCGAAGTTCTTACAGTATGCACACCACAAAACGTTTTGAAAAAAAGTGTGAAAATAAGAATGAGACATAAATTAAATTAAAAAAGGAATGAGGACCGAGTTGTGACTCTTCCGTAACATTGCGTGCTATAAGCATGTGAGCAAACAATGAACTGTAACACACATTTTTCAACGAAGGGAAGCAACTGCTGTCGTTCAGTTAGCGGCACGCACTGTCGGCAGTTCTTCGGAATGAAGTCCTCAGTTCGCCTCGCGTCAGCGCCCTTGCAGCGCCTTCCACGGCACAGGGCACGAGGCTCGCTTCCCCCACTTAGCTGCGCCCTTATTGCCTCGTTAGCGACACGGCGGCTCGAGTGGTTCGGTGCCCTCGTGTGAACCGCGCCCATTCTGGCAGGTGGAGCGTGACTTTCGCCGAGCGGATTCATTACGCATATTGGGCTTGGGCGCCGCCTGGAGTACCCGGCCGCTGATTAAAAAGGCGTCGCGTGCGTGTACGGCGCCCGGCAAAAGGTGTGCGTCGACACCCATCGATTCCCGTCCCCACTAAAAGCTCCTCTCTGGCTCTCTTTCCCTCGTTCCCTTCCGGTGGATTTAATATTTCGCACCCGGCGATAAATTTACGGCTTTCTAAATCTTTTATAGGCTGGAGCTCCGGCACGTATTCCATCACGCGTGCCCTCCGTTGCGATTTGCAGAATGGGGTCTATGTTGCAGTCAGTTTCTGATGACTTCTTCTGCTCATTATTTTGTAATATTTTGAAAGTTTACCTCTATTTCGCATTGCGAAGGGAAAATGTCAATTTTGGTGTCTTAACTGAGGTAAGGTACAATTTTTTTGCTATTTCATATCCAACATATTACCTGCATGTGCTCTTAGTTGTGCAGCTGTAACTAATGATATCTTGATATCATTGATATAGAGGAATTTTTAGATATAAATTAAGAAAAAAAACTAACAAAAAAATTATAAAAAAAATTTCAAAAAAAAATAAAAGTTGTTATAGTAACTTAATTATGTTGTTAAATTAACTTAATTAAGTAATGTACTGGAAAATTTGACTCGTTCCACATCATTACGAAATATCGTATTCATGATCCATGGAAGTAGTATTAATCTAATCTTATCTAATCTTCTTATATTTTGATTTGATTCAAGAAATGATTGGCCAGTGCTCATTACATGCCATCCAGTTAACACACATTTTACCAGCGAACAAATACTGATCTACTCCATCATTTTTCGGACGTGCATTCTGGACAGCATATTTCCCATATTTCGACTATCTTCAACGTGAGTTGCCCGCATCTCGTGGTCGTGCGGTAGCGTTCTCGCTTTCCACGCCCGGGTTCCCGGGTTCGATTCCCGGCGGGGTCAGGGATTTTCGCTGCCTCGTGATGGCTGGGTGTTGTGTGCTGTCCTTAGGTTAGTTAGGTTTAAGTAGTTCTAAGTTCTAGGGGACTGATGACCATAGATGTTATGTCCCATAGTGCTCAGAGCCATTTGAACCATTTTTTTTCAACGTGAGTCTAAGACCGAATTAAAAGCACTTGATACAAAGATCTACCGTGGAGAAAGTGCGTGTCCATCAGAGACAAGAACGTCGGCTCAAGAGCGTTCTACCGAGCGAGGTGGCGCAGTGGTTAGCACACTGGACTCTCATTCGGGAGGATGGCGGTTCAAACCCGCGTCCGGCCATCCTGATTTAGGTTTTCCTTGATTTCCCTTAATCGCTTCGGGCAAATGCCGGGAGGTTTCCTTCGAAAGGACATGGCCGACTTTCTTCCCCATCCTTCCCTAATCCGATGGGATCGATGATCTTGACGTTTGGTCCTCTCCCCCGAATCAACCAACCATCCAGAGCGTCCTGCATAAAACTTCTTGCGTCTAATAATAAAACATAGATAGTTCCGAGTCAATAAATCCACAGTGCTGATGAATTATGTGGTTAATTTTTAAAATAGACAGCATGTGTTGGAATGCCATGTAGCGAAGATTCAGAACAGTAACTCCCCTCCAAGCGTAGACGTGAAGTGAGTGGTATCCATGACTTGTCGAGCTGGAAACCCTCGTCACAGTTCAGTACATTGTCTACCAATTTGGATTCCACAGCTTCCTTGACCACGGAGGATGTAGACAGTATCCGTTGTAGCCAGTATCTTGACTTCCCCCTACTCCAAGGAATGCCCAGTGAAATGAAGTGCCACTATGGATTCGTTTCCCTGGTGTTCTATACATCTTTCTTGTCCAGTACGTGTTGTTTGCCTTATGTAACTTTTACCACACTGACGAGGAAGTAAATACCAGACTTTCTTGGAAGTATATAATCTTTTAGAGGTTCTAGATGATTTGTTGTTAGTTTGGGGGAGGGGACCAAACAGCGAGGTCATCGGTCCCAAGGTTTCAGAAGATCTGGCGCCCTGTCTGGTAGCCTTCTTCATTATTGTGGCAGTATGAAGAAACATTTCTGTATAACCATTTTTACTGAATCCATTTTCCGGATGTTGCAGTTGGTTCTGTAGGCAGCCAGCACTACGTCGGCCCTAAGTGCAGGAGTTGGCACAGATTTTGAAAACATCAGAAACATTACCATGCCTAATACGATGCAGGAGAACAGTTGGCTTTCAAAATAGCTTCAAGTAGTCTCGGAATAGATAAATACAGATCGAGTAAGATTTTCAAGGGAATCTTTTACTATTATTCCTACAAAACAGGAACAATTTCAGGTGACGATAATGGACAAGGATAACGATCACGCACCCTCCCATCTAAAGCAGACCACAAAGACTGAATAATACTGAGATCTGGTGAATGTGGTGGCCAAGGGAGGTGCGACAATCCATCCTCGTGGTCACAAAATCGGTCCTGGAGGATACAAGCTGTGAGAACAGGCACCCTGTCGCCTTGGAACACAGCACCACTGCTGGGGAACAAACCTGTACCATGGCATGGACCCGATGTGTTTCCAAGTCATTACCGAAGCCCCACCACGTTTCACTCTTGGGACAGAAACTCTATCAGAAAATGGAAACAGTGTGAAAAAAGGAATTTCCGATCGAATGATTTTCTTCCATTGCTCCACAGTCCAAGTTTCATGGATTCTGCACAACGGTTACATCACTGATGATTGGTTTTGAAATTAGAGCTGGTCGTGCAGTTCCCTACTTTTGGAGGCCCCTTCGTGTTGTTTTGGTGCCGACATGGTTCGTGAGTGCGATGTTCAGTTCCGCTGTGACTTTTACAGCTGTAGTCGACTCTATTTTTCGCTACACTCCTCTTCCATGACTGTCTGTCAAGATCAATCGACACGCAATCTCCTCTGCGCTGTGATTTAGCGGATGATATTTCTCTCCTTTCCCTGTATAAAGCTTCGATAGGGTGCTTCATGAAACACCACAAACACGTCTTGGTTACGGAAGGACCCAACATATGAGCACCAACAATTTTCCCACGTTCGAAGCCACTTAGTTCCGACATACTGCACACAACACTGTTCTACCTATGGCTGACACTTGGTCCATATTTTTGTCCACCTCTTGTAAATGTTTAGGCTCGCAACGGATTCTTCATTTCTTTCTATGTTTCCGTATTTGCAAACAAGCGAGGTGACCCTGTTATTGAGGGACTGAACTCCCATTCCTGCAGGAGTAAAGTATGAGGACTAGTCATAAGTTTTAATTAAAATAAGGTCACGAAAAAAGTTTTTGTTTGTTTGCTGGTATACATCTACAGTCATGGTTACATTGATCTCCCGCGCCACTGTACCGTAAAACAGCGCTAAAGTATGGTTCAAATGGCTCTGAGCACTATGGGACTCAACTGCTGAGGTCATTAGTCCCCTAGAACTTAGAACTAGTTAAACCTAACTAACCTAAGGACATCACAAACATCCATGCTCGATGCAGGATTCGAACCTGCGACCGTAGCGGGCTTGCGGTTCCAGACTGCAGCGCCTATAACCGCACGGCCACTTCGGCCGGCGCGCTAAAGTAACTAACTAACTAAATAATAATATTTCATCCCGTTGATAAAGTGCAAACTGGCTGCACTATTTTGTGTTTGGTCCTAGAACACTACGGCGCGAGCGTTTCAATGGGTGGGACTCCAAATAAACAAAACGTAATTTCAAAACTTTATTTTTGCGAGACACTCGAAAGTTTATGAATAATTTCCCTTCATTCCATTTGGTTGTAATCATGTTTTTACTATTGCAAGCAAGTGCATATCAATCCATGAACACGGCGCACTATGTAAAAGTGAGGACGTCTCCATGCAACCGACTTTCTCAGACTGTGTTGCACGGATTGCTAGCCGGCCGGGGTGGCCAAGCGGTTAAAGGCGCTACAGTCTGGAACCGCGTGACCGCTACGGTCGCAGGTTCGAATCCTGCCTCGGGCATGGATGTGTGTGATGTCCTTAGGTTAGTTAGGTTTAAGTAGTTCTAAGTTTTAGGGGACTGATGACCTTAGAAGTTAAGTCCCATAGTGCTCAGAGCCATTTGAACCATTTGAACGTATTGCTATCCAACGGTTTGGGGGAATAGCAGCAGTTGTGTGAATACCCATTCCCCAAACACAATACCTATGCTACGTATTCTCTACGAAATATCGTCTCTTTATCAAGAAAGAAAAACCAATGTTGGATCTACCCCATCTTCGCCGACAAGCTTATTACTTAACGTTATTCGAAATTATGATATCAAGTAACTTTGGACAGTGTGCACTGAGATGAGAAAAAGTCATGGAACAGCGATATGAACATATACAGCTGGTGGTAGTGTCGCATGCACAAGGTATAAAAGGGCAGTGACTCGTGTGGAAGGTTTTCGTCGTGATTGTGGTCGCACGACGGAAATTAACAGACTTTGAACGCGGAATGGTAGTTGAAGCTAGACGCATGGGACATTCCATTTCAAAAATCGCTAGGGAATTCAATATTACGAGATCCACAGTGTCAAGAGCGCTCCAAAAATATCAAATTTCAGTCATTACTTCTCATCACGGACTACGCAGTGGCCAACAACCTTCACTTAACGACAGAAAGCAGCGGCGTTTGCGTAGCTTTGTCAGTGCTAACAAACAAACAACACTGCGTGAAATAGCTGCAGATATCAGTGTAGGACGTACGACGAATGCATCCCTTAGGACAGTGCGGCGAAATTTGGCATTAATGGGCTATGGCAACAGTCGAAGACGCGAGTGCCTTTGCCAGCAGCACGACGTCGTCTGCAGCGCCTCTCCTGAGCTCCTGACCATATCGTTTGGACCCTAGAAGAATGGAAAACCGTGACCTAGTCAGATGAGTCCCAAGTTTCATTTGGTAAGAGCTGATGGTAGGGTTGGAGCTTGACGCAGACCCTACGAAACAACGGACCCAAGTTATCAACAAGACACTGTGCAAAGTGGTGGAGGCTCCATAATGGTGAGGGCTGCGTTTACATGGAACGGACTGGCTCCTCTGGTCCAGCCGAACCGATCATGGTTATGTTCTGCTAGCTGTGGACCATTTTCATCCATTCATGGACTTCGTGTTCCCCTAACAAAGATGGAATTTTTATGGAAGGCAGTGCGCCATGTCAGAACATTCTTAACAGTTCGAGTCAATTATTTGACCACCCAGACCGCCCGGTGTGGTACCCATGAAACATTTATGGGACATAATCGAGAGAGCAATTCATGCACAACATAGTTCACCGGTAACACTTTCGCAATTATTGACAGCTACAGAGGCAGCATGGCTCAATGTTTCTGCAGGGTATTTGCAACGACTTGTTGAGTCTGTGCCACGTCAAGTTGCTGCACTACTCCGGGAAAAACAAGGTCCGATTCGATACTAGGAGGCATCTCACGACTTTTGTCACCTCAGTGTATTAGTTTAATGACCTTTTGCCGTTTCCGCCATGGCAAGACGCATGTGTTAGGCGGATAAGTTTGCTACATTCTTCAACAGACACCTTTTAACAGTAGTGAATCATATCGTTACAAATTTTACAGTCAATCGAGAATACAGAGACAAATTCAGCCCTCAGGCCAGAATTCATTGGTAATTTCAACTCGCGCTTTGGACAGTGTACACAGTGAGATGAAAAAAAGTCATTTCCCGCTCCTGTAAATAATTGAACATTTGCACACCGAGGTTAGTCCCTTCCTCAGTTATGAAAGAAACAAACTTTCAGTAGTAGAGACAGAGCTCACGTATAAGGAAATTTACTAAGAATTCCCTGTCTCATCGATTTCATCTGGTATCTTCAACTTCAATCTCTACAATCTCATCCGAGACTCTTCTCGCTTCTGTTTCTCCAACGTTCTAAATTGTCTTTATAGACATTCGGACACCTACACAGGTACCTGGATTTTTCTTAAAATACATTTCACGCCTAACCCAGACGTCTGTCTGTGTGGAAAAATGCTTTAAACCAATGTTTAGTGGACAACGCGTCGTGGGAGAAATGCAGATGAAGACTGGATTTCAATAACAGCATGTTACAAGCAAAATATTGCTACAAGCACTGTTGATGAAGAATTCATGCAGAACATGTTGAATACGCCTCCTACTGTGTATAAGTCAGAAAAACTCACTCTGTCGTACTAATAAAGAAGAAGTAGCTGCCAATTTGAACACCGGTCAACAATTGGATTTATACGATAAGAAGTTCGGAGGGAAGTTTAATGATATTTTCAGTTTACACACCAAACGAATACGCAGAGCTTGTGCTACAGAAGTATTGACAGCTCGCAGGTATGGCTAGGCGATACATTATTGTTTGAAGCACATCAATGTCTTTTTTTTTGTTACTGAAGCGTCCTCGAACGATTCAATAACGTCGAATCGCCGACTCCGCAAAACAATGTAAAAACGGTCTGTTTTATTAGCGTTGCGATTTGTGCGCCGTGAATGACCATTCGTTAAAACAGCTGAATTCCCCTTTTTTCATCCGAAAAACGAATGCGGAGGACAGTTATGAAGATTAATTGCGTTGCTGTGTTGCTTTTACTCTTAAGCGCAGTCCGACTGAAAATCGCTTAATCCATATAATTCCGTTATTGTGTTGGAGAAAAACGGATTTACGAGAATAATTGGCGGTGCTCTTTTTGTGTGCACGCTTGCGGTCTAGTACTCGAAGATCCCCTAACGTTATTCTGTATACAGCAGAACGGCTCAGCTGCTTTCAACCATACCAGCGATTCGATACACGGAGCGACAGTGGAAAATATACCAGTACCATTACTGAGCCTTCAGTCTTTCTGACTGCAGCTTGGTTTATTTTCAGGTCCTTGAATACTGGTAATTCCCGTAGTCTACTGGATTTCGATGAGTATCACAGATAAATTACAAACAGTTAACTTCCAGCTGACATAATGTAGTACTTTACGTCTAAGAATGAAAGACCGTCCACGTTTATTACACCTGGATTATGAGCGCAACATGTACGGAGTCAGGAAATGTGGGATAGGTTCGGTCCTATCCCAAGAAGAACGTGGGTATTTAATTCTAGTATAAAAGGTCGTATGCGGCTTTTATTCTTATTTCTGCGTCACTGCTGACAATGTCTGGTGATCTTTTTCTTGAACTGAAAATGTAGCTAACTTTGAAATTATTACAATATCTGAGTGTAACTCTCTGATGCTAACATGGTTTTTTACAACAGTCGAAGGTCTGTGTTATTACAAAGCGTAATTTTCCTTATCACTAAGCAGTTACTAAGCTGTGGATATCGTGTAAATATGGGGTGATTCAATGTGAATGGGGCAAAAGAAAGTATTCCTGTGGCGACAGTAACGAGCTTACTTCAAAAATACATACATCGACTGAAAGGTTAACTCTCACAATTCTTATGGGCATTCACAGATGTTCGACGTGAATGGAGTGTACCTTAACTGCTGCAAGTGCAGGGGGAATGAGGATACGGAAGCCACGTCCTTCACACATACACGAAAGAAAAAATTCGTTGATGCAAGCGACCTGTGGGGGCCACAACATAAACTACACACACATCATTGGACTCAGGACGGCCAATCCAACGCTGTGGACGATGTTCATCGAGGTGTCCATGCAGGGGGGCCTCCGTCGTGCTGCAAATCGAGGTCGGGTACCTCTTCTGTCAGAGAGAAAGCATATCGAGATAAGTTATGCCTGTAACGGTAGCGTCTGCGAAGAAGAAAGGACTAAACACTCTGTGTTTGGTTATGGCGCGGAAAACATGAAGTTTCGGAGAAGCAAGTTCATGTTCCAGGGAGGTGGTTTTTGTGTACCTTATACTCTCAAATGTTGCTTGTTTACTTTGCCACCCAGTTGAAATGTGACTTCGTCAGAAAACACCTCCTACCGTGCTTGAAAGACAATGTATTGTGTCCGTTGCGGTTTATCGGCTGGTTTTATCGCCTGCAACCTTTGGATTCTGTAAGACTTTAACTGCAGACGCTGGTGCGACGCACGCCACGCTGCTGATTGTGACACATTCTCTTCTCTGCAGGTACGCTGCATGGATTTTCTGGGGCTTCTTTCGTCGACCGTCACGAATGTTTTCCACCGCTTCATTCTCGACAGATGGGCGTCCTGTGGTTTTCTTTTTTGCTTATTACTTTGTTCATCTAGCAATGTTATGATTATATGGTACCACTTTACCAAACTTGGTCCAAAAATCCCTTTGAACAACGATTGTTACTAATGACTCTGCGTATTCTATGACACAATGTGCCTTTTCTGTCACGCATGCCACCACATTCAATATTAACGCCAGCGATGAAGACAGTCGCGACTTTCCATTGTTTCATTGTTGACATTTCATACTATAAGTGTATTTCTAAAATTAAGTCACTGCTAAAGTCACAGGTATTCTTTGTTTTTGTCCCATTCATTTTGTATCACCCTGTATTTGCCTCTTTCGCTTCCAGAAGAAAATCATAATCCCAAAGATTCACGATGGCAAATAAGATAAGTATGGTTTTATTATACCGTTGTCGTGCATACATAGTATCTGGTTTTTAAACGCAGAAGTTGGGAGCTTCTTTCTGTAAAAAATTGAGCAATATTGAAAATCCAGGTGATGATGTCTTCGAGTACGCAAGTGTACTTCGTTGTGTTTAGCAGTTGTTTGTAGTCTGTACTGAAAAGTCCTTGCCCAGCTCGCAACAGCGCAAACTATGGAACTGTATCACAAAGCGTATAATCCTCCTGAGTCCTTGATGAATTCTGTAAGCGTTTATATGTGTTCAACTTGAAACTGACGAACAACGGCTGTTCCTTCCTTCTAGTATTTATAGTAAAGTCTGTAGCGTTCAACCCGCGGACGGCCTTCCTGCCGTCTTTTAGACCCTTGGGAAAGATGGCGAGTGCTCAGTCTGAGAGGAGGCCGAGTGGACCTGGGGCCGTCCTCGAGGGACTGGAACGAGAAATATTCCTGCTCCTACCCGGGGTTGAATCCGGGATATGCAGGGCTAAACCCTACCGCTCTACTCGCTAGACCACCACGGCTATCTCTAGTACTTATAATAATTTCAAACCGTACAGCCTGTTATCACTTATTTATCATAAGCATTAAAAAGTCGCTAGAAGACAAACTGCAGTCTGCTTCAGTTAATGCTTAGAATTTTACCTGGCTAATATAAATATAGCATACAGGAAATACTTTCGCAGTGGCGAATACGGGCAACCTCCAACTCTAGAATGGAATGACGAAATAGAAAATTTCTGCCAGACTGGAACTCGAACCCGGATTTCCCGCATGCCACGAGCGGTCTCCTTAACAATTTCGGATGTCCGTGCACGCTTCACGGCCACACCCAAACTTCCATATGTCGTCGTGCATTTATCATGAACAGTACTCGTACACTTTCTGTAATTACCGTACATGGCAGACATTTTATCGAAAGTCGCTAGCCTCGTATCGGCGGATAAATACGGTACGATATCGTAGAAATAATGCGGTTTATTTGGGGTAATAAATTGAGCGCATATGCAGCACATACCATATAAACGATCTGTCGCAATAAGGTTGTAGTAGAAGACGCAAAAGGGGGGGGGGGGGGCGGCTGGCGCTTGGGTAGGGGAAGCGTGTCGTAAAACATGACAGCTTAGATTAGAGCGAAAATATATGTATATCATCGTGTCTCACATGGAAACCTACCTGTGGTCGTCGAAGCGATTATTCTCGCCTGTACTGGAGTCGTCTATGACACGCCGCTAGTAATGTTATTAAACTGATAGTACACAACACATACTCCTGTATAGTAGTTGATGTGACTGATATCTTCAGAAATTTTTGAAAGTTTTAATTTACGCGTACAAACTTGCTACCCGCCTGCACCGGAAATAGTTTGAAACAACGAGCTGAACGGAGTATCGCAGAATCCATAACTATTCGAATGCTACACCACTGTCATACTTTCGACTAATTATAAATCGCAACGAGAACGAGCCAGTAGTATGTTGTATGTGAACCGGGGACTTAGAAACGACGGAGAGGCTCCGTCCCTGCCGCAGCCATTCCGCCCCACACCGAACCCAGGGTTATTGTGCGGTTCGGCCCCCGGTGGACCCCCTACCCCCAGGGAACATCTCACACCAGACGAGTGTAACCCCTATGTTTGCGTGGTGGAGTGATTGTGGTGTACCCGTACGTGGAGAACTTGTTTGCGCAGCAATCGCCGACATAGTGTAGCTGAGGCGGAATAACGGGAACCAGCCCGCATTTTCCGAGTCAGATGGAAAACCGCCTAAAAACCATCCACAGACTGGCCGGTTCACCGGACCTCGACACAAGTCCTCCGGGCGGATTCATGCCGGGGACCAGGCGCTCCTTTCCGCTCCGGAAAGCCGTGCGTTAGACCGCACGGGCAAACGGGCGGGCGAGCCAGTAGTAACTCGTCGTCAAATGCCACCAAACAGCGCCCTGACAACAAGCGGAGTCTTGCCCAGCAAACAAAGCAGTCTTAATATACGGAGTCCCTATTTTTGTAAATCGAGTATTAAATAGGAATTTACCTGTTTAATAAAAGAACTAACAAAAAATTAAGAATTATTGAAAACTTATAAAATTTTTGTGACTGCGTTCCCGTACATGGACATGTGAACGAGATTAGTCATTTGCCGATTTTCAAGGCGACTTTTGCCATTTGCATATCTACTCGCTAAGAAATGCTGTGAAGAGAGCGTATAACCATTAGCTAGTTAGAATGAAGAAGTTACTAAGGTGTGAAAAAGAACACTCAGTTTTTCCACTCCTGCAGCACATTCGTTTTGTCTCTCTACTGAATAGCTTGGCACTGCAGAAATGTCACACTTGTTTCATTTTGTCAATGTGTTTGTTGTACTGTTTAGTGAGGTCATAATGGAATGCTTCACCTGCCAAACTGTAATCGCTGCTTCTTCTGCTTTGCACTTCTCATACGATAATGTGAGGTTCATGTACTTGCGATTGTTGTCTCAACCCGAACTACATTCCATTGTCATTTTATTTTGTTTCTTCAACAGCTTGTGTCTGTCTGCTTGCTGTCTCTTTCGATCCTCTACTGTAATTTCATCTCGCTGTTCATCTGTTAAGTTTTTCCTCAATGTGTTCATTCTCTTCCGTTGTTCTCGCTTCTTATTTGTTTCTTTTCTTCCCTGTTCTTGCTGTTTCTTTTCAGTTGATCACTGTCAAGATCTTTACGTTTCAGCACCCCGTTACGTGTTAATTTTATTTAATACACAAAAATTCCACTTAACACACAATTAACTATCTCAAGTATTTCATTTTCATTTAAATTCTTTTCGCTTTCCGTCACTTTGACTTTTCTTTGACCCACTCTAATCGATTTCCAAAGTATACTGCCACATAAGTGTCTCAATCGCACCTCTTGAACTGGAACGCATCCTCATCACAACAGGGTAATGGAACATTAGAGACAACTGTCGAACATCCTGGAAGATTCTGGTAGAATTCTAGAAAATGCTAGAACATTCTCGAACCTTCTAGAACATTTTATAAAATTTTCAAACTTTGTGGAATTTTCTATAACATTCTCGAACCTTGAACATGCCGGCTAGGGTCTGCCACTTCGGCACTTGAATCCCAGCTGCTCTACCGACTTTGCGAGATTCCCCTGTTTTGAAGGGTATTTATTTTTCCAAATTTTGCGTCTACTGATACTCAGTAAGGAGCCAAAGTCAATTCTTTGCATTAAGCAGTGCTGCAGACTAAGTAGGCAGTAAGTAGGAAGCTAGTTCCCACGGAAGCGGAGGCAGCGACCGGACCAAACGGCACGCTGTTAAATCACGAGAGTGGGGAGGGGAACGTGAACCCTGAGAATACGGCTTATTCGGCAGGAAGTACGTAGGGGAACCACTGGTGTCCTGGCGCGAAAGTCCGATTTTACTTTATTAAATATTCAAGGTTGAAGTCCTTCTTCCCATAACTGGTACCAGAAGAATCATAGGGGTCATCGTATCTTCAACAGCATAATAACGCTATGCAGTAAACCACATAAATTCAGTAAATTGCTAATTTACTGGAGCTGTATGAAGGGCTATGAATTTTTATGATGTGAGCAAGATATTTCGGCTGCGCGCCAACCCCGCTAGTCGGTGATAGGATGTACTTGGAGCATGTTCGCTTGTGATAGTCGGCTTTACCAAGCTCTCGGAGTTTATTAAATTTTTGAGAGGAACCGTTTCATGGTACTAAACTGTTACTATTTTACGGTGCGTGCAAATAAACGCATTATTGTGCCTTCGGCGACCTGGGATTTACTTCATATAAATTAGCTACCCAGGTCACCACTCAGAATCAGAGAACGCCTGCTAGCATCTTCTGGTGAATCCAGTGCACTACAAGAGTTGTTGTGAGGGACGACAGCAACAGGAGTTTTATAGAGATCAATTAGAAGGAAATTCTAAGCAATAATTCACTAAAATAAACTATGATAGGGTCCTCTTCACCAGCGCAGTCTCCAGGGGGAAGGCTCGACCAGTATACTGTACCTCACGTACAACACTTTTCATAGAATCGCGGCTGAACTGAGAAACTTATACGGGTATTTGGGACCGCGAGGTGTAGTGTAACGACGTAAGTTTTATATAAATGATTTTCTTTTGACATATGACCATGTGCAGACTTCGTCACCTACGTCAGTTACAACACACTTCAAAATTATTTAAATTCTTTTTAAATTGTCTCTGAATGGTTCTTGAACGAAACTGTAATTAAAGCATCATCATCTGAGTCGTATGCGCAGAATTACGTCACTCAGTCCTGTTGGTTTGCGCAAACTTTTTTCCAGTTTAGATGTCGTTTGTTTCTTCTCAGAAATTATATTAATGCAAGTTATCTGCTTTAATAAAAATTAAAACCACATTGAATAAACTTGACTCAAACTCGCGATGAATATTGTCAAAAATTAATAATCATGTCAAATAAATCAGTCATCCTTCTTCCTTAATATCTTTATAAATAAATTCTCGGAACACGTATTTAAACTTTTGTAGTATACACTACTTTATTATCTTCATATATACTACATATAGACGTGAACCTGAACATTTACAACATGATAAAACTTTCTATGACGTCATTGTTGTAGAAACATTACAAATTCTTATTTTTTCAGTTTTTAGAAGCACGACGCAACAACTCGGTTTCAGGATCTTCAGTTGCTCTTTGGCTGTCGACCCGCGACGTATAGTGGCCAGCAATTTTCTCTCTGGTCCCGGCAGTGAAGATGCTGTCTCCGTTCGTTGCGCCGCCCTCTCCGTACATGAAACATAAAAAATAAATACAAAACTTTAGACAATTCACAACCATTTCAAATATTCCAAAAATACATAAACAAAAAACTAAATTAAACTTATATTCACCTGCAAACTGGGCTGACACTGGTGGATGGGTGACGCTTCAATTTCGCGTCCCACTACAGAGGGGAGTTTGCAACTTCTCATAAGATTCCCGCTTTTGACACCCGTATCTTTGGACCGAATATCTGCAGTTTCTAGCTGAAACTTGCTTCTGCGCTTCACCACTACGTGGCCGAGGCTATTGGACGACAGGAATGTACTCACAACTGTTTGGACTGTTGATCACAAAAGGGACGCTGAGTCACGCAAACGAACAAGCTCAGAGTCGCCGTCACAGCGTGCGAAAGCTCGCGTCTCGCGCTATGAACAGGTCGCGACCTTTGCGCTCTGATCCCTGACAAGACGTGCGAAGAAATTCGAATTTCTCTCGGCTTATCGCATAATCTGCCAGTCACAACGGCGGAGAGAAAGCAAGACACGGGCGTCTCCGCGACCGGACAGCCAGAGTCGTCACGGGTCTTCCAGTCTGCGGCGCGGCCGCCTTCTCTGATTTCCGTTACACGGACCAACACGTGTTCCTTACTACCGGTCCTAAACCGGCCACTCTCAAGTCGCTCTCTAAGCGTCTCGAGCATAACTTCAGATGAGGGTTTAAATATATTAAAATAACAAAGACGTAATGTGAAATTTCGTACCCCTTTCCTGATAAATATAGCTTAAACCTTGCCGACCTCCTGATACGTTAAGGTTCATAAGTGATCGAGATCACGAAACGGCGTGAAGCAGATCGATAATGCGTGCACTAAAAAGTGCCTCGACAGCGTGACAAAGTGTGACACGTTCCTCTGACCCATCTTCGGAGCTTCCGTTGCGTTTGCGTGAAGTTTCGCTGCCCGAAATCATATGAATCGTTTTCCGCAGAAAGGCAACTGGTCCATAATTCATAACTTTCCATTTTTTGACAATTATTGTTCTAAGTTGTCCACCGCGAAACGGAAACCTGTTTGCGCCATGACATGAGTCCGGCAACGTCGTCAATTTTCCGTTATATGATTATTAGCAGCTACACAGGGACATGTCGGTGAAAGGAGGAAAGCTACTATACAGCGGATGACATTGTAGCTCTGAAAATAATTGTTCGATTTGTAATCATTCTTTCTCATATAATTACAATAAATTGGTCAAAAACAGTATGTTTTGCTGTGTTCAAATAAAAGTGGACCGTTTTATCGAATACAGTTCCTGATGGCCTACTTCCTGTAAAAGAACCCGCCTCAGTTGTTGATTCGTATGGTAAAGTCATTCCTAGACACCTGAAAAGGGTTATCACTGTTTCAAAACATCGATTGACTTTTCAGCTGAAAATCCTCATAGTGTTAAGAGCAACATGAGTAATTCTGGCTTGACGATGGATATATTAAGGCTGAGAAAAGCTGTACAACCTTTGGAACTCTTTCCGAAGACAATATCCCTCAAGACAAGATGCAGTTTGGGACTTCAGTCTGATCATGGCCGACAACATCTGTATCTCGTGGTGTAGATGAAGATAAGTGAGTAATACAACCGTGCAAAACGTCAAATATTATTCAGAAATACTTAACAAACAATGTATATTATAATAAAAGACTTCTATATGTACAATTCCATTGCAAAGCAAGTACCTTAACATTAAAATTAATCTCAAACACTGTGTATTGCAGAAAGGGAACATGTCCAACTTTTACGTGTATATAATAAGTAAGAATACATACATCAAGAAACCATAAATACATGTCACGTGACGAACTGCATAAACTTGATTTTAGTCAGTTTTTTGTCTTTACTGCGCAAGTATGAAATGTGAACATTTTGCCTTTCTGCATTAAGCGGTTGACATACAATTAGCGATGAGACAAATTATGGGATGTACCGCTCATGTACACTGTGATGAAAAAGGTCATAGAGTACCTCCAAATATTGTGTCGGAACTCCTTTATTCCAGGCTTAGTGTAACAACTCGACGTGGCATGGACTCAACATGTCGTTGGAAGTGTCCTGCAAAAATATTGAGCCATGCTGCCTCAATAGTCATCCACAATTGTGAAGGAGTTGGCAATGCAAGATTTTGTGCACGAACTCGCGTCTCGATTATGTCCCGTAAGTGTTCGATCGAAACCATGTCTTGCGTTTTGGGTGGCCAAATCAATCGCTGGAATTGTCCAGAATGTTCTTCAAACTAATTACCCAGTGACATGACATCGTTGTTTGGGAGCAGGAAGTCTACGAATGGTTGCAGATGATCGGTTCAGATGGACCAGAGGGCCCAGTCCATTCCACAAAAACACAGCTCACACAATTATGAAGCCACCACCACCTTGCACAGTGCTTTGTTAGCAACTTGGGTCCTTAGCTTCGTGAGATCTGCGCCGCACTCGAAACCTACCATCAGCTCTTACTAACTGGGACTCATCTGACCAGGCCCGGTTTCCCAGTCGCCTAGGACCCAAGCGATATTATCATGAGCCCAGGGGAGGCGCAGCAGGCAACGTCGTACTGTTAGCAAAACGCACACGCTGCTGTCGTCTGCTGCCATAGCTCATTAACGCCAAATTTCACCGCACTATTCTAATGGATACGTTCGTCGTACACGCCACACTGATTTCTGCTGTCATTTCACGTGGTTTTGCTCGTCTGTTAGCATTGGGAACATTACGCAAACGCTGCTGCTCTCGGTCGTTAAGTGAAGGCGTTCAGCCTGTGCTCTGTCCGTGGTGAAAGGTAATGCCTGAAATTTGGTATTCCCGGCACACTGTTGACGCTGTGGATCTCGGAATGTTGAATTTCCAAACGATTTCTGAAACTGACTGTGCCATGCGTCTAGCACCAACTACCATTCCACGTTCAAGCTCTGTTAATTGACGTCGTATGGCCATAATAACGTCGGGAATCTTTTCACATGAATCAACTGAGTACTAATGACAGCTTCGCCAATGCACTGCCCTTTTATACTTTGTGAACGCTATACTAGCGCTACCTTCCCATCATGATATTTGTCACCTCTGTGTAATTTGATCGAAAACTTTGTTGACAGACCTTGATTAATACCTTTTACTGCTATAGTACTAAAGCAGTGTAAATAAGAGTTATGAGTCTTGCTTTGACACGCGAGACATGGTTAAAAATGTTACCACTCCCATATGTCACAAACCCCCATGAACCATGGACCTTGCCGTTGGTGGGGAGGCTTGCGTGCCTCAGCGATACAGATGGCCGTACCGTAGGTGCAACCACAACGGAGGGGTATCTGTTGAGAGGCCAGACAAACATGTGGTTCCTGAAGAGGGGCAGCAGCCTTTTCAGTAGTTGCAGGGGCAACAGTCTGGATGATTGACTGATCTGGCCTTGTAACATTAACCAAAACGGCCTTGCTGTGCTGGTACTGCGAACGGCTGAAAGCAAGGGGAAACTACAGCCGTAATTTTTCCCGAGGACATGCAGCTTTACTGTATGATTAAATGATGATGGCGTCCTCTTGGGTAAAATATTCCGGAGGTAAAATAGTCCCCCATTCGGATCTCCGGGCGGGGACTACTCAAGAGGACGTCCTTATCAGGAGAAAGAAAACTGGCATTCTACGGATCGGAGAGTGGAATGTCAGATCCCTTAATCGGGCAGGAAGGTTAGAAAATTTAAAAAGGGAAATGGATAGGTTAAAGTTAGATATAGTGGGAATTAGTGAAGTTCGGTGGAAGGAGGAACAAGACTTTTGATCAGGTGATTACAGGGTTATAAATACAAAATCAAATAGGGGTAATGCAGGAGTAGGTTTAATAATGAATAAAAAAATAGGAGTGCGGGTTAGCTACTACAAACAGCATAGTGAACGCTTTATTGTGGCCAAGATAGACACAAAGCCCATGCCTACTACAGTAGTACAAGTTTATATGCCAACTAGCTCTGCAGATGATGAAGAAATTGATGAAATGTATGACGAGATAAAAGAAATTATTCAGGTAGTGAAGGGAGACGAAAATTTAATAGTCATGGGTGACTGGAATTCGTCAGTAGGAAAAGGGAGAGATGGAAACATAGTAGGTGGATATGGATTGGGGGGAAGAAATGAAAGAGGAAGCCGCCTAGTAGAATTTTGCACAGAGCATAACTTAATCATAGCTAACACTTGGTTCAAGAATCATAAAAGAAGGTTGTATACCTGGAAGAATCCTGGAGATACTAATAGGTATCAGATAGATTATATAATGGTAATACAGAGATTTAGGAACCAGGTTTTAAATTGTAAGACATTTCCAGGGGCAGATGGGGATTCTGACCACAATCTATTGGTTATGAACTGCAGATTGAAACTGAAGAAACTGCAAAAAGGTGGGAATTTAAGGAGATGGGACCTGGATAAACTGAAAGAACCAGAGGTTGTAGAGAGTTTCAGGGAGAGCATAAGGGAACAATTGACAGGAATGGGGGAAAGAAATACAGTAGAAGAAGAATGGGTTGCTCTGAGGGATGAAGTAGTGAAGGCAGCAGAGGATCAAGTAGGTAAAAAGACGAGGGCTAATAGAAATCCCTGGGTAACAGAAGAAATATTGAATTTAATTGATGAAAGGAGAAAATATAAAAATGCAGTAAATGAAGCAGGCAAAAGGGTATACATACGTCTCAAAAATGAGATCGACAGAAAGTGCACAATGGCTAAGCAGGGATGGCCAGAGGACAAATGTAAGGATGTAGAGGCTTGTCTCACTAGGGGTAAGATAGATACTGCCTACAGGAAAATTAAAGAGACCTTTGGAGAAAAGAGAACCACTGGTATGAATATCAAGAGCGCAGATGGCAACCCAGTTCTAAGCAAAGAAGGGAAGGCAGAAAGGTGGAAGGAGTATATAGAGGGTTTATACAAGGGCGATGTACTTGAGGACAATATTATGGAAATGGAAGAGGATGTAGATGAAGATGAAATGGGAGATAAGATACTGCGTGAAGAGTTTGACAGAGCACTGAAAGACCTGAGTCGAAACAAGGCCCCGGGAGTAGACAACATTCCATTAGAACTACTGATGGCCTTGGGAGAGCCAGTCATGACAAAACTCTACCATCTGGTGAGCAAGATGTATGAGACAGGCGAAATACCCACAGACTTCAAGAAGAATATAATAATTCCAATACCAAAGAAAGCAGGTGTTGACAGATGTGAAAATTACCGAACTATCAGTTTAATAAGTCACAGCTGCAAAATACTAACGCGAATTCTTTACAGACGAATGGAAAAACTGGTAGAAGCGGACCTCGGGGAAGATCAGTTTGGATTCCGTAGAAATGTTGGAACACGTGAGGCAATACTAACCTTACGACTTATCTTAGAAGAAAGATTAAGAAAAGGCAAACCTACGTTTCTAGCATTTGTAGACTTAGAGAAAGCTTTTGACAACGTTAACTGGAATACTCTCTTTCAAATTCTGAAGGTGGCAGGGGTAAAATACAGGGAGCGAAAGGCTATTTACAATCTGTACAGAATCCAGATGGCAGTTATAAGAGTCGAGGGGCATGAAAGGGAAGCAGTGGTTGGGAAAGGAGTGAGACAGGGTTGTAGCCTCTCCCCGATGCTATTCAATCTGTATATTGAGCAAGCAGTAAAGGAAACAAAATAAAAATTCGGAGTAGGTATTAAAATTCATGGAGAAGAAGTAAAAACTTTGAGGTTCGCCGATGACATTGTAATTCTGTCAGAGACAGCAAAGGACTTAGAAGAGCAGTTGAACGGAATGGACAGTGTCTTGAAAGGGGGATATAAGATGAACATCAACAAAAGCAAAACGAGGATAATGGAATGTAGTCAAATTAAGTCGGGTGATGCTGAGGGGATTAAACTAGGAAATGAGACACTTAAAGTAGTAAAGGAGTTTTGCTATTTAGGGAGTAAAATAACTGATGATGGTCGAAGTAGAGAGGATATAAAATGTAGACTGGCAATGGCAAGGAAAGCGTTTCTCAAGAAGAGAAATTTGTTAACATCAAGTATAGATTTAAGTGTCGGGAAGTCATTTCTGAAAGTATTTGTATGGAGTGTAGCCATGTATGGAAGTGAAACATGGACGATAACTAGTTTGGACAAGAAGAGAATAGAAGCTTTCGAAATGTGGTGCTACAGAAGAATGCTGAAGATAAGATGGGTAGATCACGTAACTAATGAGGAGGTATTGAATAGGATTGGGGAGAAGAGAAGTTTGTGGCACAACTTGACTAGAAGAAGGGATCGGTTGGTAGGACATGTTTTGAGGCATCAAGGGATCACCAATTTAGCATTGGAGGGCAGCGTGGTGGGTAAAAATCGTAGAGGGAGACCAAGAGATGAATACACTAAGCAGATTCAGAAGGATGTTGGTTGCAGTAGGTACTGGGAGATGAAGAAGCTTGCACAGGATAGAGTAGCATGGAGAGCTGCATCAAACCAGTCTCAGGACTGAAGACAACAACAACAACATGTCACAAACGCCCAGCAGATTTTCAACTACTTTCAGAGGACTCTGAGATCCAGATCAGAAAACCACCTCAAACTACACTGTTATCTAACAGCTCTCCTCGGTAATCCCCCTTCATAAATAAAACAGGATAACAATATAAAGGTAACAGAAAGGATACATACAAAAACACCTTACATAAAGTTTTTACTGGAAGAAAAGGAAGCTCTCTTCTATTACATCTCGACAACTCAGCACGTTTATCCTACAGTCTAACGGAATGTGAGTCTACCAGATAAAATAGTAGTCATTCCCTTATATAGGCAAACAGGTCGCTTTGGAGCGATATAGATGGGCAGAACTCGAACCGGGCTGCCGTGTAACCCTCTACCTGGGAAGTAAGTAATTGTCGGTGAACAAGGGAGGCCCTTGTTCTTCGTCGACGTGATTAGTGCGCTGAGGACATTCCCGTGTTCCGAGATGAAACAGCCTTGATCACTCGGCCTACCTTGGCGATTACACTGGTCTGCCACTTAACGAGACCTTAACCCAACAGGAAATACCTAGGATTATTTCAAAAAGTGACTGAAACGTAGCAGTAGACACTCTTTTAATATCTTAACAGTGTGGGATGTAATCGGCAATAAGTGACTTACTTTGGTAATTTTTTATACATATGATCCTTGAAGCTCACAGCTCAGATATTAACCTGCCAAAGCAGTCGATACAACTCTTAAAATTCTCAAGAAAATCGACTTCGAAGTTTTCCGAGCATCTTTAATTTGCTGAAGTAAGGCCAATGTTTTGGTTGCCAACTTGAAGGGCGAGAGCTCTACGACAGAAACGCGTGATCCATCGAAAAATATTCGTAGCTTAAGCAAATTAAAGGCGCAGGGAAAACGTCAAAAGCCGATTTTCTTGAGAATCTTTAAGCGTTACACTGAACTGTTTTGGATGACTGACTGTAAAAAATTACAAAAATCCGATGGCCGTGTGGTATGCTTGTTAGATAATAATACATAAAGAAACTTGTGGACTTTTTTCTTCCGCAAATGTATGATATTATCAAGGCTACAGGATGTTTTACGTGGTATCATCAAGACGTCACATGGAGGTGAATAATTTTATGGCCGGAGTGCTGACGAAAAGAAGGAAGGACGACTAGTTGTGGCGTCTCCTCCATGTTGTGGTCAACAGACACAGAGCGCTGCCTCTGCAGAACATAGTTGGTTAAGAAAATCATCCACAGTATTGTTAAAAGAAGCACTCCTAAAGTATGCCACCGACCGAGGTGGCGCAGTGGTTAGCACATTGGACTCGCATTCGGCAGAACGACGGTTCAAAGCCGCGTCCGGCCATTCTGACTTAGGTTTTCCGTGATTTCCCTAAATTGTTTCAGGAAAATGCCGGGATGGTTCCTTTGAAAGGGCACGGCCGACTTCCTTCCCAAATCCGATAGGATCGATGACCCCGCTGTTTGGTTCCCTCCCCCAAATCAAACAGCCAACTGAAGTATGCCATTTGAGGTAACTAATGCACACTTAAATGAGTATCATAAAGGATTTTCAAAATTTTATCCCGCCGTAAAGGAGAGCAGTGTGTTGGCCACGCTGCCCCCCCTCCCCCTGCTCACCCCTCTCGGAAGATACGAAAAGAACTGTGAGATTATAGCGGCTCTAAAGACGGGGGAGGCCCGCGAGGGCGGTGTTGCTGCCGGGGGTCAGGCTCGCAATAATTAATGGGGTAATTTTTGTGTTGACGGGCCGCCCTTAATTGTGTAGCGCTCCGGCGCGCCCGGGGCGAGGTCTCGCAGGTATGTGCGCCGCCTCCGCGCCCAGGAAGAGCGGGAACGGCAATTAAACGGCCGCAGTTACTGTCTGCGCCTTCTTTACAGCGCGCCGCGAAATCCATTTTTGACCCTAGAGGCTCGAACGTTCTCTTCCATCACACATGAAATGCGTTTCGAAACTTCGCACCGCAATCACGAAGAGGTGATTTAGCTTGTATTGGGACGCACAAAGGGCAAAAACAGTTTCGCCTAAGAGTTAGAAACAAGAGATGCTGAATGTTTGTAAACAGTGAATATGTTAAGTTTAAATGCAGTGCTCTCAGAGCAAAGTACACAACGAAGATGCAGAGGACTACAGGTATTTTGACGTGTTTGGTTCCCAGGATCAGTGCACCTTAACTAAACACCGGATCTGGCACCTGATGTTGTACAAAACTTCAGAAATGTATCGTAAATGAAAAAATAAATAAATTTAATGACTGGATACATTTTATTTGTTTTGTAAACAGCCAACCAAACAACTATACGTGTACGGACGCATGTTCTGTTTAGAATGGTTTACTTATAAAAATTCTCATTTTGGAACGATTTTCGGAACGGATCAATCTGGTGTTTATTTTTCCGTGTTGACTTGATTAACCAGGGAGAAAAAAGAACAGTGATCCTAGCCCCCTGTTGCCCACACTGAAAATCAGTGCGGCACCTTCCCGTGTCCTTCTCGAGAAGACAACCAGTACCCTTCAAGAGTAGTAGGAGCTCCTTTTCTAGAACTCTGTTAGCCATAGTTTCTTCATCAATTAATGACCCAAATATTTTGTGTCTTTGGGCCTTCGTTGCTTCGGTTTTAGAAGATTAAATGTGATGCTGTTTCTTCACCAGTACCACGTATTCCACTCTTAGGGCTTCTTTCTCCATATCCGTCGTGTGCATGTGTGCCCTGAAATTCCCATGGCCAGTCTTTAGATCTGCAATGGCGTTGCGGCTGGTCCCGGCGGAGGTTCGAGTCCTCCCTCGGGCATGGGTGCGTGTGTTTGTCCTTAGGATAATTTAGGTTAAGTAACGTGTAAGCTTAGGGACTGATGACATTGGCAGTTAAGTCCCATAAGATTT
Organism: Schistocerca nitens; assembly: GCF_023898315.1. NCBI lineage: Eukaryota > Metazoa > Arthropoda > Insecta > Orthoptera > Acrididae > Schistocerca > Schistocerca nitens. Next base: position 331,435,773 of record NC_064619.1, read on the forward strand.
CACACGCATTTGAACATTTTTTGCAACTGCGTTAATCTACCTCATGTGCGAACCCAGCGTTACAGAACTTTTCTTAAAACATGATTTCGGCATTGTGAGCTTGCCATGTTTTTCATCTTGCGTTTTAGACCAATATTCTACATGCTGCCTTCTGATCCAGTTACGTAGTTCAGATTTTACCATCGCGTTAGTGACGGTTAAGACGGGTTCCGGTCCAATAAACTAAATTATCGTTGCTGCCCATTCTGTCCTATCATCTTGTTCCTTCCCACTAATTCCATAGTGATCAGGGACCGACCACAGGTTTGCCATGTTGTTTTCCCCTTGCCCTAGAAGGCTTTCGTGACATTTTGCTAACATCTTTAACTTTTTGCAGAGAACGAGAAAGGTTTCAGAGGTGATTGACTGTCTGCATGAATGTAGATTCTCCTCTCTTTGTACCACTTACGTGAATTCTCCTTCGCGCATACACTGATAGCGATACCTCTGCCTTTTTCTTTGTTACTTATTTACAGTTTACAAACGTACAGCAATCGAAGATACACTCCCAACAGTTCACAATACATTTACGATACTTCTCAGTACACTGGCAACAGTCCAGTGAATTTTATAGCATTTCGAAATCATTTCTGAGTAATTTTCAAGAAGTCAACCTAACGGTCCAGTGCACTTTTCTAAGCCGGCCGAAGTGGCCGTGCGGTTAAAGGCGCTGCAGTCTGGAACCGCAAGACCGCTACGGTCGCAGGTTCGAATCCTGCCTCGGGCATGGATGTTTGTGATGTCCTTAGGTTAGTTAGGTTTAACTAGTTCTAAGTTCTAGGGGACTAATGACCTCAGCAGTTGAGTCCCATAGTGCTCAGAGCCATTTTTTTGCACTTTTCTACTCTCAGAATAACATGTTACTAGTCTTGCTGCATCTCTCGTTTCTCAAAAAGGCCACCAGCTGTGTAGACCATGATGCATCTTTAACAGCTCATTTGCTGTATATACCCGTCCTGCGTAGAAATGTCTTCGTGAAACCCCAAAACCAAAAATCTTTGATAGGTCAGGAGATTTTGATTGCTACTGACGCCACAGACCACAGACAGGGCCATGTGCGATTCAGATGTGGACTAATAATTGTGGTACAATTTGAAGCTGGAAGTTCATTGTATTTCCTGTGCCCAGTGGAACACGTTGTGGTTGTTTCGAATGAAAACCGATGGGAGTTGAGGGTGTAGCATATCATTCGCATTCCATTCCTGTCTAATCGTCTTGTGTCCATTGTGTATGCTGAAGACGGCTTCCAGTATCATAAACAAGGTGGTTTTCTCCAGGCTATAGAGAATGAGTCGTTGCTAAATGGTTCATGGCCTGAACCCACATGGTTGGCCCAAGGAGGTTGTGACATATCGTGAGGCCAGGTGAAATTAAGATCGTGGCAGGAAGCAGCACCTTCTAGAGACATTGTGTTAGCGGAGGCGCTAAGTAAACAACGGAAACAGCTGAATCTATCCCTAAGACTGACTGGTTGGAACGGTTAAATATTAAATAATTTCATGGAGGAGTTCAGAGCTCGCGAAAGCTGTGAGTCGCCCGACAGCTCTCTCGAGGTTGAGGTGGTAAGTAGTGCGCACGATGGAATTGGTGTTTTGAAATATCGAACCCAAGTCTGGCGTTAGTTAGCCTTTATTATCAACAGAGCTAGTTTCCATGTACGGAAAGACTACAACAATCGAAAGCGCTTTTACCTTGAGCGGGCGTGGAATTTTGTTTAGCCCTTTTCCACCGATGTGTCTTGTATCAGAGCGTGGAGCCTAGTATACGCTGAACAAAGCGGACTTGGCGAGATGTAACCGAAGCAAATAAATTCCATTTCTTCTCGTGGAAATTTGTGTGGAGTTTTAGTGAGGGTTTTGGCTTTTGACAAGTTGAGCTGTATTCTTGCATTGGTGTTATGGAGGCAATAGGCTAAACTCGTTAGTAGCCAGTTGAAAGTAGTTTATCAACTGTTAGCGGTGTACGTATTCCATTCCGGTGATCGAATTTCGCAATCTTCCTGTCACTAGAATAATGTTGAAAGACTTTTATTCAAGAAAAACGGATGCCACGTCATTTGTTTCACCAAGACGAACCAGGAACACTTATATCTGTAAATATGGTAAAATAAATGCCGCGTGAGATGCACTAAAACCCCTTCGTCAATATTGCGACCGCGGTCTAATCATAATATCGAGCTCCCCAACTATTGTACTTAATATCACTGTTTCTCTTGATAGTTATTTATACCAAATCGAACGTTGGCCGAAAACCTCTTAACAATATTACTTTGAACTACGAAACTATAACTGGTTCGTTCGATAGCGAGTTACTTGCTCCCTCACCGAGCACAGAACAAGACGGCTTGATGATCACGCTCGGCAGTTTCTCGCTTGCGGGCGCAGGGCGTATTCGCGTCATAGACCGGCCACATCCTCCGACATTCGTTTCGTTAATCTGATTCATTTTTAATAAATTGTGTTGTAAATTTGAAACTCCACTACGAGTAAAGTTTTTAGTTTGGTCAGTTTGGTTTCTTGATGAATTGATTATTGTTATTACCTGAAGTTAGGCATCTTGCAGCCAGTTTTGTACAGGAGATTCTGTAGTCTTCCGTAGCTCAAGGAAGAAGTCCCTCACAAAAAGGGAGTCTCCCACACTCCGGGTCCAGCTGTCTTGACTGTCATAGTGGAGTGAGTAACCTGTCTCTCTTCTGATACGCGCAGCTATAGCAGAGAATGCAACTCCTGTTCGGTCATCAAATAATCACCAGCAGTGTGGGATAAACCCCACCTGTTCACAATGATAGACTTAGACTGTATAACAGTACAGCAAACGCACTTTCCTTCCGTGTTTGTACATAATAAACACCCAGGCTTTCGCGACAACAAAATTCGTCTTTGGTACAGAGAACACTGGGAATTACTCCTTTTGTCCGTTCGTGATGTTTGGGCATTACTCACTTCCTTCTCAGCAAATAATTCGACTCTTGTCAGCTCTTGTTACCACAGTCGAAACACTGCTCTTCCGGCGACGCGAGATGCACGGAAGCCTGTACAGCGCCAGTTTTATGCCAGCCATCAAGCAGTAAAGCCATAAGAGAGGCGCCGGTGTTTTTGTGGCAGTTACACAGCTCGGCGACCTGGTCCCGTTTCCTGCGGCGTTCCGTACCGGCCAGCGGGTCGACGGGCCGGAAGTGGGCCATCGCGTGCGTCCACCGCGCCTCCAGCCTCCCCGACGTGGGCGAGAGCCGGCAGACAGGCGCGGATTAAGCTGCCGTCTCCGTCCTCCCCCGCAGCCTCGCCCATTACCCGCACGAAGTCACTCTCACCAGAAATTGCGACACACACTCGACAGTTCCCGTCTGCAGCGAAGTAGAGCAAACTCACCGAACAGACCTCAGAGTTTCTACAAACTGTTGCACAAACGACAGAAAGGGGAAGACTGCAGCTCCATCCCTGACTTGTTCTTTCAAAATAGTGGACACGGTCCAGAAAAATAAATGATGTGAATCTTCAGTAACGCCGCAAGTTACTTATACAGCTAATGTGCCACCAGCTAATGCTGCATAAGTCAAACGGGACGACTTGGAGCAGGAGAGGCACCAGAGGACATTTTAATTTCCACTGACTATACCTTTACGAATAAATTCATAAAACTTTGTCAGAACGGCCAGAAAGGATTCAGGATTTACACTCAAAGCAGTGGAAGTTCAAAAATATAAGAAAATAAATGTTTTTTTTTTACATTTGAAATTTGACCTTTTTTCACTTACCATTGGCTGCATTTGTTGCTATAGGTACACTTTTCTTCATAAGTAAGGGAGATTCTTCGATGAATTTTGCACAGCATACAAACCATAATTACAGGTGTATGAAACTCTAGAATTTTCCAAAACTGTGCTAAAAACTGAGATAATCAACGATAAAATTTGAGTTTTTTCTAAACATGAAGTTTAAAATGTAACAGCACGTTCCTTTTTTCATAAATTAAATAATTTATAGAGTTTCATACACCTGCAAGTATGGTTTGTATGCTGTGCTAAATTCATCGAAGAATCTCTCTTACGTATGAAGAAATGTGTACCTACAGCAACAAACGCAGCCAATAGTAAGTGAAAAAATGATGAACTTTCACATGTAAAACAAAATTAATTTTGTTATGTTTTTGAACTTCCACTGCTATGAGAGTGAATCCTGAATCCTTCCTGGTCATGCTGACAAAGTTTTATGAATTTATTCGTAAAAGTATAGACAGTGGGAATTAAAAAGTCCTGTGGTGTCTCTCCTGCTCCAAGACGGCCCGTTTGACTTCCTACCCCCCTTAATGATATGCTTAGGTTCTTCGACTGGACGTTTATTTCCTTTCTTTGTTTATTGTGTGTGTGTGTGTGTGTGTGTGTGTGTGTGTGTGTGTGTGTGTGTGTAATGTGTCAAAATGTACACTACTGAAACGAATTTGTTACTGATACCTGGAGGCGATACCTGCTGTCAGGCTACAATTGGTCTGGAACGTAATGTTCCGGTAACACCTCAGTCCTGTGAAGAGCTAGCTGTGGCTAGTTAATAGTACAATAAATTGTATCAAATTTAAAAAGCGACTGGCTGCATATTATCCTTACATGACTGCCAGTATAAGTCACATTGCAGTTAATCATCCACACTGGGTGTAATGAATGGAATGAGGTTATATTCCGAATGGTTTGCTAAACAGAGCGTTATGACCAGCTACGTAATAACCAATATGTTCACTTTTGGCACGGATAACAGCAGCGACGCGTTGTGGCACGGAAGCAATGAGGCCTAGGTAGCACGCTGGAGGGAGCTGGCAGCGCATCTGCACACACAAGTCACATGGTCCCCGTTAACTCCGGGGAGAGGGACAATGAGCTCTGACGGCAAGGTCAAAAAATGGTTCAAATGGCTCTGAGCACTATGGGACTTAACGTATGAGGTCATCAGCCCCTAGAACTTAGAACTACTTTAACCTAAATAACCTAAGGACATCACACACATCCGTGCCCGCGGCAGGATTCGAACTTGCGACCGTAGCGGTCGCGCGGTTCCAGACTGAAGCGCCTAGAAGCGCTCGGCCACAACGGCACGTTCAACCACATTCGAGATGGTTCCGATCTGGCGAACTGGTGGGCCAGCACATCAGTTGGAACTCGCCATTGTGTTACTCGAACCACTCCATCACACTCCTGGCCCTGTGACAAGGCGCATCGTCCTGTTAAAAAATGCCACTGCCGTCGGCAAACGTGATGGTCATGAAGGGCTGTACGATGCTTCTCGACCGTCATGGTGCCTTGTAGAGCTCCACTGGACGCTTGGACGCCCACGCGAATGTTCCTCAGAGCGTAACGTAACCGCCGCTAGCTTGTCTCCGTCTCGCAGTACAGGTGTCAAGGAGCAGACCCCCTGGAAGACGACGAATTCGCGCCCTCCCATCGGCATGATGAAGAAGATATCGGGATGCATCAGACCATGCAATGTTCTGCCACTCCGCCAACGTATAGTGCCTACGGTGACGTGCCAATTTCAGTTGTATTTGCGATGTCGTGTTGTTAAAATTGGCACATGTATGGTTAGTCGGCTGCGGAGGCCCATCGTTAGGAAGTGTGTCTGACACACTATGTGTGTCACACACACTTGTATTCTGCTCTTCGTCGAGAATAAATCATCCATTTTTTTATGAAATTGTAATCATTTCTTTGTACATTTACATTATATGTGCCGATTTTCGTTCCATTCGGATAATTCCTCCGTGGTGTGCCCTTTCTTTATCTTAGAGTGTACTAAACGTTCGCAAGAAGACAAAATCCAAGATACCTGACGTTACCAGAAGCAGTCATTCAACAGATCAGACGGGAATAGTGTTTAACGAGCGCTAATGATTAGGAAGTTCCGATAGCGACCCCGAGGAGGTTAGACGCGAAAAACGACTGTGGCGACGAGCGGCCGATTTGTGGGAAGCGTCAGCGGCGGCGTAATGTAGTAGTAGCGGTGGCGGCGGCGGCAACCGGCGGAGCAGGTCTGTGAGGCGTGGACAGCCCGAGACACGAGGAAGTCGGCAATTAGCAGATCGCGTCCGGGAAGACGGGCAGGGCAGGGCAGCGGCAGCGGCAGCGGCAGTAGCTGCAGCGGCCGCGGCAGGTTGGCGACCCGGGCCGGACACGGCGCCGCGACCGGCGCGCCGAGCGGGCAATGACCGCAGCGCCGCGCGGGTCGGGCGGGGCCGCGGTCGCGGGAGCAAGCGGAAAGAAAAAAAGAAAGAGAGGGAAGGAAAGACACCACTGCCGTGCCGTGACGTGACGTGTCAGCGGCCGCGGATACGCAGCGGTCGCACCGCGCCGCCCACGCCGACAGCTGATAGCTGCCGCCACTGGCTCGTAATTCGTCACTCGTTTCCGCTATTACTCATTTCATTCGGAATGAACGTGTGGTGTGCATACTGTAAGACCTTCGGTACACACACCATCAGATTATTTGACTTGTCGCTCTAACGAAGTAGGCGAGTGTCAGCAATATGTCTCGTGGTCTTATCGTGTCGTATTTATCTTCTGCCGTTAGGTCAGACCATAGAAATGCCACTTGCACGCTTAGAGTAGCAGATTGACGGTGACCAACTTTAAACAGAATTTGATTAATTTTCACACACATTTATTAAAATAATAACAATCATAAACCTTACTTCACTTGATTCTGGATGCTATTTACAATTGACAATCTGAAGTTCCTTTGGTCTTGGTACGTTAATCTTATTCTCACATATCTCTGATACTTGACAAAGTGTCTATACATTTATCTTCATGGCTATGTACAGGAATATGGTAATCTTATTAGGTGCAGACTGAAACTTGACTATAGACTCGTACAGACTAATGCAGACTGACTGATCGGAGGTCTGTACACTCGTTATAATACCTCGCGCGTTCAGGTATCACTGCGCGAGTGTGATCCGCGAGGAGAAAAGGTTCTACGTTAGCAGCAATCTCATTGGCTGCGTAACATATTAATATGCGGATCGGCGGAAGCAGAATTTGGTCCGTCTCTAAGCCAGCGCCATCTCGAAGTGCGGAGACGGACGAGCGCTGCGCCTGCGCTGTTGTGCTTAGCGGGGCGCGCTCTAGTGGGAAAGTTGTGTACGCGCTGACTACGCGGAACTGTGTACACAACAGAACGCATTCCATACAACTCTCTACAAAACTGCGCTGTTGACCACTGAAGTTGCAACCCAGTGTAGACTACTTGCAACAAAAGTGAAACTGAAAATACTTCATTTAAATTGAAAATATTTTATTTGTCGGGCCTGGTGTTCTAGTGGCCCACAGTGGTTAAGACACTGGAATCGAAAATGGCAGAGCTGATTTCAGATCCCCGTGGTGATATCGAGACTTCCCTAGTTCGCGTAGTTTCCCCCAAATCACTTCAGCGGAATAATACCCGAGTAGTTACTTTCAAGAGTGCAACGCCTGTTTACTAGTCCATCCTTCTCCAGTTGAGCAGTTCCTCTGTGTCTGGTGGCAAGACCACCGACGCTATAGTAACCTACTTCGTTTTCTTATGTGAGGACCCTGTCATAAAGAGGGTGATAGTTTCAGGCGCCTCGCTTTCCTTGCTTTTTACGAGACGATGTCGCAGTTTTGTTCCGGAGGTCCATATTTAATACCGCTCATAAACTGTGCGAACACCTGGTGAATCAGTAGAAGAGGCCAAACGGACTGGATTCCTGCCATACTGTGGAGCAACTAGTAGTAAGTTAGGACGTCTGCTGCAGAAACATGGGCTAAGACCAGTGTTCCGGCCCGCCCCCAAAATACGAGATATGTTGCGCACTGTTAAAGACGACATTGCTCTTCGAGTGTCCGGTGTGTATGGTGTACCCTATGACTGTGGTAGCATGTATATCGGACAAGCAATTCGCACGGTTGTTGAGACAAGTGCCGTATAAAACAAAGGGAACTTGACAAGTCGGCCATAGCGGTTCATTGCCTAGAAAACGGACATAAAACACAGTTCTAAAATACAAAAGTGTTGGCTCATGCGTCTACATATTGGGACTCCGTTATAAAGGAAGCGACCGAAATCGTTTAAACAACAACAATTTCAACACGGACCAGGGGTACACACTCAGCAGGGTATGGGGACGGGCGTTGGACATCGAAAGAAAGCAAAGACAGATGCGCGACGCGGGAGCGGCAGTTTCAAACGTGGCGCCTGCCCCTGGCGCCACTTGACGTCACCGGTGCTGCCACGGGCAATAGCTCCGCTAGTTGCCCGGGTCGACTTCCGCGCGCACGCGACACATTGGGTCGATCTGAGTGGCTGCTAATGATGTCATCAGGCCTATATAAGCGAGAAACCGTAGCAGCCCCGGCAGTCAGTGAACTCCTGACGACGATGGCGGAGCTGGTCATCGAAAGCTCGAGGATTTTATTCGAATTAACGATGCTTGGAAATCGAGAATGTTTTATTCGTGTATGCCGTCGCGAAAGACTCCGAGGACACCCTATTTTTCCACGTAATCTCCGTCCCGTTATATGCCTCCAGCACGAAACGAGGGCATGTATGCCCTGTCAGTACCAATCCTTGTCCTGGTGGCGGAGCCAGTGCATCACTGTGTGAATCACCTCCTCATCGTCCTCAAAATGTCTTCCACACATGGCATTCCTTATTGGCCCAAACAAGTGGAAGTCCGAGGGGGCTAGGTCAGGGCTCTACGGTGGACGGGGTAATGCTGTCCAACCATGTTTTGCGATGTGTTCAGCAGCCCTCAGACTTGTGCGGCGCCGAGCGTTATCGTATTACAGCAGAACGTCTCCTGGGTTGCTGTGCGCCGAAGTCGCTGGAAGCGCCTCTTGAGCCTTGTTAATGTGTTGACATATGCTTATGAATTTATGGTACCGCCTTTTGGCATCACATCAATGAGAATCACACCTTCACAGTCCCAGAATACGGTGATAATGACCTTACCGGCGAAAGCGGTTGCGGTTGCTTTGAATTTTCTCTTCTGCGGGTAGCGGGAATGGCGCCGTTCCATCGACTGTCGTTTTGTTTCGGGCTCAAAATGGTGAACCCAGGTTTCATCACCTGTCACAATCTGGGACAAGAGGGGCTCTCTCTCAGGTTCAAGATGTTGCAAGAAATCAAGACAAATGATTTTTCTGTGCGATTTGTGAACCATCGTTAGACACCGCGGAACCCGTCTTGTACACGCTTTTGAATATCTAATAGTGCGGATAATTGCATCCACACTACCTTTGCTGATCGACAGATGCAGCGCCAATTTCCGAGTCGTAATGCGTCTGTCCTCGCGAATGAAAACATTAGCTCGCTGCAACATGTCAGGTGTTACAACCGTGGATGGTCTTCTCGACCGCTGCAAATCGTGGAGCTCCGCCGAACCGCCTTCTGATGACCTCACGTCTGTACCCAGCGGCTAACTGTGCGTCTGTCGACAGCAGATGCTCCATAGACTTCGCACAAGCGTTTGCGAATATTCCCCACAGTTTCTTTCTCTGCAGTGAGAAATTCGATGACAGCACGTTGCTTGTAACGTACATCACCTACAGACGCCATTTTGAAACTGTCCTTCAGCTACGCTATCTGTCGGAAGTAACGGAAACTTGGCGCGTTCACTCAAGAGGCTTCAAATAATACATACGTAACGTTTCGCATTCGTAGCATTGTTTTTGCCTGAGAAAAAAATGTGGTACATTACTTTCTGGACAACCCTCGTTTGTACAGAGGTTGTCTTCATTTAGCCAGGCAGTGTTTTTACTTCCTTTTGTATCAACTGAAGGATTACGTATTACGGCGTACAAAATAATACTCCATTTAAGTATAGCGTAGCTGTTAAATGATACAGCGCCATTCATTCACTCTAAATGTTAATTCTCGCGTACAACTTCATAAACAATGGTAAGGAGAGCTGGGCTACAGGGCGATGCAGCAGCTGACATCGTAGGAAAGCTAGACTGGAACAGAAATGATTAGCGCACAAGTAACAAAACAACCAGAAGAGTTACTTAACTTGTATTTCTCCATACGTACAGATACTCACTACCATTGACGCACGAAAAACAGAGTCCAGCTAATACAATAGCAACAGCAATGGAGTCGTAGCAGTGATTAGGCAGCGTGTGCTTGGCGTTGCATAGAGAAGTGATTCCAAGCACGTGAGCCGCTGCCGCAAGCCCTCTTATTATCACGGCAGCAGAGGTCGCTCGACGTACCGAGCCGCTAGAGGCGTGGCTCAGCGCGCGTGCTCCATTGGCCCCACCGGATCCCCCATGAATGCTGTCAGTGTCTCACAGAATCCTGCAACACCTTTGCTGTGACGCTAATTCGATACGTGATACCACATTAATAAACAATATTTTTTGAATAATTAATTTAGAAGTGTGATAAAGGAGTGACTTAAATAGATTATCATTATAAGATTACTGACCTGTTTATTTCGGTGCATTGTAAGTCCTCCTGATTGTTTTTAGCCTCGCTGATTACCAAACAAATGCTTTCAGTAGTTAACAAGTAACTTAAACAACATTGCAGAGTTTAAACTTTACTTTGTTTAAATTTATCGTGTCTCAAGCACATTTGTAATGACCAGCTCGCTTATTAATGTGGAAATATATAAGGTTCTTAACACCAGCCAGCACCTTATTAAGACTCCGTTTAGCCCAAAATCGTCTGTAAGTGGAAGTACATAGTCGTAGCAGTAACTATCCTCGTCACATTCAAGTCTCGAAACCACGCACTTCTTGTACTCACTGACTGCCTAACCCTGACTGTCCTTAACTTTGTGCGCTTCTGGTAGACTTAGATTCCCTTAGGAAAGCTTTGTGAAAAAATTCCAGTTGCAGCTCAATTATGCATTCAGTAATAACCTAAAACACATGAAAAACTGATAACACGTACAAAAAAAACGAAAAAAGTGGTAAATCACATGCTTAGAAACCGAGAGGTCACGGATCGAATCCCGGTCAAATCACGCAGACTTTCAGTCTGCTTTCGATCTATCTTTCAGTTGTAAATGATGTGAACAGGAGCCAGAACGATACGTCGTTCGCATTCGATGTTAAACTGCAGGTCCCCTTTCTCAGGATACAGGGTAGATCAGGGACACGCAAGTCGCCGAAGTGTCGTCCAGTTAGAAGACTTGCACTGAGACATTGAGCCGCACGAAATTTAAAACCAGTCTCATTTATTCCTCGGTCCCAGTTGCACATTTTTAATTCCTAGACCTGTTTCTGTCTCTGTGGATCAACTTCATATCCATGCCAGAGTGTCAGAACTTCAGAAGAGAATTATTACTGCACTAATTTCAAGAGAAATGATCCCTTTCAGTCGGCATCGATATTGCCCAGATCGAAAAATAAATGTAAACATTGAAACAGAAGTCATCCATATTACGTTAGAATTAAAATAAAGTAAAATAAAATGACCTATAGCATAACATGCATGTTGTGGTTAAATACCACCACTGCAGAAACCACATTCAGTAAAATGTAAGTTTGAGTAGTATTTAATGATACAGAAAGGAATAAATCAGCATCGCAGCTCCACCTTAGTACTTGAGCAAAATTTAAAAGTCCTACTCAAAATTAGACTAGGAATTAGACATTTGTGCTGCTTATCGAAAAGAGTCGGATAAATTGTTAAATAACCACACATGTTTTAATACTTGTGGCGACATTTTATAAACACACATCATTCCAGTTGTGATCTGAAGCTCCGCTAAACGCCGTGTTTGAATTTCGAGTCGAGTTTGCCTGCTGCCTGCTCGTGAGCAGACTGCTGTCGACAAACCAATGAGCACGCCCGCGGCCAACAGCACGCCACTCTTCTGTGTAATCATCTGCACCGTAAAAGTCTCTCAACATGTTCAATTCTTCCTTTTAACAATAAAGCTTATGTATGAGACTCAAGATACACATCAACATAAAATTTTAAAAGATATTTAAAAGCATTTAAGTGGTGTTAACATATTAAAGTACTATCATGCTATTTTACAAAACGTACCTGCTTCTTACAGATGCTTTACATCTGTGTTGTGAAATACACTAATTGTAGACTTTGTGACTGCAGTTTTATACGCTTTACTATCTACAGTACTTACACGTGTCCTTACGAAATTATTAATCAAATCTCTTTATTGAACCGTGTCAGTAGAAAAAAAATAGTTAGCTAGTAACACACCAGGACAATAGGATCCTCCTCACGCATATTTATTTACAATGTGGTTTTCGAAATGGTGGGATTGAACCACAGCATGTACTTTAGGGCATAACATCATTTTATTCTACTTTTAACTTTTAAGCTTATTTGTAGATCTGATGATCGTCGATGTCGCTCATTTAGTTTCAAATTAGTGTAATCGTATCGGACAGTAAGTTATTACGTTCCCCATCCTCATCCAGTTTGAGGTTGTGTACCGTACTCAAAAATCAAAATGGTTCAAATGGCTCTGAGCACTATGGGACTTAACTTCTGAGGCCATCAGTCCCCTAGAATTTAGAACTACATAAACCTAACTAACCTAAGGACATCACACACATCCATGCCCGAGGTAGGATTCGAACCTGCGACCGTAGCGGTCGCGCAGTTCCAGACTGAAGCTCCTAGAACCGCTCGGCCACACTGGCTGGCCTAAATGCCAGTCTCCCATTCTTTATTAGCAGTGGTGATTGTTTCATGTCGACTGGGTTTTATTATGTATACTGCTACCCAAACAACTTCCTGTGAAAACGTAAAGCTAAGCCGAATTCTTCATCAGCTCATCGAGAAGAGACAAAGATTCACAACCGAGAACCATATATCGGCCAACACCTATTTTTGGGTACAAATAATGTGTCGCGTGCAGAATTAAGTGGGTTCAAATATGTCAGTTTTAAATATGTTGTTACTGTATGTGCCTGACCACTTTTTGTGAATCCATGACGGAAATGGCCATCTGTGTACTTAAGTTATACAAAAGTTCATTTTTTGGTCACATTTTGGGAGGTTTGCTCTCTGAGAAAATGATCGGCATTGGGTATCGCTTTCTGATTCGCGGCTAAATGTTTCCTTATAATTTCCCGGATTCACTTTTTAGACACCAAGTATAATTCTGATTCGCACTTTTTTCTTTTATTTGGTTTATTGTTATTTTAGTAATAGCTATATTTGAGTAGTCGTTGTGAAGGGATAGGTCAGTAACTGCCTTAATTGTAAATATGTACACAATAGCTTGTGTATCAGTTTCCTACAGAAAGGAAGAAGAGTAAAAGATACCAACAAAACGCATAAAATGTATAATGGAATGACAACAACGAACATTTGTACTGGACGGGGACTCGAACCCGCTCGCGACAAGTGGAAAATCCGGGTTCGAGTCCCTCTGCAGCACAAATGTTCATTGTTGTCATTCCATTAACAGTTGATGGCTGTCCACATTCGCAACTGCGAATACATGTTATGTATGTCTTAACGTCGCTAGTAGCCGCATTAGCTGTTCTTTCGGACACGTGTGCATGTTCGAAGGAAAATTGCATCGCAATTCTGAATAACACAGGCCCTGGAATATCAAAATGTGTCCACAACGCACTGTAAATTCTGGCTCTTAGCACCAAGGTATTTTGCAGAAATACATGGTCTTCCGCATATATTCTAGTGCGTGACACAGGTTCTACATTTCAAGAGGACTCACTTGGCACCCCAAAAGATAAACATTCATCTCCCCTCCCCCTTAGGTTCGACGTACCTTGCGGCCACGAAACTCCTGCGAGACAGCTATCTGTGTTCCGCATCTGTGGTCGGTGTGGTAGTCCTCAGGGGCGACCCAGGAAAGTAGTTTCGTTCCGACTGCGTATCACGATCCGTCCGTCGCAGCTGGTTCTCGCAAGGGAGCGCAAACGACAGGAGACAATCTGCTCACGCTATGCCATACAGCGGTCTCTGCAAACTTATCTTTAGACCACATTGTGTAAAGCAGAAGCAATTCATTGTGCATATAACCAATCTAGTTTGCAGGGAAGATCTGCCCAAACACAGTAATAGTAATTATGTTGTTGTTGCTGTTACGAACGCTTTAATTTCAAATGTGTGCTGTCGTTTATGAACAATTAAACCAATAATGTACACCTGTTAACAATAATAAAAAATATTATTCTGCTGTTTGGCACGCTGTTGCACGAACAATACTTAACTAATATTTTACTAGACTGCTTCCAGAGCCCGATTTTCAACTACGGAAAAGTCGAAGGTCACAGTAGCTTCTCTTTGAACGGTATGTAACTGTTGAGAGAAGAGCTATGAACAAAGATTAAAATACTGCCTTCGCTGTCGGATAGAGGAAAAGTGGCTTGATCCCGGTTTCTTCGTGTTACGACGCTGTCGTTGGGAACGTTGAGTAATATCAGGCTGTGATTTTTTTGTCTCCGAAGAGCTATTCTGCGTGTTAAAGAATTAAATATTTTGCATGTAGCTCTCTAGCACTTCCACGCTCTGTTTAGCATGACGTACAGCACAGAATAATGCAATAATTGGTGGAAATTATTGTGATAAATCGTCGAAACGGGCGGAAAGAAACCAGTGTAAAAACAGAATTAGTTTGAAGCAGGAATTATCTTCAGTGGTACTGTTTTTATTCTTCGTCACAGAGTTGAGGCTCACGTGCTGCCCTGAGGTGAGATGGTGGGCGAGCATCTCTCAAGTATGCTAATCGTACGTAGGAGTAGCCAAGACAGTGATTCAGTTTCGTAATATTAATGGCAGAAGTGTGAAACTGCATAACGTGCGACTATACGAGAGGTGCTTGATGAAGTGCGTGTCACAAAGCAGTATCAATCACGATCGTGTTTAATTACTGTTACGGGCAGAACAATTAATAATAATCGATGATGTGGATTACCTGCAATGTCATTATTGTTTGAATCGAACGTCACTGTAAGTGAAATATCGGATGGCCTGTATTGGACTTATGATCGGTGAACTGTTTCGGATGACACTAAATTACCACACGCCACTTGTGTTGACGGCTGAGAAAAATAGTAAGGGGCATCTCGTTACAGTAAAAGATAATGACACATGCCGGGGCTGTCATAGACTCGAGAAGAAATAAAAATGAAAGCGCTGTACTGTTAGCTTAAAAAATAAAGGAAGGTCAGGTTTTAACGTCTCGTCGACAACGTGATCATTTGATACAGAGTACAAACTCGGATTGGCCAACGTTGGACATAGAAATCTGTAGCGTTCCTTCCATGTTACCGTCCCATCATTAGCTTCAAGCGCTTTATGGCAAACCACGAAACAACTAAATGTAGGTGACCGAACGGGGATTTGTGACGCCGTCCTCCCGATCGCGGTTTAGGTGTCTTAAGCGCTGCACCACCATGTCAGACTGTTACAGTAAGGTCGCATCAGTACCCTCCAATAAGTCGTAACTTGAGTGATGGATCCCCATATACGAGCGTGAAATACGACAGTCGTTTCTCTTGCGAGCGAAACGCCTCAGCGGTTAAAACACTGAACTCGGGTTAAGGACGATTAGGACTCAATTTAGCTATCTGTCCATCACCTTTCTTCATTCAAGCGGTTTACCTAATCACTTGAAAGCGCCACGGTCGGTTTCCTATACAGCCTCTTATAAAGCCTCCCTTTATATCCTTCTGTTTGCTATTGTAAGGCGAAATTATTCTGAGCGTTGAAGCTTTCAGCAAAGTTCAGTCGAACAAGCCCATGGATATTTTGAAGAGGAAAGAAGTAGATTGTAAGGAAAGACGACTGGTACAGAATGTGTTTAGAACAGAAAGTAAGAATAAAGATTGGAAATGAAATAGCGGAAGGAAGCAGCATTGGAAAGGGTGTCAGACAAGAGGGTTTTCTTTCCCCTGTATAATAATAATAAGCGCAAAGCTTATAAGCGAAAAGCTTATATGGAGAAAAGAGGAGCATGTGTTGGTGGAAAGAGAACAGAATATTTTGCTGATGACATGGTATTAGTGACAGAAGGTGAACTAAGTGTAAATATCTAACATATCTGAATGAATCTTGTGTGGATTGCGCTATGACACTCAGTATAGCTAAAACAAGGTGTATTGTGATCGGCATAGCAAGGAGACTGACCGATATCAAGATAGTACAAACTAAAGCCAAGGAAGAGCATTTAAATATCTTGAAAATACGATCGCTGAAGAGTTGACGTATTATCAGGATATGAAAAATTGCACTGCTACATCGAAGGAGGCATTCGATAGAAAGAGGAGATTACTATGTGGCAAACTAGATAAAGGTCTAGCGAAAAGACTTGGCAAGAGTTTTGTCTCGAGTGTGTCACTCTATGGGGCAGAAACATGGGCACTGAGACGATAGGATAAAGAAAAAGCTAGAAATATTTTAGATGTGGGTATGGAGGAGGATGGAGAGGTTAAGCTAGTGAGTAACGAAAGAGTGTTGGGAAGGATTTATAAGAGGAGAAGACTGATGTAGGTGGATGGGATATTGAGGCGGGAGTGTTTGGTGACAGACGGTTCGCAACGTCTAGTTTGTGGAGCAGATTGAGAGCATTGAGTGTTAGTATATGAAAACCTGCCTATTTCCAGAACATTGATGATGATGGTGGTGGTGATGACTAAACTGATGATCTTCTGGGGTTCCTATAGGATGTAGAATAAATACAATTTGTGAGCAATGAAAAATTGGAAGTTGGTTGCAGTCATCAGTCGAATTATAAAAATAAGTAAAATCTTTGTTAAAGTTGTCCACTGCTGGGACGCAGGTTGATACAGTACGACCTGGTCCTCAGCTGGGTCATAGACCGTTGTCTCACTTCTGCTCCTATAAACGCCACTATAAGACGCCTATACACCCTTTCATCATTCACCTGCCAGTAAATTATTGTTATAGTTTTCCATGTGTTGTTACATCCATTTCACTTTAGTGAGTGAGTGACAGCAGCCACAGATCATTCTAAAAGTGCATCTAAATTCCAATGAACAGTTCAGAAGAAGGAAGGAAGGTTAGAGTTTAACGTCCCGTCGACACCGATGTCATTAGAGACGGAGCACAAGCTCGGATTCTTTCAAAGATGGGGAAGGAAGTCAGCTATGTCTTTTCAAACTGCTGAGAGACAAACGCATGTGTAAATGCTACTGCACTACCAGTTTCTTATTAAATTAAATGGATCTTCAACTGTGTTGTTGGTGTCTCATTAGGGCAAATATTGACGTTGGGGCAAATAAGTAGTATCAACAAATGCGTTCAATTATGCATAAGAGAGACGAGAGCAGTGGGCCACAGGAATTGCATACATAGAACAGAGCCTGTTGTAAGCAGCATTGTAGGAAAAAGATATTTGTTATCTAAGGCACTGCATCGTTTAAAGTAGTTTACTGTTACATTTACTGATAGTTTCTAGGTTTTTGGCATTTATCTCATGTAGCTTTGCTAGTATCTAATCTTTATACACGTATGTTTGCTTAATGAGAATGAATATTACTTGGTAGGCTTGTTTTGGTGACAGGAAAATTAATGGTTTTCCAGTAGTAACTCACTGCTCTCCACCGTCTAACGTCGACAACGCATCTTTATTACATCTAAAGATAATGGCACCGGAGGGCAACTAAAATTTTCTCCCACATTCTCTGGATCATTATCTATGTATATATCTGTGGACTAGTTCAAGAACGGTATTTGTATTTTATTTAATACTAGCTGAGTGTCCGAGATTGCCCTGGATGTTTTCTCTGTCGGTCTCCTCCTTCCCTCATATCTCCTGAATTTTGTGTCGTATAATGATATAAGTGTGTAGACACATTCATCAGCATGTGTGGATGCTGTCAGCAAAATGTATTGTAAATAGAGTTAGCAGCAAAGAAGCAATAATTGTAAACGTCATGGTATCATGCCTTATGCAATAGTTTTACTGCATGAACAGTGAAAATATAGTAAACGATAAACTTTTTTCCTTTTATCATTTTTTCCTTTTATCGTTTTGTGTGGGAGAGAGGCGGAGGGGGGGGGGGGGAAGGGGGCGGGGTTGTTAGCAAGAAAAAGATTTGTAAAGGTTTCAGGCTGAGTGTAAATTTGATTGCAAGTCACTCAGTGCCCTCGCTCTGAAATACTGAATGAATGAAGTATAAACACTTTTGCGTCGTGGGTTACGCTGCTTTTTCACAGTCATACCCACCGCTTTAATAGGCAGGTGGTTCTTATCCCGACTGCGATTGTTTTCAGACAGTAACTGATGTGTATACCAAGTTTGCTTGAAATTGATCCTGTGGTTTCGGAGGAGACGTGGAACATACATACAAACATGCAAACATACACGCGTTTTTATACTATGTACGAATTTCGTTTCTTTTTCATGATCACCTATCAATGAAATATAGTCTGTACGGTGCCCCTAGGTACTACGCTAAAGTTACCAGTGAAAACGTCGAATCCGTCTATTAGTTTTAGAGATTAGCGTGTTCAGATAGACAAGAAAATTATTTATAAAACTTTGAATCACGATATCTCTCTTACTGTAATTCGATTTTGATGAGCTAAAGCCCTAAACTATGCTCAAATTGCCGCTGAACATGTGTAAAGACAGACAGACGTGACGGTTACAGATTTATTACAAGAATAAAAGTGCGAAGGGAAGGTAAAATGTTCTCGGCTTGGTAATGAAAGGAAGTTTTTTATCTTAATGAAATGTGGTGCTGTCGAAAAATATTAAAAATTAAAGAGGACAACGAAGTAAAGATTAGGTGAGGAAAGGAGTTGATGAAAGACGTTTTCTAAAAGAATGGACATCTGGTACGGCGTAGAGAAACAGAGTTTTGCGCTGGATGTAACAGTAGAAGGGGAAACGTACTAGCGGATTATGTGAAACATAATATAGAGGATGCTGGGTTTGGTAGTTGTATATAGATGAAAAGAAGGACAACGTATGAAAGGATGGACAGGATCAAAGTCAAAAGCTAGCTTTAAAAAACTTAGGGAAAGCTATAGCGAGAGGAGAGAGAGAGAGTGTGTGTGTGTGTGAGTGAGAGAGAGAGAGAGAGAGAGACAGACAGAGGAGAAATAAAAGAAATGGGTGGGTAGACAGAAAGAGAGATAATGGCACTCAATTGCTGGTGTACCGGACCTCTGTGGACAGAAGGCTTTTTCGAGTGCTGCAATGAATGCCACTACTGGAGCGGCGGTGTTGTTGGTTTCGGGAAAGCGGCCAAAAGCCGACCCCCGCTGGTTACTTGGAATAGGCATGACGCCACTCTTTTTAATAACCGTGGCGCATAAAGCATTCGACCTTCCGAGCCAATAATTAAGACTCGCGCGTGTGGCAGCGATCAGGGCTCGTTTCCTGGAACCGCACGTAACGCCGCGAAACGAAGTGCCCCGCAGATCGTAACTGGCGCGGTACCCCTGCGCTAACGACTGTCCTTTTGTTACCGAGCTAGATTTATCTCCTTCAGACAGTAGACAAGGGCGCTGCAGTGTGCGTGCCCGGCTTCGGAAATTCGCCATCGCCGACGATGCTCCTCTGAGACCTCGCAAAGCATCTACGGAGGTTGCCGAAGGAGCGAACTTTCGTGGAAGGCTCGTTCCAGACGAGGACGCCGTCATTAACTCGAGCCCAGGGTAATATTCATTACAGTGCCGGCATTCTTCCTGACGACCGTATTGTACAGTAAATAGTTAGAAATTAATTTTCGGGGGTTCATTATTTCGCTGCTATTGTGGCGGGCGGCGTGACAGTGATTGACTGCATGCCGCGACCGCCATTCATCGCACTCAAGTAGGGGCTTGGCCCCTGTGGTGGGGATCGCAGGTGTTGAACTACGATTTCGGGATGAGCAAAACAAATATCACTCCCTCCTCCCCTGCTAGTAACTGTACGATCCACGTGTTTAGGAAGCATATAATTATACGTAGCCTTAAAGTAATTGTAAGAGACGATCAAAAGGTTTACGTCTGAGGATGTTGGTGCAGGGTGTAAGCAACGTAGCACGACTCCGAATTGGCTATATAAGTACCAACATATAGGCAGGAGATTAGTTAGCATTCATGTCCTTCCGACGCTCGTGTGGCATATATGGAAACGTAAACTATGGCGACGTTATTACCAAATGCATCCAAACACGACCAACATGCTCTTATTCTTTTCTTGGCTGCTGGAGGACAAATACTGGTAGAAAGGAGAATTTGTGTGGGGCAGGATGTCTATCTAAAACCATCTTGTGGAATGACGCACGAAGTTCTGAGTGCTGCTGCTTCATGATAACGCAAGTCCTTGTATCTCAAATGTCTACGCTGACTGAAGTGGGAGACAATCGAGCATCTACCCTATAGTCTTGATTTCTACCCATGGAATTATCACGCCTTTGGTTCCTTAAAAAAGACTCTGAGGAGTCGACGGTTGCTGTCGGACGAGGAAGGGCATCAGGCAGCTACGGATCTCTACGCAGCAGGACACAGAGTTTTACAGAACGGATATCTTCAACCTGTGCATCGATGGGAGGATCGCCTCAGTGCTCATGGCGATTCTGGTCTGTATTGGCCTTCGAACGGAAACGTTTTGATCGCTCCTTATTGTATTGGGGAAATTCTATGGTGGCAACTCCTCCAGTCACACTTTTGCTATAAAGCAGGACGAACGACATGTCAGATAATTATGACCAGGAACAAGAAATTGAAGGCGAAAATAATAATAGATATGATACTGTTTCTTCCATAGCTCCCAAAGAGTCACTCAGGTGAAATGTTTCTCATGGATGCGGAAAGAGTCAAAAAAGTTTTGAACATGTTTCAATTTCAAAGTTAATAATACACAAGACATGTAAATTTACGATATACTTAGGTGCATTTGCAATCCAGAGGCTGTTCTAACCGTCTGAAAAAATCTTACTTCGTTTGGATTTTACGTCTTTTGGGAGCTTTTCCTTTTTTTTTTTTTTTTAAGCAAACTGCGTACATACTTTAAACTTGTAGAGATCAAATCAAACTTTGTACGAAGGTAGGTAAATAGATAAAGCCTAAATGAATTTTTTATCTAATAATCTTCATCTGTTGTCGAGATACGATGTTTTAAAGTCGAGCTAAATATAGGACGTCAGATTAGTCCTTACGTAATTGGAATGCGCGTAAACGATTTAAAGTGAATCGAGCAAATAAAGAAATCCATTTTTAGGATAAAATTGAAAATTCACTTTCAAAAATCTGGTTTCATTTGCATTTTACGTGCAAAAACACGTTTTTGCGAGTCTTTTAGTCTGACATTTCTATATTTCACAGTTGTGCGAACCAATTCAAGTTTTGTAAGAAGCTAGACAAAGACATGAAATTAATGATCACTCTGTTGTTTTGTGAAAGCTTTGTCCGTTGCCGCGATATGAGCGACACAGTTCGACAAATGGTTCAAATGGCTCTGAGCACTGTGGGACTTAACATCTGACGTCATCAGTCCCCTAGAACTTAGAACTACTTAAACCTAACTAACCTAAGGACATCACACACATCCATGCCCGAGACAGGATTCGAACCTGCGACCGTGGTAGTCCGTGGTAGTCGCACGGCCAAAACGGCCGGCCACAGTTCGACAGACAATAAAACTACCCTATACCAGACCCGTAGTCGCCCGAATTAATAAAAATCTACAGCGGTTGCCAAGCTGTGGCGGTCTAATGTCAAAATTATGGTAGAGCAAAATTTGGGAACCAGAGTGAAAAATGCTCCCATCATAGCACGAAAAGGGCGAATATGTCCTGGGCAGAATTAGAGATGTAAAAGAAGGGAACAAGCTTTCCGACTTGTCTGGTAGCTTCAAAGATGTTTCATTCAAAATATCTTGATATATTCGCGCTTTCTTACGATTTAACCCTATTTCCCCAGCGCAGTAGCTCTCCTAGCCGCAAGGTGTTGGTAGTGCGTCTTGCAATTTATAGGCTAAAGTCCATGATCCTGTGCCCAAAGTCCAGAAGATTCGCTAGCCACAGAAAAAACATACAGGGTGAGTCAGAAAGAACATCACAATTTTGGAATGATATAAAAATTTGGTGAGATAACTTACAGAATCTGTAGAAGAGTCATTGTGTAGCAAACAACCTCAAGTTTCACATAAAAGTGTTAAGTATCATTTTCGTTCGATGTGACTACCACCTGTGATGCCGCAAATATTGCACTAGTAACCAGTTTCTTCCCACACTCGTTGCAGCAAATCGGGCGTAACTTGTGCAACAGCAGCGTACATTCGATTCTTCAGGTCAGCGAAATTGTTTGGTAGGGGAGAGACATACACTTGGTCTTCAATGAAACCTCAGAGGAAGGAATCCAGTGGTATCAAGTCAGGGTAGCTAGGTAGCCGTGCGAAAGACCCTTCACGGCCAATCCACCGACCTCGAAACCGATTATCGAGGAAACTTCTAACTTCCGTTAGGAAATGAGGTAGTGTACCGTCTTGCTTTAATAAACCATACCATCTCGGTCATTTTCATCGATCTGTGAAATTAAAAAGCTTTCAAGTACATCAAAACAAAGTAACAGAATCATCAACACGCAGACGACCTTGTGATTTCTCTTGTCATAGTGAACAACCCGTCTCAACGAAGTCCTTGTTCTAAGAGTAAATTGTGGGTCTGTTTGTAGGTACTTTAGCGTATTCGGTATTAAATTAATGCCGATTCCAAAGTTGTAAAGTCCTATTTGACTCAGCCTGCGTAATATCATCTGGCGAAGAGAACTGAAGTAGTAGCTGAGGTGTGGGGGTGGGGAGGTCTGGATGGTTTACATTACGTGATATGGGTATTAATACTAACAAGTAAAAAAAGCACGAATATGTAAAGATGTTTTGATTCAAATATCTTTGAAGGTACCAGGTAAGTCGAAAAGCAGGTTCCGTTCTTTTAAATAGCTAACTATGCCAGGACATATTCGCCTTTTTTGTACTGTGGTAGCAGCAATTTTCGTTCTGGTTACTGTATAGCTGTCTGAGTTTGGAGAGTGCAAAGGTTACCCGTCGATGCTTGTTGAGATGCACAGCCTCATGAAGCTGTGGCAGGTGCTTGTCTCGCTAGTGCGGAATGTGTCCGTAGACAGCTGTCGGAGCAGGTGCCTACTGGCAGAGCAAGTGTTCTCGGCCGTGTCCCTGATTCGTGGGAACCACCTCTCCGCGCCTCGCCGGCACAGACTGCCGCTGGCCAATTACACGTGGCACAGTGCTCCACGGGCATTCCTCAGCCTACCTCCGCCCCCGCCCACACCACACGCCCCGTAAATTATACCGCCCGCTCCCCAGCGGGAGCACATCCCACCGGCCTGCGTTCCGAAGAAGGGAAATCATTGGCTCCTGCCAGTCTAGCAGGCCTACAAACAACACTGCAGTAACGTCTTCGTACTCGTTTGGTTTTCGTATAAAGTTCGCATAGTAATTAATTCTGTTCACTTTCCCGAAGCTGATAACCCTTCTGAGTAATAAATATCGTTGTAATCATCTGTTATGAGTACCTGTTTGAGAAAACATGTTATACATGCAATTACGACTTCAAAGGGCTACGTACTCTTATATTACCATCTTGCGTTTGCGTTCCGATACATACAGTATCTATATGTGCTGTGAGGAAAAACGGTTCGGCTACGAATAACTGTTGAAAAAATTGGAAATTGGTGGTAAGTTCCTCTGGGACCAAGCTGCCGAGGTCATCGGTCTCTAGGCTTACACACTACTTAATCTAACGTAATCTAACTTAAACTAACTTACGGTAAGGATGACACACACACACACACACCGATGCCCAAGGGAGGACTCGAACCTCCGACGGGGGAAGCCGCGCGAACCGAGGCAAGGTTTCTGTCGAAGACAGTGAAGACAAATCGTAGAGGTTGCTAACGTGCCGTTTGAGGTTAGATACAGAGAACATACTTTTTCAATTATTTTTTAATTTTTTAACTAACTGTTTAATGAATGTTGGAAGATAAATGTAACAAAATGCTGTAAAAAAAAAGTCGTTTATGTTCACGCCTGCTTGACAGCGGGGTCATTACAGACGGAGCTCAACTCGGATTGTTTCGAAGATAGGGAATGAAATCGACCGTGCCTTTTCAAAGAAAGCATCAAGGCATTTGGCTGGAGCGATTTAAGAAAATCACGGAAAACCTAAATCTGGATGGTCGGATGCGTTTTTGAACCGGTGTTCCTCCCAACTGCGAATCTATTTTGATAGCCACTGCGCCCCCTCGCTCGGTACACCAGTTAAAGAGTCAGCTTCTTAGGCTTTGCATAACAGCGGTTCTTCCCAGAGCACACTACACTTGATTATTAGGCGGCAGAAGGGAACCCCTTACCACTGAATAATAAAATAAAATTTACCAAACCCTGCGTAAACGGACCCCGTATTGGATGGGATAAATCCTAGCGAAAAGAAGAATGAGTTGTATTCGTGGTGAGATGCAAGTGTTGGACAAAAATATGGAGACAGCAAAAACACAACGCATGTATGTGTGTGTGTGAATTTCTAAGGGACCAAACTGCTGAGGTCATCGATCCTCAGTCTTACACACTACTTAAACTAACTTATGGTAAGAACAACACACATCCATGCAGCAGGGAGGACGCCGGTGGTTGCTCAGTCTGTGACGTACCGCCTCAAACCGTGCGGCCACTCCGCGCGGCAAGTCCTGTATGGTTTTATACCATTCTTCCTGTAAGATAGTTGCCAGTTCTGGTAACGATGACGAAAGTGGATGGCGATCACGCACCCATCTCTCCAAAGAAGACAACAAAGGCACAGAAAATTGAAATGTGGTGACTATGGCGGCCAGGAGAGGTGCGATAACACATCTCCGCGCTCACAAAAGCAGTACTGGAAGATGCGGGCTGTGTGAACGGGGCCCCTGCCTGCCTGGAACACAGCATCACCGTTGAGGAACAAACACTGTACAACAGGATGGACCTTCTAAACCCAAATTGTTAAATAATCCTTGTCAGTTACGCTACCTTGCGGATTAAACGTAGGATCCGTGGAATATCACAGTATGGCTTCCCAAATCATCACCTGAACACCTGCTGTGTTTCATCTTTGGGATGTAAAGTCGGCCAGAAGTTGGAAAAAGTGGAGAACAACACTTATCTGACGAAATGTCATCCTTCCTCAGCTCTATAGTTCAGGTTTTATAGCTTCGGTAGCACGTTTTTCTGTTACGGACATATGTATCGCTGATGAGCGGTTTGTGATTTCCAGTTCGCCCTGCCATTCTCTGCTTATGGAGATCCATTCGTGTTGATTTGGTGCTGACAGAGCACGCGAGTACGACATTTAGTTCCGGAGTGACTTTTGCCTCTGTCGTTCTGTTATTTTTCGTTAAATGCTGTGCAATGACCGCACTCCACGATCACTCAACACACACGTTTGTTTGCGTTGTGACTTAAAGAATGATTGTTTTCCGATTTCCCTGTATGAGGTATAAAACTTCGATAGTGTGCTCTCTTGAAACACAAAACACTTCGGCTACGTTAGTTACGGAAGCGCGCACAATACGAGCACCGACAATCCGCCAGTGTTCGAATGCACTGAGCTCCGAGATAACACTCTCACAAGTACACATAACGCTGCTCTCACTGCGACTGACACTTGCAACGGACTGAGGAACACAGGTACCTACCGTCGTCAAATACAACGACGCAACATGCAGGCTTGGGTATCATCTGCATTTACGTCAAGCATATATTTCTCGAGGTGTTTACATATTTTTATCCAACCACATTATTATCAAAGTATAATACGAAATCGCGGTGAAAAAAATTTCATTTATCGATGAATTCTTGCGTGTGTGGCAGTGAAGTCATACCTACATTGAATGACTGTATTTGCCATATACAGATGAATGTATAGATTCATAAGCGTTCTTCTTATCATCATTACTTATTACACCTCGGTTACACACTGCCACGAATGTGTCGTTATTGTTATTATTTTCGTTTTTTGAAGGAACATAACTCGTTGTGGAAATACAAGTGGAAAATTACGTAAACGGATGAAGAAATTTGACGCGAACTCTGTACTAACGGACGTCTAGTCGGGCCTCTTAGTAAGTTGCGAAAACTCCGCTTCTCGATGCTGGCGCTCTCTTATGCTCGTAATTATAGTTGCGCTCTGCCAACATGAGGGTTCGGTAGTTTTGTTACAGTACATAAATGATGCAGTAAATGGTAGGAGTACCGTTAGTATTGGTAGCACTGATAGGGAAAGACACATAAATTAGTTTGTGAGAGAGAAACTGGAAGCCAACGACTTCTGTTTGTTGTTTGCTTGATTTTGCACATAACTAGACCGGTATATCGTTAGTGTTAGTCCATTGTTATTTTATATCCTTACAAAATATAAATTGTATTTTAGAGATAATGAAACTTAGTTGATCGCGTAACATCTGTTCAAAAATGGTTCAAATGGCTCTGAGCACTACGGAACTTTACTTCTGAGGTCATCAGTCCCCTAGAACTTAGAACTACTTAAACCTAACTAACATAAGGACATCCACACACATACAAGCCCGAGGCAGGATTCGAACGCGCGTTTCTAGACTGTAGCGCCTAGAACCGTTCGGACATCCCGGCCGGCGTAACATCTGTGCTTTTGTGTAACCAACACAATTATTTTTGACGCAAGCACGGTTTATATGCACGCACACAAAAATTTACGTAATTACTGTTGTTATTTCGTAATCGGTAGAACGTTCTTCGTCATGATCAGAGCTAGGGGTTTCTTGTTATGATCAACGAGTGGGGAAGTTGTTTATGAATAACAGGAACATATTTTATATAAACTCGGGAAAATATAGAAGCAGCGTTATTTTTATATTACCTTTTCTTTTTTGAGGAAATTGCTTTTTCGAGCGCTCTATGATAAATCTCCGTTGTTTTCTATTTTTACTGGAACTTCCCTTTGTTTAACGTTACAAATCAACAGTTTTCGAGTAAAAGCTGATACTCTTTATTTTTACTTTGTATTGTACTGAAGTGAGGGCCTAGAAACGACAGAGTGGCTTCGTACCCGCCGTAGCCTCAGTGGTACACAACCCCTCACCTCTCCGCCGCCCCACACTGAACCAAGGGTTATTGTTTGTAAGGTTCGGCCCCAGTGGGCACTCCCCTCCCCCCCCCCCCCCAACACCTCCCTCCAGAGGAGTGTAATCCCAATGTACGAGTACGTGGAGAGAGTGTTTGCGCAGCAATCGCCGACATAGTGCAACCTAGGCGGAATAAGGAGAACCAGTTCGCATTTGCAGAGGCAGGTGGAAAACCGTCTTAAAAAACATCCACAGACTGGCCGGCACTAATCCGCCGGGCGGATTCTAGTGGGGGATCGGCACGCCTTCCTGCCCGGAAAGCAGTGCGTTAGAGCGCACGGCCAACCGGGAAGGCTTATTTTTACATTACAGACAGGAGAATAATTATACAGAACAAAAATATTCCGTAGATCATGCGGCCGTTTATAATCCTCACTCTGTTTCTAGACAGTTCACCGATTTCTGTTTCTAGGGTAATCTAACAAGACATTGATTGCATACATAAACAAAGCACTCGAAACGGAGTAACGCCCGATAGGTATACAACACACGAAACGTACAGATAACGCAGTCACGAGACTTAACTGACCAAGGCTTACTTATAACAGTGTCCGATAGCCTACGTTAGTTTTACAACTCTACTGATAATACTTTGAACCTTCTGAACTTCTCAGAAAGGCCTGAGAAGCGCATCCTTCTATAGCAGCATTCGTTACATGGAACTATGTACTACAATCGCGCAAAGGATGAGCAGATTCGTTGACCGGGTGGGCGTGTACTTCCGTCTTAAGACAACTGAGTTGTCTGTTGTAGTGATTATAAAGCCTCATTCTGTCACACAAACTGCTCAGATTTGCTTTTATTTGGGAACAGATCCTAACCGTAGCTGCGCGATTCGATATTTTGGTTATTTTATATATCTCGATAAAAAAGAACACCTCGCGAAGCTGCGCCTGAGTGCACGCCGTCACTGCCGAATATCTCGAGGAGCTGACGACAGCGTTGCGTCAGCGGCGCTGCTCCGCGTCCGAGCCGGGTGTTTATGGACAAGCCGCCAGCAACGGCGGGGCCCGTCCAGGCCACGGGGCGCGTGTCGCGGCCAGTCCCCACGCACGCTGCGCGCCGCCCACGGCCCGTCCCGTCCCTCGGACTCCTGCAGTCAGTGGGTCGGAGGGCGCCCGGCGGCGCAGTCAAGAGGGCGCACCACAGCACAGCACGGCACGCTACGCCACGGCCGGCTTGTGCGGTGTCTGCTGACAAGGCCGGCGCGCCGCGGCGCTCGCCCACCAGCCTGCTAACGCCAGCGCCCGCTCTGTGCCCCGGACAGCCGTATAATAGCGGCCGCTGAATAAAATCTCGCCACGGCGTGAATGCCGCAATTTGCCTCCGCTTACGCACCTCTGTGTAAGACATTGTACGAGCCCACAAAGCCCCACCGTTCAGGCACGCACGGAATTTCAAAATATCAATCTAAACCCGTATTCGATGAAAGGAATTACAATTTTTATTTCGTAATCTCCGCGCTGAAAATTTATATTATCACGTAATATTCACCGCAAAATATGCAGGAATGGTTCCCATGGCTCAGTTATCGTCCTCAAATTATATTACGATCCATTCTTCCTCTATTCGTTGGAATTGCAGGCCATCACATATTTTGCTGGCAGTACCACACGACCGGCAAAAAACTATTGAATAACCAATGATTACTCTATAATCAGGTTCCTTCTACTCATTTACACCACTGGCCATTAAAATTGCGCCGGCCGGAGTGCCCGTGCGGTTATGGACGCTACAGTCTGGAACCGAGCGACCGCTACGGTCGCAGGTTCGAATCCTGCCTCGGGCCTGGATGTGTGTGATGTCCTTAGGTTAGTTAGGTTTAATTAGTTCTAAGTTCTAGGGGACTGATGACCATAGATGTTAAGTCCCATAGTGCTCAGAGCCATTTGAACCATTAAAATTGCTACACCACGAAGATGACGTGCTACAGACGCGAAATTTAACCGACAGGAAGAAGATGCTGTGATATGCAAATGATTAGCTTTTCAGACCATTCACACAAGGTTGGCGCCGGTGGCGACACATACAACGTGCTGACATGAGGAAAGTTTCCAACCGATTTCTCATACACAAACAGCAGTTGACCGGCGTTGCCTGGTGAAACGTTGTTGTGATGCCTCGTGTAACGAGGACAAATCCGTACCATCACGTTTCCGACTTTGATAAAGGTCGGATTGTAGCCTATCGCGATTGCGCTTTATCGTATCGCGACATTGCTGCTCGCGTTGGTCGAGATCCAATGACTGTTAGCAGAATATGGAATCGGTGGGTTCAGGAGCGTAATACCGAACGCCGTGCTGGATCCCAACGGCCTCGTATCACTAGCAGTCGAGATGACAGGCATCTTATCCGCATGGCTGTAACGGATCGTGCAGCCACGTCTCGATCCCTGAGTCAACAGATGGGGATGTTAGCAAGACAACAACCATCTGCACGAACAGTTTGACTACGTTTGGAGCAGCATGGACTATCAGCTCGGAGACCATCGCTGCGTTTACCCTTGACGCTGCATCACAGACAGGAGCGCCTGCGATGGTGTACTCAACGACGAACCTGGGTGCACGAATGGCAAAACGTCATTTCTTCGGATGAATCCAGGTTCTGTTTACAGCATCATGATGGTCGCATACGTGTTTGGCGACATCGCGGTGAACGCACGTTGGAAGCGTGTATTCGTCATCGCCATACTGGCGTATCACCCGGCGTGATGGTATGGGGTGCCATTGGTTACACGTCTCGGTCACCTCTTGTTCGCATTGACGGTACTTTGAACAGTGGACGTTACATTTCAGATGTGTTACGACCCGTGGCTCTACCCTTCATTCGATTCCTGCTAAACCCTGAATTTCAACAGGAAAATGCACGACCGCATGTTGCAGATCCTGTACGGGCCTTTCTGGATACAGAAAATGTTAGACTGCTGCCCTGTCCAGCACATTGTCCAGATCTCTCACCAACTGTAAACGTCTGGTCAATGGTGGCCGAGCAACTGGCTCGTCACAATACGCCACTCACTACTCTTGATGAACTGTGGTATCGCGTTGAAGCTGCATGGGCAGCTGTACCTGTACACGCCATCCAAGCTCTGTTTAACTCAATGCCCAGGCGTATCAAGGCCGTTATTACGGTCAGAGGTGGTTGTTCCGGGTACTGATTTCTCAGGATCTATACACCCAAATTGCGTGAAAATGTAATCACATGTTAGTTCTAGTATAATATATTTGTCCCATGAATACCCGTTTATCATCTGAATTTCTTCTTCGTGTAGCAATTTTAATGGCCACTAGTGTATTATTTCGTTTCTTTTTTCAGTTCTCCATTTCATGATACTGTCAATCGTTATGGAGTAGGTATTACATCAAACAGCACGAGCATGACAACCTTCGTTGATAAATAGAGTAGGTAACATTTTCAAAAAAGATTATAAGTAGAGAAATCCAAAGCGCTGCCATGTTTAGCGTATTTAGTGCTTTATTGGTTTGCGATAGGCCTATTTCGGTAACACTGTCATTTTCTAGCTGCCTGCGAATAATACACTGATAAGCCAAAACATTATGACCACCTGCTTAATAGCTTGTTTGTTCCTCTTTGAAAGGAAATAGGCCCACATCACTGATTCTACGTATCAGAGATCTGACAGTTTCTTGGTAGGTTTGTGGAGGTATACGGCATAAGATGTCTACGTACAGGTCATGTAATCAGCATAAATAACGGGCCGATGACTTTCGTACTCAGTGATGGCGCCAGATAGCGATCCAGATGGATTCCATAGGATATTACATTAGGCGAATTTGGTCGCCGAGACATCAACGTGAGTTCGCTATATTGCTCCTCAAACGACTGTAGCAAGGTTCTGGCTCCGAGACACGGACAGTTATACTGCTGAAAGATGACATCGCCGACATCAAACATGAAAGCATGCAGGTGGTTCGCAGCTGCCAGCTCGCCTTCGATTACGACCACAGGTCCCATGCAAGCGCACGAAAATGTCACCCATAGCGTAATACTGCTCCCGTCAGGTCAGCTATAGTTCACATCTACTTTTGAAGATTACGAGTTTGATGATATTTATACAGTTTATCCTATACTGTTTTTAGTACAGATTTTAGATGAAGCAGTACTTAGGGACCAGGTCGAAAGTATACATTCAAGTTGTGGTCGTGTGCATATGGATATAACGACGTCTCAGCAACGTTTTGCAAACTCATGCTCCGCAGCGGACTTGTGGGGTGCTGCTCAAATTTCAGGTCTATAGCAGATATTTCAAATAGTCTCGAAGTATTTGGGATAAACTACCCACGTCATTGGAGTGATACACTCGGCTTCCAGCCTGTAGTCCACCAACTAAGCTTAGCAGGAACTAGCACCACTTTGAAATCTTATCAAGATCTGACTGAATATTTTTACATCTTTTTTTGAGTACTTCATTGTACATTGTTGTTCATGTGCAAAGGGTCTGATGTTACTGTTGATACCGTCTGCCAGGTCATTGATATGCAATATAACCAGCACGGATCGCAACACGTTTCCTGTCGATGACTTTCCATCTCAGATAATACGCTGCGTGCTCTCTACAAAGAACTTGGTCCAGCCACAAATTCCGTTTGGTATGGTATACGATGGTACTTCCGCTAATAGTTTTTGCTTTCCTGTTAAGCGCTATTCAGAAGTGAAAAAATACCACATCTACCTGTGCCTTGGTACATATAATTTACAATCTATGCAACCTTAATTCCTGTAGAATAACTTGAGTACTTGTTTATTACGGTAGTTCAATGAACCCTCTGCCAGGCACTTTATTGTGAATAGCATAGTAATCACGTAGATGTAGATTTCTTGCTGCTGACAAACTAAACCTGCAGTCTTTTATATCCAATGCAGATTGTATAATACAAATTGTAACTGTACAAGTATTAAAATATGCATTCACATGAATTTGGTCTTGAATAAATTTGATACAGCTAGAATAATCTATTTTAAGAGTTAACTAAATGCACCGTTATATATATATATATATATATATATATATATATATATATATATATATATATATATATATATATATATATATATTACTTTACCGCTCGCTGTTTCGCTCGCCTAGGCTGTATGGCCTGCAGAGACATTTTTTGTTTTTATTTAACCGAATTTTTATGTTGTTCACAAACTGCAACACCTTCTAAGTTTCTCACGTTAATTAAGGCCATATAAGCATGGTCTTTTTCGAATTTACTTCTGATCAAAAAGCGATTCTGGTAGCTGGAGATCAAAGTTTTTTTATCATTGTGTTTGCTTTCTTGTGGAAATAATTGCATAGCCGCTTTCATCCCCTAACAAACATTGCTTTATATCTAACCGATTCCCGGCGGGGTCAGGGATTTTCTCTGCCTCTGGATGACTGGGTGTTGTGTGCTGTCCTTAGGTTAGTTAGGTTTAAGTAGTTCTAACTTCTAGGGGACTGATGACCATAGATGTTAAGTTCCATAGTGCTCAGAGCCAAGCCATATCTAACCGAGAAGTGTTTCTTAAAAATGTTCATCACCTACTGCACTCCCTTAGGGGTTGAATTTCCAGAAACACTGCAACGCGTTTTTTTTTTCTACCCAAGAAATCAAATACCAGTTATCATAGATGTAGCCTTAAAAACCTTTAGTGGCTCTTTAGTAATTATTTATTTTCAAAAAACTTCGACCCATTATTTTACCCCCTTAGTGGTTGAATTTTCAGAAATTCTGAAACACGTATTCTTTTTCATTTTCTGACTGAGAAACTAAATAACTTGAAAAGTCCCTTAATAGCGACATATTTTCAAAAGGACTTTCATCATCTATTTCGCACCCTTACGAGTGGAATTTCGGACGATCCCTTCACAAACGATGCCTACAAAACGATGCATACAGTATGCGATCCACACCCTCTACAAACTTGAAGTTTCTGTCCTTAGCGGTTTTGGGCTGGGCGATGATGAGTCAGTGTGTCAAGACATTGACTTATATAAATAGAGATTATGGCCTGATACTGCTGGAGCATCTGATGCTTTGGCATTACATACTACACTTCAAGAAAAACAAGTACAACTACTTCACTGTAGCTATAAACTATTCTACTGAAAAGGGAATAATGAATTGCTCTGTCCAGTGTTGCCGGCCGGAATGGCCGTGCGGTTCTAGGCGCTCCAGTCTGGAGTCGAGCGACTGCTACGGTCGCAGGTTCGAATCCTGCCTCTGACATGGATGTGTGTGATGTCCTTAGGTTAGTTAGGTTTAATTAGTTCTAAGTTCTAGGCGACTGATGACCTCAGAAGTTAAGTTGCATAGTGTTCAGAGCCATTTTTTTGTCCAGTGTTACAGTGTCGAATCCATTTTCTTAATAAGAAATTATTTTATTTGTCTGAGAGTCAGATGACCAAACTGTTGTTGGTCCACACAGGCGTTGACGAGCACGTTGTTTGTGCGTGTTGCAGGTACCAGTTCTTCCTGCAGGTGAAGCAGGACATCCTGCAGGGCCGGCTGCCTGTCACGTTCGACCTGGCGGCCGAACTGGGCGCCTACGTCGTGCAATGTGAGTACCGCCGCCACCTCTTGCTGCCAGCTGCTCACTCTCGCCTCGCCACGTCTCCGCCTGCACTTAACATCCAGGGGTGTGACTGGGGCAACCAGGGTATTCTTGCACTCTGCCCCAACTCCCTCTCTCCTATCTATCTTTTGTTTTGTTTAATCATCACCGCTGCCTAACAGACTTTTTTGTTTTTTTTTCTTCTTTTTATGATACAAATTCAAAAAATGTAAAACACACAGTCCGACGTCCCACTGCTTGCAACAATAACGCGGTTCCGTCTTCATTACTGCATTGCCCATCAATAAAAAGCCATGATAAGCAAAACATTGCGTTGGTTCTTGTGTAACGAGAGGGCTCCGTCTAGCAGCTGACAAAAATCACAGGCGTCTCTGTACCGTGGAGAGTTAGCTTTTATGCAATTGTTGCTCAGCACAGTCCAATACGAACCTCCTCATGATTTCCTCTCATACATCTCCGCCTCCTTCCTGTTTTACCATACTCCAACCTTCCCTTCTTCCTTCCCCCTCCCACTTTGTCCTTCCTTTTCTCATTTTCTTTTGTACCTTTTTTCCTCACAAAACTGCTTCATCACGGAAAGGGTTTCCAGGGCACGCGCACGATCTGCGACTCCCTATTTACGCCATTGCTTACGATTTTATTGTTGGTGTACGTCTTCGTGCAGTGAATGTTAACTCCTACATCATCTGAATGATTTTTTTTTCGAAATGTTGTGGAATGACTCAGTTTAAAGCATGTGTATACATGATTAGCTACAACAATGAACATATTTTTCAGTCCTACTCTTTGAAGGTACTACTAAAAAATAATTTCTTTGGACTCACAAATTATCATCAGCTTCGCTGATGAGACCCCTTGATGAACATTTTGAAATACAAAATCTTTTGTGCTGAAGCTAGTTAAGCGTCTCATTCGTCTAAAGGTGTTAATTCAGCAACAAGCATAAAGTGTTCCGTTTCTCAGACCTTATTCACCATCAGCGAAGGTCCTTCAGAAGGCACAACGTAGTCGACGCCAGCCTTTCAAATATTATTCACACTTTCTCGAGTTGTAATCCTGGCTAATGATTCCCTGTCCCTGTATGCTGTATTCATGTGGACAAGAACGACCATATAATATGTATCGTTTTAAAAGTGTAGGTCGTGGCCTTAGGCGTTCTGCCCAACATTTCATCTCCACTGTACTACCTGATTCGAAAAAGTAATACTTCGAACACAAACTTGAAAAGAGCACATATAATGCGATGAAAGAAGATAGAAATATGATGCTACAGATGCCACCAATATCATTGTCCACAACCTGTTCGACAGATGATCGTGTTTACCGTACTGACTATGTGACAGACGACACCTGATGCCCATGGTAAGAAAGTGGTTCAGTTAGCACCACCTTCACAGAATAGGTGCTACAGTGCCCTCCTGATTCGGCTCAGTTTCTTCACGTACCTACTCTTTCCAAGTAACTTTGTGCAAGAGAGTAAGCGAGGTTAAACAAAAAGCTATGAAATAAGATACCAAATTCCATAAAAATAAACATACATTGAATATTTTACAAGGAGCGATATTAAAACAATCTCAGCTGTTTAAGCCATCGCTTATATTGAAGTATTCGAATTACTGGTTTCTCGAAGTGATTACCGTCTGAGAATTTAAACATATATCCGCACATCCTTACATTGTCTCAGGAAATGGGAGACAAACGTTAATCAGGGACTTAGACATCAAGCCGCGACCTAAAATGCAAAAACCGTACATGACCCATGAAGTATACAAGCTTTCGTTGTGTGGATACCTGTGCTTCATCGAAGAGCATTTTCTTCAGGCAATGTACCATAGCCGTGAATTTCTTAAAGGACGGTGTCATGGTTCCACCTTGGCTGTTACTTAATTAACCAGTATTTGCTTCACTAAGTTTTGCACGATTGGCAATTTCGGCCTTATAGGCCATTTTCATTATCAATAACATATAATGTATCTGACTGTAGCTCTCGAGCATTGCGAATAATGCCGAAACTGGTCGATCGTACGAAACGTAGTATATTGTGTAAATTTAAAGTGGAGCGGGGAGGGGGGTGGAGAGGGTGGGATGGAGGGAGCTGCGTCGGGTCTTCATGCGGAATCAGCGACGATGAATGAAAAATGTGTGCCAGACCGGGATTCAAACTCATGATCTCCTGCTTACTAGGCAGAGGCGTTAACCACTGCGCCATCCGGACACACTGTTTATCGCAGTTTCGTGGGCTATTTCGGCACGCCTCCCAGCCGAGCTACATTCTCATCTGGTGCCACCTATTAGGAATACCCGTCCATGTCCTCCAGCATCGCTACTCTGAGATTCCTGCAGGAGGTCGAACGTAATCGTGCATCTGAACTGAACGTAGTGGATTCATTGCCCATCGAAGCGAATCAGTTATACGAATGCATGGTGTTTGTTCTTTCGAATACGTCCACGCATTCTTAGAAACGTAATATAGTAAATACTTGTTAATTCACTAGCATCCGATGTGGAACCAAGACAAAAACTTCACCGAAACATCATGGGTACTCTGCCAGTTCTCTTTCTTCTCCCTTTTTTTTTTTTTTTTTTTTTTTTTTTTTTTTTTTTTTTTTTTTTTTTGTCTGTACAGGTAATGAAGTGAGGTAATTTCCACATTTTTACTTCTTAAGATATTCGTCACTGTTTGGATACTCAACTTATTACAAGACTAAGAGAGACAAAACGGAAACGTACGTTGCTGACAAGCAAAGTTTCTGCAGTTCCAGGGAAGCCGCGCAAATCGGACACAGGATAAGCAAGTGGCTGCATTGCCGGTGTCCCGGTTTCCCATCTCTCCAATCCAATTTTCGATTCTGAGAAAAGGAAGTATGCAATGTACGTTTCCACGATCCTGCGACCTGATGTGAAAACGTCTGGATGGATACATGTTCGTAGAGTGCGTTTACCCGGAGGTTCGTCAGTTCTTGTATTCAGTTTCCGCAGCTAGGCCTCCCGTTTCGAAACCTGTCCACGGCAATGCTTTCTCGCGCGGGAATGACCCCTCTAGCTGCACTCAACGGCACAACTCCCTATTTCACCGTCACTGATTCGGTCCGCGTACGCTGCTAGTTAATAAGAACGTGCTCTGCATGACGCGAAGCCGCGTTGCGACGACTAGCCATTTACGGCAGAACACGCTCAACCGGGCGATAGTAGCTGACGCTAATGCTTCCCAAGTACGACAGTCATTACTCTCCCACTACAAGCGCTCAATACTCCAGATTGTACGCGGCTTTGTGATTCGATATGAGTGTTACAGATATTTACGTGGAGGAGCGGCGTAACTCTGAGAATAAGCGCGCCGTTGATACTCCTGCAACTCACTGCCCCACCGCCTCCTGCCTGTGACGCAGACTGTGCATCAGCCACCGCGGCAATAAACGCGACAGTGCGGGGCGTTTGTTATTTGCACGCGCGACTTTTAACTCGCCACTAACGACTAGCAGGAGTGGGTCGCTCGTAAAGTTCAGGGGGACGGAGGACGGCAAGTCCCTCCATCTTAACGTATTGCGAGGGGAATTGTTTCCTTGCTTTCATATGCCAGTGGTTCGAATGCAGTAGTACAGCATGTTCCATGGAGTTCTAAAACAAGTATCACTCAGAAAACTGTACGTATTGAGAACGCAGCGAGTTTGAAAGACTCAGTGCTTTCTACAGCGTTCAGATATCAGGCAGCGTAGTAAACATGTATTTATTTCAGTGTGACTATGTCTTTTGAAAATCGGTCGCCTCCTCCTCTTTGCTGTCGCGCCTCCACACGTCCTCTAGCACTGTGGCAATAAGGAAACAAGCAAGGAGCGAGACAGAAGTACCAGAGCTACTCTGAACAGCATCGCTTGTGGACATTGTGGGGCCGGCCGTTGTGGCCGAGCGGTTCTAGGCGCTTAAGTCTGGAACCGCGCGACCGCTACGGTCGCAGGTTCGAATCCTGCCTCGGGCATGGATGTGTGTGATGTCCTTAGGTTACTTAGGTTTAAGTAATTCTAAGTTGCAGGGGACTGATGACCTGAGAAGCTAAGTCCCATAGTGCTCAGAGCCATTTGACATCGTGGGAATTTTGTTTCAGAACTTCTAGAAATCGACTGCGTAACTTCGGCTAGCCGAACACGTCCACCCTCCGACCCTAATCTACATATGCCGCACACTTCAGAGTAGTGTTCCCTGTCCTTTATTCATCTTCGCTCGCAGCTTTACTATACGCCCGCGTGAGGTCGGACATTATTCGGCATCTGCAATGAAAGATCGATATGGCGTCAGGCGCATATGTTACGAGGGCTGTTCTTTGAGTAAGGTACTATCGGTCGTGAAATGGAAACCACAGTGAAAATCAAAATATTTTTATTTGCAATAGCTACTTTTCTACATAGTCGCCGCTCCGACTTATACGTTTGTCGCAACATTGCACCAACTTTCCAATACCCTCGTCGTAGAAGGCAGCAGCGTGTGCTTTCCACCAGTTCTATACGCTAATCTGCAGCATGTTACCCGAGTCACAATGTTGTCTCCGTAGACAGCAGTTCATGCAAAAGGGAGCCAAGCCCGTGCTGTATAGTGGCCAATCAAACACTTCCCATGGAAAACGCTGCAGGAGTGACTTCAGTGCCTCTGCAGTGTGCTGCCGAATATTGTCGTAAAGAAGGAAATGCGTGATAATTATGTGGGCTGCATGAAATAAGGCTAAATCTCTCACAGGGACTCAAACTTAGTGGGAGACCCCTCACTGTAGTGCAGAACCGAAAAGAGCGATGTGGCGCGATCAACGGACATACCAAAGACACTGTCCGACACATATATGTAAGCCGGCCGAAGTGGCCGTGCGGTTAAAGGCGCTGCAGTCTGGAACCGCAAGACCGCTACGGTCGCAGGTTCGAATCCTGCCTCGGGCATGGATGTTTGTGATGTCCTTAGGTTAATTAGGTTTAACTAGTTCTAAGTTCTAGGGGACTAATGACCTCAGCAGTTGAGTCCCATAGTGCTCAGAGCCACATATATGTAAAGCTTCACCGGCTTTTCATTATGGTTTCCATTTAGCAGTCGATCGGATCTTACTTTCGGAATAGCCCTCGAATATGAGTACTGTGTCTGGTGGCCCGTCCGGTTAGCCGTGCGGTCTAACGCACGGCTTTCCGGAGTGGAAACAAGCGCCTGGTCCCCGGCACGAATCCACCCGGCGGACTTGCGTCTAGGGCCGGGGATCCGGCCAGTCTGTGGATGGTTTTTAGGCGGTTTTCCATCTGCCTCGGCGAATGCGGGCTCGTTCCCCTTATTCCGCCTCAGCTACACTATGTCGGCATTTGCTGCGCAAACAAGTTCTCCATGTACGCGTACACCACCATTACCACGCAAACATAGGGGTTACACTCGTCTGGTGTGAGACGTTCCCTGGGGGGCCACCAGGGACCGAACCGCACAGTAACCCTGGTTGCGGTGTGGGGCGGCGGAGGGGTGAAGTGGACTGCGGTGGTCGTCGTGGGGTTGTGGACCACTGCGGCTGTGGCGGGGACGGAGCCTTTCCGTCGTTTCTAGGTCCCAGGTTAACATACAACTGTGTCTGGTCTTTCGGGCGTACATTATATAGGTACGGTGCTTGTCTTTCAGACGTACATATCCGAGAGAACAATCACCTTCATAAGACATGACCCTGACGGCATATCGATCTTCCAGAGCAGATGCACAATAATCTCCGACCTTTCGCGGAAGCACGGTAGGGCTTCGAACGAAGAGGAGTTTGGACAGGGAAAGGTACTTTGAAGTGTGCTGCATGTGGCGATTTGGGTCGGAGGGTAGACGTGCTCGGATAGTCGAAGCAGTTGGGGCCACCGCTCGCGTAAATCGGAAAAACAAGTTTCGAATCCCGATCCGCCACTGATTCTCATCCGTCAGCATTGAGTTATTTCGGTGTCCCAATGTAGCAAAAATCAGAAATTTCCTTGGTCAACTATGTTGTTCTTTGCTTCTGTCGCTCTGCGCGTACCGTGGTAGTGACACAGTGTTTTAGGTCCGTTCAGCCTACGAAGAAAAATATAGGACACAGACACCAGAATAGAGTCTGTTGCCACAGCTATATGTCCTTATGTTTTATCTCCTATTTCGCCTTTGTTCTAATTCCACGCTCCTACGACATTAGCCTGCAAAGGGCTTTAGTTGTGCGTTCCTTACTTCATCGCTAAAAAGCCTAACAAAAGCCGGACAAGCCGGAACTCTAGTAAAAATTTGGACATATGCGGCTAAAGTCGTAACCTGGCAACCCAAAGCCGAGCAGCACGCTTCTGACTGGTTTGATACGGCCAGCGTCTTCACAGCAGCACTTACACAACGCCCTCAGTTATTTGTCGTGCAAAGCTCAGTGTCTGCCTTCATTTACAATTTTTACGCTCTATGAAGAATCATGGGAGTTATTCCCTGATACAGCATTAGCACACGCCCTCATTCTGTCACGTCTTCTAGTTACTGTTTCCGCATATTCTTCTCTTAGTCGATTCCATGAAGGATCTCCTCATTCCTTAACTTATCAGTCTTCGAATCGAATACGAAGTATGAGTCTTGTCCATGGGACACCTCTTGCGGTATAAATAACGCTATTGGAATGGGATTTAGCTGGCAAAGCTAGTGGTGATACTGCAGTTAACGCAGTCACCTGTGTCCCACAGAAGCAAGAACACGCTCCGTGAGTAGCTCTCCGATCAGTTAACGTCCATCTCCCGAGGCAACGCGAAGCAGTAACGCGCCGGCGCTAAGCCGTCGGCACACGCACCGTGGCGTCGAACGCCAACGTTGAGCGTGCCGACTTCAATGTGCTGCTGAACACTCAGAAATGATGCGACTTGTTCTGTCTGTAGCATACATAAATTAAAACTTCAATGTCCGTGAGAATATTATGGGGCGCAGAAATGAAAGTACCATGTCCTGTCAGCTAGGACATCGGCTTGTAAAAACTCGATCACAAATAGTGCGATACAAATTTATATTAGTTCTCCACATAAGATGAAAATCATTTCATCATTCTCAGTTTTTAGTAAAACCCTGAGGTCATTCTTACTTGATGACTGTTCCAACTGCAAGTAGAGCAAGGTGTTCTGTAGATTAAGCCAATCGAACAAACTCGCCCATCAAAAAGAGCGCGCTTACATTTATATAACATCAAAAAAATGGTTCAAATGGCTCTGAGCACTATGGGACTTAACAGCTGAGGTCATCAGTCCCCTAGAACTTAGA
Organism: Schistocerca nitens; assembly: GCF_023898315.1. NCBI lineage: Eukaryota > Metazoa > Arthropoda > Insecta > Orthoptera > Acrididae > Schistocerca > Schistocerca nitens. Next base: position 331,476,710 of record NC_064619.1, read on the forward strand.
ACTACTTAAACCTAACTAACCTAAGGACATCACATACATCCATGCCCGAGGCAGGATTCGAACCTGCGACCGTAGCGGTCGCGCGGTTCCAGACTGAAGCGCCTAGAACCTCTCGGCCACACCGGCCGGCACATAAAATCGAATATCATAGTACATACTTGTATTAAAATAATAAGAAAGTATCAGAACTAGTAAAAACGCGAAGGTTAGAAAAAAATTATTGGATAGAGTAAAACACGAATCACCAACACTACGCTTCTGTGACGCTGCTTATTGCACTACCGCGACCGCCACTGTTGAGAGACCATACCTAGTTTGTTACCGTGTCCTGAGAGCTTCAGTTGTAGCTATATTACCAAATGAAATTTAATTATGACAAATTGGATCCTCAACGTGCTGTTGATTTCAAATAGCATACTCTCACAACACGCAAGTTACAATAATTCTTTTACCAGGAATACAACGATTCTTATCATTTTACGACAGCGAATCGTACAATTAACTGAGGGTTCTAGAGAGCTCCCTAGTTTTCTGGTGCTCAGAAACAGCATATACAGGGTGAAGCGAAATTCTCAGCGCGACTCCTCACATGCTACCTATAAAAAAATGTCTGTCACAAAATTTCGTCCGGCGAGTACATCCGACAGAAAAAGAACGTTCAAGAGTGGCAATCTGGCAACACAGTTACCATACATATGATAACTTGCTCTGTCAGCCCAAATCAGTTGTACTGTGCAGTTGGTGCAGTAGATACAGTTTTGGATTAGCATGCAAGAGGTCGGTGGTTCGATCCTGGGTTGCTGATATTGCTCTGCACGTTCGGAAAGACTCCCCAACGTGGTGTTCCACACTATGACGTTAGAAACTCAGTACGCTCAACGCTCGGATGCACGGTCCGTGAGCCGGCGGCGTCACTTTCCGAGTGGATTTGGTGTGGAGTGAGACACTCACGGAGAGGCGTGCGGCGTGGGCTCGCCGACGCCTGCGGCGGTTCCCACGCCGGCACGTAATATGCCAGGTGGCGGGGCTCGCTCGCGGCCTCCGCGCTTAATGCGCTGCACTTCCGATTCAGTTGTTGGCCCCAACAAAACACACCTAGATTAATTCTCTGTGGAAACAAGTGGGAGTAGCCCGTTGAATAGTAACTAATGGGACAACTTCTGCTAAAGGGTGTGGGCAATACCGCGACGACGACTCGAGCCGAACGGTGAAGCTGGTGTCGAGTAGCAGTAGCCGGCGACAACTCTATTAACGAGTGCTGTTCCGTTCCTTCTTTTTGAAGCTAATCTCGGTCTGCAATCCTGTACAGTAGAGCAATATCTCTGAGGATACAAAAAGTGCAGCTACACTTAGCTGTCCACAGAACTGCTTCGTATGTTCATTACCACTCCTCCGCTTCTGATCTGGTGCTTGCCACGCTCCGCGTGGAGCGGAGTTCCACTGTCGTGTTACAGTACACGTAAAGTTTTTCTGCTTATATGCTTCATTTTTTTCTTTACGCTGGCAACATTAGGGATATTAGCTACACTCTCACATCTTAGGTAATCTTCATGTTTCACAATACATTCACTGAGACACACATAAGTGGTAATACATCTCAGTTAAAAATCCAACAACCGCTGTTTGATGAAACGAATGTGATGCCTTAACTTTGTTTTTCGCTTGTTTAATCTGTTGTAAAAGACAGATAACTGGCCTGGGATAGAAAATTTCACTGTGTTTCGAATTACTAACTGGTTCTTCTATCGATGTTTGGTAGAAAATTATCGTTTTTATAATAAAAAGCACCAAAAGTTGATGTTCTTCGGTATCGTAGATTTTAGTAGAAATGCATCAAGAGTCTGTATCTCATCAAGTGGTTCAGCGTAAGCAACACTCTTCAGATTCCCCCACATGTAAAAATCAAGAGGGACGTGGCCACGTACAGGGCCTCCTCGTCTTACACATCTCCTGAGGAAGATATTGTTGAGATGTCCTCAAAGAATGGTACACAAGAGGGCTGGTGTTCCATTGTACTTCTGTCCTATTATATGTCGTGTTGGACAGGAACAAAAATATGGAAGTCCTGTAGCACTGTAGAGCATCCATATTTTGTGCGCTATTTATGTATAAATACGTAGTTCTAGCAAGCAGCGACGGTGGAATCAATTAACACTTACAAAGACTTACGATGTAAAAGTGGGAATAGTTTTCGTTTGTGAAAAGCAGAATAGTAGAGATAAATTACACGACAGGCAGATTTACATTGCAAGCACTGGTAAGAATGGTTGTGATGGAAAAGAATCGGGGAGAAAGAGATATATATATATATATAGGAACATGGTAGAATGCAATAATGAACAGAGAACGAAAGAAATTTGCGTGGCCAACGATGAGTGAAAAGAGAGATAATTGTAACTGGGAGATGTAAGGGTTTGCTTCGCTCTTTGACATAAAGAAGGAGCCGCAGATGTTAATATTGTAAGGGATAGTTATGGGACTTACGAAGGAAAGTGGTTGAGCTTTTTCTTAAATGAATATGGTATTTAATTTGGCATGCGGTAGATGATAGCTTGTTCCAGAGACGGGGGAGGGGGCGGGGCGGGGGGGAGGAGCAATGAAGAAGGTGTTTGCGAACAATTTTATTTAACGTGAGGACACAAGCGGGATACTAGATAATCGAGAACTTGCGTTATAGTCATTATGAAGTGATAGGTACCTTACCCGTGTTGGGTATTGGAATGCGTACACAGTGAGGACACGATGAAGTTAGCAAAGTGTCGATGCGTATGGTGGTCATCCTAAATGGACGCAATCATCCTAACTCAGCGTATGAAATACTGATAAGGTCAAACAGACACGAGCTGCAGATGTAACGCGCACAAGCTTTCACGCTAGCTTTTACTCTCTAGAGTTTTCGCTTGCACTCTCTTGATCGACTAATCTTCGTAACCGAGTGTGATTCCGGATCGCGTTGCTATTGTGCGTGCTAGTTAATTTTACATGTAGAATAGTTTGTATATGTATGAAGAAAATACCCCCACACGCCTCTCGCCACCCAGAAAACTGACGTCTACGTCCCACGGAGAATTCCTGACGATGAAAAACGAGTACATTATTTATCGTGAGCAGGACTGCGAACTATGGCGTGGAGTGTAAAAGCGGGCATTCCGCAAAACTTCAAAGAACCGGTCGCACGAAAAAGGTACGGCAGCGCACAGAAATTCTGACTCACCTCACGCGATAACGTCGTCTCGTGCGAACAGAGAGAGCGGAGAGCAAAAAAGTGTGTGCAAGGAAACAGTCGCCGACGCTGCGATCCGGGAACTGGTCCCGCAGGAGGCACCGATTTACGTGGTGGCAGGGTGCAGTCTGTAAATGAAAAGTTGCGTGTAAAGGCTTCAGTGCCGGGAGAGCGTTTGAGAGTCTGCGTGACGTGTTCCATGTTCCGCAGAGGCTGTGCAATGTTTATTGACAGAAGGGAAGAACATTCAAGCGCCCTTTGACTCTTTACAAACGTGCGTCGGGTCGTAACGTATCTGTGGCTTTCGGAAGTATTCTACCCGACCACACCGAGCTACATGATACGGTTCACAGGCTCTCTCGCACCTCGGTTCTTCTTGCTATTCAAGAACTGAAATTCGTCTTGTGTCATATTTCATTTGCTAGGATCTCCTGTGATGGACCACTGCCAAAATCACAGATTCTAATTCGAGTCGAAGTCTTGGACGCAAGTTCTGGCAGACGATATGTATGTCACAATACCACGTGCTTTTGTCTGACGAGTTAAACTTCAAACAATTTAATACATTTTGTTGGAAATATTGAACGTATACATGGTGACTATTAAGTAAGAGGACAAATTTTCTGATGACAGAAACAAAAAATCTCATGGCAGCATAGGTCCAGAAATGAGCGCTGAGTGCAACGAAGCAATTAGCACCTGTGCATTATATCATTCATTACATGGTACGAAATATACATTAGCATGTTAAAACGTCGTTTTCTGTTGTTGCGTGATATTTACAATACATTTAAAAAAAGTAATGTATCGTAGACCAAATAAAGAAAAATGAAATACATGGTTAAGAAATATGTGCTATGAGATAATGCCCAGACTGTTATAATCATTTCCCATAGATTTTATTATAGACATTTTTTTTCAGAGAGAACAAAACCTACAAACATGAGAAAGCTCAAATGGATCTGAGCACTATGGGACTTAACATCTGTGGTCATCAGTCCCCTAGAGCTTAGAACTACTTAAAGCTAACCAACCTAAGGACATCACATACATGCATGCCCGAGGCAGGATTCGAACCTGCGACCGTAGCGGTCACGCGGCATAAGAAAGTTGATCATCGCTGCTTGAAATAATAAAATCTTGTCGAGAATGAGTACGGCTACGATTAGATAGTAAAAAAACATAACTTAGGCCTACTCATTCAGTCAAATATGTTTGTTGTTTGCGTATACTATTCACCTTCTTCCTTTTTTATAGCATTCGAGAAACTAAATTAATTAACTAGATTAAGCAGTCGTTTCAGAATAAGCTTAAACGTGAAACTAGCTAAATTAATCCGACACTGGACAAAATTGTGGCTAATTGAAGTATTTTATTTTCCCTTATCGTTATAAACCTTTCTTTATCCCAACTACGTGTTTTATGGTTGTTAAGTACCTGAGTGCAATAATTTCACCGTCTCCTAATTATGATCCATCCTTGAATCGTAACTAACAAATGTTTGACGATAGGAAGTATATTTTCTACATTCGAATCACTGGAAAACAAAGGATTACCCTTCTCGAGAGAAATGTTTATAAAGATCGTATGTAGAACGTACTCACAATGGTTTCCATCGACATTACACTAACGCCCACATAGAAAAGAAACAACAGATTCTTGAAACACAACCTACGGAAATAGGAAAAGTATTCGGATCAGAGTATTTCTTAGTTTTGCAACATGAAATCATTGTTCTTCTGAACGAATCTGTGATAACACACGTAGACAACGATCGTGTTTGCCTTGGCAACACAAGTAATGACCCCCATGTTTTGATGGCAGGAGCAGCCCACGTTATTCTCATAACGCCGCGGGCAATTAGAACAAGTTTCGCTGTCACCTCGATTATAACGTAAACGTTTGCCGCGGCGCGCTATCGGATTTCCAGTATAGCTCAAGGATAGCGATCCCAAAACGACCAGCGACGACAGGGCACAATTTGCCTCGCGCTGATTCGGATCTCCGACACGGGTGCAGGCAGTGCATACAGAGAAGCGCGAATCGATTTGAACTCGTCGGCCTGCCATATACGGGGTCGGCCGTATATTCAATTTAAATGGCCGGCGGTGCGTTGAGTAACACCTGCTTTGCATACTCGTCTCGAGCACGCTCCGCTGCTCAAAATATTTTGAGCTCGGTGCGATCAGATTTTCGCAACGCTCGACTTGATCTACGGCAATACTCTGTCCACGACGAGATGCATCCCCCGAGAGATGCACAATTGCGTTCACAGCTGATTTATCTGGACTTCACCCTGGAGCCACAAATCACTGTCAAGTGAATAGCGGATGGTGCTTCTTATTGTTACGACGTTTTTAATCGTTTTCCTCCTCCGTTCACTAATGGAACGTGGGAAGAGTGTCTGGCTTCAAGCGTCCACACCTGCATTAATTAATTAATCTTGTCATCACAATACATACGAGCTTCGTGAGTAGGTGTATACACAACTTTCTTTCATTCCCCATCTAATGAACGCTCTTCGTTCTAGCTTTACCGACGTTACCGTTTACTATGAGAAGTTCGCCCATTTAGCCGGCCGAAGTGGCCGTGCGGTTAAAGGCGCTGCAGTCTGGAACCGCAAGACCGCTACGGTCGCAGGTTCGAATCCTGCCTCGGGCATGGATGTTTGTGATGTCCTTAGGTTAGTTAGGTTTAACTAGTTCTAAGTTCTAGGGGACTAATAACCTCAGCAGTTGAGTCCCATAGTGCTCAGAGCCATTTGAACCATTTTTTTCGCCCATTTATTTCCTGCTTATACAGTGTATTCGGAAATTCCAGTTACAAAATTCTAGGATTTGTAGAGTGCAGTGAATACATAACCCATTTACTAGATATTTTTCCTTGTTTTCGTTCATACTACCACTTCTGGAAGATGCCTGCCCTACAGACTTAGCAACAACAGTGCCGGTGCATGCATTCCACTGTCAGAGGTATCAGAACGGTTGTCGCTTATAACTGTCGACCCGTTCGTTACCAGTACAGGGACCCTTACCTCACATTAATACATTTATTTTTCTCCGTGATGCTTGAAAGTTTGTAACATCATCACGGTATCTGGCTTTATGTACGTACATTTACAGGCGCTGACGGCTATAGTTTTGGCACTCTGCGGCGTCGTTGGATGTTTCTGGACATCGGTTATTCAAAATGTTATGTACTAACTCCTCTCTACAGGTCCTAGAAATCTGGAACGGGAATTTCTGAACATACTGTATGATGACTGTAACAAATCTTCGTACATTTCTCCAAATTCTGTTACTGTTTTTACACATCTGACCGATGACTTTAACCGCACAGGGCTTCTGCCGCTGTACTTTTTTTTTTTTCATACAATGCACGGCTACGATAGCGGCATGCAGACAATATTTTTTCGTCTGTGTTATTGAGGTAAATCACAAAATTTGAGTTTACTAATATTCTGCCTTTTACAGAAAACTGTTCAGCAGTGCTGGGGTACAAACTCAGTGTGTCAGTGTTTTAATGCCTAAAGATGATGACGGCGACATTATTAATTTATTAAAATTATTTATTCATTTATTTTAGCGTTCTGTCATTGAACAGGGTGTATCAAAGTCAAGAATAACAACTTTTGTCGGAGACGAAACGTTCGCCGGCGCTTGCCGATGACGACGGCCAGGTGTCCTTCTGTATTGGTTGCACGTCCAAGAAGTGACAGGGCGTGTGTGCGAGTATGCCTTGTGTGCTGCCTATAGTCCAGTCAGTTGCTCCGCATGAAAAGCGGAGACATAGCAAAATCAAAGATTCTGATTCGCTTCTAAAATATCTCTCTCTACTTAGAACCATCATTTTTAAGGTTTTCTTGTTGAAAGTCACTATCGGTTCATTGGGGTTGGTAATATGCAGTACACAGATCCTGCAATTTCTGTGAAATTTCGTTGCGTCCGCCAATACGAAAGGATGCCTAGCTTCACCGGAAAGCACCAGCACAATAGTTTCTCACCGCCACGTGATCTATGGCAGCCGTGCGTTTGATGCCAAGACTTTCAAACACTCTGTAAATGTTTTATTTTATACAATTAGTATTAGCAATTAATTTATTTAGTGATTGCGAATTTTTTACTGTTTATGTGTGTTTCATTATGCAACAATATGTTTTTCAGTTATGCAAGACAACTCGATGAGTATTTCCTGGTAGATTAAAATTGTGTGCCAAACCGGGACTCGAACCTGTCACAGATAAACCGTCTTTCGACTGAGCTATGCAAGCGAGGCTCGCGATTCGCCCACACAGCATCGCTTCCACCAGCGCGTCTTTTCTGCCTTCCAGACTTCACAGTTCGGCAAACCTTGCACGACAAGGACTCCTGGAAGAAAGGTTACTGCGGAGAAATGAGTTACATTAGCACACAGTTTTGATCCATCGGAAAGTTCAATATCAAAGCACACTCCGATGCAGAGTGAAAATTCGTTCTGGAAATAATTATTATTAGGTTTCCTATTAGTTTTGGAGAGAGAATGGTTCAAATGGCTCTGAGCACTATGGGACTCAACATCTTAGGTCATAAGTCCCCTAGAACTTAGAACTACTTAAACCTAACTAACCTAAGGACATCACACACACCCATGCCCGAGGCAGGATTCGAACCTGCGACCGTAGCAGTCCCGCGGTTCCGGACTGCAGCGCCAGAACTGGAGAGAGAATGAATTTACTTTGCGCAGTGTCTCGAATGCACTGCTTCGATCCTCGCTCTCTGGTATATTGGACAGACGGTGTGCTGCTGAGGGTGGAGGGGAAAATTTCGTGTCGCAATTTTGTCCGCTACTGAGAAGTTAATGCCATACCGCCATACCACCTCGGCTTCTGTAAAATGCAAAATCACCTGTAGTAATAGAGAATGGGCTTCGGTTGTACGCCCTGCGCTCCCTTTATTTTTTTATTTCCGGCATCACTGCCAGCCTTGTGCGCAAGCCGAGAGCTGCCGGGACAGGGAGCCACATCGTTCGGCCACCACGCCGCTGCTACTGCTACTCGCCTCGCTCACGTACTGTCCGCTGACCCTACGCGGGCCTCACTGAATAAATCAGCAGATTGTCTCCGCAGCGAGCAGGGGCGTCGTCCCATCTGAAGACCGTAATGAAGATTTACAGGAATAGGCACCGGTTCTCCGCTGCTGCGAAAGGCCAAACTGCCGGGTAATCCCGCCGCCTGGTGCGCTAATGCTCTTCATCGTGACTTGCTGGCTAGTCCATACCCCGGTAATATTTTGTAATGGTTTGCACGACCCGCCATGAGTGTTAAAGGTGTGCTCTTCAGCCTCCTGTGTAACTACACCCTTGATTTCCCTCGGATCTAGTACACGGAAGAGCCTGAGTGCCCTCTACAACCGAACTACACCCCGAATCCTGTACCACTGATTCTCCACTGTCCACTCACATTAATGTGACCGCCTGACAAAAGGCTAATAACCCCATTTTGCACCACGGGCGTGCAGGAGGAGTGTCAGCAAGGTTCTGGGAGGTACCAACGAGGATGTGGAGCCGTACCGACTCCTGGGCCGTGGCCAGCTGCGCTAGATTTCACGGTTGATCCATGATGCGAAAAGCCCGATCGAGATTATACCACAAATTCCCGATAAGGTTTACACCCGGGCGGGTTGGTAGCAAGGAGAGTTCGGTAAACTCATCCTGGTGCTCTTCGAACCACGCACGTATACTGCAAGCTGTGAGACACATTGCATTGTCCTACTGGTAGATGACATCCTACCGAGAAAAAACAAACTGCATGTGGGGGTGGACATGACCGCCAAGGATAGACGCATACATGTTTTGATCCGTTGTGCCTTCCAGAACGACGAGATCACCAAGTGAATGCCATGAAAAAATACTCCAGACCATGAAGCTCGTCGGTAGTTGCAGGGTGTCTGCTTTCGGACGTTTCATGTCTGACACGGCAATGGCCATCTGTCCGATGCAGCATAAAACGTGAGTCATGGGAAAAGGCCACTTCTCGCCACTCAGTAGACGTGGAGTTGCTGTACTGGCGTGCAAATTCCAGGCTTTGTTGCCGATGTACAGCAGTCAGCGTGGGTGCATGAACCAGGTGGCTGCTGCGGTGGCCCGTGCGCAGCAACGTCGCTGTACGATCGCTGAGGAAACACTGTTGGCACATCTGAGCGGTCAGTTGCTCGAGAGTTGCACGTCTACTCACATCGCCGTAGCCATTGTCCACGCACGTCATTAATAGGCCGCAGTCCACTACAGCTCCCTCTGCGCTGCTTTTGGATAGCGCCATTTTACCATGCACCGTATACTTCAACCACGGTGACAAACGAACAGTTTACAGATTTAGCCGTTTCGGAAATGCTTCGACCCTTGTCCCGAAAGCCAATGATCATGACTTTTTTCTGCATTACGACCACTGAGCTGTTTTACGCGTCCCCCTCCTCCCCCACCCGCTCCCTCCGATATGCTTCAAATACCTTCCACTTCTAGTGATGCAATCGGCTGTCTGACTGATTATTGCACGTTGACGTCGAACGTAGGTAGTGGTGACATTAATGTGACTCGAGTGTGTATTAAACAGTAAAGGGCATAGGCCGTCACAGTGCTGGAATATTGATCGTCAGTCTGCGGTCCATACATCGGCAGATAAAATTGATAGAGGAAATATAGAACCAAAGAACAGCAGCACTACAAGAGAAGCGTTCTGCATCACAGTGCGGTTTATTTTTGAGATCCGGAGCTCGTACTTTCCTAGAACCAACACATTTCTTCCTAGAGAAAAGACCACGAAGATTAATATTAGAGAGTCTGGGTCTCACTTGGAGAGTTACCAACAGCTGTTCTTTCCATGAACCATTCGCAATTGGAACTGGATAGGGGGGGGGGGGGGGGGGGAGTGACCGTCGTGCAGAAAGCACAGTCCGCCACCCATCATAAGTTGGCTTACGGAGTTTAACTGTAGATGTAGATATACTTATCAACGGCGTATTACTAGTGTTATGACGCCGTTCCAGGTTAACCACTAAACATATTATATGTCCATTTAAAGGAATATTCCACGTTCTATTTATGTTGACTATACGCAATCTCCGAGAATTCAGTAAATGATTTGGAACCAGCACGTGCAGCAACTAGACGTTCTGTGCCTTGTATGGAATCAGAGTGGGCTAGAATATGCCCCTAGGGAATTTTCCTTCACACGGTTCGTAAGCGTACCCACGAGACTCCAATAGCAGTTGCTGAAGCAGCGTGATGAACAATTTTCCGACCTACCGTATACCAGTTATATCCAATGAACTATGTGTCGAGCTAACGTGCAGACCAGGGAAAATAGTGGCACTCACTGTTCTTTGAAGAACGCTTCTACATTACACTGCCACATGTCTCCGGGACCTGTCCGATTGTTATTCCGCATCTGGGAATGCTACAGTGGCGAGCATCTCGGGCTGTGAAACCACTGCAGTGCAGCGGCTACTGCTCACATTGTGCTCAGTACGTAGGAGTTTCGACGTGTGTTGAATCCAGCACCTCCTCCCAAGATGTTTGTCCGCTATGATGTCCAAAGACGCTCGCTGCCAGGCCACGGTAGCGGCAGTCGCTGAAGGACGTGTTGAATGGGATTCGTCCGAATGCAAGACAGTTTGTCGCTCAGCTCCACAACGACAGCGTTCACCAACCCATCGCTGTCTGAGACCTTTGTGGCATCCGCACATTGGAGTCCAACACAATGGTATGTTTGCCATCAGTTCACGCCGCAGCAAACGGCTTCGAATCGTCGACGTAGAGAGGCAAAGGCTGCAAACGAAGGAGCTATGCCGCTTCTAAGGCCATACTGATATCGGTAGTCAGGACGTCTAGTAACGTGAAGCAGTATCCGCTCCTGTCGAGCTGCTGATGTCTTCTATCCACCAGGTCCTCAGAAGCGTCACTTTCTAACCAACAAGCATAGTCATTATTGATCGGAATGTCACAAACCAATTTCTGATTGTTCTGTCCCATTCTAATTCACTCACATTTCTGATTTTTTGGCCATTGACAAGTCACAGTGGTAGTTGCGTACCTGTTTCTACACCGTCATATGGTTACACTTAACACAACGCCGACGTTCCCAGCCACGCCAAAGAGGACCGTCCAGGGCTTCCTCGTACGCCTTCTCTCTGCAATCTCACTTACAAGTGATACCCTGTCCTGCACACCCCCGAATTTGAAATCGTTCTGACATATCCGGCTGTTGTCATTTTCTCAGACTTTAATGTCGGATGTAAGCTTTTCTCATTTTAGAAAAAGTAGATTCGAATCCCAGAATGAATTTACTCTATAGCTATGCCGAATGTTTTCGACACATTATAACTGTTTGCCGTGACTCGGATCTAAACCGTATCCCTGTAGTTATCGACGGAGCGTTCCGGATCCGTTTCAAACTATCCATTTCAAAGCTCATCAGAACGTTGCGTTGCCACGTACACTATGCTGCAAATTCATTCTAGAATAGAAGTGCTGCCGACGGTAACTTGTCCATGAAGGACTGCGGGAGATTTTGAATGGAGCGTTGAAAGTGGTGGAGACCTACTGTGATAGAGGCACTGCCCTTGGGAGCATACCTGGGTAGCCGCACCGTCCCCCACCGTCGACCCCAATTAACCACTGATGAGAGTTTCCTCTAACTTGAATTCTTTCGCAGTCTCTTTCACTACCGTACAATGGGAAGCGCTCGAGAAAAAAAAATGGTTCAAATTGCTCGGAGCACTATGGGATTTAACCTCTGAGGTCATCAGTCCCCTTGAACTTAGAACTACTTAAACCTAACTAACCTAAGGACACCACACACATCCATGCCCGAGGCAGGATTCGAACCTGCGACCGTAGCGGTCGCGCGGCGCCAGACTGTAGCGCTTAGAACCACTCGGCCACAGCGGCCGGCGCTCTCGAAAAAGAAAATCTTGTTACTTGCGTTACAGTTTCTGCGGGGTCATACTGAGGCTAAAAGCAAAATTCCGCTTACCAACGAGGATTTAGCAACAAATGATTTTCATATTTCTGACAACGGTTCTCCATAACTAGGTTGCTTGCGTCAGTAGCGTTCGATGGCAGGATGGCAGTCAGTCGAAGAATCCCATCTGCTGCTTAAGTTTTCTACTACACTAGCAACTTCACCTATGATTGGTCGCAGCTTTTACCTCTACCAGTAATCAATACGAGCAGTAAAACATTCGATTTAGCTCACCGTTAGATGACCGGTGAAAATCAATGACCAGTGCCCAGCTTGAGGTTGTTAACTCAAGCACTCCACTTCTTTGGAGCAAGCGCAGAAAATTACTTTTTCCTAAGTAACGCGACACTTGTTTCCGATAGTGTTCTACCAACTGGGGACACCAGAAGACTTCTTAAGAAGATCTCTGCTGAAAAGGGCAGAAATGTCGAATATTAAAGTAGTAATTTTAAGAGGAGCTTTTTGCCTACTATAGGTCAATTCTTTTATCTTGGCGGTTCGCGCATCCCCGCCCAGACGCGGGAGATTGCTGCGTTGCCAGTTGCACGCGCCAAGCAAACTTACGTGTAGGGGGGAGCGCGCAGTTTATGAAAGAATGCCACCACGGCCGCATTATCACTTTCGCTGCTACAGAGACGTGCTCCCCGCATTCCGCGCTGTCCGCGATTTTGTCATCACTGCACTGCTCGCCTGTGCAGACACAAGGTATTCCAACTGCTTTGACACACTTATCATTCGATTTCACAAAAACTATTTGGCCCAAAAATTTGATTTTTACACATCTTCTTGACTGATACCTTCCCCCCCATAAATAACTTAATTTTGTTTCGATGTTCAGCGCAGTTATTGTGCAGCATTAAACGTAGTAAACCATTGCGCGAAATTTTGAAGAGTTTGCAGAGGTGACAGTCCATAGCGTATACTTACTGTATGGTTGATTTCAGTTGCCACTATAAATTTCAAAAAATTACATTCAAACGAATAAAATTCATGAGGTAAGACACTTCGATATTGTTTTTAAATAAAGAAAATATTAAGCACAGAATATGGTTTGAACTTGGAACCTTTCACTTAGCAGCCAAATACTTTAACCATTATGTTAACGCAGCTCATCATTCAATATAGTTCCTGGAGGACTTTAAACTAGGACGCAAAATACCGACAAACACTGTTGGTATGACTATGAATTACTCACGTTTCGTCGAAGTACAATAGGAAATAAACAATTACCGCTGTTCTTTATTGCGAAAAAGCGGTTAGTGAGAATGATACAAACCCTTTCCTTGCTATCGCCTGAATTAGGAGGCTTATTGCTTGTTTGGTTTAATTAATTAATAGAATATGAAGCAAATGGTATAAAGAATGCTTTTTCCAAACTTTCTATAAAAGAAATTCTGCTATCAAGATATTGCTTTCGTTCAGTTACTTTATTTATGACTGAACGTTTCTAAAACTGAAGACACTCGTCCGTGCTTTGTACTGCAGTCGAGCTCTGGCAATGTCGTTCTCTGTTCATTGGCTGACTGTGTTTTGTGATGTCAGATGCCCAGAACGAACCTAAACTCTGCCGCCGTCATAAATGACGCGCACTTTAGTCACCTAAAGGATTTTACTTTCAATGGCAGCGGCCACGCCCTCAGTTAACAAATGTCCATCCGTGTGTAACAGGATACACGAGCTGTCAGCTCTCTCAGTTATCGCTTCACACAACTTTTACCTGTTCGTTTTGAAATGGGTGCAATTTCGAGTAGGTCCACCCACAGCGACGTGGAAAGTCCAGATGCAAGTCCTGCAGCAGGAGCGAGCTGAGTCAGCAGCCAGGGAAAAGCTGGCGCTGCCCATCCGCGGCCTTAATCCCGGCGCGTGTCGCCTTGCCAGAGAATTAAGCGCGGCGATTACCGAGCGGTACGTGGCGTGACGCCACTCTCTCCCCCGTGTGGCCACGGCTGTTTATCACTGCCACAAGTCTGGCCAGCTGCAGCCACCTATCCGTGCTCCTATCAGTAAAACTGCGCTGTCGTATAGTGAATAAAATACGAGCTTACCGGCTGTCGGACCGGATTTGGGCTAAGGATTCAGTCCTAATCAGAACTCAGTCCGTTATTCTTAACGGGCGGAAATCGACTAATGTGAAGATAATTTTTGTAGTACCACAATGGAATATTGTAGGGCTACTATGGTTTGCAATATAAGACTGGAAGCTCTTTGGAGCTTTTTGCAGATGATACTGTGGTCTACAGTTTGGGTTTCTTAAGGGTTCTGATATTGAGAAAGCTATTTACACTTACAGCGAAAATGTCCTTAATTCGTTGGACAACAAACTAGAGCCAACTGGCATATTTTGTGACCTGTCAAAGGCGTTTGGCTGTGTGAATCGCAGCATGTTTTGAATAAATGGTTCAAATGGTTCAAATGGCTCTGAGCACTATGGGACTTAACATCTATGGTCATCAGTCCCCTAGAACTTAGAACTACTTAAACCTAACTAACCTAAGGACAGCACACAACACCCAGCCATCACGAGGCAGAGAAAATCCCTGACCCCGCCGGGAATCGAACCCGGGAACCCGAGCGTGGGAAGCGAGAACGCTACCGCACGACCACGAGATGCGGGCTTTGAATAAATTAAAATATTATGGCGTCACTGGTAGTGCTGCGAAGTGGTTTCAATCATATCTTACTAATAGAAAACAAAGGGTGTCATTACGTAACACTTCAGCAGTAGGCAATCAGACATCATCTGACTGGGAAGAAATTACATGTGGTGTTCCATAGGTTCCATACTAGGTACACTACTGTTTCTTGTGCATATTAATGACCTGTCATCTGTCACATTACCAGATGCCTAGTTTGTCTTCTTTGCAGATGATACAAACATTGCAATAAATAGTAAATCAAATATAAATTTAGAAAGGGCAGCTAATCAAATGTTTACTGACATTAATAAGTGGTTCATAGCCAATTCACTGTCATTAAACTTTGAAAAGACCCACTATGTGCAGTTCAGAAGTACCAAAAGATTTCCTTCTGGTCTGTGTATAAAATATGATGACATGGAAATAGGAGTGGTTGAGAGTGTAAAATTCTTGGGATTACAACTTGATAATAAATTCAGCTGGGAGCAACATACTAACGAACTGCTAAAGCACCTAAACAAGTCTGTGTTTGCAATGCGAATGATGTCAGACATAGGAGATATAAATATAAAAAAAACTGGCATATTTTGCTTATTTTCACTCCATTATGTCATATGGTATCATATTTTGGGGTAACTCAACAAACAGAGAACAATTTTGTATAGTACAGAAGCGTATAATAACAGTAATGAGCAGTGTAAATCCAAGAACATCATGTCGAAACCTATTCAAAGAAATAGGCATATTAACCACAGCTTCTCAGTATATTTATTCCTTAATGAAGTTTGTTGTAAATAATACATCTCTTTTTCCAACTAACTGATTAGTACACAGTATCAATACTAGGAATAAGAACAATATACATAAAGATTTAAAATCACTTACTCTTGCCCAGAAAGGGGTCCAGTATTCAGCAACGCATATTTTCAATAAGTTACCAGCAACCATTAAGAGTTCAGTTTCAGAGAAGGCACAATTTAAACATAATTTAAAAGAAATTTTGGTGGCAAACTCCTCCTATTCCATCCATGAGTTCCTCAACAAGTGCCGTAGACCATTTTAATGAAAATTTATTATACTTTAATTTTTGACAATACTTGGTTGTAACAGCCAAGTAACTACCTGCTGTATGAATGATGGATGTATGGAAACCAGATGTAAGTCTTAAGTCTGTAAATAGTGGAAGCTCAAATTTAAATCTTGTACATAATCTGACTGTTCTTAACTGAGGATCACTGAAATGAATAACTTACATTAATTTTTGACAATACTTGGTTGTAATAGCCAAGAAACTAGCAAATGTCTCAATGATGAATTTAATGAAAGCAGATATAAGTATTAAACCTGTAAATATTAGAAGTTTAAATTTAATTCATGTACGTAATTTTACTGTTTATTGACTGAGGATCATTAAAATTAATGAAACTCAAGTTTTTCTAATTACATTTTTGTAATGTGTTTATCTAACATGTTCCACACCCAGGAGGACTGCCGGCCGCGGTGGTCTCGCGGTTCTAGGCGCGCAGTCCGGAACCGTGGGACTGCTACGGTCGCAGGTTCGAATCCTGCCTCGGGCATGTATGTGTGTGATGTCCTTAGGTTAGTTAGGTTTAAGTAGTTCTAAGTTCTAGGGGACTGATAACCACAGCAGTTGAGTCCCATAGTGCTCAGAGCCATGTGAACCAGGAGGACTCCCTCTTTTACGGTACTATGGAATGAATAATTAATTTAATCTAATCACGGGAACGCCATAAGTACCGAAATACATCAGGGCTGCAGGGGATAGGTGTATGTACTGATAGTTTACCCTGAACCGAACTAAATGTCACATATTGCGCGTCAATAGGCGAAGAGATCCATTACTGTTAGACTACATTGTTGGTGAAAATTCACTTGAAACTGGAAAAATCGTAAAATACCGAAGCGAGCGCTATGCCCACGTAATAAATATTGCAGGAAAACCAAATGCCAGGATGAGAGTCACTGGAAGAATCTTAAGGAAACGTAAAACGTCCACGAAAGAAGTGGCTCCCAAAATACTCGTTCGATACGATTAACGGAAGAGGTAGATAAGATTCAACGAAGTGCGACAAGTTTCGTCACTGAGACGCTTAGTAAGCGCGAGAGCGTTACGGATATTCTCAACAGACTCTACCTGTCGCTACAAGAAGGGCGCTGTATACAGTGTGTTACAAAAAGGTACGGACAAACGTTCAGGAAACATTCCTCACACACAAAGAAAGAAAATATGTTATGTGGACATGTGTCCGGAAACGCTTACTTTCCATGTTAGAGCTCAATTTATTACTTCTTTTCAAATCACATTAATCATGGAATGGAAACACACAGCAACAGAAAGTACCAGCGTGACTTCAAACACTTTGTTACAGGAAATGTTCAAAATGTCCTCCGTTAGCGAGGATACATGCATCCACCCTCCGTCGCATGGAATCCCTGATGCGCTGATGCAGCCCTGGAAACTGGCGTATTGTATCACAGCCGTCCACAATACGAGCACGAAGACTCTCTACATTTGGTACCGGGGTTGCGTAGACAAGAGCTTTCAAATGCCCCCATAAATGAAAGTCAAGAGGGTTGAGGTCAGGAGAGCGTGGAGGCCATGGAATTGGTCGGCCTCTACCAATCCATCGGTCACCGAATCTGTTGTTGAGAAGCGTACGAACACTTCGACTGAAATGTGCAGGAGCTCCGTCGTGTATGAACCACATGTTGTGTCGTACTTGTAAAGGTACATGTTCTAGCAGCACAGATAGAGTATGCTGTATGAAATCATGATAACGTGCTCCATTGAGCGTAGGTGGAAGAACATGGGGCCCAATCGAGGTATCACCAACAATTCCTGCCCAAACGTTCACAGAAAATCTGTGTTGATGACGTGATTGCACAATTGCGTGCGGATTCTCGTCAGCCCACACATGTTGATTGTGAAAATTTACAATTTGATCATGTTGGAATGAAGCCTCATCCGTAAATAGAACATTTGCACTGAAATGAGGATTGACACATTGTTGGATGAACCATTCGCAGAAGTGTTCCCGTGGATGCCAATGAGCTGCTGATAGTGCCTGCACACGCTGTACATGGTACGGAAACAACTGGTTCTCCCCTAGCACTCTCCATACAGTGACGTGGTCAACGTTACCTTGTACAGCAGCAACTTCTCTGACGCTGACATTAGGGTTATCGTCAAATGCACGAAGAATTGCCTCGTCCATTGCAGGTGTCCTCGTCGTTCTAGGTCTTCCCCAGTCGCGAGTCATAGGCTGGAATGTTCCGTGGCCCCTAAGACGCCGATCAATTGCTTCGAACGTCTTCCTGTCGGGACACCTTCGTTCTGGAAATCTGTCTCGATACAAACGTACCGCGCCACGGCTATTGCCCCGTGCTAATCCATACATCAAATGGGCATCTGCCAACCCCGCATTTGTAAACATTGCACTGACTGCAAAACCACGTTCGTGATGAACACTAACCTGTTGATGCTACGTACTGTGGAGCATGGAGTCGCATGTCAACACAAGCATCGAAGTCAACATTACCTTCCTTCAATTGGGCCAACTGGCGGTGAATCGGGGAAGTACAGTACATACTGACGAAACTAAAATGAGATCTAACATGGAAATTAAGCGTTTCTGGACACATGTCCACATAACATATTTTCTTTATTTGTGTGTGAGGAATGTTTCCTGAAAGTTTGGCCGTACCTTTTTGTAACACCCTGTATTACGAAGAACGTTACTGTTGGAAATTCCGAGAGCGTACGTTTCAGGAAGAGTTGGCCAACATATTGCTGAGCCACACACCGTAAGGTGTCTTCTGGATTACAGATATATATGTTATTGTGCCCGACTTCTTGATCAGTGAGGTGGCTAGTAATAATCAGAACACCCTGAATAAGTAATACTTTATTAATTACAACAAAATTTATCTTTGCTCGTCGAGCTCAGTTGTAGCTATGGAACTGCACACGTGGACTTGCGGTTGAGATCACACTAAATGAGTCACGATTACTGTGTGGCAAACGTTCAGAATGGCCGAACTGTGGCTTCAATACAGTCACTAGAAAGCACAAGTTCATAGACACTTGTTGACACCGTTCTAATAGCGTTGGCGCGTCGGCACAGTTCACAGGAGATGGAAGTCTCGTCATTCCCCGGCGGTTGACACAGGCTGTGTCACGGCGATTAGGCACCACAACGACGTTACTCCGACAGTAACTTTCTGGAAGGGGACAGGGCCCGACCTCGAACAGAACGGCGCTTCTGGCCTCTGGCGACGCTAGGGCGGAGGCGCGGCTGTGGTGCCTCGGAAGTAACGGAGGCACGGCTTCTTCCTAGCATCTCATTGCCGCCTCTCTCTGCGGTGGTCGATACTTTTTCGCCGCTTTCGATACTCCATGACAGCGCAAATGTAGCTGTACAACCCACAATGTGTGTCCTACTGGCACTTAGAAGTAAGCTGTTCTCGTGAAATCCGGAAATATTATTTAGCCAATCGGTCTAGAACATGTAAGTAGTAATGCCAGTTGCTACTTTGCCTTTTCAGGACAATTAATAAGAATAACTCTTTTTGCATTGCAGAAAACTTTGGTCATAACATTTTGCCAGATAAAATCGACATAGTCTTTCTCTTTGGTGAACAATCTCCCGTTTCCACCCACCGTTTTGATTTTTGTTCAGTTTCTGAAGTGAGTGGACGACGCAAGTCTCTTCTGCAGTGAAATAATTGTGAAAAACATTAAAACAGTCTAAAAATTACTAGGAAATATTAGTTAGTACTCAACAAATGGGGTACCTACGCCAGACAATGATTTATCGCAGTTATTTCCTTGTGTAGACCTTATCACACTGTTTTTTCTGAGATGCCTGTGGTATCAGCCCTTACATACACATTTTTACGGTAGGGTGTTGGATGGCCGGCGATTACTTTCTTCAGTTCTTTCGTCTGTTGTTGCAGCTTGAGATGTTCGTATCGTAAACAATTTGAAGTACGGAATGACGTGTTTGAATTCAGCTATCCATTTCTTAATGGTTTCAAATGAAAAACAGACACAGTACAAAAATTCGCCAACCATCTCCTGTACCAGATTGCAAAGCCACAGCCCACTTACTTAAGTGGCGTTAATAGGTTGTTGTATACAGATATCGGTATATTGAACCTGATGTGGTCAGGGTGTTTCTGTGTGAAACTAGAAATGTAACACAATTTTTATTCCGGGCAGTTATTCTTGCTAATAATGCTGCTTGTATAGCTCTAGCAGTGCAGCATGAAGTTCCAAGCAAGGTCGTTCGTTGGTGGCTAGTGCTAGAAATACGAGGCTGTGAACATTGATTTTCCTGCGTTCTCAGGACACGTGCAATGTAGGGACTTTACGTTGACGAACATCACACAGCGTCTCTCACTTCTTAACCAGACAGCACTCCAACTACGTACCGCCCTCTAGTACTTACGTTACAGACCAGTTTTCTCCTGAATATTGCTTCTTAGTTCCTTTCTCACTTTTAGTTTCACACGGTATACAAATTAGTCGTAACATAATACAATCTTCTACGAAGCCCACAACAGAATACTTCTACAGCTTTCCTGTTTAACACTGTCATAGAAGCATTACTTTTTATTTCATTACTGCTAGATTATTAGGCTTGTAACATGGGCCTTCAGGCAAATGGGCAACAACTGCGCATGTTGCTGATGGATAACGTCATATTTGAAACAGACTTCGCTTATATATGCCCGCAGTTCACATTTTAATTTGTCCAGTAAGCATATGAAAAAGGCAGTATACATCCGTGGATATATAGATTATTGACAGTGCTAAAATGGTGTGTGTTGAAGTTCACGCAAAGAGATCTGCAGCAAACACACTTGATTGGAAATGAAGCGATGTGCAACATTTTTCTACTAGCAATGAGAAACACAAATCGACGCGTCATTCTGTTAGTTTAGTTATTGTCTTCAGTTAACTGCTTAATCGAGGGTATTTGAGAACAGGCTACGAAATTATTAAGATAATTAACCTATTTTTAACCTTAAGCATGAAAGATTGCAGCCGCAATACAAGATAATTACCGTGGAAACGTAGGGAACTGAAAAACAGTGAAATTCTTGTAGCTGCGTGACGACCATGACACACTCAGACTACACAACATTTTGCAAGACACTATTTCTCGGAACTGCACACTGCGTCCAAGCGACCAAGATCGCATCTGCATGCTTTCCACGAGCGAACGTTAAAGGCGGTTCCCATAGTTCACACTCGCTTCTGATATATCGCGGGCGTAAGTCGTAGTCCTCCATAGAGATTTATAGGGTACGGTTTCAGAATAGTGCAATAGACCGCCTTTCCACTGCAAGTTTATGACTCTTACCTCCAGACGTACAGTTCACACACCTCTCACGGTAGTTGCTTAACGACGGGAGTAGTAATTAAATAAATTCATCTCACGTTTTACGCTTTTTCGGTAGAACCTTAAATAGTAATATTTTAAAGAATGATCATGACTATTTCTTCCAAATTAATTGTGGAAATTTAGTTTTATCTAGTGACGTAGAATTAAATACAGTAAATACCCAGTTAAAATATTAACGACTGCAACCCAGAAATTCACTCAATAAACGATGCCTATCATATATTATGCAACAAATGGCAAATGAATCGATATAACAATAAATACTGGTTCACGTAATTTACCCGTAATTTATTTGGATATGTTGACGAAACCACGGAAAAGAATCAGATTTATGAGGGAAAATTATGTTCTTCGAAATCGATCTCCGAGGTGGCCAGCACTAAAACAGAGCCACACCAAACAATTGCTACAGTAGTTTAAGATTCTAGTTTCGTATTTAGGAGGACCTGAGTTCAAACACCAAATGTTCACACTAGATTCTCAGTAACTGCTCTGAATCGCTTCAGGTTAATCGTAGAAAGGTATTTTTGGATAAGCTTTTGCTCCACCAGGGATGTGTTAACTGGTACTATTCCTTCCTTCCTTTAAAACATAGCAAGAGGACTGTAACCTAACTTCAATAAGCTGAACAGTAACGACGACATTAAAAAAAGTGGTTCCTGCGTCCATAGCCTTCCAAGACCGTTGAGAAACTCTTGTAGATATTAGTTACACGAATATTATAGTCTTGTAAAGAGATTTTTCGTCCTTTTTCTTGAGCTAACTGTTTTCTTCGAAGACTCATCCGTGTATAGGCAGTGATGTTCCGTCAGGGGACCAGATACACAGAGTATTCGGGCATAATGGTGTCTGACATGACAATGGAGTGTGGCATCATTTGGATGCGGTACGGAAGGATATGGGGTCGATATGCCAACCTCTGCTACTGGAACAAGAAGCTCCTCAGTTGGCATGATGAGGCAGAGGGCACACCGTTCAAGTCCGCCCACCAAGGAAAAATCCCTATTAGTACCGGGTATTGAATCCGGGTGCTTCACATGTTGGACAGATGCGCTGGCCACTTAGCTAAATGCCCCAGTACCGGTCTGGGTATTAAACAGAGGATCACCATAAATTCTGTATACATTTACGTGAAAATGCGTGTTTATTAAACAACTGAAACACACAAAGCAACGTACATCACAACAGAATCACAAATCAGTAGCTACCCGCCAGATTGCCCTCCAAGTCTAGGCACAGATGCCAACTCTCTTCCACAGATCGAAGCACTCTGTTCAACATAGCTGGAGAAACCTGATCAGTTACGTCTCTAATTCGTTGTTTCAGTTGCGCTATGCTGTTGATCTTCAGCTGGTACACTTTAGCCATGAGAACCTCCAACGGATAAATCTGTAGAGACCAAACTTGGAGAGCGAGAGACTCAAAGCCTTCCAGAACCACACCCAATCCACCTGCAATAAAAGCAGCTCCATCCGGGTGTTAAGGCAAAATGAGATGGTCCCCCATCCTACTGAAAATAACTGTCCGTAATGCCACATTTTACTGAGGCTCCAGAAAAAAATTGTCAAGATATTAAGTTTTATGTCTCCCGTAATAGTTTCCTCTGCAAACATAGACAGTAATCCTTGTTATCCCTAACCCCACAATGGGTGTGTCTCGTTTCCGCTTCTGCTGTGTGTACGGTCGTTCGTCTGCCCAGATTCCACAACTGTGTCAATCCGCATGCCCACAGGTGAAATGTTGCTTCATCACTGAACGACACAATTGCCATGAGATTCTCATTTTCCACACCCTATAACACGTCATGACACACAGCCTGTTGAGCAGCACAGTCCTCAGCTTCTAGCTCGTGCAGAATCGGGACGTGGCATCAACGTTGCTGCAAAAAAATGGCTCTAAGCACTGTGGGACTTAACATCTGAGGTCAGCAGTCCCGTAGACTTAGAACTACTTAAACCTAACTACCGTAAGGACATCACACACGTCATGCCCGAGGCAGGATTCGAACCTACGAGCGTAGCAGCAGCGCGGTTCCGGACTAAAGCGCCTAGAGCCGCTCGGCCACAGCAGCCGGGCGTTGCTGCATAGTAGCGTTTTCGAAACTGAGTAGCGAGCTAGGTATTCAAAAACCTGCAACGCCGTGAAGTGCGTGTAGGGCCTCCCTGTTATTGCACGCTTCCCAGAACGTCTCTCGTGATTAACAGTACCCATAACTTTGAATTTTTTAACTAAGTTCTTGATTGCCAATCTTATGGGACCTGGTTTTCTAAATTCGCGGATGAAATCATCCCACACCTGTTGAAATGTCATCCCACGAAAACAGCTCAAACAAAAGCCGTTCCTCCTCCTGATGTGAGCAGTGTGTCGGATCATCTGCAGCATAAATCGATTTAGCTATAATATCATAAATATGTATACAAACTTTATGTTTACCATGTACTTTTCAAGTGCACCTCGTGGCGTACTTCAAGACGCCCTTTATTAAATCTGGGAAGTCGGATGGGATTTAAACCGTCATCCTCCGGAAAACGAGCGAAATCTAGGAAGTCGGATGCAATCTTAACCGCTCTCCCGAAAACGAGTGCAGTCTATATCGAGACCAGGGGCTTTGCGCGCTTTTCAAGCAGGGCTTCTACCTCGGCGTCAATTAGGCTGTTGCTGCCGAGTCTGCACCTACACAGTACTCTGTTCCACGCAACATCGATAGGGGTCCACAGGATGCAGAGCTGCAGCTCTCGGAGTGCGCAGATCATCGGTCTTGATGACATATCGTCGACCTAACATCTCTAAGATTTGATATCTTATCCGTCTCTGTAGTGACCGAGCGAGATTGCAGGGCCGCTGAGGCAAGGAATAGAATGAGAAATAGTTCGTTTCGGTCGTCTCGGGTACCTGCGAGAGACGCGTGTAAGTGACGTTTGCTGGCGGCAAGTGTGAACGACTGGGTGTCGATCGTATCGAGGAGGGCGGAGGCGTCGGCGTCGGCGTGACTCACTTCCGGAGAGTGTGCGCAGATTTACGCGGCCGTCGCCAGGACACGGCGGCCGGCCCACGCAGAGCAGCGCAGAACCTCGTACGTCACGCCATGTGAGGGCGGCGGCACCACTCTCCGCTACACAGTGAAAACTCGCTAAATCCTGCTCCATTCCTAGTCCAACCTATAGTGCAAACACAGCAGCAGTTTTCTGCCTCATCTTCATCGTCGTTTTACATCTGAAATTACGAGGGCGGTTCAATAAGTAATGCAACACATTTTTTTTCTCGGCCAATTTTGGTTGAAAAAACCGGAAATTTCTTGTGGAATATTTTCAAACATTCCCGCTTCGTCTCGTATAGTTTCATTGACTTCTGACAGGTAGCAGCGCTGTACGGAGCTGTTAAAATGGCGTCTGTAACAGATGTGCGTTGCAAACAACGGGCAGTGATCGAGTTTCTTTTGGCGGAAAACCAGGGCATCTCAGATATTCATAGGCGCTTGCAGAATGTCTACGGTGATCTGGCAGTGGACGAAAGCACGGTGAGTCGTTGGGCAAAGCGTGTGTCATCATCGCCGCAAGGTCAAGCAAGACTGTCTGATCTCCCGCGTGCGGGCCGGCCGTGCACAGCTGTGACTCCTGCAATGGCGGAGCGTGCGAACACACTCGTTCGAGATGATCGACGGATCACCGTCAAACAACTCAGTGCTCAACTTAACATCTCTGTTGGTAGTGCTGTCACAATTGTTCACCAGTTGGGATATTCAAAGGTTTGTTCTCGCTGGGTCCCTCGTTGTCTAACCGAACACCATAAAGAGCAAAGGAGAACCATCTGTGCGGAATTGCTTGCTCGTCATGTGGCTGAGGGTGACAATTTCTTGCCAAAGATTGTTACAGGCGATGAAACATGGGTTCATCACTTCGAACCTGAAACAAAACGGCAATCAATGGAGTGGCGCCACACCCACTCCCCTACCAAGAAAAAGTTTAAAGCCATACCCTCAGCCGGTAAAGTCATGGTTACAGTCTTCTGGGACGCTGAAGGGGTTATTCTGTTCGATGTCCTTCCCCATGGTCAAACGATCAACTCTGAAGTGTATTGTGCTACTCTTCAGAAATTGAAGAAACGACTTCGTTCGTAGGCACAAAAATCTGAACGAACTTCTCCTTCTTCATGACAACTCAAGCCCTCACACAAGTCTTTGCACCCGAGAGGAGCTCACAAAACTTCAGTGGACTGTTCTTCCTCATGCACCCTACAGCCCCGATCTCGCACCGTCGGATTTCCATATGTTTGGCCCAATGAAGGACGCAATCCGTGGGAGGCACTACGCGGATGATGAAGAAGTTATTGATGCAGTACGACGTTGGCTCCGACATCGACCAGTGGAATGGTACCGTGCAGGCATACAGGCCCTCATTTCAAGGTGGCGTAAGGCCGTAGCATTGAATGGAGATTACGTTGAAAAATAGTGTTGTGTAGCTAAAAGATTGGGGAATAACCTGGTGTATTTCAATGCTGAATAAAACAACTCCTGTTTCAGAAAAAAAATGTGTTGCATTACTTATTGAACTGCCCTCGTACATTTATATTGCACCAAAATATGATTCAAATGGCTCTGAGCACTATGGGACTCAACTTCTGTGGTCATCAGTCCCATAGAACTTAGAACTACTTAAACCGAACTAACCTAAGGACATCACACACATCCATGCCCGAGGCAGGATTCGAACCTGCGACCGTAGCGGTCGCGCGGTTCTAGACTGTAGCGCCTATAGTGTACAAATGTAAAATGATTTTGGCAGGCAGCGTTGTGACGAGATATGCTGCCGAAAAAAAATCCAGCATCCTCAATTATTCTATTCAGTGGCACCAGGGTATGATATGTGCATACTAAGTGGCTGTAGTGTTAGTGATTCATTCGTCACGGGCATCCTGAGTCAGGTGGCACTTTGGAAGCCTGTTTGTGCGCCCTCTGTTTGGACTCTGCAAGCAGTAACTGTACTGAGTTTAGAGGTAAACAGTGTTTGCATCATTCATTCAAGGATATATCCATGCCCCACCCTCGAGTATGTGCTCCTGCTCATCAACTTCATCCTTTTGAACGGGACCACATTATCGGCCTATGGGAAGATGGAACGACATATGCACGTGTTGCTGTACACGCAGATCGTATTGTATCTGTGGTATTTTGATGTTTTCAGTAACAGTCTGTGGAACATTCTCACACCGATGGACCACGATCTGGACGTCCACCTATTACAGACGCACTTTAAGATCGACACAGTGTAAGAGTAGAAATGGCCGACCGAAGATAATCCTTGGAAGAAATGTGGGCATATTTTGCACCTGATGTGTGCCAAGCACCACTAGTAGCCGTCTGCTTGCAGCAGGACTTGTAAAGTCATGTTTGCCTCTGGCTAGGTTACCACTGGCACCACGGCACCGCCAGCACGGCTACTCTGGTGTAGCGAAAGAGTCGACTGGAGAAGGGAAAGGCTCTCTGTTGTCTTTAGTGATAGCAGTAGGTTCTCTTCGTATGCGAGACCTAGTGAGCGGCCTTTTCCGGAGTGTATTCGCCCTCGAAGCACAAGTCCCACCCCAGATTTCAAGATCTTTGAGGGGGGAGGGGGATGGTTAGAGGGGGGCATAAGTTGCAACTCATGGACACTGATTCTTCAGTGTAAAGTAACTAGTGCCCGCCACAATGCACAGGTTGTTATTCCTGTGCAACTGCCATTTCTTCGACAGGAAGGTATGCGCTTTTTCAACAGGACAATGCACATCCATATACGGCTACTGCGACGCAACGTGTTCTTCATGGTATACAACAACTGCCCTGATCAGCAAGATCATCAGATGTCCCTCCAACCGAGCACATGTGGGACATTGCCAAGCGGGAACTTATTCGTTTTCCAAATCCTGTATGACCCATTGCCGAATTACAACAAAAAGTGCAAGGTGCTTGGGGCAATCTATCGCAAGAAGGAAATGGGTACCAATACGATCGACTGTGTTGCCGCCAAAGGGGATATGCTGTCTACTGACGTGAATATTTGGAAAGCCTTTACTGTGACATATGTGTTGAGTTTGGTCTGAGTATTCCTACAATGGTAACTACCTGTCACATCACTTGTCAGTAAAACAGACTTGTCCGTGAGGATGTTGATTTTTTTTCCTGCAGTGTACATAGGTGTCGTCTTACGTCATTGATCACATATGATGTTTGTACTACTCACGTATATTATGTTCGAGAGCAAGGTGAAGCTTTCTTAGTCTGTCAGTGGAGAAATTCGGAAGTACACTTACTACTCGACATAAACTCTTTACAGATCGGTGTACTTTGTTCAAAATTTTTCAACAGAGGAGCTTCCATCCTTGAAGCGTCGTCGGTAATCTGTGTCGGAACCTGTCAATCGGCACTTTTTTTTATTTCCACATGTGAGTTCACAGCATGTGTGGAGGGTAACAAAAATGATGAATATGGTGCATTTTGAAGCAATTTATTATTGTCGTTGTACGTATTTGTACAACACATAATAAAGCTATGGTAGCACACAATTACGCGTTTCGCGAGTCACGCTCCTCTCAGATGGCTATCTGTCTTTAAGTCATCAATCGAAAGTACTTGAACTTGCAAAGTAGCAGTTATGAAACGACGCTGTTTGTACAAAAAGTTCTCGTCTTACTTTAAATCGCTCTCTCGTGTCCCTCTCACCTGTCCCAGCACACTACCGCTACTACAACAGAGTGCCTCATCTTCTGCAGTGTCTTCGATCGCGTCCGCTAGTTGCCAAACCAGCTGACTACCAATACAACGGCTCGTCCAGTGAATACTATGTGGACGGCACGACATGAATACGTCAGCTGTACCCTGTTTAAGCGTGATCTATTTCTACATAATAGGGCCGTGAAGCGTACTTGAAGTACTCGAAACAGCAGTTTACAAGGGTAGATTTGAAAAAGCCCAGATTGGATTCTTAAAGATTTCGTGGACAATACAGGAGAGAAGACACTCTGTTCGACGGACGCTACTGTTATGGGGAGGGGCAAACGGCCTCCAGGTAGCGATTTTAAGGTAAGACGAGGATTTCTTGTTCACATGATGGCATTTTGTAACTACCTCTATGCATTCTCAGATGTATGTGAGTGTTGATTTAAGCACGGACAGCTCTCAAAACACATAGTTGTATTGCATTGTAGATAAATATAAGGATTAACTTAAACACTACCTTGGCTCCATAAGATTAGCAATAATAAAACTCCTACTTCAGATCTCTGAAGATCCGCGAAGTCAAGACACCTGTGTGGACGAGTGCACTGTCGTGAACAAAGACATGACCTTTTCGCTCTGCAATCCGTCCGTCTTGCCACGTCTCCATTAACTACGCTCATTCAGAAGGTTAGTATAGTTTCCACCAGCTACTGTAGAAGAATCCACTGTGCATCGCATGAAATCTTTACCATACTTCTGCGGCAGATGAGGTCGATTTCGCCTTATTTTGGAGCCGGAAATCCGCCTTCTGCCCACTGCTTTGATAGCTGTTACGTTCCTGTCATGAAGTGACGAACCCGCATCTCATCAACAGCAGAATATCGACACAAACGGAAACAGTCGCATCCTATTTAAAACACACCGAACATTGCTGAGAAATTCGTTTTCACATTTGGTTTTACGTCAGCTTTCAACAAATGCGGTAATGTGGAGCCCTCTTTGCACAAATCTTCCTAATAGTAAATTCGCCGTGAAAATTGTGTAGACCTGATAGGCATAGGGGGTTGACTACTTCACACGCCAATAATCACCGATCGTCCGCCCGCATCTCGTGGTCGTGCGGTAGCGTTCTCGCTTCCCACGCCCGGGTTCCCGGGTTCGATTCCCGGCGGGGTCAGGGATTTTCTCTGCCTCGTGATGGCTGGGTGTTGTGTGCTGTCCTTAGGTTAGTTAGGTTTAAGTAGTTCTAAGTTCTAGGGGACTTATGACCACAGCAGTTGAGTCCCATAGTGCTCAGAGCCATTTGAACCATTTTTTTTCACCGATCGTCCAACATAGTATTACGCCCATTCTCTTGGTTAACATAAAAATCTAAACAAATATAACCCAGTAAAAGAAGCGTTTCAATATTTGATACCTCATCTACAGGTTCACTGACTGTAAAAAATCCTTGTAAGTCTCACAGCGTCTCCTCGCCCATAAAATTACTACCGTTACAATTATTTCCTTCATAGATCGAATTGCCACTTTCAGTAGAATCTAAACATTGTTATTAATATGCTTCAAGAGACACTCACATATCCTTACAACTCTTTCGCTAGATGTAGTGCATTCACGGTGATCGATAGTTAATCCTGGAGACACTAGGAATGGTCGCCACAGTCAGCACCTTGAGCTGACGTCTGCGGCAGGCGCTTTCGCTATTGTCGTGTATTGTCTAGTGTGGGAAAGCGTGAGCAGACGACTCGAGCCATAACTCTCTGGCTGCCGGAGAAAGCAAACCGCTAGCGCGATGTCGATAGCAATAAGCGACACGCCCAGAAACCAACAGAGCACGTCCGCAACAGGCTCACGCTGCAATGTGCGGAAAAGTCAGCTAATACGGCGATCGTTGCAGAAATGTCAGTGTTTCGTTCCGATCTTTCGTGACATCCTTTCTACATACACACCATGGAATCGCACATAACTGCCGGGAAATTCAGGTGGAGATGCTTTTTTATCGAAGACACCCGTGCAGAGACAAACTAACTCAAAATGAACTGTGTATCAACGCGGTGACAATTCATTATGTCATATCTGGGCACGTGGAAGACGAAGAAATGCAAAACGAACTGTGTACCAACACGCTGACCATTCAGTATGTCGTATAAGGCCGTTTCAGTGCTCAAAAATCTAAACTCGATCTGTACTTCTGCATACAGAGTGTTTAAGGGTGAAGATAATATTTCAGGAGGCATCTCTATTAAAAGGTTTTGAATGAAGGCTCATATGACTCTTCAGGGTCGTTGTTGTTTTTGATACGCCCAACACAGTATCACACATTTGCACCAACAAGTGATGTTTCAAATGGCACATTGAACGTCAGTGCAACCTACATTTATGGGGCTCATAATTATGGAAAGTAGTTAAGACTATCTTCCTGCATTGTAATAACGAACGACTCCTACAGTTCCCCAATAATAGCTGACATCACCTCACAGATATGCATCCCGGATCTTAGTTATTCTCATTAATTGATTTAGTTTGTAATTTAAACGAAACACGAAACAACTTGAACTAAACTGACAAACAACTTGAACTAAACTGACAAACGCTTTATTAAAAGCCACGTACTGCAGTCTCAAACTGCGACGAGAATACAAAAAAGAAATGTTCAAAATAGAAACAACTCAGTAATACTAAAATTGAAGATAAGAAACAAATCTGTAGCGTAGAAAGCGGAAGGAAGATCAAGAAAGACAGAAGAAAGCCTACTGCAGAATGTAAAGATAAATGACCACTCGGAATTCAAGGAAAGAAACAAAATGTTCAGTATACAAAATGTTGAAGGAGGCTAAGTAGCATATGCAAAGTATGGAAAGTAAAAACGAACTATAAACTGACAAACGAAGAATTCTAATGATTGTTGCGCTGCCTATACTCGTATGTGTGTGTGTGTGTGGTTTGAGGTTTTCGGGCACTAAACAGCGTGGGCCTATACTCGTAAGTGTTTGACAGTGACAGGATGATGCAGTCGGGTAGTTCTTCAGTGTGCTCTCTTTCGGAGGACATCCTACCTTACGCAAGTCGGTGCTGAACACATTAGGATCTTATTCTGAAGGTGGAAGGTGTGCTTGTAAGACATAGCAACACATTCACAACACCGGTGCCCTTGATAGACTAACAACCGCCGCTCGCTATGTTTCTCGCGGAGTACTTGGTCTCCCGCCTCTGTGACCGGTCATCGTACCTCTGGACCAGCCGGAAGTGACGTGCTCTGGGAACGACTGCAACCTGACCGCCATTAATGCCGCAAACTCGCTCCAAGTTCTTCTTTTTATTGCCACCAAATTACTTCCCGCACGGCGTTCTGGTTGCGTGATGGCAGTAGTAGCTTGGGTAACAGGACTAATTTGTAGCTTAATTTACGGTCATGTCTGCGATGCTATTTACATAGCAAAAAACTGACAGAGCTGTTCGCCCTCTCGATGAATTTGTTGTTAACTATTTATGGACATTATGAAATAGCAGCAGGTCGCGTATTTTAGTCAGCTTCTTGTTTACGTTGCCTTTATATTTTAAAAAAGTCTTTTGGTCTCAACTCGTGTGGCGAATAATGAACATGCTGGTACTTGTGGAGTCCGGAAGAAAATTGGACTGAAACGTGTCACCGTTCCTTAAGCAATTTTAGTTTCACGCTTAGAGCACTTTCTGCTGACTTATTGCAGAAGGGAAGGGAAGTGGTCGACTTCGGTTTATTGAGAGAATTTTGGGGATGTGTAGTTCTGTAAAGGGAACCGATAGAGAACACTAGTGCGACGCATTATTTACAGCATGAGTGGTTGGGATCCCCCCCTGGTCGGATTAGAGGCAAACATCAAAGCGATTTAGAGGACGGCTGCCAGATTTGTTCAAATGGCTAAATGGCCCTGAGCACTATGGGACTCAACATCTGTGGTCATAAGTCCCCTAGAACTTAGAACTACTTAAACCTAACTAACCTAAGGACATCACACACATCCATGCCCGAGGCAGGATTCGAACCTGCGACCGTAGCAGTCGCGCGGTTCCTGACTGAGCGCCTAGAACCGCTAGACCACCGCGGCCGGCCCAGATTTGTTACCGGCAGGTACGAAAACACGCAAGTGGTTCAAAAAACACGCAAGTGTTACGAAGAGGCTTCGGGACCTCAAATGGGATCCACTGGAGGAAAGGGGACGTTCTTTTCGAGGAACACTATTGATAAAATTTAAAGAACTCGTATTTGAATCTGATAGCAGAACGATTCTACTGCCGTCAACGTACGTTTCGCGTAAGGACCACGCAGATAAGATAAATTAGGGATCGCATGGAAAAATGTAGATAGTCGTTTTTCCCTCTCTGTCTTTGCGAGGGGAACGGAAAAAAAAAAGTGGTGGTAGAAGGTACGCTCCGCCACGCAGAGTACGGTGGCTTGTGGAGTGTGTATATAGATGTAAACGATAATATATGACTTCTTTTGTCGGTGACGCAACAAGAGCAACGGTCCAGACTCGTTACAATACAGCGTCAGCGCTTACAAGATAAAGAAATATCAAGTCAAAATATGTAAAAATTTGCACCTCCTGCGTCAACTACTGAAGAAATAGATTCTCACACTGAGTCGAATGTTTGTCGAATGAATGTAAGAGGAGAGATTGCTGGCCTCCTGACTGGTTCGACGCGGTCCCCTATCACATTACCATATCCACTTCTGTGCTGATCTCATCATCTCAGATTAGCTTTTCCACCACACTTCCTCAATTATTTGTTCCATATAATCCAATCTGTATCCTCCATCACAAGGTTTATCCACTATGGCTCCCTATAATACGATGGAAACTACTCCCTGGTGTCGTAACATGTGTCCCCTTGTCCTAGCCAGTGTTTCCATTCTTCGACAGTTCAGCGGAAAACAAATTTCTACATTCCGTGCCTTAACAGTTCACTTACTTCTAGGCATCCTTCACTAACGAAATATAGGCTTGTAAAGTACAAATTTTCTTCTGAAGTTGCATGATTTTATCTCTGAAAAAATACGTCTGACAGCAAAATTGAGGTAGGTACACTGCACGTGTCACCAAAGTCATCGGTTCTACTCTGTATACACATTAACAAATATTCTTTTTCGTACAGTGACCTTTAATTTTTTGTGTGGGTCATGTCATCCCAGAATTTAATTAAAATACTTTCCTTCCTCCGGATCAGATAAACATTTTTCGATGTTTCCCTTGGTTCTAAGACAAATCCCGAAACCAGAAACCCCCAGTTGGCTTCCAAATATTCCCATTGGCACTCCGTCTGCCTCGCTACTAGCTCGACTGAAAATCCCTTAGCTCTATCATGGGCCCTTACAGCCCGCTCTACCAACGGAGACAGACAAAAAAGCTACGGTTTGGTAGCTGAAAAAGACGCAGCTGGTACATGTTCATCAATTTCTCTATTTTTCTTTGTATCACATTCTTCGCTAATTTCATTTTATGAAGAAATGGGAGTACTCCTTCATAAGCAACGTAGATGTGTAAGATGACTTAATCCATACGAGTATTACTTTCGAGGAGTAGTCGCCGATACAGGTTTTTATCTCTACACCTAAATCTATTGTCCGAGAGCCACGTAACAGGGCGTGGCAGAGGGTACTTTGTGCATTGTTCCCATTTTCCCTGTCTTTGTTGAAGGAGAGTATTGTAAGCTATCTCTTGCGTGGGTGGTTCAAATGGCTCTGAGCACTATGGGACTCAACATCTGGGGTCATCAGTCCCCTAGAACTTAGGACTACTTAAACCTAACTAACCTAAGGACATCACACACATCCATGCGCGAGGCAGGATTCGAACCTGCGACCGTAGCGGTCGCGCGGTTCCAGATTGAAGCGCCTAGAACCGCTCGGCCACACCGACTGGCTTGCGTGGATGGATTACACTCCTGAGTATACTTCCGACCCACGTCAATCTGGCATCTCCCTTACCTGAATTTAGTCTTATGCAGTCGTTCCGTTCTCTCCGTATGCATATTTCTACATATGCAATGGATGTAACTGCTTCCAGTAGTTGCAAAGCAATTGAGTAATCATTCAGTAATGCGTCTTTCTCTGTATTTATGCGCAGTACGCCGTATTTGTATATTTTAGGGGTTAACTGCCGGTCCTCGCATAAACTGTCAATACAGTGTTCCTGTGCGTCGCTATAACTTCGTAGAGTCTTTCTGCGCACTACAGCATCGTCAACGAAATGCCTCGTGGATCTTCCGATGTTATCCTCCAGGTCATTCATATACCGAGTGTTTCAAAACTACACCGGGGAACTTGTAGGGAACGTAGAAAGTGTCTTGAGGACAAAATGAGGATAGAAACCCGTGTACAGAAACGTCATCCAACGACGCTACAGAACGTCGAAGTTATATAGGTACCGGCGCCTGTTTCTGTGTGCTTATATACATTATGGAATGATGTTACAAACTTTCAGGGATGATGGAGAATAATAAATGTATCAATTTGAGGTAAGGAACACTGGTCCGGAAATAAGAGTCGAAAGTTATAAGCGCAAAGCGTTCTGATACCTCTACTGTGTAATACATATTCCAGTACTGTTGTTGCTAAGATTGTAAGGGAGGCAACTCATGGAGACGGTAGTATGAACCAAAACAAGAAAAAAATGTCCAGTAAACATGGGCTATAAACTGGATAACTGAAGAGCGTTGAGCACTTATCCATCTTGGCTATTGTGAAACACATCTGCTCTATTGAACCAGTGCTCATAGCTCCTCATTTATGCTATTTAGAACACATGTTTACTGGACATTTTTGTCTCGTTTTGGCCCATACTATCATATCTGAAAGTTATCTATCCTACAATATTAGCAACAATTGTACCGGTACATGTACTCGTATACCATTGTCTGAGGTATCAGAACGATTTGCGCTCCTAAAATTCGAGTCGTCCATTTCCGGACCAGGGTTTTAATCTCAGACTGAAAAATTTATCCTTCTCCATTATCCATGAAAGGATCATCACGAAATCACCCTGTATATACACAGACATATACAGGCGCCGGCGTCTATATAACTTCGACGCCCTGTAGCGTCGTTGGATGACGTTTCCGAACACGAGATGCTATCCTCGTTTTGTTCTTCAACACACCTTCTACATCCTGTCAAAGGTTTTCAGTGTAATTGTGGAACAACCTGTATATTGTGAAAATTGGAAAATTGATGGTCCTGGAACTCTCTTTTGGAGTACGCCCGAAATTAGTTCAACGTCTCAAGGGTGTGACGTGCTGTGTTCTGTTTGTTGGAAACTCTTCAGTCGAACCACACTGTTGGTTTGATATTCCGTAGTCTCGTGTTTTGTCGATTCAGCGGCAGTGGGAAACTGTATCGAACACATTCCGGAAGTCAGGAAAAGCGGCATAAATCTGGGCGCCGGTATCTACTACTTTGTGGGTCCCCTCGTCGTCTCGATTCTTCTCTCCGCAACAAACGGTGTACTTCTTATGACTCTGTTGTGGTCAACGGCAAGTACAGTCCGGACTGCGGAGACATAGGAGCCGTTAGCCGGCACTCGGCGGGGGTCTCGGTCCGCGCCGAAGGTGCGCGCGTGTAAGCGTAATTGAACAGATAGGGCCGGGGCGATGTGAAGTACCGCGGGATACAAATGGGCTGTCGGCCGGCTATCTGGCGCGTCATGTTTCACGGCGGCCGCCGTTCGGGACCGGCCAATAAACGCCGCCGCCGTAGCCCGCAGCTTGCGGCGTGCAGACTCCAGACAGCTGCTCGCCGCAGCCGGCGCCGGCGTCGGCTCGCCCGTCCGACAGCACCCCTCGCCGCGCCGCGGTAGCTAGCGCTGATCCTGCCCTGATAACGCGGCCGCCTATTGCCGGCCAGCAGGGCGCCACACGAGTGGCTGGCTCCTCACAAACTCCGTCCCAGACATTGTGATTTCAAATTATTATACCTGTTCGTAAGGCTGTACGGAAGACCGAGTTAAAAAAAGGTGTAAGACAGTGATGTGGTCTTTCTCCCCTACTATTCAATCTGTACGTCGAAGAAGCAATGAGGAAACAAAGGAAAGGTCCAAGAGTAAGATTAAAAGTCAGAACGAAACGATATCGATGATGCGATTCGCTGATGACATTTCCACCCCGGTGAAAGCGAGAAAGAATCATAGGTCATACATACTAAATGGAATGGACAGTCTACTAACAAGGGGGCCGTACGAACTCCCTCTCACCGACTTGATTTGTATCGATAGTGTGTTTAGGACACGACTAGGACTTGAATATGTGTGAATAGGAAGTCACAACTCTCAACCATGACAGAGAAAATAGAGTTTGAATATTTTAGGCGTGTTTACAAACAGAAGTGCTTAGTTTCATAAGATCGAGGTCACTGTGTCGAATCTCAATACCGGTACTTTTTTATGAGTTACCTGCACAAATATTTGGTGTTACGCTTCGATATACGTGGTACGCCGTGAAACTGCGTGAGAACTGCGAACCTTTTATGAATGTAAACCAAGTTTGTTTTGCAATTCAAATGGTTCAAATGGCTCTGAGCACTATGGGACTTAACATCTGAGGACATCAGTCCACTAGACTTAGAACTACTTAAACCTAACTAACCTAAGAACATCACACACATCAATGCTCCAGGCAGGATTAGAACCCGTGTTTTGCAATAGACACATTGAAAGAAACCATCGACATGCAAAAAATCAGCGTTCCTTACACCTGTTGTATGTCGCTATAGTTATTTTTTTCCGAATTTCTACGATGAGTATCATCCTATTAGTGCAGTGCTGCATAGGTTATACATTATACTTGTCACAAATACAGGTACAATACTGTAAATGAAATGACGACACCGATTTCATCGCGTATCCTTTTTTCGTTTTCGATCTCCTTAAGAAAAAAATACTTTCTCCTTTTTTCATGTTAAATATTTGAAAAATAATAAATGAATCATTAGATATTCATATTTTTAAGGTAATAATAATCTGTTGATAGAATTACGTAGGAATTAAAAATAATTACCACAGTGAGATTCGATCTAGAGACCTGGCGTATAGGAAACTGAGACCTTACTCGCTCGTTTGCGGATTGTATGAACATTAGTGCCCCTACAAAGCTTACAGCATTCACACGCCTATAATCTTCAAACTTGATTTTCTCAAAAACGCTTGGAAGTTGCGTCTTCCTCTTTACATATGTTAAAGTTCTAGTGGTATCGTACACCCCTTATCAAGGGTGAATCAAATCGATGGGGGGAATTTCGTACTGTCACCTAGCAAGTGCAGGTTGTGGATTATGAGAATGTCATGGCTATCGAATTTTATTACTGTAAGGAGTTGCGTGGTTGAGAGGAAAGGAGAGAAACTTTATTAAGACTAATATTAAGGCTGTACACAAAGCGCGGTGTCAGGCGGACGTCAGAAAGTGGGCCAGTGCTCCATACGAAGTCAGACTTGTTGACAGCCCGCTGAGGAAACGGCAGTGCTGTAGCGGATAGGCGAGGACAACGCCCTCGAGAGCCAAGGCGACTAACAGGCGCTGGCATACAGCCAGAATGTTCCAGAACCTTCTGAACGGTTTCTGGAAGAATCTTTTGGAAGACCTTCGGAAGAGTCAAGGAAAACATCTGTACAGGAGAAACTCGCACGGAAGTCCGTGACAAACTACACTCATGCTCATAAATTAAGGATAATGCTGATACATGGTGAAATAACGCTCTCGTGGGCGATTTACGGGTTTAAATCACCTCGGTATATGACCATGCGGTGCATTTGACCTGCGTTCGTCGCACGGTGGCGCTGTCAGTAGTCCACATACGCACAGGTGTGTTGGTACATGTCAGAGTACGGTGCAGCGAGTAAGTATGCAGACGTTTTCAGAAGTGTTAATGGTGACTGTTTGTTGAAAATGGCTCAAAGAATACATATTGATGACGTTGTGAGGATAGAATACTAGGGCGACTAGAGGCTGGTCAAACACAGTAGGTCGTAGCACGACCCTCCGTGTGCCACAAAGTGGTATCTCAAGATTATGGCAACGATTCCAGCAGACAGGAAACGTGTCCAGGCGCTACAGTACACGGGACGTCCACAGTGTACAACACCACAAGAAGACCGATATCTCACCATCAGTGCCCGCAGACGGCCACGGAGTAGTGCAGGTAGCCTTACTCGAGATCTTACCGCAGACACTGGAACAGTTCAGACACAAAGTCTACAGACGACTGAACAGACATGGTTTCATCGCCTGGAGACCTGCAAGGTGCATTCCACTGACCTCTGGTCACAGGAGAGCCCGTAAAGCCTGGTGTCGAGAACACAGTACGTGGTCATTGGAACAGTGGTCCCAGGTTATGTTCACGGACGAGCCCAGGTATAGTCTGAACAGTGATTCTTGCCGGGTTTTCATCGTGGCGCGAACCAGGAACCAAATACGAACCCCTTAATGTGCTTGAAAGGGACCTGTATGGAGGTTGTGGTTTGATGGTGTGGAGTAGGATTCTGATTGGTGCACGTACAACCCTGCATGTCTTTGACAGAGGAACCGTAACAGGTCAGGTGTATCGGGACGTCATTTTGCATCAGCGTGTCCGCCTTTTGAGGGGTGCATTGGGTCCCACCTTCCTCCTGATGGATGATAACGAACGGCCCGACCGAGCTGCCATCGAGGAGGAGTACCTTGAAACAGAAGATATCAGTCGAATGGAGTGATCTGCCTGTTCTCCAGACCTAAACCCCATCGAGCACGTCTGGGATGCTCTCGGTCGACGTATCGCTGCATGTCTTCAAACCCCTACGACACTTGAGGAGCTCTGACAGGCACTGGTGCAAGAATGGGAGGCTATATCCCAGCAGCTGCTCGACCACCTGATCCAGAGTATGCCAACCTGTTGTGCGGCCTGTGTACGTGTACATGGTGATCATATCCCACATTGATGTCAGGGTACATGCGCAGGAAACAGTGGCGTTTTGTAGCACATGTGTTTCTGGACGGTTTTCTCAACTTATCACCACGTTGTGTGGCACTACATTCTGTAATTATCCTTAATTTATGAACGTGAGTATAGTATGCAAACAGCTAGTGCAGGGAGCCAAGACAATCATTGCCAGGATGCAGAAGAAGCAGTATCACAGCCGAGCCTCGGAGTCCCTATAGAGTGACACTTCGATGTGGCTACAGTAAAAACTACGAGAAGACCGTACACATTCGAGGGAGGAAAACTGAGTTTCCGAAAAAATATTGAGAAACATTTATTATCTTGCGTTTTCTGTCTGTCAATAACAACAAGCTCTCTAGATTTTGTCAGTAGTAGTACCGACGAGTAATTGTCGACATTTGCTGTGTGTCAGAATATAAAGAGGAGCAAGGGCTGTGTCGGACTTGTCTCCTGTTGTGGTTAGTGTATTGTCGGGACAAGTGCCAAATAGAGCGTTCGTCTCTGATAGTGAAAGGTGGAATTCAAGAACTGAGAATAGCTGGAAAGGATTAACATATAGTGTGGTAGAGTGTACTCATTGGTTTGAAAATGTATGAAGCCACTGTAACGGACCTTTCTAAATAATGCTGAACTCTTGGGAAATAAATTTTTCTTAAATTGAATCCTTAAGTGCTGTACCGGGCCTTGACAAGCAAACTGAAGAACGATGAATGTATAATCACAAATGGCAGAAATGAAATTAGCAAGAAAATTACCGTCAA
This sequence comes from Schistocerca nitens, assembly GCF_023898315.1. Classification (NCBI taxonomy): domain Eukaryota; kingdom Metazoa; phylum Arthropoda; class Insecta; order Orthoptera; family Acrididae; genus Schistocerca; species Schistocerca nitens. The sequence goes on from NC_064619.1 coordinate 331,516,389, forward strand.
CATTCTGGACCATCGAGCAGAAGAAGTGAAAGAAATCTGCTACCTTGCTTGCAAAGTAAGATTTGCCCAAAAGAAATCCACTTCTATCAAACATTGGCCTTAATTTGAGGAAGAAATTATTGATAATGTGCTCAGTATTGCATGAAAGATAATCATGGACTGTGGTAAAACCAGAAAAGAAACGACTCGAGGCGTTTGAGTTATTCTGCTGTAGAATAAAATTGAAAATTCGACGGACTGACAAGAAATGAGAAGAATCATCGCAGAATCGTCCAGGAAAAGTACGTGAGGGGAAAACTGGCGAGAAGAAAGGACTGGATGCGGGACATGGATTAAGATATCAGGGAATCTTCATGGTACTAGACGGAGCTGTAGAGGTAAAAACTAAGGGAAAAAACAAAGATTGGAATCTATACAAGTAATTGAGGACTTTCGATGAAAGTGTTAATCTGTGGTGGAGAGGGTGGCACAAGACAGGACTTTGTTAGAGGCCGCATCAAACCAGTTAGAAGGCTAATGACGCCGTAAAAAAAGGCTGTATTTCCACAAGCTCTGAACATAAAAAGGCCAGTACTGAGGGAATGGGGTGACGTGGCTAAGACATCCTACTCATATTATGGACCATCTACGTTTACTGGTATGCCTAAATCGTTTCAGGTAGTCTCTTGTGTGCCTCTTGAACAAGATATGGTCGAAGATATCGTAAGAAATCGCAGGAAAACATGGACATTATTTCCACGAGGTGCAATTAATGTCAGACCTTTTTGAATGTACGGTAATCTCCGTAACAGAGAAAAAGAACCGATAGTAGCTTGTTACAAGTTCAGCGCTAAACATCATGAGCACAACAATAAGGAGCGACTATAAATGGGAAGCTAATGGAAGATTTAAAATAGTTGGAAGGGATCTGACGAAAACCAATGCTTCTGTAAAGGAAATTTCATACAGGGTGATAGTACATAATTCTAAAGCGATGTTCCAGCGTTTGGACTTTTGTGTATTCTAAAGCGATGTTCCAGTGTCTAGAGTTCTTAGCAAGTAGGCTCGACTACAGACATCTAACAAATGCAGAGACGCGCTGCTAGGAACTTCACACGTCAGTATGGTCCATACGAAAGTCTAACAGAAATGCTCGGGGGAGCCGAAATGGGAATTCTTGGAAGAAAGACGACCCTGTCGCTAAATTCAGAGGTCCTGTTTTCGAAGCAGATCGTGCGACCATATGCTGCCATCATCTCATAAATCGCCAAGGGATGATGATGATGATGATGATGATGATGATGATGATGATGATGGCCATGATAAGACTGTAGAGATTAGGGCGACTCAAGAGGACGTGATCTTTCCCCGTTCAGTACGCCAAAGGAACAGGAAAAAAATCTGTAATGTACGGCGTACCTTCCGCCGTGCACTGTGCAGGGGCTTGCTGAGTAGATGTATGACGGTTATTCGTTTATTAAGGTCCGATCGGTAGCGAAACGGAAACCACAATGAAAATCAAAAATATTCCAGATATTTCTCTAGAGAGTCGTCGCTCCGACATAGCCATTTGTCGTGGGCTTCCACCAGTTTGCAGATACGCCTGTCATAGACGACAGCCGCCTTTACTTTCTGCCAGTTCTCTGAGCTGGTCTGCTGCTCGTTGTCTGTGCCATCATTTCATGTGAGCAGAGATGAATATTAGAGGGATCTAGCTGTGTGGTGGGTAATCAAGCACTTCCCACCAAAAACGCTCCAGGGGCGTCCTCACTGCCCCTGCAGATGGTGGCCGAGAATTGTTGTGCAAAAGAAGGAAATAAATACATAACAGCTGTGTGGGTTGCGGGACACCAGGAAAAATTTCTCAGCAGGCACACATATTTAGCGGGGGGGCCCTATTTTCTGAGCACCTTTACTTGCTCTCTGTGCGCTCACAAGTGGAAAGAGCGACTTGTCGCGATCGATGGCAATACTAGAGACACTACCTGACACGTGTGTACAAAACTTCATTGTATTTTCACTGAGAACCGCACTTCGCGACCGATCGAAACTTAACAAACGAATAGCCGTCGTAGGTAATAGTTGATTTGGTTTAAATTTTCTTTCCTGTCTCTGTCCAACCTGAATTCATTGTAATGACCGTGAACGAGAGAGGTGTGCAGTGGATACAGGACTGGACAACAGAGTTCGAACCTCTGTTCACTCATCCAAATTCAGGTTTCCCATTGTTTCCACAAATCGCTTAAGGTAATTTCCTTTTAAAATAACACGGCCGATTTCTTTCCCTAGCAATATTAAAACAAGGCTTCGGGATATCACGGAGTACCAAGTAGATCGTACATCGAATACGTTGCGGAATTACCCCGTTAGGTAATTCATATGTATCCAAAATCTCTTGCGCAGCGACTAGTCACCTGTGACTAAAAAGAGCGAAATTCACTCCTGTTCGCAGAAAAAGTAACAGAACAATCCTTTTTTAAAAAAAAAGAAATGTCCGTCACTTGACTGTTGACTGTTGATTGATTTTACGCAGTCATGATTTCGGCTTCATAGCTATTCTTTCGAGGATAATGGAATGTAGTCGAAATAAGTCGGCTGATGCTGAGGGTATTAGATTAGGAAATGAGACACTTAAAGTAGTAAAGGAGTTTTGCTATTTGGGGAGCAAAATAACTGATGATGGTCGAAGTAGAGAGGATATAAAATGTAGACTGGCAATGGCAAGGAAAGCGTTTCTGAAGAAGAACAATTTGTTAACATCGAGTATGGATTTAAGTGTCAGGAAGTCATTTCTGAAAGTATTTGTATGGAGTGTAGCCATGTATGGAAGTGAAACATGGACGATAAATAGTTTAGACAAGAAGAGAATAGAAGCTTTCGAAATGTGGTGCTACAGAAGAATGCTGAAGATTAGATGGGTAGATCACATAACTAATGAGGAGGTGTTGAATAGGATTGGGGAGAAAAGAAGTTTGTGGCACAACTTGACTAGAAGAAGGGTTGGTAGGACATGTTCTGAGGCATCAAGGGATCACCAATTTAGTATTGGAGGACAGTGTAGAGGGTAAAAATTGGAGAGGGAGACCAAGAAATGAATACACCAAGCAGATTCAGAAGGATGTAGGTTGCAGTAGGTACTGGGAGACGAAGAAGCTTGCACAAGATAGAGTATCATGGAGAGTTGCATCAAACCAGTCTCAGGACCGAAGACCACAACAACAACAACAGCTATTATTAAGTGGATTTTGAAATGTGTCTGACCTATCTGTGACGTGTAATTTTTTTCTGGCAAAAGAACTGATGCACAGATCTACACGCCGTCACTGACGTCGGGTAATTGTAACATCCTAGAACACCTAAGTTCAACCATTATGATGTTCTAGGAGAAAACGAGTGTCTCACAGAATCAGCACGATTTTAAAAAAACACAACGCATACGAAACACAGCTGAGTTCTTTCCACAAAAATCTTACAAACAACGAATGCAGGTAAACAGATTTTGTTTTCCTAGATTTTCTAAAGATGTTAGGCACAGTTCCACATCGTTGACTACGTCATTAGACACAGAAAACCAGTCTTTGATTCAGTAATTTACACCCACTGGTGCACTGAGTGAGAGAAAAGCGATGCCTCTCTTACTTTATTGTAATAATCCCTGCGCGAGATATACGATGGTGGCAGCAGAATGCATGCACAGCTTCGAATATTTGTTCTGCAAACTTAGCGAAGAACGTTTCCCAACAACATCTTCTTTGCTTCAGATATTCCAACGTGAGTTCCCCAAGGATCCCTGTTAAACTTTCGTACAAGCTGTGCCGACTGGTACGGCCCTTATAGCACGCCTCTGAATTCATTCGGTGTCTTTATCACGGCTACCTGATAAAGACTTGAAACCCTGGAAGACTCCTCCAGAACACACTATCTTGTAAGAGGGACAACCGCAGCCATAAGTAGACATGATTTATAACCACTCGGCTGCTTTTGTAAATAATTCATTTGACGCCCGGTTTCGTAGCTTTGAAGCCACATCATTTAACATATCGAACGAGATGATGTGGCTTCAAAGCTACGAAGCCGGTCGTTAAATAAATTATTTACTAGAGCAGCCTCACAGTTGTTATTCAAGTCTTCACGTCACGTGTGCAGTTTCCCTTATAAATGCACTGTACTTTCTCACAATCACTCCAATGATGTTACGTCTTCCGTTCGCTTTCCTTAAAATACATTTCAGTTTTTCCTCTCATATCTTACGGTTTCTTCGTATTACTTCTGAATTTTTAAACAATTTGACGTGCTCCGGGTATTCTAAGAAAAAAGTGCAGTAAACATGGGCTGTAATATGCATACCTTAGTAGCTTTGAGCACTTGTCCATTTTCGATACTGTGAAATACAGCTCTTCCACTGAAGAATTGCTCACAGCTCTGAAGGCCCAGCAGACTTTAAACGTCGAATGATCGTCCCCGTCTTACCCCTGAATATTGACCACGCCTCTTGACACACCCTGTTAACCAAAGTCCTCGAGTAAAAAGAAGGGAAGGAAGATTGGGTTTAACGTCCCGTCGACACTGAGGTCATTAGAGGTGGAGCACAAGCTCGGATTGTATCAAGGATGGGGAAGGAAATCGGCAGTACCCTTTCAAAGGAACCATCACGGCATTTGCCTGGAGCGAATTAGGGAAACCACGGAAAACATTTATCTGGATGGCCGGACGCGATTTGAACCGCCGTCCTCCCGAATGCGAGTCCAGTGTGATAACCACTGCGCCACCTCGCTCGGTAGCTCGTGTAGAACTTCGGCTGTTCCATGAGGGTTTTTGTGGCTGATGCTGTTGTACACTGAGAAGTCGCAATTCTACAAAATTGTAGAGAAATGCAGGAAGACCTGCACAGGACGACGCTCGATACAGGGATTAGTACTTGACCTCAGCTTAAACATATACAACAGATTGTCTTTATATAGCCAGAAATACTGTTATTGAATGGCTATTCCATTGCAGAATAAGCGCTGGAAACAATCACATCTAAAAAAATATCTAGGAGTATACCTGAGGCTTCCCCCATGAACCATGGACCTTGCCGTTGGTGGGGAGGCTTGCGTGCCTCAGCGATACAGATGGCCGTACCGTAGGTGCAACCACAACGGAGGGGTATCTGTTGAGAGGCCAGACAAACATGTGGTTCCTGAAGAGGGGCAGCAGCCTTTTCAGTAGTTGCAGGGGCAACAGTCTGGATGATTGACTGATCTGGCCTTGTAACATTAACCAAAACGGCCTTGCTGTGCTGGTACTGTGAACGGCTGAAAGCAAGGGGAAACTACAGCCGTAATTTTTCCCGAGGACATGCAACTTTACTGTATGATTAAATGATGATGGCGTCCTCTTGGGTAAAATATTCCGGAGGTAAAATAGTCCCCCATTCGGACCTCCGGGCGGGGACTACTCAAGAGGACGTCGTTATCAGGAGAAAGAAAACTGGCATTCTACGGATCGGAGCGTGGAATGTCAGATCCCTTAATCGGGCAGGTAGGTTAGAAAATTTGAAAAGGGAAATGGATAGGTTAAAGTTAGATATAGTGGGAATTAGTGAAGTTCGGTGGCAGGAGGAACAAGACTTTTGGTCTGGTGATTACAGGGTTATAAATACAAAATCAAATAGGGGTAATGCAGGAGTAGGTTTAATAATGAATAGGAACATAGGAATGCGGGTAAGCTACTACAAACAGCATAGTGAACGCATTATTGTGGCCAAGATAGACACAAAGCCCATGCCTACTACAGTAGTACAAGTTTATATGCCAACTAGCTCTGCAGATGATGAAGAAATTGATGAAATGTATGACGAGATAAAAGAAATTATTCAGGTAGTGAAGGGAGACGAAAATTTAATAGTCATGGGTGACTGGAATTCGTCAGTAGGAAAAGGGAGAGAAGGAAACATAGTAGGTGAATATGGATTGGGGGGAAGAAATGAAAGAGGAAGCCGCCTAGTAGAATTTTGCACAGAGCATAACTTAATCATAGCTAACACTTGGTTCAAGAATCATAAAAGAAGGTTGTATACCTGGAAGAATCCTGGAGATACTAAAAGGTATCAGATAGATTATATAATGGTAAGACAGAGATTTAGGAACCAGATTTTAAATTGTAAGACATTTCCAGGGGCAGATGTGGATTCTGACCACAATCTATTGGTTATGAACTGCAGATTGAAACTGAAGAAACTGCAAAAAGGTGGGAATTTAAGGAGATGGGACCTGGATAAACTGACTAAACCAGAGGTTGTAGAGAGTTTCAGGGAGAGCATAAGGGAACAATTGACAGGAATGGGGGAAAGAAATACAGTAGAAGAAGAATGGGTAGCTCTGAGGGATGAAGTAGTGAAGGCAGCAGAGGATCAAGTAGGTAAAAAGACGAGGGCTAATAGAAATGCTTGGGTAACAGAAGAAATATTGAATTTAATTGATGAAAGGAGAAAATATAAAAATGCAGTAAATGAAGCAGGCAAAAAGGAATACAAACGTCTCAAAAATGAGATCGACAGGAAGTGCAAAATGGCTAAGCAGGCATGGCTAGAGGACAAATGTAAGGATGTAGAGGCTTGTCTCACTTGGGGTAAGATAGATACTGCCTACAGGAAAATTAAAGAGACCTTTGGAGAGAAGAGAACCACTTCTATGAATATCAAGAGCTCAGATGGCAACCCAGTTCTAAGCAAAGAAGGGAAGGCAGAAAGGTGGAAGGAGTATATAGAGGGTTTATACAAGGGCGATGTACTTGAGGACAATATTATGGAAATGGAAGAGGATGTAGATGAAGATGAAATGGGAGATAAGATACTGCGTGAAGAGTTTGACAGAGCACTGAAAGACCTGAGTCGAAACAATGCCCCGGGAGTAGACAACATTCCATTAGAACTACTGATGGCCTTGGGAGAGCCAGTCATGACAAAACTCTACCATCTGGTGAGCAAGATGTATGAGACAGGCGAAATACCCACAGACTTCAAGAAGAATATAATAATTCCAATACCAAAGAAAGCAGGTGTTGACAGATGTGAAAATTACCGAACTATCAGTTTAATAAGTCACAGCTGCAAAATACTAACGCGAATTCTTTACAGACGAATGGAAAAACTGGTAGAAGCGGACCTCGGGGAAGATCAGTTTGGATTCCGTAGAAATGTTGGAACACGTGAGGCAATACTAACCTTACGACTTATCTTAGAAGAAAGATTAAGAAAAGGCAAACCTACGTTTCTAGCAGTTGTAGACTTAGAGAAAGCTTTTGACAACGTTAACTGGAATACTCTCTTTCAAATTCTGAAGGTGGCCCCGGGAGCAGACAACATTCCATTAGAACTACTGATGGCCTTGGGAGAGCCAGTCATGACAAAACTCTACCATCTGGTGAGCAAGATGTATGAGACAGGCGAAATACCCACAGACTTCAAGAAGAATATAATAATTCCAATACCAAAGAAAGCAGGTGTTGACAGATGTGAAAATTACCGAACTATCAGTTTAATAAGTCACAGCTGCAAAATACTAACGCGAATTCTTTACAGACGAATGGAAAAACTGGTAGAAGCGGACCTCGGGGAAGATCAGTTTGGATTCCGTAGAAATGTTGGAACACGTGAGGCAATACTAACCTTACGACTTATCTTAGAAGAAAGATTAAGAAAAGGCAAACCTACGTTTCTAGCAGTTGTAGACTTAGAGAAAGCTTTTGACAACGTTAACTGGAATACTCTCTTTCAAATTCTGAAGGTGGCAGGGGTAAAATACAGGGAGCGAAAGGCTATTTACAATTTGTACAGAAACCAGATGGCAGTTATAAGAGTCGAGGGGCATGAAAGGGAAGCAGTGGTTGGGAAAGGAGTGAGACAGGGTTGTAGCATCTCCCCGATGTTATTCAATCTGTATATTGAGCAAGCAGTAAAGGAAACAAAAGAAAAATTCGGAGTAGGTATTAAAATTCATGGAGAAGAAGTAAAAACTTCGAGGTTCGCCGATGACATTGTAATTCTGTCAGAGACAGCAAAGGACTTGGAAGAGCAGTTGAACGGAATGGACAGTGTCTTGAAAGGAGGATATAAGATGAACATCAACAAAAGCAAAACGAGGATAATGGAATGTAGTCAAATTAAATCGGGTGATGCTGAGGGGATTAGATTAGGAAATGAGACACTTAAAGTAGTAAAGGAGTTTTGCTATTTAGGGAGTAAAATAACTGATGATGGTAGAAGTAGAGAGGATATAAAATGTAGACTGGCACTGGCAAGGACATCGTTTCTGAAGAAGAGAAATTTGTTAACATCTAGTATAGATTTAAGTGTCAGGAAGTCGTTTCTGAAAGTATTTGTATGGAGTGTAGCCATGTATGGGAGTGAAACATGGACGATAAATAGTTTGGACAAGAAGAGAATAGAAGCTTTCGAAATGTGGTGCTACAGAAGAATGCTGAAGATAACGTGGGTAGATCACGTAACTAATGAGGAGGTATTGAAGAGGATTGGGGAGAAGAGAAGTTTGTGGCACAACTTGACTAGAAGAAGGGATCGGTTGGTAGGACATGTTTTGAGGCATCAAGGGATCACAAATTTAGCATTGGAGGGCAGCGTGGAAGGTAAAAATCGTAGAGGGAGACCAAGAGATCAATACACTAAGCAGATTCAGAAGGATGTAGGTTGCAGTAGGTACTGGGAGATGAAGAAGCTTGCACAGGATAGAGTAGCATGGAGAGCTGCATCAAACCAGTCTCAGGACTGAAGACCACAACAACAACAACAACAACATACCTGAGGAGCGATTTAAAGTGGAACGACCACATAAACAAATTGCAGGTAATGCAGATGCCAGATTGCAATGTATTGCAAGAATCTTCTGGCAATTTAACCGACACACACACAGACAGAAGGTAGCTCACTAAATTTGATTATTGTATTCCCGTGAGGATCAATCAGTATATTGCTTCCTCCTACGTACACGTTGCGAAAAGACCGTGAAGTTTACCAGCAATCGTTATTCCAGCTACCATTCGCGACTGGGACAGGAAAAGGGGAAATGACAGTGGTATACAAAATACTCTTCACCCCTATACCGTAAGGCGGCACTCTGAGAATAGCTGTATCTGTTACATGAGTGCCTCGATGTGCTATGAATCCGCTAACGCCAGTGGAGATGCAAGTTTACGTTCGACCTCCAGCCGGAATCTAAAATTAGCGAGCACGGAGGACATGGACTGTGGATGAATAGTGGCGCTAGGCGAGAGTGTGAGCCGGCCGGGTGGCGCAGGGGTTAACACAGATGCCTAGTAATGAGGAGGTCTCAGGTTCGAGTCCTGGTCTGGCTTACATCTTCACTCGTCACCGCTCAGTCAGCATAAAGTCCCGATGCAGCTGATTTCATCAGTTCCTTCCTTTCCTTTTTTTCCTACCCCTCAATCTTCTGTTTACGTCAGATGAAGATGTAGATGTTCTACTTCAAAGAAATATATCTCGGCTTTCCCACACAGTATAATGACTTCTCCGTTTGAGATCTTGGCGAAAATAATGCGTCGCTAATGGATTTCCAGCGGCTACGACAGTAGGTGAGGTCATTATATTAGCCATAAAAAATTAATCATAAAACATTTACGTACTGGTCACTGCAATGACAGGTCGCTAAGGTAAACATGCGGGAAACGTTGAGAACTTTTAGTTGGGACGGGATGTTGAAACACGTGTGGGTTTGAAAGCCACGTAAATGGCACAGTTCTCGCGGGATGTGAGATGCCGGACGGCTTACAGGAGGAGGCTCCGCAGGGAGACGAGGGCAGCGCGCGCTCGCCGGCCTTGTAAATTGGGCAGCAGGTGTCGGGAGCCGGCCGCCGTTACCGGATCCGGAGGCAGCCGCGCTCTGCTGAGCTGGACCCGGGCGGGCTATTTCCCCCAGGACGCTGGCCGGCCACGTGATTAGGAAACCCGGCACTGTTTGCACAGCCGGGGGCGCCACGTGCGGCCCACTACGCCCTCTCCGGCGCTGCTCTCACCCGCGAATGTAATCTCGAGCCGACCCGCCGGATCCTTACCTTGGAACGTGTGACTTCCCAACCTTAAGCCATCCTCACACGGGACATCGATGCTGATGTAGAGCTGTACGAGTTTTGTGACGTCAGGGCCTCCAATTTCACGTTGAGGAAGCTTGAAAGACGAAATTAATTCTGGAATATTTCGACAAACTGCAACGGGATATTTAACCACAAAAACGCAAGAACGCTCTCTGCGTCTCAAGCAGAACTTGGAGTCGCCATATTGGATTTCGTCGTTTTCAATTGAAAATCATATCTTGAAGGCTTATAGCTTGCACCGTATGAATATAAGCCGCTTCAAAGCATCAACAAACTGAAGATTTCTCGAGAACGCGTCGTTATTAGTACGATTTGTTGTAATAAAACGATGGGAAACGTCATTCTTGAAGATAAATATTTTCGTGTTTGGTCTTTTTCGTATCATAGCATGCATGTTATGAACGTATGCCGTTTCAAGACAAGAGCACATTGAAGATTCATCCAATAATGTTATTGGTACGATTTTTCTTATAATTAAATCTCAGTTAATAACACACGGCCTTCACGAGATCATAACATAAAAGACACAGTTGTTATGTTGTAGACGTTCGGCGTAGTGCAGTGGATAGATTTGCTGAGTTACAGACATATGTGTAGCTCTCTCATGTGTCGGTATTTTAAAAATAAATTTCTTCATCCTCGCGTATCTAAAAGGTTCTGCGACTTTCTGATTACTTTAATAGAAGTTTGTTCCCCTAATATTCGATGGTATGTAAATACAAGTACACTCTTTGTTGTGGACATACCAAGAAACATGAACCAAAAAACTGCTAGATTGTTTTCTAGGTACCCGATGCGCTCGCGGACACACACACACACACACACACACACACACACACAAATATTTTTTTTCTATCAACTTGAGAGAATGCACTACTTGAAGCAAGATATTTCGCAATTTCTTGTTTCAAGTCTTACATTTCACATGTTCTAAAAACATCAGATAATCTCGTTCTTTCCTTTGGGAATTCAGTATGGAGCTCTGACAGAGCTCAGTGGATACACAGCTTCTTGTACACTCAAAATGAGAAGCACCTCCTCGTCCGGCACTAACTACTTTACGAACTGTTGTGCAAATTCTACCCATTGCTGCTCTATATCATGGTCGATTATCAGACCACACATTAATCGAAAATCAAAGCTGTGAACAGAAAAATAATTGACTACAAATAACTAAGACATTTAATACAGTCAAATAATAATCCATATCGTATTAACGGCGATTGTTACAACACATTTTACTGTATTGATCCGAAAGCAGTAATTTTCTATGTGGCGTGTCTCAGATAAATGTAAGATACAGTTATTCAAGAATTTTTATTAGTACAGTAGATCCAACTACCGATCAAACGGATCATTGATTGACAGTTAACCGTAAACGTTCCAGTCACCAAATTCAAATTTGCGCACCTGCTGTGTAGAAGTTCCGCTGCCCCTGAGCCGTCCAGTTCTGCCGTTTGCCCCTCCGTGCCAACCGTCGCTGTGGCTGCTCCACATCCACAACAGAACTTTCGTTTGTGACAGACCGTGATCTTGTGCCGTTCTCACTGCTGAATAAACGTGAGCGTTCTTTATTTCGTGTTTCAAATATATTAAAAATATTTCTCTGAAATATAGAGTTGGAAATCGGACATTAAAAAGAAAAGTGGTGCGATCAAAAATTTTGCAAGCATGCTTGACAGTGAACATGGAAGCTTGCATAGAAAAACGTTGAACATGGCAGACAACTAGGATTTAGACACTGCAGTTTATCCATACTCCATGCAAATAAGCAGATAAAGGAGAACAATACTGTGAGGAAGCGTTTCACTGCCCTGGTTAAAGGAAGAATGTGATGTTGCCCAGTTGCTTGAAAAAGTTTGTGAGTTTCAGCTCTAAATCAAAAACAAATTTTCGACTTCCTTTCCTAAACTGTAGACATACCATTTTGATCTTCCTGTCCCGTCGGGCATTGATTACTCATGGTATATTATCCGATGGATTCACATACAGTAGTAATTTTCCTTTTGGCCGACAGGTGCTTACATCTGAAATTGCTTCTTAAATACTTCCAGCAGCCAAATAATTTTGCTGAAATATATTGGGACGTACGTTAATCTAAAACTATTAGTAAGCTGAGTTAACACACATGTTTCCGCGGTATGTTTGCCTGAACAACCTCTATTATAAGTGTACACAAACTATCGTCTACTCCGATCACTGATTTCGTTATGGTTTAAGTTTAAAACTCTGGGATAAATGGGCATTGAAGACATGCAAGTCTGTAATCGAGTCCGGATGATAACTGGATAAATCTATTGCGTAATTGATATCTCCACAGTGTCTTATGTCATTAGTGCGCTACTATTGGTGATGCGCCGTACATTGTGTGGAGAGATCCTCTCCGTTAGTTTCATTTCTTGATCATCAAGACAATCACGACATTAAAACCGATGGGCACCGTGTGCACTACACACTACTACACGTGACATTTCGTAATAGTTTGGAGGAAAGTAACAACAAACACCTGCAGTAGTTTCCTGCCCAGGACATCAGCGTGGTGTTTCTGGTCTGTTCCTAAAGCTTGCTGTGCTCGCTGACTTTGAATTAAGTAGATTTCAATTCACAGCTATTTTGCCACCAATGTAAAACTAATCTAGACAGATGCATTTTAATTTTGTGATAAACTGTAACCAGAAAGGAAAATCGAGACTTTGCTCACGGTATCTCAGATCTCTGCGTTCGCAGCTTATTGCTGCGTTGCATACAATTATGGTCCCGCAGTCATGGCGACAAAGATATTTCCATACGGCCTTCTACCGCCGTAGGTGTAAGTTTCATTTCCGTGAAATTCTGCTCAACTTTTCATTTTTGAGTTTTTTATGTTTCTGTGAGCGCTATATATTTTAATCCGGAACGTAATTACTCGTAACACGTATTTCGGCGAGAGAATATTTGAATACGCCTGCATTGACAAAGCGCCCGTCGCAATAATAAAAATGAGTTTGTAGAGGCGCTTTGGTAGGGGATAGGAGGACGCCGACGCACGAATTAATTTGATGAATAGTACTTTGTTTAATATTCCGTTGAAGCTGAAGAGTCAGATATCTAAACTACAGCGCCATATATATCAAAAGCGTTTCTGTAACTAGCCAGATCTGTCACGCTGACAGCGACTTTTCATATGATTGAGAGAAAAGTATAAAACGTTGGTTCTTCTTCTTTTCGTAAGTTTTGTCCTCTCTAGGGCGAGCTTTGCTGTATTCATGTTTTTATTTAATTTAATTTTGCTCTGTTTTCCCTTCCTACCGCTACATCTTCCAGTTACCTGAGGGAGGGATTTCGTATGCACCACATGTCTGCAAATTGTGTAAACTTTGTTCTGTGTCCGATCGTGTTTTAACTGTCAGGGTATCGCATGTTCTCAGGAGGGATGTGGGAACCAGCCCATCATTTGCGCAAAGCAGGGTGAGTAACCGCCTAAAAATTACAAGCAGGCCTGTGCGACAGACACGGTCGTTAGTTCGCCACGCGGATCCGATCCGGATGAGGCTCTCCTTCCGGTCGCTCAAACTAGCGGGATGCGTTGCGCGGTACTCTGTAGGAGAAAGATAAAACTGCTATTACCAGTACTTAACACTCCTGTTACCAAGAAGTGGACGTTAATTACCGAACCATTTTCGTCATTACAAAACAACAATAAAAGACAATGAGAAGAGCTTTCTTGCACAATACAGGCCCCTAATGCCATGATAAATTGTTCCGTAATAGACAGTGACTGTACTGTGTATTTCAGCTCTTGACCCTGCAGGGAACTGCGTTACACGGGGAACAGTCGTTGGCGGCTTTAAACCAACCCTCACCCAATCTGTTTGCCGGTTTGCTTTCCGGCTTTCTGACCGCCCTAAATAATTTAGTGGCTTTTATCACCGGAACCGTTAGTGAACTTCTGCGTGCGGCCCATTTATATTCTGGTAAACGGAATTAACTCTTAAGTCCCGGATGAGGTAGGAGATTTTAATTTGGAGTGAATACATTGTTTGGATATCAGGGGAATGGAGCAGCAACGACCTGCTTGATTCAGATGTGAAGGTAGCGCAGTTTGCTTCAACGACTTCACGTCAGTTCTGGACCCGTTGTCTGCCAAACGCCGTGGCTGGTCTGTCACAGCACCACTGTCCGCTGCAGGGCGTGGTGATTATCAGGTAGAGCCACTGGCCGACGCTGAAACATCATTTCGAGCTGCAGCGTTTTTAAATTTTTCTCAATATGTCGGTAACCAGTCGAGTAAGAGACTTTCTTTGGGTGGGGGGGGGGGGGGGGGGGTAGGGGACAATTACCGTTACGTGGGGATCATAAAACATGAAAATAAAACTTGTTACGAGACGTAAACCTTAAATTTTTGCATTTAACTCCGCTTACAAAGACGAGCTCTACACGAATAGTAGTTTACGTAAGTGTCGAGAGATTTTTTCTTACCTCTGACTGAGTATTAAACAGTTACGAGGAATGTCTACCACGTGTTAAGTAATGTGTGAGTCCTAAAGTTATTATTAAATAATTAATAACTTCATAAATAAATAAACATGCACTGGAAGAAATGAGTCATCAGACAACTTATTCTGTTTCTGGTTGTCGTAAACCAAACCGTGCTCATTAATATTCGATGACACGTTGTTGTAAAAAATTAAGATAAGAGAAAGGTTAGCTTTCAGGTACACGCTGTCAAATCCAAAACATCTTTCATGTGAGGATTTGTCGAAGGATGATTTGGATACATTCTTACCACTTCCTTTACTTTACGTCTTCATTCTATATTCGGGTCACTGTTTTATTCGCGACCATGTCGCTTACCAGTTTGCCACCTTAAATGTTGAGGCATTTTTTTTTTCTGTAATAGTCTGGCACCGCGCGGCCGCTACGGTCGCAGGTTTGAATCCGGCCTCGGGCATGGATTTGTATGATGTCCTTAGGTTAGTTACGTTTAAGCAGTTCTAGGGGACTGATGACCTCAGGTGTTAAGTCCCATAGTGCTCAGAGCCATTTGAACCATTTTTTGCTGTAATAGGTGCTCAAAAAGGTTCCGTTCGAAGGCCGTACGGTCCAGAATCGGTATGCCAATCAGGCAAAATCGCCGTGAACAGTGAGGCAATGATCCCACCAAAGCACCAGGTTGAAGATAACATTTTCGTAAAACACCTTGCCCTACTGCGTGAAGAAGTCCGCAACTGCCTACTAAACGTCCTCGTCAGAAAAGAATCGCAGACCTTTCAAGGCCTTTTTAAGGCACGGCAGGCGTGATAATCGCGTGGGGAGAGAGCAAGAGAATAAGGCGGGTGCTCGAGTGTCTCCTGCTTAAGTTGGCGTCACTTCCGCGTTACACTTTTGCTGTACGGGGACATGTATTATCATGAAGAAGCAGCACCCCTTGTCGCCGCTGGTTTTCGACACACATGCCGTTCCATATACATTCTTCATTCTCCGATTACTGCCTACCAGTGTTTGTTCTTCGACAGCCAAAAAGGAACAACAGCACGTTGCTCCTGTTTGGACGCTTTCAGTAATAACGTCGCCATTGTTCACACTTCCGCATTTATCGCTTGCACACCGGAAAGATACAAATGTCAGTCTAGTACTTTGCCGACAAGTTCATGGTTATATTCCAGCATCGGAGTCGCGCTACGTTGCATATACACTGCAGCAACGCTCTCAAACGGAAACTTTTTGATCGCCTTTTGAAACTTTAAAAGAATGTTCACCACTTCCAAGTGAGTAATGGGTACCGCCGTGGAGATTGCAAGATAGAAATTACCTACCGTCACGCAGAAACATTAGTGCCTACATTAAAGATATTTAATCTCCCTAAGAGAGACTTCGAAATGTTTAGAATGTTGAGCCATGATACCCTGTCGGTTTCACGTTCTAGTTTTAAATTCTGCACCTTCCACGTTAGATTATCGTGTTTTTAGCCTTCACCTCTGTCTAGCATTTCCCGGAATGGGCGCGCTAATTGGACGAGAAAGATTTGAGAACGTAGGTCACCAGCGTGAAAGCTCTCGCGCGAAGCCGTGCGGGCGTATCTCACACGCTATCTGGCGGCGGACATTCGTCACCTGCCGAGGCCGCGTCGGCCGCTCTGACAAACCGCTCGCAGATCGCGCCGATAAAATATGGCAAACGGGGTAATTTAACATTCTAACGCCACACGTCTCCGGGTCCGTGTAAAAACGGGAAACGCGAGCAACGGCCTTCACAGGGCCGGCGAATCTTGAGTCATTTAACGCGGAAAAGTGTCGGTGCCCTGTATTTCTGTTTAACACTGATCTCATTAACACCTCTTAACGTCACTTTAACAGGGGATTCAATCTAGCTACAATGCTCCTGGTACGTTTTTGGCTCCAGTTATCATCAGAAAGTGACATAAGCACACGGTACAAAAAATTAGTCACCGCCGGAACACATCACGCCAATACCGCGAAAGATCGCCTCTGGCATTCATAAAGGCCTTAGAAAGAGAATTCACGTATTTCTTCAGGCATGCCACATCCAGTTGAAGCCACTTCTTGATGATCAGATTCCGTAGAGTTGCGACATAGCGGAGATTTTCGTTTCTAGCTGTTCTTGGTAGTCCCAGACATTACCTACACGATTGAGGTCAGGTTATTTAGCAGACCATCCGACGTGCGTTAGGGGATTTGAGTGTCCGTGAAAGCAAAAAGTTACGCGTACAGCACTGTGAGCAAGGCTGTTGTGAAGGAAGGGAGTGTTTTCGTTCTGGTCTTCACTTTTAAAACTGATTTGATGTAGTTCCCCGCGCTACTCTATCCTGAGCAAGTCTCTTCACCACCGAATAATAACTGTCCATTTTTAACCAGGTTGCTGAACCCCCCCCCCCCTTCCATCTCAAACTTCCCAGTAGTACTAAACTGACGATTCCCTGTTGTCCTAAGAATGTGTTCTATCAATTGATCCCTTCTTTTAGCCAACTTTCGCTCAGATCTCATTCCTTGCTAATTCTACTAAGTATCTCTTCATTTATTAGGTGATCTATCAAAAAAATGGTTCAAATGGCTCTGAGGACTATGGGACTCAACTGCTGTGGTCATCAGTCCCCTAGAACTTAGAACTACTTAAACCTAACTAACCTAAGGACATCACACACACCCATGCCCGAGGCAGGATTCGAACCTGCGACCGTAGCAGCAGCGCGGCTCCGGACTGGAGCGCCTAGAACCGCACGGCCACCGCGGCCGGCGGTGATCTATCCATCCAGTCTTTAGCATCCTTTTGTAGCACCACATTTCAAAAGCTTCTTGTCTGAACACTTTATCGTCTTTCGTCCACACTTCACTTCCATACTAGGCTACTCTCCACAGAAATAGTTTCAGGAACAGCTTCCTAACTTTTAAATTTATCAAATGAAACTATATGGTCTCCTCCATCCTCAATACAGATTCCCATTCACACCTTGGCCCATTTGGCGCTTCAGAGACTCTCCAAATGTCTCTGGAACCATGAAGTTCGATGTGACTAAAGCACCTACGTCTGGGTTTCGGGCGTGATCCCCCGTTTCGTTCGAAGCTGAGGTGCTATTCCAAATTTTCCAATACAACTGGAGAGCGTGTGCAATGTTGTTCGTTTTTAGGGGAAATATCAAATGGACTGAGTCGTGAATGGGAATTTGGAGAAAGGGATCTAGGATAGTCTCTATAGTTGAACAAAGCCACTGTGCCAAGGCGGCATAGTGGTCAGCCCATCTGTCTAGTGAGCAAACACTCGGGTTCGCATCCCGGCCTTTGTAAAAATTTTCATTCGTTGCTTCAATCTGCATATATACTTAAATTTATATTCAATGTGAACAAATTTCTGTTCTTCAGAATCACTTTCCATATCACTGCCAGTTTGCATTTTTATATCGTCTCTAATTCGGCCATCATCAGTTATTTCATTGCCCGAATTACGAAATTCATGTACTACTTTTGGTCTCTCATTTCCTGGTCTAATTCCCTCTGAACTACCTCTTTTAATTCGACTACATTCCTTGCCCTTGCTGTGCCTTTGTTAATGTTCATCCTACATCCCCCTTTCAAGACAGTATCCATTCCGTTGAACTGCACTTCCATGTCCTTTGCTGTAGAAGGGAGTGTTCAAGCATACTCATCTTGAAGACGTAGAAGAAACGGCAACACATGTTTACCGAAATGTCAAAATATTCAACTTGATCTGTGCACACAATAACCTGAAAGAGTTGGCCAACTGATGGTACGAAAGACGCCAGAAAAACATCACAGAACCATATTCATCCTGAAATACACCTTCAATATGCTTCACTTAAATGCCTCACTGGGAATCGGTGCACTCGATGCCAAGTGTCATTTAAAAAGACGCAAAGTCGCGACTCTTTGCACCACACTACACGCCTCAGTGCCGCTGTGAGCTATGGCCTTTCCCGAGTTACGTCTGCTGTTGTCCGTTGCACGCAGTGCCCTTCACAGTGTTAACTCATAAAGAGCTTGAGATACACCAGCAGTCACTGACGACAGCAGTTCCTCTCGCTACTGGTGAAATTCAGTTTTTATGAAACTAAGTAACTAAAATAAAGTGGTATAGACGGCGCAGTTCCGATAAGTGCCCACTATCCTAGCCTTCATGATATCTTACACATTGCCATGTCTCAGGTAGGTGAATAAAGTCCAGTCCTGCACTAATTTACGAGATGTGTTTAACTGGAATGAAAGGGCATGTGGTTGTCGTAACGGATGTTATTGCACAGCTTAGTGGTACGTACCAGTTGCCAACAATTATCTTCATACTGTGGCACTGTTTTGTAATCTGCAAAGTACTTACTATTTGGTCTCAGTTTCTTACAATGATTTGATAAAGAGCTTAGGCTCGAAACTAGTCAGGAACTACTAAAGAAAATTAATACTGGACTTGGACAGTTCTCTGCAATTTATTGCATAATTTGGTTCCTCTCGCGGTTGAAACCGACTGCTAGTGACAAGGCGTGACACTTCTCTCCGGCCTCTACTGATTAGGCCTACGCCCTGTTTCATGGCTACGATTGGTACGCCATTCCTTGTAGATACGGCGACATACCAACAAATTGGAGAAACAGTGGTTGTGGGCACGTCCACAGGGTAACTCCTTTCTGCCATTCTGTCATCTTATTGAGCATTTTCCGTACTATCTACTGTCAAATACTTCACTGCCATGACTTACGTGCTTGGTGGAGGGTCACACTTCCGCGTCGAACCAGTTCTACAGGGCTCAAAAACGACCAGCGTGCTCTTTAAGGCTGTGACTAATGTTCTGGCCAGAGAGCTTAGTAGAACCTTCACTATCCCAGTCGTTGCAAATCGTTGATGTGACGCGGAGCAGTAGCAGGAATACTACCGACCGCATTGCGCTTCTTAGCGAGCAGTAAACGATGTAATCAAACAAGTGTGTGCGTGTATGTGTGTGTGTGTGTGTGTGTGTGTGTGTGTGTGTGTGTGTGCGTTTGTGGATTAAGGGCGTTCGAAGACGAGGTTACCAGCGCCCATGCGGAAAATGGTCGAAGCGAATGTGGTTAAACGCAGAAAATACGATAAAAGGAGTAAGAAACAATCTGAGATTAAATTGCACCCAGTCTCTCCCAAGTAATGAAACAAGTCTGGGAGGCACACGTTTATGGTGGCAGTGTCGTACCAATAAAACTGCCACCTCTGATTCTTTAGAGAATCGAACTGCCATGTGTTTAACAGTTTCAAACGTCTGATTGCTTTCCAAATGAGTTAACGTGTTAAGTATCTGACATGAAGCACGTAAGCAAGAAAGAGTATAGAAGAAATCTAAAATTATGTTTAAAGTGTGTTGTAATTTTCCAGCTGCTCTCATTATCACTGGATAATTTGTGTTACGTTCACGCATGTCGTTCTTTATGAAGTCTGCGCTGTCCCCGCCCCACTGATGAGTTTTATTATTTGCGTAGTTCGGCTCTGTCTTAATGTTGGCTAAATTCGTCGAGTGAAAGAAGGGACGGCGCAGCTGATGAAGAAAATGTCGCCTATGGCGATCATTCACCGGTAACTGACGCTGTCTGACTGCTTCTCGTAATAACTCTTATTCAGAACTCCTTTTGTACAATAGTCACAGCGATTTATTTCTGATACCTGTGTACAGTCGGCTCTTGAGGTACCGCCTACTGCGTTACCGGCCGTTAAGTTGCTTCTTCTACTTTCGCCGTTATACACAAAGTTCCCCATTATACATTCTTCGTTTTTTTTTTCCGAAGTCCAACAACCGCCTCGGAGTATCCCGCCGCCGCGACTCTGGACCTCAATGGAGCGACGTCATCAGCCTCACTGTGTTTGCTCCATGGCGGCCCGCTGCTTGCCGCGTTAACGAAAGTCCGCGCCGGTTGCTGGCTCGGTGTTTGAATTATCTGCACATATAAAAATCAAAAACTTCCGCACTATTTAAGCACATAACTAACAAATCCTAAACCGCAACTCAATTTTATCATTTAATTAGAATTTGTGCTAGGCCAGGGGCGATAGATGGTGCATGCAACTGACCACTTGTCGTCTGTTACACCACAAGTCTTGGCTCCTGAACTGCGTCGGACAGTGATATCATTTTGCGGGTACAGTCCGGGATGCTGTCTGCAAAATATATAGCGCACGCAGTTAATAGTAAAGAAGTAGTAAAACGTCGTGCCGGATGCTGAAGTCTGATTGCGTGAACGACGAAAATATACGAAGCGATAAACTTTTCTTGGCCGGCCGCGGTGGTCTAGCGGTTCTAGGCGCTCAGTCCGGAACCGCGCGACTGCTACGGTCGCAGGTTCGAATCCTGCCTCGGACATGGATGTTTGTGATGTCCTTAGGTTAGTTAGGTTTAAGTAGTTCTAAGTTCTAGGGGACTGATGACCTCAGATGTTAAGTCCCAGAGTGCTCAGAGCCATTTCAACCATTTGATAAACTTTTCTTCATTTCATCATTTCGGCGAGACCGTCAGCGAGAAAAAGTCTCGTAGAGGTTTTAAATTCATACATATTATAAAAATGGATGTGTGTGTGTGTGTGTGTGTGTGTGTGTGTGTGTGTGTGTGTGTGTGTGTGAACTATTTGACCGATTCCTGGTGGCTCGCAACAAACTTTACACATAATTTCAAACCTTTACAGAATTTTTTCTCCCTGACAACCCCTACAAAATGGTGAAAGGAAAAATGTTTATCGCTTACTATTTTTCCGCTGTTCAAGCAGTAAAAGCACCACATGAGGCATGACGTTATAATTTATTTGGCCGAGCGGTTCTAGGCGCTACAGTCCGGAAGCGCGGGACTGCTACGGTCGCAGGTTCGAATCCTGCCTCGGACATGGATGTTTGTGATGTCCTTAGGTTAGTTAGGTTTAAGTAGTTCTAAGTTCTAGGGGACTGATGACCTAAGATGTTAAGTCCCATAGTGCTCAGAGCCATTTGAACCATTTTTTAATAATTTATTTAATCTTTACTACTGATTGTATTCGCAACGCGTTTTACAGACAGCATGCATATAGGCCACTCAGTGTCAGTGAAAATTATTTCACTGCACGACACACATTTCAGGAGATATGACGTCTTAAACAATGAGATGCGTGAAAAACTGCCACCTCGTGCCTAACGTTTAAATTTTTTGCTATTGACTCCATTCTCAAAACATATTGCAGACAGTAACCGCACATGCCGCTGAATGTAACTACAAAATTATATCATTGTACGACACAATCTTCAGGAGAGACGACTTCAGAAACATTAAGTACAAGGCCAGACGCCGCGCGGGACGGGCGTGGTCGCACCGCTATAAATAAATGTCTGGACAACGTCGGGTTTCTCCGCTAGTTAAGTATCAGATCTGTTGGAAATCGCTTAAGTTCTCTCATTCTCAAATGCTGTATACATCTGGGTAATTTGCATGCTGTGAGTTACCGTGCCTCAAAATATATACACAGTTTGTAACTGCAATACGTGTCCTGCTGTGAGAAATCCTTAACATAACATTATATCTCTTAATGAGCAGATTGGCACCATTTTAAATCTTTCATTTTGGTCAATAATTGTATGAAATACTAAGGACAAACCTTTTATTGCCTCTGGAAGCCTCTACATAGGCAACCTGCAAGCAGAAACGTGTAGCGTGTTATCCGCTCGGTAATACAGGTGGTGCCGCCACCCCTACAGGAAGAGTTCGGAGCCAGAGCGCCGTCCGGCCGGACGCTGGCCGCGCAAAGCCGTCGCAGCGGCGATCAGCCATTCAGGACGGCTCGGCACGTCTTAGCGCCTCCATTGTTCCCGCTGCCCATTGTGAGGAAGCGAGCATTCCGACGCGGCGCGACGCACCACGGGGCGTTTTGTCCGACTTTTTTTCGGTGCGCGAAGTGTCCGGCATTACGCGCAACCGGCGCGCCGTCTTTTGTCTCGCGGCCGGAGGCGCTGTAATTCCGTCACTCGCCGCTTCCGCTGCCCAAGATGGCGTCACAACTCTTCGCGATCTGTGCGCGTTCAGTATCGACGAGACCCCTCCGACGTCGCTGAAAGAGTTTTCGCGTGCGGTCCCCGCTGCGCCCACTTGATAGAATTAGAATGCTTCCGCTGTCCCCGGCGTCCCTTTGAATCCGACGTCCCTCGATTTCGCACGCCCCGCCACCCTCACTCACTGCCGACTCCCCCGACACGGCGCTTCTTTTGTTTGTCGATGGATGCCGTCAAATGAGAGCGACGTTCGTCGCCCAGCCCGGTCCGGTCCGAGGCTGCGAGCAGCGGTCGATCGATGAGCCCACCGTCAACGAGAGAGTTTGTCCAAAGCGCGGGTGACAAAGGTAAACAAATACAAAACGGAAAATCGAAGTCAGAAGCCGCCATTAAACGCGAGTATTTTTTTAGAAGCATTTATTTATTCTCTGTTCATGCGACGTTTTTATTATCACCTTGAAAGAAAACGGATGTTACTAGAATTGATGCAGTGGAGATGGGTTGCATCATTTCATTTTGGCTCCTCTAGCGTCACACTGCGATATTTTGACGCGGGTATTTCAGCATCTGCGAGAGCTGTACACTTATACTTGCAAATAAACCAAAAATAATTACGGAACATTGTTTGAGGTGGCAGTTAAAATACATATTGTGATAGTTTCTTCCAGTGGCGGAATTTAGTATCTCATAATTTCTATATAGGTATCACAAATTTTGATTTTCAATCCACTGCGACGCACATACTGCGAAGTGTTTAAGCTTTCCGGCTGAATTAAATATGTGCTTCGCCCTCTTTTGCTTAAAAAAATTCAGAGAAAATTTGAAAAAGTTGTCAAACCGATTGTCAGTCTAACAAAGAGCAGAGATTTGTCTGTCATGAGTTACTACCAGCTCGCCATTGCTTTCAGTACAAACGGTGAATTTTTAAACTTTGTAATCCTAAATAAAGACCAAATTAGTGATCCAGCAATGAAATCTAGCTAATCTTATTGCCGTCACCATCCATTCCTTAAGAGGCACTTGTATACAACGTTCGAATATCTCTAATTTATATACCAAACAGTACGTATTACACAGTCACGTATATACACACCAAATACCTGTAGCTTCCCGCATGAGCAGCGCACTTGGGCAAGAATTTATCTACCATTGGAGTTTGCCAACATCCAAGCCGGAGCTTGCAGCTGATTGCCATGTACTGAATACGGAAGGAACGAAAACTAGGATCTAACCTCCCGTCAATGACGATGTCATTAGGGACGGAGCAACCACTCTCAATGAACAAGGATGAAGAGTGATAAATGCCGTGTACTTCCCAAAGGAACTATCTCTATATTTACCTTAACTGGTCTAGGGAAACCCCAGAAAATCTTCAACTCAGTGGCCAGACAAGGATCTGAATCCATCTCCTGAATGTGGCTGCAGTGACCTTGTTATCAGTAACTACTATCTAAGAGAGTTAATACACAATGAATGTTCATCTCGCACCGACAACTTTGTTCACGGCATCCTAAAAGGACAGCACAGCCTACTTATGTCAGGCCGGCCGGAGTGGCCGTGCGGTTCTAGGCGCTACAGTCTGGAACCGCAAAACCGCTACGGTCGCAGGTTCGAATCCTGCCTCGGTCATGGATGTGTGTGATGTCCTTAGGTTTGTTAGGTTTAAGTAGTTCTAAGTTCTAGGGGACTTATGACCACAACAGTTGAGTTCCATAGTGCTCAGAGCCATTTGAACCATTTGAACTTATGTCAGCCCTTTAGGTCCTCTTGAATTAAGAAAACCTCTCCCTTTCTTGAAGGATATCATTTCACCTAGCAGATAGATTCCATCGACGCCCAAGGATGCACGTCGAGCATTTTGTCCGAGTCAAAAGTGCTTGAAAACTTCTTTCTTTGTTGCCTTTCCTTCACATTTCGTTCTCTGCTCCATGGATTAAATTGGGCTGTTTTTGACCCGGTTCATTATACGGTTCTTTTCATCAAATACTAGATGAACTGGTAGTGGAAGCAGAGGAGCTCCAGTATTTAGCTGACAACCAAGAAAAATCTCCCGAGAACCTTGGTCGCACTGGGGGATTGGAACTGTTTTCATTTATTTCTGGAATAATGCCATATACATTGTAGAACGCTTTTTCGAGGTAGACAAATCCTATGAACGTGTCTTGATTTTTTTTTTTTTTTTTTTTAGTCTTGCTTCCACTATCTACCATTTCTAAAGACTAACTGATCATCATTCTAACGCATCCTCAATTTTCTTTTCCATTATCTTGTGTGTTATTCTTGTCAGCGACTTGCATGCGGGAGCTGTTAAGCTGATTGTGCAACAATTGTCGCACTTATCGGCTCTTGCAGTTTTCGGAATTGTGTGGATGAATTTTTTGCGCCAGTCTCATACATTCTAACAGTCGTTTTCAGAATGAGATTTTCACTCTGCAGCGGAGTGTGTGCTGATATGAACTTCCTGGCAGATTAAAACTGTGTGCCGGACCGAGACTCGAACCCGGGGTCTTTGCCTTTCGCGGGCAAGTGCTCTACCAACTGAGCTGCCCAAGCACGACTCTCGACCCTTTCTCACAGCTTCAGTTCTGCGAGTACCTCGTCTCCTACCTTCCAAACTTCACAGAAGCTCTTCTGCGAAGTCGTTTTGTTTCCACCTCCCCCCATGATTTTAGAAATTCTGACGGAATGTCATCTATCCCTTCTGCCCTTCCAGAGACCTTTTGCATTCCGATTCCAATACTGGAACCCCTGTCTCTTCCATATCGACTGCTGTCCCTTCTTAAAGCGCTGATTCGGCCAGTGACAGCTCCGCAGGATTCGGGATGCGCGGGCTGCGGCGCGGCGCGGCGGCTGTCAGACCGTGACCTGGCCTGAATGCCACGCACGGGCGCAGAGTCGCCGGACCTCAGGCCGCCGTCGCTGTGCGTAATTACGCGGACGTGGGCGCCGTCCGGCCGTGTCTGATGAGCGGCCGGCGCCGTCACGCCACCAGCGCCGGCGCCGGCCCCCACTGCGTCTCTCTCCACTATAAGTCATACTAAAATCCCTGGAGCGGCTCAGCAACAGAATCACCTCATTGCTCGAGTTTGTTTTCCGGCTTAACCTTGCACGCTGTCATCTTTCGATACTTTTTTTCGTAACGGATTAAGGAACGCCCTGACTCCGTCGACTACGGCTGATGAAACTACACTGTCAGAAAAAAAATCGACACACACTTTTAGAGGTTTCCATTTCATTCAAGGTTTATTTTTCAACCATAAGGAGTACATAAAAGACTACATTTACAGATCATCAGCACCATTGGTTCTGAGGTACCAGATATTGATCCATGCAGGACACCCATATACGGGCAGCAATGCAGGCGTTGACTCTGGCCTCCAGTCTATCGTACAGGGACGAATACTGTCCTGGAGATACATTACTCGACCTGTTCATGTAGTTCTGTAAGTGTTGTTGGTTGACGAGCCGCACGAGCCACTTTTTGTCCCATCATGTCGAACAAGTGTCGAACAAGTCTGGAGATCGTGCTGGCTAGGGAAGTTGCCGCACATCTTGTAGAGCATGTTGAGTTTCACGAGCAACGTGTTGTCGAGCATTATCCTGTTGGAACAACACATCACCTTCCTGTTGCAAGACTGGCGAAAGAACAGTTCTAACAACATTCTGCACGTACGGAGCGCTGGTTGGTGTCCCCAGACCATAAAGCATGGGAGGGAGTGGGGGGGATGGGAAGGGGGGCAGTATGTCTTGGACGAATACACTCTAAGAGACAATGCTTACCAGCTCTACGTCACACGGGCAAACGATCATCACCTGCATGAAGGCAGAATCTGCTTCCATCGCTGAAGACCACGGCGCACCAATCCATCTTCTGACCTTCTGATCTGACGGGACCAGTCGAGTCGTGCACGTCGATGCTGTGGCGTGAGTGGAAGACGGACTGGAGGTGTGCGTGCCAGTAGTCCCACTGCTAAAAGCCGGTTCGCAACAGTTCGTGTTGACATGACTTGGCTTACAAAACCTCTTATTTGTGCTTCGATAGTTGCAAGATTTTCCCCTGCTGCTCTTACAATACGATGATGTCTAATGCGGTCGTCTGTGCTGTGTGGACGTCTAGAACCTCGTCAACGGGTTTGAGACTGGTCACATGACCGGTGTACCAGCATCGTTGCACAACTGACGTAACACCTCCAACTTGTGTACCAGTTCTCCGAAAGGACCATCCAGCCACACAAAAGGCCACAATTTGACCCCTTTTGAACTCGCCCAGTTGGCTGTAAGAAGCACGAGTGTGTCTCCGTGGCATGGTTGCCTGCTTGCTTCACACGTCTGCGCCACGCTGAGCCTTCTGGCTGCGAGCGCTCTCTGTTGAAGGGTAGACACAGATAGCGGTCTAGTAGCTGTGCCACTACGCCATATGTTGGCGGACGACGTTGAAACCATTATCAGTACATCTGCTACACCCCATATGGCGTATGCTGTCATGAGATCAAAATCAACGTCATCTTCCCAAGTGTGTATTTTTTTCCCGCAGTATATTTTATTACGGTTTTTATTTCAGGTGTTACCTCACCCCTCCAACCTAAATGCACTATTACAGAAGCCGTATATTGCAATTGTGTCTTCAGTGCGTGAGTGATTTGGTACAGCTGTCCATGTTACTCTATCCTGTGCAAAGCTCTTAATCTTTGCATAATTACTGCAGCCTACATGTATTCTAACGGCTATTAGGAAAATAAGGTCCTATCGGTCACGAAATGGCAACCACTGCGAAAATCAGAAATATTTTATTTGCAAGTGTTTTATTTGCAACAGCTAGCTACACGTTCCCACTACTTCTCTACATAGTCGCCATTCCGAATTAGACATTTGTCCTAGCGTTGTACCAACTTTCTAATACCCTCTTCATGGAAGGCAACCGCCTATGCTTTACGCCAATTCTGTACGCCTGTCTACAGCTCGTTGTTTGCGCCGAAATATTTTCTCTGTAGCCAGTGGTTCATGTGAGCAGAGATGAAACTCAGGGGGAGCCAATTATGGACTGTATGCTGGGTGATGAAACGCTTCCCATCGGTAATGTGTCAGGAGTGTCTTCATTGTCCGACAATTATCGTGAAGAAGGAAACTCATGACAGTTATGTTATGTGGACTGCGTGACATCAGGCGAAATATCTAACCAGACCCTAATACTTGGCGCCCGCATCTCGTGGTCGTGCGGTAGCGTTCTCGCTTTCCACGCCCGGGTTCCCGGGTTCGATTCCCGGCGGGGTCAGGGATTTTCTCTGCCTCGTGATGGCTGGGTGTTGTGTGCTGTCCTTAGGTTAGTTAGGTTTAAGTAGTTCTAAGTTCTAGGGGACTTATGACCACAGCAGTTGAGTCCCATAGTGCTCAGAGCCATTTGAACCATTTGAACCTAATACTTGGCGGGAGACACTGTTTTCTAGGCATATTTACGTGCTCACTCACTGTGCGCTCAGAAGTGAAAAGAGTGACGTGACGCGATTGACGAGCATACTAGAGATATTGCTCGACACATATCTGCAAAGCATCATCGAATTTACACTGTGGTTTCCATTTCGCGCCTGATCGGACATACTTCCGGAATAGACCTCGTACTTTCATGCCTAGGACTGCCTAACAATTCTTATCCTCCACACTTTTCTCTATTACCAAACAGACACTAACTTGATGCCTCAGGATGTGCCCTAGCAACCTATCCCTTGTTTAATCTAATTGCACAATAAATTTCTTCCCTACCTGATTCAGTTCTGAATTTCCTCATTAGTTACGCATTCTATCCATCTAATTTTCAATTTCTTCTGTAGCTACTGTTCTCTTCTTGTCTGAACTGTTTATCGTCCACGTTTCAAACACGGAAATATGCCAGATGTAACGGGTATAAGTTCCAATATTATTATATGTGGTATCTTAATATGTCCACACATCAGTGTGTGAGTTGTTTTTTCTCTGCGTCGAACAATCTTCCCATAAACACACCACAAGTTTTACGACCTGGACATGAAGTGAACTACACCTGTCTGTATAGACAATCCTTTCGCCTCCACCCAATCACACTTAAGTGCCAATCTGCTGCCCAGGGGTAATAAGCTTTAATGGTTTGTTTGTGCCACGAGTACTAACCAGCATAAAAACATACTACTCACAATAACTATGATTATTAGCCTGCAGGTGACGTAAATACTGGTGTAATGTTGATCAGGGCACAGTCCTCAGTCACCAACACAAATATCTGCACTTAACACCAGTACACACTGTATATTTCACAAGATATTACAATCCAGACAAATATCTTCAGAAGTACTTCGTAACACTTAAATGTAAATTGGATGTTAACAAATTTATGTTTCCCATATACACTTTTCTTACTGTTACTAGCCGGGTTTTTTATCCTCTCATCAGTAATTTTTCCGCCCAGACAACAGTAATCATCTACTACTCCCACTGTTTCATTTAACGGTCTTATTCTCTCAATATTTCCTTTCCATTATACTTGTTTAGCTTTTGTTGATGTTCATATTTTAACCACTTTTCAAGACGCTGTTCTTCCATGTCTTTTGCCGTCTCTGACAGATTGCATATTTAATTTATTAACATTTATGTTATAAATTTTCACAAGCATCGCTTTCGAAATATTGACACAGTGTCAGTAAACAGAGTTGGCCTCCCTTTTGCATGTGAGGTTAGAACACAATGTTATGTATCTAATAGGAACCATGTTTTATAGATTTTTTTTTACATTACCGACTTCCTTATACTTTATCGACAAGATTCGTCTTTTTGTTGCGTCATTATGTATAACACCGGATAAAGTTGGAGATTTTTACGAGATGTGGTATCAGGTTCCTAACAGAGGTATGTCAACATTACGTGTAAAGACACGCAAAATGTGTTTATAGTGCGCTGTGTTAATATTTCGGTAACCACGCTTGTGTATAGGAAGAATAAAATGCGAGTATAGAGAACAAATATTAGGCCTGCAATTTGTTACCTATGACCAGCAACCTGCTTGTATTTCGCACAGGCACTACGTGTCCTGCGTAACGGTAATGAATTATATGAACAAACCTTTCGTGAATCAGCCTCTGTATTAGCGAAAATCATATCAAAATCTGTTCCTGAGATTAGCCTTCAAATGCGGACAGTAACACATGGAGGGAAAGTTTATTCATAATGTGTAGTGTTGAGGACCTACAGTCCAGTATGACTCTTATTTTATTTCATTTTATTCAATGGGCTCTACAAACTGAGTGTCAACAATTAATGTTGAGATAACTGTCTCTTGAAACGCGTATTTGAATTGCATCAGGGACTATTAAAGTAGCTGAATGCAAATAGTTTTTACTGACTGATTTATTCTCGTCACATGCTCCGCCTTACTCTCACGTCAAGAAGAGCTTCTTACTAGAGGGACCAGTGCCAGTATAATAACTCTCAGGATTGTTCACTGGCTCAGAGACCGAGTGGGTTGGCGCAGTGGTTACCGCACTGGATTCGCATTCTGAAGGACGACGGTTCAAACCCGTGTCCGACCATCCTGATTTGGGTTTTTCCGTGATTTCCCTAAATCACTTCAGGCAAATATCGGGATGGCTCCTTTGAAATGGCTTGGCTGTTTTCCTTCCCCATCCTTCCTAATCCGAGCTTGTGCTCCGTCTCTAATGCCCTCGTTGTCGACTGGATGTTAAACACTAATCTCCTCCCCCTCCGGCTCAGAGTTAGGCAATTTAACAAAACAGTAATCGTAAGGTACAACTTAAAGGCCTTTCCGTCCGGTGCATTAGTCCCGTATGCCAAGCACGAAAGAAATAGACGATCTTCGGTTGTGTAGGATGATTTGTGCCTAATATGACGCCATCAATTTTCTGTTGCCTTCAAAAGTTCAGGATTTTGTGTCACGACGTCATTTGACCCCCGATCTGTTGTGTAACGTTGTCACAGATTGTTCCCCTCACGGCGAAGGTCCACCGAGATCTTTATGTCAAGGTGACTGCAGCGCCAGATGAGGTGACGACATACCCGTTAGAGCAGCAGGGCTTAATTAAACAACGCGTGACTGGCTATAACTTCTGCGTTAGATCTGACCTTTTTCGAGCGGCGAGGTCAAGCTTTCAAAAGTACGTTGAATCATAGCTAACCGTTGTTAATTTCCGTTTATGACAACAACAGCTGCCTTTACGACGTTCGTTGGCTGATAATAATTTATTCCATTTGAAGCCTTTTCTATGAAATGCGTTTGAACTCACACTATGATCACTTGCTTTATAGTCGCAGAACATATGATACGTGTTTTACCTAGCTCACTGAAATTGTATGCGGTTAACATAATGCGGGCTCTGCTTCTTCTTCATTTTTATGTCCAATAAGTAATCTTCTAGCTCTTAACTCTAATTAAAGTAGCCTAAGTATGTGACTCATCAGCCACATTGCGGTGACGATGTAACTAATCAACGTGAAAGTACATTAGTCAAAGCGATCGTGTCACGTTTATATACATATTTATTTAAGCATTTATTTTACCTAGCAAGACTGAAGCATTCATTCAGAGCCGGCTCTTACATATTACGGGACATTCATAGCGACTCAACGTTACAGTATGCTTACTACATAAACAGTAAATAGTATGAATACGTAATAATAACAACAACAATAATAATAATAACTTACATTTAATAATTAACCTGCGTTGAAAATTGGCTATCAGAAGATTATCGAAAGCAAAATTAATCCCACTATCCAAGAAGAAACATAGAGGTTCATGTAATAATTATCGAAGAATAAGTTTATTAAACTATGCGAATGAAATATATCTGAAAATAATAAATAATGATCTCAACGTGCACCGTTATCGGAAGAACAATTCAGATTTTTAAAAAGTTGGATCTTGTATAGATAACGTACTTAGGTGTAACATATATTGAAAAAAAAGAATAAAACGTCCATCGCCTTTGTTGGCGATGAAAAGGCTTAATAAAGTCAATAGGGAGCAGCTGTGGAGCATAACGCAAAAGAATGGATCTCCGAAACATCTGACACATTTAGTACAGTATACGTAAGAAGTAGTCAAAAGATGGAAAGAAAATATTTCGACCGCTTAAATTTATTCTACAGGAAGATTAAGATAAACTTTAAAGACCATTGTACAGATTAAGTCTCATTAGTCCAATTTAAAATCTGCAGTTATCAACCTATAGAAAAGTCTCCAAATTTACTTACCTAGAATATGAACTGCCTTTTAGTGACGATAACAAGGTGAAAAAGAAACTTCACATATTTCAGTATACGCGCGTAACACTTTGACGAACACTGAAAGGCAAGATACGGCAGCAGACACAGATTACTTTCTATAAAACCATGGCCGTATGGGAAGTGAGAAGTGGGTAAATGAAATAAAATGTAGACATTTGAACTGAGATTTTTTAAGAAAAATGAAAGGTTACTCCCTACGGGACGGAAAGAGGAACGAAGAAACTAAAGAACAATAAAAATATTGTTGTCGGATGCCAAAATCTCTCATAATAGAGTAAAGTTGAAAACCACATATTGTGGATGGACAAGAGATTCCCGAAACTTACCCTTGAATATTATCCTACTAAAAGAAGAGACTGTAGTCGTCTTGTGAAAAGATGGTCTTAAATCTTAGGTCTGAACAGGTTATACGCCTATCCATGAAGAGGAAGTAAGTATAGCAATAATATAATAATAATAATAATAATAATTGTAATTGTAATATTGAATATATTGGCTTTCAGGAATATCTTTCTTATTAACATTGTGTTAAGCAATGTTCTAATTACGTTCCTGTAGAATGTAAGTAATGGCATGTAACAGAAGTGTGTGGCATGAGTACGGAAGGATGCCACTGTGGAGAAGAAACTGACTGATCAAAGGAAGAGTGTGGAATAACAGCCTAAGATTAGCTGTTGAGCGGGAAGGAAGCAGAGATAGATATGGCCTTCTAATGAGTTCTGGGGCTATTCTATCATCTAGGACAAGGTCGATTCGTTTATAAGTCTTAAGTTTAGCGACTACCCCATACCTTCTAACATCGGTCACTTCACTATGGAATACATTTCTTGAAAGCTAATCCTCTGTCACAATAAGTTTTAGTTTTATAATGTGCTCGATCTATTTAAAGTTGCAAAAGGAGAACCTGAAGAGATTGGAAGAAGTGTTGTGTTGTTCATTCACATCACCAACACCGAGATTCAGAATGTTGCCAAGCAAATTGCGACTCTGTACGCTACAAACCTGTTTGCTCAGCTGATAATGGATAACATTAGCGCCGGCCGTTGTGGCAGAACGGTTCTAGGCGCTACAGTCTGGAACCGCGAGACCACTACGGTCGCAGGTTCGAATCCTGCCTCGGGCATAGCTGTGTGTGATGTCCTTAGGTTAGTTAGGTGTAAGTAGTTCTAAGTTCTAGGGGACTGATGACCTCAGAAGTTAAGTCCCATTGTACTCAGAGCCATTTGAGCCATTTTTGATAACATTAGCACCACATGAAAATTTCTTGACAAAAGAATCAAAGAGCAGATTTATCTCTCTCATTAATGGAGCTCATAGAAGCGCAGTAGTGACCTTTTAAGAAGTGCGCGGTACTTCGTGAACTGATATAGGTTTCGAGAAAAGACGCGAATCTGAAATCAACACGACCCTGGCTTATACAAATCCAGCTCGTTCTCCGTGAACTGCCTCAGGTAGAACGGCTGCTATTATACGATATTAACTAGAGTACCTCTTACCGCGTGCGGGTTACGGCTTCTAGTCACGACAAGTGAACTGTGCGCATTTATGCTGTGTCTACACACAGAGATTCTGACAGATTACGCGGGAAGCGCTATTTGCATATGCCTTAGCTGCCCATGGCCGAGCGCAAATAAATTAAGCTGTTTAAGCTCTTGTGTTGCAATTCAAATTTCTCTTATCTCCCTATTGTGATCACGATAATCTCCCATCTACTTGTTCACAACTCGTTCTATGTGGTATTTCTATATTTTACGTCGTCTCTCATAGGAAATTCATTGGAGTTACCAATAGCAGAAACTGTTTCATTATTCATTAAGCTTACCTGCGAACATTTGTCCGTTTGCTCGTCCAGTTGATTTAGCGCTCCACCGAGGTGAATACAGACTATTTTTCTAAGCACGTAAAACAACTAAGACCTGAGCTTCGCCGCAACTCCGATATGATTACGCAACAGCGAGAAATCCTTGGTTTTCATCATACAAAGCTGTGGTAAATGTCTTCCCGGAGCGTGCAGTTACGGTTATCGTGTTATGATGTCATGTTTGTCCTCCAGTTCTTTCATCTGAAAGCTTGTTTCAGTCCACCCCTCAGTATGTAATTTTTAATTAAATGGAAAAATTCTCGGCATTACTCGCTATAGTGAGTCCTCTATTCAGATACACCGTCCTCCTCGGCAGTAAATAGGACCTTCCGACAGGCTTCGTGTCATTCGTATTATCCTGGTAATGTCAAAAACCTCGCATCTTTATTTATGCAGGAGATGGCAATGTGACTACCGTTTGCGATGAAAACAAGAGACTTTTTCGATGTATCTGTAAGCATTTCAAAGACAACCCCTGCATTCTACGGTTAGTACACGCCACGACACTGGTTCACATCGTCACAGGAATCTCTTGAAAGCTTCATTTCCTATTAACTAATTCCGTGTATTTATTTTTATTTATTTCATTAATTTAATTGAAATCAGGGTCTTCAGGGCTCCTCCCACATCGGACGGGAGTTTAACGCATACAGTACTTTTTTTACGTCATAGTTAGCTAAGAAATAACGATAATTTTAATATGGAAGATAGTAATATCGTAGTATTCGTGTAATTAAAAATGACTTGATCGTACCTAGAAGGAATGTGAATAAATAGCACTGCCTAAGAAGTAATTAAGTTAATACCAACAGTACTACAACTATTGCTTCTGCTGCTGTCACTATAATAAGAGTACTACTACTATTATCAATAATAATAATAATAATAATAGTGGTAATTGGAGATACAAAATCCACTTATACGCATAAGTAACTTCCATATGACATAGCGAGTTCTGAGTGAAAGTAATGCACGTGGAATGCCCAGAAGAGCGTTGGAGGATGAGGAAGATCTGTTTGGACGGACACATGTGACGAGGTAAGGAGTGTGTGCGAGGACAGAGGTAGACATTACTGCTGGATCACTAAATACTCGTACGTCAAATGGTTCAAATGGCTCTGAGCACTATGGGACTTAACTTCTAAGGTCATCAGTCCCCTAGAACTTAGAACTATTTAAACCTAACTAACCTAAGGATATCACACACATCCATGCCCGACGCAGGATTCGAACCTGCGACCGTAGCGGTCGCGCGGTTCCAGACTGTATCGCCTAGAATTGTCTTCTGTAGCTGGATATGTTATTAAGTTCTGTTATTCAATGAGGGAGGTAATCTTAGTGTCTTCGATAAAGCGGCAGAGTGACGTGAGTGGCAGAGAAAGGATTTTTTTCTGGAGGGATTATTTCTGCTTTGTTATGCAGACGAGAGCATTAAGGTCAAGGAAAGATATGTTGATTAGACAGTATAGAAGACGGAAGTTATGTAAACCTCTGCGCTTGTCTGCACACAGCCAGGATATCTATGCATATGATGGTGAAATATGATCAAAGAGCCGAACATCACAAATATAACGAATACAGTCATTCATAACGAGTACCAGGCGCCTTGAGCTTTCCTGAGGAAGGCCTTGCAGGGTAACATCGCTGTAATCAGCAACTGGAAGTGTAAGTGTCGGTACGTTTCCTTCTCAAGTTGAAAGGCGAGAGCTTTTTGTGTTTTGTAGGGCTTGCTAAGATGCTCATCCCTTCTTGCACATTGCCACTGTGTGTTGGCAACAATTTAGCTTTTCATCTACTATTACTCATAGACTGTTTGCTGAGGGAGATTGTATTTGCAGCGTTTAACCTTAAATGTGGTAGATATTCGCGATATTTCTGGCTAATGAGCCTAGTACGACCTACCAGGACCTCTTGGCTTTTGGTTTAGAGTGAGCTTTAACCCCATAGTCTGTGTCCATGTCGATATTGCACACAGATCAGTACTGAAAA
Organism: Schistocerca nitens; assembly: GCF_023898315.1. Classification (NCBI taxonomy): domain Eukaryota; kingdom Metazoa; phylum Arthropoda; class Insecta; order Orthoptera; family Acrididae; genus Schistocerca; species Schistocerca nitens. The sequence continues at coordinate 331,552,068 of NC_064619.1, forward strand.
TCTCGATAACTGCCTTTAGGTGTATTGATTTTGCACTTAGATACAAATCGAGGTCATCGGCTTACATGTGGTATTTACAGCACGACGAGACTGATGACACGTCATTGACGAACAATGGAAAGAGTATAGGATAGGACCTAATACCCACCGTTTGGTGAAGATTATCTAACAAGTTCCCACTGACTCCTACATTTAATTCAAGATTTATGCCAGCGTCTTCTGTTAAGGAAAGAAAATTGCAGCTTCAGTTTCGGCCGATATCGAGATTACTCGAAGCAGTACACAATCCCAGTGGAGAAAGGATGGGCAGGGGAGTCAAGAGTGACACATTGAACCAGTCCGGTTTTCGCCTGGTATAATTTAGAGAAACGACAATTTCAAAGGAACCATCCCCGCATCTGCCTTGGTTGATATACGGAAATAATGGAAAACGTAAATCTGGAAAGCTTGACGAGGCTTGAACCACGCTCCTCTTGATAAAGGAAAGAAGGAAGATTAGGACTGAACGTCTTCGCTAGGAGATCATTACAGACGGACTGCAAGTTCTGATTTGGGAAGGAAATCGGTCGTGCCCTTTCATAATAACTACCTCCGCTTTCGTCTTTAGTGATTTAGAGAAATCACAGAAAACCCAAATTTGGAATCAATTTTCACTCTGCAGCGGAGTGTGCACTGATATGAAACTCCTTAGCAGATTAAAATTGTGTATCGGACGGAGACCCGGCTTGGCAATAAACTTTCTTCCAGAAAAGCTAGACCCACAAGATTCGCAAGAGTTCTGTGTAGTCTGTAAGGTAAGAGACGAGGTACTGGCTTCAGTGAAGCGGTAAGGACGGGTCCTAAGACGTACTTGGCTAGCTCAGTTGGTAGAGCACTAGCCGGTGAAAGGCAAAGGCCCCGATTTCGTGTCTGGGCCCAACACACAGTTGTAATCTGCCAGGAAGTTTCTTGCCAAATCTGGTTGGTCGTGCGGAGATAGGAATAGCCGTGCTCCAGAGAGCGACTCCAGTGTCTTACCATTGCACCACCTGCTCGGTATGAGGTAATAAACTTTCAACACTAGACTTTTTCTGTATAGCTTTTTCAGTAATTGAGATTATGTGTTTGTAGAGTACCTCCTTAACTCTCAATTTCTGGCTGTGGTTTGACACAGAAGTCGAAAGAATGCTTACGCTATACCACCCCACGCTCGTCACGAAGTTGGCAGCGGAACTGCAAGTTTCGTCAGAGCCGATAGCGGTTGTGCAGAATTCGGCGGACCCAATGTACCACGCCTCCAGCGGCTCTGCTGGCAGGCTGCAGCCAGACAATCCAGTCGGGCTTGGAGCCTCATTGCTACGTGGTGTTACACAGGCGCCGCCTGCTCGTGGCTCGTATGCCATCGTTCGTGCTGTAGTTTGAGAGCCTCATCCTTGCTGACATTGATAGCTGAACTTACACCTTGCTGCTTATTTGCAATGAGTCTTGGTCCACTTGGAGAAATATAAGTTAACGAAATCTTCTGTTTGTTGTCTTAACTCGTTCGCTAATTATTTCTGCTCCTGTCCAGCTTTCCTACGACGTCAGCTGCCGCACGACACCGTAGCCCATCCTCCCTTACCGCTCTGTACGAAGTCGTACACAACACATTCCTGTTTCACGTGAGATTTACCTGCAGAGACGTTGGGCACGCACTTGCTACAGTGAGCCGGAGTGGTTTTCAACATCTATTTGCACCATGTTCACGGCTGAAGAAAGCACTTTGCCGTAGTTAATTTATTACTTGCTTCAGAAACTTACGCGGATGACAGTAGTACGACGAGAACTCGTAAACATTGTGTCTGAAGATTTCAGTAAAGCTTCATGTTTTTATTTCTGAGTCTCTCTCTCTCTCTCTCTCTCTCTCTCCCTCCCTCCCTCTCTCCCACCCTCCCTCCCCCTCACCCCTCACGACGAGTGCTTTGCGAATTGTTTGTTTTTACTAACAACCGCGTCCTCATCGCCTCGAACTTCTTTAGCTTTTTGTACTCATTGGTCTCTCTCTACAAACAAAGGTCCACTCTATAAGGCACCTTGAATTCTTCGGTTTTGTTGCTCAAATGGTTCAAATGGCTCTGAGCACTATGGGACTCAACTGCTGAGGTCATTAGTCCCCTAGAACTTAGAACTAGTTAAACCTAACTAACCTAAGGACAGCACAAACATCCATGCCCGAGGCAGGATTCGAACCTGCGACCGTAGCTGTCTCGCGGTTCCAGACTGCAGCGCCTTTAACCGCACGGCCACTTCGGCCGGCTTTTGTTGCTCCTTTTGCTCTTTGTCACGTACGTAAAGGAATATGTCGAAGACAAAGCACATTGAGGAATGCACCGCACAGTAGCGTAACGCAAACAGCAAAAGAGCTTGCTAAACTTGCATCCTGCGCAGACAACTCGCACTCGGGCTTGTTTTTGGGAAAGAGATACCAGAAAAAAACACCAACTCTACTCCCTGTCGAAGGACGCGACGCGAAGTTCGAATCACGCGCTGGCTGGCGTCTCGCAGTTATCTTTCGCAAATAGTGCAGAAGCCGAGGATAAATTGCACGCCGCCATGGTACATATAGTTCTTCGGTGCGCATGTCGTTTATTCACGTTGTGACGCAGAGAGATGGTCCGCTCGGGAGTGCCAAGGTGAGAGAGCGTGGGTGGCACGCGCGGCCACTGGAAGAACAAACACAGGCGCAGGAAGCACGGCGCGCAGTGAACTGGCGACTCGCGGGGGCGCAGCCGGGCGGGCTCCGAACCGCGGGCCATCTGTCTTGCGGCGGCCGCGTCATAAATCGCGCCGCTCTGCCTGGCCCGGCGACAGCCGTCCGTGGCTGGGTCACGCCGACGGCCGACAGCCGACAGCCGCCCTACAAGGAGCAGGGCGCGCCGCTCCGCAGCTGTGACGTCAGCACCGGCCTACTGCGTGCGGGGTCAGTGTATGTTGCTCGGCCTGCACTAACACTGAGGTGACGGAAGTCCTAATATCGTGTCGGACCTCCTTTTTGCCCGGCTTAGTGCAGCAACTCGACGTGGAACCGACTCAACAAGTCACTAGAAGTCTCCTGCAGAAATATTGATCCATGCCGTCCATAACAGCGAAGGTGCAGGATTTTGAGCACGAACTGACCTCGCGATTATGTCCCATAAATGTCGTATGAAATTCGTGTCGGGCGATCTGGGTGGCCAAATCATTCGCACAAACTGTCCAGAACGTTCTTCAAACCAATCGCGAACAGTTGTGGTTCGGTTACGTGGCGCATTGTCATCCAAACAAAGTCCATCGTAGTATGGCTGCAAATGGTCTCCAAGTAGCTGAACATAACCATTTCCACTCAGTGATCGGTTGAGTTAGATCAGAGGACACAGCCCAGTCCAAGTAAACACAGCCAACACTACTGTGGACCGTCACCACGTTGCACAGACCTGGTTGACTACTTGGGTCCATTGTTCCGTGGGGTCTGCGCCACACTCGAACCCTAACACCAGCTCTTACCAACTGAAATCGGGCCTCAACCAGGCCACGGTGTTCCAGTCGTTTCTGGGGTCCAACTGATGTGGTCGCGAGCCCAGGAGAGACGCTGCAGCCGATGTCGTGCTGTTACCAAAGCACTTGCTTCGGCCGTCTGCTACCATAGCGCATTAAGCCAAAATATGCCGCAGTGTCATTACGGGTACGTTAGTTCTACGTCCCACATAGACTTCTGCCGCTATTTCACGCGGCGTTGCTTGTTTTTTAGCACTTGAAACTCTTCGCAAATGCCGCTGCTGTCGGTTGTTAAGTGGAGGCTGTCGGGCACTGCGTCGTCCGTGGTGAGAGGTCACGTCTGAAGTGTAGTGTTCTCGGCACACTCTTGACACTGTAAATTTCGGAATACTTAATTCCCTGACGTTTTCCGAAATGGAATGTCCCATGCATCTAGCTCCATCACTTGCGTTCAAAGTCTGTTAACTCCCGTAGAGCGGCCATAATCACGTCAGCTTCAAATGACAGCTTTGCCAATGCACTGCCCTTTCACATCTCGTGTACGCGATACTACAGCCGTCTATGTATGTGCATATCGCTATCCCATGATTTTTTTTCACCTCACTTTACACTCACAAGGGGGCGGACTGGCGCCCTTCGATTTTCTTCATACACTGTCTAACAAAAAAAGTGATGCTCCCAGAATGGGCGGAGGAAACGAAATGAAACGTCTCGAGTTGAGACGGGATATGTAACGTTATTTCAGTGATTACAAAATCGAGTCAAGTTTAGAAAGAAGTTGATAGTATGAGGCAACTTCTTAGTATGACTTTGCACCCAGTCTTGTGTGGATGCATTCACCGATTCGGTTGGGGAAGGGTGTCACTAAAGAGTTGTATATGTCCCTGAGGCAAGCTGGCCCACAGTTGTTGTAACTGTTCTTCGATATCCCGGATAGTGGCTTTTGACAGAGGTAACATACGAGCCTGCCCCGCACATGTGGGGATCTTGCGGACCAGGGGAGTGCGTTAACGACAGACAGTTCATAGATACACGTGCCTTGTGTGAACGAGAAATTTCTCCCATTGAGAAATGGCTCGACAGGAATGTTGCTTAAGGACGCAGGATGTCTATGACGTAGTACTCCTCAAGTAGCAGTGACCTGAAGTCCTACCCGACGGCTCCCCATACCATGACGTCAGGAATGGGAAGAATGGGACCTCTATACAGGTCGCTGTCATATTCGCAGCAATGTGCAACCTGGATAGGGCACAGCAGCGATTGATTGCTGCACACAATTCTGCACCATTCATCAGCAGTTCTTGCTTTCCAGTCATGGCATCACGCCAAACATAGCGCTAGTCCGGCTGCTCCTAGTCTCTGGTCAGTGGTGCGGGTCGACAGATTATGTTCTAGAGACTCCGTTACTTGTTCTGGGACGGCAAGCGCAGATGTGAAGCGGATACAGTGTGCTTGATCCACATTCAGCGATACTCCCTTGTGGTGGTCAGGTGTGATGGACCAGAACCTTGGCGATAAATGTGCCAACACACATTCCCCTTAGTCCAACATATCGCCACTGTCACATCCGAATGTCCCATAAATCCAGAGATTTCACGATTCCACTAGCCGGCCGGATGGAGATCAACAAATGAGGCCCCTTTCAAACAAAGTCATGTGCTGATAATGCTGTTTCATGCGAGTATGTGCATCTTGGTGTCCTTCGCACTAATCACTGAATATTTGGTGACGTTCACGCCCCTTATATACTGTACCAGGTCTGGTAACAACACTAAACATGAACAACACTAATGCACTCTGACGGGCATGATATCTGTAACTTGGAATTGCAACTCTTAATCGTCTGCGTATCCACCCGTGGTGTGCACTTGTACGAAGGTTCATTGACATTGGACATTGACTTGTAGATGCTTTATTTTATTATTATTACTGAATTATTTTTGAGGCAGTTTACTTTCTTAAAATAGTGCGACCCAGTACTCAAACATGAAAAATTTATTATGGAGCAGTCATTGATATGACGATAAACAGTGGGGGTAGGAATACTAAGGAGTACTATTAAAGATTGTTACATGACCGTTTTTTTTCCTCGAAATCGTCCTATGACTTACTTCAAATCGGTTAAATTTAATCTACACTGGCTAATGAAATGGAACTAGTACCAGTGACCGTCAGTACTTAATTACCTATATTACTACTTTCTATGTTAAATTTGCAGATGTAACTAAACAAGAAGTCACTGTGAAAGTAGGTCTGACTCGATGAAGAGCAAGGGAAGCTCTAGAGGGTCATAAAACTTCAGCAAGTTATCCGCCAGCCCTATTTGCAGAATCGCAGCTCGATCCCTATGCGACAGAAAATGCAGATATAATCTCGGGCCGGGCTGTGTTCTGTGGAAAGATAACCCCTCCTCCCAGAACCGAATGCCTGAAGTCAGACAATGAAGATTACATTTCTAGGATGTGTTGGACATCAGAGTTTTTCACGACCTGAGTGGCCATGCGACGTGTGCCGCTGAACGGCAGGGTCCCGGAAGAACTGCCATTGTAGAGGGTACAGTGGGCAGTCAAACTTCGGCGAAAAACTAGGGCTGTTAAGATAACATCTTAGAAAGCTCAACTGGAATAGAAAATTTGGGGCTTGTTCGGAGATTGAACGATGCTGGCACCTAGCCCAGGTGCTGCCAAGTCGAATGTTAAAGGTAATTTAATAAGGGCTTCCATTGGTTCACGTAAATAATCTTGAAGTGGTAGTAAGGATATCCCACCATATTGGCCAGCACATAGAAGTGAGCAGAGAGAGAGAGTAAGTTGGACACTTTTTGGAGTGCCAAGACTAACATGTTTTTTGACTGGTTGACCACATGAAAAGTGAGTGAGGGAAGGAGACGTCTTTTGTAAGGCAATGTCTTGCTTCTCAGCACTCACAAGAAATAGCATTCAACCAACCCACAGGGCACAGTGTTTCATGGCCGGAAGCGCTCTGCAGATAGTTACCAGACAGGCAGGCTTCTCCATAGGCATATTTCACTTCTAGATGTCTTCTCCACATCCAGTCTCGTCTGGATGCGTATTATGAGCTTGGTGAGATCCAGCTGCAACAGCAAAGCGAACTATATGGAAAGACGTAGCATTTGTAACGACTTTCAGTAATTTCCATATTCATTCCAAGACTTGTATGCAGTAAGAGGTTCATCATGCTTTCAACTCCAACAATAGATGCACACACATGCACTTCTGTAGTTCTCCATGTTCTAATCATCGGCGGCCACGGTATAGCTTGTTCAAATGTAAATATTTGAACAGGCACGCCTTCACTTGAATCATATTCGACATCTCCTATCCAAGTTGCCAATGCACTAGTTAATTCATTTCAATGATGGTTCAATTTGAATTTAATTGTGTGTAATAAATTGAATCACTGAGATCATTGTTTAATTTAATAGTCAGATTAATTCCTTTATCATTGATTTGATGGCTAATTGACTTACGTCAAATATTACAGGGCCAAATTAATATATTAAAGATTCCATTTAAAGCACTCAACCCACACGATGGGCAATGACTAAATACGCATAACCTTACAACATCATCAAGGGTGTCGCAGATTCACGTAGTAGAAAGCAAGGGAAAACATCTTAACCGGTCAGGTGCTGGCAGCTCTACAAGAGAGACTGCGAGCAACCAGCACGTGATTGTTCTTACAACTACCCCATTGGATATAAACATAGTGTGCGCAGGGAGCTGGTTCTTTGCGAGAAGTTCTCGAACCGGGCACCTGACACACAATGTAGTTGTTAAATAAAATTGATGAAATCACAATTGGACTGGCTAGGCAGTTTGTACTGTCAAGACAAGCGGAATCCGTACCACTATTCGGTGATCCTGATGCTTGGTTTACCTAAATTACGAGGGGCGTTCAGAAAGTAAGCTCCGATCGGTCGCGAAATGGAAACGACTATGAAAATCCGATAAAGCTTTGCACAGATGTGTTGGGTAGTGTCTCTAGTATAACCCCAGTTAGCATCACGTCGCTCTTCTCATTTCTGAGCTCGCAGTGAGTGCGTAAAGATGTCTAGAAAATAGTGTCTGCCGCCAAGTACGAGGGCCTGGTGAGAAATTTCGCCTGAAGCTATGCAGCTAACATTACATAACTGTCGTGCTGTTTCTTCTTCAAGACAATTCTCAGCCGCATTCTGCAGGGGCAATGAAGATGCTCCTGCATCGTTTTAAAATGGAAATGTGAGATTACCCACAACACAGTCCGCAATTGTCTCCCCCTGAGTTTCATCTCTGGTCACATGAACCGCTGTCTTTGAAGACAACATTTTGACACAGACAACGAGGTGTAGGCCAGCGTGGAGAATTGGCGGAAAGCACTGGCGGCTGCCTTCTATGATGAGGCTATTGAAAAGTTGGTACAACGCTATGACAAAAGTCTAAGTCAGAACGGCGACTACGTAGAGAAGTAGCTGAAAGGTGTAGCTAATTGTTACAAGTAAAAAATTTCTGATGTTCACTGTGGTTTCAATTTGGCAATCAATCGGAGCTTACTTTCTGAACAGGCCTCGTATTTCAAGACAGTTTTGAGATGCTTCTTTAAAAAGACCGTGGCCACTTCCTTTGTTTCGTCCTTGTCCAACGGCACTGACGGCACCTGATACTTTGCCCTTGCTTACTCCCCTCTATTTCACAGTCAAGAGAAAAATCACGAGTGGATATAGCTCATGCCTTCGGAGAAAAATCAAAGATTAGACTTATAACAAGATCGCGTACTTTTTGGAGATAACATCTATGGTAGTGCAGCTTCTGCGGGACACGTCGCAGCATCAAACACAAGAGAGCAAAATCTGTACTTATAAATTATAACACGCCTCCGAGTTGTGGCTAATCTCAGGAACTGCTGTAGGAATACTTACAAAGTTTTACTCCCACACTGATTCACGAGGAGGTTTGTGTGCATTACTACGTATTTATTATAAACAAATTGTCCAATCATAGATTATTTTTTGTTTTTGTTTTATTTGGCCTCGAGAGTTTATACTCTACTTGACATATAAAACTTATGTTTACACTGCTTTCTACAATTGTATGGAGAAAATACGCACATTCGTATTTACGTAATTAAAAAAAATGGTTCAAATGGCTCTGAGCACTATGGGACTTAACTTCTGAGGTCATCAGTCCCCTAGAACTTAGAACTACTTAAACCTAACTAACCTAAGGACATCACACACATCCATGCCCGAGACAGGATTCGAACCTGCGACCGTAGCAGTCGCGCGGTTCCGGACTGAGCGCCTAGAACTCTCGGCCACCACGGCTCTAACTTCAAAAACATTTTCCACAGTAAATTTTTAACGAACAGCATTTATACTTGGTGCTACACGTTCAAAGCCGAGGCAGAAAGTCTCGTCTGCTCATTTCGTCTCAAATTAGATTGCATTTCTATGCAAAATGGCATTCCTTTGTCTCATCCTGCACGCCTCTTTGTTAAGTCTGCAAAACCAGTACTACCAGTTGAAGGCGCTGCATCGTAAAGCGTTGCTAGCTATACGGTTTTAGTCTCGGCTATCTAGGCATGTTACGAGGCCACGTCTTGATTTTCTCAGTTAATGTTGGCTCCGCCTATCGCGGATGCTGCATCTAAACGTCGCAGCTTTCAGCAAACAATAAAGTGTGAGATTATCTGAGGCGGCCGTACAAGGCGTCGCGTCGGGCAGGGGAATTCCCTCCGCAGCCGCTGCCGGCCGATCAGATGCGGGCGTCGGCCTGGTCGGTACGCTGATAGTCCTGCCAGCGCCGTTAATGAGCCAGCGAGGGTCGAACCCGGGCACGCCGCGCCGCCGCTCCTTACTGCCTCGTCGTCTGCGCCTCCGAGTCAGAGTCGAGAGGGCCACTCTTCTCGGACCGCACATGGGATGAATTTGGCTGATGCTTCGTATGTACAGGGCACATCAAATACGCGAGAGTACACTTAATCAAATAATTAAAATGTAAGTTAATTCAGTGACTCTTTCCGAATTCACTGTGTTGGACAAGAGTGTAGAAATTTTTTACTTAGATCTTTCAGTGCTCCGTCAAATTCTTCTCGCAGTATCGTATCTCCCATGTCATCTTCAACTACATCTTACTTCATTTTCCACCTTCTGTAAGTTCCCGCTTATTCTGCCAGTATGATACCGTTCAAGTTCCAGCAGCAACTTCAGTAGTATTTAATAGTTCTCCCTTATTCATTTTATGCATTGTATGTACCATTTTGTCCAAGGGCACCACCACCTTTCTCGTTTTACACTCGCAAGAAACGAGGGCAAAGCACTACTGTACAACTTAATGTTAACGACTTTCTGGCCAGATTCAGTGTTGGGGAAGTGTTGTATCTTGGTACAAGTTTCAGATTTTAGCTACTAGCCAGCCCGGAAATAGAAGTTTAAAATATGTTCTTATTCCATTTTTAAATTACGTCATTCATTTTTGTTGCAGTAGTCTTTTTATAAAATTATTAAAATTACTCCGAAAAATTAATTTTTTTTCCTAATGTCAAAAGACATTTTCCAAGGTACAACACGGTCGTGTACCTAGGAACTAATATTTTATTGAAATTTAAAAGCAGTACAATCGAGAAAATCTTGTCAACATTTTATTTAATCGTCTTTCTGTTACATGATTACTCCACTAAACACCAATAATCAGTGAGGAAAATCAAATTAAGCACAAGTTACAAGTTAAATACATTTTGAAACAAGGTAATTGGAAACAAACACAAATTTCCATTTTCAAGACAGGTAAAATATATAAAAGAGTCTCAGTTCAAATATCGAATATTCCTAGGTAAAGGACCTTCTGTTTCGAGGTACAAGATGGCGTACGACCGATGAAGTGTGCCTTGACCGTACACACTTTATGCAACTAGTTTTAAAGATATGTACAATTTTAATCATAATATAATTCTGTAATTGAATTATTAACAATGTATTCCAAATAGCTTTAATGTATTATACAGCACTTATAGGTATACGTACATATCCTTCGATCAGAGGCCCTGCAGACCAGGCGCTGCTTCTGCAAACTGCCTCGATTCCTTTCTGTTTTGCGCTCGGTTTTTCCACGTGTCACCAGTCTCTAGGGCTGCCAGTCATTCGCCAGGTCGTCCATCCAGCGCTGCCTTCGTCTTCCTGTGGCTTTTAGTTTTCCCTCAGATGCCTTCTTCACCTGTTTTTCCTTTGGCATATAGACTACATGGTCCGCCCACTGCATTCTTTCGCTCTTCAGCTTCTGTAGGATTGGTGGTTGTTGCATCAAGATGTAAAGTGCCACGTTCTTCCCTTTCCTCCATTTTCCTTTATCTAAGATCGGTTCTCAAATCTTTCTCATTGCTCTTCTTTCAGATATTAGTAGTTTTTCCTTTTCTCGTTTAGTCATTCTCGATCTTTCTAAACCGTAAATGACCGCGGGGCATATCAGTGTGTCGCATACTCTCATTTTAGAATTTTCTGATACTGATTTTGAGCTGAGTGACTCCCTGAGGGAACACATGCATTTCATTCCCACTGTTATTCTTTCCTTGATGTCCATTTCTATGCTGTTGTCATTGCTGAGCCAAGATCCTAAGGATTCGAACTGGTGAACTCTCAAGCCATCTATCTCAAGAAGCTCTTTCTGCTTTTGTCTTCTTCCTAATTGCATGATCTCTGCTTTTTCTTGATTCACCTTAAGGCCAACGTTATGGGTGTAGTTGTCCGTTTTCTGGTACGTTTCTTTCAGCTCATAGTTTCATTCCTTTACTAGTACTATATCATCAACATATGCAACAAAAATGGTTCAAATGGCTCTGAGCACTATGGGACTTAACTGCTGAGGTCATCAATCCCCTAGAACTTAGAACTACTTAAACCTAACTAACGTAAGGACAACACACACATCCATTCCCGAGGCAGGATTCGAACCTGCGACCGTAGCGGTCGCGCGGTTCCAGACTGTAGCCGTATGCGACACAAATGAAATTACTATCCATCAGTACTCCAGCCGACTCCTGTTGCCTACATTCCCGTATTCCTTTCTCGCACATGACATTGAACTTCACAGATGAGAGGGCATCCTCTTGTAGCAGCTTAAATGAGTAGAACTCAAAATATTTAAAAAAAAAAAGCTGCACAAAACACAATCTGCTGCCTCAGAACAACAAACATAGTACAAAATTCAGAATCTGCTTATGGGGGTCTCCAGTGCGCACGTTATTCTAAAATCAGTCACTAGACTGAAGTACTGACCGAAAATGTCACGTGTTCCTACGGATACTATCATCTAGGCACAGTTGTGGTTGGCTGACTTTAAATTTAATGACTGTCGTCGTCTGTTGTTCCTGCTACTGCTTGTCGAGTATGATATACAGCAGTTACCCTTAAAAAAAAAAAAAAAAAAAAAAAGCGATCTGAAAGAACTGGAGATTCGGATTAACGATGACGGAATGATCGACGTTCCTTTATATACTGGGTACAACCGGTATAAGTGCAGATATTTTTATATGTGGTAGATTAATATGTACATATTTGTTTATTCTCTGCGTCCAACAGTCTTCCTGCAAACACTCCAAATAATTTACTACCTGATATTTTCTGCACGGTCGTAATTGTAACACTAAGTGGACTACCCATGTCAGTATAGATTAACAGTTTTCCGACAAAGCATCCACACATTAACACTTAATCTGCTGACCAGGGGAAACACAAACATTAATGGCTTGCTCTTGCTACAAGTACCCACCCTAAAAACATACGTCTGGTAACAGCTACAATTTTTAGTCTGCAAGTGACGTAAATACTAACATAATGTTGTTCATTGCACTGTCCTGTCACCAACAGAAATATTTGCACGTATCCCTGGTATACTGCGTATTTTGACACGTCTTATCTGACATGGAGGGCTTGGCGTGATGGATAATAAAGCAGCTGTGGGCTGGAGAGGCGTCCGTGTTGGTCAGTGCTCGCTGCGTTTGTGCGCCTGTGTGTGGCACCCACACAGGAGCGGCCGGGCCACGATTCCAGACTGAAGCGCCTAGAACCTCTCGGCCACAACGGCCGGCTGGCCACGGTTCGCAGCCGGTTTTCCGCGGGCGCAGCGCCAGCTATTAACTCTCTGTGTATTGGCCACGGATCGCCCACGCTTTCCACTGCTGCTGCTCGGTGGGAGGTCATCCGTCACCTCTGACTGCTTGCCGACGAATTCAGTCCTGGCGACGCGGCCCAGGGGAAGAACACTCGGAACCACAGAGAGGAGAACAGCCACCGAGCAACTGACGGCCGCTGTGCCGGAAGAGTCAGTAAATCAGATTTACATTAGAAAAGTTAATAGTAGGTAAAATAAATGCACTCTAATCTTATGTAGACAAGAAGCTGCTGATTATATATAAACTTAAACAAAGAAAAGCACAATAACTTGCTTAATTTTATTCCCAGGAACTCCCAGACGGAGCAGAGAGAATCAACCATGAGGAAATTCATCAGTGAGTTGAAAGTGTGAGCCGGCCGGAGTGGCCGAGCGGTTCTAGGCGCTACAGTCTGGAACCGCGCGACCGCTACTGTCGCAGGTTCGAATCCTGCCTCGGGCATTGATGTGTGTGAGGTTAGTTAGGTGTAAGTAGTTCTAAGTTCTAGGGGACTGATGACCTCAGAAGTTAAGTCCCATAGCGCTCAGAGCCATTTGAACCATTTTTTGAAAGTGTGAAGATTACTCAAATGGTTCAAATGGCTCTGAGCACTATGGGACCCAACTGCTGTGGTCATAAGTCCCCTAGAACTTAGAACTACTTAAACCTAACTAACCTAAGGACAGCACACAACACCCAGCCATCACGAGGCAGAGAAAATCCCTGACCCCGCCGGGAATCGAACCCGGGAACCCGGGCGTGGGAAGCGAGAACGCCACCGCACGACCACGAGATGCGGGCGTGAAGATTACTGCTGAGATCTATTAATTCTTGTGGTGGCATATGAAAGTGGAAACAGCAGAATACTGCACACATTTCTACACAAGAGTCCAAATGCAGATTGGTTTTCTGCCTATTATTAACGGAGTGAAAGATGCTAACTCTTTGGAATAAACTCATACTGTTAACAACAAAGAAAATATCGGAGTCGAGGAGAAGTTCGCGAACTTACACAACATGTTACCCGAACTGCCCGCTTCTGAGCCAAAAATGCCCTTTGTGAATGGAAAACTTTGTGTGTGTCATAAGCGAAAACAAACGAAGTAGACTAAATTTGGTGTTGGACTACTACTTATTACAAATACTATTACAATGGTAAATGTAGCCGCATTCAGTTTCTGAACAAGATCCTGGCCATGGTACTAGTTATCGGTCGGCTGTGACGAGTCTAAACTTCCATAGGCCGGTGTAAATTAGAGGAATTGTGTGCAACAGGCAAAAAGTGTTTAAGAAAGCGGCCCTAATTAAACATGATACTTGTATTAACCATCTATTAATGTATTTAATTAGTGTCAAAGAAGACATTTAATCACCGAATGAAACAGGATTCCAAATCAAATTAATTTATTACAAAATGCAGTTAGAAAACACCGGCATGAATTGAGTGATACTATCTTATTGATTGGTTCAAATGGTTAAAATGGCTCTGAGCACTATGGGACTTAACTGCTGAGGTCATCAGTCCCCTAGAACTTAGAACTACTTAAACCTAACTAACCTAAGGACATCACACACATCCATGCCCGAGGCAGGATCCGAACCACTCGACCACTCCGGCCGGCTATCTTATTGATGATCAGAATCACAAGTACACAACCTAAATGATCGTTCAACGAGAACGATACTAAAGTCTTGGCAAAGAGTGGAATAAAAAGGGGATGCTTGATGTTATAGTCTCATAAATCATCCGTGTAATTTCGAACTCGTGGCATCTGCTCAGCAGTTGCATGATTACGCCTAAAGGTTAGTTATCTAACGCATGCATACTATAGCAACAAATAAGATGGATGAAAACTCCCCCAAACTCACTATGAGAGAACAATATTCGAAACTATTGCTCGTTCCCAACAATTTCTGAGTGTCCTCACTCTACCTAACCACATGTCACCATACCGTAATCTGCACGGGCGGATCAGAAGTCATGTTCCGTTGAGAAATGTTGCTGGCACAGAGGAAACCAGCCCCCCGTCAGCTGCATTCTCCTCCGCTATTTGGCGCCCAGAGAAGAAGTGAGTTCCGTTCGCTCTCCAGACTACCAGACTAACTCTCCCCTCTTTCTCTGGGCGCCTCTCGGTGCGCCAATCACAAGATTTTACAAAACTCTACCCAACGACACGGCCGTAAATAAATCAACAACTTCCGAATTTACAATGTTAATCTATGGAAGGACTTGAAACGTCCCCTTTTAAAAATTAATGAATGACTCTGCTGATAAACCTCTTACATTATTTGATTTTCAAACAGCTGAGCAGAACTGAACGTACTCACACATTTCTCTCTTTACCTATTCTGATTAACACTAAACTGGCACACAACATTTTTAGCGCAACGCAATCCGACTTTCAATAATCCCTACAAAAGAATGGCCCTGACTAACATTAACCTATACGTTTCACAAATCACTTACAAAAATCTTCGTTACTCGAACTACTGCAATACAGCGAGCGCCACTACTGCCATCTAAATAAAAGATTCTAACTACTGAAGGCACTAACTACTGATAGGCATAGTTAGCAAATGAAAGATTTTGATAGAGAACAAACAATGTATTTACCTTAATAGTGTTCAAAAGTCATTATATATATATATATCAGTTCATGATATCCAGTCTTAAAAATTTACTGTCTCTGATGTCCAGATCATCCGCTCTCAAAACTCCGCCATTTCTCTCCCCACATCCACCACTGGTGGCGGCTCACCTCCAACTGCGCAACGCTATGCGCTGTTAACAGCCAACTGCCCAACGCTACAATAGCGACCGTTGCAACAATGCCGACCAACTTCAGACTGCACACAGCACAGCCAGTGATTTTCATACAGAACGCTACGTGGCGTTACCAACATATAAACCTAAACAGCCTACTTACAGACTCAAGTTTGTAAAAGACATCCCACTCTGCTGTCGAGCTCCCTCTCTAGTCAACCCACTGGTTCCACGTTTTGGACTTCCTGGAGGCCAACGTTCGGCTCCGCCCCTCTGCTAAATTATTCCTGTTAACTAGTAAGAAGTCTCGTTCTAAATTTCCAACAAACTGTTCGGGCTGCCCCTGTGAAGACTTTGGCTTCGCTGTGATTACAGGATGTAGAGGGAGAGAGAAGTGGCAGAAACAATTACATCGCAAAGTGGCATTCGTTTCACGTTGATCTCAAGTACTGTGTCCTGCTGCTTGTCCGTGGATTTGCACTCTTTTAGTAAAAATTTGCTTCCCGACTGTAGATTTTCGCATCCTCACGCTGGGTATCTGGCCGGGTAGACAGGATCGCGTCGCTAGAGGACAGGAAGAAATAAAAAAGTGTAAAGGATTTGGCTGGGGAGAGTAAGGTGCCGGGATTGCAAAAGGCTCTCCAGCACGGCGGCGGCGGTGGCAGCGGCGGTGGGGTAGCGGACGCGAATAATGCACTCAAGTTTTTTAATTACGAGATTTAATTTCATATCGGCGGCGCGGCGGCCAGGAGAGAGCGCCAAATGTAATAATCGGAAGCGCCGGCGCCTCGCATTAACGTCGCAGCGCGTCGTTAATAATTTAACAGCTGCCACGTCCCCGACACTGCCGCTGTCGCCGCCGCCGCCGCCACTGCACTCCGGGGAGCCGTCCCCCTGGCCCCTGCTTATCTCCGCTATCGGTCGCACACTGACGCTGCCGCCATATTCCTGTGCCGGTGCACTTAAATTGGATTGCTCTTCTGCTCACCTGCGAGAGTCCCAAAATCCTGTTCGTCGTATCAGGGACCGCCAGACCGGACGGGCACTGTATTTCTACTTAATACTCGCACATTATTTCCCAGTATCCTGCTATAGCTGGAAGAGGCAATGCGAATACGTTACGTTTTAGGCCTGCTGTTCCACTCCATGTGGGGCCCCGAAATGGGGTAGCATAGCAGATAAAACCCAGGACTCGTTCGGGAGAAGTTTCAATCCCAATCCAGATTTTGAGGTTTGGGTTCGTGATTTCATAAATCGCTCCAAACCCCACTGGTTTATTCACCTCTACCTCTGGGAACCGCTTAATTCCTGCTTCATAATGAAATGCGAGGTGTGAAACCTACACTAAAATAATAAGGGAATAAGAGTGAAGAGCATTTTGTTGTGTCTTAAACAGACTTCTAGTAACTAATTTTAGTGATGATTTGTTTACACCGCCTGTTTAACAGTAACTGGAAGAGTAAATCGAATATTGTTGTGTGTGTCAGAGTGTGTCACATTGTAAATTATTCGTCATATTCTGTCAGCTTTACCAGTTCGTTTTGTTGTGGTTTAGTAGGGTGCACTGTACAAGACCGACAGTTAGTTGATAAAGCGATTGTAGAGATAAGTCATATTCATTTTTAAAAGGGCAAAAAGGGATTTTCAAAATTTTTCACCTCGTTTTTGACTCGGATATCTATAGAGACAATTTCAGTGATACATTTCTAGTTCTGACAAGACAATCTGGAGGAAAATTACATCGACTATGAGGATATTTTGCTACTGTTGCAGTCCTTGGAATATTGCGCCGCGGCGAACTTCACTGCACTTTCCGTCAAGAGTGGCATATACGTCAAGTTTCGCTTCCGTTGGCGTTGCTTGTTTCAGTGATCAGTGACCTAAGTTTCTAGAAGCGTTGAGAAAATCCTGGATTTTTTTTTAAAAAAAAATCAACCGGATTGGTTATATTGGGTTTTTATAAGTATAGGTACTTCTTGCACTTTTCGTATTGACAATACAACAGCTCAATTTGAATTCTTACCATTGATTATTGAAAACACTAACTGATTCTTACAACTACTTTACTGTAAATAGATTATCAATAAATTCTCAATAAATAAGTCGCAGACTGTGGTAGAGACATCAGTGCCTCATATACCAGCCTGAGATTTATTTTACTTTTCAACAGACTCCCGCTGCATATTTAAACATTTATCTCATCGTCCTACAAGGCCTTAAAGGTCTTCAGCACGAAATTCTTGTGACAGAATTAGCAACCCACTAGTGATCTCTTGGGCAGTAACCAATTTGTAAACTGAGGTGGAGGAGGGGAGAAATGAATGGGCTTACTAATGTCAGGTACATCGGGACATTACGCAGAATCGACGGCGAGTAGTGAAAATGTGTACCAGACCGGGACACGAATCAGGGATCTCCTGCTTACGTGACAGGTGTGTTAACCACTGCGCGATCAGGAACACAGAGTTATCGTAACTGCGCGGACTATCTCGGCAAGTCTCAAGGCTGACTCATATTCGCACCGAGCGCCTCGTGCCTGCAATCTCCGTCCACTTCTTCCTTCTTCGCAACTCTGAGAGTCCCGCAGGAGTTCAGACGTACTTGTGCTTCCGCACCGAAGAAGTTGGATCCGTTGCCCATATAGGTGAAACTGTTATATGAATGCGTGGTGTCTGTTCTTTCACACGTCTCCGAAAGAACAGACACCAGGCATTCATATAATAACGAATTTATTTGGTTCCTTAAATTGCTGCAACCAACAACACCGACGTGTTGTCCGGATAGCGAAATGTTCCTCGACGGAGAAACATCGCTGCATCATTGAATAAGCAGAAAAACCAGTACGCTCCTTGAAATTTGCTGGCGGATGAAAACTGTGTGCCGGACCGAGACTCAAACTCGGGACCTTTACCTTCCGCGGGCGAGTGCTCTACCGACTGAGCTACTCAAGCACGACTCACGACCCGTCCACACGGCTTTACTTCCGCCAGTACCTCGTCTCCTACCTTCTAGACTTCACAGAAGGTCTCCTGCGAACTTTGCAGAAGTAGTTTTAATCTGCCAGGAAGTTTCATATCAGCGGATACTCCACTGTAGAGAGAGAATTTCATCCCACGAAGCTCCTTGTTTTTCCTTTCTTTCTTTTCCTTTGTTGAATTACTGAACTGTACATTTCTAACAATATACGACACGAATTTCACTATGAACGTCCTTTGCGGAAATCGATTGGCTTACAAAAATCATGCCAAGTCGGGTACACATTTGCAGTACTCTTGCTATCTGCCTATGACTGCAGACCAGTAAGCGTTTACTGGGAAATACTGTTTGTCGTCTACCTCCCACGCAACATGTTCTGTCGTCTTGCAGATACGTAAGAGCGCGAAATTTAGAACGACGTGTGGTAACCTGGCGTTTGCCACTTATTTATTGAGTCACCTTCGTATGGATAAATTTTGGCACTTTCAAGAAGTCTCTGCTGACAGTAGAAAAATATTCGATAATGTTATATTTTATAGAGATGTCTCTCATCTCCGACAACTGTCAGAGGTTTGTAGAGTTGTGGACTTTCTTCAAGCAGACAGCACAAATAATGCATAAGGTGTCGAACTATGGCTCGATCTTTTAGAAAGTCCTGATGTAGAAACCTGTAAGAACGTAATAAAGAAACGAAAGGAACAAGCATTAGAATCCTTTCACTATCGTACTAATGTGCCAGATTCAATACTCAGAGGGAGAAGATTAACTGTTGAACGAGAAGAAAGTACAGAAAACTGGCTCATAGGCATGCAACCAGAGGGGATTGCAAGTGTCATGTCCTCTAGAACTCTTGATTCTGATTACTTTCCTGCCACTAAGTTTTCAAAAAAATGGTTCAAATGGCTCTGAGCACTATGGGACTCAACTGCTGAGGTCATTAGTCCCCTAGAACTTAGAACTAGTTAAACCCAACTAACCTAAGGACAGCACAAACATCCATGCCCGAGGCAGGATTCGAACCTGCGACCGTAGCGGTCTTGCGGTTCCAGACTGCAGCGCCTTTAACCGCACGGCCACTTCGGCCGGCCACTAAGTTTTCTGATGCAGCTATAACACACTTCCATCCTAACAAATGGTGGAAGGTAATGGAGTTGAAAACAGAAAATAGGAAACTTACTCACAGGATTTCTTAATTTTTTGAAAAGTACCATTTCTTGTCCTGCTAGCACTGCATGCATTGAGAGAATCTTCTCCACTTACGGACTTGTTTGATCAAAATTAAGAAATAATGTAGGAGAGAACAGAACTGAAAAATTAGTGTAGATGTAAAAGTTTTTGCGTGCATCCAAGGAGGACAAAATGTATTTTGCAGTCATTATGATTCTATACCACGTTAAAGATTTATATCTGGAAGTTAAATGTTATTTAAGTGTGTTTTATTGCAAGAAATGTTCAAACATGTTTTGACAGTAAATAGTTGCTTTCAGTGAATAGAATGGCTCTTTTTCGTTTGGCTAACTATGTACCATTTCGTATAATTATTAATTTTTCATAATTAAGTATAGTTAGGTTTTAATGGACTCCTTTGGCGGGATTTTTCGTATTTTTTTTAAAGAAACTCAAGGGTTTTTTTGGTCGATTTAAATTACATAAACGCTGTTTTCTACGCTCCGCGCCTTTCAGACGGCCGATCCAGCAGTAGAGATATCCTCAAATGGTTCGAATGGCTCTGAGCACTATGGGACTCAACATCTTAGGTCATAAGTCCCCTAGAACTTAGAACTACTTAAACCTAACTAACCTAAGGACAACACACACACCCATGCCCGAGGCAGGATTCGAACCTGCGACCGTAGCGGTCGCGCGGTTCCAGACTGTAGCGCCAGAACCGCTCGGCCACCAGCGGCCGGCTGGATATCCTCATATTCAATGTATTTTTTCTTCCTAATTCTTGTAAGACTTACAGAAGAGTTGTATCATTGAATTTATGCCGTATAGACCTGCAAGAAAATACAGTAGTTGATGGAGTTGGGATGACGCGCTGGTCATTGTTTCATGAGTTTCTGGTCATTATTCGTCACGTTGATGAGAGATCCAGTACCTCCAAGACTTGACCACACCATTCGAAATAATGCTTGAGGGTAAATCAGTATAGGAAAGAGAACATCATAATTCTTAGATGTTTATATTGATAAGAACCCGTACTGGCAGTCACATGTTACAGACCCTCGTGAACGTCTTAGCTCTGCAACTTTCGTATTATGGGTAATAATATTGTGGAAATGAGAGTGTAAAAGAGTGACTTACTTCTTATTTTCATTCACTAATGTCTTATGGCATCATGTTCTGGGGAATGTAGCGCAAATGCCAAACAATAGCTGTATTGCAATCAGCTCTTATTAACTTTTCTTTGAGCTATCGGTTTCGGTAATTCACTGGTGCCATCCTCAAGTCTCTATGCACAGCTCTCTGCTATCTAACCGGTGGGGTACTCACTTCAGAAAAATATTTGTGGAATCAAGGTTTATTGGATGGCACCTATTGCATTGCACCAAACTTCGTGGTACTTCCGTTTACAGTGTATATTGGGGCTGACGATGGAAACAGTAAACTGCCGAAACTTGTAGCTTAAAGAAAAATGAATAACAACTGATTGAGATACGGCTGCTTTTGTTATTTGCTCTACGTACTTTTTGATCAGCTGAGTCCATGACGGATCCAAGAAGATTGAATATTGTGAGGTAATTCATCAGTGAGAAAAAAGTAGTTGTCGCACAGAAGCGTGTAATAATAAGAATGCATGCTGTCGATTCTAGAGCCTCCTGTAGACAGCTGTTTAAAAAGTTGTGCCTACTGAGAACAGCCTGACAGTTTGTTTATTTCCTTATGAAGTTCGTCGTCAAGAGTCGGTCGCTGTTTGAAAACAACAGTAAAATTTACAAAAGTAATACTAGAAGAAGTGATTTACGCTATCCAGCCATAGTGTGGCACAGAAAAGAGCGATGTATCCAACAATAAAAATCGCTGACCACCTACCCAATAATATAAAGAATTTAGGAGAAAATAAAATTAGTTTCAAGCACGAAATGAAATCGTATCTGCTTGACAATTCCTCCTAATATCTAAATGTATAATAGTGTTGCTGTTTTGTGTGTGTGTGTGTGTGTGTGTGTGTGTGTGTGTGTGTGTGTGTGTGTGTGTCAGAGAGAGAGAGAGAGAGAGACTGAGATAGAGAGGAAGACTGAACATAGCTCAGTATAAATCAGGGCATGCATGGAAAAAATAAAAATCATGTTTATGGTCTACATGTTGCCGTATTTTTCACTGAGAGAGGACGCACTTATGATCCACAGAATATGAATGGAACTAACCAATAAATATGTTGAACACGTTAAACGTTATTTGAGGTTTTGAGGCGAAAAGGTTTGGCGCCTTAGTCTGTACACGAAATTACAGGTGAAGAGTCCGCCATTGACGACAGTTATGGAAGAATTGTCACGCGAAGATTAACTGCACCCAAAGATATCTGCACTTAAGGAAAACTCGGAATGAAGGAGATAAGGTGAAGGATGATGGAAGTTTGCACATACTTTGCTCTCAGACTACGATTTCAGACCCACAGTAATGTGCACAGGCCGTCATACGTGTTGCCTCGGATTAAAGGAATAAGAAAAAAGGAAGACCACGATGAGAGATGGCGGCTCTGGCACCGCCGAGACCACCACTCAAAGGGGATGACCCAGGGGCAGGGGCAGGAGTAGGAGCAGGGGCGAGAGGGAATTTTGTGGCGGCGTCATTAACAGCGGCCGCGGCGCGCGCAGCCCCACTCGAGATCAGAAGCGGAGCTGATAGCCGCTCCCCTCCCCCCCCCCCCCTCCTTCAGTGCATCCTCCCATGCGCTGATTGCAGCCCAGTCCCTCTTGCGGGACCGCTCCGTATCTACATCTACGGCGCCAGGCAGTCCCCTGTCCTGTCCACATTATAAGGCCTGCCCGAATCACTTCTTCCGCCTACGCAGCAATCTCGTTGCATCGACGCTTGTTCGGTGACCAGACTAACCTCACGTTATCTGCTAATGACAGACAAACGTCTCCTTCTTCTTTTTCTTTTTCTTCTTCTCCTCCTCCTCCTCCTCCTGCTCCTCCTTCCTCGGCCTGCTGTAGCTACATATGGTTCTTCCATCTGTCTACTGATGGATGGATGGATGGATGGATGGAGAGGGCTGTATGAGCGCACGAGGCCAAGGTCTTCAGTGCCCGCTCAGTAACACATAGAGACGGATGTCAAGAAAAGACTCAGAACCGTAAGATAAAACAGAACGTAAAACACAGGTAACAAGCTTGGAAAAATATGTGCCTACCCACACCGAAGCGTGGGACGAAGCATGCCGTCAGCAGTAAAACATGGACAACACAGGAAGAAAGCGGTAGAGGGAGCTAAGACAATATAGCAGATGGAAGTGACTGGCTGACCGCAAGGAAAAAAGGGAGCAGCCAGCCACTTTGCAATACACTAAAACCTAAAGCCTAAAAGTTTAGGCCAGAGTCCAGAGACATTACAAAACTAGACACACACGTCTCAGCATTAGCTAAACACAGGGCAAATCCCCATCAACTTATGCTTCTGCCCTTGCATCACGGTAGAAAATGCAGTCTGTTAAAATGTGCCGGCCAGAGATGTGCACAACACAAGCATCACAAAACGGGGGATCCTCCCGCCGTAATAGAAAGCTATGTGTGAGAGGACAGCGCCCAATCCGAAGACGCGTGAGGGTCACTTCCTCCCGCCTGAGCAACCGGCAGGAGGAACGCCATGGCCGAGTTGTTGAAGTCACCAACCGCAGTTTATTTGCCGTCACCGCCAGACATTCTTCCTCCCACTACTCCATGCACTTCTTGTGGAGTGCAGAAATGACAGACTGCAAAGGAATAGGACACTGGGCCACATCCTGCTTTCTTCAGGCCTCCTTGGCAGCGCTATCGGCCTGTTCAGTGCCCCATATTCCTACATGACCAGGCACCCAACAGAAGGACACCTCCTTACCCCGCCGATGGAGCAAGTACAGTTGGTCATGTATCAGCTGGACCATCTCCTCAGTTGGGTACAGATTCTGCAATGATTGTAAGGCACTAAGAGAATCGGAGCAGAGGAGAAATCGATTGCCCCGAACACGATTCATCTGCTCCAGTGCCTTCGGGATCGCGTGGATCTCCGCTGCGAGAACGGTATATTCATCCGGGAGGCGAATCCGGGTAACATGATCAGGGAACACTACAAAACAGCCAATGAAATTCTCTTGTCTGGAGCCATCAGTGTAAACGACGGTAAAACCGTGATACACATCAAAAATGTTAAAA
Source organism: Schistocerca nitens (assembly GCF_023898315.1). Classification (NCBI taxonomy): domain Eukaryota; kingdom Metazoa; phylum Arthropoda; class Insecta; order Orthoptera; family Acrididae; genus Schistocerca; species Schistocerca nitens. Next base: position 331,575,801 of record NC_064619.1, read on the forward strand.
AACAGAGATTGGAAAGTAAAATCTGGTGTATTATCTTTCTTAAAATTAGTCAAATCTAAAATAAGTCTACGTTTCCGGAGGAGACAAGGTGGAAATCTGCTCCAACAGCGACGGAAAACATGAAGACCAGCCATATTCATCGCAGAGAGGCAATCCTGTGCGCGAATCCCATAGGGCCGCGTCGCTCGTTGTCGGTTATGAAATAGCCGTGCCAGAGGAAGCTGAGTAACGGTATGGTATGCAGGTGTGTACTGTTTTTGCAATTCACCTTCTGCTTTGCGGAATATATTGCCAAATGGTGTGGGGGTAATACTTACTACGTCGTTCGCACCAGATAGAATATCCATTTTGCCTATTTGGGTCGGCCTTTTCATTTGTATTAAATATCTTCAATTCCTTCGTAGTATCTAAGATTCTTTTATAATCTGATAATATGTGCCGTGCCATTTTCCCGAGGAATTACATTTCGTTGGCCTGTAATATTTTTTATCTTTTTTTCCTTTATAGAATATTCACTCCCAAACAGCAGTGTTGGTACCGGTATAATTTTATTATATTTAAGATAAGATTCGGTTCTTACTTTGTTTTGGAGAGATCTTCTAATGCTGCTGTTTAGGCAATTGAAAAAAGGGGTGCAATATAGCTTTCACATACTTTACAGTAGGCGGATGAGTCATGTCAGCTCCGCGCGGTATGATTTTCGGCCATGTATTAAATTGTTTTCATAGTAAAATTTTGATTTTATTATTTTCATAGATTACTTAAGTCAAATGACTGAATGTTCGTACTAAGAAAAAATTTGTAGACAGCAATTTGAATTTTAACGTAGCAAGTCTAACTGCATTTAACGCCACCTAGCGAGGTACAGGTTGTGCTTTAAGGTAAACCATCTCACTAAATACCACTAGTCTGTGATACAAGTCTACACGAAAACTGATAAGACATATAGTATCGCGGTTTTATTTTCGCTTTATCGTATGTATGTATTGTGCTATTTGTACAAATACCGTAGCCGGCCGTGGTGGCCGTGCGGTTCTGGCGCTGCAGTCCGGAACCGCGGGACTGCTACGGTCGCAGGTTCGAATCCTGCCTCGGGCATGGGTGTATGTGATTTCCTTAGGTTAGTTAGGTTTAAGTAGTTCTAAGTTCTAGGGGACTTATGACCTAAGATGTTGAGTCCCATAGTGCTCAGAGCCATTTGAACCATTTGAACAAATACCGTAGCTATGCCCAAGACGCGCTAAGCTGTATAGTTAAAAAATATAAAATAACGATTAAGACGAACAAATGTATTGACCAGTGACAACGATCGAGGACTCGAAAAGTCATGTTATGTCATTTACAGTGAGAGAGAAGAAAAGATTCATGGCATGCAGTTCGTAAAGCTGGCAGCCTTTGTATTTACAAGCTTTCAAAGATCATTCGAGGAAATGGCTATATCTTAATAAAAAAGCAGAGGAAAAGTGATGAGAATGTAAGCTCGAAATTCAAGATCTGAAGGAACAGCCACGGCCCATCATATAGAATGTGAGTCGCTGTAAAACGGCAAATCGTTTTTGCTGGCAGAGGGTGAAGCAGTTGTGCAATTCGACGAAATTATATGCGAGACGAAGGGTGTCATTTGCTTGCTGCGATGATTGCAGCGGCTTCCAATTGCTGGAGGAGAGGCTGTGGTGGCGGTCGTCGCTTGCCATGTTATGTACGCCCATGAGGGATGGTCCGCAGCTTGCAGCGTGACCGTCCCGGAAAGTAGCAGCACGGCCCCGCACTCAGCAGTCGTTAACGTCCACCACTCAGCTGTTTACACGTCTTCATCAGCGGCTGCCCACGCAGACCTGTCGCTTTTAACGGCTGTCGGCTGTCATTCGTATCTTATGGATACGCCTAGGTGCGGCACAGTTCACTGTGCTCACTGGTGATTCGAGCCACAACAGTTCCTCGAAATAATGCAAAATTTACACAAATATTCCTGCAGTTTGTGTGATTGACCACGGCTAGGACTCATGTCACCTGCGAGGATACCACACTGCGTTATGAGCGTCTTGCATCCGGTCGTGCTCGGATAGCCAATCACGACACAGTGACATCTGTACTAACTAAGCCTAAGATGTGGGCTAGAACCCCCGCATTACTTAATGGCTCGGCCGAAAAGTTGTGGGGCAGCAATGTAAACGTTCCGGGCGCCAACACCAGTTGGTTCTACTACGTGTTCTAACATATAAAGTGACTTTCAGTTCTGACAGTTGTTTGTAAGTGTGAAAAACTCGAGGTTACGCCTTAAATTTTTTTGGTTTCTCCCTTAAAGTGGCTGAGTGAGCCGTCCTCATAGCAGACGCAGAGAGGAGCCTTTCTCTTCCAATAGAGCCACGTCCAATAAGGAACTGTGGCTTTGAGATAAAACATCTGGTTGTCGACTGACTCAGTTCCTTTGTTGTAGTTTCAAACTATAAAAAGTTTTTCTCAAACGCGTGTGGATTACATGAAATTACATGTACTCCGTGGCACAGTCATCTGCGAACAACTATGCAGGTCTGTCGACGAACTGCGTTTTAATCGTCTGTCTAAGGCGTCTGTGGCTCTGAGCACTATGGGGCTTAAATTCTAAGGTCATCAGTCCCCTAGAACTTAGAACTACTTAAACCTAACTAACCTAAGGACATCACACACATCCATGCCCGAGGCAGGATTCGAACCTGCGACCGTAGCGGTCGCGCGGTTCCAGACTGTAGCGCCTAGAACCGCTCGGCCACCCCGGCCGGTAAGGCGTCTGTGGATGTTAGGTCAATACATTGCCCCATTGGAAGTTAGAAAACAATGTCGTTAGTTGGGTTGGGAGACTGAATTCCGTTCTCTTCTTCGCACACATTGGCATCTTTCCTTCGTGAAATATTAGTGTAATGTTCTAAGAGTTACTGTTTGTATGTATCTGACAATGGAGAGCACGTGAAGTGGGATGTGGTATTTTTGTTTTCGATGAGAATGCGAGAGATGGTGATATTCTATACTCGCGGGTGGCCTGTTCTTGTCAAATTCCGAATAGAGGCTTGCCAAACTTGTGTACGGAAGACACTGAAAACTGCTTCGCATTTTAAGCCAGTGCACAGAATGTCTCGTGATCAGGATATTCACGCCACTCCCCTCATTATAGGCCTAATACTAATGATAAAAATTCTTCCACCACCAGGCCGCAGGTAGCTACCCTATGATCATGAGCCACCGCCATAGCTCGCGTTTGCGACCTCTGTTAGTGAGTTCTGATATTGTCAGCTTTGGAAAAAAGTGGAGGTGGTTCTATTTCATGCAGGCTTTTCTTGTCACGTGATTCGACTCGGCCCCTGGTCTTCCCAACCTCCTAAGATGCACCAGGTATGTCTCAGATATGTTGATCACTTAATTGCGGGGGTTTTATCTTTCTACAAGAGAGAACGGCTCAACCAAAACCCAACATACACGATATTTAAAAATCTTTCCGACAAACTTATACAGATGGTAGATCACGTCATGGGGAACAAATTTTATTAGAGACAAAATATTTGCCTACGATTTTCGTCGATGTTAAGTGTTTTTAATGCAGTAACTGATTATGGCCCTGAGATGCATCAGGGCATAGTCGCGCTGTAGTGTTCATATGCGATGTGTGTTGCCTATAAGCCAGTCATCTGCCCCACATGAAAGGCGCCAGACTGAGTTAAAATAATTTTCTCCGCATAGACACTCATTCTTATTTCATGTTGAAACTCGCAATAAATTTACTGATGTTCATAGTGTGCAAATGCAACACACCTGGTTAGTAGACCATGCTAGCTCGATGAAGTGTCTTAGTCGCAGGGCCAGCGGTTTTAATGAAACGATGACTGGTGTTTCCAGCGAAAATTTTGTCTCGGACAAAAGTTGTTCCCCATTACGTGATCTGTTATCCACAGACTTTGAAGGACACCGTATTTTCTATTTCAAGCGGGTCTGTATACTCACACCTAACGACAAAATATTTTTAGTTTAAATGTGAAACGTGTTGTATGTGACTAAGAATAAAAGAATTCACGACAGGACTACGAAACAGACAGTAGTGGATGACACTACAACGTGGCAGGCGCCTTCTTCTGAGCTGTGAGCGCCGTACAGCTGAACCCGCGGGATTTGGCGACTCAGTAGGGATTACCAAGCTGCAGGCGTTCTCCTTCCCCGACACATCTCGCACGACTTGGGATTCAGACAGGTGGACGCGTACGTCACTCACATCTCCGGCGGCAGTAAAATGCGCGCACTGTCCGACATTCTTATCGGGCCGAATTTTGCCAACTCGCGTTTCCAGTCGGCGGGCATCTCCGGCGGGAACACGAGGCGCCTGGTAACGGGCGGCCTAACCCGCTCCCAGGCGGCGTCCCAAGTTCACTCCCTTCCTTACCCACTGGACAGCCTTGGTCGCTAACAGCGCTCACCATGCGACTGGCTGAACGTTCATTTCACGTGATTGTGACCAGTTACACAAGCAACCATACGAAGGCGTTATGCCTGTTAGCAACACACTTTTTAAATATCTACTGATACGTAAGTAGTGCTCAGAACCTGAAAATATCTTCTACATCATCTTAGCAATGCCATGACCAAGGAGCGATACTTCATGACTACCATAAAAAAGAAAAATACAAATCTCGATAGCTGTCGTTGACATTTATTCACAGCATACTTTTCAGAAATATACTGATATGTGAGAAGGGTCTTGAACCTGAAAATACAAATATGACATTTGTTGTGAAAAGGCACAAGCAGTTACGGAATCTGGTAGAAGATATTGAAAACAATAACAATTTTTCCAAAATTTTAAAATATAAGATATATGACTAGGTAATAATATTTTCAAAAGGTGGACATGAACTACCCTCCTCCACCGGATATTGCGGGCTTAAAGATAATTTATTTTAAATAAAACTTACAAATTATTTAATTTTAATGCCAGTTCGACAGTTTGACTATCATCAGATTTCGTTGTTGATACTGTTAAAATAGTAACACATCATAGTCACGTAAAAATGTACCAGCCAGTTGCTTAATACTACAATCCCTTCTTCTTGTGGTATTCAATCCAAAGACTGGTTTAATTTACACTATCTGACCAAAAGTGTACGGGCACCCTTATGTTAAGCGGAATCGTCCAATACATTACACGAGATGCGGACGTGCGAGGAGTACTGTCTTCTCAGCAGAGAAGCTGTAACAGTGGAATGGGACTGGTCATTGGATGTCACATCTCACATCAGTAACAAAACTATCTGGCTCATTCCAACTCTTCTAAAACTCTCCAAGATGACTATTGAGGGACAGTGAGGGACCATCGTGCATTGAGGGGGGGGGGATAAGGAGGGGAGGTTGTAAACTTCGCCTGAAATTAGCTGAAGGTATCATTATAGAATTCCAAAGTACTACCAGTACTCCACCTTGTGTAGTTACCGTACGCAGGAAGTTAAAAGGAATGGGGAACAATGATCGAGGAGCTTCTATAAGCCACACGTTCATGTCGGCAGTGCTCAGCGACGCTTAAGGTTGTGTAATGAGAGACTACTGGACAGCGGTGATGTACGGAGGATGTGGGTGTTCAAATGTTCAAATGTGTGTGGATTCCTAAGGGATCAAACGGCTGAGATCATCGGTCCCTACACTTACACTCTACTTAAACTAACTTCAACCTATGCTAAGAACAATACACACATCCATGCCTGAGGGAGGGCGCGAACCTCCGGCGGGAGGGGCCGTGCAATCCGAGACAAGGCACCTCAAACCACGCGGCCACTCCGCGCGGCAAAGCGCTTAAGAAAACCGTAAGTGCGGAGGTATATGAGCACATTTTACAGCATCGTGTCCTGCTTATAGTATAGAAACATGTCGGAGACGATGAATGATCGTAACCGCAAGGTCATAAAGCAGTGAGATGATGGTTTGTGGACTATAAAATACCTGAAATTGACTATTCTGATCACTATCCTGACCTGAACTGAGTGGAACGTCTTTGGAGTGAATCAGAACGTCGACATGTCCACATACCCCAGAGTCTATCATTACTACCTTCTCTGGTTTCGGCTCTTGAGGAGGAAAGAGCTGCCACTCGTCCACGGACTTCCGGACACCTCATTCAATGCGTCCCCAGCTGAGATCAAGCCGTCATAAAGCTGAAGGGTGAACACTCTCCACATGTTAATATCTGCTAATACGTGTCGGGATACTTATGATCGGATAGTGTGTCTTTCGACGCTGGTCTATCCTGTACAAATTTCTTCATCTCTGCAAATAAATCGCAACCTGCATCCATCTGAATATGCTTGCTGTACTCCAGCGCTGGCTCCTGGTCATATCGTGGTCGTATTTAGAAATTTATATAACTTTTGATTACGAAAATTTACTACAATCGGCAGAAAAATATTGCGAGTTACAACTACATTGCTAAATCGTTTCTGCACTTCATGGATTAGGCATTCTTTTCCGTTCCGACTTCATAGTTGCCTCTTCTGCTTCTCGCCGTGTAATCCAACGCTGCCTTGTGAAGTCTGCTATTTTCCTTTCTTTTTAAATGATTGATCCATTTTTGTTATTTAATATGTTAATATGTGCTGATTGTATATATAAATTTTTTCCTAGTATCTCCATTTCGTATGCTAACCATCTTTGTACATCCTTTAACATTGCTCAAAAATCTCATCTCTCCTGATTGCATTTTATTTGCTTTTGTGTCGGCACCCAGGCTTTGCAGCCATAAAGCAATGTACGTAAAGTCATAACTTTATTAAAATTAGTTTCTTTTCTTCCATAACTTTATTTTTAAAAGTCCTTTGAATAGTCCTATTGCTTGAAATTTTTCTAACTTGTTGGTCAATATTCTTGTCATTACAAAAACTTCTGTCACAGCCAAGGTATTTAAAAATCGTTACTTGTTCTAAAATACTGTTTTCTAGCACATTCTTTTAACGATTGGTATAGTTATTTTCGTTTCATTGACGGATATTTTTAAAATTGTAAGATTTACGTAGATTGTTTAAAACATACATGGATTTCTGTAACTGTGTCTCATTTCAGATGAAGCACTATGTCAAGGACAACTGACGATTGTGACGCCATTTGCGCTTTACGACGAATTATCAGTTACCTAGCGAATCGCATACGCGGGCAAACCAGTGTCCATGTAACGTGGAAAGCTCCGATTTTCCAGAAAACGTTTTCACCAAAGAGAGCGATAAGCAACGGCAGGTTCATTACTATATCTACACAGTTACAAAATCCGTTTGCGAGATATGAAAGAGATTCATCAGTCAGTAGAAGTGAAACAGTCGCTTGCATTGATCGACAAGCGTGCAATCTGCCCCGCCGGCCTCACGTGCGCCGCAGCTTTTATCTCGGTGGCCTTTGAGTAGCGCGGCAGTGGCTTTGGAGCCCGCTGTAGCGGCAGCCCTGATAACGCGGCCTGCTGCAGGTACGCCGGCGCCTCGGACGCTGGCTTCATTATTGGAAGCTGCCCAGCCCCACCCACCGGCTGTTAACAAATACATTCGCCTCCGAGCAGATGCTTATGAATTCCTCCAGTGGCTTGTGTCCTGCTATCGTTGTCGAGCTTTCGCAACAGATGTTTCTGAGATTTGATCCACAGTCCTTATGAGCCACAGTCCTACGCTGTCCGCTCCCAGATTTCCTTCTCCGTGTTGTAGCCTGTTAAACCTCGCAACCTGAGTGTCGTAAACGAGAAACGTGTCGGTGTTAAACATTCACACGGTTTCCTCGGGAGTTCTGTAAATCCGTTCGTTTAACTGAGTAACAGTAACAATTAAAACTTATATGTGACAATCAGTACTGAGTGTCAACTGCAACGTTCTTTAAACAGATAGTAGGTTGTAATATACAAGCAGAACGAATATAAATATTGCAATGCAAAATTAATATTCAAGTACACTGTAAGAGAAAGATGAGGACGGACAACGCATGATTTATCCTAATGCGAAAGAAATCAGTAGATGTGAGGTACATGTAGAGACAAACAAATGATTACAGTTTCAGAAAAATTGGAAGATCTATTCAAGAGAAATAATTTCACAAATTGAGCGAGTCAATAACGCATTGGACTACCGGGGTGGCCGAGCGGTTCTAGGCGCTACAATATGGAACCGCACGACCGCTACGGTCGCAAGTTCGAATCCTGCCTCGGGCATGGATGTGTGTGATGTCCTTAGGTTAGTTAGCTTTAAGTAGTTCTAAGTTCTAGGGTACTGATGACCGCAGAAGTTAAGTCCCATAGTGCTCAGAGCCATTTGAACCATTTGAACCAATAACGCATTGGTCCACCTCTAGCACATATGCAAGCAGTTATTTGGCTTGGCATTTACTGGCAGAGTTGTTGGATGTACTCCTGAAGGATATCATACCAGATTCTGTCCAAATGGAGCGTTAGATCGTAAAAACCTAGAGCTGGTTGGAGGACCCTGCCCGTAGTGCTCCGAAAGTTCTCAAATGGAGAGGGATCCGGAGAGCTTGCTGCTCAAGGTACAGTTTGGCGAGGACGAAATCAAGCAGTAGAAACTTGCCATGTGACCATACGACCCGTGAACCAGGAGACATAGTTGGGGGTGCCATTTCTTTTCATGGCAGGACCCCTTTCTTTGTCATCCGAGGCACACTTACAACACAGCAGTACGTCGACGATATTCTACGCCCCGTTTTGTGGCCCTCCATGGAAACCCATCCTGGGCTTACGTTTCAGTAAGATAACGCCCGCCCGCACATGGCGAGAGTTTCTACTACTTGTCTTCGTGCTTGCTAAACCCTGTCTTGGCCAGAAAGGTCGCCGGATCTCTCCCCATTTGAGCATTATGAGCAGGGCCCTCCAATCAATACTGGAATTAGTCGATCTAAAGTGTCAGTTGGACGGAATTCGGCACTGTATCCCTCAGAAGATCATCCAATAACTGTATCAATCAGTGCCAAGCCGAATAGGTGCTTGGATAAGGGCCAGAGGAGGGTCATCTCGCTACTGACTTGCACAAATTCTGAAGATTTTTGTTTAGATCTTCCAGTTTTTCTGAAGCTGTGATCATTAGTTTGTCTGTACATGTACATCACTTCTACCGATTTCTGTCGCATTCGGGCAATTCCTTCGTGGTGGGGCTTTTTTTTATTGTCTTAGAGAATACACTGCGAACAGCAAGAGCCGTAACACACTTTCGTCGGACACTCCTGGTTACTTCTACGCCTGTCTTTGGCTGTCCATCCGAGATAACCTGCTCCGTCCGCGCAAGCAGTAGACGCGCGGCCCGCGCCCCTGGGCGAGACCACAGTTCGGCTGCTCGTCCTGGCCCAGCTGCAGCTGCAGGCGCGGATGGAGGCTGGCGCCTCAGCCCCCGCCGCCCCCGCACGCCGGCGGCCAGGTACGGATCTTGGCTTGGGCCGGCCCGTTAATGACGTGGGTGTGGCCGGCAGCGCCCGTGGCTATTAATCAAACACTGCTACAGAAACACCGCGCGCCCTCAGACTTGTTCCCTTTGGAAGCTCAGCTGTGTTTATAGCTGCAGGCGGCTGTAAACCCGGCCCGTACAGGCCACTTACAGAAAATGAGACACGCAGCCCTTCCTCATAAGGTCGCTCTCAAATGGAAACCTACACGTTACCACGCACCCACCGAACCTATCTGTTCCCAGCAGTCACGCCGATTGTTAATCCTATTTGATTCCTAGCACGCATCTACATCAACATATACAGGATTAACCCGAACGAGCATACAGAATGATTCAGCAGCCCCCACGCGAGATTTTCATATTCACTCGTTCGATTCGTGCAAACTATTTGTGTTATGACCAGACGAAACTACAATCGTTCGGCCATAACTGTGAGTTCTTTGATTGCTCTGGGAGACTGCTCATTGGAATACAACATGTGAAGTATTAGTTGACTTTATTACACGAGTGAATAAAGAGAGTTACTTAATTTTATACAGTTCTATGCCATAGCAGTGTTGAATACTTACAGCTGTCATTGACTTTTAGAGCATCACTTGATCCATACAATAACAACTCTTCTCTTGAAGTACAATGTTCAACATTTACGAAAGTACGTTTTCGCCATCAACTTGAATAATTCTATAGCTTACTCAAAAAAATGGTTCAAATGGCTCTGAGCACTATGGGACTCAACTGCTGTGGTCATAAGTCCCCTAGAACTTAGAACTACTTAAACCTAACTAACCTAAGGACAGCACACAACACCCAGCCATCACGAGGCAGAGAAAATCCCTGACCCCGCCGGGAATCGAACCCGGGAACCCGGGCGTGGGAAGCGAGAACGCTACCGCACGACCACGAGATGCGGGCCTTTAGCTTACTCGATCATGTTGACTGCTTCAGCAGAGGTCACGAGCTGGGCAGAGTGCTTCCATGCTCGGCTCTATATCGACCTCGTGGGAGGGCGTTGTGGTGCTGGGAGACAGCGGATTGCAGCGAGACGCGGCTACGTCTCTGTATCGATGAGCGTTGCTGACTTTGGTGTGGCTCCGCGGTCTTTGGATGCTACCACAGTTAGTCTTACAGAAAAGATGATCAGGACCATTTTACATGAAATTCAATGTAGTTCAATTATGCACTGGGATACATTTTCGCTAGAGGCAGTAATTCCAGAGTTATTCAAGAAAAACGTACAAAAGTGACCTTTGTTCTTAATTGATTGGCCTTATTACGCCACCGGCTTAGTCGAAGACGTACAAATTGTAAAACTGACATTTGTGCGAATTATACTTAACAGTTTTCTTAATTTTAACAGCATGAAATAAAAAATTGCGTGATTGTATTCGTCAGGCCTTCTGACAATGTAACAATTGTGCTTGTAAGGGTTAAGTTTGGATCTAATATCAACGCAATTAATCTTAGCGTACCTCATGGGCACAATTAAATTAATAATGCCAACGAAATAGCCGGCTATTCTGGTGGCGCAATAGCGCAATGAAAGAGACCATAAAAGATCGAATATCGTGTAGTAGAAAATTTTTGTGCAATGGTGGGGGGGAAAGCCACGAACAACATACTAGAAATTATGACTGGTGAGGCATGACTCTGAGGATGGAACTGTGTTTGGAGGTCTCTTTTGTACGTTTTTCTCGAAAACTCGAAAATCGTGACCTCCAGCGAAAACGTATCCCAGTACAAAATTTAATTACTTTAAATCTCCTACCAAATGGTCGTGTTCATTTTTTCTGAACGACTATTAGTTTTCGCGCAACGAGCGAGAGAACATGAAAATCCCGCGCGTCGTTTTTGAGGCCAGATACAAAATTGTGGATTGCATAACACGACATCGGTATGGCGCAGCTGAATCACCTTTGTGTATGCATTCAGAAAGTCTGAATAAAGACTTGTTGCATTCACTCACGGTATCTTCTTTGGCAACAGCAGTGCTCACTTTAATCGTAGACCATTCGGTACTGCTCCGTTCTGTTTTGATTTGTTTTTGCAGCAGTACTAAAAAAATGTTCAAATGTGTGTGAAATCTTATGGGACTGGCTGCTAAGGTCGTCAGTCCCTAAGCTTACACACTACTTAACCTAAATTATCCTAAGAACAAACACACACACCCATGCGTGAGGGAGGACTCGAACCTCCGCCGGGACCAGCCGCACAGTCCATGACTGCAGCGCAGCAATATTAGTTGCACGTTATAAGTGATACACAGCAATATGTATGGCTTCACTGATGAAGAGTTAGTTGAAATGCAGTTTGAGTATGGATTCATTGAATGCAATGAAGAGCGGCACAACCACCGAATGCTTGTTATCAAGTCTTCGAAGGAAGCACTCGAATAACGAATTCACGCTATCCAGATACTGATTTCGGCAGTATGCCAATATCGATACATCTTAATGTCTATACCTTAAGTACCTATGGGGCCTGAATATGGCATATTGCAGTGCCACGACTGGTTGTCAAAATAAAATTAAATAACTTATCAAAACGTACGACTATTTGGTTACTTTCGTTGGTAAATATTTGATCAGCTACTGTCCCGCGATCACAGTGGATCAACAGAGACTGAATGATAAACTGTTCCTGCAGCGAATGTCATTACAGTTCGTCTGCAGCTGAGGGTTATTGTACTGAAACAAAGTACGAGGGGTACTGTCTTGCTTAAAATATCTTGAACTTTGACCCTCGCTCGAGTCGGGCAAGACCTCCAAGAATGCCAGAACATCGTAGAGTAAAACTCTGATTACGAGGTGAAAGCCCAAATGGCGAACATTGTCTGGATTTATTATGACCAGAAAAACTCGTTAACGGTATTATACTGGATTGTACAATATGTTAGCTCATGACAGACACTCTATGGGATACACATGAAGAACGTGTTGTTGTCTGTAATCCCAAACCACGGAATTTCACTAGGACGGGCCATCGCAAGGTGCACAGCGTTGCAGACACCGAGGAAGTATTGGTGACGTCGGAAGTACGTCGATTAGAGACCTCGCGCCGCCGTACGTCGCCCGCAGGAGAACCTCAAGCATAAGAATAAACCAACTGAAACCAGAATCGAATCACTATTTCAACTAATAAACACTAACTTCATTTTCGGTAAATCTTAATTTGAACTGATCACGCTTGATCAGTTATGAAAGCCGTTAATGGTACTAATGCCAACCAAAGTCTCGTTTATTTCATAAAGTACCCTTGTACACTGACAAAAGATAAGTGGGGTAACAAACCGAATAAATAATAAGAACATTATTACTCTGTAGTGAGCAATCGGAGTGCTCGCGTCCCTTATAGTGAAAACGCAGAAAACATCCCCGAAAAAACCTCAGAAATTCTGTACAACAGTATTACCAATATGTGTGTTACTAAACGGCTAACAGAGTTCGAGATTATCTAAGGGCTTCCAGTGGCAACAAAAATTTGTTTTTCAATAATTAATGCAGTTATTGACCGAATGTAAAAATTTTAAATGTTTTCATTATCTATTCTCAAAGAGACGCAATTTTAAAGATTAGAGGCAGCCCAATTTACGATGTGCCAATTATCCAGAGTCCATTCATCCGGTATTTGAGAATGATTACGCTTAGCAACTTCGAATAAATGTTACACGTATTTTCAAGTAATTTCTAAAAAAATTTTGTCTTACGTGTTTACTGTCAAGTATTTAACACATTAACTCATTTGTACTCAAAATCTTGAAGCTGATTGATGAGGGGAAATTCAGTTTCTTAAAGAATCAGGGTTGGCGACTTTAGTGGTTCTCTCCTATTCGTTTCACCTATTGGGCGAGGGATGAATAGCTATCTGTATGCCTCTGTACTCTCCTAAACTTCTCATTCTATATATGACAGTATCATAGACTGGTAGCATGGTTCTCCTCGAATACAGATTTGGTGAAAACAAATAGACTAATTTTGATACGCCGAGCACCTCTATAAGAATTGCATTTGGGCTGTAATGACCTGTTACGATCATAGCGTATCTGAATTCGTTTGGCGTCTTTAGTTATTTGATAAAGACTGCAACCGCTGAACAATACTCTAGAATTTGTCGCACTAGCTTCTAGTTGGCAATTCCCTTTAGAAATGCACTCCCTTTTCTTAGAAGATTGACATTACCATACAGTTCGCTACTAAGTGAAGGTCTTCTCAGCCTCGCATTTTCTGGGTGGGTTTGTTTCTTTGATTTACTGAATTACGTGAAAGACCTCGCCCTTTCCTCCACAGTGGAGTGGAAGGTACCGTTCAAAGGTCGTAGTAATGAATGCCGAGCTGCGTTGGTGGCATGTCTGACAGTAATTACACTACGAAGTAATTGAAGCTCGGCGTTCCTGCGCATTTGTATGAGCATTGTCGCGGGAGGTAATTTGAATTTGCCTAGCAAGCGGCTATAAACCGTATGTAGCACGTAAGTCACGGGCGTAATAGCGGTTGGCACCTTCATGGGCAGTCGAGCCGGTCGAGGTATGCCCCGTAAACAACAATATACTCTGGTCTAGTCTGTGCGTTTCCGGACGTCCACAGTGCCGCGTGATTCTTAGCACAGAACGGTTCTTCGCAATAGTTAAGGAGACGCGCTGTCAGTGACGAGAACAGCTGACTATCTGTCTGAGCATTCGCCAAAAGCAGCTTCACACCCGACACCTAGTACAGTGCTCCACGTAACGCGAGAACTGGCATTCGTCGCGGCGTGGACTCCCCGCCGAAATTATTTGTCGAAATTATCCTCACGAAGCTCAGGCACCAGCCACAACTCACAATGGAAATGTAAACCCTACGCGTAACTGAGTGTACCCTTCTTTCGCACGATTATAGTACATACTTAGATGTAACGAATACCGTTGCAGTACGTTGCGCTTCTCAGGGGTTTTCGAGAAATCGCAGTTCAAATTTTTCGAGCCTCTTAAATATCGTATGAGGGAGACAGCCGTCGAGCTCCTACGTTAGGCGAGCCAGTTAAGGCGTTAGAAGAGAAACCTGCACTTAGTACATTCGAGTAATATGATTTCCTTTTTTCCCCACTAATTTTCAGCAAGCAGTTGTACCACTACAACGAATCGTGTTTCTTATTAGAGGTACAATAACAGCAACAACAATAATAATGGTGACTATAATAATGAGTGTTGTTCTTATTACTTCTTTCTTTTCTCAGACGTTATGTCTGGTCAAACATGGAAAGTGACGCGGACCTTGATCAAGCGTGACTTCCTTTTAACTGTATGGTATATGTTATATTGCATTTAGGAACTTTCGGGTAATTGAACATGTATCAATAATTACGGATTTCTGTAGTTGTATATATAAGTTTGGATGTAGCTGTATTGCATTGATGTACTGGTGGATATTGTGTGGTATGACTCCTGTAGTTGATAGTATAATTGGTATAATGTCAACTTTATCCTGATGCCACATGTCCTTGACTTCCTCAGCCAGTTGGGTGTATTTTTCAATTTTTTCTCCTGTTTTCTTTTGTATATTTGTTGTATTGGGTATGGATATTTCGATTAGTTGTGTTAATTTCTTCTTTTTATTGATGAGTATGATGTCAGGTTTGTTATGTGGTGTTGTTTTATCTGTTATAATGGTTCTGTTCCAGTATAATTTGTATTCATCATTATCCAGTACATTTTGTGGTGCATACTTGTATGTGGGAACGTGTTGTTTTATAAGTTTATGTTGTAAGGCAAGCTGTTGATGTATTATTTTTGCTACATTGTCATGTCTTCTGGGGTATTCTGTATTTGCTAGTATTGTACATCCGCTTACTATTATTATTATTATTATTATTATTATTATTAGTGTTATTACTGTTGGACTTTCGTGACAAGGTATAATCGGGAATCGTGATGAAATAAACATTTATTTGCCGATATATTCATGTGCGTATCGTGTGCACTATTCAAAGCAGGTATACCACAGCATGACTTCACTGCGATTGGCGATGTACAATGTAAGTATAATAATGTATCGTGATAAAATGAAGATTCAGCTATTCGTGCCTTCATGTTCGTATCTTTATTCAAATCGGTTATCACACGACATATTTCCACTGTAATACACGCACGAATGTATCTAAAATAGCTCATCATTTCATCATGATTCCTTATTGTATCTTGATTATGCGTTGGCACGAATGTGCCACAATAGTCATCGTTGCGCTTGTTGTTCTTTTCTGTAGAAACACGATTCGTCATAGCGATATAAGCGTTCAGTGGAAGATTAAGACTGAGTAAGACGGTGAGAGTAACGCAGTTGCTCGACAGCCGGCGGTCGTGTGTGGTTTCCGAGAGGCTTGTAATACTTTGAAAACTTCTCGAAAACCGTTGAAGAGCTCGTCGTTACTAGAGCTACGGTCTTGCACATGCGCTTTCCGATTATGGTCTCTCCTCAATCGCAGGAAAAACTGAGTCCTTCTGTTTCACAAATCGTGCCACCATTGTAGGAGAGCACATGGTCAACGCTAAGAGAACACTATGTAAGAATTTACTGTATTCGATAGCCTGTTAGCTGTAAAACAAATGCAACTACCCTCTGGAATATTGTGATCCTCACAAGACTCTGTAAGAATTGTGAATGTATCATCCAAAGGGAAACGACGTTTGATCTTTATACTATACGAGGTGTGGCTATACAATAAAGGAACTGATGCTGTTACAGAGTAAGTACGCATGCGCCAAAGACGAACGATCAATAGCTGTAAAGCATGCAGTTTTGTCAGTCTCTGGTGTCTGTAGAAAAATCACTATGTCCATGGCCTTCGTCTGTGTCATTTTCTTTTGCTGTAAAAACGATAAATGTAAAAATATAGCAACGAATTGTTGTGAAGTTTCACACGAAACTTGGGAAAACGGCTACTGTAATCTATCTGTTACTAAAAGAACTTAATGGCGGAGACTGTTTATCACGTAGCGAATTCCTGAGCAGTTCAGGTGTTTCCAAGATGGCTGAGAAGATGTTGATGATTACTCACTCCCGGGCCGCCCTTCAGCATGGAAATATCGAAGAAGCAGGTAATCTGATTCGATCAGACCGTCAGTTGAGTGTTCGGTCGATTGCCAAACCTGTAGGAACAGATGAAGAAAGCGTGAAGCAACTAACATGAGAAAAGTGTGTGCGAAACTCGTGACGAAAATTCTCACGATCGAGCAAACAGAAGCCCGTGACAATATTGTATACTATTGAAAATGATACTAATTTCATGGAAAAAGAAGTAACATGTGACGCATCTTGATTTTTCGTTTATTATTGAGAAAGTAAGCATCAATCCGTGCGTTGGAACGACCCAACTTCGCCGAGAGCGAAATAAGCTCGAATAAGCAAGTCAAAATTAAAAACAATGACTTTTTTCGATATACACGGAATTGTATAACGTCCCTGGTTTTCTGGAGGTCAAACCATTAATACAAATTACTGCCGTGAGGTTCTTCCACAACTCCTTGAGAGAATACAGAAAAAAATGACCTGAACTGGGGAAGAAGAAGTCACGGATTCTGCAGGAGTACCGCGCACCGCCTCATACCGCATTGGCTGTTACGAGGTTTCTAGCGATGTATAGCAACCCAGTGTTAGACCACCCGCCTCACTCGCCTGATAATTTTTTGATAATGCGGGGCCACAGTCATAATATATTTCTTTAAAGTCAGTACCGCCATTAGACTGTTGTTTATTCACAGTGTTACATTTACACTTACACAATCGTGATTTCGGCTTCAAAGTGCCATTATGAAGTGTTTTACGTGTTATAAATTGCCAAAGATGGCATACTGTCGTATTAAAACACAGTATTAAACTCATTGTCTAAGAGTCGATATTTCTGGCATTGTGTCTAATAGTGTATTTTCATACGACAGTATGCCGTCTTTGTCAATTTATAACACTTAAAACACTTCATAATGGCACTTTGAAGCCGAAATCATGATTGTGTAAGGGTAAATGTAACACTGTAAACAAACAACAGTCTAATGGCGGTACTAACTTTAAATAAAATTACTCGCCTGACATTGCACCATGTTACTTTTATCTGTTCCTCAAGGTCAAATCTGCGTCAAAAGGAATAAGATTTCAGTCCGTTGAACCAGCGAAAGAAAAAGCGTCACACGTCATCAAGGAGCTCACAGAGGAAGACTTGCAAGCACTGCTTTCGTCAATGAAAAATTCGCACGTAGCGTTGAACGGATGTATGAGGGGAGTATATTGAGGGTAACAATAAATGTTTCTGAAATATTTTTCAGCAATACTCCCGTTATTTTATAACCACACTTGGTATTTATGGGTAAGTAATTAATGTATATCGGGAAGAGAACTGGTCCTAATACGAAACCGTGAGGAAAACGCGTTGCAGTACTCCAGCTGGGTGCGAGATCAACGTACGGTAGTTGTTCGCAGCCAGTGGACGGGAAATGTGAATGAATGGGAGGAGGTGCGCCGCGAGACGGCCGCCGGGAGCGACCGCCGGCCCTGACCGCGGCGCTCGGACACTGGGCCGGAAGTTGCGCCGCGCATAACGGCGGCATTACGCTAAGTCGGCGGCGGCCGGTCGTTGGCTCCTGGACCAGCCGGCGCTTCCTGCGGCATCACGAGGCCCCGGCCTTCTGCGCCGCCTGGCCGACGGCCGCGCGCCGGAAACGGCCTTGCCCGCCCACAGGCGACTCTACCGCCCAGCTCTCTAGCTCACTGATCCTGTCGATAGCGGTGCCGTGTCCCGACCAGTTCAGCATACACTGCAGCACCAGCGATCTGCCGCGTAGTGCGGCCAGCAACGAGAGACTTCCTATTGTTGACGCTACTTCGTACAGGAAACTGTCGTCGTTGAGTTATTGTAGCGCAGGGCCGGCCAAGACGTGCCAAATTTGACATGTTCAGTGTGTGCGGCCCGTCTCCGCTTTGCTCGTTCCTTCCCGGAAGTACCCGGTGCAGTGCGACATTTCATTTGGTATTGCGGTGTGGCATTCTTCAGTCGACGCAACCCTTTTCATTTCGTCAGAATCATGGTGTCAGCATTATTTACCGTCCGCCATTTGTGAAACAAAGGACCGGCCGGGGTGGCCGAGCGGTTCTAGGCGCTACAGTCTGGAACCGCGCGACCGCAACGGTCGCGGGTTCGAATCCTGCCTCGGGCATGGATGTCCTTAGGTTGGTTAGGTTTAAGTGGTTCTAAGTTCTAGGGGACTGATGACCTCAGAAGTTAAGTCCCATAGTGCTCGGAGCCATTTGACCCATTTGAAACAAAGGACGTTCACCTGTCCAGTGGCTACTTAACACTCTCACGCTTTTAAAACTGAACGGGAAAGACAGAAGTGAGAGACGAGAATTCTCGATATACACTGAAGGGTTACAGAAACTGGTATAGGCATGCGTATGCAAATACCGAGGTATGTAAACAGGTAGAACACCGCGCTGCGATCGGCAACGCCTAAATGGTTCAAATGGCTCTGAGCACTATGGGACTTCTAAGGTCATCAGTCCCGTAGAACTTAGAACTACTTAAACCTAACTAACCTAAGGACATCACACACATCCATGCCCGAGGCAGGATTCGAAACTGCGACTGTAGCGGTCGCGCGGTTACAGACTGTAGCGCCTAGAACCGCTCGGCCACTTCGGCATGTGGCAACGCCTATATAAGACAACAAAAGTCTGAGGCAGTTGTTAGATTGATTTACTGCTGCTACAATGGCAAGTTATCAAGGTAAAAGTGAGTTTAAATGTGGTATTATAGTCGGCGCACGAGCAATGGGACACAGCGTCTTCGAGGTAGCAATGAATTGGGCATTTTCCCTTACGACTATTTGACGAGTGTACTATGAATATCAGGAATCCGGTAAAACATCAAATCTCCGACATCGCTGCTGCCGGGAAAAGATCCTGCAAGAACGGAACCAACGACGACTGGAGAGAATCGTTCAACGTGACTGAAGTGCAACCCTTCCGCAAACTGCTGCAGATACAAATGCTGGGCCAGCAACAAGTGTCAGCGTACGAAACGTTCAACGAAACATCATCGATATGGGCTTTCAGAACCGGGAATGTTGATGACTGAAAACATGTCGCCTGATCGGACGAGTATCGCTTCAAATTGTACCGAGCGGATGGACGTGTACGGGACACGAATCCATAGACCATGCATGTCAGCAGGGGACTGTTGAAGCTGGTGGAGGCCCTGTAATGATGTGTGGCGTGTGCAGTCGGAGTTATATGCGAATCCCGATAGGTCTAGATACGACTCTGACAGGTGACAGGTATGTAAGAACCCCGTCTGATCACCTGCATCCATTCATGTCCATTGTGCAATCCGACAGACTTGAGCAATTCCAATAGGACAATGAGACATCCCACACATCCAGAATTGCTACAGAGTGGCTCCAGGAACACTCTTCTGAGTTTAAAAACTTCCGCTGGCCACCAAACTCCCCAGACATGAATATTATTGAGCATATCTGGAATGCTTTGCAACGTGTTGTTCAGAAGAGATATCGACCCACTCATACTCCTAAGGATTTATGGGCAGCCCTACAGGATTCATGGTGTCAGTTCCCTCCAACACTACTTCAGACGTTAGTCGAATCCATGCCCCGTCATGTCGCGCCAATTCTGCGCGCTCGCATGGGCCGTACACGATATTAGGTAGGTGTACTAGTTTCTTTGTCTCTTCAGTGTATATGATGCAGGTGTATAAGCGACAGGTACTTCAAATTTGCTCTGAACTATATTACAATTTCATGCAGAGAGAGTTTAAAGGTTTAACCTGTGAATGAATGAGAAAAAAATTCCAGAGATCGACAGATGGGTTTCATTGTTATGTACAGCAAGAAGCACTTTGTGCTAAATTTGCATGCATGGAGCAGGTGAAGAAATTGGTGGTGAGCCGTGCGTGGCTCGTGTTCATGCCAGATCTCATTTGACATCCTGTTTTTACTGTACTACCACCTCGTGTCACCGAGTTGCCGCCTTGCTTGCCCGTGAGCGGCAGCAGCGGCGCTTATCGATATAAGCGCTGGCGTATTATCTTTGCTGACTGCTATTACTTCCGGTTGTCGTGTGTTCGGGTGAGTTGGGATCTGCCAGTGAGTTGGGAGGCGCTAGGAGTGCATTTCGGACCTGGCAGTATTTGACTTGGGACGCGGCAGAAGTTCAGTTGGGGTGCGGCTGCAGTGAGATCCAGACAGCCATGACTCGCCCGACGGTTGCCGATATATATCACTTGAGTGCGGACCACCTTGGTTGGTCATCGGTCGGCCGTCTTGTCGGACGACGTGTATGTTGTCCGGCGATCGCTTATGGGTTGCCTGCGTGTGCCGACTCGTGATACGTCCTTGTTATTGCACAGTCACTGCCTGAGTCGCTCGTTTGGCGTGGGGCAGCGAGGAAATCCCCGTGGGGCGTGGTTTGGCTGGGCCCGCTGACGGTCTCTATGCAGTGTCGGAGTGTATGGGACTGTTCCCATTGCTACGAGGTCCGTGGCTCACCGTCCCTGGACACGAAAGTTGAGTTTGTATTTAATTTACCAGCAAGTGAAGACTGTACAAAAAGGGCTCTGAGCACTATGGGACTTAACTTCTGAGGTCATCAGTCCCCTAGTACTTACAAGGGGAGGCCGCCAATTGTGAATTTCAGATTCGATTCATACTGCGCATAATAAAAGCTCATGGCCAGAGGTGTAATGTGGCAAAGAACCAAGATGCACTTCTCAGCCGTTGTCGAGAAAATCGACAGTTAAAAGAAACCGTTGCCGTGAAATACTCTCTACGATTAATACACTCCTGGAAATTGAAATAAGAACACCGTGAATTCATTGTCCCAGGAAGGGGAAACTTTATTGACACATTCCTGGGGTCAGATACATCACATGATCACACTGACAGAACCACAGGCACATAGACACAGGCAACAGAGCATGCACAATGTCGTCTCCCATGGAGACGATCGTAGAGATGCTGGATGTAGTCCTGTGGAACGGCTTGCCATGCCATTTCCACCTGGCGCCTCAGTTGGACCAGCGTTCGTGCCGGACGTGCAGACCGCGTGAGACGACGCTTCATCCAGTCCCAAACATGCTCAATGGGGGACAGATCCGGAGATCTTGCTGGCCAGGGTAGTTGACTTACACCTTCTAGAGCACGTTGGGTGGCACGGGATACATGCGGACGTGCATTGTCCCGTTGGAACAGCAAGTTCCCTTGCCGGTCTAGGAATGGTTTGGATGTACCGTGTACTATTCAGTGTCCCCTCGACGATCACCAGTGGTGTACGGCCAGTGTAGGAGATCGCTCCCCACACCATGATGCCGGGTGTTGGCCCTGTGTGCCTTGGTCGTATGCAGTCCTGATTGTGGCGCTCACCTGCACGGCGCCAAACACGCATACGACCATCATTGGCACCAAGGCAGAAGCGACTCTCATCGCTGAAGACGACACGTCTCCATTCGTCCCTCCATTCACGCCTGTCGCGACACCACTGGAGGCGAGCTGCACGATGTTGGGGCGTGAGCGGAAGACGGCCTAACGGTGTGCGGGACCGTAGCCCAGCTTCATGGAGACGGTTGCGAATGGTCCTCGCCGATACCCCAGGAGCAACAGTGTCCCTAATTTGCTGGGAAGTGGCGCTGCGGTCCCCTACGGCACTGCGTAGGATCCTACGGTCTTGGCGTGCATCCGTGCGTCGCTGCGGTCCGGTCCCAGGTCGACGGGCACGTGCACCTTCCGCCGACCACTGGCGACAACATCGATGTACTGTGGAGACCTCACGCCCCACGTGTTGAGCAATTCGGCGGTACGTCCACCCGGCCTCCCGCATGCCCACTATACGCCCTCGCTCAAAGTCCGTCAACTGCACATACGGTTCACGTCCACGCTGTCGCGGCATGCTACCAGTGTTAAAGACTGCGTTGGAGCTCCGTATGCCACGGCAAACTGGCTGACACTGACGGCGGCGGTGCACAAATGCTGCGCAGCTAGCGCCATTCGACGGCCAACACCGCGGTTCCTGGTGTGTCCGCTGTGCCGTGCGTGTGATCATTGCTTGTACAGCCCTCTCGCAGTGTCTGGAGCAAGTATGGTGGGTCTGACACACCGGTGTCAATGTGTTCTTTTTTCCATTTCCAGGAGTGTAATTTTCTCCAACGTCGTGGCGCAGCGGTAAGCGCTCGGGTTCGTAATCCTAAGGTCGCCGGATCAAATCTCGCGCCATGCATTTTTTTATAATTAGTTTTTTTGTAATTCAAATATATATATATATATATATATATATATATATATATATATATATATATATATATATATATATATATTAATGAATTGCTTATGCAAGTTGGTGAAGGCGGATCGCTCTCCAATTGTACCGCCTCCATTTTTCCGTTTGTTTAACAGGGTGTACCAAAGCTCTCCCGTCCGCACTGATTTTCGACGATGTTATAAGTTGCGCTAGGGACCGCATCTATCTTCTTTCGAAGTTAGCAGGCAACTACGCTAGTTATGCGGCGGCTCGTTCGGCCAATTCAACGTCTGTTCTTCAAGTGTAACGAGCAAGTAACGGAGTTTATATTTCATACCTGCCACAGCAAATTTGTGTTCGTGGGGTCTCTATTCTAATTCGAACGGTTGACTTACGCTATACGTATTGGTTTCGGAATATCGTTTCTACGTCTTCCGTTAGCTATACGTGGTTAACATTATGAAGACAATTAATAACATTTGTGAAATACAACTTTGTTTACGGAAAACATAATGATGTTCGAAGTCGCCAGTTTTTCCACGACAAACGACTTTCAACAACTTATTATATGCATAATTGTTGCAACTGATTGCCGGGAATTATATATATATATATATATATATATATATATATATATATATTTGAACCACAAAAAACAAATATTTAAAAAAAAGGTTGCATGGCGCGAGATTCGATCCGGCAACCTTCGGATTACGAACCCGAGCGCTTACCACTGCACCACGACGCTGTAGAAAACTATTAATCGTAGAGAGTATTTCACGGCAACGGTTTCTTTTAACTGTCGATTTTCTCGACAACGGCTGAGAAGTGCATCTTGGTGCTTTGCCACATTACACCTCTGGCCACGAGCTTTTATTATGCGCAGTATGAATCGAATCTGAATTTCACAATTGGCGGCCTCCCCTTGTTAGACCTACTTAAACCTAACTAACCTATGGACATCACACACATCCATGCCCGAGGCAGGATTCGAACCTGCGACCGTATCGGTCGCGCGGTTCCAAACTGAAGCGCCTAGAACCGCTCGGCCACACAGGCCGGCAAGACTGTTCACATTGTGCTGTTTGGTTCTCGTTGTTGGCTGTTGGAACATTCCCGCGAGCAACAACGCGTGTCTTCGAGTTGGCGAAGGTTTAGCCACCGTCTGGTGGAATCTTAACTCTACTTGGTTATTTGCAATTGAAGTGCACCAGCGGAATTTTCTGCCTTGTGGTCGTTAACGTTCCGGTTACCTGCCCTGGCTGTTGACATAAATTTAGGCAGTGTCCTTTCCTCACCGTGTTGTCGCTGTCCAGCACGGTATGTGGTTCGGAAGCTTAATGTATGCTTGGTTGTGGGCGTCCATGCCTTTACGTTTGCATTGAACTCCCGGTTGTGTGCTGGTCGAGTGGAGCGCAAGTTACCTTTTTGGTGGGTCCGTTGACTGTCTCGTGGTTGGGTTGTCGTCGGATCGAGAATGGTTGGGCCGACTGCCTGTCCCACCTAAGTGAACGTTAAGCGCTGGCCGATCCCCCGAAACTTCTGAGCGCTGTTAGCTGCACTGCCTTTTTTTTAATTTTCTGTTGTGTGTATTTGTATGGCTCATAGCCGATGGTTTTGAATTAAAGTTGAATTGAATTGTTTTTAGTGGTCTTTTAAGTCACGGTCCTTTAGCTGCTTTAAAATTAAAGTTCCTTCCTTGTCAAGTGTTAGATTGTTTGGGGCGTTCAGCCTAATTTAAGATAAGGCTTTGTTGTTTAAATTTATTTCTACGTTTTTCGAAACATGTTAATCTCTAGTGCAATCTCTGTGTGATTGAGCTGTCGAGTCGGAACAGAAGAACGAACGTAATCCATTGTACTAGAGCTTACAATCGGAGATACGCCACAAAAGCGAGACGACGCAGCTGGAGTGCACACGGCGCTACTTGAGTAAGCAGCAGCGCCTGCAGCCCACGCTGAAGGCACCCCTCGAGGCGCGTCCTGCCTAGTGGAGCAGAGCACACGGCGCAGTACCCGGCCGGTCTTCCTGGCAGGCCTATACAGGGAGGGAGGCTACGGCCTTTGTGCGTGCGTGCGCAAGCCGACACCCGCCTAGGACTGCGCCCAGCACAAGGACACGTCCCACAGCCTGCACCGGATCCTCAGACAGCGCACGCCTCTCAGCACGTGTGTTCTGTAGAGCATCCCATGGTGAAACCAGTCAACCTGAACACGAAATTCATATGTAATATTTCCTACATGGTTTATGGTCTGAGCGGGAAATTGTGAGATTACCAAGCCCAGATGTTGGGATTCGACCCTTGGCGGCCCCACGATTTCTTTCCGTCATTCATCGCTTCTTCCGTTGCCGTCAGAACTTCGTGTATATGAAAAATGTCGCGGAAATAATCAGCCAACTCTAATGGCAGACGCTACAACACAGACGTTGTGCCTCACGATGCGGATTACTGACAAAATACTGAAAGCATACGTTCCTAGATTAGTCAACCAATGTATTGCTTCCCCCTCCAATATCTCGCGAAAAGATCCTGAATGTAAAACGGGAGAGAGTCGAGCTCACACAAAGGATTACCAACAATCGCCTTTCCTGTGGACTATTTGGAACTGAAAAACCACAGAGTGAGGGGGGGGGGGGAGTGACAATGCTACACAAATTACAATCCGCCACAAACCATAAGGTGGCTTTTGGAGCGTGGATGGAGACGTAGACCATGCCAACATGTCTGTGGTCTTTAAAAAAAATCTTTGGGTGAGGATACAGTTACTTTATATGATGATTCTCTAACCGGCAACTTAACAGCCTCGATATTTACATACCAATCTTAAGGATGGAAAGAATAAAGCCGATTATTCATCCTTTAAGCATCACGAATATAATTTACGGCTGTCGCCTTCTTTCTTCACGTTTGCCACCAAGTTACGACCAAATTCGAGTGTACGATGTTAAATTTTTACAAAGGCCCAATGACTTTTGTACAGGGATGTATAGAAGGCCATAGAAGCTAAAAACCCAAAAATAACTGTGACAGAAAAAAAGTGCTGAAATGAAACATGTTGTCAACCTTAGTGGTAAATACAAGAATAGCGCCATCATGTCTGCACTGTTGGGGTGTTACGAATAACTTGGTCTCCTCTCGAGCAGAAGGAATTTCTGCTACAGTGTACTATTTCCAACATCTCCACAAGTAAACAGTAGCGACCATCTATTTATCACATGTTACCAAGAAAAGGAGGAAATCAGTAGTGTCTTCGTAAGTATTTCTACGCTTGTGTTTGCTGTGCGTTCTGTTTGTAGTCGAGGCTTGAAGTGCTAATCGTAGTCGTATCATTGTAATTCTTTCTTGCATAGCGTACAGAGCTGTGTCAATTAGATACGAATCAATTAGAGATGCCGTTAACTACCACTAACGTCTGTAGCAGGTCGCCCCACCACTCTTAACGGAACATACTGCACAACTTGTAAGGTACCATCCGCCTTGCAATGTATAGTGGCTTGCAGAATGTAGCTTGTGGTTATAATTGAAGTACAACTTCTCACAGACGTCCAATGTGGGCTGTAATTATCGTACGGCAGAGAAAATTGAGAGACGTTCTAATGCGTTAATGTGGAACCGATTTACGCTAGGAAACAAATTCGCTTCAACTTCGGCCACCGAGTGCAAATCTGGTGCTGTGAATGCAAGAAAGAAGTACAGAAATGTTTCCATATGCAACGGATTAGGAATAGGATGTGGGCGGAGCAGGTCAAACAAGTGAGAAAAGCATAATGCTGATGTTATTATAACCGCCACTTACACAATTTGTTCAGTATGAGCGGCGGAGACATCGACGAGGTGCTGTGCAGCGCCAGATTTGCACCTGGTGGCCACAATTGGAATTAACTTTTTCCTAGCGTAAATCGGTTCTGCATCAACGCATTAGATATCTACCAAGTCTCGCAGGCACACGATAATTGCAGCCCACACTACACCTATATGAGTAGCTGCACTTTAATTATAACTGCGGTTATAGGTATCGGTTGGTGGGACACGTCCGGAGATATCAGGGAATAGTCATTTCGATAATGTAAGGAAATTTCAGAAGCAAAAGTTGTAGAGGGGGACCAAGGCATGCTAGTAAGGAGACTTAAATGGATATAGGTCTCAGCAGGTAAGCAGAAATTAAGAGTCTTGCATAGGATGGACTAGTATGGAGAGAGCTGCATCAAACATCATCAGACCAGCGTGCCACCAGTGAGCTCGCTCTTCTATCGCTCGTTGGGGGGGGGGGGGGCACCACGCACACCCGCCACCAGAGGACGCTGTATTCACATGACCTCACGTCCTGTGACTCTGATTGACTGGCGCGTCTTTTTAAGCAGCCAGCCTCAGAGCCTCACTCCAGACTCAGTGGCTCTACAGACTCATATCAGCCTTAGTACAGAAGATTTCAATGAGGAAAAATACATCAACGTAGCATGGTGCTACTAAGCATTATTAGTTACCAGTGACTTATCTGAGTGTATCAGCATACAAGGCTGTTTGTTTCTGTCAAGAATATTAATCTCTTTATCTATAACTCAGCACCACAGAAGGACGTATAAAAATTCAAAGATATGTACATCTCTGTAAGTAAGGGCAAAATTGTAAATAAACTTATCAATTTGTTATCTTTTTTGTACGCGGGGCGTACAGTAAGAAACCAATACATATTTTGTCTCGGCCAGTTTCAGTTGAAAAAAATGCGGAGTTTGTTGTGGGACATCGTGGAATATTCCCGCTTCAACCCCTACAATTTCATAAAGTTCCAGTAGGTAGCGCGCTGTACGTAGCGTTGAAAATGGTGTCCGTAGTGGAAGGGCGTCCCAAGCAGAGAGCTATCATTGAGCTTCTTTGGTGACAGACCAGATCATCGCAGATATTTATAGCCGCTTCCAGAATATCTACGGAAATCTGGTAGTGAACAAAAGTACGCTGAGACGCTGGGCGACGCGACTGTCGTCATCAAAATAAGGTCGCGCCAACCTATCTCCTGCGAACCGACCAGCCCCACACAGCTGTGACTCCTGCAGTGTTGCAACGTGCTGACAGTCTTATTCGAGGTGATCGACGGATCACGGTCAAACACCTCGCTGCCCAGCTGGACGTCTCTGTTGGTAGTGGTGACACATTCATCCACCATTTGGGTTGCTCAAAGGTATGTGCCCGCTGGGTCTGTCGGCACCTAGCAGAAGACCATTAAGAACAACGAAACACCATCTGTGCGTGTTACGAGACAATTTTTTGTCAAACATCGACACAGACGTTGAAACATGGGTTCGTCACTTCGAACTGGAAACAAAACGGCAATCCACCGAGTGGCGCTACACCGCCTCTTCCTCCGAAGAAAAAGTACAAAGCCGCACCGACACCCGATAAAGTCATGGAGACGGTCTTCTGTGACTCTGAAGGGGTTATTCTGATTGATGTCCTCCCTCGTGGTGCAAAGATCAGTTTTCAAGTGTATTACACTACCCTCAGGAAATTGAGAAACGACTTCAGCGTGTTTGTCGCCCAAAAATAGGTAAGCTACCAGGATAGGAAAGTGTCAGGATAGTTAGGTACGGCAGGTCGCAGCAGTAGCACTTTGAAGAACTTTCTTTCATGTATTAAATAGCTTTTTGCAAAGATTGGGATCAGAATAGATACAGGTAGTGAAGAAAGCAGAATTGTAGGGAAAAGGGCGTGTGTTATTGTGTTGGAAAATTTTGCATTTTTTTACTATTTTTGTGTATCTGTTAGGTTATAGGATTTTCAGGTGATAGGCACAGACACAGAGTGACGCAGAGACGCAATGTGACGCAGCATCATATAAGTTAGAATTAAGAAATAACGTTTTTCTCCCTTTGCAAGCGCACAGGTAGAGATTGGAGACTGCAGCAGAGCAGATAGAACATTAGCCGAGAAGTCACGACGTTGTTGTTGTTGTTGGTTCAACCAACTGGTAAGTGCTCGTACAGTTTTGTAGATAGGGTTGTGGTGTGTTGAAAGAATTTCCACGTTAACGAGAGCACAAGCCAAAAGTTTACGTGAGAGACAGCAAGTAGACAAGATGGGGGAGAATCAACCAGATAGACAGCAAGTAAACGAGCTTATTGAGAATAGAACTGAAGGTGAACCTGAAAATAGGACAGACGGTGAATCAGAGAATAGGACAGTCGGGGAGCTGCAGAATCAGCAGGCTCAGTTAGACTGGGATAAAATTGAGACAGATCAGACAGATGGGAATCGAAGGGATGAGAACATCGAATTTCCAGAATATGAAATTCCAGGTAGGGCACATTCTGAACCGGAAATAGACAGCCCACGTAGGAAATGGCAAAGATTAAAGGCGAAACGAGCACAGGAAACGCGTTTGTTCGCCGCATATTCAGGGACAGAATACGCGTCAATACAGTCAATGAACCGGCAGTTAGCTAACGTTCAAAGAGGAGTAGATAGTGAGGAAGAGAGGGAACATTTAGAATACGTCGAACCTATCGTACACATTCTAAATATGCCCCAACAGCAGACACAGAATTTTGCGGAGTTACGAGCGCCACTAAAAGGTTCCGTAACAGACGCAACTGTACCTGCAAACACAAGACATACACATTCTGCATTACAACGGAAGAAGTCTGCACGCCCGAGAGGAGCTCACGAAACTTCATTGGACTTTTATTCCTCATTCACCATACATCCCGGATTCCACAGCTTCCGACTTCCATCTGTATGGCCCAATAAACGATGCACTCCGCGGGAGGCAGCACGTGGATGATGGGGAGGATATTGATGCAGCGAGATGTTTACTCCGGCGTGCAGAGTGGTACCAAGTGGGCATACGGGCATTCCTAGTAAGGTGGCATAAGGCCGTCGCGTGAAACGGAGTTGAAACGTCCCCTTAGAAAAATTTGTGAATCACTGTGCTGATAAACCTCTACGTTATTTGATTTTCAAACAGCTGAGCAAAACTGAACGTACTCAGGCATTACTCTCTTTACTTATTCTGATCAACACTAAACTGACACACAATATTTTTAGCGCAACGCAATATGACTTTGAAAAATCCCTACAAAAGAATGGCCCTGACTAACAATAACCTATACCTTTCATGAATCACTTACCTCACAAAAATCTTCGTTACTCGAACTACTGCAATACAGCGAGCGCCACTACTGCCAGCTAAATAAAAGATTCTAACTACTGAAGGCACTGACTACTGATAGGCATAGTTAGCAAATGAAAGATTTTGACAGAGAACAAACAATGTATTTACCTTAATAGTGTTCAAAAGTCATTATATATATATATATATATATATATATATATATATATATATATATATCATCCAGTCTTACAAATTTACTGTCTCTGATGGCCACACGTCCAGAACATCCTCTCTCAAAACTCCGCCCTCTCTCTCCCCACAGCGACCACTGCTGGCGGCTCACCTCCAACTGCGCAACGCTACGAGCTGTTCACATCCAACTGCCCAACATTGCAATAGCGAATTTTACAACAATGCCAACCAGCCACAGACTGCACACAGCACAGCCAGTGATTTTCATACAGAGCGCTACGGGGCGTTACCAATATAAAAACCTAAACAGCCTACTTACACCTAAACAGCCTACTTACAGAGTTTACGTTAAAAAATATTTTGTAGCGAAAAGAATGGGGAATAATATTGTGTAGTGGAGCACTGAATAAAACGAACCCGCTTTCAGAAAGAAAAGTGTTGCATTACTTACTAAACGCCACTTGTATTTGTAGCGTAACACGAAGTCGTATTACCTCTATGCTCCACACACTGACACAAGTGTAGTGACGTCGTCTGTCCCGGTACAGGCCTGGGCGTGAGCACCTGCGCTTTGGGCGCGTTTCC
The DNA here is from genome assembly GCF_023898315.1 of Schistocerca nitens. Lineage (NCBI taxonomy): Eukaryota > Metazoa > Arthropoda > Insecta > Orthoptera > Acrididae > Schistocerca > Schistocerca nitens. The sequence goes on from NC_064619.1 coordinate 331,606,377, forward strand.
GCCCTCAGGTTAACTGAAGCCGGAGACGCCCTCGCCGGCCAGGTCCTCGACGTAAAAGCATTCCCCTCGTCGGCGGACCTGGAGGACCGTCTCGTCCCGGTGTCCGTTGCCGGGTCGGCTCTAACGAAGGCAATCACCGAGAGGCGAGCGGGCTGCGGCCCCGGCGCCCCTAACGACCAGCCAGCCACACTTGCCGCGCTCGCGCCAGATGAGGGCGAAATATTCATCGGCACTGGCCCGCTCCGCCCCATATTAGCATTCGGCTGCCGTGGCGTCGCCCGCGGCACCACGCTTCTTTCTGCGTCTGCTACGTCACCCCCCCCCCCCCCCCCCGCGTCCTCCAACGGTCGTGCAGCCTCGAGCGCAGGGTATTTGTTCCTCCGCCAGCGCGCTCCCCCTTACCTTTTCCACCGGAGAAAACCGGGAAATATTTTTTAACAATATCGCGTACCGGGCTAACTCGCAAACGGGAAGGAAGTAATACCTGGCAGGTGCGACCGTGAATATTAACAAGCGCCGCTTTGACGCCCGTCCGTCGCTTCGTCGCGCCACAATATTCACTCGCGTGGAGGGCTCCCAGCTGCCGCCTTTGTCACCCAAGTGCGCTGCAGCGGCCAGCTTCTCTTTTTGTGTCCGTCCGCCGCACCGCATTACACTCGTTCGAAGAAACTGAACGCTCATGAAAATAAGTACAGGGCACACATGTGATTTTACTTTCTTTACTGGCGAAATAAATGTGTGAATTCATAACAGACCTCCTGTTGTTCTAGAGAACTTCCTCTTCAGTTTAAACTGCCGTACAGTTTTCAGAGTTTAGCGTTCTCATTTTTTTAATCCAAAAACAGCACGTAATGGCACCTTGCACGGCACAAGTAGGTAACATTCTGCAGTGTCGACACTGCAATTCACACTGAGTACAAGCGCTGCAGTTTCTTAATTGGTAGACTACATACAAAGCGACCTCGCCCGTACCTGCACAGACGGCGCGGTAGCGAATGGGACAATGGTAGGTGTGCGGAGCTCCGTTGTGAACGAACATCGCGCATTATGGGAGGTATAGTGTCAGAACTGAAGCCTCTGCACAAACATATTTCTGGGTATAGCTTGTAAAATACAGCTAGCGATTCTTCAAACGATCGTATTAAGAGGTTACGTCAGAATAACAAATAATTCGACAAATACAAATTGGCCGCAGTGGCCGTGAGATTCTAGGCGCTACAGTCTGGAACCGCGTGACTGCTACGGTCGCAGGTTCGAATCCTGCCTCGGGCATGGATGTGTGTGATATCCTTAGGTTAGTTAGGTTTAAGTAGTTCTAAGTTCTAGGGGACTGATGGCCTCAGATGTTGAGTCCCATAGTGCTCACAGCCATTTGAACCATTCGAACCTATTGCAAATGGTTTCTGAGATAGAACACGTTTTATATCACTCCGGTAAGTTTTTCTTTAATGACTCGAAATTCGCACGCTCCAACGTGTCTCAGTATGCAAACTAAATTAAATTTGTTACAAAGAAAGGTCCTATTTACTTTTTGCCGGCCGGGGTGGCCAAGCGGTTAAAGGCGCTACAGTCTGGAACCGCGCGACCGCTACGGTCGCAGGTTCGAATCCTGCCTCGGTCATGGATGTGTGTGATGTCCTTAGGTTAGTTAAGTTTAAGTAGTTCTAAGTTCTAGGGGACTGATGACCTTAGAAGTTAAGTCCCATAGTGCTCAGAGCCATTTGAACCTTTTTTTTTTTACAAATATAGACTGGCAGGACTCTCGAGTTTCACTTAGTCTTCGTCCGTTCCGGGCAGAAAGCAACAACACTGGACGGCGAACTTAGATGCCACGCTACGGGAGAAGATGTAGGCACTCTCGCCAGATGTTCTATAAGGCCAGTGATAATATCGAAGTTACTACCAGCGATAAAGTTGGACCTTAAGTTGTCCAGCAAGGCCCGTCCGTGTTTTGCGGCTGTTTTCTGAACCTTTCACTTACGAAGAGTGATACGGCTCAACATAGTAATTTACAAATCTTTAACATAGTGCAGCCCTTCAGCAACCGTGAATTGTTCAGAAATTAAGAAATTCAGCCTTCAGTTGCAAGGTAAAATTTTATTACTTTAACTACGTTTCGATGCCAATTTTGGTATCTTTTTCAGAACAAAAACTAAATTATTTTGAGGACCACACGTTGGCCATGTCACAGAATAAAATTAAAACAGAAGAAAGACGCGTAGTCGTAAGATTTTGTCTGTCAAAACTAAAAACGTTAAGACAAACGTAGACGGAGCTACGCCGGCCAGGAATAAGAGTCACACGTAAGCAAAAAGTTTACTTCTCTTTACAAGTTATCACCCCAACCTCAGTAGGAAGATGCTGCTCCTGATGTCCACAGTATTTCTTTCCAGAAAGTAAGTATTATTTGTTGGTTGAATTCTATCCACGAATTTAGGAGCAGTTTTTTAGCCGTCGCCTTTCCTGCGTACGCACATACCACATATAGTCGACATACTTCACACATATTTGGACACATATTTCACCTGCATCTGTATCTAAATTCCCCCCTGCTGTTTCGTTTTCATTCAAATCAAAGTCTTTGACGTCATATCTCCCAAATTTTGTGTCATACAATGATATAAATTCACAGGTACATCCAGTGGTATATGCGATTACTGTCTGTGAAGTGTGTTGTGAATAGAGTTAGTAGCAAAGAAGTAGTAAATTAAAACGTCGAGCATGATGTGGCAGTTTTTTACGCATTTCAGCGTTTATGACGTCACATCTCTTGGACTGTGATATACTATTGGTAGGTACATTGAGCGGAATATGTGGCTACTGCCTGCGAAATACACTATGAGTCAGGAGGAAAGGTACATGCTTTGAGACGCGATAGTATTAGTGATTCTGAAGAAAAAACTTCATACGGACCTGTTGCAAAGCCGGCCGTGCTGGCCGAGCGGTTCTAGGCGCTTCAGTCCGGAACCGCGCGACAGCTACGGTCGCAGGTTCGAATCCTGCCTCGGGCATGGATGTGTGTGATGTCCTTAGGTTGGTTAGGTTTAAGTAGTTCTAAGTTCTAGGGAACTGATGACCACAGATGTTAAGTCCCATAGTGCTCACAGCCATTTGAACCATTCGAACCTGTTGCAAATGGTTTCTGAGATAGAACACGTTTTATATCACTCCGGTAAGTTTTTCTTTAATGACTCGAAATTCGCACGCTCCAACGTGTCTCAGTATGCAAACTAAATTAAATTTGTTACAAAGAAAGGTCCTATTTACTTTTTGCCAGCCGGGGTGGCCAAGCGGTTAAAGGCGCTACAGTCTGGAACCGCGCGACCGCTACGGTCGCAGGTTCGAATCCTGCCTCGGTCATGGATGTGTGTGATGTCCTTAGGTTAGTTAAGTTTAAGTAGTTCTAAGTTCTAGGGGACTGATGACCTTAGAAGTTAAGTCCCATAGTGCTCAGAGCCATTTGAACCATTTACTTTTTGTTTAAGACAAACACTTAGCGCGAAGAGATCGCGAGAATATTGATAATCTCGCTCGACGCGCGTGCGCTATAGCGTAGGTGTTTTTTGTAGGCCAGTTTGAAGTAGTTTTCCGACTTTACAGACCGCAAGCATACCGTATCAAAGCGTTCGTCTCAGCTTCCTCTATACTACTGTGGTACGTTGTAAACAATTAGAATGAATAATACAGAAAATCAATAGAAATGCACATTAAAAGTGTTCTGTCTCGGGAACCATTGGGAATAAGGGCATATGTCAACATCAAGTTTTTTGTTCAGAATCACTAATGCTATCACCCGTCAAAACACGTACCTTTCCTCCTGACTCACCCTGTATACTGCGAATAGAGTTAATCGTAAAGGCCGGCCGAGGTGGCCGAGCGGTTCTAGGCGCTAAAAGTTTGGAACCGCGTGACCGCTACGGTCGCAGGTTCGCATCCTGCCTCGGGCATGGATGTGTGTGATGTCATTAGGTTAGTTAGCTTTAAGTAGTTCCAAGTCTAGGGGACTGATGACCTCAGATGTTAAGTCCGATAGTGCTTAGAGCCATTTGAATCAATTGTAATCGTAAAGAAGAAATAATTTAAAACGTACTGAATGATGAAGCAGTTTTTTCGCGCATGTCAGTATTTGACGTCATATCTCCTAAACCATGTTCGTACAACAATACATTTTGGTAAGTACATTCTTGAGTATATGTGGATACTGACTGCAAAATGTGTTCCGCATAGAGTTTCTAGCAAAGAAGTAATAAATTTAAACCTTACGCATTATGCAGCTGCTCTTCACGCATCTCAGTGTTTATTACGTCACATCTCATCAACTATGTGTCCTACAATCTTATAATTTTGCTGGTACATTCAGTGATATATGTTGTCTGTGAAATGTGGTGTTTAGTACTAAAGAAGTAATAAATTAAAACGACGTACCTGACGTGGCAATTTTAGTGCATTAACAGCGAAAAATGTAGTCAACGATAAACTTTTTTCCTATCATCATTTTGTGTGAGTTGTCAACGAGAAAAAGTTTCATAAAAGTTCGAAGTTATGCGTAAAGTTTGTCACTAAGTATTCTCATTCTCATATACTGGTTGAGTATAGTCTGGCTATATGCGTGTCGTCAACTACGCTACTTTTTCATCCCCAGCCCTTTGACAGGTAGGTGGCTCTTAGCCCCACAGTGATTCTTGGGAGAAAGCTAGAAATCTGTGTACCAAGTTTATTGAAACCGGTCCTGTGGTTTAGAAGATGTGGAACATACATACATACATACACACATACATACATGTTTACATCCTTTTTTATAATATGTATGTATACCGCGAATTCCCTGCTGTCCATCATAATAAAATTCGCAGTTGACTAATTTTCCCTTGGGCTGGGTCCGCTGTGAACTCGTCCACAGGCCACAAAGTGCAGGGGAGTCCGTCTCCCGGAAACTACGGCCAAACTCTTACTTTGGGTTCTTTTCCAGTATCCCTGCGCCTGCTACTCCACTTTCCAGACCCCGCTGGCTTAGCCCGCTATGCTGGCGTAAGCCGTGCTTGCTCCCGAAACTGCTATCAGACGTCCTCGTCCTATGGCCTCTGCTGAGTCAATTCTGATAGGCTCGCTGAATTAAAACAAATTTCGCCACTGTATATACTCTGATCTCTATGCTGTTTTCACCATTCTTAGTGTAATAATATTCTGCTTTACTTAACATGTTGGGCAGCTAATTACTTTTGCGCTTCATTGCTTAATTCGTTTAGTTATCAATCTGTGTGTGTGCAGCCTTGTCTCACCACACTGCAACATTCCAACTAAAAATAAAATTTTCTTCTTCTCCATCTTCTGCAGTTTGCCGAAGTAGTGGAGCCTTTGAAGTTACTTGTAGGTATGCTTTCCCCCTTTTTATTCTCTTTATTAAGCGTTAAAAATAGCTAGCGTTTCCTACAACCTTCTCAACACAATTTTCAATAAGATTTCTGCTTCTTTCTTTGCCTCTTATGACAAAAATTTAGTAGTGTTGCATAGAATGTCACATGCCTAATCGTGAAGAATTTTTTACGCACCTATGGTGCACGAAGATTATGGTGAAACAGTATGTAGTAAAGAGATAGCAATGAGAACGCTCTAAGTTAGCAAGTTCAAATGGTTCAAATGGCTCTTAGCACTATGGCACTCAACTGCTGTGGTTATCAGTCCCCTAGAACTTAGAACTACTTAAACCTAACTAACCTAAGGACATCACACACATCCATGCCCGAGGCAGGATTCGAACCTGCGACCGGAGCAGTCCCACGGTTCCGGACTGCGCGCCTAGAACCCCGAGACCACCGCGGCCGGCTAAGTTAGCAAGTCGGGAGGTTACAGTGGTCTGCTGTGGCTGCCCTTTTGGAAAATGGGGATGGAATCATCCAGCTCTCTTGATGAGAATGCGTATATGTGCCAGTGACACATTATTCTGTGTGAGCCCTATTAGCAAACATCCCAAGTAGTAACTTTGCTGTTCGGTTATTCTTTACAACAACAAGAACAACAACAACAGATGATGTTTGCTCCATTTGTCATTCCACTTTGTTAACCAGGTGTTGTAATATATCTATGAAAGGTAATCAAATAAATAAAATGAAATTTTGAATGTTAATTGTTCAAGAGGTGGGACACATCATATTACCAACAACAGGAATAAAACAAAAATAATTTGTAACTGTCGACTTTTTGGATTATGATTAGAATGGACTACCTGCCGTGTCGTATGAAAATTATTACCTGAAATTTCATATTCTTTTGAAAGTCAGGCGCAGAAGTCGTCATTGGAGAGCAGAGAAACCTGGTGACGGAAGACGGTGAAAACATTAAACTGTATTGCAAAAAAAGATTTGTAAGGAAATAGCAATGCTAATCGGAATGCGTAAAAAAGACACTTAGACTGTAGGTTCGATTTGTGAAAGACGTAATGTACATTCGGTGGCGTGCTAATGGCACGCATTTATCACGTCCCAAGTCGTTCACTTCCCACGGCTTAATTAGCTGGAACACACAAACACAAACTCTAAATAGTATTAGTAGAAGGAACTGACGACTTTGTCAATAAAAGAAAACATAGCAAAATTCATTCATGCTTGTTAGTAAAATCAAATTACAAATAATCAAATGTACAGGACCTTGCAGGGTGGTAGTCTGGGTACAAAAGGGCAGCAAGAAGAATTAACTCATTTCTTTACTTTTACAAAACATAAGATGAACGAAAATCGAACATAGATGCGTTTAGTTTTAAAGACATACGTTCTGCTATAAACTCAAAATGATCTATGATCTGTTCGCTGACATTACGAACACAGTTATTCGTTATAGTATGTAGCCCCAATTTTTAAATCTACTTCTACAATCCCCTTCGCAAGCCACTTTGCGATGTCTGACGGAGGGTAGGTTCGGTTCGATCATGATTTCCCCCCCTCCCCCCTCCTCCTGTGGTGTTCCATTCACGAATAGGTGATTGTGAGGAGGGCAACTTCCGGTAAGCTTCCATATCAGTTCTTGTTTCTCTAAATTTCCTGCCCGAACATTTCGCAAGACGTGTGAGTGAGAAAGCAGTACGTTGCCTGACTCTTCTTGGGAAGTCCCTTCTCGAAATTTCGGTACCAAACCTCTATGTGATGTGCAACGCCTCTCTTGCAGCGCTATCCACTGGAGATTATTGAGCGTACCCATAACGCTCTTGGCATTATTGAACGAAACTGTCACGAAACAGTGATCTATTTGAAGAAACCGTCTCGTGATTCTCTTGATTGAAACAATGGAAAACCTGAATCAGTGTAGCAGGCGTAATTTAGAGTGCAGTCCAGTGTCTTAAACAGAGCATCACCCCGTTAGCTCCCAAATTTCGTGCAGGGGCTATTCGTTAGCCAACCCAGGCTTACGTACGGTGTGTAACAAGTTTCCAATATTGTAACTACGAAAAAAAACATTGCCACTGATAGTAGTGGACACAAACAACGAAAGACAGCCGACGAATATCCCTTACGTATCCTAGCATAATTTTTTTGTTTACATCTCTGTGATTAATTTAATCTCGTATCACGTGGATTTAAGAGGAAGTGTACTGCTTTTAGTACTGCTGGAAATGGATGATGTAGCAAACATCCCATAAAAATGGAGAAAAGTTAGAAATCACCAAAAATACCTTAATACGTGTCTCAGCTGAATGCTAAGCCTACACTGAGCGGAGATTTATCGTCACAAAACCTACACCACACATTTTGCTACGATCTTTAGCTATCGCGGACGTAGCGAAGAAAGAAAAGGGGAAATTCCTGCTCGCATCTTTGGTGACGATTTATTTCTGTGACAAGTATGGCGATGTATGTGTCGGCGCTGGCATAAGGCTGTTCGTATCGCGGCACGGGACAGAGTTATGGTGATAATACTACGGAAAGCGGCGCACGTCTCCTCTCGGACAAGGATCCCACAACAAGCCGTATCTCGCGAGGAAAACAAAGACTCCTGGTTTGCTTCTTTTCTTCTTTCATTCTGACAGCTATACGGTCTCTATTGTTTCGTTGTGAAAGCGTTGTCTGTAGTCACACGCGGTATGGTAGAACTTTTCCTCCGTTCAGATGGAGAAGCACTGAATTTGAAGTCATAATCTGTTTCTTTTACAGATATAGAAATATGGAATAATACTTTACTGCACGTCAACCGAACGTGTATTGTATTCAGAAAGCAACTCACTTCTTATTGGAACCAGTTACAAAATTAGGCTGCATATCATTTTCTCATTCATCCGACATCTTCCTTGAAAACACATTTAAATGATGATAATGTTCTAAGGATCAAAATAACTGTGACTGTGTTTTAACATCATGTGGCTATGAGCTTTGAGCTGTCTCACAAATGCCCCGTCATGATCTGTATTAAGCAGTGTGCTATTAAATTACAAAAATGTTTCTACATTTTAATTAACTTCTGTTGAATGTGAAAAGACGTAACGTGATGACTGCTCACGTGGCACTTCTAAATATTTGAAAAACTACTCTGAAAAATCCTCGGTCGCTCTTTATTTTTAATCTAAATATACACATTTGTAAACGGATATTCGAGGCGCTGAGGGGGAGGTAAAGTTGGTGGGCAAATGGGATGAGTAAATAAGTAACTGAACTAGCTCGTAAAATCTGCCAACTACAATTGTTACGTTTGTCCTGTTCCTTCACGAAGAAAACTCTCTGCGAGATCCCGGTGTACATACGGGTCACAAGAGACCACTCGTCTATTCATAGCCTAAGCAAATATGTGAGGGAGGCCTTTGAAGGAACATCACTACCTCGACAGTGTTGAGCAATATTGTATAAAGGATCTGTGTTCCTTTTGTGCGACCGGCTGGAGTGGCCGAGCGGTTCTAGGCGCTACAGTCTGGAACCGATCGACCGCTACCGTCGGAGGTTCGAATCCTGCCTCGGGCATGGATGTGTGTGATGTCCTTAGGTTGGTTAGGTTTAACTAGTTCTAAGTTCTAGGGGACTGATGACCTCAGCAGTTAAGTCCCATAGTGCTTAGAGCCATTTGAACCATTTGCTTTTGTGCCATTGATTTTCTGTCATTAATCAGTGATGATGACGTCATTAGAATTCCTCCTAACTGAAGGGGATTTTTCTGCATCGGTGTACCATCTGTCTGGACTCTGAAGAAACTTCCAAACGCCAAGATCGCTAGTAAACCATAATTAGATTTAGATAACCGTTTCCATCTTCGGATCTAATGCTTTACAACACTAAATCGTCTTTTTGCACAGTAATGATACTAATGCGCCGACTACGAGTGTTCCCAGACTGAACTCATTATCATCATTAATGTGCAAAAAGATGATTTAATGTTATATAGCATTAGATTTGGAGATGACAACATTCTTGCCGAAACCGGTTATCTAAATCTAGTAAATGCTTCAATAGCGATCTTGGCGTTTGGAAGTTTCTTCAGGGTCTACACCATTCCAGATCGTTCCCAGGCTGATAGAATCTCGTTAATATATATGTACCGTCTGCTGTCCATCATGGAATTTACGTTGCCGTAACTTCCGTCTAAATGTATAGTTGTTATGTGAAGGCAGCTTGTTACTACCAAGAAATTTCAATGGAGTTCTACACTTTTTCAGACATCTAAACTAGTTAAGCCTGTCTAAAACGGAATCAGTGTCCCTGAAAAGCGACTCTGCAGGCATGAACTCGCTTTCCGAGAGGAATGTTTTCGCTTCCATTCAGAGAAACTTCACCATTTAAGTAAGAACTTGATTCTGCGAGGACCAACTTGTTAAAGGCCAAGCGCACAAAGCAATCGGAAATGTAATTAAAAGGGACCTGAGTGAGGCAGCCGCTGCGTCGTTCATTAAATGCGGGGTAATTAGTGAAATTAGGACCACGTCTGGTCGAATGACTACGCACACCTGCAGGATACAAACTAGAAAGACATGTCCAGATGTGGGATTATACAGAATATTTTTAAATGCAAATGTGAGCGTTTCGATCTTGCAGTCGCTTTGGTTCTTTTTACGGGGCCTTCAGATCCACCATGCGCTTACCGAAATAGCAAATTAACGTGCTATCTTAGCTTAGGTTTTCTTCCTAGTTTTGCAGAACTACTTTTTTCTCGCCGATTCTTATCACTGTAGTACAATAAATACTTAGCTGTTGACCATGCTAGAAATTGTTTCCCTTATTTACATAGAGCTCTTGTCCATTTTTTCCTTGACATACTCTACACAAAAACACGCTGGTATCGCCTTCATGGCGGTGAATGCTTTCTATCGACCAACCTAGACCAATCTAACAAGTAATGTATGAATTAGTGCATACGACGAGCTCCCACAAATATTTATTCAGCATGACACAGAACACTTTTAAAGACACACAGTTTCATATCAAATAACAGCATTGTTTCCCTATACATTCCTTGTTGCAAAATTGAAGTACAAATACAGCATGCATCACACGCTGTAACCGTGTTCCTCTTATCTATCCTATGTTTATGGTATTTTAATTATTTACCCGTTGCAGAGTGCTTTTGAATTAGTCAGTGGCTGTTTTCGATCGTGGAAGTTTCTAAGGAAGAAGCCAGCTCCGTATGGCTACATAGTATTACAAGCGTGTCACAGGTCTCTGGAGAAACGCCCATGGACGAAATAAGTTGTTCATTAATGGAAAATCCTTCTGAAAATGCCCTACATAAAAACATTTCAGTTCCACACATTCACTTGACAGATAGTAGACAACTTTGCATGTTTCCATAGCAGCTCTCCTGTTTGTGAACTTCGGGGCTAAGCTTAGAGCAGTATAATTTGTGACATAAAGACTTATAACCATTATGTAGCTCCGCGCGTCCTTGTCACGTCAATAATAACAAGATTCCACTTGCCATACAAACATTTCCGACATGGTTCGAAATTACAATGTCATAGTAAGCCTAAACAGAGTGATGTGTCAAGAAGTATCTGCCGTAACACTGGTGCTCAGAGTTACGATACATACTGCTAGACACGACTAAGTTTTCTCTGATATTGTGATGGATCGTGCCCGAAATGGGTTATAAAAAGCACTAACAACAAGTGGACACTTCCCATTAGCAACCTACAGCGAAACCGACGTCCACAGTTAAGGGATAGGACGTTCCTGAATCTAGTTTTTGTCCTATATAGCAGTGTACTCAGAAATAAATTTTCATCGCAAACAAAAATTGAAATCTACCTGGATGATCCCAATGTCTCCAGTGCTCGGGGTCAGCACCTGTCAGTAAATTTCTCATCCAATCATATTCTGGAGGAGTGCAACATTATACACCATACACCCTGACACCGATAGTGGACACTAATAATGGGTTGTGAACAGCATTCGCCTTCATAACGGCTTGAATTCTGAATGACTGTGGAGGAATGGTAGCTCTTTCTTCATCAAGGACCGAAACTCTAGAAGGCAGTAATGTTGTACGCTGGGGTTTGGAACGAAGTCGACTTTCTAACTCATTCCGTTGTGCTCAGGTCGCGACTCGGACCAGGCCAGTTCATTTATGTCATTTCCCACTAACCATTACCTCACAGATGCTGCTTTACGACAGAGTGCATTGTGTTGAGGATATAATCACTCTTCGTCTCCGAACTGTTCCTTTGCTGTGTGCAGTAAACAATGCAGTAAAATTTGTACATTATATGCATTAAACGTTTTCTTAAAAGCAATGAAGGGGTCACACACTAATAACGAAAAAACATCCCCTCACCGTAACACCATGTTCTTTATACTTCACTGTTGGCACTAGACGTGATGGAAGGTAACTTTCACCAGGCATTCGCCAAATCCATACCCTTCCACCGGATTGCCATAGAGTACATGGCTCCAAATCACTCATTCCCAGTCGTGCTCTGTCCAGTGGAGTCGCACTTTACATCACCTTAAACGTGTGATAACATTGGCTACAGAAATACGAGGATTGGAACTTTAACAGTGGCAACTATTTGTTTACAACTCGTACAAAATAAGTACGTGTTTCTAAGTTTTACTGACCTTCAAAGTAGTCACCAGCATTGTGTATAACTTGTTGCTAGCGACGTGTAAGTCGTAGGATACTCATAGCAGTGCCAGTTGTGTTGACAGTTCGAGCGGCGCGGAATATTCAAAATGGTTCAAATGGCTCTAAGCACTATGATACTTAACATCTGAGGTCATCAGTCCCCTACACTTAGAACTACTTAAACCTAACTAACCTAATGACATCACACACATCCATGCCCGAGGCGGGATTCGAACCTGCCACAGTAGTAGCCGCGTGGTTCCGGACTGAAGCGCCTAGTACCGCTCGACCACAGCGGTCGGCCGCAGTCTATTGCCCGACGAATTTGTAGCAGTTCTAAAGCGAATGCCGTGAAGTGTTTCCTTCAGTTTAGAAATCGTGTTGAACGTACGAGGGCTTAAGTCAGGGGAGTGCAGTAGGTGGTATAGCAGTTAGCAACCCCATCAGTCAAAAAAATCAGTAACAACTTGCACTGTACATGCTTGAGCATTGTCCTGCAAAATGATGGTCAGGTCCTGCAGAAAGTGTCATCACTTCTGTCTCTAAACTGGTCGTACGTTGCGTTCCAAAACTGAACAGCATAGAGACATTTTGAGACAAGCAGTGTGGTAATGGCGATTTGTGTTGTGGTGACAAACGAAAATTCGCCGTCTCAGAGTTTTCTCTCCAGAAGTCAATTGATATGTTAATCGGCCGCGATCTTCAGTTCTCGATTTGCTTCAGACAAAGTTGCCTTTCCGGAAATGTCGCGTTTGCGTAACAGTAAAGGTGCAGATCCGGTGTACGTTGCCGACTTTCAACTGGAACAGTACCTACACAGAAAAGTTTCCCGGACTGTACCAACATCCACCCAAAGCCAGCGACCTGTCTAGCGAGGCCGAAATTCTATTCTCGATGTCAGCACTCGATACGGAACGGTAATAACAGTATTGTAATAGGCGAGGAGAATTTCTCTTACGTGGGCCAAAGGGCCGCCGAACGCGGACTCCTGCTGACAGACAATTACAGTTATTATCCGCCCTGGTAGCCGGGCGGCGCATGCGCAGATGTAAGTCGCGATAGTCCTGACCGCAAACAATGCGGGCAGGCGCCGCGTCGTGGGCGCCCTCATTAGCTGCAATTTACCAATTACTCTCCGTTATGTCGGTCTGTCTGTCTGCCTGTATCCCACAGAAAACCTTCGCCTATAGCTGAGGCAGTTTTCTTTCTTTGTACTCCACTTTTTTGTCGTTACTATCTGACAATGTGTTTTTAGCTAGAGGCGGAGTTTCTCAGGCAAATAAATGGCTGTTTTGTCTTACACGTCAGCCTTTGACCCTGTAGGTATCCAGTAATCAGAACTCACAAGCAGGTCAACGCATTGTTTTATGGTCGTGTTGCAATTCAATCGGATACGATTACAAATTATGAGGCAAAAGTAAAAAAGAACGATGGCGTGCTCAAAAGTAATGTGACCGAATTTTTTATGTGAAAACTCTTAAAGCTTTTTAAATAAAACGAACGTTTTTAACATCATAAACTCTTATTCATGTTTACATACTTGTAGCGCTCTGCTGTAGAGCGCTCCGAACAGTGTCATGTAACATGGCAGCGGGTAAAGTGACTATGTCGGCGCGTGAGAAATAGTTTGCTGTAATCGAGTTTCAGTTTCGAAGACTTCGTCCACACGTGAAGCACCCACTCCTTCAGCACGACAATGCCACACCAAATACGAGCGTTGCGACAACTGCAACAATCCGACGCCTTGGGTTCACTGGCATCGATCATCTTCCATAGAGGCCCGACTTGTCCCATACGATTGTCATCTGTTTCCAAAACGTAAAGGACAACTTCGAGGACTACACTTTGATAGTGATGAAGAGATGCAGGCAGAGGTGATGTTGTGGCTCCGTCAACAAACATTCTACAGTGACGGTATCAAGAAGCTGGTCTCTCGTCGGAATAAATTTATACGTCGCCAGGATGACTATGTTGAGAAATAAATATGTAGACATTAAGAAAAAAGATGTAGAATATTAATAACGTTTGTTTTATTTAGAAAGCTTTAACAATTCTTCCATAAAAAATTCGGAGCCATTACTATTCAGCACGCCCTCGGACCGTATTCTTTCGCACGAGTAAACGCTACCCATCGACTCTACTCACGATTTATGTTAGTATTATACTAGTTGCTTGCATTAAAAGAATCAAAATTAAACTTGAAACATAGACTAGTAAATAAGTTAACCTTGTCGAATGATACAAATGTATCATTACTTGAAATAGATGTCTAATTCTGTCGGCTAGCTCTAGAGAATGTTTACTATATTTTTAAGCAATATATCCAATTTTATTTACTTTTTTATTTTTAATCAGGACTATTTACATGATTAATGATGAGCCGAATAGGGGTACCAGGGCTGCCGGGGTGGCCGAGCGGTTCTAAGCGCTACGATCTGGAACCGCGCGACCGCTACGGTCGCAGGTTCGAATCCTGCCTCGGGCATGGAAGTATGTGATGTCCTTACGTTAGTTAGGTTTAAGTAGTTCTAAGTTCTATGGGACTGATGACCACAGCAGTTAAGTCCCATAGTGCTCAGAGCCATTTGAGCAATTTGAGGGGTACTAGTTTTGTGCATTTTGGGCTGAGCACGTCAGGTTAGTGTGCACGGATTCATAAGCGAGAATTCTTTAACACAATGAAACCTTTCGTCTCTGCCTAGTTACAGTAACTTGATGAAGTAGGCGTGTTCAGAAAAAAACTGATGTAAATTTATTTCCACTAGCTTTTTCAAATCAGTCTTTAACTATTATCATCAGCGTCTCGCCATTATAATCCTGGATATTACTTAAGAAATTAAGGACTGCTGATGGAAAACGCAACCAGCCATAAGTATTTTTAAAGGTATTGCTTTTTTGCCATGACTATTTTACGGCTATCATGCCCATCTTCAGATGGCTACACTTGTTGATTGAATGCTATCGTTGTGAGCACAATTGTAGTACGCATTAATAAGACAATGATACGGAAGTACCAATTTGATTCTATAACGTTTCCACTGTCGTGTAAGTGTGACACAGATGGCAGCACTGAACAAAGGCTACAGCTAGAGTGAGGAGTGAGTTTGATAGTATAAATGGCAACGTTTTCGTTACAAGAACAGCGGGTAATTATTCGTTTACACCACTTATGGGTATGATACTAATTAAAATTCACCACCAGTTGACTGAGAGGTTATCCACAGAATCGTTGATGGGAGGGACGTGTGGGAAACACTGACAAGAAGAAGAAACAGGATGCTAGAACCTGTATCAGTACATAAAGGTACTCTCTTGTTACTAGTGGAAGCTGTAGATGGTGAAAGCTGTAGAGGAAGACAGAGATTCGAATGTACCCAAAAACTAATCGATTACGTTGGGTGTTCAAATGGTTCAAATGGCTCTGAGCACTATGGGACTTAACATCTATGGTCATCAGTCCCCTAGAACTTAGAACTACTTAAACCTAACTAACCTAAGGACAGCACACAACACCCAGTCATCACGAGGCAGAGAAAATCCCTGACCCCGCCGGGAATCGAACCCGGGAACCCGGGCGCGGGAAGCGAGAACGCTACCGCACGACCACGTTGGGTGTAAATGATACTCCGAGCTGAAGAGGTTGGCAGATGTGAGGAATTCGTGGCAGGCCACATCCGCCCAGACTTAGACTGAAGACTGACAAAAAAGAAAAGCTGACCACACCTCGTAATAAAAAGGGGACTATTGCTTTTCTTTGGTAACGTAAGAATTACAATCCTTGCTGGTATCGAAATTACGGGGAGTAAGTCATCTGTTGCTTTGAAGCGCAAACTGCTTTGCAGAACTAGAGGAGAGGATTGCCTGCCAAGGGCCGCGTTGTTGGGCGGGTTCCTCGCTCGGTCTGTGGTGTATATTGCGGTTTTAATATCCGCCGCCAGTGGGGACAGGCACGTGTAAACGCAGTCAACACGTGCTTTGCTCTTTAATCTACAGTCGCTCGCAATTGAGCGTTCCTTCGCTCGTGGGGAGCTAGTCAATAAGCGTCTACGTGTAACTACATAGACACTCTGCAAGCCACAGTGAAGTGCGTGGCAGAGTGTACTTTCCATTGTAGAATTTATTAGAGTTTGTTCCCGTTCCATTCGTGTGGGGTCCCCGGGAAAAAGACTGTTGAAACGCCATTACACTCGGTGTAATTAGTCTAATCTTTTCTTCGTAGTGCCTGCGGTGGCGATACGTAGGGAGCTGTAGTATATTCCTACATTTCCACTTAATATCGTTTCGTGAAACTTTGCAAGTAGATTCTCGCTGATAGCATCTGTATTCAAGCGTCTGCCAGTTCATGTTTGTCAGCATCTCCTTAATGCTCAGCCATGTTTCAAAAACCTGTGACCATTCGTGTTGACCTTCTTTACATACGTTCAGTATTCCCTGTTAGACGTATTTGGTACGTCCTACACATCTGATCAATATTCTACCATGAGTAACACGAGTATTTGTAAGCAGTTTCTCTGTAGGTTGGCTGTATTTTTCCGGTATCCCAGCAATGAACCAAAGTCTACCACTTACTTCAACTACGGCTCACCATTCCATTTCATAACACCAACGTGTTGGTGCATCCTATAATCTTATAAACTGAAATTAAGACGAATCTGGAAAAGCTGTGCAGTGGGAGAGAAAAAGTATGTAATGTGGAATTCTGAGTAAGAACAAGTAACTCTGCAGCTGCAGCCGCGGAACCTGGTGATGGCAGTCGACTGTTGTGCGTTTCCAGAGCTAATGAACAACAGCATCGGATAGGAATGTGTTTAGAACAACTCCCTCCCGATCGTTAATCCTCAGAATATTTCCACTGTCGTGCTTACACGAGTTTCCAGTTTTGCAATGACTGAGGTGAAAGAACCCGCTGAGAAACCCCTCAAATGTTAAAGCAGGCTTTTGGAAACAACACTTAAGATAGTGAGACTTTTCATTAAGACTACCTAAAACGGTTGAAAATCGACCATTGATGACGACCGTTACTGTGCTCCTCAACAGTCAACACACTAGAAAATCTCCAGAAAGTGAGGAATTTGGTCCTGCAATCCGAGACACACTGGGAATAAGTACTGTGTCATAACGACTGCTTGATCGGAAACGATATCGCATGGAAGTCTACTGTGAACTTAAACAACTGTAATTTTTTTCGTAACAAGTGCCAAACCCACAAATTTAGTAAAGGACATTTCC
Organism: Schistocerca nitens; assembly: GCF_023898315.1. Classification (NCBI taxonomy): domain Eukaryota; kingdom Metazoa; phylum Arthropoda; class Insecta; order Orthoptera; family Acrididae; genus Schistocerca; species Schistocerca nitens. The sequence goes on from NC_064619.1 coordinate 331,623,636, forward strand.
ATTTTTCACCTTCGCTTTATTACTATCACAGTCATTTACTTCACACCGTCAGCTGATTTTGACGATGTAACATTTTGAAATACTTGCTCATAAAAAATACGCCTGTCATTTAAATATAACTGCATCTGACTGCAGTAGATTCGAACGAGAACAACGTCCTACACCCATGCAATACTGCATTACGGCGGCATTCTTCTTTAAATCCTTGACGGGTATGGAACGTGTTTCTCGCTTGAGTCTAATAGTGCATTTACATATTTAAATAACAAACGTACATTCTTTGAGTAAACACCTCAGAATAGCACATCTTTGAAATCATTTGATTGTGTGAAGTAAATGATTGTGATCATAATACAGTCAAGATGGAAAATGAAATTGTAAAACAACTTTTTCAACACGAAGTTGGCCCTGCAATCGTCGGAGTGAAATTCTTCACCTCGGCCACAAAAACCTATCTAAGTTAGAAGTATAACACTATACATTATTCAGGAAGTTCTGACTAAAAATAAGACGACAATTGTTCCCCATTGGCCATGCTCGCCAGATATAGCTCCGTGCGATTTCTTCATCTTCTGCTTATTCTTCTTCATCAAGATGATGAAGTCGAAGGCTTGAAGATTTGGTATAGTTTACGATATTGAAGTGGATCCACAGAGGATGCTAAACTCGCTAACTTCCATGATGCATTTCAAAGCTGACATAAATATCATTGTATTCGCTCCCAGGGCGATGACTTTGTAGGTGATAGTACGGAATAAGCTTTAGGCAAGAAGCAAAAATTTGAGTTAATGTGTTCCGGAACGTTTGGATACCACCTGGTTATTCCTCCACAATAAAATTTTTAGGGCAGCAACATACGGCATCTACAGGAGATTCCCTATGTAAGAAAGAAGATTGTGACCTCCAGATGTTACATAAAATTCTCACTGATCGTAAGCCAAAACTGCGCTATGTAATGTACACAGAAAAGGCGACCATTCTACGCGAGTTCGCTTGCCAAGTGTCCATTTTGCGTTGAGCTACTATGCGTCAGAGAGGCGCCAGGCGGTTAGGCAGACCCGCTCGGCGCTCGGCGGTGCGGCCGCCGCTATTTATCTGAGCCGTCAATTGGCTAACACGGCCGGCCGCGTGTAGTGCCAGCCAGAGATTTATACGTGTATCATTGTGCTGTCAGGAGATTATTGCCGGAGCGCTGGGTGAGAGGGCAGCCGATCTACATGTGCCGTTCTCTCTGCTCTGCACTGCTATGGTGCCACCGCTTCTCCACGCACTCCATTATCATCGTCGACCTGGTGTAGTGATCATCAACAGGGGATGAAAATAAAGAAAGGTTTGATTATGATTTTCTTTTAAAATCCTCACTGTCATTTTTAGACTACTATTTAATAGATTTACATCGACATTGACATCTATAATAGACAAGCCACCTTGCTGTAATTGGTGGAGCGTACTTAGTGCACCACTTCGCTTCCTCCTTTCCTATTCCTGTCGCGAACTGTCCTCGGGAAAAACGAGTATTGATATGCATCCGTGTGAGCTAGACGTCCTCTAATTTCAACCTCGTAGTATTCTCGCCAAATGTACATAGCAGGGAGCAATATATTGGTTGAATCTTCTAGGAACGTAGACTCTTCCAACTTTGACAGTTAACTACTTCTTGTTAACGAATGTCACTGGAGTGGAAAGAGCATCTCAATCACGCCTTAGCACTTACTAAATGAACTTGTAATGAAACGTGCTGCTCTTTCCATCTTCTCTCTGTTGCTGTCTCTTCTCTCTGGTACGGATACCAGACAAACCGACGAGCAATACTCAACGAAAGAGGATTTTGTTAGCTACCTCCTTTGTGGATGGACTATACTTCCAGAGCATTCTTCCATTGAATCTCGGCCTGGCATCTGCCTTGGCTTCGATTAATTTTATGAGATCGTTCTACTTTATATTATTCCGTATGAATACTCCTAGATATTTGTGGATGCGACTGCTTCCAGTGAATGTTTTGGAATTCTGTAATCATATAACAATGGCTATTCCTCCCTATTTATGTCTAATGCGTCGCATTCGTTTAAGCTAAGGGTCAGTTGTCAGTCTGTGCACCAAGGTTCGATCAACTGCATATCTTCCAGCATGTTACTACAATTTTCTAGAATTGGATGTTCTCTTTACATCACATTATCAACCGCGAAAGGTGTCTCCCAACTTTCAACTTTAACTTCTAGAGCATATAAATATATATAGTGCAAGGTAATGTCCCTACAACATTTCCTTGGAGTATATCCGAAATTATTTTTATTCTTGTGTCATAATCATCAGTGAATTGACATCCACTGCTGGATAAAAGTATCTTTCCTATGCCTTACTTTCTTCAGCAATACGCGTACGTGGAGAGCTTTCAAGTTTTATACTGAAATCCATAACCTTTTCATTGGGTCGTTGTTTCGGTCTATTGTTATCTCCTGGAACCCAGAAAAGAGTTCCTTGGTCCACTGTCCATCTGTAGGCCTGGCCTTACGTTTCACTCACCTCCATTTTGTTTTAATTACACTCGTAATTATGGATAGCTAGGGACACCACTCATGATGGAAATATATTGGATGCAATTGCAACAAATAGACCTGAGCTCCTTGACCAAGTCCACACATAGACTGCTATCAGTGACCATGAGACAATAGTAGTAACAATGATTATCAAAGTACAAAGTGCTAGTAAGACGAGTAGCAAGATTTTTATGTTCATTGTCATATCTCAATGAGTAACTTCAAACTTTTACGTCAGGACAAGAGCATGTAGAACAAGTGTGGGTCATGTTGAAAGAATCATTGACCATGCACTATATAGATGTACCGAACAGAACAGTTCATGATGGGACGGTCACTCCATGGTATACAGTCACTGCAAAGAAACTGAGATTATTGTATAATAGGCATAAAATAATGCATAGGACTATAGGTAGAGAGATGCTGAATGTGACGAGTTTTACTGTCCAGAGGGCAATGCATGAAGTGGCTGGGACATGGAATGGAACGATCACAGCGACACAGTCATAGGTGGCAAAATGCGGTCGATTCATTGGTAGAGTAGCAGGTAAATACAATCAGTCTACAAAAGAGGCTGGTAACGAAACTCTAGTGCGGGCCATCCAAGAATATTGCTCAAGTGTGTGAGATTTGTCCCAAATAGGACTGGCAGGGGATATTGAACGGATACAAAGAAGGACAACACGAATGGTCGCAGGTTTGTTTGACCCAAGGAGACAGTGTCCCAGAGATTCTCAGGGAAGACTCACTAAGGCTGTCGCAAACTATTCCGTGTAACACCACTTGGGAAGTTTCTAGAACGAACTGTAAGAAGTGTTGAACCAAGGAATATACTACAACCCTCTACGTACCGAGGTGCCTCAGCATACATGATATGAATGGGAAGCCCTAACAAACACTCTTTGCTATGCACATCACAGTGGTTAGTAAAGTGTAGATGTAGATGTAGGTGTAGATGTAGATGCCACTTTATTGATAAATTATGACTCAGCATTTGTTGATTAACATTTCTGTTTAATAGTAATAAAGAATTTAAATGAATGCAAAAAAGTCGCTCTTTCCGAAAAGCGCCCCGACCTGGAAATTATAAGACCTTTCAGACTCGGCTACAAGCGACTCTGTAACCATGCTATTTCGTATTTACAACGCTCGGAAATCTTCTAATTTCGAAGTGCGATGTTTTGAATAATTGCATCGTATTGTGTTAGAAAATTGGCTTCTGGAATCTGTGTTTCAAATCCTAAAATTATGAAGAAAATCTAAGATTGCCAGTCCGTCAAGTCCCCTTACTGTCAAATGGTTCAAATGGCTCTGAGCACTATGTGACTTAACATCTGAGGTCATCAGTCCCCTAGAACTTAGAACTACTTAAACCTAATTAACGTAAGGACATCACACACATGCATGCCCGAGGCAGGATTCGAACCTGCGACCGTATCGGTCGCGCGGTTCCAGACTGAAGCGTCTAGAACCACTCGGCCACAGTGGCCGGCTTACTAATAATCAATGTACTTATTAAACGAAGCACACTGATCGTGTTCGGATTGTATCTTTCCTCTATGGATCCTATTTGGTACGGATCCCAGACTGACAAATAATATTCAAGTATTAGTCGAACGAGTGTTTTGCAAGCTGCCTCCTTCTTGGGTGGACTACGGTTCCTGAAGATCCTTCCAGTGAGTCTCTTTCTGGCATTTGCTTCACCTGCGATTAGTTTTATGTGGTGGTTCCCCTTTAAATTGTTCCGTACACCAACCCCTGATGTGACTGCTGCCACCGACCGTTCTGCAATGGTGTAATCATATAATAAGGGGTCTCTCTGCCTATTTATTCGCAATACGTTACATTTGTTTAAGTTGAGGTTCAGTGCCAAACCCTTCGCCAAGCGTCGATCCTCAGGCACAGGTATGGCCTTATTCTTGTTCATTTATTTAGTTACGCAGCCAGGGTCTTAGACTCAGCAGATGTAAAGTGTATTCTGAGGAACGTCGCAACACTGCATCCACAGCCTGAACCGTAATATATTACAGACTTCAGAGGTGACCTTCCAGTGTTAACGCTGTCATTACGAGGCGCCTGACAGAGTGATCGTTAGAAATGATTTATGCACTGCTGTGGTAAGTAGCAGGCCGTGGATTTATCGGAGATTGATGCCAGCAGCCTTGCACAGTGATTTAAGAGTAACCACTGAGCTGAGAATCCACATATCAAAGAGTGGGGGGGGGGAGGGATTGGGGGGGGGGAGTGCGTGCGGAAACATACGCACGCGCGCAAGCACGTCGCCTATCGGCTGTTTGCGTTTTCCGAAGCAAGTAGTCCGTTTGTAACAAGCACCGCGACGTAATGCGCTAATGGGTGAATTTGCGTCGTTTCCTCTCGCTGCGCCGCATTACCAATTCAAATGTAATTGCGCCGTCGCAGCTGTCTTTATTGGAGGCGGCAGGCGGCCAGAGCGGTGCCTGCGAGGTGCGGGGGCGTGGAAACTACTCCGTGGGGGGCCTCCCCGTCAACGACAGCGGCAGCAGCGACAACCACCCGTCTGAAAACGCACGCAGAGGTCACCTCCTATGGTACAAGGGATGGCCGTCACAATACGGACACTCTCCTACAAACACCTCAATCCCGAAAACCGTTTTCTCGCTGCATCATAACGCACTGGCGGTGACTTGTCTGTGCCCTTGCAACATAATCTCTCTGCAAATGTGGCGAGCCGCCATATAGCGTAGTTTTTGTGGTGCTGTGCTGATCTGACGTCATGTCGTGTAATGCTACCTCCCGGCCACCTTGGCATACTGATGTATTTTTTGTGATATGAGTAGTTCAGGAGGACGTCGAGCAGATACTACAACACACAAACAAATTATTGGTAATTTATTAATACTTGAACTTGGTTAACACTCTGCAAACAATTATTGTCCACACAGCTGACAAGAATTTGATACTGTCTCTGACACTTATTGTTTCGCGCTTCTTTCATTGCAGAATGATATTTTCGCAGCAGAGTAGAATTCTTTCAAATATGGTTCAAATGGCTCTGAGCACTATGGGACTGAACTTCTAAGGTCATCAGTCCCCTAGAACCTAGAACTACTTAAACCTAACTAACCTAAGGACGACACATACATGCCCGAGGCAGGATTCGAACCCGCGACCGCAGCGGTCGCGCGGTTCCAGACTGTAGCGCCTAGAACCGTTCGGCCACCCCGCCCGGCTCGAATTCTTTAATACAATTCTTTAATTTGATATAAAGTTAGGAATAACTTTTCTACTTGTATGCAGCCAGATTTGTGCTAAGATGATATTGTCGTCATTGTCGATAATTAGATACCGACTGAGCTGATACAGCGTCGTACGGAAACACTTGGAGGCGTGTCTGCGCTGTCGTATACGATTCGTAGCTGTGTTTGGCAGGGACTGTGTATGTTATGTTATGTTATGTTATGTTATGTTAACCGGGGACCTAGAAACGACGGAGAGGCTCCGTCCCCGCCGCAGCCGCAGTGGTCCGCAACCCCACGACGACTACCGCAGTCCACTTCACTCCTCCACCGCCCCACACCGAACCCAGGGTTATTGTGCGGTTCGGCCCCCGGTGGACCCCCCAGGGAAAGTCTCACACCAGACGAGTGTAACCCCTGTGTTTGCGTGGTAGAGTAACGGTGGTGTACGCGTACGTGGAGAACTTGTTTGCGCAGCAATCGCCGACATAGTGTAGCTGAGGCGGAATAAGGGGAACCAGCCCGCATTTGCCGAGACAGATGGAACGCCGCCTAAAAACCATCCACAGACTGGCCGGGTCACCGGACCTCGACACAAATCCGCCGGGCGGATTCGTGCCGGGGACCGGCGCTCCTTCCCGCCCGGAAAGCCGTACGTGAGACCGCACAGCCAACCGGTCGGGGGCGACTGTGTATACGTGTCGTGCCATAGTGAAGTACCAAATTTTGTGTGAGACCTCGTTCTTTGGACGAAAGCACATTTTTGTTTTTCAGAAAATGATTTGTTGGTATTGTCTGCGTTTTATACATCCCTTTATCTCTGCTGTCACTGTTTACTTTGATGTCCAATTATCATAACTCATCTACTACTTTTAGCGTTTCATTTCTTAATATAGCATATAAACTATCATCTGATGTCACTGTGCTACATTCCATCATACTTATTTTGTTGATGTTCAATTTATAAATTATTTTGAATACATTCTGTTCAACAGTTCTGCCAAGTCCTTTGCTGCCTCTGACAGAATTGCAATGTCATCACAAAAAGTATTTACTTCTTACCCCTGAACTTAAATGACTTTGTAACCAAATTTCAGCTTCCTTTACTGCATGCCCAATATATAGAGCAAACCATAGGGTATTTCTTCAACTCTTAGAACTACAATCAGGTTTCTGAAGAAGTTCTACATACGACGTATCAAATACAAATAAAAAATAAGTAAACCCACTGTTACAAGTAAATAGAAAGAGTGATGAGTATATCTGAAGACCGAAAAGTTTCCGAAGTCTTCTCAGCTGTCTAGTTCTCAGTTGCTGACACTAAGAAAGTGATTTTATGGAAAGCTCATTTAGTAATTAGCGTGGAGTTTCGGAATGATGAAATCATTTTAAGAAACCACCTTAGTCTATGAAATTGTATTATGCAAGATGGGCTTTATGTATTTAAATCGGTGATGACACAAACTTCACTGTCGCAGATATATTAGAAAATAGGCACAGGCCGAAACTGGACAGTAGAGTCAAATATATACAGGGTACAATAAAGCTCGTCTTGCACAACAGAATTTGACAGCCCACAGTGGTTTTCTGTAATGGTTTCATCATTCAAAAATTATGTCGAGACTGTGGATCCACACATAAAGAAATACGCGTGGAGTTATTTTGAGGTGGGTACGTGTTTTAGGATGCTTCTATTGCTTTTAAAATAAGGTAAGCAAATGAGTCCATAATTTTACTTTAACTGTAATGAAGGCACTACAGTGCTACGAATAGTATATTTTTTCTTCAAACTATTCTTCTAAAGCACGTCCAGATTTCATCACAAACTACTGTCATTCCGTAAAAGAATTAATATAAAATAAGCGCAGGACATATAACATACAAGAGAACCTTTGGATATATTCTTCCCATGCAACGAAATTTATAATACTTTACATTAGATGAGCAGTTCCTCTTTCTCGTCTAGCCTTTAAGAGGTAAAAAGTAAAAAGGAGACATTTGAAAAACATAAGAAGGAACGCATTTTTAACAAATATCCAGACGGAATAAATGTAGACAAAAATATTCCGTTTTTGTTGAGAACTATGAGCAGGGTTGTGAGTATTATGCAAGAGAAAGTCTATCTGGATTGCATGCGAACTGTGCAATCCTTCACTATTGGAACCTACCAAAATATTCTGAGAAAAATAGTCTTTACCCGTCGCATTTTAGCCTTCTGTAGCTCACCTCATACTCTCATATGTTATTGTTTCCTGGTGGACGAAAATAATTTTTGTATAAAGCTGCATAGCCTGTTGTGTTTTCGCTGCAGATATTCGCTCTCCTATTTTCAGCTAAAGAGCGGCAGTATTAGGACTCCTTTCTGTTTTGGTAGAACCAGAAAACTGCGCAGTAACTACACTTGTCTGAAACGCAAGGCGGATTTCAAAAGAGTTGGTGCCAATGGACGGAATAATACAACCTACAAGAGCGTAACGCTAGCTATATTAGTGCCGTTGCAGAACTCCACCTCTCCATTGTGTAAAGAATTCGTAATGCTGTCGAGCTGGGTGATGCACTCGATTCAGCATGTGAAAACAAACACATCCCGTCGTATCAGGTAGGTCGGTGTCCCGCATGGCAGGTGATTTATGAAAACGCATATTAACCAGGATTGTTTTCGCTCTGTTAAATAAAGGTTAGCGAACCTCGCGCCATGCTCGTTGTCGCATAAATTCCTCGCGAGACTGCGCACGCTGACGGAATACTCTTTCGAAAACTGCGTGCAACTGCTGAACAGCTCACTCGGAAGAAAAGCGGCATCTCGGCCCGCGACCTTAAACTGATTCAAAAGGACGTGTCCGTGCCGGAACGATGTAGAAGCAAACACCACCGGGCGACACGTAATAACAGCGACCGTGCGTGAACGAGGTTTGCCGATGGGAGGGGAGCGGCACACAGTCACGGTGAGCGCCGGAAACGCAGGTACGGCCGTATCTCATTATTGGCTGTTGACGGGGAAGGCCGCGCGCGTCGTACTGTACATCTCGGCAAGAGCGCAGCCGGCGGCGCGGGCCCTGTCTAATCCAATCCGCCCGGAGCTCGGCTCGCGACAAAGCTTGCAGTTAGTGCAGCGCCCCAGCCCGGGATATTAAACCGGCTGACGGACCGCTCCCGGCAAAAGAGCCAGCCAGCCAGCCTCTACACAAAATTACAGTCCCCCTCCTGTCACCCTTCTAAGCGCGATTTTTTCCCCTTTTTTCTGCACTGTCGGCAGTTCTCGTCAGCGTAGCAGGCAGGAAATAAAAATAAAAAATGCACCGACTTGCGGCGCGCCAGTTCGTCAACCGCGGGCACAGCGCAGCGAGGCGTGCGTACGAACGGACGTGTCGGTCGACGCACCGTGAAATGTTCCCGGCTGCGTAATATCAGCGGGAGGTGCTGCTGCGGAAATGCACGAATGCTTTCCCCTTCTTTCTTCCCCAGGGACGGCAGTTTCGCAGGTCTTGTCACCTTTCTCCTGAGTGTGTTTCGCTTTTCTTCCTCACGTAGAGCCGGCCGAAGTGGCCGAGCGGTTGTAGGCGCTACGATATGGAACCGCACGACTGCTGCGGTCGCAGGTTCGGGTTGGGTTGTTTTGGGGAAGGATACCAGACAGCGAGGTCATCGGTCTCATCGGATTTGTGAAGGATGGAGAAGGAAGTCGCCCGTGCCCTTTCAGAGGAACCATCCCGGTATTTGCCTGGAATGATTTAGGGAAATCACTCGCAGGTTCGAATCCTCCCTCAGGCATGGATATGTGTGATGTCCTTAGGTTTAAGTAGTTCTAAGTTGGGGACTGATGACCTCAGAAGTTAAGTCCTATAGTGCTCAGAGCCATTTGAACCTGACGTAGATTGGTTACCCGTTTTCTTGAGGGAAGGAGTTGATGATAAACAGATAACATGGAAACCTTACGGACTCACTTTCTCCGATTTTCTTCAAAGTTTAGGGTCAGCAGCAATAAGATTCATTTCTCAAAAATAGTCGAACAACTCAACTTTGATGTTTTCCAAATGCTTTAAGGAAGTGAAAATTCCATTTTTAGGATTTTGTGCCTCAATCTGAAAAAACAGAACTCTTATACTATCGCTTCGTAGTCCGTCCGTATGTCCGACTGTTAAGGGCCCTTCTTATCAGGAACGAGTAGACGTATAAAGTACAAATTTATATCACATATTATGTTCTATGGTCCCGTGGCAAGGTAGAAAATTTAAGCTTTTAAGTCAACTAAATCAAACGATATGGTCATTTACGTCGCATATTTTGACGCACGAAAACTCATTCATCAAAATCTTTATGGCACTTCCCGTTGATCCAGATTCATGAAATTTGGCATGAAACAAGATTCCACAGTATAATCTAAGTAAAGCGAGAAAACGATAGTTGTTAGTTGTTAAATATATCGCACGAAAACATATTTCTTTTGTCATTTCGTACCGGACGTTAAACTTGAAATTAAAACCATCAGTAGTTGTGCATTCAGGTTGACTGGGTCGCAATGATAAAAGTCAAACATCAGTCAAAGAATGAGTTTATTGCTCATATGAAGTGATTCGGAATGTATCCATTACTGCACGCCATATCTAGGTGCAATAATCGCTCCTGGGTACTGATGATGGACACATTCCGAAACGCGTCAAATGAGCAACGAAGTCATTCCTCGCCTGATGTTTGACTTTTTCCATTCCGATCCAGCCAGCCTGAATGGAGAACTACTGATTATTATAATAATGGTCACCTGCCTCCTACATGACTTAATGTCACATTTGTATTATTGAAATTGAAAAATTCTCGAAAATCTTGCAATCCCTGGGACCGATATCTTGCCAGAATTAATGTCAATAACAAGCAGAAATGATCGAGATTCTGGATTCCCGGAATGGATGAATTGTCTTTATAGACAAGTAAGTTTGTACGGAACTCTCAGTATGCGAGTCCTACTTGTACTAGCCCAACTTTCTTTTTTCTTTCGTAAGGGTCATCAGTAGCTACGTGTACAGTGTTCTACCATTGTAATCAGTATGCTGATTCGATTGTCGCTAGATGCAACATTTTATTTACTTCCACTCGCATTCTATATATACTGTGAAAATGTTAATTAATAGAAACTGAATCATTAAAAAATTAAATTTTAAATTATTTATCATTTCTATAGTGAACATTATATTAAAATTAATCTTCTCCTTCTCCTTGATGGACCTTGACCTCTTCAACAATCTTGCCGCATACGTATCTGTACTCTGCTTTTCTCTTCCATTGGCGGATCTCCATCTTGGTAAGGTCAGCCAACAAACTGTCCAGCCATCTCTCTTGATCGGCTCTTCCTTCTCATGGAATACATACTGACTTTCATTATTCGTTTGGAATCCTCTCATCTATCATTCTCTCTATATGTCAGTTTTCTTTGAGATTTAATAAATTTTACTACATCTTTCTTTTGTATAAGTTCTTGTATTTTATGGTTGTACCTTGTGCTCCAATCATCTGCCTCTCACACGGGCCCATAAATTTTTCGCAGGACTTTCCTTTCAAATGTCGTTATGTTGTTCATATCTGCTTCTGTCTTCGCCCACATTTCTGACCCATATGTAACAACTGGTTACACAAGAGAATAGTATACTCTATCTTGGTTGATCGTGTAATTAGATAGTTCTTTAATACCTGTAAGTTTGCCCAACAGGCACTATTTCCTGTTTGTATCCTTTCTCTAATACATTGTCTCATGTTGTTATCGCTGGTTATAGGACACCTAAATAATGGAAGAAGGGCCGGCCGGTGTGGCAGTGCGGTTCTCAGCGCTTCAGTTTGGAACCGCTTGACCGCTACGGTCGCAGTTTCGAATCCTGCCTCGAGCATGGATGTGTGTGATGTCCTTAGGTTTGTTAGGCTTAAGTAGTTCTAAGTTCTAGGGGACTGATGACCTCAGAAGTTAAGTCCCATAGTGCTCAGAGCCATTTGAACCATTTAATGGAACAAGCTGTCAGCTTTAAAAGATTTATTAGAGGCGTTCAGGTCATGCGGTGTTCGTCTTGTCTTAGATACTTAAGAAAATCTGAGAGTTTATTTTCTCCGTGAGACGCCATAGCCTCTGATGATCACCAAAGACGAACCGTTTTTGTTTTCCCCCTTAATAAATTTCATATTGAACTCAGGTTGGTTGGTAGGGGGGGGGGGGGGAGAGAATTGGAAATAATTACTCCCAGATTGGGAACCAGTACTCTAACTCCAAGGAAGTTATTTCCTGATGTATTACAAACATATAACATTGCCCTCTGCTTCCTTGTCCTTAGTGGATTAGCGGTGCCCAGTGCTGAAGTCAGCGTGTAGTTGGCAGGCTACGCTGTGTGCCCAGACGGCCGAGTTCCTCCGCACACGTACCTGCTCGCAGCCACGTTAGCGTTATTCCATTATTTCAGTAATGACAGCGTAATGCTCCTCGTAATTATACGTTTCCCGCTACCCGCCTCCGGCGCTGCCTGCGGAGCCTTCCCTCTTAAAATGGGGGCGTAATTATAATTACAGATAATTACACGCACTCGAAACGCCGAGGCCGCGAGAGTTGTGAGTCGCAGCGCGAGATGGGCGCCGCCATTAAGCGGGGAGTCCCCGTTGCTCCCCAGCTCGGCGCTGCCCGCAGTGCCCACGGGGCGCGGGGTCGCTGCAACTGCCCTTTCGTACGCGTGATACATGCTGGGCCACAAATGGTAAACACACCGCGCCGCCATTCGGGCCACTTCTGTCAAAAAAAACGTAAACATAACTCAGGGATTAGGCATTAGGTCTGTTCGGACTCGCCGACTGCTGCTTACAGGATGGTACAGTGAGCGATTTACACTGATGAGCCAAAACATTATGACGTCATCCTTAATAGCTTGTTTGCCCGACTTTGTAACGAAGTACATCACTGATTCTGACAGTTTGTCAGAAGGTTTGAGGAGGTATGTGGCATTAGATGTCTACGTAAAGGTCATGTAATTCGCGTGAATAATGAGCCGCTGTTTTATGTACGCGGTGATGGCGTCCGATAGCGAGCCAGATCGCGTCCATAGAATTTACATCGGGCGAATTTGGTCGCCGAAACATCAACATGAGTTTACTAAAATGCTCCTCAAAACACTGTAGCACGGCTCTGGCTCCGAGATACGGACAGTTACACTGCTGAAAGGTGACATCGCCGATGGGGAAGACATCAAGAATGAAGGGATGCAGGTGGTTCGCAGCTGTCAGCGTACGTTTTTACTACCACAGGTCTTATGCAAGCGCAAGAGAGAGTCTCCCATAGCATAATACTGCTCCCAGCAGCCTGCGCCTGTGCGCGCTGCACGTTTCGAGCCACTGTTCACCACGATGACTGCATTTGTGGAGACGACCATCGACCAACTGTAGCAAAAATGTGAATCAGCGGAAGAGCTGACATGTTCCCATTTATCGACGATCGATTCCCGATGGTCCCGTGCCCACTGCAATCGTAACTGACGATGTCGTGGGTTCAGCATGTGAACATTTAGATGTTGCATGTTACTGAGCCCCATGTTCAACAATGTACGATAAGCGTGTGCTCCGAAACACTTGTGCGTGCACCAGCATTGTGCCCTTACGGCAGAGATGCCACAGATCGCCATCTATCCTACTTTACAGAGTAGACAAGCCTCCGAACCCACTGAGCGAAATGGAGCAGTGGTTAGCACACTGCATTGGCATCCGGGAGGACGACGGTTCAAACCTGCGTCCGGCCATCCTGATTTAGGTTTTCCGGGTTTTCCCTAAATCGCTGCAGAGAAATGCCGGAATTGTCCCTTTGAAATGACACGGTCGATATTCTTCCCCATCCCTCCCTTATCCGATGGGACCAATGACCTCGCTGTTTTGTTCCCCCTACGAAATCAACCAATGAATCAACTTCTGAACTCTACGTTCTGTGAAGAGTGGTGGACGTCCAACCATTTAGCGACTTCCGTAGATGCTCACGACAGTAGCATGTGAACATTCGACCAGCTTCGCCGTTTCCGAGATACCCGTTCACAGGCTCTCAATAATAATAATAGTTATAATAATAATCTGCCCTTGGTCAAAGTCGCTTTCTCAGTGGATTTCCCCAGGGTGATCCCCTGTCCATGTCTGCTCTGCTTACATACTTCGTTACCGCGTCGCGTGGCCGCAACACTACCAGGCGGCATCCAACGTCGTGGTTGGCAGTTTCCAACCTCAGAAAGAAGTTGAGGAGGTACTGAGAATCAAACCTGGGCTCTTCCGCACAGAGAGTAGTGACTCTAACCATTTGGCTACGGTAGTGGTCGATATTTTTAGCTTCATCGGGCACATACTGCTTCTACACATTGTGTGTCTACCAAGAATATTTATATACACGAAGTCATAAGATCGCTATATTCACGTATACACATGGGGGTAGTATCTTGTACACAAGGTACAAAAGTGCTTATGGTGAAGCCACGGATCACTACGTCTCCCGACCTCGAATAACTCACCTTGTGATACGCCTGCGTCTGGCAGAGATGCCAAATGTTGGAACAAAACAATTAATTCTTGCATAGATATTCCACATAGAAAGTCTTTACCAATGGGAAATGGTTTGACAGGGTGTTCGATATTGTTTCTAGGTGACTGAAAAGTTGTAACAGTCCATGATAAGATGAGCCCACCCAATGAGGAGGACTGTTAGAAACCAGGGCAAGGCCATTTGAACATTTTCTTTGTATTATTAACACTCTGAATTATTTCTGTAAGTTCATAACTGCAAATAAGCACTGTACTGTTGTACAGTGTTCTTTCCGTAACAACTCAAAAAACTAGCATTTCCCGATATATGCTTACATGGCTCTTTTTTGTTTCCGCTTGATACGCTCGCTACTATTTTTACCAGGAATTTTTAACATGTTCTGTATATCAGCAAGTCACTGTATATTGCATTGCAAAAGGTAGTACTCAACGTTATTTGTTCTTCACTTTCGTGAATGGAGCGCAGTACAGATGTATAGTTTTATGACTCCTTAGCCGGCCGAAGTGGCCGCGCGGTTCTGGCGCTGCAGTCTGGAACCGCGAGACCGCTACGGTCGCAGGTTCGAATCCTGCCTCGGGCATGGATGTGTGTGATGTCCTTAGGTTAGTTAGGTTTAACTAGTTCTAAGTTCTAGGGGACTAATGACCTCAGCAGTTGAGTCTCATAGTGCTCAGAGCCATTTGAACCATGAATCCTTCCGCAACATGATCTTATTCAGCTTGCTCCTCTCGTAATTCACGTAGAGGACAGTAGAGAATCTTTTAACATTCTTCCTCACTTATTGATTTTTTTAAACTTGCACAATAGCGTTTCGAGTAACAACCATCGTCTTGCTACCAAGGTTTCCCCTATAAGATCGTTTCTCTGCGCACTGTCTTACTGGCAGAAAAGGCCAGTCTAGTCTAGCGGCAGGACTCCTAAAGTCCAACACCTTCTTCTCGAGTCCCTTCTTGTGCGGGGCTCAAACACTTGAGGGTGTGCACGAGGCAGGATATAGTGGGAAATGAAGACTAGTCAAAGCTTTTAACATCGGCAAAGCAGCACGGGAATCGTCGATTTTTACCACACTGTGCCTGTGGTTTTGGAGAAACCACTGTTTCATTCCCAGGAAATTGCAGTTGATGATGAAGGACGCGCGTTTCTTAAACACCAGAAATTTGTGGTCGTGCGTCGTTCGCTTTCCAAACGTCCTAATTACACCGCATACTGAGTAGTCTCGCTTGACGCAAGTCTTTTTTCCCACTCTCTTCGGAATGAGGTACCGACTACCGCAGTGTATGACCCAGTATTACAACATTATTGCCTAGTCACTTAATTTTTTTTAAACTGAAATTACTCTTTTTCAGTAAAGATAGTTTCGTGCGGCACTACCGAAGGACGAACTTCAACGTATTTCCTTGCATTCACAAAATAGCTCTGAATGATTACTGTCTAATCATCCGCAAATGTGTTCCATTTATCTTATGTGCCTCAGTCCTGAAGTTATTTAAATTGTGAATCGTTGGCCCTTAATTTATACCAGGATTATGATTAATTTGTTACGACAACTGAATTTTACCACAGTGTCTTAGCATGTCACCGGGGGGAAACAAACTTCCAGCGTGAGACCTATTTCCACAAAGTTAATCCCAATATCGGAAAGAATAATATAGTTGTTCGTCACATCTGTACACAAAGCTTCAAGCTGCCAATGCATTTCTGCGTTTCCAAATTCCGCGAAGTCATTCTGTATATCCCGCCACACTAGCATCCGTGGGATAAATTGTGATACGGATTATTGTTTAGTTTTAATTCGGCACACACTCCGTTCCAAGGGGAGAGATTTATTCTGGAAATAGCCTGTAGTATGTGCCGCAGTCGCTCTCCACAACAATATGCACTAGAGCGTTGGTGCTCAATTACTCTGCCTTGCTGCGCTTTCTGGCTGTTGCGAGCTATCATGTAACTTGGAATAACCTTCAAGACGAGCAGAAATGCTATACCTATTATAAAAGTTCTCTCAGACTAATCTTTGTCCGTACGGAAAGAGACGCAAAGTTATTCATAGGCATAATTTGTCCCGGTTCATCATCTTATTCTTCATGGCCTTAACCCGTGTTCTGGATTTTGCAATATTAGTGACAGTCACCACTTCCCTCTGGGATGGAATTTTGTGTATCCCAGGTGCCTAAGTCTAGAGTTACGGCAAATGCAAATGTGAGAACGTTTTCTAAATGTTTGCGAATCGTGTAACTGGAACGAGACGTGATTACGAGCCGGGTATTCATGTAGTCTGATGTGAGGTACCGCCTAAAAGGCACATCCAGGCAGGCCGACACACGGGCGCTCATGGTCAGTCGATCAGGGGCCGGCGCGGATCCCCGTGTCCCGGTAGCAAGCGCCACAACACGCACGGCCATCCTTATTTGAATAACCACAGCTCAAAAGAAATCTTACTTTAGTGATTCAGACAATAAAGTGTTCCGTTTTATATTCCAGAAACATATAGCGTTTCTTCGGGTTTGCTACTGTAGGTCGCTGATTTCTTGAAGCAGCGTGACGTAATTTCTACCTGGGGTCCTATTTGACGATCCAAAATAAACAAAGTTGACTAAACTTAACCGGGTTACCAAAATAAGATCACCGGACAAAAAGTTAGCCACCACAGTGTGGCTGGACAGATGGGACAGCGGCTGAGTCACGTACTCAACCACGCGCGCACTGCCTCTGCGTCACTATAAGGCAATAGCGATCAGTGAGACATTAAGGCTTCAAGTGGACATTGCAGTCAAACATGTAAATGTAAGGACGTGACAGAGTGGCAAAAAGGGGCCATGCGGTGTGTGAAGTTATTGGATTTGTTGGCGTCTCGTGGCAGGCTGTTCAACGAATCTAGGCAATTATTAAGTCCAGCGACAGAAGTACAGCGTATTAAATGATGGTTTTAATGATTTCTCTAGGGGTGTGTAATTTCTTGTCCGGTGAACTTATTATGTATCGGTGAACGCACTTAAGCTAGACTACACGGAATAACTACTGCTGTCTTTAATCCGAAATCTGAACACCATAGTCCTTTACTTGACGTGGTTCTGTTGGAATTGGTGTTCCCTAGCCTTCCGTCGGCCATTGAGTGTATTTACCAAACAACATACAGGGGTGTTACAGTTTAACGTGGACTCCGAACCGCGGCGCAGTTTGCATTTTTCACGTGTGCAAAGTGCAATCGGACGTGATAAAAGTGACAGGAAAAAATTCTAAGACCTACTGTCGATTTAACATCGAATTTTCTAAGTTTGGGGGCTAACTTACCTACTTGGCTACCGAGCCACACTTGAGAACATCCATGGATTACAGCAGCGGAGAATCAACGACTAACAGCGAAGCAATGGAACAAGAGACGTACTCGCCAATAACGGATTCTCTTTGAAGTGTACCTCATGGACTGGATAAAACAGAAGTGTTCGCTCTGTCCTTAACATCAGTACCACGATCCACAGCGCTGCAAGAAAGCCCACGGAGTTTGCATTTTCTGATCCTTAATTTTTGTTATTGATTCCCTGTCGTCCTCAGTTGCGTGCAGTTTATCTTGAAATTTTCAGTTTCGATCCATCTGTCTGTAATTTAGTAAAGCCAGTTTTATGATGCCATAAGAATTCCGCCTTTATATTTGACAGGTTGTATCAGTGGCCTTAAATGTATACGTATTTATATGCATACTATTGTATTTTATATACTAGCCAAAGTACGTCCACGTTAGAAACAGTTTTGGCAATTTATGACGTTCTGTAACCTAACAATGGTCCAAATTTTTTAATTAGAAAGTTGTTAGGTGCTGCTCAGTAGTTTTAAAGCTGTTTTTCTCCTTTCAGTCTTTTCTCCTTTTCAGTCTTTCGAATACTCCCCTGACAACTGAGTAATGTGTGTTTGGGATATCACAAACACATATTCGACAGTTGAGAATATCATCCAATATTCAAAATAGAATACGAAGAAAATGTCTGTTCTTATTCTCAGTACTGTTTTAGTCGAAATGAGAAAGACTGGAAGTAGAAGAACAGCTTTAAATACAGCAAAGAAACAGGCAATCAAGTACATATGTACATCAGCATCTACGATCCGCGTAAGTAAAAATTTGGAACATTATTATTTTCCATAAAGTCTGAAAGTTGCAGAATTGTTTCTAAGCTGAAAGTACACTGGCTCGTATGTCATTAAAATAGTATACACACACACGCCAGTGATGCTGCCTTTCAAAAAGTAATGGAGAAACGCTTATAGCGTGTAGCGTGATAAAGTTGGTTTTATTGAATTGCACAAATTACCCGACCTGAAAATTATGGACATAAAAGTGCATTTACTCAGTATTCTGACAAAGGCTCACGTCCGATTTCTGCCGCACTCTCTCTCTCTCTCTCTCTCTCTCTCTCTCTCTCTCTCTCTCTCTCTCTTTTCAGCAATTAGTAATCCCTTCGAATTTGTCACCCCCGAGTCTGATCACGGGCTTACAGTCTGTAGAGGCCAGGTCGCAGGCTTCAAGTCAGCAAGTAAGTTGTAACAGTGTCGGTAGGTGTTCGCGAAACTGAGACAACTGTTGTACGGCAACTGCTTACGGCAAGAGAGAGTGCCTTTCCCACCGCTTCCCCGTGGCCGCAAGGGACTATGCGGAGCCGTCAGAACGCATAAATAAGCTGCTGCTCGTGTTTCAGCATGCAGGCACCACAGCCTCACCGCGAGCCTTTGTGTCGGCGCTCCTCGCACGATTCCAGGTAACGATCATTCAGAGTCGCACCATAGCCGAGACCGCGCGCCGCCTGTGTAATTCCGTCCCCGGATGCAGTGCGCCTCCGTTGTCTCAAATGCGCGGCATGCAAGGCGCGCTGCAGGCTAGTTCTACGGCCGCCGCTTTGTTGCAGTGCAGGAACAGTCAGTACGAGAACTGGCAGCGCCGTTCAGCAAGGGAGGCCATCGAAACTTTTCTTCTAGAACTAACAAGGAAACATCACCAAATCGACATTTTAAGGGTAAAAAGTACACCTGCAAGATGTCGGCCCCAGCAGTCGACCCCGAGCGAAAATTTTGTCTGTAATTCTGACAGTACACATTTACGACCTTCCGAATGCAGAGCGTTTACGTTACGCGCGTACCGGTTGTTTGTCACTCGCCCCGCTCCACTGCAGCCGCCTAATGTCAGAGCACCATCTACTGTGCGGTGGAGTGAATAACAGGTTTGTGAGATAATGCTGTGACACTAGTAACACGTTATGTTCATTATATCAAAGTGCGAGGTTTCTAACCTGTAGCTTGTGCCAGAGATCTCACTGCTCTGAACTGTTCTGTGGCGCGAGTCATAAATGCAGTGTAAAACAATGAAACGAATGAGTGTCTCATTAGAGAAGTAAAGAAGCGCTGCTTCATTATTAATGTTGCTGTTGTGCGCCATTTATTTTGGATTTTAAACCTGAAAATGTTAAAGTGAAGTGCAGGTACATACGCAGAAGATGCGCTCTTCTTCAACGTCACTGGCATCATTAAATCGTAAATCGAAAAAAATTAACTTCGTTTCATAATAATTCTTCAGTTGCCTATTTTTACTCATTTTTCTTTTGATGCATATAGACACCTGCAGAATATCAATATGAGAATACCGTTAAATAATACTGAAGGTATGTCATCGTGAGGTGCTCTGAGCACTACGGGACTTAACATCTGAGGTCAACAGTCACTTGAACGTAAAACTACTTAAACCAAACTAACCTGAGGACATCACCCACATCCATGCCCGAGGCAGGATTCGAACCTGCGACCGTAGCGGTCACGCGATTCCAGACTGAAGCGCCTAGAACCGCTCGGCCACGCCGGCCGGCTCGTGAGGTTGACCTATTATGTACTGTACTCACATTACTTACCTATTTTTCGCCTAGAATAACATGTGTTCTCGAAGAAGATTTTGTAACACGTTTGGCAGACGTGTGCATCACTCCCCACCTCTTCCTCGCCTTCAACATCCCGCCAGTAGAAGTACTTTGGTTGTCACTCCGCTGTTGAAAACTTCGCGATTTCTTCTGTTTTTACGGAATCGATTGCAATGGCTGATACCTTGCAACTGTACTTTCTTCCTTTCTTCTTCTTAAAATACGAGGTCGAGTTGGTGATGTTTTCTTGTAAGAGAGCCTCAGTTATTTTTTGAACATTTTACAAACTGCGTGTTTCGATGAAGTGACACGTTCGTTTTCTTTATGACCAGTCATAAAAGCAGAGAAAATATCTAATACAATAGCATTTGGAATATTTTAATAACAAAAAGGTCTTGCGTAAATTACGCCTCTGACACTGATAATGGCCTCAATTTCGGCCATTTCAGAAGGCTTTTGGCGGCGTTCCTCACAAGCAACTTCTAATCCCATTGCGTGTCTGTGGAGCATCAAGTCAGTTGTGCGACTGGATTCGTGAGTTCCTGTCAGAAAGTTCACAGTTCGTAGTAATTGACGGAAAGTCAAAGAGAAGTATTATTTGGCGTTTCCCAAAGAAATATTATAGGCCCTCTGCTATTCCTGATCTACATAAACAACATATCCGGCCGCGGTGGTCTAGAGGTTCTAGGCGCTCAGTCCGGAACCGCGCGACTGCTACGGTCGCAGGTTCGAATCCTGCCTCGGGCATGGATGTGTGTGATGTCCTTAGGTTAGTTAGGTTTAAGTAGTTCTAAGTTCTAGGGGACTGATGACCATAGATGTTAAGTCCCATAGTGCTCAGAGCCATTTGAACCAAACAACATAGGAGACAATCTGAAAGGCCCTCTTAGATTTTTATTCCATTTGATGCTGTCGTATACCGTCTTGTAAAGTCATCAGATGATCAAAACCAGTTGCAGAATTATTTAGACAACATATCTGTATGTTGAGAAAAGTGCAGAGGACACTAAATAATGATAAGTGTGAAGTCATCCACATGAATACTAAAAGAAATCTGCTGAATTTAGGTAACACGATAAATCACACAAATCTAAAGGCTATAAACTGAACTATATATGTAGGAATTACAATTACGAAGAAGTTAAATTGGATCAGAAAGAAAATGTGGAGAAAGCAACTAAAGACAGCAATTTATTGATAAAGCGCTTATAAGGTGCAACAGATCCTCGAAAGAAACTACTTACTCCATGATTGTCCACCTTCTTCTGTAGTATTTCTGTGTAGTGTGGGATCCGAATCAGGTGGGACTGACGGAGGACATCAAAAAAGTCGAAGGAGGGGGAAAGATTTATACGGACATGAACTGGGGTGGCAGTCAGTAAAACAAAGGGATATTTAGGCATATTTCGTTGCAGCAAGATCTTCTTTCGAAATTTCAATCACCGACATTCTTCTCCGATTGCGAAAATATTCTGATGGCACGCACCTACTAGGGATACATGATCATCATGATAAAGTAAGAGAGATCAGAGCTCACACAAAAAGACTTAAGTGCTTGTTTTTCCCGCACGCCTTTCGAGAATGGACGGTTAAGAAATAGCTTAAAGGAGGTTCGTTGAATCCTCTGCCAGGCACTTAATTCTGAACTATAATCATCTAGATGCGGATGTAGACATAAAGCTTGTCCACAGGTTTCTTCAGGTACTCCACATCCACGGGAAGCCACGCCTCCAGCAGATCTACCAAACTGCCGCTGCTACGTGTTAACCGCTATTCCAGAATGGCACAGAAATTTTGTAGCGGCTTAAGCGCGATGTTTTTTTAGCGAGACAGTCGAGAGGCGATAGGGTACATCAGTATTCATCAAGCCGGATATGGACGCGTGCGGCACTGTGAATACCGTTGTTGTCATCTTGGAAGATGTTAGTGCCCGCTGCATACTGATCATGAAGATGTACAGAAAGAAAAATTCTTGGTCACTGTGAATGTTGACGGTAACCTGACTAACCCAAAACAACATAAGAGAACCATCTGGGATCCGAATTACGGCCTACACACACTGCGCCATCGCATCATTGGGCATCGCTGGGCAAGTCGCATGGCATGTTTTGAAAACAGGGTAATTCGCGACTGGTGGAACCACATTACACGCATCCAGTGACCCACTGGCCATATCCTCGGTTGTCCGACCCGTGGAAGATGTGCAGGTCTGTGCCACTGTGAATAGCGGTTTTTTTCGAATTATTCCACTCGAAATGACAGTACACGTCCTTTCGCAATGTTCATTGCGTAACTGCATTCACTGAGGGCAGTAGTTCCTACCGGCTTTGAAACCGGCTGCTGGTGACAAGCCGTGACATTTGCCATCGGTTAGGACCTCACTACCAGCCACTGATGTTACACCGTGCCTCACGGCTGTGAGAGAGGCACCACTCCTTGCAGACACGGCGGATGGTACGCGTTGATACACCAACAGATGTGGCAACTTCATTCACGGTGCGGTGCGGCCGTGGTCACGTCCAAACGTGACAGTCCTTTTTCGCCGTTCTGTCACATCCCCACATCGACACATCTTCCTGTGCTGATCCCTTGTAATCAAATGCACGCTTGAATGACTTACATATGGCGCTTGATAGCACTTCCTGAAGATACTGGCACATTCGCTGATCCCCGTCGCAGTAGCATAGGGAACCTGTAAATCCTTAAACAACATAATTTACACAAATAAACACAGGAAAAAATTGTTATTCGCGAAACTGCATGTATACAGTATGCTATTTATGTTTTCTTTACAAAATGCCACAGACTCTCTCTTTACTTCTTACAGATGCCATGGGAAAATTATGCACCAGTTTGGTGTTGATAGCTTACTATGAAAAATTTGGAATGCTCGATGTAGCATGTCTCGAAGATTGACAGTGGTTTCGTCTTCAGTCTTTTGTATCAGTTCGTGGATAGTTGCTGGATATGTGCTGTACACATTCCTTTCAAAACGTTCCACTGGAAGACATCGCACACACTGAAATCAGACCTCGCAGGCCACAAAATGTCACCATTACGTGAAATATTGGACCTTCCAAACAATTGGCGAAAGGCATCTACAGACTGTCGAGCGGTATGTGACGAGACGCCGTCCTGCTGAAACCACATTTGTTCGATGTTAAGATCGCGTAGTCCCGGTGTAAAGAATTTTCCAAGCATACCAACTTACCGAGCTGATGTTACTGTTGTTGCCGGGCCATCCTCACGTTCAAAAAAGTAATGACCTGTGACATATCACACCATACTGTAACCTTGCCGCTATGGAACGGAAACTTGTAAAACCCACATGGATTTTCATGTGCTCAGTAACAGAAGTTATGTTCCTTAACGTATCCGTTAATTGGGGTAGACTTCATCTAAAGTCCATTTGTTGTAAAGGAAATTGGCTTCCTCGTCCATTTTAGCCAGTAGCCATTCGTTAAAATCCCTACGCGTCACAGGGTCTCGTGGATTTGTTTGCTGCAAAGTCTGTAACTTAGGGGGGGTGGAAGATTAATTCGCGCAATCCCTAGAGCGGATTTATGTTGTCGAATGGAGCGGCGAGGGCTCCTCTCGATGGAAATTCGGACAGCTGCTATGTTCTCTGGGTTACGTACCATTCGAACGCCACCCTGGGGCTTCTTTCTCAAGACCTAACCAGTTTCTTCGAAATAACACACCCACATTGTAATCGCAATGAGCAGGTGTCACGTCACTCCTGTCTGGTAATGATGCCGTAATATCCTATGTGAAGCAGTCACGCTATAAACCTGCTTGTAAAACGCTCTCACAGCGAAAGCACGTTTCGCGCCACTCCCATACAGCACGATTGCTAAACGGCGGTATGTCCACAACAGCAATAACGGATCGGTTCTGAATAACTGCCGGCACTATAGTGCTCACAATGCTAACTTCTACAATTTTACGTTTGCCTACGCCACCTCTTACTACGCGTGCAACCAGTCAAATTCAGTGCTTAGCGTCCACGATAGCAAAAAGCACTATGGGACTTAACATCTGAGGTCATCAGTCCCGTAGACTTAAACTACTCAAACGTAACTAACCTAAGGACATCACACACATCCATGCCATAGGTAGGATTCGAACCTGCGACCGTAGCAGCAGCGTGGTTCCGGACTGAAGCGCCTAGAACCGCTCGGCCACAGCGGCCGGCCCAGGATAACATTACGACTTTATTGTCGTAGAAAAGAACAGTGAAATACTAGTCCTCACCCTGTGGTCAACGCGTGCCTTCACCGATTGTCAGTGCTGTGCCTTTGGACGTAACGAGTGAGCAGTCAGATAGCGCAGCTTGTCCGCCTGTGTTGCCTGTTAGCGTCGGAATCGATTTAGACCGATCGCGAGCGCAGCTGACTTACGAGGACGGACAGGTGTCGCCGCGTGAGCGATGGAAACCCGCGCTGCCTGATGCCGGCCGCTCGCGGGATCGCGCGCCTCCACCCACTGTCCTACGACTCCTCTCATTGTCCAACAGTATTTTTCTTCTGCTCCAATCACGATGTGAGAAACTTCTGCGGCCAGCTTAGAAACAACTGCAAGCTCATCAGAGGATGGAGTAAATTACAGTAACATTATTTCCATGAAGAATGTGCATGTGCCTGTCTTTTCCGAGACGACCCGAAACCAACAGAAGCGCAAGCAAGGCACTTCCGAGAAAATCGTAGCGTTGTTCTTTGACTGAACACTGCCTCAAAGGATAGAAAACTAATTAATACTGAATGATATACAATGATAATGTTACATTAACTAATGCATGCTAATAATGGTTGAGCATCGTTTCTGAAGTACTTGAGAAATTCAGCAACCAGCGTAAACTGAAAACGTCGCATCATTCTTCACCATGAAACTGGCTGTTCTCCCAGAGCATGTCAAACAGTAGACTATTAGACGGAGAAAAACACTGCCCATAGCTACCTGATTTATCGCTTCATTACTGCCGGCCGTGGTGGCCGAGCGGTTCTAGGAGCTACAGTCCGGAACCGCGTGACTGCTACGGTCGCAGGTTCGAATCCTGCCTCGGGCATGGATGTGTGTGATGTCCTTAGGTTAGTTAGGTTCAAGTAGTTCTACGTTCTAGGGGACTGATGACCTCATATGTTAAGTCCCATAGTGCTCCGAACCATTTTAGCTTCATTACTTGTTTCTGTTCCCTCATGTCAAAAAATATGCATGAACAGCGATTTTCAATATCTCATCAAGCTGTTGAATCCTTTCATATTAGTATGTAATTTAATTATCAATCTCTGTAATACAGTTGTTACACGGAATAGTGTATTAGTTACAGAATAGATGAATCACATGTTTGGAATGTCGCTGACCCCTGCATGCCCGATGGGCTAGCTACGTAACCGTCTTGCACCGTTTTTTCATTTCCTTTCCGACGCTTCCGCAACTCTCGCATTCACACGACACTGGACTTTTTAGGCTTTTTGGATTTCTTTCGACGACAGATTTCTTCTCACTTACATTTTCTATGTTTCCGAGCATGTTTACAAGTCATAGGATACGACATGTTTCATTATTTTGAAATTTTCAATTTGATCCCCATTTTCACTTACATTCCAGCGAATATTTTTGATATCTCACTTATGTTATAGTATTCCTCCACACGCTCCTCAAAATGACAGGCGAATTAATATCCTAACGAAACGCGTTTCCGTGCTACACCAATTTATAACTTTACACGAAGCTAATTAGTAACACTCTGGCGTATGCACCTACACTGGCACGATGGCGTCAAAAACAAATAAATTAATTACTGTGTGACAAAAACGTACAGGTATGATTTATCCGTTGTGGGCTCAACAACTGTTTACGCATTATTAGTCTCATCCTTATTAGCGATTCAGACATCACGGTATTATGTCACACAAGAAAGTTCGACCGACGGGCGAATAAACGTTTTCACGTCAAAGACATCCGTTCACCACTCAGGCAGTATTTTTTCTTTATCATCTTGTACATTACTAGAATTAACAGTGTTGTTGTCTCATTTTAGAAGTAAAGCGTTCATGACTTTAATATTGTAAATAGTCTCCTTTCTTGAAATTATTGCAAAAGAAAGGATTCGCGAGTTTGTTGTTTACGTATAAATTGTCGCCATACTTTACGTCTTGATCCAAAGGGATTCGAGGCCCATCTTTTTGCGCACTCTGAAGTATCTCTGGGGCTGGAAGTGACCAGCAGGTGTTTCATATGAATCAGTTTTTTTAATCTTGTCATCATCCCTAATTACAGAAACTACAGAAAAATTTATTTGAAATGCTATCGACCACCATGGAACAATGAATTGGGCGCATAGTGGCCAAAACGGTTTTTTAAATAATTTCATAACAAAAATATATTTCGGTAAGTGTAAATATGCTTAATTTTAAAAGAGAAAGAAGTAAGTGCTAAGGCATGGACTGTAACAAAAACAATTTCTCTTGCTACGAGATAAGTACAAATGGTTCAAATGGTTCAAATGGCTCTGAGCACTATGGGACTCAACTGCTGAGGTCATTAGTCCCCTAGAACTTAGAACTAGTTAAACCTAACTAACCTAAGGACATCACAAACATCCATGCCCGAGGCAGGATTCGAACCTGCGACCGTAGCGGTCTTGCGGTTCCAGACTGCAGCGCCTTTAACCGCACGGCTACTTCGGCCGGCTACAGGAGATAAGTACAAGAACAGGTAAGATCATCTGATGGCCTGAGTAAGACTTTTCATTTCGTAAATCGTTTTATTGATACGATCAGAACATCCCAACAGATCGAAAAGCTTTTCATCCAGAAATTTCAGTTTTTTTGAAAATTCAGTTCTTCGTTAAAGTTAATCTAAAACGAATACCATTCGAAAAATTTGCGATGTATATTTCTAATTAAAAATGTTTGAATGTTTGGTCTGGGACATTCGATATTGAAAGTAGGTTATTCTTCTGTGATCCATATGATAGTTCTCTCAGCAACAGAAAACAGTCACTGCATATATATACATTTTGAAATTAGAAGCAATTCCTTTGCATGTAGTTAATTTTTTCACTTTGTTCTTAGAAAGTCTTTCATCAACTTTGGCGTGGAATTAGTTCGCTGCTTTATGGAAGTCGCTCTCAGTTTTGAATAGCAGACATTACAAGGTCCCGAGTTCGAGTCTTGGTCCGACACACAGTTTTAATCTGTCAAGAAGTTTCATATTAACGCACACTCCGCTACAGATTGAAAATATCGTTCTGAAAACATCGCCCAGGCTGTGGCTAAGCCGTGTCTCTGCAATATCCTTTCGTCCAGAAGTGCTAGTTCTGCAAGATCTGCAGGAGAGCTTCTGGGTAGTCTGGAAGGTAGGAGACGAGGTACTGGCTGTGAGGACGAGTCGTGAGTCGCGCTTGGGTAGCTCAGATGATAGAGCACTCGCCCGCGAAAGGCCGAAGGTACCTAGTTCGATTCTCGGTCCAGCACACAGTTTTCATCTGTTAGGAAGTTTCATATCAGCGCACATTACGGTGCAGAGTGAAAATATCATTCAGCAGACGTTACACATAGACATTATTACACAGCATTTTCTACGTTATTGAAGTTACGCTCATGCCACATACGATCGAATCGTGCCAACCCACACACAGTAACGACACATTTCATTCAACACCAGTGCCAGACCTGGAACTCGAACCCGCAAATTCCGCCATTACGGGTGACGATGCAGCCGCGAGAGCACTTAGGCCGGCAAATAAATGTTGAGGGAAATAAACTGTCGGATTATCAGTAGCTTCCGGTAGCAGTGTGTTCCTTGGAACATCATTCTACAAGTAATATCCAAATAGTACGACCTCCTGACCATCAGCGGAAAAAGATTTGTAGTGATCAATACGATTCACCGTAAATAGATCTCCATATTGCAGAGTGGCTTGCCTGCAATAACGACACATGCGGAGTCCGCCTACCGCCTACCCTTAGTAAGAATACGTTATGCTTCTTCGTGAGCGGGCTGCGTGCGCTGCCTGCTGTTGCTCCTGCTGCTGGCTGTGCCTGCGTTACTGGGACCTCCCGCTGGCGGGGGTCGAACCCGGGCCCGGCGCCTCAGCGGGGCTCCATACGCCATTTGTTGTGCGTCAGACGCAGGTGCGCCCCACGCCTCGCCCCTGACAGCCAATCCGGCCAGGCGCTCCCTGCCGCCATTCTGTTTGCGAACGTCGCACACCGGCCCAACACTCAACACTCCACACTCCTCCGTCTTTCCACATACTTTTATCCTTCCCCAGGAAGCTGTAGCACGTTCTGTACAGGGACGTTAGGAAGCGTTGACGTGGAATCAGATTGTAGTCTAACAGTGTTGAAACGCAACAATTCCAAATTTCCGAGAATACTTACGTGCTGTTACTCTCTTGAGACATTCTTCATTTCTTATTTGTTTTCCTTGGTAAAAATCCATGACTATGTTTGCTAGTATCAAATACTGTTTTTTTTCTGTGTTCGTACATGGGGGAGGGTCGGGAGTTTATCAAAATAGAGGCACTCGTTTTCGTCAGCCGGAAAGGCTATGCCCATTTTTTACTACGCGGTGCAGTCACGTTAATGTGACCACCACCTACGTTCAACTTCAACGTGTAGTAACCACTCGCAAACGACCGGTTGGAACACTGGCATTGAAGAGTATATAAGGCATGCCGGGGAGACGCGGAAAAAAGTGCAGTCGTTGTCGTAATGCGGAAACGGAGTGGTTTATCTGACGTCCGAAAGAGCGTGATAAGTGGGTTTCGGACCAACAGTTGAAGCATTTCCGAAACGGCCAAGTTTGTAAACTGTTCGCATGCCACCGTTGTTAAAGTACACAGTGCATGACAAAATGGCGCTACCCAAAACCGGCACCGAGACGACTATGGCGCAGCACTTGCCTTGGATGACAGGAATACATAGAATGTATTCGCAGTCGCGAATATGGACTACCACCGGCTGTATAATGGAGTGACGACAACGAAAATGTGTACCGGACCCCATACGTCGTCAGCGATGTGTATACAACTTGTACTCGTACATCTATTATACTCGTATATGCTCTCGTACAGGGGAGAAATTTTACTTGAAAATCACTTGCCCCGTGTCGACGGACAAATACGATATTGCAGTGCGTGTCCTATTCCGAATCGCGATGGAGTGTTCCTTCGGACATTCAAGCATCGTAATTCAGAATTGCACAGACAGCAATACCTCATAGATGGCAGTTGTGAACGACAGCTGCAAAGATGTGTAGGGGCAAATAGATGTCCAACTGTTGAGCAACTGACCGTCCAGAAGAGCCAACAGTGTCTCCTCAACAACCTCTCAGCGAGCGTTGCTGCGGGTGGACCCGCGCAATAGGTGCCTGGTTCATGCACCCATACTGACTGCTGTTCATCTGCAATCTGCACGCCAATACCGCAGTTGGACGCCCACTGAGTGGAGAGAGGTAAAATTTTCAGATTTTAATGACTTTTTATGCTCCATCCTACAGATTGGCGTTGGCGTGTTCGGCATGAAACGTCTGAAAGCAAATACCCTCCAACAGCTACTTCTGGGGAATGATTTTGTGCCATTCCCTGAGTGATGTCTTCATTCTGGAAGTCACAAGGGATCAACACAAGAATCCATCTATCTTTGGGGACCATGTCCAATCCTACATGCAGTTTGTATTTCCTCGACACGATGGCATCTACCAACAGGACAATGCAACGTGTCACGCAGCTCGCAGCGTACGTGTGTGGTTTGAAGAGCACCAGAATGAGTTTATCGAAATATCTTGTCAACCAAAATCCCAGGGTTTAAACTCAGTCGAGAGTCTGTGACACCGCTCGAACGGGCTTTTCGCACCAAGGATCCTCAGCCGAGAAACCTAGGGTATGGAGTCGGCATGGCTCCACGGCCCTGTCGGTACCTTCCAGAACACCACTGACTCTCTTCCTGGACGTATCGCAGCGGTTAGCGCTGCAGAAGATGGTTATTCACGCTTTTGGGTGGTAGTCACGTCAATGTAATTGGATAGTGTAGAATGCAGGAAGGGATTCTTCACATCGATCACTATGTAAAGGGTGAAATAACGCAAAAGAGTAACTGGTGGATCACGTCTGAGTAAAGGCCTTGATGGTGAAAAGCAAGAAAAGAACCTTTTCCTTGCAGGCGCTTTTTCCAGCAGGAACTATGTGAGCATTGTTGTTGCGTTTGTCTAATTCACGAGATTTGGTGCATTCTGGGTGAAAAATGTTTCGAATGCAATAACAAGTTTATGACAATCACTGATCATTATTTGGAAAATCTTGCTCAATCGCAGTTCAGGTAAGAATTCAAATTACAGGAAAAACAGTAGGCAAAATGCGTTGTTCTGAAAGGCACCTAAATCAAATGAACGGGTCTATTCTTTACATTTAAGCACAGCCTTTCACGGTCAAGCAGAAATATTTCCTTGTTGCCGTCAGATTGTTCCAAGAGTTCATCCACGAATAAAACAGCATTGGGTCACCTTGTTACTTTTAATATTTTATTATTATTAGTTTAATTACTAATGTGCACCTAAATGGCAGCTTCGTCTCATAGCATTTTCATACAAATTGCAGTTGTTACTTTTAGTGTCCTGTAACTGCCGTAGAGTGAGACAGTAGACGATATCTCCTTGCTGCTACAGTATGTATTACGCATTGCCGTTTCAATCAAATGCAATATTTTGACATCCTTACATTCATTCGAAGCAGTTTAATGTCAGTGTCATTTTGTTGGTGGTACTTCCATGTTAAGCTAAGTGGTTAGGCTGGTTTTGAGAGGTATACAAAAAACAAGTTTTCATCATTTCTGTGCAGCTCAATTAAAATGCTTTGTACATAACACCATAGACAGGATAGGCATCATATATGGTGTAACTGAAATTCTCCTTAAGCTAAAACACCACTGACTTCGACTAAAATTTTTAATTCGACACTTTTGGTACGTTACATAGAGGAACTTACATAGTAATAAAATCACAATTACCAGTAACATACCGAGCGAGGTGGCGCAGTGGTTAGACACTGGACTCGCATTCGGGAGGACGACGGTTCAATCCCGCGTCCGGCCATCCTGATTTAGGTTTTCCGTGATTTCCCTAAATCACTCCAGGCAAATGCCGGGATGGTTCCTCTGAAAGGGCACGGCCGAATTCCTTCCCCATCCTTCCCTAATCCGATGAGACCGATGACCTCGCTGTCTGGTCTCCTTCCCCGAAACCAACCAACCAACCAACCAGTAACATACACATAATATTTAGTAATTATTTGTGCCTATAATGCCAAATGAAATCAAAATACATCATATGCAACGATGGATGAAAAATCATTTTATAATTTTTCCCCACTTTTTCGAATATTTATCGAGACTGTTAAGTTGATTCTAAAGTACGTTCATGTGTAGGACAGCACACAAATTTCTAGTTCCAGAGCAAAATACCTGAAACACTGAACACTGAACTTACGGGAAAATGGAGGACACGACATACAGTAGTTTGAACATCTCATATAACATTAGAACAGTGGAACACAATAGTATTCTTCATTCTAAGACACCTGATTTTTACTTTTTATCTGTTATCTTATCTGTTATTTGGGATACCTTCTCTGTCAGGTGCATATGAAGTCTCTCTACTTGTTTCTTCTTTTTTTCCAGCCTTATCACATGTCTTCCCGAAGTCAGTGTATTATTTTGAATTTTATAATTTTAGTGATAAGGATGGGCGGATGATTTTCCTATCCTCACCCACCCCAATCCCGACGCCCCCAATGCAACGAGTGCCCAAATTTTTCTTTAACCTGTATTTTGCTATGTTCCATATGAAAGCAGATTGATAGAGTGCAAAACAGTGTGACATAGCGAACCAAAAATAAGTTGTCGAACCAAGCAAGAACACAGAGTCGGCGTTAATGATTGAGCGGGAAACATTTCATCGTCTTCTGTTGATGGCACACGTTCCATATACTAAGGCGCTGTATTCATAGGTCGTTGCTCACTGTGGTGTGAAAAATAGTTAAAGAATTTATTATTATGATATATTTCAGTAAGGAAGTTGAACAGTAGCTACGAAAACGTCCACACCTACACAAGAAGTTCCGTAGAGGCGCACAACGCCATTACCAACAATGCAATAAAGCCTACAGTTAGTCAGGACAATTACAGTAGGTACTTGAGATTTCACATCGATCTAAACAGTAAGAGTTAACTATCATAAACGTATATTTCGTCGTGGAACCTCATCCTATGAGTTTTAATGTCGTGGGATACTGAAAACGTGGCAGTGTAACTACTGACATTAACTTTACTGGTAGTTGCAACGTAAGATGTGTGCCTCGCCAAAGCAATTACACACAGGGGCTCCACACTAACGATCTCTCCTTAAATCGCACGTTTGTGGGAGACTACGAATGACAATCGAGCAATCTCCATTTGACTGTGACCAAACATCACAGCTCAGGTTTGAACTGGTAACTGCTCAAGAACAAAAAACTAAGCAGCTTAAGAAAGTTGGTATATTTCGTACAATGCATGTTGTCTGTAATGTTTACGTTTTTTCTTCGTGTTAAGAATTACTGACATGTATAGTATTCGGTCGGTATTGTAAATACTGCCGCTTACTAGGCAGTTGTGACTAAATCATCCAGTTTCATTCTGTGTTCAAAAGTCACATTGAACGTCCCCCTAATTTATAAAGTAATTATGAATTCCATTACACATCAACGAATTTCAGTCGCTGCAGAGGGCACGTACAGTTGCTTCTTGGTTCATAAATGGGCCATTATCTGATTTCTCACGCTGTATTCCAGTTAAAGTAACAGTGCACTCATAAAGATTTCGAGAGTAACATTCTGAGAACGGTAACTATTTTATGATACAGTCAGTAATACAGATTTTGAGCTGCAGGTAATAAAAACACAAAGCCATTCTCAAAGTCTAAAATACGTGGTGATGAGATAACTCTTGAGTAAGAATCTGGTCTCCTGTAGTAGCTCACGCGCACACACTCGCAGACACACATTTTTGTTTCCCTGTTTCCTGTGGAGGTTTCTCGTTACAAAAGCAGTCCTGCACCATCATTGAATAGATTTTTTTAGGTTGAATACAACTCTTTAAATAAAAAGCGGAAGGTACCATCGCCTTGAAAAATAGTGCACACATGTGCTTTTACGGCAGCAGTTGACGTTTAACCTTAACCCAATACTTTTTCCTGCCCCCTCTTTCTCCCCTCCTCCCACCTCACAACCACATCTACCACCACCTCCTCTTTTTTTGCAAACACTATCATCCCTGAAAAAGTGTACCTGAATAAGACCCACTGTTTGCAACAGCTACCCAGCTACTAGGATGTATCTACTAGTCTAACAATTTGTAGAAATATCAAGATGATGGGGGACACAGTACCTTGTTGCAGTGCATTCTCTCGCGGACTGTCAGACGTACAATCTCCAGTAATACTGGCGACGCATCGTGACGAAACCTCAGGAGCTCTGGTCTTTTCAAACGGGGTGACAAGAGATAAGGTTCAATACCACTCGCGTTACGCTGAAAATACTTCGGGTCCCTTTATCGCATGTCCAGTTTTGACCCGAGAGTTTATGAAGCAGAAAGGCCTGTGAGTAGTAAACATCACGATGCTTAGCAGTTAGTGGTCATCCTGCCGCAACCGCTACATCACCGCTCCTAAATGACTACAGAATGACATGTCGCACTGTGCTGTGTGACAACACATCGTTTAAACGCAGAGGAACGTCCAATGCTGTTGGATTAGCCACTGCAAATGCACAGCTGCTGCAAACAGACTTTCTGTAGAAGCTAAAAACTGAGTAATGGTGTCTACGAGTTTGCCAGTAGGAAGTGTCAAGGATGTTTGTGTAATTCCTCGGGTGTGACACGTACTTTCTCCTCGTAGAGAGGATCATATGGATTTCCAGTGCACTGTACTGTTTTGGAGCATACCCCGTCAGTCCAATTAATTTTGAGAAGGGATTAATTTAAAAAATAGAGAAAAGTTAAGGTGGTGGTTTTAACGCTTCCGATGTTGTACATAATCTCCCCAAACTTCAGTACAACGCACAGAACAGTCATGCAGCCACGTGATACGTTAAGGAATCTGGAACATTATCTGCTGTTAGGAGTAGTATTATTATTAGACTACCACTACTACTACTACTACTACTACTACTGCTTCTACCACCACCACCGATTCTACTACAGCAAGTGGAAAACAGTCGATAGGTTCCCAGAATGAGATTTTCACTCTGCAGCAGAGTGTGCGCTGATATGAAACTTCCTGGCAGATTAAAACTGTGTGCCAGACCGAGACTGGAACTCGGGACCTTTGCCTTTCGCGGGCAAGTTCTCTACGAACTGAGCTACCCAAGCACGACTCACGTCCCGTCCTCACAGCTGCCCGCGAAAGGCAAAGGTCCCGAGTTCGAGTATCGGTCCGGCACACAGTTTTAATCTGCCAGGAAATTTCATATTAGCGCACACTCCACTGCAGAGTGAAAATCTCATTCTGGAAAAATCCCCCAGGCTGTGGCTAAGCCATGTCTCCGCAATATCCTTTCTTTCACGAGTGCTGTTTCTGCAAGGTTCGCAGGAGAGATACTGTAAATTTTGGAAGGCAGGAGACGAGGTACTGGCAGAAGTAAAGCTGTGAGGACGGGGCGTGAGTCGTGCTTGGGCAGCTCAGTTGGTAGAGCACTTGCCCGCGAAAGGCAAAGGTCCCGAGTTCGAGTATCGGTCCGTCACACAGTTTTAATCTGCCAGGAAGTTTCAGTAGATAGGTTCTTTGGGATGTTCTTCAAGTCGCACGTTACAATGGCGTGAGCGTCGGTTAAATCGTCAAGGAATTGACCCTTCATGCGAATTTCTGCTTTGTCGTTCAGTGTAAGGTTCTTACTGATAGCACCAAATCTCTTCACCCATGATTATTTTTTTCAGAAAAGAATTATCCACTCTTTGCAGGCGTTCACGCGTCGTTGTTTTTGTTCGGGAGTAAAGGAGTGTGGGACAAACTTTGCTCCCACTTTTCTCCTTCTCAAAATATTCTGGAGAATGTCTTGAACAACTGCTTTAGAGATGTTGCTCAATTGCGAACTATGACACAACAATGTTGACACAATACGATCGCTCGTCCACTAATTAATATTGCCGGCTCACTACTTAATCGTCGAAAGCGCATGTGTCGTTTGCAGTTGGTAGTTTCGAGCTGCCACCGTAGTTATGCGCCGACATTGCCAGGAATAAAATAATCCTCCGTACCTTTGTAAGTTGCTCTACAGGTAAAAATCTGTGTAGAGTGAAAACAATATTCACCAAAAAGCTTAGATGAAAGTAACGGCTTACATCTACATCTACAGACTCTGCAACCCACGTGCGGTGCGTGGCGGAGGGTAACCTGTACAACTACTTGTCATTTCCTTCCCCGTTCCAGTTGCAAATAGAGCGAGGGAAAAAAGACTGCCTTTATGCCTCCGTATGAGCTCTAATTTCTCTTATCTGTTTTTCACAATCCGTACTGGAAATGTATGCTGCCGACGGTAGAATCGTTCCGCATTCAGTTTCAAATGCCGTTTCCTAAATTTTCTCAAAACTATTTCTCGAAAAGAACGACACCTCCCGTTTGAGTTCCCGAAGCATCTCCGTAATACTTGCATGAAGTTCGAACCTGCCAGTAACGAATCTAGCAGCCTGCCTCTGAATTGCTACGATGTCTGCCTTTGTCCCGACCTGGTAAGAATCCCAAACACTAGAGCAGTACTCAAAAATACGTCACATTAGTGTCCTATATGCGGCCTCGTATACAGATGAACCACACTCACCTAAAATTCTCCCAATAAACCGAAATCTACCTTTCAGCTTCCTTACCGCAATCCTTAAATGCTCATTCAACTTCATATAGCTTTGCAATATAGCTTTGCAATATATATATATATATATATATATATATATATATATATATATATATATACTCCTGGAAATTGAAATAAGAACACCGTGAATTCATTGTCCCAGGAAGGGGAAACTTTATTGACACATTCCTGGGGTCAGATACATCACATGATCACACTGACAGAACCACAGGCACATAGACACAGGCAACAGAGCATGCACAATGTCGGCACTAGTACAGTGTATATCCACCTTTCGCAGCAATGCAGGCTGCTATTCTCCCATGGAGACGATCGTAGAGATGCTGGATGTAGTCCTGTGGAACGGCTTGCCATGCCATTTCCACCTGGCGCCTCAGTTGGACCAGCGTTCGTGCTGGACGTGCAGACCGCGTGAGACGACGCTTCATCCAGTCCCAAACATGCTCAATGGGGGACAGATCCGGAGATCTTGCTGGCCAGGGTAGTTGACTTACACCTTCTAGAGCACGTTGGGTGGCACGGGATACATGCGGACGTGCATTGTCCTGTTGGAACAGCAAGTTCCCTTGCCGGTCTAGAAATGGTAGAACGATGGGTTCGATGACGGTTTGGATGTACCGTGCACTATTCAGTGTCCCCTCGACGATCACCAGTGGTGTACGGCCAGTGTAGGAGATCGCTCCCCACACCATGATGCCGGGTGTTGGCCCTGTGTGCCTCGGTCGTATGCAGTCCTGATTGTGGCGCTCACCTGCACGGCGCCAAACACGCATACGACCATCATTGGCACCAAGGCAGAAGCGACTCTCATCGCTGAAGACGACACGTCTCCATTCGTCCCTCCATTCACGCCTGTCGCGACACCACTGGAGGCGGGCTGCACGATGTTGGGGCGTGAGCGGAAGACGGCCTAACGGTGTGCGGGACCGTAGCCCAGCTTCATTGGAGACGGTTGCGAATGGTCCTCGCCGATACCCCAGGAGCAACAGTGTCCCTAATTTGCTGGGAAGTGGCGGTGCGGTCCCCTACGGCACTGCGTAGGATCCTACGGTCTTGGCGTGCATCCGTGCGTCGCTGCGGTCCGGTCCCAGGTCGACGGGCACGTGCACCTTCCGCCGACCACTGGCGACAACATCGATGTACTGTGGAGACCTCACGCCCCACGTGTTGAGCAATTCGGCGGTACGTCCACCCGGCCTCCCGCATGCCCACTATACGCCTTCGCTCAAAGTCCGTCAACTGCACATACGGTTCACGTCCACGCTGTCGCGGCATGCTACCAGTGTTAAAGACTGCGATGGAGCTCCGTATGCCACGGCAAACTGGCTGACACTGACGGCGGCGGTGCACAAATGCTGCGCAGCTAGCGCCATTCGACGGCCAACACCGCGGTTCCTGGTGTGTCCGCTGTGCCGTGCGTGTGATCATTGCTTGTACAGCCCTCTCGCAGTGTCCGGAGCAAGTATGGTGGGTCTGACACACCGGTGTCAATGCGTTCTTTTTTCCATTTCCAGGAATATATATATATATATATATATATATATATATATATATATATATATATATATATATATATACGATATGATTGTTCAGGCAGCACACTACTAAAACTCCAAATGATTATTAAATCTCTGTGTAGATTTCAGTTTAGAAATAAAACCTCTGATTATCATGACATGTTGTAAGAAAGCTGTAATACAAAAGAAAAGTTATCATCTTAGAAAAATTGCAGGTTAAAAGACCAAGAATATAAATGGACATTCATGCATTCCGCATGTCAACATTTCTTATAAAATATTAACCAGTGGATGATGGAAAAACTCTGTTGAAATGTATTTGGGTAAATACAGTG
Organism: Schistocerca nitens; assembly: GCF_023898315.1. Taxonomy (NCBI): domain Eukaryota; kingdom Metazoa; phylum Arthropoda; class Insecta; order Orthoptera; family Acrididae; genus Schistocerca; species Schistocerca nitens. The sequence goes on from NC_064619.1 coordinate 331,661,577, forward strand.
TTTTGGCATTCAAGCCGGACTCACATGGCACGACGTGTTGGCCCCCACATCATCTCTCTGATGGACTGCCTCCCACACAATTCACTCTGATCCGATAAGTAGACACATTGAGAATTTTCCTCGAGCTTTCTCCCCAGATTGAATAGATGAAGGCACTCTTCCCACATATTTATGGCAGCCGGTGGGATGTGCTCTGTTGTCATGCCTTGGGGAAGCGTCTTGAGTTTTTAACGGGAAATAATAACTCTGTGTAACCAACATGTCCAAGTCTCTAGTCCTGTGAACAAAATGAGACAGTCGTTATACGAAATTCTTAAAAGCATTTCTTCAGGAAAATGTTATTGAGTTTTGGACGTTAGTAAAACGGCGAATGACGTAACACACAACTCGAACCAGGTGTCCCCTTCACTTATGTGATAAACAATTTTGAGTAAATGAACAGCTGAAAACTTGACAAAAATAATTTTAGGTGCATCAGTTCGTATGATAAGCTTGTATCTCGCAACAAAGACGGGTATACGTTTTATAAATTATTCTGCTGTAAAGCTAATATTTTATTTTTATTGGAGAAGTGGTATAGAGGAGCTTAGCAGCTCGTCGACAAGTTACTTGGATTTCCTTGGCGGCTGCAACTTGACATAATGCAGTCGTGTTTATTAGAAGCTTACACGTGTAGATCTCAATCTGGACTGTCACACGCCCACCACCTTCTTCGCGAGCTTAATGTAAATCGAGCGCTGCGCCAAAAAACCAGAGGCTCACCTTGTCAGGTGCCAGAGAAAACATTGCTAATAACTGCGGGAGGACAGCAGCAAATGGAAATCAGAAGTCAGATCTGCGTAAGTTAATACCAGGCAAGTGCCTCCGGCATTGTGACGTGGAGTAACTGAACGGAGGCATTTCTCTAGTATCCACTGTGGGCTGAAAGACTGATGTAAGTTATGCATGATACTTAAGAGCAAATAGTAAAAGAAGAGGCCAGAAGCGTTTCACTAAGCTAAACCCAAATATCGAATCATTTATTGCAGTTGTTTTGTCCAGTATGTTCTTCATCTTGGACACAAAGTATCCGCAACTCTTATTATTAACTTGAACAAGGGACAACTCCAGTTTTGCAACACGCATCTTGTATCACAACCGGTTTTAGCCCCCAGGCCATTCTGAAGTGATCGGGACTCGAATATTCATGGACTCACCACAAGACTCCTGTTTCGTTAAATAACTCCTAACCGCTTGAGAATGATCTAGTAGCCAAACCCTGTTGTGTTGTACAAGTGAAGCTACAATTTATTCAGTTTTATTGCTATTTCTGAAGTGTCGTTATCCATGGAGTAAATACAGCTCACTCTTGCAGTTCATGTCCAGGGTGGTTATAATTAAACTTTCGCTATTTGAGCAGTGTATACGGAAAACTACTTACCATATTACTACTCTTTATAGAAATGATACGCACACTGTGCGCGTCAGGATTTGCGTTATTAATAGTGTTAGTCTAGTGACTTTGTTTTAGGCGCTGGTACTGATACGGCACATAGGGTTGGAACAGAAGCATCAGTGAGCATTACAGCTGCAGACATTCAACATGGGTCTGGACGAGGTGGGCAGGGCTTTACTCGTAAAGCTGTTTTTCAAAACAACAGCAATAGTACCGCTGCACTCCGTGAGTACCGGCACGTTAAAGCAATACGGACAGGTGCTCTTTCTGCCCCGGAACAGAAGAACATGAGCGGAATTTTGAATTACCTGGTGATTTGGGAATTACGCGACAAATTGTTGAAGAAGTTACTGTTTCCATAGCTGAGAATACTGGGCGCAGTGTGCGATCTTCAAACCAGCTGAACATCCCATGGTCCATCGTTCAAAAGTGCAGCATGAGAGCAATCATTAGCGCGGGTTGCAGGCTGCCGTGGATGCGCTTGGTAGTCACACTGAGCAACGTTTGTAACCTGAACGTAAACGTGGAACGCAATTAACAGATGTTGCCCTCTCATGTGGAAATTAAAATGTGTTTCTTTCAATGGTTTATTCGTTATTTCTCTCCCCCAAGTTCTTATAAATGTGTCCACAAAGTATGATTGTCCAAACATCACAAGTTCGTCACAGGGGCCCTCTGAATTAGCGGAAGTTTAATTGTAACCGCCATGGACGTTAACAACAGAGACTGCAGCGTATCATTCGCTAAAGAAGCAGATGAGGTAAGAAGGGGAAATTTTTGGGTAACCTTTATCTAAATCACTTCACGACTCAAGTAATGGCGTAGTTTTTTATAACGAAGAAACGCGAATGTGGCTTCTAATGTAGAATTGTTGCAAACGTTAAGGAATCTGGAATATTATCTGCTGTTAGGACTAGTATCATTATTAAACTACCACTACTACTACTATTACTACCACCACCACCACCACCGATTCAACTACTGCAAGTGGAACACAGTAGACAGGCAGCAATGCAAACGTAGTTACCCCTTTCCTCCCCTCTCCCCGCACCGCTTCCCCCTGAATGGTCTTCTCTTCATCTGTAAATACATAAAATTATTCCATAGCTTCTATTCTAGGGCCTTGCACAAAAGTTACTAACATACACTGTCGCAAACAGACGAACGCGTGTCCCCTCCCCCCCTCCCCCCCTCCCCAACACACACACACACACACACACACACACACACACACTCTCTCTCTCTCTCTCTCTCTCTCTCTCTCTCTATCTATCTCTCTCTCTCTCTCTCTCTCTCTCTCTCTCTCTCTCTCTTTGGTTCTTTGATAGTAGCTTCCATGTCTCACACACGTATCAGTCCCCATCACACAGATCTGAAGTAGAGCACGTCAGAAAGTATCTTATAGTCATTAGCCTTATACTGGTCTGATGCTGCCCTCCGTCTTTTCTTTTCTTGAGCTGATATTTTCATCTTTACCTAACTCTACCGTATAACCTAACAGCCTCTACAATCTGTTCTGTGTGCTGTTTTCTTTGTTTTCCCTATTGCTTTACGACTATTTCTTTCCTCCCACTGCCCCTTCCAGCGCCAGGTTAACTACTCTTGTAGGCTGCACCACTTATCCTTCCTTCTGGTAAATGTCTTCCACAGAGGTCTTTCCTTATCTATTCTTTTCAGTATTTTCTTCATTCCATTCTTTATCTGTGGAATTGATTTTTAACATTCTTCAGTAGCACCACGTTTCATATAGATACACTTTCATAGAAAAATATGTTATTCATGTTTCATTTACTAAAATATATTTTCAAAGAGAAGCCAACAGTAAAGTAAAATCAAGGTCTCATAGGTGAAGAACGCTTTTTTCACAAACAATTACTTGTATCAAATATTATAGTAGCAACATAATAATGAATAAAATTTAATTATAAGATCAATGAATAAAATTGTTGAGACTTTCGCGGCCACTTGACGTAGTGATTATTGGCTTTCGTCTCTACATCTTCGGCCAATGTTTGTTTAATAATATCACTGACGTTCCGTCAGCACGAATGGCTGACATTGTGAAAGATTCACCCTCTGTTGCTGGTCCACCTGAAGGCGAAAGCCAATAAACAATACATCACAGCAAAGTAAGATATGATACACGGGCAGCGAAAAAGCAAAGAAATAGAAAATGAATCAGTGGAACTATAATTGCATTCTCAAAATGAAGTGCAAAAATTAAGCATGAACTAAAAGGTATTAGAATAGACAAGGAAAGAAGTGTGCGGAACACTTTTTCAGAAGGAGAGACAGTGTCCTGGTATTAGGATAAAAGCTAATGCAAAATGTAAGAGATAGTAAATAAAAATAAATATGAGAATATTTAGCAAACATTGTCAAGACAATAGCGCTTAGTTTGCTTGTGGAGTTGAAACTGGTATAAACTACGATGAAATCCAGGTCCACATTACAACGAAGATGTCACTTAAAATCATTAGAGAGAAGAAAAAGAAGACGGGAGACTCATTTCCTCAACTCAGTGGTTAACCGGAGGTGCGGCGGTAGCAGACACTTGCCGTCTTACTCGTCGCGAAGTGCTGCAGCATGTGAGCTGGCTCGCGGCAGGAATAGCCACTGGTCGCGCCGACCGCTAGCCGCTCGTAACCACCTATAGTCTGATTTAAAGTAGTTGTCACTTGACGTTTGCGCTGCGAAGTTGCGGCGTTGTCACGTCAAATACTGGCTGGAGGCAGCCGCCTCAGCGCATCGCTACCCCCGGCGATAGAAAATCGTTTTAAAGCCTGTATCTTCTACCAAAAGTAAGTAAAAAATTTCAAACCCACATATGATGTATATCTCTACAATGTCTCTCAATCTGTCAAATATCTATTCTTAATTTTAATTAGGACAAGAGTTACGTTAATTTGTTCGAAACCATTTAAATTCTCGATTTCGCAAACAGCTTCTAACTTATCAAGTCATTACTGAAAAACTATTGGTGTCACAGCAAAATATTTTTTTTCCATTCATTAACAAAATAATGCACTCGGCAAAGAATCCTTAAAAGTTTTCGTAGTGCATCACGTTTCTTGTATATAAATTTCTGAAAACAGAATTTTTAAGCAACCCTATCAGTACTGAACTCTAAACAAGTATGACGTTTAAAATCTCTATCTCCTATACATATTATGTAAATATTTTGAAATTTACGTACAGTATCGGTCTCAGTGGTATCTATAAGCAAATCAAATATCTTTTCTTAATTTTAATTAGGGCCGTTGTTACATTAACTATTGAAGTGTGAGAAATTTTCGCGTCCGGAAAAGTTTTCTTCTTTAGATTGCAAATCTCGAAAACTATTACACACATTGAATAACATCTTCATGTATATACAAAATGAAATAGAATTAAAATTCAGTCTAACTTACCGTATGGAGATGTCGAGAGCTGGCCAAACAGTATTTCTTAGTCTCACAACAAGAATAAGAATTAATCGAAATAAATTCACAAACACTGTTTAATGGCAGTAAGTACACTACATACTAATCAGACAATGCGAAAACACCGCTTAATTCAGAGTCAGAGTCAGTGGAACTATCCGTGTCGCTGCTCGTATTGACAGATATAATCAAGTCTTCGACGCTCTGTTGTAAGATACCTTCATTGTCGCATGCGTCCTGTATCACTCCTTTCACGTGATGCACTACCTTCTGCCAGTCTTCCGATGTCACAGTTTCAACTGCCTCTTTCAAAAGGCGTTCCACTTCGGTTAATGTGTATTTATTATTTTCTTCAGCAATATGCCGCTTAACCTGAGCCCAAATCAGCTCTATTGCGTTGAAATGGCAATGGTAAGGAGGCAATCTGAGCACTTTATGCCCGTATTTTTTTGCGACTTCATCCACAATGTAAATCGGTTTCTTTGGCTTGTGTTGCGATACAAGTTCTAATAATTCTGCCCTTGTAAAATTACTGTCGAACTGCATCTTATGTTTCTGTAACCAGCTAACAATGTCGTTTTTCCTCGTTGCCTTTGTGGGTGCTTTATCTTGTACTACTGAGTGATACGGAGCGTTATCCATAACAATGAAAGAGTTTCTTGTTAAGTTCTGGAGCACACAGTCTTCAAACCATTTCACAAAAGTATTGTGGTTCATCTCTTCGTGGTAGTCGGAGGTCTTATTTGAACTGAATAGGAGCAGACAATTTGGAATGAAACCTTTTGAATTTCCGGCATGTGCTACAATTATCCTTTTTCCTCTGCCGATCGGAGCTGCCATACTTCCGCTGATGGTACCGTCTGTCCAGCCTTTTTTTAAACTGTGTCCTGCATTCACCCACGTTTCATCAAGCCAAACGATATCATCAAAATTTGTCCTATTTCTCTAAGAAAGCGGCATCGCCAGGCTGCAATATCTCTTGGCGTTCCATTAGTAACTTTCTGCCAGAGATGGATTTATAGCGGAATCCTAACATTTTCACGACTCGTAACAAAGATGATTTACTACCCTGAAACAGGTCAGCCGCTGTGAGGGTAGCATGTAGTTTTTTGAGTGTTGGATACTCCTTCCTCGAATAAAATGCGTATATTTGACGACGAATGCCATCTTCCTGAAAAGAGTCAAGTTTTGTGACCCTTTTCTCCAGTCGCCTCTTTTTCCCAGGTGTCTCCAATTGAGCCTTCTTTCGTGAATTTCTCCTTGCAGATTCTTATTACTGATCGTTCGCTAACTTGCAGAGCAGCTGCAGTTCGCTCCACCACTTTATCCAAAGGAACGAGAGGCCCTCCTGCCTCCCTCTCTCTCTCAAAATACTCCCTTAAGGAACACACGTATTCACACGGCTGACTGCGTATAACGACGCCATGTCCGCCACTTTTTGGAGGTTTCCGAGGAGTGTGCAGCCTCGGCCTCCCTCTCTTGCGACTGCTTCCATCAGACATCGTAAACACGCGAAGCTACAAGTCACTCAAATCTCTCACCCGCACGTCTACAACGGCTCGCTGAGGACTGGCTGGCACAGTGCCTTAGTCAGCTCGGCAGAGCGAAGTGGCAACGCAGTGGCAGCCGACAGCGTCGGCTGCCATTGGTTTATTGGTGGCGGGAGCCCTGCAGCACGTTGCCTGTCAAGTGACAACTACTTTAAATCAGACTATAGCCCACGTCATGGATGTGGATGCACCTTCACGTGAAAATACCGCGTACGTGGTGAAATTATCTACTTCATAAGACGAACATTACGTCGAATAGACGAATGCATAACAGAATGAGATTTTCACTCTGCAGCGGAGTGTGCGTTGATATGAAACTTCCTGGCAGATTAAAACTGTGTGCCGGACCGAGACTCGAACTCGGGACCTTTGCGTTTCGCGGGCAAGTGCTCTACGAACTGAGCTACCCAAGCACGACTCACGCCCCATCCTCACAGCTTTACTTCTGCCATACCTCGTGTCCTACCTTCCAAACTTCACAGAAGCTCTCCTGCAAACCTTGCAGAACTAGCACTGCTGAAAGAAAGGATACTGCGGAGACATGGCTTAGCCACAGCCTGGGGGATGTTTCCAGAATGAGATTTTCACACTCTAGCGGATTGTGCGCTGATATGAAACTTCCTGGCAGATTAAAACTGTGTGCCCGACCGAGACTCGACCTCGGGACCTTTGCCTTTCGCGGGCAAGTGCTCTACCAACTGAGCTACGCAAGCACGACTCAGGCCCCATCCTCACAGTCAACGAAGACCAAAAAAGGTCAACCGGGTGAAGGGGGGAAGACATTTGTATGATTGCAAATTTTTTTACAGTGGTAGGGCGAAGTACCATGAACAACACATCAAAAATCCTGGTCAGTGGGGAGTGAGTGTGGAGTGTAGGGATGGGGGGTTCCTTTGAAGATCACTTTTTTAAAGTTTTTTAAACATGTGCTCGAAAATGTATACCTTAAAAGTTATGAGCATTTGTTCATTGCCGGCCGATGTGGCCGAGCGGTTCTAGGCGCTTCAGTCTGGAACCGCGAGACCGCTACGGTCGCAGGTTCGAATCCTGCCGCGGGCATGGATGTGTGTGCTGTCCTTAGGTTATTTAGGTTTAAGTAGTTCTAAGTTCTAGCGGACTGATGACCTCAGATGTTAAGTCCCATAGTGCTCAGAGCCATTTGAACCATTTTTTCATTAGGAGAGTTGTGTCTCAAAATAGCGAAGATGAACAAGTGCTCATAGCTCTTAAGTTATGCGTTTTGGGGCACATGTATACTGGCCTTTTTTTTTTTCGAATGATTATTCCTGTCATATCCTTGAATACTGACCATCACTTCTGAAACACCCAATATAAACACCAGATCAGTGGAGTTATTTTGTCTACTCACATAAGAGAACTGGACAAGAAATGTGGGGGAGGTATAGCTTGTCTGTAAACTGAAAAACGAGCAGCGCTTATGGTTGTGTTCCCAATTGGGGAGAGATCCAGCGACCTTGTGAGCCAAGGTGGGATTTGGAAAGCACGAAGACAAACAGTGCCATCTACTGGTAGGCATTATCTTGCTGAAATGGAATCCCAGGAATATTTGCATGAAGGGCAACAAAGTGGAGCGTACAACACCGCCGGAGTATCGCCGTGCTGTAAGATGACAACTAAAGTATTCGCCGGTCATCGGGGATCAGTTCGATGCGAGACTCATCACTCGAGACACTTCTGTTCCAGCCATTAAGATTCCAGACCGAAGACGTGTCTGGAGATGGCCCGGACCGTGGTGGGATGCCAACTTGACTGTCGCCCACCATACTTCCGACAACCAGAAGTGATGGTCTAGGGTGCAGTTTCTTTTCATAACAGGACCCCCTAATTTGTCATTCGGACACCCTTACGGCACGGCGTTACCTCGAGATTTTTATGCCTCAAGTTGTTGCCCTTCACGGCAATCCATTCTGGGATTACATTTCAGCAAGATAATTCCCGCAGGCACATGGCGAGATTACTTCATGTCAAACCTTACCTTGGCCAGCAAGGTCGCCAGATATCTCCCCAGTTGAGAACGTTTGGAGCATTATGGGCAAGGTCATCCATAGGTCACGGGATTTTGACGATCTGGTGCTCTAATCGGACAGAATTTGGCACGATACACCTCAGGAGGACATTCAACAACTCTACCAATCAATCTCTAGCCGAATAACTGCTTGAATAAGGGACAGAGCTGGAGCGACGCGTTACTCACTTTCTCAATTTGTGAAATTCTCTCTCTTGACTAAACTGTCCAATTTTTCTAAAACTATAATCACCTGTTTGCCTACCTGATTGTATTGATGTTTTTCATTACAGTGTACTCAGCCTGCGAGGTAAGGTGGCGTTGATAGTTAGCGACGTTGCACCTCGCCTCGGGCGTTTTCCTCTTAGCGGCTTCCCCCGTTCGGTCATAAGACGGCGTACGTGCTTCTGAGTGGCAATCTGGTGGGGGCTCATGGCAGCGTTGCCCTAAAAGCACCATAAATTACGCACTCGCCCGGCGTTTGCCTGGATTTGTGCCCCTCCCGCCTTCCGCATTGTGCGTGATTAATAGAAAGCGATACACGTCACGCGTGAAGGCGGCGTCGTATTCACTTCCCCTAAGTGCCCGAGGCTGTTTCCGTACAGAAAATGTTTCCATTTCCCAGTTTTTTCTGCATATATACGGCCTTTAATGTAACATCAGATAAGGACAGTAGTCATTTTAAAGTTGTCATTGTTGACCGGGAAGCTCTTTCCTTCACTACTTACCTCTGAACCAAGAAAGACGCTAACTTTGGCGATTAACTATTTCTTTAGCAAGCCACATTTCGTTTATGATGGCAGGAAATTTATACTGCATTATTATACTACCTCTTTTGAATTACGTATCTTGCTAGAAGGGTTGGCATTTCAGTGCAATAAAATGGCTCTAAGCGCTATGGGACTTAACATCTGAGGTCATCAGTCCCCTAGACTTAGAACTACTTAAACCTAACTAACCTGAGGAAAACACACACATCCATGCCCGAGGCTGAATTCAAACTTACGGCCGTTGCAGCAGTGCGGTTCCAGACTGAAACGCCTAGAACCGCTGCGCCGCAGCGGCCGGCGTTCAGTGCTATACATCTCTACTGTGATGCAACATGCCTCTAAAACAAGATAGACGTTAAGGTATCTCGATTATTACCTAATACCGTTCACAAGCATACTGAAGACTTTCATTCATCCAAGTCGATAATAGAGGTCTCGCCTTTGGATGGTTTCTATTTTGCACCAGGTCTCCCTAGAGGTGCTCGGCTTACCTGGTGAAGAAAACATGGAACATTGATGGGACTAGCGTCTCAGGTTGTGTCAGATGACTCAAAATACTGAGCTTTAAAACAAATGTTTAGGTTGAAACTAGATTTTCCTTTTCTTTTTTGCACAAGAGCAAGTAACGTCAGGCATTTATCTCCCTTTCTAACAAAGTACTGTGGGATTGTAAATAACTTCTAGGCTATCCTACTCTTCCTTTTGTTTAAGAATGCATAATTTCTAGCGACAGTTTTTCTTCAGTTATGTTTTAAGGGATCACTTAAACAGACATTGCTGTTCAGTGCAGAATCATATTGGTCTTTTAGTGACTCTCACTATTCCTGCTGTATTTTGATTTTGAAACTTCAGTCGTAAATTCAACCTCTGTATATCAATATTTTTCCTACAAGGGCAGAGCCAGACGTGCGTAACATGATTCCTAAGTGGAAGATTCAGATCTGATATCCTTCCGAATGTCACTTTTGTGTAGAATGCCGGCTGACTTCTTCAACCTTTCCGTGTCTCACTTTCACATCTAAATTTCATACATCCGAATTAAACTATGCAACATTTCCTATAGCTGCCCTGTAAGCTAACGTATCTGATCCGTTACCGAAAGGTGAAGTGTTTGTTAGCAAATGGGAGACACGTAGACCACAGGTAGCTTACACGTTTCAGACATAACTTGCTTCTGCTGATAAAGTGAAACACATATTTTCTGCGAGTTGCACAATGGTGCAAGGTCGTAAGTGCGCGCCCTGCTCTGTCGACACGGACAGTGACCAGGCGACTGCAGATAAGACCTGACATGCTCTTTCACGATTGCCGGCACTGTTGAGATACTGCTGTCCTTATTCGCTGCTCTTTATGGGCTTTGCACTACGTACCTTCGCTGTGATTTTTCTAGACATGCGGTTTAGCAGTGACAAGCGGACAACTTTCACAGAAGCTGGAGTAAATGTTAGTGATATGTTGCCTTCCGTAAGACAATGTTTCACGTTCTTGGCACTGAAGTTAACTATCTTATTCGAACGTCAGCAGGGAAATCTATTGTTCTGTGGTTGTCGCTGCGAATGTAAGCCATTAAGGGAGTTCCAAATTGATGTTTGAATGCGGTACTTTAAGTCTATCGACGCTGTATTGTAGCATTACTCAGTCAGCAATCTGTGAAAGTTAACGTGAAATATCAGACGTTTACAAAAGCGGACAAGCAGTTTGCCAGATGGATCCCCGAGTGGGCGCGCCCACATATTGCCAAGGTTGTCTCGAATACGCTGCAAAAGTTTCGCTGGAAGGCTCTTACACATCCTCCGTACAATTCCGATCTCTCCCCATGCGATTTCCATATTTTAGGAGCCGCGGTCAGCAGTTGTGCAGTTACTTGAGCTGCACATGGAGAACAATGTACAACGTGACACTTCAAAGGAGGCGGTGATCGAGATACCCGGTGTAGCGAGCGAGCTAGCGGCTGGTGAGCGGGGTAGGGAGCAGGAGGAGGAAGCCGTATTAAGACGGGCTGCTAATTCTAATTAGGGGAAGGCGGGGGAGGGCTGTAGCGAGGCGACTCCCCGCCTCCCCCTCCCCCCTCCCCCCACCCTCCTCGCCGCTTTGTGACGGCCGCCTCATCACCGGCCACGGGGATTCCCCGTCCAATTAGCGACGCCTGCGCTCTCGTGACCAGCGCCAAACCGTCGTCACCCTGCCACCTGCCGTCGCAAACTGCAAGCAGAAACGCGGAAACGGAAGTACTTGCAAGGCCGGAAAAGTCATCCCGAAATTATTTTAGTACCGTTCTACTAATCCTAGATCAAGTGGATTGTTTGGCAAAATTAAAGCCGCAAATGATAATGTGAAAATCGAGCACAACGTTTACTCGTATAACTGAAAACTCCAAATTATCGCGAAAGATGTTGCTTTTGCTGTGGTATGCTGTGCGGATAGTTGTTTTATGCAACACTTCATGGTACTCGAGCCTGTGCAAGCCTCTTAATCTCCGAATTACTACTACAACCTACATCCTTCAAATGTTCAAATGTGTGTGAAATCTTATGGGACTTAACTGCTAAGGTCATCAGTCCCGGGTTCCCGGGTTCGATTCCCGGCGGGGTCAGGGATTTTCTCTGCCTCGTGATGGCTGGGTGTTGTGTGCTGTCCTTAGGTTAGTTAGGTTTAAGTAGTTCTAAGTTCTAGGGGACTTATGACCACAGCAGTTGAGTCCCATAGTGCTCAGAGCCATTTTTTTTCATCAGTCCCTAATCTTACACACTACTTAACCTAAATTATCCTAAGGACAAACACACACACACATGCCCAAGGGAGGACTCGAACCTCCGCCGGGACCAGCCGCACAGTCCATTACTGCAGCGCCTTCGACCGCTCGGCTAATCCCGCGCAGCAAACCTACATCCTTCTGAGTTTGCTTACTGTATACATTCCCTGGTCTCCCTCTACGATTTTTACCGTCCACACTTCCCTCCAGTACTAAACTGGTGAGCTCTTGATGCCTCAAAATGTGTACTATCAACCGATTCCTTCTTCTAGTCAGGTTGTGCCACAAATATCTTTTCTCCCCAGTTATATTCAGTACCATCTCATTAGGTACGTGATCTACACATCTAATCTTCAGCATTCTTCTGTAATACCACATTTCAAAGCTTATATTTTTTTGTCTAAACTGTTTATCGTCCATTTTTCACTTCCATACATGGCTACATTCAATACAAATGGTTCAAATGGCTCTCAGCACTATGGGACTTAACATTGAGGTCATCAGTCCCATAGAACTTATAACTACTTAAACCCAACTAATCTAAGGACTTCACACACACCCATGCCCGAGGTAGGATTCGAACCTGAGACCGTAGCGATCGCGCGGTTCCAGACTGAAGCGCCTAGAACCGCTCGGCCACACCGGCCGGCTTACATTCAATACAAATATCTTCAGAAAAGACTTCCTGACACTTAAATCTATATTCGATGTTGACAAATTTCTCTTCTTCAGAAATGCTTTTCTTGCCGTTGCCAGTCTTCATTTTATATCCTCTCTATTTCGGCCGTCATTAATTGTTTCGCTGATCAAATAGCGAAACTCATCTGCTACTTTTAGTATCTCGTTTCCTAATCTAACTCCCCCAGCATCACCTGATTTAATTCGACTACATTCCTTTATCCTTGTTTTGGTTTTGTTGATGTTCATCTTATATCATCATTTCAGGACACTGTCCATTCCGTTAAAATGCACTTCCGAGTCCTTTGCTGCCTCTGACAAATTTACAATGTCATCGGCAGACTTCATAGTTTTTATTTCTTCCCCATCGACTTTAATTACTGCTCCAAATACTTCTTTGGTTTCCGTTACTGCTTGCTTAATGTGCAGATTGAATAATATCGGGGATAGGCTACAACCCTGTCTCACTCCCCTCTCAACCACTGCTTCTCTTTCACGCACCTCGTGAAAGATAAAAAGTCATTCTTAGGACTACGAACAGTGCACGCAGCTGTAGGCCTGTGGCAGTGATTGTAGAATTCTGGACAACGTTTTATATTCTGCAGACAACTTGTGAAACTTGTTAAATAGAGCCTAGTCGTCAAATATGGTGTGTCTGCTTTCACAGATCGTTAGACAACATTCAAACAAATCGTATTAATGAGTTTTATTATAAAATGAAAAAAATGCAATACTTAATTTTGTGTTACACCGATGTGTCGCAAGCAAAGGGCGGCAGACAAAAAAAATCCCTTAGTATAATAATTTCCAAGTCCGTGGTACATATACAGTGCAAGCAAGTGATTAGAGTTGACGTTTCCATACGTGTTGCTAGTCTTGAAGCCGCTATAGATTTGGGCCGCGACAAGTCGGGCGCGGCGCTTATGTCCTCTTCGCATAGGGGCCGCTGCTGTCTCGTTGTCATCCTGGAGGGGGGTCGGTCAGGGTGTTATTGGCTGACGTCTTCTCACAGCCCTCTCTGCTCTCTCGCTCCCGACGGGCGTGCCGGCGCTTGGATTTACGCCGTCACAAAACTTGGTTCGGTCTGATCGTCCACGAGGCCCATCAGCAAGTATATACCGGCGACCTATTTTGTGTTCCTTGACTTCCGATAGGCGTTCCCGCGCGGGATTAGCCGAGCGGTCGAGGGCGCTGCAGTCACGGACTGTACGGCTGGTCCCGGCGGAGGCTCGAGTCCTCCCTCGGGCATGGGCGTGTGTGTTTGTCCTTAGGATAATTTAGGTTAAGTAGTGTGTAAGCTTACGGACTGATGACCTTAGAAGTTAAGTCCCGTAAGATTTCAGACACGTTTGAACGGCGTTCGATACGTTTCCGCATCTGCGGAACGGCTTCAGCGGCTGTTTTGGTGTGGAGTTTGTTCCGTTCAGTGGTAGGTATTCGCTAATGATCGTAAACAATGTCATCCTTGCCACCCATAGGGCCAGCAGTTGACTTGTTGCTAAAAAAGAAAATAATCAGAATAATTATTTCCTGTGGCATGCTGCCCACTTGCTAACATCTAAGCCACTGTGCTCAAAAGTAGCTACGTTTTGTACTTAGAAAATAAATTGGATTTAAACAGGCATTCATCCATATTCAGAGAGATCTGCCATTCATCCCAGCAAGTGCTTGGTTTGTTAGTTTAGTGGTAAAGTGCGACCATGGATACCGTAAGGTCGCATGGAACCCATAAGGTCACGAGATCGAATATCTGTCAGTCCGCGGAATTTCTCAGTCTGCTTTTACGCTAGCCCTCACCTCTCAATGATGTGAAGATATTCCAGGAACTGCACTGGTTCATATTCCACATTAAACCGTTGATCCTCATTCCCCAATAGGACTGCTTAGGAACGTTAAGGGCGCACGAATCGCCAAAGTGTCGTCCGAATGAAAGGACTTGCAAATAGGCGACAGAAAATCCCTCTTGGCGAACTTCCAGTCGATTCATGTTTCGACTGTACCTTTTTTTTATTACACCAGCTGTAAGTTTCTTCCAAGATTTGCGTTCGTCCAACAATGATACTTTACTGTACACAAGAGCATCGTCAGCAAACAATTTCTTAGTCCTGCTGACCTGTGCAATAAATCGTTGATATAATTATATTGAGAACATGAGACAACTGTTCACCTGTATCTAACGTTTCAAGATATCGTGCACTTGAGGAGAATCCCGTGGTAGATCCTTCGAAGAAAAGGGAAAGCCGATTTGCTCTGCTATTCTCATCATTCTGAGCACATGTTTGGTACATAATGATCACGTCGTCATTGAGGCATTAGATCCTAAATTTATTTACTTACTTGCACTCCCACACGCATTTCCAGCAAAACACGTAAAGTGAATTCGTTCTGCTGTACACACAACTGTCTTTGCATATTCACTCATGACACAAGCAGAAAACGCTCTAAAATGAACCGACACGATTTGAAGCTGATGTATCAATGTATCATGTCAAGTAGTTTATGCGTCCTGCAGCGTGGAAACACGCTCGTACACCACCTTAGCTGCGACCGATTGTGTTGTGCGTCCGACCTAGGCCTTAAATATCGCTGCCGCCTTAAATGCACACGCGACTTGGGGCAAAGCCAGGCCGCTGTCACTTTGGACACGCCGAAAAGCAGTTCTTCCAAAAGTCGGTGTAACAAGGACCCCCTGGCTTCCTACGCACATTTCCGTACGGAACGCGCGGTACAAATCGGCGCTCCGTGAAATACAGAGAACAAACATAATGGAAAATAAAAGAAAAGAGCACGTGCGTGGAACAAACGGTGCGTCCGCGGCCTGCGCCATTATGGCGACCGGCCAGCGGTCCAGCGGCAGTCAGGGCGAGGGCGAGGGCAGCAGGCGGCGGTCAACCGCGGCTCGTTAGCCCGCATATCACGCCGGATTTATTCCCCGCGCATGCAAATCCCACCCGCAGTTACTCACGCGCTCGCAAAATATCACATTCACCCTCGAAATGATGTGATCATGCCACATGTCGACGGTCTTGAAATAATAAGCGCATCGACATCTGTTGGCGCAGCTTTTCGCACGGGTAATAGCTAATAAAACTCTGTATAGTGCACACAAAATATTTTAGTCCGTATCTGAGCTGACGGCGTGATTGGAGAGGGGACAGCTACAGTGTTGGGTGCTCCGTTGCGAAGGACACCCGCGCGGAAAGGGACGAGGTTGGAGTGGGGGAAGGGTGCAGTCGATTAGCAGCCGTATATCTACATCATTCGTAAGCTACTGCTATCGATTCTGCAGACGATGGTCTTATTAATAGATTATATCAGAACGACCGATAATTCGACAAATATAGGCATTGCAAAACAAAATACGAGGTTTGGAACTTGAGTAGTGGCAAATATTTATTTACAGTTACGCAAAATACACTACTGGCCATTAAAACTGCTACACCAATGCAGATGATAAACGGGTATTCATTGGACAAATATATTATACTAGAACTGACATGTGATTACATTTTCACGCAATTTCGGTGCATAGATCCTGAGAAATCAGTACCCAGAACAACCACCTCTGGCCGTAATAACGTCCTTGATACGCCTGGGCATTGAGTCAAACAGAGCTTGGATGGCGTATACAGTTACAGCTGCCCATGCAGCTTCAACACGATACCACAGTTCATCGAGAGTAGTGACTGGCGTATTGTGACGAGCCAGTTGCTCGGCCACCATTGACCAGACGTTTTCAGTTGGTGAGAGATCTGGAGAATGTGCTGGCCAGGGCAACAGTCGAACATTTTCTGTATCCAGAAAGGCCCGTACAGGACCTGCAACATGCGGTCGTGCATTATCCTGCTGAAATGTAGGGTTTCGCAGGGATCGAATGAAGGGTAGAGCCACGGGTCGTAACACATCTGAAATGTAACGTCCACTGTTCAAAGTGCCGTCAATGCGAACAAGAGGTGACCGAGACGTGTAACCAGTGGCACCCCATACCATCACGCCGGGTGATATACCAGTATGGCGATGACGAATACACACTTCCAACGTGCGTTCACCGCGATGTCGCCAAACACGGATGCGACCATCATGATGCTGTAAACAGAACCTGGATTCATCCGAAAAAATGACATTTTGCCATTCGTGCACCCAGGTTCGTCGTTGAGTACACCATCGCAGGTGCTCCTGTCTGTGATGCAGCGTCAAGGGTAACCGCAGCCATGGTCTCCGAGCTGATAGTCCATGCTGCTGCAAACGTCGTCGAACTGTTGGTGCAGATGGTTGTTGTGGTGTCACCGCCAGACACCACACTTGCTAGGTGGTAGCCTTTAAATCGGCCGCGGTCCATTAGTATACGTCGGACCGGCGTGTCGCCACTGTCAGTGATTGCAGACCGAGCACCACCACACGGCAGGTCTAGAGAGACTTACTAGCAATCGCCCCAGTTGTACAGCCGACTTTGCTAGGAAAGGTTCACTGACAAATTACGGTCTCATTTGCCGAGACGATAGTTAGCATAGCCTTCAGCTACGTCATTTGCTACGACCTAGCAAGGCGCCGTATTCAATTGATATTTATATTGTGAAGCATGTAGCATCAAGAGCGATGTTCTACAATTATGGATTAAAGTTAAGTATTCAAGCCCCTACGTACTTTATTTATTAGACTCAACTCCTTTAATTGTTCCAGACCTCACGCCAGTCTCCATGAGCTTTGAACGCGTGTATTTCGGCCTCCTCTAGCAACACGGTGTTGGCTCTTCTGTCAACACTTCAGTTGTTGTCTTGCAAACGTCCCCATCTGTCGGCTCAGGGATCGAGACGTGGCTGCACGATCCGTTACAGCCATGCGGATAAGATGCCTGTCATCTCGACTGCTAGTGATACGAGGCCGCTGGGATCCAGCACGGCGTTCTGTATTACCCTCCTGAACCCACCGATTCCATGTTCTGCTAACAGTTATTGGATCTCGACCAACGCGAGCAGCAATATCTCGATAAGATAAACCGCAGTCGCGATGGGCTACAATTCGACCTTTATCAACGTCGGAAACGTGATGGTACGCATATCTCCTCCTTACGCGAGGCATCACAACAACGTTTGACCAGGCAACACCGGTCAACTGTTGTTTGTGTATGAGAAATCGGTTAGAAACTTTTCTCATGTCAGCACGTTGTAGGTGTCGCCACCGGCGCCAACCTTGTGTGAATGCTCTGAAAAGCTAATCATTTCCATATCACAGCATCTTCTTCCTGTCGGTTAAATTTCGCGTCTGTAGCACGTCATTTTCGTGGTGTAGCAATTTTAAAGGCCAGTAGTGTAGACATATGTTTTAAACTTTTACTTCAGAGTTGTGACAAAAATTGTGCATAAGCAGTTTTCAGCGATGTGGAAGTCATAGGATACCATTAGCAGCGCCACTTGTGTTGATAGTTCCAATGGAGCAGTCTATTGCCGGAGGAATCTCCGTTAACAAGTCTGAGGCGAATGCTATGAAGTGCATCCTTCAGTTTAGGAATCAAGCTGAATCACAGGGTCTTAAGTCTGAGGAATGTGGCGGGTGGTAAAAGCACCTTCCAGCCCCACCGATCGAACAAGTCAGTCACAAGTTGTGCAGTGTGCGCGTGGGTATTCTCCTGCAGAATGATGGGCAGGTCGCGCAAAAAATGTTCGCCGTTTCTTTCTTTAAGCTGTTCTTTCGTGGAACACAGTCTGCGACCAGCTTAGAGAAAGAAAGGGCGAACTTTCCGCAGGACCCGCCCATCATTTTGCGGGACAATGCCTGGGCGCGCATGGCGCAAGTGGGGCTCACTTGTGCGATCGATGAGGCAGGGAAGTGCTGTACCACCCACCATTGTCCCCGAACTTAAGCCATTGTCACTTCAACTTCATTCCGAAATTGAAGAAAGCTCAAAAAATGGCTCAAATGGCTCTGAGCACTATGGGACTCAACTGCTAAGGTCATAAGTCCCCTAGAACTTAGAACTACTTAAACCTAACTAACCTAAGGACAACACACACATCCATGCCCGAGGCAGGATTCGAACCTGCGACCGTAGCGGTCGCGCGGTTCCAGACTGTAGCGCCAGAACCGCTCGGCCACCAGCGGCCGGCTTGAAGAAAGCACTTCATGGCATTTGCATCAGAACTGCTACAGAGATGCATTGGGAAATATACCGCTCCATTCGGCGCTTCTAAGGATAGCCTACGACTTCCACATCACTGGCATCCTGTCACACACAATGCTGGTGACCACCCTGAAAGACAATAAAACTTTGAAACATATATTTATTTTGTATAAGGTGTAAATAAATAGTTACCACTATTAAACTTGTATCTCTCACACGCATGTGACATGTAAATTATTTGCGGTTTCTGCAAATCTCTAAAACACAGTTTTAATTAGATCTTTGCTTCCTCGTTTGTCTGTTCCGACAAAAACTTTTATGGAATTGCATATGCGGTGCAGAAACGCATTTCCCTCATGAGTGCTGGGCGATTCCCTCCTGTTTTTCTGAAACGGCGGTCGCTCCGTTGAAGGTCGCCTGCCGATATAAACAATTGGAGTGTTCCGTTGCTGTCTCTTAACTACACAACGCGGCACTACAGTATTCGCACACCATAAGCGTATGAAAAATTCTGTATAATCAGGCATATGTGATGAGTCACAGACTGCAGCCTTGTTTCTGCTGAATATGAACGAGTTTTACATCCCAATCTACACTTCCAGATTATAGTCACAGCTCTTACTGCAGTATTCTTCATTACCCGGATCTTGCCCGGGCAAATGCAATGTATCTACCGATCATCAGATTCTTAGAATTATTCCAACCGATTGCAGGCTGACGTTTAGTTTTCTGTTGGTAATAACTAACGAAATTCAAACTTCTCTCTATATTAAGTAAGGGCCGGTGGACCATATGGCTTTGCCAGTGGATAGTGGTGTGAGGCGCTGTGGAAAAACGTGAGAAAGGCCGTTATGTCAGCAGCGAGGTACGTAGAAGAAGCATAGTTATTCTGGCACGAAGTAAGTAAATTTGCTTAATGAATATTTGCTAATGAAAGTCGCTTTTTCCAGTACAAATACTAGGAGAAGCCTACAAGTCACAAGTACTTTCAGAACAACATTACAACGCCAGAAATCGGTCATCTTAATAAATAAATGAATAATGTTTAAACTAACGAAAACGTACAAACAGTTGCGAAATATAATGAATCTAAGTTCGAGGTACAGGCTGCCATAGTCACCAGTCAGCGATAGGATGCCTTCGGAACTAGACTTGCCGCAAGACTACGCTCTCAGGAAATTGTTAGTTTTCAGTTAATAATTATTGTGTCGATATTATCAGTTTATGGTATTTAGTAAATAAATACATCTTAATAGCAACCTTTTTCAGAGTTATTTGGAATAATATAGCTTCCCGTTTCATATCGTAGAATCACAGAAAGTGGAATTGTACATCACACAGAACGCGATGGCATTGATACTGCTTCTGCAAAGGATATAAACTTTAAGAGCTTCTTGGCAAAACAAGTAGAAAGAATCCTACACGACGACACACTAAGGTAATACGAGGACGTATTGTATTAATCTCCGCAAAACTAGGCTGGCGAAGGATGACCAGTCATATTGTACGCTACACATATCTACATCTACAGTTACATACATACTCCGCAATCCATCATACGGTGCGTGGCGAAGGGTACCTCGTACCACAACTAGCATCTTCTCTCCCTGTTCCACTCCCAAACAGAACGAGGGAAAAATGCCTGCCTATATGCCTCTGTGCGAGCTCTAATCTGTCTTATCTTATCTTTGTCGTCTTTCCGCGAAATGTAAGTTGCCGGCAGTAAAACTGTACTGCAGTCAGCCTCAAATGCTGGTTCTCTAAATTTTCTCAGTAGCGATTCACGAAAAGCACGCCTCCTTTCGTCTAGAGACTCCCACCCGAGTTCCTGAAGCATTTCCGTAACACTCGCGTGATGATCAAACCTACCAGTAACAAATCTAGCAGCCCGTCTCTGAATTGCTTCTATGTCCTTCCTGAATCCGACCTGACAGGGATCCCAAACTCTCGAGCAGTACTCAAGAATAGGTCGTATTAGTGTTTTATAAGCAGTCTCCTTCACAGATGAACCACATCTTCCCAAAATTCTACCAACGAACCGAAGACGACTATCCGCCTTCCCCACAACTACCATTACATGCTTGTCCCACTTCATATCGCTCTGCAATGTTACGCCAAAATATTTAATCGACGTGACTGTATCAAGCGCTACACTACTAATGGAATATTCAAACATTATGGGATTCTTTTTCCTATTCATCTTCATTAATTTACATTTATCTGTATTTAGAGTTAGCTGCCATTCTGTACACCAATCACAAATCCTGTCCAAGTCATCTTGTATCCTCCTACAGTCACTTAACGACGACACCTTCCCGTACAGCACAGCATCATCAGCAAACAGCCGCATATTGCTATCTGCCCTATGCAAAAGGTCATTTATGTAGATAGAAAACAACAGCGGACCTACCACACTTCCCTGGGGCACTCCAGATGATACCCTCACCTCCGATGAACACTCACCATCGAGCACAACGTACTGGGTTCTATTACTTAAGAAGTCTTCGAACCACTCACATACTTGGGAACCAATTCCATATGCTCGTACCTTAGTTAGGAGTCTGCAGTGGGGCACCGAGTCAAACGCTTTCCGGAAGTCAAGGAATATGGCATCCGTCTGATACCCTTCATCCATGGTTCGCAAGATATCACGTGAAAAAAGGGCGAGTTGCGTTTCGCAGGAGCGATGCTTTCTAAAGCCGTGCTGACGCATGGACAGCAACTTCTCTGTCTCAAGGAACTTCATTATATTCGAACTCAGAATATGTTCGAGAATCCTGCAACAAACCGATGTTAAGGATATTGGTCCTCCATGTACTCACTGGCAAAACTGAGACATTTCTGGACAGTTAGTACAAGTGGGAGGTTCTTGCAAGCTGTCCTGCCACATATACTTCATATGCTCT
This sequence comes from Schistocerca nitens, assembly GCF_023898315.1. Lineage (NCBI taxonomy): Eukaryota > Metazoa > Arthropoda > Insecta > Orthoptera > Acrididae > Schistocerca > Schistocerca nitens. The sequence continues at coordinate 331,683,234 of NC_064619.1, forward strand.
GTGTCTGAGACGTGATTATCTTCATGAGTCAAGCATTTCTCCATCCAGTATATGCCAGCGTTTTATCTTATACGCAGGGCCAAAGGCAGGACCTCAAGACGTGTGCTGACGTTGCACCAAATGCATCCGAGGAAGGCTGTAGAACTGCTTGCTTCACCCGCACCACAGCCAGTTTCTCAATCACAAGCCTAAGTCTATGCACTCATACGCTCGCCCCAGAACCCGTTACGGGTGGGAATATGAAACAGGGACCACCCAGACAAGCGAGGCCGTAGGAGAAAGGACTCTATTAGCAGCGGAACTGACACGACCGCGTAAGCCATCGAGGCGGCGCGGGGTCCGCTGAGCTGCTTCCTAGGTGGGAAGCTAGGCGTACTTACTCAGCTATACTGAACGAACGATCTACACATCAGAACGCAGTCGTGGTGAAGAACTGAAGAAAGATAGGGAAAAGAATGTGCGCCGCGACACGGGAGTGTGTGTGCAGCTGGAGGTCCGGCGTTTGCGACGCGTCGCGGCCGCGGCCTGCCACAGCTCATGCATAAACATCGATCTGGCCGCCCACGCGGTGGCGGCGGTACAGCCAGCCGGCCACACGTCCGCATGAATGTCCAATTAGCCGTCACGGCCGCGCAGGTAAACGAGAGCACCGAGCACGACGCCCCGACCGCGACAACTGGGCCACCGCAGGCCGGCCGGCCAGTCTCGTCGGCTCACCCGAGGTTGGAACCCTTTTAAAGGCGATAGCGTGTAGCGTGACAAATAGAAAAAGGGGAGCAGAGCAAGACGTGCTATATCGACAGCATGAATTATGGGGATACAATATTCTGTGAAGTTACACTATCTGATTAAAACATCCGGACACTTAGTCGATGTCCGCCCCGATAGCTGAGTGGTCAGCGTGACGGATTGCCGTCCTACGGGCCCGGGTTCGATTCCCTGCTGGGTTGGGACTGGGTCTTGTGTCGTCTTCGTCATCATTTCATTCCCATCCAGCGCGCGGGTCGCGAAATTTGGCGTCGAATGTAATAAGACCTGCACCAAGGCGGCCGGACCTGCCCTGTAAGGGGCCTCTCGGCCAATGACGCCAAACGCTCATTTCATTTCCACTCATTAGTCGATATTAGTATGTTTGTTATTATCATGATAGTTAATTAGTTATTGTTATTATGACAGTTTCAACTCTCGTGGGGACACTTTCATTGGCGTGTCCGAGTTAGAGGAATGGCAACCCAATCTTTCTAAAGAGCCAAAACCGGAGAAGGTAGCAGGGTCGCCCGCAAGGGAGGGTGGGGGTCAGGGGGGGCAGTTGCCCCTAGTGAGAATTCATTCAGTTTACGAATATAAAAAATTTCTGTAACTTTAAGACTCAGTTATGTATGATTTAAAATACCTGTAAAATAACCGGAAAATATCGATAAAATGACGTAAAAATGATATAAAACATCTGTAAACAGAATTACAGGCAGAACTAGAGCAATGAAAAACTCTGAAGGAGAATCGAACTAAAATTAAAAAATGATGATAAATTTAAAAATTGTGTGTTTTCCTTTAAGAAATCTCGTTCGTTGAAGATGTGCAAAATTGTTATACAGGGTGATTCAAAAAGAATACCACAACTTTAGGAATTTAAAACTCTGCAACGACAAAAGGCAGAGCTAAGCACTATCTGTCGGCGAATTAAGGGAGCTATAAAGTTTCATTTAGTTGTACATTTGTTCGCTTGAGGCGCTGTTGACTAGGCGTCAGCGTCAGTTGATGCTAAGATGGCGACCGCTCAACAGAAAGCTTTTTGTGTTATTGAGTACGGCAGAAGTGAATTGACGACAGTTGTTCAGCGTGCATTTCGAACGAAGTATGGTGTTAAACCTCCTGATAGGTGGTGTATTAAACGTTGGTATAAACTTGAACGTCAACTACCCGAGGCGATGGATCGGCCGCCAGGGAGCCCGTGACACAGCACTTCATCACTGGCCTCCAAGAAGCCCTGATCTTACCCCCTGCGATTTTTTCTTATGGGGGTATGTTAAGGATATGGTGTTTCGGCCACCTCTCCCAGCCACCATTGATGATTTGAAACGAGAAATAACAGCAGCTATCCAAACTGTTACGCCTGATACGCTACAGAGAGTGTGGAACGAGTTGGAGTATCGGGTTGATATTGCTCGAGTGTCTGGAGGGGGCCATATTGAACATCTCTGAACTTATTTTTGAGTGAAAAAAAACCTTTTTAAATACTCTTTGTAATGATGTATAACAGAAGGTTATATTATGTTTCTTTCATTAAATACACATGTTTAAACTTGCGGTATTCTTTTTGAATCACCCTGTATATCCGTCTTACAGCTATTGCCTACGAAGTATCTTTATTTTTATTTCTATATCCACACGTGGTAGAAATTAACAACAGCAAGTAAGGCAACAATGGGAATAATCAGATGAACCAACAGTTTATTGTTAACTTTTACAAATGCATTCTTGAGAAACATTTAAGCGTTTTTCCTGAAGGCACGCCCATTGTTCGTTCTTTACATATTAAAAGAATCAGTTGTGTCATAAAGGGACGTTAAACACAAACGTAAAAAAATGATATCTTCCTTGAAAAATAATCTACGATACAGTATCTATATGACGAAAAATACAAAATTAAAGATAGATATCTATAGGCGGAATATTCGAGATTTTAGTAACTGTAAACAATGCATATCTGATAAGGAAAGACCGTTTACATGTTAACAAACTCTGGACATTACTAATAAGCTATAATAAAATAAAGCGAATCTGCCGATCGACAAACTACTACATGTGTACGTGGTCCCATTAAGAATGGTACCCATGATGAGAGTTCCATCTCGAATATGTTGGCTTATAGGGCACTAAAATGTTACCCTCTCTGTTCCCACCTCACTAGGTACAAACCTCTTCATAAACCTCGACTGGCAACAAATACAGTTGCACAACAAAACACACTCGGCAAAATTTGATTCTTTCATATTTCAAATAATGGTTAACAATTGTCAGACGCTAATTTAAATTAGCGTATTGTATTATGTTCTTTTTTGTTTGATGAAGAAGTGTTCGAGGGTACTGTTTGGCCACTAATATCGCTACTTGTCTGTAGAAGTAGGCAATATTCGTCATTGGAACTACTGTCAACGAACGTGATCTAGCAGGGTGTGGCGTGAGCTACCTTCATTTCCGGACACAGTTGAGTGCAGTGAACCGTTTTTTTCCGGACTGTTAATTTAAATCCAACTGCGTTCACTGCATGAGCAGTGTTTTTAAGCGCTTAAACAATTATTAGTGGTAAGAAAACAATAGGAAAGCTGGAGAGGAGCAGAAATGATTATAGAACATTTGTGAGAAAATAAAACACCTACAGCCGTCCTTATGATTATATTTATTTTATTGCAATCAATTTCGACGCTTCAGAGCTGGTTGTAACAAAATAAATGAAATCATAAGTACAGCTGTAGGCGTTTTATTTTCTCATAGTAGTAAACGTCCGTGGTCCCAAAGATCTCCTGCCAAAAGCATGGACATAAACCTGATTATAGAACAAGTTAACTCGACAAACAAAGGTTTACTTAACTTTTATTTCTCCAAGCAAACGAAGGCTCATTACGAAGAAACAGCAAGAACAAGAGTTCAGCTCATAGAATAGCAACTAAGATGAAACTTGCTGTTCTAAGGAAGAACAAAGGAGTCGTAGCATAGTGACTCCAAGTGTAAGTGGCTGAGTCGCTGCTGCCGGCCATTCTATGTCGTGGGCACAGTGTGCACTCATAGTCCAGAGCCATTGGCTCTGTGGCTCAGCGGGCGTGCTCCATTGGGTCTGCCAGATCCTGCACCACCGCTTTCGGAGTTGACCAGAAACTTTCATTTCTGACGGCAGATTAACGACTGTGGGATGGTATTGATACGTGATACCACAGGGACTGGAGCGAAGTCGACGTTGACTCTCATCGCAAAGGCGTTACAATGGGTTCATATCGAGACTGTGGGCAGCTCAGTCCACTTGAAGAATATAACTGTCCACAAACCCCTGCTGCCCGATGGTGCTTAGCGTCAGGCTGCATTTTCATGCTGATACAATCAGTCATCGTCTCCGAATTGTCCCTCAGCTGTATGCAGCACACAGTGCTGTTGAATATGTTTATACCTTTTCAAATTTATCGTTTTCTTAAGAGCAATAAGCAGACCACACTCCAAACACACTCATGACCGTAACACCACCTCCTCCGCACTTCACTGTTGGAACTACACATGATGACAGTAGCGTTCTCCGGGCATTCACCAAAAGCATACCCTTCCATCGGACTGTGGCAGTGTGCAGCGTGATTCATCACTCCCAATCACTCGTTTCCAGTCGTACACTGTCCAGTTGCCTCGCTCTTTACACCACCGCAAGCGCCGCGTACCGTTCGCTACAGAAATGTGTGGCTTAGGAGAAGCTGCTGGATTGTTGTACCCCATTCTTTTTAACTCCCTATGCACAGTGATTGTGCTAGGTGAGTGCTGGTACCACTTTGGAGCTCACCAGTGATTCTTTCCGCTGATTTCATGCGATTTCTTACAACTACACTCCACAGTTCTTTTCGGTTCCTGCCCGTGAGGACATGAGGCCTTGCTGATCTTGGTTTAGCTATAGCTGTTTTCCGCGTTTTCATTTCACAGCTGTAGAAGGGCTGAAATGTCACTGATGCATATGTTATGCAGGTGACATCCCGTGACTAGTCCACGTTGGAAGCCCTCAGTTCTCCTGGCCGACCCATTTTGCTGTAACTGCTTCTCGACTGACAATACAATACTCCCCCCCCCCCCCCCCACTCCTATAGTAGCGGGTCCGTTTCTCGTGACTTGTAGTGGTCATTTCCACATTACATAGGGATGTCCACATACTTTTGACAAGATAGTATGTTTAGTCTTTAATAGATGTCTGTAGAGCAGGGAACCAGAGCATAGTTCCACAGGTTTTTAGGCGGACGTGTCTTACTTCTGTAATTTCACCTGGCACTAAAGTCGGGAACTCTGCCCAAAGTCCCCTTTGAAAGGCTATTGAAAAGCACGAGTTCCATTTTATAAGATAATACATTGCAGTACCAATGCCAGTTTCTCCATACAGTTCTGTCACATATTTTTTCTTGACCTCTAATTACATACAAAAGATTTCAAGGCAATTTCGTCTCATATCTAGGAACCATACGAGGGCTGAAACTTAAATAGTCGCAACTAATTATTCAAAACCGGTACAAAAGAGTTACATGTTTGTACCTGTTACTGCCCTTCAAATTAGTCACCAGCTTTGTGTAGAACCCGTTGCCAACGATGTGGAAGGCGTAGTATACCATCAGCAGAGCCTGTTCTGTTGATGGTGCGAATGGAGCGGTCTACTGCCTGTTGAATCTCTGGAACAGTTCTGAAGCGAATGCCATGAAGTGGTTCCTTCATCTTCGGAATCAATCAAAGTCACAAGGATTTAAGTCCGGGGAGTATGGTGGATGGTCAAGTACTCCCCACTCCGATCAACCGAACAGGGCAGCCGCAGCTTGCGCTATATGCGCCCGCGCATTCTCGTGTAAAATGGTTGGTCGGTTGCGCAGAAACTGTCGCTGCTTCTTTAGCAAAGCTGGTCACAGGTGATTCTTCAATAACGAGCAGTAATACGACTTAAGACCTTGTGACTTTGATTTGATTCCGAAGATGAAGGAACCAGTCCTTGGTATTCGCTTCAAAACTGTTCCAGAGATTCGACAGGCAGTAGACGCTCGATTCGCACCATCAACAGACCAGGCTCTGCTAACGGTATATTTACGCCTTATACATCGCTGGCAACGGGTTCTACACAACGCTGGTGATTACTTTGAAGGACAGTAACAGGTGCAAATATATAACTCTTTTGTATCGGTTGTGAATAAATACTTGCCACTATTTAAGTTCCAAACCTCGAACATAGACTTGGAATCCATTGTACACTTGACTGCACAAAAAGTGGCTACCTAAAATTCGCTGCCTGAGTCCTGTAAAGCAACGACGCTAATGAAACGCAATACGTAATTTTTCCGGATTACGTTGAGAACATGAAGGTAATTAGGCAAACATGTCCCCAGCTGTATTCTAGACCTATTTCAAGAAGACTCGAATACTTTCCTGCAAATAAAATACTCTGTTGTTAACTATAGATTGTCTACATAGTCCCTTAACAAGGAAATTTTTGCTGATCGTCCATGTAAAGGCTGAAAATCAAATAGGATCACTTGTGGTGGCAGGTCTGATAAAACTAGCGGCAACATTTGCCGTTAGACCACCAATATGGAATGGATCTGCCTTCCCCAACAATAACAATAACAATAATAAATTAGTACCACCACATTCTTGCAGAAAGCCGAAATTATCAAAAGATGATTATTCAGTCCATACAACAGCAGCAGCACGAACTTTGAGATTCTCTTACGATCATACTACCGAATTCTGGCAAGAGAACCTCACACTCGAAGATCCATCATTTTCTACACGGTGTAACACAATGATTTGGGACTGCTCTAAAGCAACTCTCGTAAAAGTGATCAGGTCACGAGCTCTCAGGAGATAATCATAACGCATGTCATTTCTTATTATATCGTTCAGACAGTCTGTACTTGAACTTCGTCTTGACAGTGAGTTGGGTGACAAATCCGACAAACGCATTCAAACCATACAAATGTTCTCTATTATTCTTACTGAATAAAATACAGTTTGGCTCACGCACATTCCTTTTGCCTAATACTCACCGGAAAAGAAACTTGGATTATATTCATGAAACCGCGTCTGTTCAAAAATGGTTCAAATGGCTCTGAGCACTATGGGACTTAACTTCTGAGATCATCAGTCCCCTAGAACTTAGAACTACTTAAACCTAACTAACCTAAGGACATCACACACATCCATGCCCGGGGCAGGATTCGAACCTGCGACCGTAGCGGTCCTGCGGTTCCAGACTGTAGCGCGTAGAAACGCACGGCCACCCCGGCCGGCAAACCGCGTCTGTGCATAATTATTTAATGGTAAGAAACTTTCTGAATGACCACACGAAACGATATGCGTTATGGTTATCTAAGGTAACTGCATATGATATTATTCTTACCAATTTAATTACACTGTCCTGTTTAATATTAAGTTTTATTAAATACTTTTTTTATTATCCATGTGAAAAATAAGAAATGACGTAAGTGCTGGGTTTTGAACCTAGAGACTATGGATGTAAACATTTCTTGATATATATAGTTTGCGATGCTTTCCGCGACGAAATATTGTTCATTGTTATAGCTAAATGCATGTTAGGCACTAAGAGCTGAAGATTGTATGCAAAACCATGATTTGTTCGTGCACTCATAACTGCTCATCAAGCCACCCGGGCTACACTATGGTGGCGTTAAGTATAACATACAGTTTAAACACAACTAGCCACATGTTCAGGAAGGGTACAACAAGACATGTGTATAATCTTTCCGTATTAAAAAGTCCACAATTATTATTTTGTATACAGGCCGTCTTTCTCAACAGGTACAACTGAGAAAGAGTTTTCATAACGCATTTTGAGGGACACGAAATGCAACGATGCATCTCCGCTTCTCAAGCTGACTTACCAACAGTAATTTTTATGATCGTATTGTTAGAAAGAAAATCTTTACTGTAAAAAGACTGCCACTACATTACCTCCCACACAGCTTTTGCCTTTTAGTGGTAAAAAAGGGTCATGCTGCCCTGCAGTTATCCATACGCCGTTATACAATAGGAATACATTTCTGTTCTTGCATCCTGTGTCTTAATTTTTCACGTGTTCTACTGAGCGTTTTTTTAATGAGTGTAATTTATTCACCCCTCTAATATCTCTTTCTTTCCCTCATATATATACCTTGCCTTTATTTCAAAACAAGCAGACAAGGACAGAACGAAAAACAAATGGATCTCTGTATGAGAAGAACAAGAACAACAGAACAATCACATAAAGTTCATATTAGAGATCGCTGAATCTACGCAAAACGCGGCAACGAAAACTGTGTTTCGCTGTTGTTCGTATTTAAAGAAGCTGTGTAATGTTGGGAACCGAAAAAAGTTGTTTCTTGCAGGCCTGTGAGATTTCTTTTGTAATAAAAGCACAGCATTCTACCGACGAAATGCTTTAAGTACTTACTGCCACAAATCCCTGATAAACTGTACATACAATTTCTGTGGTTCTCTTCATACTCCGAGCTTGAAATAAACCCAGTGCGTTTAATGGCACAAAGAGGTAACCTAACGGAGAGTACTTCATTTTATATTGTCTTGTTTTTCTACAGCAGTGCATTATCATCTAACTTCCTGCAATGTACTAACAAAACAGTTTATTTGTGTAAAGTGTGAAATGAGAAACATAAATAGCAGTTTAATTGTCTCACGCAAGCACACACACGCGTGAGTGAGCACAGACATATGCACTCACGCACAAAACTCTGTATGCACCAAGAGGTGTGGGGTTGTAATTGCAACACTTGGTCTACAGCGGTGTCACGAATCGTCACTGAAGAAACACTGGAGTGTCGAACTGATCGTAACGTGCAGCATTTACCTCATCCAGAATTAACCACGAAACTGATGTCACGCCTATGTTCTTCACGTCAGAGCAAGCATTATGAACACTGATATTTTTAGGAGCTGTGTCCAGCCAACAACTGATCATTTTGGTCACCTGCAACAGCAACTTGATGCAGACGGGAAAACTTAATTAGTTAGTTAGGTCTTCCATAAATCATATTCTTGAGAAACGTTTGGCTGCGGATCCTGTTAATCGTCAAACATAGAACACATATTTTTCAAGAAATTAAAAAATATTTGTATTACTACATGATGGACATTTACAGATTTTTTCTGTATAAATGACTATTTTTCTTCAAAAATTCATCTATGGTACAGAAGAAGTTGTTAAGGAGGACATCTACATTTGAAAACACGTTTCCTGTCAGGGATTTTATGTCCATGACTAGTTTGTCAAAGTCATCTGTTGCTCCATATCTCACCCCTTTCAGAATCAAAGTTAGGTGCATCAAAGGCTAACGCAGATCATTTAATCTTCTTGTGTTGTACTTGAGAATACCTCTGTTACTCTCAAATTGAATTAGGAAGTGAATAAGTGTACTGGGAGGTTGTGGTTAACAATCTCAGTTGCTTAAAGAGATGGCTGCGCAACGTATGTGTATGAAAGCCACCTCAATCATCTTTTTTGCAATGAATACTTCTTGCCTGTGAGAAGTTCCCCAGCATAATACTTCGCAAAACAAAAGTGAATGAAAATATTCAGAATATGTTAACTTACTGATTATGTACCTCAAGGTTGGTAACTTTTCTTAGGGCAAAATAAGTAGCCGAAACCTATGGCTTTAGAAGGTCTACTACATGATTTTTCCAGCTTAAATTTTTATCAATATGCAACCTAAGACCCTTGTTTATTGTTTCTTGTTGGTATACTAGCTTAATAGAAGCTAGGGTATTTTTGATAATGTTTTTGTCAAAGTATATAGCTAGCCCTGTTGTGGAAAATCAGTCACTGGCCTTCACAAAACCATTTACTATTTTTTCTGTTCACGCTTCTTTGCTCCGCTGCATAACAATACTTGTATCATCTTCAAACAGGACTAATTCTGCCCCCTGATTCAAATGAAATGGTAAGTCATTTACATAAAGCATGAACAGTAGTGAGTCAGTGTTCAAACCCCTCAAGACGACCACTGTAATTTCTCCCCATGCAGATGACGCCGCCCCCCTCTTTGTGTTACTGAAAGGGCCAAGGATAACTTCCTGTATTCTGTTTCTTAAGACAACTAAAGAAGGCACGTATTCCATAACTACTTAGCTTATAATAAAATATTATGATTGACACAATTAAATACCTTGAATAAGTCATAAAATATCCCAACTGGTGATATTTTATTAATTAAAAACATAATTATACACTCACTAAATGTACGAGTATAAATAGCTGTCTCAGAAGAGTATCACTTTTTAAATCCAAACTGTGATTAGCTAAGCACTGCAAAAGTGGGTGAAAGCCCTGTAGAATATTATTTTTCCAAATATTTTAGACAATTATGTAAGAAGTGATAATAGGTGGTAATTATTTACATCTGTAGAGTCACCTTTCTTTTAGAGAGGTCTAACACTGGCGTATTGGCTCTCAAGAGTCGCTGAAAATTAATGATGTATTACATTACTAGAACAATACGGATTACACGGCCACAACTTTTTAGTGTATTATTGGAGTTATCATCCATCCTATATGAACTTTTAGAGTGCCGATGATCTCCCTTATTTCATATGGAGATAATTTTTATTTCACTAAATGTCCTCTGTATCGCTTTTCCGGTATACTGGTTTTTTCTCTTCTGAACTGTTTGAACTTCCTGCAGAAATTTTCACTCTTAAAAATATATGTTATACGTGAAGTGTCTTTTACAGTGTTCCAATTCTCCTTAACTGAAGTAATGCTATATTCAGTGGCTTCTTTTCCAAACGCTCTTTTAAGAATATTCCGTATTGATAGATTGTACTGTCTGATCTGTCAAATTCAGAAAGGATGTGCACACTTCTGAATTTTTTTTGCAAGTTTTCTTATTATGTTACAGTACTGTTGATAATATGAAAGTATTTCTGGATAGTTACTTGTTCTAGCTATTTTGTACATGTCCAGTTTTTGTTGTGATAAGTTTCTGACACCTGTTTTGATCCAAAGTTTCTTTAATGACTTTTCGGTATTGAATTTATTGTCTTTTTACGGAAACTCTTCTCAAAAATGAATCTAAAATTGAAAATACATCACTCAGTTGTAGACTGATGCTCACACCTCCAGGTTTCTTGTGGCAATGGGAGCTGTGTTTCGCTCTGTGGCACTCTAGTCATTTTGTCTTCCTTGCTTTAACCATATTATGTAACCTTTTTCGTAACAGCAGAATACTTCCAGTTTTTCTACTACATCTAGATTTGATGTTTAGATAGTTGTAATACTCTTTTTTGCTAGGCGTCACTTATCTCAATTTTTGTAGCATATGTTCCTTCTAATCAGCCTGTCCATACAGTTTAACATTTGTTTTAAACTCTCATCACTTCCGTACAGGAGCGGCATATCATTGACGAAGCTTAACATTGATATATTCCGTTGCATTTACGTTCTTGTAACAAACTTATCATCGCTACAAGAAACCAGCAGGTGCCAGCATCAGTCTAGAATGGAGTGAGGTATTTCCATTTCTGCTGCAGCATTTTTCTTCAACACCGCTTATAAATTACAACTCCCATTACAACCCATTTACCAAGAGCTTGCCTTTCTTCAGTTTCTGTTTACATCATCACGTTTAGTTTTCGTAGGTGTTTTAAAATCACTCTACGGTATCTGCACTTTGTTCTCCTCAGTATCTGACATCACTATGATGAGAGACAGGGACATCGTCAGCAGTGCTCCAGGGAGGTGTGATACGAACGCTGTTACCTTCTACATACATAAATAATCTGGCGGACAGGGTGGACAATACTCTGCGGTTGTTTGCAGATGATACTGAGGTGTACGGGAAAGTGTCGAAGATGAGTGATTGTAGGTGCTTACGAGAGAACTTAGGTAAAATTTCTAGTTCGTGTGTAGAACAATGTAAGTTAATGCCGATGATTAGGAAAAACAAATGACAGCACACAATCAAGTCGTTTAAATATCTGGGCGTAACGTCGCAAAGCTATATGAAATGGAACAAACATGTCAGTATTGTGATAGGAAACATTGGTTTATTGTGAGAATTTTGGGAAAGTATGGCTCTTCTGCAAAGGAAACCGCATAGAGGACGGTAGTGCGACCTATTCTTAAATACTGCTCAAATGTTTGGGATCCGTACCAGGTTGGATTGAAGCAAGACATCGAAACAATTCGAAGGCGGGCTGCTAGATTTGTTACTTGTAGGTTTGAACAACATGCAAGTGTCACGGCTATGCTTCGCGAACTCATATGGGAATCCCTGGAGGGAAGGCGACGTTCTTGTCGAGGAACATTATTGAGAAAATTTAGAGAAGCGGCATTTGAAGCCGAGGTGCAGATTATGCTTCCGCCAACATATACATTGCGTGAACACCACTAAGATAAGATACGAGAAATTAGTGCTCATACGGAGGCTTATAGACAGTCGTTTTTCCCCTCACTCTGCGAGTGGAAACGGAAAGGAAATTACTAGTAGTGGTAGACTGTACCCTCCGCCACGCACAACATAGAGTATGTATGTAGCTCTAGACGTGTACTCATCATTTTACTCGACAGTCTGTCCCAGGTCTGTGAAGTTTCTCCGAAGGCAAGCTATCTTCTTCCTGGCTTTCTTCCCACGTTTGTAGTACCCTACAATCATTTGTTATCCCGTCCCCTTTGTCGTTTCTGAAGCCGAACTCATCGTTCAACAAGATGACAAATCTATTTCTTTGCTGTTCAGTGTGCCAATGAAATCCACTGTCTAACAAAAACTGTACATGCCGGTCGTATCTGAAGAAAGAGGACAAACTCAATCCGCGAATTAGTTGTTTCGTGAGCAAAGGTTTGTTTCTAAGAATAATGTACTGATGAAGCGAAACTGCGTAAATTGCATAGAACTTGGCTTTGAATTTCTAATACTGAGGTTATTGTGAAATGAACACGGGATCCAAACAGCTGACTGTCGTGCGTGGTGGGACGTACTAAAAAAAAAACACGCTGAAGTTCATGATGAACCACTGTGTGAATAAGTGTTGCCGGTAGACCGTCTTTGGGAGCAGACACGCACGCAGTCAGTCAGACAGACAGCACCCACCTTTCTGGGGCGCGGCAGCAGCAGCAGCAGCTACAGCAAGCTCCCCTTCGACCCGAGTCCCGAGGGAGATTAACAACTCCTGCCATCCGCCCCGGCATTGACTCGCTTGCTCGCAAGCAAAAAGAGAAAAACACTGTGCATGCAAAATAGCGGGTATTTGCGTCGTGCGGAAGGCGTTGACAAAACGTCACCTCTCCAACCTCCTCCGGCGTCGGAGCTTTTGCGAAAGCTGTCGCTTTTTCTCTTTCCTCTGTCTCTGTGCCTTTCTCTTTTTTGACATTGTGTAACGAACGTAAAAGTAATATAACCGAATCTGCACAGGACACAGAAACATGAGGGAACAGGTGTAAAGATACAGGAAGAGTTAAAATCATTGGTACCTGTGCTGTATAAATGCGTGTGTTGAGCCACAATTCGCTTCCCTCTTTTTTCCATCAGCCCTCTGACTGGGTTCATACAACCCGTCAAGACTTCCGCGCCTGTGACAGCCTCTTCATCTCACACCCAACATTTTCGATTATTTGTTGGGTATATTCCAATCTCTGTCTTCCTTTACAGTTGTCAGCCTCTACAGCTCCCTATAGCATCATGGAAGTTATTCCCTGATGGCTTAACGCATGTCCTCCTTATCAGTGTTTTCTCCGCATATTTAATTCCTTGATAACTCTGCAGAGAACTTTTTCATTTCTTTTGATATCAATCTACCTACTTTACAACATCGCTCTATAGTAGCACAACTCACGCGTCTCGATTATCTTCTTTTCCGGTTCCCACGTGATCAATAATTCACTTCCATACAGCACTGTGATCCAAACGACCATTCTGAAAACTTTCTTCCTCAAATTAAGTGCAATTTTTTATAGTAGTTGACTTCTTTTGGCCAGGAATGCCCTCTTTCTTTGCACTAGTCAGCTTTTCCTTCGCCCTTCGTTATTTTTTTTTTTTTTTTTTTTTTGCAAGGTAGCATAAACCCTTTAATTTCATCTACTTCGTGGTCCTCAATGTTGATGTTAACTTTATCAACAATCTCATTTCTGCTATTCCTCATTACTTTCATATTTCTTCGGTTTACTCTCGTTCCATATTTAGTAATAATTACATGATAGTAACATCATCAGCAAATCTTATCATTGATATTCTTTCATCTTGACTTTTAATCCCACTTCTGCACCTATCTTTTATTTCAGTCACTGCTTCCTCGATGTACAGACAGAACAGACGGGGTGCAAGACGACAAGCGTGATTTATACACTTCCTAATTCGAACACTTATATCTTAGGAACTAAAATCCCATTAATTCATCTTACTCTGGAAACATCTACAAAAATTAATTATTCTGGCAAATATGTATCATTGATTTTGTGACACAGCTTCTTCTGAATAGCTCTTTCCATGGACCGTATTTTTATATATGAATAATAATGAGTCATTGTCTGTACTGCTATTGAAAGTAACTGAGTTGCTATATACTGTAAACGATCAGATGCTAAAATATGAGTGACAGACAGATCTCTTTGGAAACTCAATTAAACTCTCGAATTGTATGTAGCTAAGTGAGAATATCGTTTACGAAAAAAAAATATTGCAGTATTCGCCAGATTTTTGAGGTAAAGTCTCTTCACGAATCTGTCTCTAGCTGCTTTGTAAACTTCCATTTTTGCTATGTTTGCAAACTAAAGATTCCAGCTCCCTCTGGTGTTAACATTATATAAAGTCATAATCTGTGCACATGCCACAATTACACTATCACTCAGTCATTTTTCATGACAATGAGCGCTTCACCACGAGTTGTCTGTATAGCAAGCCTAAGCGAAAACTTTTTCCAGTTTTGTACCAAATGGAGCTTCCCACCAATCGATAAGCGTTCAATTGTACCAAATACCTGAGAGACCGGATCCCAGCCCATCTTAGAAACGAGTCTATTAACATTGGCTGCTGCGCAGGGTAAGCTAGATTAAATAGTGTGTAAGTCCCTAGGACCGAAGAAGACCTCAGCAGGTTGGTCCCATAGTACCTTACCACAAATTTCCAATTAACATTGGCTGACAACTGGAACATTTACATACGACATCACACTGAAATCATTTCTCTGAAAAGTAAAAACGTTCCGTACAATAATTCATCAGTCTATGGAACTGAAGCATTATGAATAATCGGAGTCAGTAAATGTGTGACGAACCTGACCTCTAAACCGGAGCTATTCTTGGGCAGGTAGTTCAGTATTAATATGAAACTTCCTGGCAAATTAAAACTGTGTGTCGGATCGAGATTCTAACCTGGGACCTTTGCCAATTGCGGACAGTTATTCTGCCGACTGAGCTATCCAAGCACTACCGCCCTCACAGATTTACTTCCTCAAATACCTTAGCTACCTCCTAAACTTCACAGAAGTTCTCCTGTATACCATGCAGGCTATCCTTCCTGGAAGAAATGATATTGCGTAAAACGGTTTGGTTACAGCATAGGCGATTGTTTCCAGGATGAATTTTCACTCTGCAGTGGAGTGCGCACTAGTTTGAAAGTTCCTGGCAGGTTGAAACTATTATAAAGTTTCTAAAATCAGTAGCCAGTCGGCCGCAGAGCGAAAATTCATTCTGGACTTCAGTAGTAATTGAGCTAACAAGGCATGTCTCGCAGAATGGCTAATAAACTCTTTTGTCTGCAGGTGCCTTCACTAGTTGTGTATTCTTCACTGTCTAAATAAAAGATAGTGTCTGTTCAACAGATAGCCGGTGTAGAAGCCGTTAAAGACAGAGTGCTTCCTGAATCACGCCCTCGGACAGTGATTTCATTGTCGCACTCTCTGAATGCTGGTCCGGTGTTTTAACCACTGCACTACACCGAAGTACTAATATAATGTGGGTCTGATAGCTTTTGAAGGAAGCACATACCAAAGCTTGGATGGCTCAGTTAGTAGAGAGCTTAGAAGGCAAATAATTGGGTGCTTTTTAGTGAAGACTTCTGCAGTCCATTAGTGAACACATGTGGTGTTCGGGCGAATCATTAGGGGCTATCCCTTTTGTTGTCATCTCGCTGTCAGTGCATTAATTTGTGGGTGAAGGTCAGCTCTTTCAACTGCGAGGAAGCTAAATACGTTATTCGTTTGCCTGTGTAACTAGGCTGTTGCGAAACTGCGACTTGAGTATTCCGTTGTTTGCTCTTATTGGCCAATGACAGTTTCTTCGTTAGAGACAACTTGATTTATTCACTTACCTGAAGACGATTTATTTTATTTTCAGTGTCAGTTTGTTCCGTAGGAGTCAAAATTAGTTTTATCTGCGTTTGTGCTTCCGAAGAGTAAAGATGTATATGGTGAACATACTTCTCGGTACTCCTATCTCCCCACAGGACTTAGAATGCAATTTAAAGGCGGATAGATGAAGGCCAGAGGCCTCGCGTTAAGGTGTATGGAGTGATGATCGACTGTGGACGTAGGTGCGTGATCAGTGATCCCTGCTCCCATCACATCGGCTTGAACAGAAGTGAGACAGCTGCCTGCGAGCTCTGCGGATGGCTGCAAGTAGCGAAACACCTCGTCCAGGCCCATCCCGTTCCAGCGAGCCGATCACGCGGCGGTAATGCATGCAGGGGATGGCCAGAAACCGCAGGCGTGATGTTCGGCTCTGCGGTTTACGAAACTCTGCCGACTCCTCCCCTCAAGAGAGTTGCGGCAGCAGCCGGCTTGTTTGCGGCTGAGTGACGGTGACCACAAAAGCTGCGCTGGTTGCAGACGCACCGCAGGTAATGGGATGACCGACGCAGCGTGCCTTATATCACGACTTTGACAAGTTGCTTTATCAGATGGAAGCCCTGCCAACGCTTCCACGTACCAAGTACTTCCTCTCTGTATGTCTCGTGAAATGACCACAACGAGAAAATTATGGATAATACGGAGGTTTGCCGTGATCAGTCTTCCGATGTGCCGTTTGCAAATCGCAAAAGGGCGGAGTAGGGGACGGGGGTATGGTAAGAGGTACTCTCCACCACACAGAGTAAGACGGCTTGCGGTGTAGAGGTACAAATGTAGATGTAAGTAGCATATATAAAGTATTACCACAACCTTCTATATCGAGTGAAGTATGGAACTTTTATTTGTTTATGTATTTGATGGAATTGAAAGTATGGCCTGCTGCCTAGGTACTCTGTGTTCCATCTATTATTATGAATTTTTAACTGATTGCACATGTATTATGCTCCAGAAAACAAGTAACTATTGAGCCATATTCATTTAATGTATCATTAAACAACGTTTGCGTTTGTTATTGAAATATGTTAAAGTATATTAGAACTAAGTTAGAAATTCAATATAATATAATATATATATATATATATATATATATATATATATATATATATATTTTCTGTGCTTAGTTATATACGTTTTTGACAGAAAAATTTTATCTGTTTTATAGTATTACTATAGCATTTCCTTGCTTAATGGATTCTGCCCGCCTCACAAGAGAGGCGTGAAAACCTGTAAACATGTTCGTTATCATAATACTGGAGGGAATTCTATGAACACCATTGTGTTAATTATGTTGTGTGCGTTTTATCTTTCTCCTGTTGTTGTGTTAGGTGTTGGAAGTGTAGTAGGTCAAGTAGTATGGCGTTTGTTTAGCTTAACACGGTAAACCGCCTAAAAACCGTACTGGGGTTGGTCGATGTAGCAGATCCACACCTGACCGTGTTATTCTTGGTTGTCCGAGCACAGAACGTGATGCTGAACGCCACAGTTGTGTTCTCTGAGCAGTGTCGGCGCACGATATGCCGCGATCCAGTAAGGCGTGAGAAGCTTTGCGGTACCTTCCAGGTATTCAACCGCAAAGTGAACTGTAGGCATTTTCGACGTCATGGCGTGAGCCATGATGCTCCGAGTATAATGGTGAGCGATGCCGAAAGGAAATTTGAATGCTTGCCACTACAAGGACGGAAAGCAGCCAGCCCGGACACTGACTGTCCAGATCTCACTGAATTAGAGCCACTGTATAAACCTGAAGCGAAACGTGCTCTCTCTAGGTCGTCTCAGGCGCCAGAGGCACTGCTGTACACCCATTTTTCCATGAGTAGGCGATTGACAAGTCACCTTGTTAAAGGAGCTATAGCTACTAGAGGTTATAAATGAGATCCGTATGCTCGCTTGAAACCCGCCAGCGACTTCTGTGACGTCGTCTCCGAACTCGCCGTCTCCGTGAGTCCTAGACTCGACTCGTGAGTCTCTGCCACTGCCCACTCGTCACCCGAGTCCGTTGTGTGGTACAAGTGGACTCGCCTCCCTCAGAAAGGAGAGTGAGGAGTTAGGTTCAAGAGTATAACCGCGGGCACGCGGCATTCCCGCTATATACGCAACCGCCTTGAAAGATATCAGCGTCATTAAATTGTAAATTACCATCCATTTACATCACACAGTAATAATTCCGACTTTATAGACTTTCTCAAGTGCAAGGTCAAATGTCACAAAATGTCCGACCTGCCTAAATGACAGATGCAATTTATATATTCTTATAACGACTGATAGGTTAGGAGTGAATATTGTTTTATTTGTACATACACTGGTATAGCTGAAATTTTTTCGAAGACTGCTGTAAATTTATTTTAATATTTAATGTCTGTTCAGAGAATGTCTAACAATTACGTTGACATACACACATTTTCGAAGTGTTACCGAATCTATAGCGACAGTTCCAGAAACTGTGATATGAGGATGAAATGCAATCTCTAAACAGTGGTTAATTCTTGAAATAAATTACGGATACGAGGATAAGCTAAACAGCTGACTGTTAGCCCATAAATGCAAGTTGCCGTGACAAAATGAGTACAAAAATAGCGCACTTATTGTAACAGAGAAGTTGGTTTGTGCCCAGTTTTCGTTTGACTCAGCCCATACGTTTTCTCATGGCAGAGGCGAGGTAGACATGAATGCAATCATTTTGTTTTTATTGGACGAAATTTATATGTTCTTATTCTGAAGCGTGGACTGCAACGTGAAACTTATTCCAGATACCACTCCCCCTCTAATGGAACCCCCCGTCGGAGGTTCGAGTCCTCCCTCGGGCATGGGTGTCTGTGTCGTCCTCAGCGTAAGTTAGTTTAAGTTACATTAAGTAGTGTGTAAGCTTAGGGACCATGACCTTAGCAGTTTGGTCCCATAAGACCTTACCACAAATTTCCAATTTTCTAATGGAACACATTTGCAATTGTGTACTTTGCATGACTTAATTTTCGTCTTACGTGCTCGACAACCTCGCAAAACACAGCTTCGTTAAAGGCCATCTGATTGGGCAGTTGGTAACTTCGACTCTGTAGTCCTATTTTACAGCAGCAAAATCGTGTGTTCATCTTCTGTGCTAACCGCAAGTCACGAGTGCTGCATGCTTCGGTAAGAGAGCACGAGTCGACGGATACGAATCGACCGCAACGCCACAGTTCTCAGAGTCGTCATACTCTCGGAACTACAGCGGGAACGAAGGATGCCCGTAAGCACAGATGGAACAGCGGCGCCTTGATTTCCTAAGTATGCAACCCGTAACTGTGGACTCGTACTCGCTCTGAAACTTCCTGGCAGATTAAAACTGTGTGCCGGACCGAGACTCGAACTCGGGACCTTTGCCTTTCGCGGGCAAGTGCTCTACCAAATGAGCTGTGAGGACGGGGCGTGAGTCGTGCTTGGGTAGCTCATTTGGTACACAGCAGAGTGAAAATCTCATTCTCGAAACATACCCCAGGCTGTGGCTAAGCTATGTCCCCGCAATATCCTTTCTTTCAGGAGTGCTAGTTCTGCAAGGTTCGCAGGAGAGCTTCTGTAAAGTTTGGAAGGTAGGAGGCGAGGTACTGGCAGAAGTAAAGCTGTGAGGACGGGGCGTGAGTCGTGCTTCGGTAGCTCATTTGGTAGAGCACTTGCCCGCGAAAGGCAAAGGTCCCGAGTTCGATTCTCGGTCCGGCACACAGTTTTAATCTGGCAGGAAGTTTCATATCAGCGCACACTCCGCTGCAGAGTGAAAATCTCATTCTCGTACTCGCTCTGTTTCTGGTCTGTAATAGCTGCACCGTGTGACAGCTTCGATACGCGAGCTAGACGTCCCCATTTCCCGCTAGAGAATAGTGAAGCGCACCACCTACCGAATCTCCCTCCGGGCTGCCCCCTACAGCGCTGGCTGGAGTATCGACCACAGTTGCAAGATACCCGAGGCAGCGCCTGTTGCTGGGTCGGCGTAGCTGTCCGATGCATGAGGAGCGGGCCGCGGGGTGGCGGCGATGCCCCTGCCCGCAGTAACAATAAAGCAAGCCGCCCGCTGCCTGTCCAGATGCTATCTGCCGCCGCCACGCCCAGCGGCACGCGTCCGCCGTCGCCGTAATTGATACGTCACTGAGATAGCCCGCCGCTTCTCCAGCCCAGCCGCAGCAGCGTTTAATTACGACGTCTCTCTCTCCTCCGCGCCGTCTCCCCCTGTAACACTTGCCGTTTACTTCGCTCTCCTCCTTCCTCTCTCTCTCTCTATCTATCTATCTATCTCTTCTCTCCATTATAGCACGTGCTTTCTTTCTCAGATTCTTTCCTCCTGCTTTCCGCCTCGGACCAGGCAATCTCCTCAAATCGGAAGACGCGGGGTTCGCACTGACAAAAAGGAAAAGTGTCTCCGCTTCTCCCAACGGGGCAAACATCTTTCCCCGCGAGTGAGAAGGACGGCTGGCCTGCGCCACTTCGGAGAAAAAGCAAAAGAACGGCTGTCGCGAGGAACGAAGCGCTCGAGAGCCCACAAGCAGCACCGCGTGATGTAGTGCAAAGGTCGTAAATACAGGCGCTTCTGTGTGTATGTGTTCGTCCGAGTGCTGATCGTATCGACGCCGTAACTGCGACCCCTATTGCTTGCGTGCTGCAAGCGAGTTAATCGAGTAACAGCATCTGTTTTTCTCGTTCTGGGCTTCTCTTCGTGTTTGTGTGTGTGTGTGTGTGTGTGTGTGTGTGAGAGAGAGAGAGAGAGAGAGAGAGAGAGAGAGAGAGAGTTTCAAAGACAAATTCCATTTCTTATGAATACCTAAGCGACCGTTGTGGCCCCGAGCTACACCTCGTGTCACAAGTGTCTCGGCCATATTCGTTCTGCTAGTGCACTTGTTACCTTTAACGCCTAAATTTTTATCGTTTTTTTCTCTTATTTTGCTAAAATTTCTGTTAAGAATTGTCTGCTTTCTACTCATGTGATGTGTCGTAATGACTAGTTAGTGAAAGGATAGCACGTTTAGCTGGTAACACTTCTGTTACGAAATAGCTTTGCAGTTTGTAGCGACTTTTAATATTCCGCGAAGAGATATCACCTACAGTGTTGCATCGAATGATAATGTCCAGAGTTATGTCATCTGAGAATCGCAAGATCAAGCACAGGGTTGTCTGGAGGCGCATGAAAATAATGTGAATTCATCTAAGATTTTCTCATTGGTGTCACCCGGTATCCATGTTCTATAATGATACAATGCTATATTCACATTCACAGTTTTGCGAATAGTGCCGTCCGTATTGCTCAATTTTTTAAAATAAATAATTGATATGTTTTGCCCACTACCACCTTCAGAGCCCACCTAATTTAGAACTTCTGAGACAAAATTCAATGAAAGTTGCAATAAAACCTCTGACGATCTGGAGCTTCTGGGTACGATAGTTTTTCTGTGAGGCATTGTAGATTTTTGTCAACAGATCCCAAAAATACAGTTTAGTCCCAGTGTCTGGAATATTGCCGGAAGAAGAAAAGGAAGATAAATGTTTCACTGCCGACCGACGATGAGGGCAGTAGATTCGGAGTACAAACCCTGTTTGAGTGAGGATGAGAGAGGATTCGGTCGTGTTCTTTCCGAAGGTACCACTTAACTGATTTTGGAAAACCTAAGTTTAATCAGCCAGATGGGGATTTAAATCCCGTTCCTGCTGAATTCGAGTCGACCGTGACAACGAACGGTTGATTTTCCTATCTATTCCTATCAATCCCAGTTCTGTCACCATCTAAGACCTGTCGTCAAACCTCAATCTTTGTTCCTTCTTTTCTCCAACATCAGTGTCCAGTAACACCCCACAGCAGATATTTATTTCTGCATTTCTTTCACTGGCAAGATTAGGCCTTCTTGTCTTACATTTATCCAGACATCCTTAATGAATCAACGTTACAGTCTGGTAGTACTTTACCAATATAATAATAATAACAATAATAGTAATGATAATATATATTGCAAATACTGTGTAGAGTTTAACTATGTCTGTCTTATTAACATTAAGCTAGTTCCTTATTACGTTCTTATCGAGTGTAACTATTAACATCTAACAGAAACTTGTGACGGCAGTACAGAAGGAATAAATATGGAGAAAAATTACAGTGGAGAGCGAGGTATAATATGGCAAGATTATCAGATGAGATGGAAGGAAGATAATAAAAACAAAAGGGACGACAAAAGCAAAGATAATTCATAATGTGACAAAGGTTCTGGTTCCGTGTTGGACAGTAAGGAAGCTATCCAATGTCAACAGATAAGCCTTCAATCGTTGGGGTTGGTTGGAATAAGACGCAGGTTACTGAGTAATTTGATCCACAATAGTATCGCTAAAAAGCAACTATTAGATAAAGGTCTTGCTTGAAGGACGTGGATCGAGTGTGACTACCTCTGATTTTATGTATCTCTGCTAGATTGCGAGTGGTTGGTTGGGTTTTTGTTTCTTTTTTATTATTTTATTTGGCCTTGGCCAAGAAACTATAAAGCCACAAACGATGTAAATAAGTGTTAACATAAAGGTGAGCAGAAATAGCACTAAAAAAACATCGAATTGCAAATGACATACGAGTAGTTACATTTTAATATTCTTAGTTCATCACAAATAAATGAAAGTAAAACATATTAACGTTATGCAGACCTAAACTCCAGAAATTACAACGATCCCTCCAAATCCACCTCAGTCAGCTTACGTCCTGGTGTAGCCAATGACCCCTCAAGATCAGCGTTTCCAAAACCCAGACAATAATTATAGAACGAACCACTCGCACTTTCCGTCTCCATGGCTTTTACATTACCGCTTATGACCATCCTATCCACTTACCTATTACACTACAATATCTTTGACTAACCATCAACTGAAAGCCTACAATAGATTCAAACTGCTTGAGGACTATACCCCTCCACTATCCGCCACAGCTACAAAACCTGGATCCGACCGATCTTCTATGCAAATGTTGCGTGGATATCTGCCGGACCAAACCTCTACAAGTCCGTCGAAATCCTCGAACACCATGAACTTTGTCTCGCTTTCCGCATCCATCTACGTTCAACCGCGTGGATCCTCTACCGCCGGCCGAAGTGGCCGAGCGGTTCTAGGCGCTACAACTGGGAACCGCGCGACCGCTACGGTCGCAGGTTCGAATCCTGCCTCGGGCATGGATGTGTGTGATGTCCTTAGGTTAGTTAGTTTAAGTAGTTCTAAGTTCGAGAGGACTGATGACCACAGCAGTTAAGTCCCATAGTGCTCAGAGCCATTTGAACCATTTGATCCTCTACCATTTCATCAAATTCCCACATCTCTTCACCCAAATCGAGAACACCCGGATCTCCTATACCATCCGCAAACTATAATCTAATAATCCAATTGTTTTCCTCTGATCACCAATATTGGTATGTTTCCGCTCCTTTATATACATATCCCACCATCCCTACACCTAAACACACTTCATATTTAATCCAACGCAACATCAACTGCCTCCATTCCCAGACAATGAAATCCGCTAAAACATTTATCCATCCTACCAGTTATTGCTTTCCCCATCTGTCGCATTCCACATCAGGGCTTCCCCCGCCCGTCTCTCACTCCACTGCGTTTCACCTTCCTCTCCAGCCCACCCATCAAGCTCATCCTTCCTTTCCGAGCTTTCTCAGTATCCACCTTACCATCTACCTTCTTTCTACAGATACCACCCAAAAACTTATAGATTTGCACTCACAACGACCCTAATATTTAATCTCCCAACAATTCTTCACCCAGCTTTTTAGTGAAAATGCAGTGCTTCTTTTTAACGAACGTCGCCGTTCTTTTTAAAGTTTTTTTAAAGTCTGTTTTGTCTTTTCATGTTTACCTGCCAGATTTTTCATTTCCTGTTTAAACTTTAAACGAAGAAAACAGCATTGTGTATTTGTAATAATCTCTACCTTATATTTTAAAACTTTCTTTAAATTTTGCATCCATGAATAGCATTTTTAATGTTGTCATTTATTTTCTGTAAATGTTGTACGCTGAGGAGCGGGATATTATACCACTGACAGCCCACTTCCCGCCCATGTGGGGCGAGCGGTATGAAATTGAAAAAAATGAAAAAAAATTGACATTGTATAGTTAGAATTAAACGTTTGCTGTGAAAATATAACCCAAAGGCCACCTTCTTATCTGTGCATTGTTAGCACTTAGCAGAGACATGATGGAAGCTGGTTGAGGGATGTCGGGTTCTTCAGTTTATGTAGGAACTCTTCTTTATGTGCGCTGTACTTCTTTCGAGGGAAAATTATATGGTTAATATCCCCGGCCGAATTACTGGCGCAGTCGCACTTGGAGGAATCTGACAAATAAATACTATGCATACTGATAAGTTTGGGAACTGCCATGGTTAAATACCATCCTAATAATGGTAAATATCCCCTTTCAAAGGCAATTAAAGGAAGCGAGGCACGCGGCTAAATTCTGTAAGCCGGATTTCATTATCGGGTATTTTTGTCTGTTTCAGCGGAGCTGGGCGACTACGACCCCCGGCGGCACTCTCCCGGCTACGTCTCCGAGTTCCGATTTCTGTCCAACCAGACCGTCGAACTGGAGTCCCGCATCGCCGAACTGCACAAGGGCCTCGTGTGAGTAGCCTGCGCCGCGGCCCCTGCAGCTGCTTCTCACGCCACCCGCACAGCGCGCTCCTCTGACCGCAGGAGGAGAGCATTCTATTCCGCCTGTTGCAGTAACGCCGCGAACCAAAACCGCAGCTGTGGTTTCCCTCTCGTAACCCACGGAACAACTTTGATTACTTTTTCCTGAAATGGGACGATGCTAAACCACCATTCATGAAATATTTGCATTGATTTTCCAGTTATATCTACGTGATGACACATAGCTCCGTTCGAATCCGACGTCGTTCGCAAAACGAACTTGCGTAGTTTAGTGTCCAAATTTATTGTTGTAATTGAGATTTGACTGCCGATTGCAGTAATTCGTTGTACAATGAGCAACTCAATCCTTCTTACTCATGAACCCTGTGATTTTTTTTACGATTGTCTGAACGTGAAAATCTTACCAGGCCGTCGGATCTTTTCAGTCTAATGTGGTAATCAACAAGAACTGCTTACAAGCCGACAAAGTAAAGAGTGCGCCTGGATCGACAACTGTGGATTTTGAAACAAATTGTATTAGTACTGACATGACCATTATCATCATTTGGGACAGGGGTGGCCAAGATTTCGACTCTCGGACCATGCCGGGGCCGGAGTGCCAAAGCCTTTAGCCTCACTTCACATTTCATCCACCGCCAGGCTGCGCCGTCTGAGCGCGAGGAGGAGGAAGAGGGAAAAACAGCGAACGCGCCGCATTTAAATGGCGGTAGAGCTGTACTGCATATGACTTGGTTTTATCTTTCACAATTTTCAACAACGTAGAACACAAACAAAAACACATTTCAGTATTAATTGATTATTTTTGGCGCGCTGAAGACTTAATATAATCTTTATCTGGTACAAACAGCCGGCATATCGACCGACGCAGACAATTTCACAGAGTTTCGCATTCAAATTGCTACGTAAGGTGAATTATTTAGTCTCATAATCTAAAAAAGATCTTTCACACAAATATGTCGATCGAAATATTGTAGCACTTTTGCAAGCTCATTATGGAGATTTGGAAAATCTACCTGAGGAAAGCAATGTAAACGTCCTGGACAGTTTTAATGTAAAAAGATTTATCATTGAAATTGAAGTTACTTTACAGGTCAATCAATTACATCGGTACATGCACAGGGCGCTTTCAACTGAAACGGTAAGACGTCTCGAAAACAGCTGTAAAATAGATGTAAGACGGACAGTATCCTCAAAACTTTTATAAAACTATCCTTCGAACTCTTGCAAGGGCACAAGAATT
Source organism: Schistocerca nitens (assembly GCF_023898315.1). NCBI lineage: Eukaryota > Metazoa > Arthropoda > Insecta > Orthoptera > Acrididae > Schistocerca > Schistocerca nitens. The sequence goes on from NC_064619.1 coordinate 331,709,193, forward strand.
CTTCAGACCTCTCGCTTCCTACAACGCCAGTGAACTTAGGGAACTGGACTGTCTTTGTCAGAATGTGTCCCTTCTACAAAGCGATTTTCTTTTTAAATGCTTCCCCATCATATTATAAATAAGTTGTTTCTCACCTTGCAGTGTCCTACTGTGCACAGTGTGCAATCAAGTCCACTTAAAATTCGAAGTCTTTAATGTATTCTGGATGTTGTAATTTTCTTCCTCCACTCCTTTGTCCTTCATAAATTCAGCAATAGAGAGTTTTAAATCGAAAAATCTTTCCAGGCATGACTCTTATCTTAAACAACGTACTTTGCAGTAGTATATGAAGTCTCCATACTGCTCGTTCATTACCACTGAAAACTGTTGCAACTGACAACTGAATAATGGAAGCAACTCCTGGAATTTTACTATTAATGTGTTTCTTCATGTGCTCCATGAATGCAAATTTGGCACAAAATACTTCTTGATGTGCAGGACAATGAATCCCGTCTGCTCTTTCGTGGTCATCTAAGAAATTCTCGCTGCATGTTATTGCAGTGTCGTTTCATAGGAAATAAGCGGTACCTCTCGCTTATGCGAATTGAGAATTCTCATCACTCTCTTCTGTCATTTTCATTCATTTTAAAGGATTGTGACGATAGATCGCCTGCTGCATCTTTTTACCCGAACAGCCACTGCAACTATGAACAAACAGCGAAAAGTACAGCGCTGACACCAAGATTCCGCCGAACTTAGAGAGATGTGCCAACCGAAAAATGCCGCACTGCAATGCTAAATGAAGAGTCTCGGCGTTGCGGGTACTTCCGAGAAGAACCGAGCAAACCCGAGTGACAGGCCGTGCCTTGGCGCGCCCGTGGCCCGCACACGATGCACCCGTGAACTCTGACACGCCTTGGCAAGCCCCGATTGAGAAGAGTACCGACACTCTACTTTAGCTGCATTTCTCCTTTTCGTGGACACCCATTTGTCCTTCCGCTTGCAGCAGAACGCGCCACAGTGATTCTCTTCACGCTCATTTCTCTATGTTGGTTCTAAGTTGGTATTACGTTTTCTCCAGAAACTATTTGTTGCTATACAGTGGTCATATCTTTCATCATACACATTCAGTCGAGAGTACAGACTCGTAACAATTGGCGTATGCATAATTTTATATTTTCTCTGGTAATCCCTCGGTCGCTGTATTCAGTTGTGATATTCGGCCGTGCAAGTACCGAATTTTAACAAAGAACGATTAAATGTTACCTACAAAAGTTACGATGCATTTATCTTCGAATTACCCTTAATCGTATGTAGGGGCGAAATGAAATTAGTAACATTTTAAAAATCAGTAAATATGACCTTCAGAACACAGACAAGATATAAAAATAGTGCCTATATCTGTAAACCAAATGTAAAGAACAGCGTCAAAATTGAAAATGGCATAATCTACAGTAATTATTAATTCTATTCGTGTTACAGCCCACTAACGGTAGTTTGAAAATAAAGTAACCGAATTTACAGCTTGTGTAATCCTCGGATTTAGCGCTTTCCATATTTAGCCTATCTGTACGCTCTAGTCACGCGACATATAGTCTTTTCTGGTATAGTAACAACATCGTGCTTCGTACTGTCGACACCATCGGAATACTGTGCTGCGATAAATAAGATAATTTCAGAAATTCTCCAGTTGCTTGCACCTATGAACTGTGTAGGAATCGGACATACTTCAGCCAGTCGCCAACTTCCAACGCCATTTGCAAATTTTTGCAGAAAAGATTGTTGCCCTTACTGTCTGTATGTGTGCTATTTTTAGCAGTTTTATCACCTTCCTCATTTTGCAACATATTAGCTCGTTATAACCAGACAACAGTTGTAAGACTCGAATGGCATCAAAATGAACCAATGGGTGACAAGGTAGTGAGACAGGGTTGTATCGTATCCCCGATGTTATTCAACCTGTACACTAGGCAAAGAGTATGGGGAGAAAAAAGAAAAGTTTGGATTAGGAATGGAAGTCCAGGGTGAAGAAATAAAAACTTTGTCGTTCGCCGATGACATTGTAATTCAGTCAGAGAGAGACAGCAAAGGACCTGGCATCACAAGGCTGAATGCACACCGCTCCAGCCTTTCCACCAAGGAAACATTTGTGGCACTACTGGGAACCGTACCCGGACATTGACACTTACAATCAATCAGTTTAGTGGTACGGTACTTAGAACATTGTTACTAGATTAAGTATTTTCTAATTTCTCTCAGTTTTTTGCGATGATGAGATCACCAATTAATTCTATGGTATCACAATATCTTCTCAGTTTTTTTATACAAATCAGTTATATAGAAACAGAGTTACATTCTTTTTTTATTCTCCTAACAAATTTGAGAGTTGACAAAAGCTTTACATTCACGCTCTTCAAGTTTGAAAGGCGACTTCTTAAAAAAAAAAAAAGTTACGTTATCCACATATGTTGTAAAATCAGTTTTCTGTCGGTATTTTTATAAGTAAATATCAGTCGCCGCTTGTATGAGAGTTCATCACCTGAGAACGGCTTGGCCGATTTGGTTGATCTTTTATGTTGTGTTCTTTATTGTCATCACAAGGTTCGTATGAACGAAAATTTTTGGAAAATACATCGTAAAAGTTGGATATTAAAATCAATTGCGAAAGATCATGACTTGAGAACGGCTCTAGCAATCTGGCAGACTTTTCTTTTTTGTGATTGTAATTGTGGATGATAACGGTACTTTTAGTATGAAAAAGAAAATTTTAAAAATGATCCAGTGTGAAAGTTCTGCTGTCACAGGTTTTCATAGTAAAAAATTAGTTTGACAGTTACACAGGGTGGTCGGAAATACCCGTTACAGACTTCTAGGACAGGTAGACGGGAGAGAGTACATCGTATTTTGAATAGGAACCCATGTCCGTAAACTTCATCCAACGCGACTACAGAGCGTCAAAGTTATAGGCGCGGGCGCCTGTAAATGTACGTATACACGGGGTGATTCCGTGATGATGTTACAGACTTTCTAGGATGATGGAGAACCATAAATGTATTAATTTGAAGTAAGGATCCCTGTATTGGAAACGAACGAGTCGAAAGTTATAAACGAAAACCGTTCTGATACCTCTGACAGTTGACTACATGTACCGGTTCTTGTGCTGCGAAGAGTGTAGGGTTGGTAACTTTCAGTGGTGGTAGTGTGGACAAAAATGAGAAAAAAATGTCCAATAAACGTGGGCTCTAAATTGCATACCTGAGGAACTATGACCATTCGTTCATCTTCGCTAAAGTGAAACACATCTCCTCTCCTGAGCAAGTGTTCGTAGCTGTTAAGGTACGTACTTAAGAGCCCACGTTTATTGGACATTTTTTCTCGTTTTCGTCCACACTACCACCACTGAAAGTTACCAACCCTATACTCTTCGCAGCACAAGAACCGGTACATGTATTCAACTGTCAGAGGTATCAGAACGGTTTTCGTTTGTAATTTTCGACTCGTTCATTTCCAGTACAGGGATCCTTACTTCAATTAATACATTTATCGTTCTCCATCATCCTAGAAAGTCTGTAACATCATTACGGAATCACCCTGTGTATACGTAGATTTACAGACGCCCGCGCCTATAACTTTGACGCTCTGTAGTCGTGGTGGACGAAGTTTCTGGACATGGGTTGCTATTGAAAATACGATGTACTCACTTCCCTCTATAAGTCCTACAAGTCTGTAACGAAAATTTCCGACCACCTTGTATGTAATACGTCAATACATGTGTAATATGTAAAGACGAAACGTTGTAGCCGAAAATCTCGAAATGTTCTTGACCGATTTACTACAAATTTTTGCTCAACGCACTAATGAATGTTCGGACGGACATAGGCTACATATTTTTGTAATATATATAATATACATATATAAAGGGGAAGCGTAGTTACCACAAATCCCGAAAAGGTCTTGACCGATTTACTTCAGTTCTTACACAATACTCTACTGAACATTCAGACGGAAATGGATATAGAGAGGGGGAGGAGGTTATGCACAGAGACATTGTGGAAGGAGGAGAAGAGGAGGGTTGAGAAGAAGGGCAAGCAGAGGGAGGATGGGCAAGGAATTTAGGAATGACTCTCGTAGCTAAGACTCGTTGATGAATGTGATACTAGTCAAGACCGGTGTGGTGAAGGGGCGGGCAGCGAACAATCACAGCAAGCGCTGCCTTAACGGCGGGTAATCGAACCAGCGGCCGAGCGGCGCAGTAAAACGACGCCGTTATGATCCGCCACCTGCTGGCGGGGAGTGGCCGCAGTTAGGCGATGCAGATATAGCCGTAGCTACAGGCGGCGCGCGTGCGCGGGAGCGAACGAGAGCCGCTTGCTGCGGCGATAACAGTTAACGCGGGTAATGGCTTGTAGCTGCGCGCGTGATGAATGCGCCCACTCTGCGGTCCCTCTCTGCCTACGCCTGTATTGGTAGCCGGCTGGCAGCCGTAGCTCAGCGTGCCTCGTACAAGCTGCAGTGTCCACTACTGTACTGCAGCGATTCAAACGTACAACACCCAAAAGTAACCCTCAGGTGTTGCGTCGTAACCTGAAATACCTAGTAAATCTACTCTGCCTCTCTAGGCGCACTCTCGTGACATTTTCCATATCTGCGTAGAGCTGTTAGACCTCACTGTACTAGGAAATCACAGATGAGGTTATATGGCCGTGGTCCATGGAATACTTCTATTCGTAACGTTTCGTCCAATACTACGTTGGACATCCTCAGAGGTATGGCTGGTCCTGTTGAGTCGGCAGGAAGTATTTCATGGACCACGACCATACAACCCGGAAGAATTATCAACAACAGTACCATCCAGTCGTGAAAGCCTTCATTGTATGAAATCACAGATGACCTCAGAACGAAATTTACCGCCAACTAAGTTTAAACGCAAATGCTTGCAAAACGATACGCAGGATGCACAGAAATAATAGAACGCCCAGTAATACTCACAGGTTCCGGAGGAATGTAGGAATTCACGAGGATATACTGACAATATGGTTTATCTTAGATGGCAGATTTTAAAAAAGTGAAACTTACATAGATAGAATTAAAAAGCTTCTGACAAAGTTCGTTGCAACACAGTCTTCGAATTTCGGACATTACCAGACGTACAGTAGCAAATTCTTTTAGAAACTACAGCAATCGGTAACTTATCTTCCGTTAAAAATGTCGACTGTATTTTGGATGCTGCGGCAGCCTTTCTGTTGTTGTTCCTACTTTCCGTATTCATACACATGGTACGCCGCGCGGCTAGGAGCGCCATGTCACGGATTGCGAGGCCCCTCCCGTCGGAGGCCCAAGTCCTCCCTCGGTCATGGGCGTGTGTATTGTTCTTAGCATAAGTTAGTTTAAGTAGTGTGTAAGCCTAGGGACCGAAGACCCCAATAGTTTGGTCCATTGGAAATGCCCCCCTCCCCCCCCCCCCCCCTGTACTAACACTTGTGTTGTGGCGTAACAAGACAGCCACGCCACTCGGAAGAAGCCGAAAGGCACGCGTTAAACTCGCGTAGGCTAGAGAGAGGTCTGAAACAGGATACGTAATGAATGCTATTAAGAAAAGTACGTAGCTGCTGGAATACTTAACTTTAATCCATCCTTGTTGTACATCGCTCTTGACGATACAAGTGAGACTCTTTAGATACAAGCTATGTAAGGCTAATGGCGCCTTGCTAGGTCGTAGCCATGGACTTAGCTGAAGGCTATTCTAACTATCTGCTCGGCCAAGGAGAGAGGCTTCGTCAGTGTAGTCGCTAGCAAAGTCGTCCGTACAACTGGGGCGAGTGCTAGTCCGTCTCTCGAGACCTGCAGTGTGGTGGCGCTCGGTCTGCGATCACTGACAGTGGCGAGACGCGGGTCCGACATGTACTAATGGACCGCGGCCGATTTAAAGCTACCACCTAGCAAGTGTGGTGTCTGGCGGTGACACCACAACTTGTATGAAGCACAAGCACAAACACAAGCGCAATGTCCGCCGTGCTGGTCGACAACGTCGCGCATACTGCGCTATACGCAACTGCGTCATCTGCATACAGAGTCAGAGATCAACAAAGCTGCATGATTCTACAGATATTATGCGAATGAACTTCTGGCAGTAGTTTATCGCTAGACACTGGAGCAACGAAGACCACCTACCTACCGACTGAAAAGAAAAGCACAGATTATTCCCGTTTTCGAGAAAGGTCGAAGTAAAAGAAGCACATAATTATAGGTCTTTTTCGCTGACGTCAGTCTATTTTGCAGTTACAGAACATGCGTTATGCTCATTTATTATGAATGTTTCGGAGAAGAACGTCTCCTGTATACAAATCAACGTCCGCAATCAGAGAACACAAAACTCGCTCTTTTCCTCTGTAAGATCCATAGCGCCGTAAATATCGGTGTGGCTCCCAGATTGATTCCGTGCCGTGTTGCTTGACTTCAAGAAGACATGTGTCAACCAAGCAAGAGCTCACCGAGTATCGGACCAGTTTTGTGACCGGATTCAGAACATCCTTGCAGACATAACACATCGACAAATGTAAAGGCCATTTCAACAGTACCCCAAGGAAATATGATAGAGCTATCACATTATACAGGGAGTTTCAAAATCACATCAAACAAACTTCGAGGGATGTAGAAGGCGTCTTGAAGAACAAAATGAGTATAGGAACCAGTGTCCGAAACGTCATCCAATGACGCTGGAGCGTCGAAGTTACAGGCAACGACCACTGTATATGTATGTACTCGTATGATGTTGCAAACTTTCAGCGATGACGGAGAAGGATAAATGTATCAATTTTAGATAAGGGACCCAAGCCCGGAAACGACGGAGTCGAAAGCTATAAACGGAAAATCGTTCTGATACTGCTGATAGTGGAATACATTTACTGGTACTGTTCTAGGGTAAGTAAGTTTCAGACCAAAACAAAAAAGTCCACTAGACACGGGCTGTAAAATGCATACTCTAAGAGGTATGGTCACTTGTTCGTCTTCGCTACTGTGAACCACATTTCCTTTATTGAACGAGTGCCCGTAGCTCTTAAGGCATGCATTTTAGAGTATGTTGACTTGACGTTTTTTCTTCTTTTTGTCCATACTGCCACCTCTTACCCAACACTCTTAGCAACAACAGTACCGGTACATGGACTCCACTGTCAGACGTATCAGAACGATTTTCGCTTATAACTTCTGACTCTTACGTTTCCGGGACAATATCTCTCCGTCATCCCTGGAAGTCTGTAACATCATCACGGAATCACCATGTATGCAGAGTGTACAAAAGTTCAGTACCCAAACAAAGAAATATGATACAGGAGACAAAACAAATATATTTCGTAAAGCAACTATGTATGGAAAACCTATATTCCGTGAGCATTGAGCTTGAGTAGGTAATGCACGAGTGTAGCAGATGAAATCAGTGTGTCTAACGTTGTTACGCCAAGTCTGAGATATGTAGTATGTTGTGATGTCATGCTCTTCGGCACTGAGTCAGTAAACAGCGGGCACCGCAAGGGCCTGCTTAACAGTTGTAGTGTTAACATGGATCACTGCACGTAGGGAAAATTGCGAGACGTTCACTTTGTTTACGGTGCGGAAGAAGGCAGAAGGACGGTGTGGTTTCAGCATGGTGGGGTCCCAGTGCGCTTTCCATAACCAGTCAGAGCTGTAATAACCATTACTTCCGGCAATCGGTGGATCGGCCGGTAAGGACCTGTACATTGGCCTGCAAGATTCCCAGACCTCACACCATTAGACTTCAGTCTCTGGGGCTACGTGAAAGCCGAGGTGTATCGCTGTTGACTCGGAGGCGGATTTTGCAGCAGCCACACAAATATCCCGCATTTTCCTGTATACATGACTTTCTGCTAAGTCGATACCAGCTCTGCGCTGAGAGTAATGGTGCTTATTTTGAACATTTATTGTAATGTGATAGTGATCAGAACAATAAAGCAATGAAAAACCTGTCACATCGTTTTATTCTCAATCACACCCAATAGCGCCCTACATACTGAGCACTCGGAAAATATGCGCTTCCGACACATGGCAGCTGTACGAAATGTATTGATTTTTGTGTCCGTCATCTTTCCTGTTAGTTTGGACACTGGTTTTCTGAAGACCCTGTATGTATACATGTTCAGGCGCCGGTTCCTATACCTTTGACGCGCTGTAGCATCCTTGGATGAGGTTACCATCCTCATTTGTTCCTCAAGACACCTTCTACTTCCCCTCGAAGCTTGACAGTATAATTTTGAACATCCTGTATATAAATTATATAGTGGCTAACGCCGGAAACTCCATTAGGCTGTTGGCAGATTATGCGGTTACCCTTAAGAAAGTATCAACGCCAGTAGACTGCGGCGAATAGCGGAAAGACCTGTAGAGAATCGATGTTTAGAAATTGGAAATTTGTGGTAAGTTTCTGTGGGACCAAACTGCTGAGGACGACGAACTCTAGGCTTACACACTACTTAATCTAACTTAAACTAACTTACCCTAAGTACAACACACACACACACACACCCATGCCTGAGGGGGGGGGGGGGGGGGGACTCGAACCTGTGACGGGGGGAGCCGCGTGGGTCAAGGCGGTTACACCGCGCGGCGATCGAAGATTAGTGTAGGGACTGGCAGTTGACCATGAACGCAGATAACTGTAACGCATTGCGCGTAAACAGGCGAAGATATCCAATGCTGCACAACTACATAATCATGACCAATTGCTGGAAAAAGTGTCTACCATAAAATATCTAGGCGTAACCATCCGCATCGACCGTAAGTGGAAAGATCACATTAAACAAAATGTATGAAAATCAGATACTAGGATGACATTCTTCAGAATAATGTTAAGGAAATACAATTCATCCAAGAAAGAAGTTAGTTACAAAACACTTGTTCCACATATTCTTGAGTACTGCTCATCAATATGCGACCCTCAGCAAGTGGGATTGATACGAGAGATAGAAAAGATCTAACGATAAGGGACGTGTTTCGCCACGAGATCGTTTAGTCCGCGCGATAGTATTACAGAGTTACTCAACATTTCTAGTGGAAGACGCTACAGGAGCAGTGTTTAGGATCACGGGTAGGTTTACTGTTGAAATTCTGAGGAAGTACATTCCAGGAAGAGTCGGGCAACATTTATATCTTGCGAAATGATCACAGTGAGAAAACCCCAGAAATCCATCCAGGAACCGGGATCAGTTGGAGGTTGCCTATCGAATGGCTTCCAGGGGCAACAAAAATTTGATATTCAATATTACATAAAAATAATGGCCGAATTTAAATATTTAAACTACTAACATACTTTATTCATTAAGAAATATATTCTTACGTGAAAGTTTGCAGGAAGAAGACAAGAATAGTAGTTATGAACTGTGTATGCAACGTAACTCACCGTAAGCAGATACCCAGACTATATTCATCCAGTATTTGAGAATGCGAACACGCAGTGACTCGCAACAAACTTCACACGTAATTTCAAACCTTTACGGCTTCTCAGCAACGATCATTTGAAAAGTCTAATGAACATGTTATCTAAGATTCATACCGTAAGAGCTTTGAGCACTGGTTCATCTTCGTTATTGTGAAATAAATCACTTTTACTGAAAGCTCTTTGCTTTCCGTATTTTCAGAGTAGTATGCAACAGCCCCTGACGCCACCCACAAAATGATGAAAGGAACGAAGCTCAAGACTTACTACATTTTCGCTATTGAGGCACTAAAACAGTCGTATCAGGCATGACGTTTTATTTCTTCTATACTGCTATTTGTATTCCCAACACATTCTGCAGAGTCCACATGCAGGGTATCCTAAGAGAAGTGGTCAGTACTCAGAGATTCAACAGGAAAGATATCTTCAGAGATATGAGCATTTGTCCATCTTCGCTTCTATGAAACACACCTCTTCTACTGAAAACAGTGTTCATAGCTCTTAACGTGTGGATTTTAGAACCCAAGTTTACAAAAGGATTTTTTGTTTTGTTCCATACTACCTTCTCCGAAAATATGAAAAGCAAAGAGCTTTCATCAGAAGACACTTATTTCACAGTACGGAAGGTGAACCATTGCTCAAAGCTCTTACGGTATGAATCTTAAATTCCATGTTCACTAGACTTTTTGCTTCAAATGAACGTTTCTGACATATCCGTGAATATTGCCCATTCCACCAGGGACATCCCGAACAGCACAGAATGTATCTGCCAAATTATATCATTATCGACACATGGTTTGTGAAATATGACGTAAAGATTGAGATGCACAAAAAACCAGCTTTTGCTTAAAACGGAGCGCAAGTTCGATAATATACTCAATCATATTCGATAATGAGAGTGCATAGCTACTTCCAAAGAACTTTAAACATGATTTCAAATATTTTTCTTGCTTTACATGCTTAATGTCAAATATTTAACACATTAACTGATTTGTTGTGCTGGCATAAGCTGTCGCCAGCACACCGATCGGGAAAGATGTAACGTGAAGATCGATAGTAGGTACTGGATCAAGCGCGACTATTACTAGAGAGGCCACAGACAGACGGACAAGAAACTGTCCGCCAACGCCCTCTCGACAGCATGTATTTAGGCCGCCGCCGCTGACCGGAGGGCTTCACTGACTCGCACATCGAGTTTGGCGTGTGTCATTATCCCTCAGAGCGGGCTCGGTTCACGTCACAGGCTACGACAGTACATAGCGACCAGATTAGTGATTATAGCGAAACTAAAGTTTGTAGTAGCAAGATTACGGATATTGTCTGTAAAAGGACTTTTATGGAAGAACTTGTACTACAACATATGGACTCTATTCCAGTTAAGTAGATGTTTCCAGTACAAGTAAATAAAGAACCGTATTAATCCACGTGTGCATTTGTGTTATAGAAAGAGAATACTGGCCAGCAATAACAACATCCTCTCCCTTGCTTCCTTGCTATACAAGACTCTACATTTGTAAAGTAATCAGGAATTTTAAGCTGTTTTATACGAGGGAGTCCGATTCTTTAAAGAATCTCGGGTTTACTGGTTAGAGTTAATACAGAGGTTTACCGAGACTAATTCTTCCCAGGCAACACTCGCGAATGGAACAGGAAAGCGGGTGCCTCGACGGCTGGGAAGAATGAAAAAACACTTGCCGTTGCTGCTCAGCCCGTAGCCGTTTCACCGCGTCCTCGTCCCTTCGGTGGAGGCGGCGCGTGGGCGCGACCTGACCTCCGGAAGAGAGAGATCGATGAGGCGCGGCCGGGCCACGCCGGGACACCTGTTGGCGCTGTTTGCCGAGCCCAGCAACACGTGGCCAGCCCGGCCGCGCTCTGCTCGTAACAGGCTAATGATGTAACTGTGATTTAATCGGTTTATTATCCCGGTTACCTTTGTTTATGTGGAAATACCCTTACAGAAAGTGAAGAGAACAGTCATATACAATCATTATAACGCCGAAGGATTCGGTTTTTGTCGTACGCTCCTACAGGTAAATGATGTAGCTGTCGCCGACGAGTGACCAGTCCAGCGATGGTGTTGCTGCGCCGTATGCTTTGAATCCACGGGTCCCTTCTGCCGACTACTTAGAAGATACCAGTAAACACCCAATTGTTTGAAGAAGCGGACTCCCTTCTATCAGAAAGCTTCAAACGTCTGATTACTTTACAAATGAGTTAATTTGTTAAACTTTTGACGTAAAACATTCAAGCGAGAAAACGGTTAGAAAAGGTTTGAAATTATGATTGAACTTCCTTGGAAGTCGCCAATTGCTACCACTATGAAAAACTACCTGAGTATACTATGGGTAATTTGCGCTGCATTTTAAGCAGAAGCAAGTTGTTAGGTATCTTCAACGTTTATGACATCATATCTGCTGAGCTACTGGTTGCGCAGTAATATAATTTTGCAGGTGTATACAGTGATACGTGTAGATTGTGTCTGTAGAGTGTTTCGCTAATATAGTAGTAAACAGGTAATAAATTGAAACATCATGTCTGATGCAGATGTTTTGGTGCACGAAAGGCAAAAATTTAGTAAACTGTAAACTTTTTCCTTTCATCATTTTGTAGAGGGTGTCAACTAGAAAGAATTTCTTAAGCGTTTGATATAATGTGTAAAGTTTGTTGGAAGTCATCGGTATTGTTTGTTAGAAGTCATTAAAGTAACTGCTCTAATTCTCAAATACTGGATGAATAAAGTGAGTTACGCTGCTAGAAGACACCCACAAAGTTTCTAACTGTAATACTTGTTTCACAGCGTTAAACTTTTAACATTCGATCATACCTCTTAATCAGTAGATTATGACAGCATTTAAAAAATTCTAATTCGATCACTAATTATGCGAAATATCAAAAATGATATTGCTTGGTGCCCCTGGAATCAGTTAGATAGCCACCTGTAACTTGTACCGAGTACCGTGTTCCGTGATGGTCTCTAAGTAATATAGTTCCGTTAATAACCTCCGACATTTTGTTTGGTGCAGTTGGGCCTTCAGGACGTGGTCGGGCGTAGTTTAGTTTTTTTTAGGGTTCGCCGTGTATGTAGAAAGCTGTGCTACGTGTTGTGTGGCGTGGCGGTTAGTGTCGCTCTCTGGAGTGATGCGGGTCACCTCTTATACTCCGACCACCAGCAATTATTTGTTATTTAGTATTCCTAATTTCTGGAAGTTACTCAAAATTTCTTGTGTTAATGATGTTTGTATATTGTGAAATATTCAATGTTTGAATTAACAGCAGCATTCTCCGTCCAGGAGTACTGTTGTCTTCTGACTGTAAGTTGTCGTTCGTAATAAACGTTCTCTCAGTGGTAAAGCTGTACTTCACTGACTCTCCTGCTCTCGGATTTGGACTGGAGGATGCTTGCAACGTGGTGATTTATAATGGAGACTCATACAAGCTGTTCATCACAAGTATTTGCGGAACCGTTTAAGATACCTTAATGCTGTTTCCACGCAGTTGAATTGTGAGGAAGTCGTTACTAAACGACAATTACAGAGGTTTCGGTATCGACTTTGCTTTTTCAAATGGAGTTACGGTAATTTCTGCTGCCAGTATCACAGTTCTGAATGTGACTAATTCAGCGGCGCTACATTCTTCAAAATCCGATTAGTACTTTCAGAGAAATTACGATACATAGAACTTCAGATTTATCTATTTTGCTGTCTTACATGAAAGTCCGTTTTCTTACACGTAACTGTCGCTTAATGCTAATGGTACGCACCAGATGACGCAGCTACGAGACTCTGCTTAAAAGTACAGGACAAATATGAATGCATTTATAAAACAGGGGACTGAGATACTAAATTTTTATATAACTTCACGTCATGAGTCTAACGTCAGGATACAGATCCATATCGGAATGGTGCATCAACAACAACAACAAAAAGGAACTCCTAAAAGAATATGGTAAAAAACATTGCCTTAAAATTCCATTTATATCACCAGATATTTGAAATATCCACGATCTACTGCAATAAACGGATTTAGTGGTTGGTGTAGGCAGTTGTGGACAGACTGAAGACAGTCCTTCGGTTTCATTGCACAAGCTACAACAATGCGACGTTTTAAAAACTCTTGGGTCATTGGAACTTGGGTACAGATTTCAACTTTGAGTTAACCGGAGAGAAAAAAGTCCAGTGGCATCAAATCAGGTGAATGTGCAGACCAACTGATAGCGCCCTGAAGTGCTATACAGCGACCAGCAAAGAGATGGCCAACTGTACCGACCGACCGCCGAGTTATCCCCAGCCAATAGGCGTCACTGGTTGCGAATATGGAGGGGCATTAAGGAACCTCATCGACATCGGTCTCTTTCCACAACGTTTGCATCCAGACATTGTGTTCCACGTTCCCTCCAGATGCGAATCCGTCGAGAATCATTCTCCAGATCGAATCGGGACTGATCTGTGGAAAGAACATTGGCCCACTGTTCGACGGTCCAGGTGGTATGGTGGTGATTTCACTCTGGACGTTCCCTTCTGTGAAGACGCGTCAGCACTCTGCCGAAACCTCCTATACACCGTTTGTATGATACAACACGTCCAATGGGTGCTGCGAGATCAGATGCCAGTTACAGCCAAATAACGGCCCTCTCTTTCTGATGTTACACGTGGTCGTTCCTGTTCCGGTCTTCGGGATTCATTGTCGATCTCTATAAGCTGTCGCCACGTCCGAGAAACAACAGAACGATTCATATTAAGCCATCGGGCCACATCAGTCTGCGACTGTCCTGATTCCATTCTTCCTATGGCCCTCCACTACAGAGAGTCTGGTAGGCGTATTCTCTGTGCCATACTGCAACGTCTCTGACTGTACACAACGACTGTGGATGTTGGACCACCCAGCAAACACTACCCCGTTCGACATGTGTTCTGACGTCATCTTTGGCACAATTGTCCGTTCACCGGAATGCCATCTTCAGTTCAGAGCGCGATCGTACGGACATTTGTTAACACCTTGAATAAACATACCGTGAATTAGACACAGGTCTGGAAAATAGAGGTTTGTTGTATTAATTTTAGCAGCCAGTGTACAACTTAATTTTAATTTAGCGCGTTAAGTGGTTCAAATTAGACTTAATTTGAAAATAGAGCATGTCAATACAAGCTATAAAACATGTTCAGTAAAACATGAGTAACTCACTGTTTTCGTAAACGCAACCACAAAAATATTTATGTAAACTGGAGTATCCACTACACACCGCATGGCTCGAAGTGAGCTGGATACGCGCCTACATCAGAGTACTCAGTCTTTTTCAAATTCGTCATACACTAAACAAATTTCTTGTTTCGAATCAGCATCCATATAGTCAAATTCATTGTCATCAATGAAGTTAGTAATGCCTACCTGTCATTCAGATTCACATGTTGTTGTTGTTGTTGTGGTCTTCAGTCCTGAGACTGGTTTGATGCAGCTCTCCATGCTACTCTATCCTGTGCAAGCTTCTTCATCTCCCAGTACCTACTGCAACCTACATCCTTCTGAATCTGCTTAGTGTATTCATCTCTTGGTCTCCCTCTACGATTTTTACCCTCCACGCTGCCCTCCATTACTAAATTTGTGATCCCTTGATGCCTCAAAAAATGTCCTACCAACCGATCCCTTCTTCTAGTCAAGTTGTGCCACAAACTTATCTTCTCCCCAATCCTATTCAATACCTCCTCATTAGTTACGTGATCTACCCACGTTATCTTCAGCATTCTTCTGTAGCACCACATTTCGAAAGCTTCTATTCTCTTCTTGTCCAAACTGGTTATCGTCCATGTTTCACTTCCATACATGGCTACACTCCATACAAATACTTTCAGAAACGACTTCCTGACACTTAAATCTATACTCGATGTTAACAAATTTCTCTTCTTCAGAAACGATTTCCTTGCCAGTGCCAGTCTACATTTTATATCCTCTCTACTTCGACCATCATCAGTTATTTTACTCCCTAAATAGCAAAACTCCTTTACTACTTTAAGTGTCTCATTTCCTAATCTAATCCCCTCAGCATCACCCGATTTAATTTGACTACATTCCATTATCCTCGTTTTGCTTTTGTTGATGTTCATCTTATATCCTCCTTTCAAGACATTGTCCATTCCGTTCAACTGCTCTTCCAAGTCCTTTGCTGTCTCTGACAGAATTACAATGTCATCGGCGAACCTCAAAGTTTTTACTTCTTCTCCATGAATTTTAATACCTACTCCGAATTTTTCTTTTGTTTCATTTACTGCTTGCTCAATATACAGATTGAATAACATCGGGGAGATGCTACAACCCTGTCTCACTCCTTTCCCAACCACTGCTTCCCTTTCATGCCCCTCGACTCTTATAACTGCCATCTGGTTTCGGTACAAATTGTAAATAGCCTTTCGCTCCCTGTATTTTACCCCTGCCACCTTCAGAATTTGAAAGAAAGTATTCCAGTTAACGTTGTCAAAAGCTTTCTCTAAGTCTACAACTGCTAGAAACGTAGGTTTGCCTTTTCTTAATCTTTCTTCTAAGATAAGTCGTAAGGTTAGTATTGCCTCACGTGTTCCAACATTTCTACGGAATCCAAACTGATCTTCCCCGAGGTCCGCTTCTACCAGTTTTTCCATTCGTCTGTAAAGAATTCGCGTTAGTATTTTGCAGCTGTGACTTATTAAACTGATAGTTCGGTAATTTTCACATCTGTCCACATCTGCTTTCTTTGGGATTGGAATTATTATATTCTTCTTGAAGTCTGAGGGTATTTCACCTGTCTCATACATCTTGCTCACCAGATGGTAGAGTTTTGTCAGGACTGGCTCTCCCAAGGCCGTCAGTAATTCTAATGGAATGTTGTCTACTCCCGGGGCCTTGTTTCGACTCAGGTCTTTCAGTGCTCTGTCAAACTCTTCACGCAGTATCGTATCTCCCATTTCATCTTCATCTACATCCTCTTCCATTTCCATAATATTGTCCTCAAGTACATCGCCCTTGTATAAACCCTCTATATACTCCTTCCACCTTTCTGCCTTCCCTTCTTTGCTTAGAACTGGGTTGCCATCTAAGCTCTTGATATTCATACAAGTGGTTCTCTTCTCTCCAAAGGTCTCTTTAATTTTCCTGTAGGCAGTATCTATCTTACCCCTAGTGAGACAAGCCTCTGCATCCTTACATTTGTCCTCTAGCCATCCCTGCTTAGCCATTTTGCACTTCCTGTCGATCTCATTTTTGAGACGTTTGTATTCCTTTTTGCCTGCTTCATTTACTGCATTTTTATATTTTCTCCTTTCATCAATTAAATTCAATATTTCTTCTGTTACCCAAGGATTTCTATTAGCCCTCGACTTTTTACCTACTTGATCGTCTGCTGCTTTCACTACTTCATCCCTCAGAGCTACCCATTCTTCTTCTACTGTATTTCTTTCCCCCATTCCTGTCAATTGTTCCCTTATGCTCTCCCTGAAACTCTCTACAATCTCTCGTTCTTTCAGTTTATCCAGGTCCCGTCTCATTAAATTCCCACCTTTTTGCAGTTTCTTCAGTTTCAATCTGCAGTTCATAACCAAGAGATTGTGGTCAGAATCCATATCTGCCCCTGGAAATGTCTTACAATTTAAAACCTGGTTCCTAAATCTCTGTCTTACCATTATATAATCTATCTGATACCTCCAGGATTCTTCCAGGTATACAACCTTCTTTTATTATTCTTGAACCAAGTGTTAGCTATGATTAAGTTATGCTCTGTGCAAAATTCTACAAGGCGGCTTCCTCTTTCATTTCTTCCCCCCAATCCATATTCACCTACTATGTTTCCTTCTCTCCCTTTTCCTACTGACGAATTCCAGTCACCCATGACTATTAAATTTTCGTCTCCCTTCACTACCTGAATAATTTCTTTTATCTCGTCATACATTTCATCTATTTCTTCATCATCTGCAGAGCTAGTTGGCATATAAGCTTGTACTACTGTAGTAGGCATGGGCTTTGTGTCTATCTTGGCCACAATAATGCGTTCACTATGCTGTTTGTGGTAGCTAACCCGCACCCCTATTTTTTTATTCATTATTAAACCTACTCCTGCATTACCTCTATTTGATTTTGTATTTATAACCCTGTAATCACCTGACCAAAAGTCTTGTTCCTCCTGCCACCGAACTTCACTAATTCCCACTATATCTAACTTTAACCTATCCATTTCCCTTTTTAAATTTTCTAACCTACCTGCCCGATTAAGGGATCTGACATTCCAAGCTCCAATCCGTAGAACGCCAGTTTTCTTTCTCCTGATAACGACGTCCTCTTGAGTAGTCCCCTCCCGGAGATCCGAATGGGGGACTATTTTACCTCCGGAATATTTTACCCAAGAGGACGCCATCATCATTTAATCATACAGTAAAGCTGCATGTCCTCGGGAAAAATTACGGCTGTAGTTTCCCCTTGCTTTCAGCCGTTCGCAGTACCAGCACAGCAAGGCCGTTTTAGTTAATGTTACAAGGCCAGATCAGTCAATCATCCAGACTGTTGCCCCTGCAACTACTGAAAAGGCTGCTGCCCCTCTTCAGCAACCACATGTTTGTCTGGCCTCTCAACAGATACCCCTCCGTTGTGGTTGCACCTACGGTACGGCCATCTGTATCGCTGAGGCACGCAAGCCTCCCCACCAACGGCAAGGTCCATGGTTCATGGGGGGAAGCAGATTCACATAACGAAAATTAAAGTTTTCTCTTATGATATGTACAATTTGTCTTATCAGGATCAGTTTTTTCTTCTTAATTTTCCGTTATTTTCCTTCTTCGCACTTTCTTTGATTTTCCTTCTCCCTTCTTTAATTTTTAACGCTTCTTTGTATGACATAGTTGTCAAAAATGTGGAACGTTTCTTTTCTGTGTTATATTTATACATCTCTTACTATATTTGCAACCATGAAATTTTAATAAAAATAAATCTATAGTTCTGTGAAGTTATCCGAAGTACGCAGTCATTGGATGCCATATTACCCCAGGGTACATCGGTTGACTAAATACATTAGAAAAATTAATTATCAAAAGCAATCTATTAAATGCTGATTCTCGGGATGTAGAAACGTGTTAAGTGTATCCTGTCATAAATTCATTTTTAATAATTACCTCCTGAAATTCACAGCAGAAAAATTCCAACAAACGATGGCAAAACATCTAACATTTCCATCTAACCCAGTGGCATTCTGCCGAATAAATTCAGTCAACACCAGTAGAGCGTAGTAGCCTTCAGGAGCTTACAATTATCTACTTCACAGTGATCGACCCCTGGCTTTGAGCTCATATTCTGGTCACATTGCGTGAGGAACATTGATCTGTTATATCTCGCTGTAGTCGTGGGAATGTCTACTTTTATTTGAAAGATGAATATTACATTTTAGTTGAAAATCGGGCGGCAGACGCGGTAATATTTAAGACAAAAAGTGCTTTTTCGAGTATTTTTGGCCAAGTGTCAAATTTGAGGAGTCATACAAGTCAGACCGCAATTGGGAGAAAACTTTCCTTTGCACAGTTTAAAGATACAAGCTGCTCAACTTCTAGACTAATTGTCGTGGCTTTCCAATCAGCCGTTTTGTCCTAGTAACGGTGGGTCTGAATTGCTGAAATTCGCCTAATGTTGAGACATATTAACGAGGGTAAAAGCGTAAATGCAAGCTCCGTTGTGGCCTTTTACATCTGTTATGTTTTTATGCACGTAAATCTACATAAAGGACTAATGTCACACTTTGCTTTAGTGTTTATATGCGTCGCGTGCACGCGTCGGACCTCTGAACAGTGTTTCCACTTCACTGTTCATTTTTGCTGTGTTTACATCGCGGCTACCCGTCAGGTAGGGAAGAATCGTGCTCCCATTCGATGTTTATTCATTTGAGACAGTGCTCGTAACTTAATTAGTTGCCTTGTACTTGTGTGAAATCATGCATCATTTAAGGAGCTGTGAAAAGTCTATGGTGATCAGGCCGAAAGAGAACAGGACCCGAGCAGTTCCGTACCACAGCCAGTAAAGAGAGCGTATGAATGTCTTGGTATTACTGAAAGTACAGTGAAGCGAAGTTCGTAAGAATATAGACAAACTTAATGCCTTGCATCTCTAAAAATAAGAGTTCTGGAAGATGACAGAAGTTTTTAGTGGACGAGTTTGCACACGGAGTCATGAGAAGAAAATTCACGACTTCTATGTGGAAAAGCAGTTTCCAACAGTGTCAGCCGTGTTGTAAAAGTTGAAGACTGAAGAGGAATATTTTCCTAATATGAACGAAAAAACCCTTTGGCGTGCTATTCGAAAATTGGACTTCGGATGCAAAAAAGTTCAACAGAAGACGTGTGCTGATGGAAAATAAGAAAAAGTTACGCCTTTTGCGGTAAATAAGACACTTGCGCAACATTGGATGGACTATTTATTACACTGATGGTGTGGTGAAAATCATTCCAGAAAGTTTGTCTGACAGGAGCGAAAAATTCCTTATGCATCTGTTGTCACAGAGGAAGTGTTCAAGAGTGTATTGGCTGGAAAGGAGGAATTCAAGCATCGTCCGGTTCTGGAAAAAGGATTATAGTGTGCTACACGGGAACAAAGATGAATTCGTACAAAATGGTAGCTTACGTTTTATTGGCAAAAAGGAGGTGCAGATTATCATTCTGAAATGAATGCCAGACATTGCGAAGAGTGGTTTTGAAGCGTTCTCGAAAAAGTACCAAACAGATCTGCGATTGTTTAGGATCAGGCTCCATATCTCACAATGATAAATCCAGTGTCACTAAATCAATCTACGAAATGGAGAAAGGATTCTATTGTTGAATGGATGTAAGCAATAATGTAGAGCTTCCATCTAACGCCATATCATATGCGGAATTTACCGAAGCTGGCCTTACTGGAATACGCGCACTTCTGAGCGCTGGAATACCTTTTGGAAAGCATATTGCGATCAGTGGACTAGGAAATTAAACTTCTGTGGTTGCCTGCAGCGCACTACGAATTGATCGCCATTAAAATTATTTGGACATCTGTCAAGAACAAGATAGCAAAGAAGGACAAGAATTTTAAAATAAACGATACTTCACACTTGGGTCGCTCCGCTCTGGAAAGTGTTCTCCAAAGTATTTAGAGGAATTGTGTGAGTCATGTAAACAAACTTGAAAATAGTTACGCACAAGCAGCCCACTGTCTTGACATAGCAATACAACCGTTGCTGATCCACGTAGACGAGTGCAGTAGCAGCAGCGAGACCCCAGCCAGCAGCCAAAGTGATTACGGTAGGTTTTATTTCAGTCATCATTCTTTACTGCAGAATTTATTCGAACTTACCGACTTTTCCATTTACTGTAGATATGTGCTGGACAAATGTTCATTTACTGTGAGTTGCTTCCATATCGAACATTTATTTGCAATTTTCCATATTATTTCCCTCTGCTCGCAACAGAAACTGAACGCGGTTATGCTGTACTGGAAGTTGCCGCTCTTCGCTGATGAACAGGCGCTTATGGCGCATTACAACGGTGGTGGTGCGCTGGTGTGACAACGACGCTCCACGGCAACCTCGCATATATTGCAGCTACTAACGCAATGGCTTTACAAATTCTTAACTGAAAAACACGAGAAGTGTTCATTAGTAAAGACACTCGATGTAAGCAATGAATGTTCAAATTTAACACCAATGTGTTGTCCGTCGCAATAGCTGCAACGGTAAGATTAATCGCAGCGTTGTACGTTTGACATTATAGCCATGATGATCAGAAAATAAGTAAAATCCGGCTGTAAATAGAACAAGCTTGTATCTTTAAACCGTGCAAAGGAAATTTTTCTTCTAGTTACGGTCAGATTCTTATGCGTCCTTAAAGTTGACACTCACCGAAAAAAGCTATAAAAAACACGGTTTCTCTTAAATATTATCGCGTTTGCCATCCCCATTTTAACTACAATGTAATAGCCATACACTATATAAAACTAGACATTTCCACGATTCCGGAAACATATCGATGTGACCAGAATATGAGCTCAAAGTAAAGGGTCAATCATTATGAATTGGATACTAGCTTAGAAAGTGGCAAGACGCAGACATGTGCTATGTTACCAGCTACGTCAAATTCCCCCAGCCTCCTCTGCTTACATTGTTTTATGTGCCTACTTATTCCCCTGAACAGACAGGATGACAAATATTGAACTATATGAAAAAAAGTAAATCAGTTGCAAACTACGGCGTGCACACACTTTATTCAACATGTAAACGTTACTACAGATATTCAGATTTAGGTTATGACATGTTCGATATATTTGCCATCATCGTCGATCATGTGGCGCAGACGAATAAATTCCGCATGACCCATTCAAGTGTCGGAACATTGATGCTGTCGATGACCTCCTGAATGGCTGTTTTCACCTCAACAATGGTTTTGGCGTTATTGCTGTACAACTTGTCCTTAATATAGCCCCACAAAAAAAGGCGCATTTGTTCAGATCCGGAGAATATGGCAGCCAATCGAGGCCCATGCAAGTGGCCTCTGGGTACCCCAGAGCCAGAATGCGGTCCCCAGAGAGCTCCTCCAGGACATCAAATACTCTCCTGCTTCGATGGGGTCGAACTCCGTCTTGCATGAACGACGTCTTGTCGAAATCAGGGACACTTTGGATAATGGGGATGAAATCATCTTCCAGAACATTCATGTACCGTTCGGTACTCACCCTGCCATCAAGGAATATCGCATCGATTATTCCGTGGCTGAACACTGCACGCCACAGAGTCACCTGTTGAGGGTGAAGAGACTTCTCGATGGCGAAATGAAGATTCGCAGTCCCACAAATACGCCATTTTTTCTTATTGACGATCCCATCCAAGGAAGAGGGCTTCGTCGTAAAACCAAACCTTGCATTCGCATACTATTTCCCATCATGCGCCGCGGCCAACTGTGCAGTCTGTACGTTCCAACGCAAACCGTTCCGAAGTTATGACAGTTTAGTTTCACATAGTTCAATACTTGTCATCATGTATTTTCTCAAACTAAGGTAGCACAATCATTGTGGAGGTGAGGGATTCACATCTCATATGGTCTAACGGACTTTGATGTTCTTTGGTTTCCCTGATACATTTAAAGTGACTGCCAGGTTGGATCCTTTGCAGATCCCTCGGCCGATATCCTCCATCGTCCAATCCGTGCTCGTGCTCAATCTGCAATCACCTCGTCATCGTCGGGAACATATAACTCATATCTTCATCGCTCCCTTCATCTAAGTCTAAATCTACTTACATACTCCACACTCCACCATATGGTGCGTAGCGAAGGGTACCCTGTACCACTACTAGTTCCTTGCTTTCCTGTTCCATTGTCAAATGGATGGAGAGAAGAACGACTGTCTAGATGCTTCCATAAGAGCCCTAATTTAACGTACCTTATCTTCGTGGTCATTACGCGAAATGGATGATACCGGCAACAGAATCGTTCTGCAGTCACTTCAAATTCCGGTTCTCTAAATTTTCTCAATAGTATTCCTCGGAAAAAACGTCATCTTCCTTACAGGGATTCCCATCTGTGTTTCCGACGCATCTTCGTAACACATGTGTGTTGTTCGAACCTACCGTAACAAATCTAGCAGCCATCTCAGAATTACTTCAATGTCTTCCTTTAATCCGACTTGGTGCATATTCCAACACTCGAGCACTACACAAGAACAGGTCGCACTAGCGCCCGATATGCGTCTCCTGCAAAAACAAACCCTACTTTCCTAAAATTCTCCCAATGAAATGAAGTTGATAATTCACCTTTCCTACCAGAATCCTTACATGCTCGTTCCGTTTGGTATCGCTTTGCAACTTTATGCACAGATATCTAAACGATGTGACTGAGCAAAGCAGGACACTACTAACACTGTGTCCGAACATTGTGGCTTTGTTTTTCCTACTCATTTACATTAACATACATTCTTCTACGTTTTGATCCACTTGCCTTCCATCACACGAATTAAAAATTTTGTCTAAGTCGTCTATGTCATCGTACTGGCACTCATCTTCGACACCTTCGAGTGCAGTACAGCATCATCAGCAAAGAACCGCAGATGGTTCTCCATCCTACCTGCCAGATCATTTATGTGCGTAATAAATAATTGCAGTTCTGTTATCCTTTCCTGTGGCGCTTTTGACAATACCCATGTCTCTGATAAACACTCGCCGTCGGAGACAACATACTAGGTTCTATTGCTTGAGAAGTCCTGAGCCACTCACACATCTGCTATTCGTTAGCAGTCCGCAGTAGAGCACAGTGTCAGTTGCTTTTCGAAAATCTAGGAATATGGGATCTTGCTGTTGCCCTTCATCTATAGTTTGCAGTATATCACGTGAGAAAAGGACATGCTGAACAAACTTGGCAATGTTACTCGCATAAGCGTCTGGTTGTTCCTGTTCTGAAACAGCAGCTGCTGTCGGTGGGACCAGCGCGTTTTGCAGCAGCGGCGGGAGAACTCCGGCCAACCGAACGCTGTCGGATGATGGGACTCTTCTAACAGAAGTAGGGGGAGGGGCTCGTAGAGCTCCTAATGGCGCGGCCGTCCCACGGGAAGCAAAGCCGCTGGACGCTGCGCCCTCACACCAGCAAGAGGGAGAGGGAAAGCTGCGCCTTTATAGTGTCCACTTGCCAAAGCTCTCCCCAAATGCGCTGCAACAGGACCTCTCCTTTTCCCATCCTGACCACGTACATCGGGTTTGCCGTGCGGCAATGTCGCCAAATGAAAAAAATTAAAAGTTTCCATTACTTTTTAGAATATACACTGAAGCGCCAAGGAAACTGTCATACGCATGCTTATTCAAATACAGAGGTACGTAAACATGCAGGATATGGCGCTGAGGTCGGCAACACTTACATAAGATAACAATTGTCTGGCGCAATTGTTACATCGTTTACTGCTGCTACAATGGCAGATTATCAAGATTTAAGTGAGTCTGAACGTAGTGTTATAGTCAACGCACCAGCAATGGTACACAGCATCTACGAGGAAGCGATGAAGTGGGGATTTTCCCGTACGACCGTTTCACAAGTGTACCGTGAATATCAGGAGACTGATAAAACATCAAAACCCCGACTTCGGGCTGCGGCCGAAAAAAGATCTTGCAAGGACGGGACCAACGACGACTGAAGAGAATCGTTAAACTTGACAGAAATCCAACCCTTCCTCAAATTGCTGCAGATTTCAATGCTGGGCCATCAACAATTGTCAGCGTGCGAACCATTCAACGAAACATCATCGATATGGGCTTTCAGAGCCGAAGGCCCACTCCTGTACCCTTGAGGACCGCACGACACAAATCTTTACGCCTGGCCTGGAGCCGTCAACATTGGCATTGGACTGTTGATGACTGGAAACATGTTGCCTGGTCGGACGAGTCTCGTTTCAAATAGCCTGGAGTGGAAAGACGTCTACGGACGTGGAGACAACCTTACGAATCCATGGACCCTGCATGTCAGCAGGGGACTGTTCAAGCTGGTGAAGGCTCTGTAGTGGTATGGGAAGTGTGCAGTTGGGATGATATGGGACCCATGATACTCCTACATACGACTCTGACAAGTCAGACGTAAGGATCTTGTCTGATCATCTGTATCCACTCATGTCCATTTTGCATTCCGAAGGATTTGGGCAATCCAAGCAGGGCAATGCGACACTCCACACGTCTAGAATTTCTACAGAGTGGCTCCAGGAACACACATCTGAGTTTAAACACTTCCGCTGGCCACAAAACTCCCCAGACATGAACATTATTGAGCATCCAGAATGAGATTTTCACTCTGCAGCGGAGTGTGCGCTGATATGAAACTTCCTGGCAGATTAAAATTGTGTGCCCGACCGAGACTCGAACTCGGGACCTTTGCCTTTCGCGGGCAAGTGCTCTACCGTCTGAGCTACAGAAGCACGACTCGCGTCCCGTCCTCACAGCTTTACTTCTGCCAGTATCTCGTCTCTTACCTTCCAAACTTTACAGAAGCTCTCCTGCGAACCTGCAGAACTAGCACTCCTGAAAGAAAGGAGTGCTAGTTCTGCAGGTTCGATGGAGAGCTTCTGTAAAGTTTGGAAGGTAGGACACGAGATACTGGCAGAAGTAAAGCTGTGAGGACCGGGCGTGAGTCGTGCTTCGGTAGCTCAGATGGTAGAGCACTTGCCCGCGAAAGGCAAAGGTCCCGAGTTCGAGTCTCGGTCGGGCACACAGTTTTAATCTGCCAGGAAGTTTCATTATTGAGCATACCTGGAATGCCTTGCAACATGCTGTTCAGAAGAGATCTCTATCCCCTCGTAGTCCTACGGATTTATGGACAGCCCTGCAGAATTCATGGTTTCAGTTCCCTGCAGCACTACTTCAGACGTTAGTCGAGACTATGCCACGTCGTGCTGCGGCACTTCTGCTTGCTCGCGGGGCCCCTACTTGATATTAGGCAGGTGTACCGTTTTCTTTGCTGTTACTGAAGGAGTTTTGTTTCACTGCAGAAATGGGCACGCTCTTCCAGAAAAAGTCACTCCATGTACATTTTATTCGTAACGTGATAAATCTCACAAATGCGATCCTATACGCAGAGTGGTGAATGTCATGGAAAGCACTGGAGGTGACATCGGTCATCGACTGTTGAATGCTATGCTATACGGTTTTCTCCGTCCTTATTTTACTCAGTCCGAGTAGAGTATCTGGAAGCCGATAATATGAAGATACTGCAAGTTAACAGCAATCACAAGGTGCGAATTGAACGATCGTATTATCAACAGTGCCATTCTGTCAGATCTCCATACAAAAATACTACATGCACAACTCCAAAGAGAGCATTTATTTGGTATGTTTTTCGAAAATTTGTGTTTACTGTTCAATATTATTGTATTGTCTTTGAGTCAATAACTGCACAAGATAACCATCTGGTGCTTCTCACAGTTTCTACACAACATTTATCATTTATTAATTATGAAAATTGGATATATTAACTGGCTCTTGTATGTTTCACTTGATACTGTGAATTCCCGTTGTTGCTCGTATGTATGTGAAAAATACAACTAACTATCGGATATTTATTGAGAGAAGTTCCCACAAAGTACATATGTAACTTCTGCTTCTCTTCTTTACCATCTACAATAATACGCTTTCCCTCTGGAATAACATTCCCATTTGCTATATTTTATTCTTCCAGCATAACGTCAGTCCTATGATGCTATACAACCAGTGCAACTGACCTTCCATCTTAACCTCACACGCTATACACGCACTTAAAATGCCGGCCGCTGTGGCTGAGCGGTTGTAGGTGCTTCAGTCTGGAGCCGCGCAACCACTACGATCGCAGGTTTGAATCCTGCCTTGGGCATGGATGTGTGTGGTGTCCTTAGGTTCGTTAGGTTTAAGTAGTTCTAAGTTCTAGGGGACTGATGACCTCAGATTTTAAGTCCCATAGTGCTCAGAGCCACTCCACACACTTAAAAACAACTAACCTTCGATGTTCGGTGTACGCACTGCATTGCTCCACAGCAAAGGTCGTTGGCGCAACAGAACTGTGTTTAGATAAGGTAGCAATATTTTGCTGTCTTCATTTGCCTTTCAACGTTGTAGCTTCTGCAGAGAATCTGGCAGTGTCGGTACAAAGCTTGCTATCGCTACATTTGTCCGCACTGCAGCACTACATCTGAAAACAACATAGAAGTTACAGAGGTGGATCTGCCAGAAGTACCTCTATAGGTTATTTAACAAGATAGTGACACAAGGCTTCTCTATTACCAGCCAAACGCAGTAACAGAATGCTTTTTGTTATACAGTCGTTTGCAAACGCACAGACTTCTATTAAACATCAAGAATTAGCGTTATTGATGCATTAGAAATTTTCTAGCATACACAGCATGTACTGCCGCATTTCGACACTGCTGCTGCTGCTGCTTCTCCTCGACAAGCGAACTCGGATTCACGATACGTACTTACGAAGCAGTCTGCGTAGGCCGCCACGCTGGCAGTTGTGCTGCGCGGGTTGCGAGAGTAAGAGGCGCGGGCAACAGGGGATCTTTCTTGTTTGTTCAGACGTGGTATTTTCTGAGCCAACACCGCTGCGACCAGAATCAACATTTCTCCTAACGGCCTACTAAAACTCGTGTTCGCTACGGCTGAGTGATGTATTCACTGAGCGTTTATAATAACATACGACCATGAGCCGTGTCAGCAACGGTGGCGCCGCTGTTTTGAATAAGCCCCAATTGTGCCTCACTGCACTGAATAGGTTTCATCACATGCGTTTCTTTTGCTGACGCATTGCTTTTATTAAGTGATTATTTTCGTTCTTAAAAGTGAGTGTCCTGATTTTAAAAGTAATAATAAATGATATAAGTTTTATGTTAAACTACCGGCGGTCTCTTGTCTGTAGAAATATCTATCTTCCTAAAGGCTCGGTGGTGCACATCTTTTCCTTTCTTGTGCTGATCCCTAGGTAATTAATACAATCAACATGAAATGTTTTGCACGTTCTTGTCTTTCCTTTCCATTTTTCCCTCTACTACTCATTGCAACACCAACTAACTCTTGATGATATTGTGCGTATATGGTACATACCTGTCCCTATTTCTGATAAAGTTCTTCACTGTTGGCTTTTTCCGTCGTCTTTTCTTTTTATCACTTTTTCATTTCATACTTTATGTGTCCATTTAATTTTTTAAATTTATCTATAATGACACCAAATATTCCCAGCTTCTTCTTTCCCGGATTTGTGATGGTTCATCTTTCTTTCCATCCAATGCCGTGCTCCGGAGGTACTCTTTAAAAACTTCTCCCTCAACTTCATATAAATGTCTGATATCAGTTTTTTTTACTTATTCTAGCCAGAAACAAATAAAGTACATAGTAATTACCATTGGTTCAAATGGCTCTGAGCACTATGCGACTTTACTTCTGAGGTCATCAGTCGCCTAGAACTTAGAACTAATTAAACCTAACTAACCTAAGGACATCACACACATCCATGCCCGAGGCAGGATTCGAACCTGCGACCGTAGCGGTCGCTCGGCTCCAGACTGTAGCGCCTAGAACCGCACGGCCACTCCGGCCGGCAGTAATTACCATTGAAAGAAATGAAAGAAAGAATTATCAAGTTACACTACTATTGACCAAACTTAAGTAACTTAAGTTGTACTAGATGTCACGAGCAGAAGCTCTTCTTCTACGCAAGATGCAGTGCATAGTTGAGGCTGAAGATTACCCATCGATGTTCCAACTCCAGACGAAGAAGCCTGAAAGACCGCACGATTCAATTCTGTCATCAGATGAGAGGGTTATCGAAAGGAGAGGCCGGCTACAGTTATTTCCGAATCAAGAAATCCACATTTGTTTTCTAGCCGTAACCGCTGTTCTTTGCAAGACTAAAGTGATACAGGGCGAACTTCTGGATCTCAACCTCGGGGCTGCTGGAAAATGCCCGTATAGTAGATGGTTTTCCTGATGAGCCTGATGTGTTCTCTCAGCACTGGAGGATACTTAATGAGGAATATCTGGTTGCGCTATGCCTGCTGGTACAGTAGTGGCGTAGGTTTCAAACAACCAATAATGAGTCTACACTTTTCCTTTAGCGCCTTGCCAAGCATGTTTCGTGGGTAGATTTGTATCAGGCTGGCCATGTTAGTCGTACCAATGCTGCACTAATCAACGTATCTAGTGACCTGAAGTATGCCACTGGTAACCGTGAGGCCATGATACTGACACTGATACAATTCAGCGAAGCAATGGATATCAACTTTGACCTAATGCCTAGACAAAAGCTACAACTAAAATTTCGAAATTCCCAGGTTTGTCTGAAGAGTGCTGTACATTTTCGGCACCATGTAACCGAAAATCAAACATAATATTTACTTGATCATTTAAAAAACATGTTTTGAAATTGTTTCAGAATGTAAAATGAAAACGTCATCTCAATTAAACGAATGTTTTACGTTAATCGCCCTACAAAGATGAATCAACGTACTACTGCTTAATGATTAAAATTTTCAAACAAAATGAAGTTGTCGCTATATTTTGTGCCCCAAAATATGTTTTTTGCTTTGTAGCCACTTTGAAAGTACTTCTTTGCAATTTGCAGTGACACAACTCAAAATAAACGCTGTTCTAATTAGGTCGCCAGATTAAGACTGACATCCAAAATACGCTACAAGATTGCACCCTAAATAATCAAACGAAAATATATGTTTGAAACTAACCAGCTTATTACATTTCTTGGTTGATATAACCTTCAGAAGATAATTTGCTACCTATGCTATTTTTGATGATTATAATCATTTTAATATGTATTTTGTACTACAAATTTTGTTTTCTGTAGTTCTAAGTTGCTAAACGAAAACTGATTTGCTGTGTGACGTATTTGCAATCTTCATGAGATTTACATTTTTTGTCACTGCAAAGAGCTCCATTTTATAATGAAACTTACTTCTTGTGTTTCTGATTATTCATAGGATATATAATTTTGTTGTTTATTCAAGTTCTACAGAGATATCATAGGTATTCTATTAAGTGCACTGATGTTATCTGCAACAAAATATGAAAAATGATAAAACTAAGACTTCTGTGACAACGTGAGACAGTAAGCAATAACATGTTACAAGAGATAGTTACTGAAAAGTCACAAGTGGTTCAGTATTGGTGTGCCGCAAAGGCTCTACAAAAATTAATTTCCATTATATGATAAATCTAATCTTTTACTGAATTCACACAGATGAAAACAAATTACATTTCTAACTATGTTTTTGGGGGCTTTAATTAAATGTAATCCTTCATCATATACCTACAAGCTAATTAAGAGACGCAATGTTTTTGAAGGCAGATAATTTCCTTTACAAAACATGTTCCTGCATTGTCTAAACTGTTTTGAATATTCTTCACAAAACATAGCAACATTACCGGCAGTTCCGACGGTAATCTGTTTGTTTCCGCTTGCAGAGGTCAGCTACCAGCAGTGGCGGAACTGAACTACCTGGACAAAGTGAAGTGGCTGGAGATGTACGGCGTAGACTTGCATCCTGTGCTGGTAAGTAACTTTTCCCCATATTAAACACCGTTCTCGGGCAAACAAAATGGCAGCCTTCTTACAGCATTTGAATACAGCCTTCCAGTCTACAACAAACAGCTGCTTTCTCTAATATCTCACTGACAGAATTATTTCTTAGAAGCCTCCCTTGCTGTTCCCTAACACCATCTTTCCCCATATTAAAACCCACCCATCTACTCACTCACACACACGTTTCTTGGGGAATGGTAGCCCATTCTTCGCGGAGTTCTGCATTGAGGACAGGTATCGATGTCGGTCGGTGAGGCCTCGTACAAAGTCGGCGTTCCGAATCGTCCCAAAGATGTTCTGTATGATTCAGGTCAGGACTCTGTGCAGGCCAGTCCATTACAGGGATGTTATTGTCCTGTAACCACTGCGCCACAGGCCGTGCATTATGAACAGCTGTTCGATCGTGTTGAAAGATGCAGTCGCCATCCCCGAATTGCTCTTCGACAGTGGGAAGCAAGAAGGTGCTTAAAACATCAATTTAGGCCTGTACTGTGATAGTGCCACGCAAAACAACAAGGGGTGCAAGCCCCCTCCATGAAAAACACGACCACACCATAACACGACAGCCTCGGAATTTTACTGTTGGCACTGCACACGCTGGCAGATGACGTTTACTGGACATTCGCCATACCCGCACCCTGACATCGGGTCGCCACATTGTGTACCGTGATTCGTCACTCTACACAACGTTTTTCCACCTTAGAGTCGTCCAATGTTTACGCTCCTTACACCAAGCGAGGCGTCGTTTGCCATTTACGGGCGTGATGTGTGGCTTATGAGCAGCTGGTCGACCATGAAATCCAAGTATTCTCACCTCCTGCCTAACTCTTATAGTACTTGCAGTGGATACTGATGCAGTTTGGAATTCCTGTGTGATGGTCTGGATAGATGTCTGCCTATTACATATTACGACCATCTTCAACTGTCGGCGGTCTCTGTCAGTCAAGTGACACCCAATCACCTGACCACGTTCGAAGCCCGTGAGTTCTGCGAAGCGATCCATTCTGCTCTCTCACGATGTTAATGACTGCTGAGGTCGCTGATATGGAGTACCTGGCAGTAGGTAGCAGCACAATGCGCTTAATACAAAAAACGTATGTTTTCGGGCGTGTCCGGATACTTTTGATAACATAGTGTATAGCTTGCATTGTTGCAAGATGTGAACTATAAGAGTAGCATCTACTATAAACACAAAACAAAGCGACATTTAACGTTTTGAACGTTATTCAGTGATAGAGAAATAGTCAAATCTCCGGTGATAAATTTCCTCTCTTGGCCAGTTTAGCTAATTGTACGTACATGGAGGGAATGATCAGAGAAGTACCTAGCAGCAGTCTATATCATGGAGCTTGTAGCAATGTGTGTCCTGGTCAAACCGTTCTGTAGGGGGGCACATACATGTGACTGACAAGCTTGAATTCCTTGTCTCACCAACAGAATTATTTCTTAGCAACTTGCCTTACTGTGCCCTCTCACCCTCTCTCCCCACAATAAGAACACACACACAAAATTCCATGTTCCTTCGAGTCATCAGTTTGTCACCTGCCTTTGACATGGGCGTTGTAGTACCCTCGTTTCTGTAGAGCAACAAGGAACCTTGGATTGGGTCCATTTGACTTAACACATCCTATCGCAAGGTGTCCAAAGTATTACGTTTAGGCGGGGTATGTCTGCTTAGGACAGTATTGTCTGGTGAAACAGCTCTCTTTCCACGTGTCTCCGTCTGGGTAGAGTTTCCTCGAATACACAGAAACCCCCGAAAAAGTAACTTAAAGTGTCGGTCATTGGCCTGCAGTGTAGCGCTAGATCATCCTGTGAGGGGCCTTTTATACGACGCACTTGTGTTTAGAAACTGATAGCAGAATTAAAGATCACAGAGATTAATATTTAGATACCTACCACCTTCGACTTTTACTTGCCTTCATTCTACTAATCTACACCTCCCTTTCCCCTCGTCTTTCCCACATCCCTACCTCCAAAAAATAAGATCCCTAGACAGATACCATTAGATCTAGCCGGCTGCCAGCTGTAAAGTACCAGCTTAAACGTATATTTCCATCGAATGTACGATGTCTGTTTAAGAAGTTAAGGTATTTTTGTAATTTAGCATGTCGTTATAGCCCAATTAGCGTGATTTTCTAGTTGTTCTGTTGGTAACCATGTCTGAAAACTGTTTTACAGTATTAGCCATATCGCATATTTATTCTGCTGAGCCGGCCGGAGTGGCCGTGCGGTTCTAGGCGCTACAGTCTGGAGCCGAGCGACCGTTACGGTCGCAGGTTCGAATCTTGCCTCGGGCATGGATGTGTGTTATGTCCTTAGGTTAGTTAGGTTTAATTAGTTCTAAGTTCTAGGCGACTAATGACCTCAGAAGTTAAGTCGCATAGTGCTCAGAGCCATTTGAACCATTTGAGCCATATTCCGCTGACAGCTGTCAAAAAGGGTACATGTTTTATTGTAGCATAAGCGATTCTTTATTTTGTATAAAAATGGATTAGAGAATTTGCATGAAATGTTGTTTTAAGAATAGAATGAAGTGCAGGAAAGTTTTAGAAATGTTAAATACTGCTATTATGAGTAAATCAATCTGCTTCGAAGAAGGAGGTGAAAACGTTAAGAATGACGAGTGCCCTAGCACATCATCAACCAATGAAAAAGTGAAAGATGCTATTATGAAAGATCCTCGAATCCCCTTTAGAGAAGTCGCTGATGATGCTGGCGTATCAGTTGGCACATGGAATTTTTTGGGTATGAAACGTGTGACGGCAAAATTTGTTCAAAAATTGTTGATTTCTAGCAAAACCAGTAGCGAGTGCAAATCGCTCAAGAGTCACTAGAGGAAGTCAAGAACGAAAACAAGAACTGCTGAAACGTGTCATAACAGCTGATGGAAGTCGATATGACGTGTAGATATGACGTGTAGATTAAGGTTCAGTCGTGTCATGGAAGCATTCCGCATCGCCAAGGCCAGAAGAAGCTCCACAAGGCCGCTCGAATGTGAAAGTTACGCAAACTGTGTCATTAGGTTTTGTCCGTGTAATGCACCATGAGTTCTTCCCATAAGGTCGAAAGGTCAATGAGGAGTGGTACTTAAAATTTCAATGCTGTCTGCATGGAGAATTCGAAAAAATCCCGGATTTGTGGCGAAACGCTTCTTAGCTTTTGCACCGCTTTGTATGTTATTGCTTGTTCGTGAATCTTTGCCGAAAAACAATATTGTAATGATACCTCGACTTCCATATTCGGCAGATATGGTTCAATTCGACTTTTTTCTGTTCGCGAAAGTAAAGAAAACTTTACACAGGCGTCGTCTGACAATCAGAGGTGAGATTAAAAACGCACTGCTGAGAAAGCTAGGAGCTTTCGCAAAGGTAATATTCCAGAGCAGTTTCGGAGATTGGAAAAAGCTCTGGCATAAGTGTATAATACATAATAGGGATTATTTTGAAGGGAATAGCGTTCATGTAGACGAATAAACAAATAAATTGCAGAAACTTCTTAGACTCACCTTGTATAGATATAGTAAAGCCACTAGTTTGCGTCTGACACTTCCTTGAAACAAGAGTGTGATAATAGCAAATTCAAATTACGTCCCCTTCTGATTTTGTAGCGTTTCGCTATATTGTGGAAACCCGTGTGTATCTGTAAACCCCTCGAAGATTTGATAGGATTCAAATGGTTCAAATGGCTCTGAGCACTATGGAACTTAACATCTGTGGTCATCAGTCCCCTAGATCTTAGAACTACTTAAACCTAACTAACCTAAGGACATCACACACATCCATGCCCGAAGCAGGATTCTAACCTGCGACCGTAGCGGTCGCGCGGTTGCAGACTGAAGGGCCTAGAACCGCACGGCCACACCGGCCGGCATTTGATAGGACACGCGACGCAAAGCGTCCATATCCGAATGTATATAGGGTATATTTTTTCCTCCCTCTGAACCGCTGGGCCCGTGCCGGCGAGAACGCGTGCCGTGGTCGGTGTGGCCTGGCGTGGCGTGGTGTGGCGTGGGCGTTCCTTACGGCCCGCACGCGGCAGGCTTCCTCATCAGGCATCAGCCGACCAGCGCCCTTCGCTCAAAGGAGCTGAGCTGCCTCTTAGCTCTCCTGGCCTTTGCGAGGTTAGTTCCGAGCGGTCCTCCTGCAGATCAAATGGAGCCGCCAAGTGCCGGCGGCGGGGAAGGGAGGGCAGGGGAATCCAAGGAGCACGAGGGGCAGCGAGAGCTGGGCCACGTAAACCGACTCGACTGGCAAAGAACATCTGAGGTGCCACGCAAAGGACCGCTGAATCCCAGCGGCTGCGTGCGACCAGTCTGCTGTGGAGCCTGAGACAGTTCATAGCCACAGCGAGTCGCAACAGGACGCCCAAAGACCCTTGCAACAGAGCATACTAATGAGTAAATTCTTTTCGTCTTTTCAAATCCACGAACACTGACTGTGACAAAACTTTATAAACATAGCAAGAAATTACTAATTTGGATATCTGTGTTGAACCAAGAATTCATAACTAAATCCTGCTACAATGAAGTAAAATATGTTCATTCATTACCTTAAATCTCAATCTCCTCAAAATAGTACCTATCTTAGTAAATGTCTCATTTAATGCATCATGATAATATTCCATTTGTAATAATAATATCTTCCATCAGATCAATAAAATAATTCCTAAGAGCACAATGTTGTGCGTCCTTCCCGTTCAGTCTCATTGCCAGGACATCCCACTACAACTCCCTTCTCCTCTTCTCACGATCAACACGTAACACCTGCTTATCTTCGCACTGTGTCTGACGAGACTGTTCGACATAACAAAACAATACAAAAATTACATGCGCGTCCTAAGGCATCCAAAAACAAGAAAATTACCATTAAAATTATATATACACACACACCTTTCACTAGATGTATCGTGTGAAAGATGGACAACATATGTGAACTGTGAGGTGCATGCTTCCCTTGTGACAGCCTGTCACCTGATCCAAAACGGATCCTGCACCGTGACGTTTCACCGCGATATTTTCAATGACGGAACGTGGCGATCTAAAACCTTTCAGAGGAGCTACTCTCGAGTAGCTGCCGACTAACAAATTGCCTGATCAAAAGTCTCTCGACACGTATCACTATACATTAATAGTGGATGTATCCACCTTTGCCTTTGGAGGAATGGCAGCCTGTCCCTCCGCACGATCCAGAACCAGAGATGATGTTGGACGATAGGGTCTGGAGCGAAGTCGATGTTTCGACTCACCCCAAAGGCGTTCCATTGGGCACAGGTATGGACGTTGTGCAGATTCATTTCAGGAGTGTCATTGTCCACAAACCACTACCTCACAGGTGCTACTGTATGACAGGGTGCATTGTCATGATGATACAAACTATCATCGTCTCCAAACTCTTCTATAAGCAGTACAGAATGGTGTACAATGTGTTCGCATCCTTCTGCATTTAGCATTTTCTTAACAACAGCCTAACTACGAAGAACTCCCACCTACCGTAACACCACCTCCTCCGTAGTTCCCTGCTGGCACTACACGCAACGAGCGTTAATATTATCCAGGCATTCGCCAAATCCAAACCCTTCCATAGGACTTTTGCAGGGGCGTGATTCATCACTCCAAATCACTCGTTTCTAGTCATCCAATGTCCAGCAGCGTCGTTCTTTGGCCCAACTTCAGCACTGTTTAGCACTGACTATACACATTTGAGTCTTATGAAAAATTGCTGACCGCTGTATCACATTCTTTTTAACTCCCTACGGGCAGTCTCTGTGCTAGCTCGACCGCCGATTTGGAATGCATGAGAGTTTCCTTCCGTTGGTTTTACACTATGCTGTACAACCACCGTCCGCAACGCTCAGCGATCCCTGTCCGTGGCAGCATTTAGTTATGATTTCTTGGTTCAACACAGATATCCAAATTAGTAATTTCTTGCTATGTTTATAAAGTTTTGTGACAGTCAGTGTTCATGGATTTGAAAAGACGAAAAGAATTTACTCATTAGTATGCTCTGTTGCAAGGGTCTTGGGGCGTCCTGTTGCGACTCGCTGTGGCTATGAACTGTCTCAGACCCCACAGCAGACTGGCCGCACGCAGCCGCTGGCAATCCGCGGTCGTTTGCGTGGCACCTTTGATGTTCTTTGCCAGTCGAGTCGGTTTACGTGGCCCAGGCCTGACTGGTCTTGGTTTAGCTGTGGTTGTTCCTTAGCGTTTCCTCTTCACAGTCAAATCACGAAAAGTCGACTTGGGATAGTTTAGAAGGTTTGAAATGTTCGTGATGAATTCGTTACTCAAGCGACTTCCAATGAATCCATCTTGACGCGGTGCCCCATTGCAGACTGCTAACGAAGGACGAGCAAATGGACTAGGTGCCCAGATATGTGAGTGGCTCGAAGACTTCTTAAATAGTAAAACCCAGTATATTTTCCTCGACGGCGAGCGTTAGCAGTGACACTGCTGTCGTGAGGAGTCTGCCAGGGAAGTGTGACAGGAGGACTATTGTTTTCTATGTAGATAAATGATCTGGCGGACAAGGGTGAACTGCAATCGGTGGTTGTTTCTACATCTACATCTACATTTCTACTCCGCAAGCCACCCAACGGTGTGTGGCGGAGGGCACTTTACGTGCCACTGTCATTACCTCCCTTTCCTGTTCCAGTCGCATATGGTTCGCGGGAAGAACGACTGCCGGAAAGCCTCCATGCAAGCTCGAATCTATCTAATTTTACATTCGTGATCTCCTCGGGAGGTATAAGTAGGGGGAAGCAATATATTCGATACCTCATTCCGAAACGCACCCACTCGAAACCTGGACAGCAAGCTACACCGCGATGCAGAGCGCCTCTATTGCAGAGTCTGCCACTTGAGTTTGCTAAACATCTCCGTAACGCTATCACACTTACCAAATAACCCTGTGACGAACCGCGCCGCTCTTCTTTAGATCTTCTCTATCTCCTCTGTCAACCCGACCTGGTACGGATCCCACACTGACATGCAATACTCAAGTATAGGTTGAACGAGTGTTTTGTAAGCCACCTCCTGTGGCTGTGTTCCTGATGATGCTGTGGTGTACGGTAAGATATCGACGTTGAGTGACTGTTGAAGGATATAGGATGGTTTAGGCAAATTTTCTAGTTGGTGTGATGAATGGCAGGCAGCTTTAAATGTAGAAAAATGTAAGTTAATGCGGATGAGTAAGAAAAATAAACCCCTAATGTTAAAGCATTTTTAGTGTGCTGCTTGACACAGTCACGTCATTTAAATCTTTGGGCGTAATGTTGCAAAGCGATACGAAATGTAAGGAGCATGTAAGGATTGTGGTACGGAAGGCGAATGGTGGACTGCGGCTTGTTGTTGTTGTTGTCTTCAGTCCTGAGACTCTTTGATGCAGCTCTCCATGCTACTCTATCCTGTGCAAGTTTCATCATCTCCCAGTACCCACTGCAACCTACATGCTTCTAAATCTGTTTAGTGTATTCATCTCTTGGTCTCCCTCTACGATTTTTACCCTCCACGCTGCCCTCCAATACTAAATTGGTGATCCCTTGATGCCTCAGAACATGTCCTACCAACCGATCCCTTCTTCTAGTCAAGTTGTGCCACAAACTCCTCTCCTCCCCATTTCTATTCACTACCTCCTCACTAGTTATATGATCTACCCATCTAATCTTCAGCATTCTTCTGTAGCACCAGATTTCGAAAGCATCTGTTCTCTTCTTGTCCAAACTAGCTACCGTCCATGTTTCACTTCCATACATGGCTACACTCCATACAAATACTTTCAGAAACGACTTCCTGACACTTAAATCTATACTCGATGTTAACAAATTTCTCTTCTTCAGAAACGCTTTCCTTTCCATTGCCAGTCTACATTTTATATCCTCTCTACTTCGACCATCATCAGTTATTTTGCTCCCCAAATAGCAAAACTCCTTTACTACTTTAAGTGTCTCATTTCCTAATCTAATTCCCTCAGCATCACCCGACTTAATTCGACTACATTCCATTATCCTCGTTTTGCTTTTGTTGATGTTCATCTTATATCCTCCTTTGAAGACACTGTCCATTCCGTTCAACTGCTCTTCCAAGTCCTTTGCTGTCTCTGACAGAATTACGATGTCATCGGCGAACCTCAAAGTTTTTATTTCTTCTCCATGGATTTTAATACCTACTCCGAATTTTTCTTTTCTTTCCTTCACTGCTTGCTCAATATACAGATTGAATAACATTGGGGAGAGGCTACAACCCTGTCTCACTCCCTTCCCAACCACTGCTTCCCTCTCATGCCCCTCGACTCTTATAACTGCCATCTGGTTTCTGTACAGATTGTAAATAGCCCTTCGCTCCCTGTATTTTACCCCTGCCACCTTCAGAATTTGAAAGAGAGAATTCCAGTCAAATTGTCAAAAGCTTTCTCTAAGTCTACAAATGCTAGAAACGTAGGTTTGCCTTTCCTTAATCTAGCTTCTAAGATAAGTCGGAGGGTCAGTATTGCCTCACGTGTTCCAATATTTCTACGGAATCCAAACTGATCTTCCCCGAGGTCGGCTTCTACCAGTTTCTCCATTCGTCTGTAAAGGATTCGCGTTAGTATTTTGCAGCTGTCACTTATTAAACTGATAGTTCGGTAATTTTCACATCTGTCAGCACCTGCTTTCTTTGGGATTGGAATTATTATATTCTTCTTGAAGTGTGAGGGTATTTCGCCTGTCTCATACACGTTGCTCACCAGATGGTAGAGTTTTGTCAGGACTGGCTCTCCCAAGGCCATCGGTAGTTCTAATGGAATGTTGTGGTTCTCTTTTCTCCAAAGGTCTCTTTAATTTTCCTGTAGGCAGTATCTATCTTACCCCCAGTGATATAAGCCTCTGCGGTTTATTGCAGAATTTTGGGAAAGTGTCGTTCATTTGTAAAGAAGGCGGCACATAGAGCGGTAGTGCGACCTTGAGTAGGCGTACTAGCTCGAATATTTGGGATCCGCAGCAGATTGGATAAAAGAAGTAAGGCGCGTTGGTTCGAAAACACGCAAGTGTTACGGAGATGCTTCGGGAACTGAAATGGGAATCCCTGGCAGGAAGGCGATGTTGTTTTCGAGGAACACTACTGAGAAAATTTAGTGCCGGCATTTGTAACCGACAGCAGAACAATTCTACTGCCACAAATACACATTTCGCGCAAGGACTACAAAGATAAGATACGAGAACTTAGGGTTTATACGAAGGTATATCGACAGTCGTTTACCCCTCGCTCTGTTTGCGAGTGGAACAGGAAAGGAAATGACTAGTAGTGGCACAGGGTAGCCTCCGCCACATATCGTACTTTGGCTTGTGGAGTTTTTATGTAGATGTAGATATAGAGTGAGAGTCCACGTTCGAAGTCACTGAGCTCTCCTGAGGAGACATTCTGCTATTGTTGCTTCTCTAATGACAGCACAGTACCCTCCGCCTCCTTTTATACTGGCGGGCCCTCCCTCTCGTGACATCTAGCGGTCAATTCCGCATTACGTAGGAGTGTCCAGATACTTTTGTCAGATAGTGTATGCTGAAGTCGGATGACATCGATTTTGCCGCAACTTATGGCCTCTGCTTGACAGTATCGCGACCGAGCCGGTGGATCCAAAAAGAGGCGACGAGGCTAGCAGGTACCTAGCCCGAACGCGATAGCCGCGGTTGTGCGCGGAGGAGAGAGAGACGCTGACCGGGGCCGGCTCAGCGTGTTCTTGAATAATGCACGCCGCTGACCGCGCCTGACAAATTGAGGCCGCCCTGCTGCCGCCGCTGCCGCCGTGGCGCGATTTATGCTCGTGACGTGGGGCGGGGGGCGCGCCGGCGAGGGACCGGCGGCGCTGGGCGCGAGCGCGGAGCGGCGGCCGGGGCGCGACTCGGCCGATGCGTATCGCCGCTGCAAGAAGCTGCCGGCTGCCGGCAGCCGGCGCGCCATTAATCCGCCCGACGCCGGGCTTTTTGCTCGGCCACACCCCGCACCTGTGCTGTGCCGCAGATAAATCCACTTCTCACCAGCCTCTCCACGCGCACAATGCCGTCGCCGAGCGCGCGTCTCAGGCACGCTGCCAAATATCTCCCACCCCCTTTTGCAGAATGACGCATATTTCTCTTTCGAAGATGTACACCAAAAAGAGATGCGGTGGCAATGGTACCATTCACCTTACATCGGGCGGTTATAATTAAATTGCAGATACTCACGGAGGTAAGTATCGTACGCCAACGAAACTTGGTAGATATTCTAATACGTTAATGCTTAATTGATTTACGCTGGCACAAAATTAGTTCCAATTTTGGGCCACCAGTTGCAAATTTGGCGCTTTACAGCATCTCGCCGAAGTCTCTGATGCTCATATTTAACAAATTTTGTAAGTAGCGTTTAATAATAAAATCAGCACTACGCCTTCTCCCCTTTTTGACCTTTTCTACCCGTGTCCCATTTCTAATGCATTACATATGGAAACATTCACACGTCTATCGTCCATTCACAGTGTCACATTTGCGCCTGGTCGTCAAAACTGAAATTATTTTCCACCGTAAACCGGTTCCGCATTAACGCTTTAGAATATCTGCCACGTTTCGCTGCGATACGACAATTGCACCCCACACTGGACCTCTAAGAGTAGCTGAACTTCAGAATGAGATTTTCACTCTGCAGCGGAGTGTGCGCTGATGTGAAACTTACTGGCAGATTAAAACTGTGTGCCGGACCGAGACTCGAACTCGGGACCTTTGCCGTTCGCGGGCAAGTGCTCTAACATCTGAGCTACCCAATCACGATTCACGACCCGTCCTCACAGCTTTACTTCTGCCAGTACCTGGTCTCCTACCTTACAAACTTTACAGAAGCTCTCCTGCGAACCTTGCAGAACTAGCACTCCTGAAAGAAATGATACTGCGGAGACATGGCTTAGCCACAGCCTGGGGGATGCTTCCAGAATGAGATTTTCACTCTGCAGCGGAGTGTGCGCTGATATGAAAGTGAGGACGGGTCGTGAGTCGTGCTTGGGTAGCTCAGATGGTAGAGCACTTGCCCGCAAAAGGCAAAAGTCCCGAGTTCGAGTCTCGGTCCGGCACACAGTTTTAATCTGCCAGGAAGTTTCAGCTGCACTTCAGTTATAATCATCCGGTACGAGGCGCTGTATACACCCCACCCCGTCAGTCCAAAAAGTTTAGAGACTGGATTAATAAAATTAAAACAAACTATGATGGTTTTAATGATTCAACTGTTCTGCATGGTCTCCCCCCACTTGAGTACAACCCCACAAAACGTCCATAAAACCATGTGAAGCGGCCATAGAACTTCTCCTCTGAGATGCTGTCCAACTTGCGCGACGCATTCACTCCTCCTTCGGTCTTGGCATCCATTCTGCATTTCGTCGTTTTGTGGTAGGTTCGTATCGATGAAACTAACTCTCGTCACACGTAATGGTTTTTCCAAAAAAAAGAGTTTTCCTCGTTTAACATTTCAATCAATATGCGGCAGGTGTCCACAGGCCGTTGTTTTCGTTCGGGACTGAAGATGTGCGGGACAAACTTTCATACACTTCTCTTCTATTCAAAACATTTTCAGCAATATTTCCAACACTTGATTCAGAGATGTTATTCCATTGCGATTTGTACAGAAACGTTGACGCCCTAAGTCCGCATGACCACTGCTTAACATTGCCTCCTCACAACTGACTGGTTCAATACACATCTGTCGTTTTAAGCTACAGTTATTGGTTCAAGTTGCCACCGTAGGTATTGAGCTGACGTCACTTAAGTGCATGGAATAAAATCAGTGACAGAAATTTTTAACCGGATTATTTAACTTACTGAAATGTGAAGTGCAGAGAAAATGGTTGTAAGTAGTTTTGGTTATGAGTACCACAATATTATCGATTCCCGAAACATGTTAATTAAAACTACACTACTGGCCATTAAAATTGCTACACCAAGAAGAAATGCAGATGACTAGAACTGACATGTGATTACATTTTGGTGCATAGTACCCAGAACTACCACCTCTGGCCGTAATAACGGCCTTGATAAGCCTGGGCAGTGAGTCAAACAGAGCTTGGATGGCGTGTACAGGTACAGCTGCCCATGCAGCTTCAACACGATACCACAGTTCATACAGAACTGGCGTATTGTGACGAGCCAGTTGCTCGGCCACCAATGACCAGACGTTTTCAATGGGTTCGAGATCTGGAGAATGTGCTGGCCAGGGCAGCAGTCGAACATTTTCTGTATCCAGGAAGACCCGTACAGGACCTGCAACATGCGGTCGTGCATTATCCTGCTGAAATGTAGGGTTTCGCAGGGATCGAATGAAAGGTAGAGCCACGGGTCGTAACACATCTGAAATGTAACGTCCACTGTTCAAAGTGCCGTCAATGCGAACAAGAGGTGACCGAGACGTGTAACCAATGGCACCCCATACCATCACGCCGGGTAATACGCCAGTATGGCGATGACGCATACACGCTTCCAATGTGCGTCCACCGCGATGTCGCCAAACTCGGATGGGACCATCATGATGCTGTAAACAAAACCTGAATTCATCCGAAAAAATGACGTTTTGCCATTCGTGCATCCAGGTTGGTCGTTGCGTACACCATCGCAGGCGCTCCTGTCTGTGATGCAGCGTCAAAAGTAAGGTCTCGGAGCTGATAGTCCATGCTGCTGCAAACGTCGTCGAACTGTTCGTGCAGATGGTTGTTGTCTTGCAAACGTCCCCATCTGTTGACTCAGGGATCGAGACGTGGCTGCACGATCCGTTACAGCCATGCGGATAAGATGCCTGTCATCTCGACTGCTAGTGATACGAGGCCGTCGGGATCCAGCACGGCGTTCCGTATTACCCTCCTGAACCCACCGATTCCATATTCTGCTAACAGTCATTGGATCTCGACCAACGCGAGCAGCAATGTCGCGATACGATAAATCGCAATCGCGATAGGGTACAATCCGACCTTTATCAAAGTCGGAAACGTGATGGTACGCATTCCTCCTCCTTACTCGAGGCATCACAACAACGTATCACCAGGCAACGCCGGTCAACTGCTGATTGTGTATGAGAAATCGGTTGCAAACTTTCCTC
Organism: Schistocerca nitens; assembly: GCF_023898315.1. Taxonomy (NCBI): domain Eukaryota; kingdom Metazoa; phylum Arthropoda; class Insecta; order Orthoptera; family Acrididae; genus Schistocerca; species Schistocerca nitens. The sequence continues at coordinate 331,752,751 of NC_064619.1, forward strand.
ATGTCAGCATGTTGTAGGTGTCGCCACCTGCGCCAACCTTGTTTTAAAGGTCTGAAAAGCTAATCATTTGCGTATCACAGCATCTTCTTCCTGTCGGTTAAATTTCGCGTACGTAGCACGTCATTTTCGTGGTGTAGCAATTTTAATGGCCAGCAGTGTACATTGACGAATCACATTAATGTGATCATCGCCTATGTTCGACGTCAACATGAAATAACCGCTCACAAACGGAAGGTGGCAGCACTAGCAGTGGAGGATATGCAATGTGTGTCTGGAGACTTAGGTAACACAACAGTTGTTGTCGTAATGCGGAAACGCAGCGATTTATCTGAGGTCCGAAAGGGCATGGTGATTGGCTTTCAGGTCAAAGGTTGAAGCATTTCCGAAACGGCTCAGTTTGTAAACTGATCGCTTGCCGCCGTGATTAAAGTATACCGTGCATGGAAAAATGGCGCTAACCAAAACCGGCGCCGAGGCAACTGTGGCGCACTTCGGGCCGTAGGTTACAGAGGTGAACGACGGCTGCGGATACGTGTACGGGCAAATAGAGGTGCAACTGTTGAGTAACTGACCGCCCAGATGAACCAAGGAGCTACCAACAGTGTCTCCTCAACGACCGTGCACCGAACGTGCGTATGAGACTTCGCAGCAGGCGTCGGGTACATGCACGTATGCTGGATGCTCTTCATTGGCGACAAAGGCTGGAATTTGAACGCAATTACTGGAGTGGCGACAGGTGGCCCATTCAGATGAGTCGCTTTTTATGCTCCATCGGACAGACCGTAAACATCCTGAACAATCGTCGGAAGGGTCCAGGTCAGAGAGGGAGCGTTGTGGTCTGGGAAATGTTTTCGTGGCATTCCTAGGGTGGTCTCGTCATTCTGGAAGCCACAGTCCATCAATACGAGTATGTATCTATGTCCACCCCTGCACGCAGTGTTTTTCCTCGGCACAATGGCATTTGCCAGCAGGACAATGTAACATCCCACACAGCTCACATTGTACGTGCGTGGTTCAAAGAGCACTAGTATGAGTTTAGGTATTCTGCCGGCCACCAAACCCAATTGAGAATCTGTGGGATCACTTCGATCACTGTGTTCGCCCCATGGATCCTCAACCAACATATGGCGATGGAGTCGGCGTGGCTCCACATCCCTGCTGGTACCTTCCAGAACTCATTGACACTCTCCCTGCACGTCTTGCAGCGTTCCGCACTGCAAAAGGTGGTTATTCAGGCTTTTGGCGTTCACGTGTCTGAACAGTGGATTACGCTATACTTAGATCGCATTCTGCACCATCACCTTCGAAGTAGTTCCCTTTGATGAAACTATGCCGATCACAGCGTTTCTGTCACCTTGTAAATACATCCTAGAAGTCTGTCTTTGTAGAATGTTTTGTAGCCTCTATATTTCCTCTCGAATCTTTTCCATTGTGTCAAATCTTCTTCGTTTCAACTTGATTTTAATCTTGGCGAAGACGAAGAAGTCACATGGCGTCTGGTTAGTACGATGGGTGGACAACAACTGTTCTCTTTCCTGTATTAAAAAAATCGTGAATAACGTGGTGCCCTATGCGGTCGTGCTTCCTGTGGTTCTTGACGCTACTCCTGTGGACACGTTCTGTTTGGGTCACCCCTTATACGTCTTCGAAGATCGCGACAGAACACTTTATTGACCGTATGGCCTTCCAGTGTGACGATAGCTGCTTAGTTTCAGGGCCACCCAGCTGTCGTCCCAAGTGACAACCTTTGAAAGAAAGTTTGGAACGGCTTAAAGCAGGTCGCTTTTGATCAACTTCAAGCACTCGTGATACAAGCTGGCCGTGATCCTTTTCATCTTCCAGTCTTCTCACAGATTTCGTTCTCTTGTAGCATACCTTATTCCCAAAGTGTTGCAGAGGTCTTCTATGGTCAGTCTACGATCTTGCAGAATCAACTTCTTCTCTTTCTGAACTACTTCTGGTGCGATGCTATTTGACGGCGTAACGGAACGATTATCATCATCGATGTTCGCCCGTGTTTTAAACCATTACATCAGTCGTAAGTCTGTGTCTGATCTAAGTCGTTGCCTCCAAAAGCTTGCTGCAACATTTGGCGCGTTTCTGCAGACGTTTTCCCAAGTTTAAAACTAAACTTTATATGACATGATGCTCTTCACAAAACCACAAATTCGCGCAACATCTAAGAAGGTCACTCCAATCGCAGTCACTTGACACTGATTCAGGAATGAATATTAGGAGACACCTAGCGGTATTTCAGTTTACTCGAAACTATTTGCGCACAAAATTTTAATTTCCGAATTTTTTATTACCTCCTGCTACATTCATGTACCTTGCCAAAAACTATTCTTGAATTTGAGTGGAAAGCCGAACAGAGCGGTTGAAATTAAGAATGAGTGATGATCGGCGATATTTAGAAAATTTCGATGCTGTGAATTGAAACATCGATGTTTCAACATCGATACTGTAATCTGAAAGCCTTACACTATTTTATACGTTAACCTGTGATTCCGTAAGGGACTATTGCGACGATTTTTAATACCCTGTAACATTACCCCTTTATATATGGTGGTGTGGACGCACAACAACGTCTTTAGCGCCTTTATATAGAATCTGATACATATGTGAATAAACGCAATCTAACTTTGTTTTTAAATTTCATATAGAAGTACCATATCGACATTATCAACACTTTTTTTATAAATACGTGTAGCATGTTTCAACGATACAGTAGAATTGACCAGCAAATCCCAGTCACCGTCTAAAAGTCATGTAAATTCAGGCAAAACTTCAGACTTCCAACTTCAAAACAAAAATGACAATCTATAAACAAACCCGCAGCATCATAGATCAATTAGACTTTAGGAAGCCTGAAGATGGCACGAAGTTGGCTTGCTGAAATATCGCGCCTATTGGACGAGGCCACCCAGTTGAATAACAGAGAAATATTCAAAACCCATAGCAGAAATCTAAAGTACTCTGTAACCAGCTGTATCTCTGTAATCAATAAAATGTGGACACAGGTTATATGGAATGTTTTATTCGAATTTTTCGGTTCTACCACCCCCTAAAATATTTACTATTACTCTAGAAACATCCTGTAAAGAACGCACCACAGTAATTAGTAAAATTAACGTATCGCTTATTACCTTGTTTCGGTGTGCAGGATTATTTATGAACCATTGAGAACATTAACACTGCATGGGTCCCTTCTATGTACTGACGAGATGCAGACACGTTCGACCAGACGCTCAATTTACGTCGCGATGGCGATTTCAGCACATCTCTTGTGACGCTACGTGGCTTTTAACCCGTTTTTGTGGTATATTCACTGTAGTGCGTCAAATTATTTAGTTACAAATGTACTCCAAATGTACGGAAAAAAACATTACCGTCTGTGACCTCTAGCACGATAAACTCAGTACGGCAGCATATCACGCATAAATAGCTACAGACAAGCATGCTAGTTACTTGGCGGTTGCAGCAGAAGATGGTCCTTTCTGATGGGCCGTTAGGTTGAAGAGCGTGCACAAAATCGAGATACGTTCTGGACTCGGGGATGAATGCGAGTCCATATCATAACTTTGGCAGCACGGAGCTCACGAATACGTGTCCAGTGCTTGCAGTTCCATGGCTGACTAGGGCCATTGTCCTCAGCGTGACTCTCTTAAGAAGCAGTGCGGCAGTGGGGGGCCCGCGTCCTGTACTCTGCTCCAGAGTAGACGTGGCCTGCGAGGAAGACCTTCCTACAGGGCTACCGTGGATAACCTCAGCTAGTGCACACTCGGTTTAGGACAGCTAGATTTTGCATGGGACCACTGAGTGTCGTTAACTGCAGATGCCTTAGTATGGCTCAGAAAGGAGTGACGAAATCAATTATAAGACTTTTTTCAAGAAGAACTTTTACTGCAGCGGAATTTGCATTGATTTGAAACTTACTGGCAGATTAAAACTGTGTGCCGAACTGGGACTCGATACTAGGACCTTTGCCTTTTGCGGGCAAGTGCTCTACCATAGGCTGTGGCCAAGCCATTTCTCCGCAATATCCTTTCTTCCAAGAATATTGGGCCCGCAACGCAGGAGAACTTGTGTGAAGTTTGCAAGGTAGGAGATGAGGTTATGGTGGCAGTGGAGCTGTGATGGCAGGTCCTGAGTTCTGCTCGGGTAGCTCAGTCGGAAGAGCACTTACCGCGAAAGGCAAAGGTCCCAGCTTCAAGTCCCCCATTCCAGCGCACAGTTTTAATGTGCCAGGAAGTTTCAGTTCTAAAAATCTTTGACCGCATACCTAAATATGTAAAGAATTTAATAGATAGTAAAATTAACTTCACACACAAACTAAAATCACATGTGTTGATTTTTTATTGAGAAAGTGTACAATAATAATAACACTTATTTCTTCTGCATCGTAGCAAGGTATTGCAATTACGAGCCGTGTAACAACAAATAATGAAACTGAGCTAAACGAAGCATCGCGAAGAACCCAGGTACGTCGAGTGTCATGTCAATTAGGAGAATGAATAATATTCCTAGTTGCTGGGCTTGTATAACGATATGAATGATCCTGCCCCCAAGTGCAGTGCATTTTGGATCCTTTCAAAATGTGCGAGATTATCGTGATTAGAAGTGGTGCTGCTCTGATGAAATCTCTTAACTGTTTTGGGTGCAGATACTCTGTTCAGATGCCTGATGCAGCGTAAAATGTTTGCCCGCGCTATGTAATTTACATCTGTATTTGCACAACTGCAATATGTCGTGTGACGTGGACGGCACATAGCGTAGTGTAACAGTGCAGTTCTCAGTCCTACCTATTCCATTTGCAAATAGGAACGGCGAGCGGTCTACCTCTGCATAGGCCCGAATTTCTCAAACTTTACGGTCATGGTAATAGCGCGGAAGGTATACGGAAGAGATAGACATTTTCCTTACATAGTCTTTGAACGTGAGCTCTCGAAATTTTAAGATTAAATTTTCCCATGACATGCAACGCCCGAAAAGACATCGTAGAGTATTTCTGTGATGCTCTCGATCAGGCTAGACATGCTATAAATTCTTGAGTAACTATCGATACTCACGAATCGGTTTGATAAGGGTTTTGCGAGCAACTTACTATGCGGACGGATTAAACTTCCTTGGGATTCTTCCAGCGGAAGTGAACCTAGTCGCTTTCCTTTCTCGCATCTAGATTTACGCGAGCTTTACAGTTGAAATAGCTGTAGAACGATACACCTTTACCTTTGACGTTGTGGCTGACACAAGTCATAAATTGGCGATAATGTGATCAAGCAATATCATGTGTTTTTGCCTATATATGCGCACTAGATTTGCTCACGTTGAACATCGGCTACAAAATTTTGCACCAAGCGTTGATCGTATGCATATCCTTTGCATTTGGGAATAATTTTCTAACGACGCGACATCGGTGTACACAACTGTACGGCCTTTAGAGAAACTCAGAGAACCGCAGACGTTATCTTCCTCGTCATTTACATATATCGTGAATAGTAACGCTCCGGCAACTCGACGCCACTTTCACTTCTGATGTCTCCACACAGAGAACGTTGTACAGAGTTTTTATTTGCTACGAAGCTTCGATTCCAATCGCAAGCAGAACTGCTCGTGAAAACAGACAGGGATTGGGCCAACTTCATTTGCATTGGAGACAGGCAGTAACACAAAAGACGCCTTTAACAAAAAATCTTCACCTCCATGAGGACACTGCAGCTGTCGCTCGCGCTATCCGTGTAGTCAGCAACTGTTGCACTGTTGTAATTTCAAGTTGTTGTTTGGTGCTGAAATTGAGCAAGACTTTGAGTTGCACAGCATGGTTCACCCGAAGCAGTCTATCGCGCTCCAAATCCATCGGTTGTTCATAATGTGTCCTATCTCGCCCAAAAAATGTGGACCGACTCGAGAAACAGAGTAATATTTCATAATTGAGATCTCTACAAGCGCCGGCCGCGGTGGTCTCACGATTCTAGGCGCGCAGTCCGGAACCGCGCGACTGCTACGGTCGCAGGTTCGAATCCTGCCTCTGGCATGGATGTGTGTGATGTCCTTAGGTTAGTTAGGTTTAAATAGTTCTAATTTCTAGGGGACTGATGACCACAGCTGTTAAGTCCCATAGTGCTCAGAGCCATTTTTTTTTTTTTCTCTACAAGCTGCGCTAGCTACAGCACAATGAATGACGCTGAACTGTAAGTGCAACCACTCAGCGTGTGACTGATGTCTCGTACCTCTGGTTTTTTGATGAAATTCAGTTATTATTACATAGCGATTGTTTATGTGTTTATGTTACATAAACACGACCAGAAATGAAATAAAGAACTGAAAATTTGTTTTTCTCCATCTGGATATCTGCATATCTGGATATAGATTGAAGGGAACAGGGAATGAAACAATAATCATTATGAAAGTAACAAAAAAAGGAAAAATACTTTACTATGAACTAAAACAAGACAATTCCACAAGCCGCATTGTCTTTTTCACGATTGTGGAGACAACGCGTCTACAGCCCTGCAAAGAGGAGGCAGTTTTACATTTCCCTCGTTTAGACAGACATAATTAAAAGTTTTCAATATTTCTTTGACACTTACCGACGAATCAAACAGATCTGTGATCACTTACACAACGTCCGTTTTTTACAGACTTCATGGCCCTTGGCACGCATGTAAGAACAAGTTGTATTTCAAGAAGTATGTTACAAGCACTTTATAAACAATTCGTTTTGCAGATTTGCAATTTTCCGATATCTTATCAATGAACCGACATCAACTATTCATCTTACCCACGATAGGACGTACGTCATTGTTTCGTAAAAAGTGTGCGATTTATGCAAGAAACCACTCTTAACTTTTTGCGATTCTTTATGTGAGCGCTTATGCGAGCGATAGGTGGTACCTAAATTCTGTAGATGGTACGACTTGTCTCTTCCATGACTTACCCGATTGTGTCTCGGTTGCTAGATGATTTCACCGCAACTGGTCCAGTGTAACGAACAAAAAATCGGGCAAGAAGCAGCAAAAATTGGCCGATTACGTCAACAACGGCGGTATCGTGTCAGTAAATATTGTATTCAACAGCAATATCGGTGATTCGGCCAAGTTATAGGTCAGACATTTATTTTTTTCATAGTTTGCACTTTGCTTTTGCCATTATTATTTATTTCGAATAAACTATGTTTACGTAAGTCAAGTGTTGAATTTATTTTCTCCACAAAACTGAGACGACGGAGAAATTAAAAATTTCTAGTTTAAAAATGAACACAAACAGTCTCGATCGCTAAAACATTTGTTTTGTGGCAACCGGTTTCGGTCAGTTTTTGTCTATCTTTGGACCTCGTAGCACAATGGTAGGCGGTGGTGGTGAACGGAGAACGCGTTATGACTCTGGTTTGCGCTCTCTATCCAGCGTTGCTCGCATAGGCGGTTTACTGCGAGAATTCTTCCTCTGCGCTTTTTCTTTATCAAGTGCTCGCTTCCATGCATTGCTAAGCACATACCCGTGTGTCTGTTGAAGCTGTTTTCACAAAGACTTATTTCAACTGCGAGACACGGGCTATGCACATAACAATGCATGGAAGCGTCCACTTGATAAAGAAAAAGTACAGAGGAAGACTACGAGTGATAGCGCTGCAAGCAAATCTCGATAGAAAGCACAAACAAGATTTATGGACGTAGAGGGCTCCACCTCAGTACGCGCCATTTTCGTGTTGCCATAACCTAAGACAGCCAATGAGATGCCGTTCTCTGGGTATAAAACTGGGAACCTAGCCAGTTCACGGCAGTCGTTTTTAGCGGCTCACAATGATGATGGAGGGAATCAGTGAAAGCTTGAAATTTTATCCGAATTTCACACTGCAAGCAAACTGAGAATTTTTTATACAACTAAAATTGTAGTTATAGGTAAACAGTACAGTGAAAGCAAATCCTTAGTGCAACTGGCAACATGCAAGGACGTTTCCACTTCTTATTTGGTCTCAGTGTACCTGGACAATGATTCTCGCATTATGTACTTTAGAGATGTTCGGAGGATAGAGAGGTAACGGCGACGCCTGTTGTTGCTAATAATTTTCAGCGAGTAAGAAACTGTTTCAGATTAACGAGAATAAATACGTTGGTGAATAACGTTTGTTCCGGTGAAAAGCAATCTCAGTTATGGCGTTCTGGGCGGTTTGGCGTTAGTAAATTACGAGGCGAGATTGGCGGCCGGCGACAGGGCTACGTTATTAGAGCTCGAGCCAGAACGGCTGCAGAGCGGGGCGGCTCTGCCGTTACCGTCGCTATTCTCTATTAAACTGATGGCTCTGCTAATGAAAAACACGCAAACGGCGCGCACACCCGGAATCGATTTTCCCTGATGCGTCAACTGAAGGGGCCGCAGCGTAGGAAGAAGGGAGCTAGTCGTTGAATATCATTTGGCCAGTACTGTACGAGTATTCGGCTTCCCACTGAACTGGGCCCCAGCTGAATTAACCGCGAGTAGTTTGTTGACGAATGGTAGAATGGAACTTCCCTGATATTATCAGTTGTTATTAGAGAGGGCCTTCGTTTGAACTTTATACTTGAAATCGTGCATTATTTTCTACTGCAGTTTTCCAAAATCTTTCTTCGGAGGATTTAAGGAAGGTTTAAGTTAGTATGCCGTCGACACCGTCGTAGTTAGAGAGAGTGTAAAGGCAAAGGAAGGGGAAAGAGTTGCCAACGAATCCTGCCAACAACTACCTGGCGACACATTAGGAAAATTAAGGAAAACTTAAATCGTATAGATATGTAAAGGATCCACAATTCCCTACTCATCGAAACTGCTTGTTCATTCCCACAGGTCACGTGTATGTTCAGATATCGATTGTCGAGGTCGACACGCCGAGAGCGCTTTTCAGTGATGTTAGGTTTGTTCTTCCAAGATTGTTGAAAGAGAGGGTCGCCTTCTTTGCGGGCACGCCTTCAAGAGTAGCCGTAATTGCAATAATTAGCGAGAAGGCTTATAATGAGAGGTTATAAAATGAGAGTTGTGTTGATATTATGTGAGTAAACATTATGTTCTATAAAGAGAATACATTTGTCTGTGTTAAAATTCAACGACGATATGAAGTACATTGGAACCTCAATTAAAGCCATTGTTAGCATCTAGCCCTGGACTACCGCTGCAGCATTTCCCTTTCCGAGGCGATCGCTCTAGCCCATTACCCACAATCACTAACTCACTTAAGACTACTTTCTTTTTATTATGAGTAGGGTCGGAGAACCGACAGGAAGAGTTATAGGCTGGATAGGGATTTGCATTTGCATTCTGCTTCTCACGAATACCGCATCATTATCTTACAGTGATATTTACCAGATCTGACAAAATAATGTTATTTTTATGTTATTGTTGATGATCTTTCGCTTCCACAATGCTTTAAAGCTGTTCACGTAGTTGTAACCAAAACACACACACACACACACACACATACACATAGCGCGCGCGCGCGCGAGAGAGAGAGAGAGAGAGAGAGAGAGCTTGCGGTCACATACAGCTATCAGAATTCAGACAAAATTTTAAAAAATTGCGAATTCTACCAAATAAGAGCAATAGTCAAGGCTGCTGAGTGACTCATTCCGAAAGGTAAAGAGTTGTTTTTATTGTTTTCGGCGGATTTCGTGTTCACAACTTAGCTCATAGCAAGTGTGTCACGTGCCAATCGCATACAACGTACCGGCGCATTAACCTGTGCCGCATGCACTCCACAGTCCCTTGTGTCAGTTGTCCATTGCTTCAGAAGCTTGCAATTTGTCGATGAGGAGGTGCATGCCGCGTAGTCAATGATGGAACGCTATTCGTCACGAGAATTGGTAGACATGTAAAGTACGGTGCAGCGGTATCTAGTGCCTGTAAATGTACTGAGAACGCGTTCCCATCAGGCATCATCATAACTGGAAGAAGTTTCTCTCCGTGCATATCACATTATGAGAGACTGGGTAGTTCACGCCACGGACAGCCGGTCATGGTTCCCGGTAAAGACATGTCTGAACACCAGACTTTGAGAAGATGTGTTGCATGGTATGGCCGACAACCCAGCTGAAAGCAACCGTAAACTTGCCCTTGAAGTGCACAGTTCAAAAGATACGGTGTGGAGAGTACTGGTGGAACACGAATTACACTCCCATCGTAAAGAACGTGTGCTCGGGGATGGACGATTTTGAGCTCCGTGTTCTCTTCTGTCGACGGATAATTCACCACAGTGCTGTAGTGCCGAAGTCGTACAGTTCCCATTGTTCACGGGTATGGTGTATTCAACAGCCGCAACAACCATGGCTGGAGGAGGACAATCCCCTCCCCATCCACGTCGGTGGCCGCCAACGACGATTCTCTATCAATGTACGGGCGGGCGTTGTTCAAGATTACCTAATAGGACGTTATTTGCTACCTCCCCGTTTGGTTGTCCCTCGTTACCCGCTGTTCCAGCGAGATGGGCTGCCGCAGTTCTTGGAGACTGTACTCCTTGTTGTCCGTGGAAGGATGTGGTTTCAAAAAAATGAATCAAATGGCTCTGAGCACTATGGGACTTAACATCTGAGGTCATCAGTCCCCTAGAACTGAGAACTACTTAAACCTAACTAACCTAAGGACATCACACACGTCCATGCCCGAGGGAGGATTCGAACCTGCGACCGTAGTGGTCGCGCGGTTCCAGACTGAAGCGCCTAGAACCGCTCGGCCACACCGGCCGGCTGATGTGGTTTCAACACGACAGTGCATCAGCCCACTCCGATGTTAAAGTAGCAACATGTACCCGCATCGTCGGATTGGAAGGGAGCGCGATCGTCAGATCGAATACCTCTGGACCTTTTCCTCTGAGGTTACTTCAAGGCGTTGGTGTACGAAACAACCGTAAAAACGGATGAAGACCCGCTTGCCGGGACCCAAGCTGCCTGTTTCCTGGTACAAAAGATACCAGGACTCTTTCAGAGAGTGCGGCAGAACTTCATGCCCCGTTGCCAGGCATACACTGAGACTGGCTGTCGTCACTTTGAACCATTACTGTGAGCTACATTGTTATTATGTGGTGTGTATGTCTACAACACAATAAGTATGAATTTTCGACCAATGGTTCCCTATTCAACATAACTGGTTTTGGACCCACTGTCATCTGTTTCAGTTTGACCCAAAAGGTTTGGGGCACCCTGTATACATCATTGCGGCTTTTGCACAGATTGTCACAAATACACACGCACTGTGAGACAGAACAAAGCCGGTAGAAATGGCCGTAATCCACATCCACTGCCCTCAAAGTCGATGGACCGTCAGCGGCTGGCAGACGAGAGGGGGCGTTGAACCCAGCGGGAGAAGCAGGACGCATGGCGAGCGGCAGAGTCGTGAGCGGGGCGCGCGAGCGTGACGGAGCCCGGCGCCGCGATGTCAACAGCCGCCGGCGCTGCTGCCGCGGCCGGCCGCGCCGTCCCACCCTAGCACGAGCCGGCGGGCAGGCGGTGACCCCTGCTCCCTGCTGCCGCCGACGCCGACTCTTGACTCTGTTACGGACACTGCCACTGCCAGTCCTCCAGTGACGTTGCTTAGCGCCAAAGCGTTACGCTGGCCTCGTTTCCTTCTTTGCTTAAACAACATACCTCAGCAATGCTCTCGTAATCATTTACGTTCTTTCCGCGGCCTCCAGAGGTCATACATACGATTGAGTCCTCCACGGCCATTGTCAATTGTTAACTGATTGCCTCCTGTACTTTCCTTTCTGTAAACAGAGCAAGCTGTTCGAGTAATAACTCCTGTCGAGTCAGAGGTCAAAGAATGTTCAGCCAAATACCAGGCGAGCTGATAGTCTGGCAGAGGAATTCCGATTTGGAATCCAAACTACTCGCGGATTATGACGTTTCTAGAGATCGAAAATCTGCACTGTAGGAATCAACATATATTCTTCAAACAAGGATCGTGTGAAAACCAGTATGCTCTGTACGTCCAGGTGACGCAGAGAGCAGCACATACAAGCGACAATGTTGTCGCCGTGTTTCTTGGCTTCCAGGATGCGTTTGATACAGTTCAACACTACCGCCTAGTAAACAAAATACGATCGCACGGAACACCAAGCCAGTTGTGTGATTACACTAAAAAGTTCGTTGCAAACAAACATAGAATGTTATCCTTAACGGAGAGAAATCTTCAGACGTATAAGTAACCTCTGGCGTAACTCAATAGTGTTTTATAAGACCTTTACTTTTCACACTATATGTAAATGACTTAATGGTTAATGTCGGAAGTTCCATTGGGTGTTCGTGGATGAATTGCAGGGATCGACGCTTGATGCAGGGATTGCCAGCTGACCCTCAACATAAACAAAGGCAATGTATTGTACATAAACAGGCGGAAAGACTAATTATTGTATGATAAAACAATTGCAGAACAGTCACTGGAAGCAGTCACATCCATCAAACACCTACGGGTATGCGTACCGAGTGATTTAAAGTGGAACGACCTCATAAGACAAATCGGAGGTAAGACAGATGCCACACATCCAGTGGAAGGAGCCTACAAATATTGCTCGTCAATCTGGGATCCGTACAAGGTGGGACTGATAGAGGAAATAGTGAAGATACAAAGAAGAGCAGCGCGTTTCGTTACTCTTTCATTTAGCATGCGTCAAAGCGTCATGGATACGCTGATCTAACTCCAGTGGCAGACTCTGCAAAAGAGGGATTCTACACCGTGGTGTGGATTACTGTAAAATTCCCCTTTCCCAGGAAAGTCAAGCAATATACTCCTTCCTCCCACATGTTTGTAGTTAAAAGACCACGAACATAAAATTGGAGAGATTCGAGCTCTCATAGCAGTTTACCGACAATCGTTCCTCCCGCGGACCACTCGCGACTGAAACAGGAAAGAGGTGAAGTGACAAAGGTAAACCAAGTATTCTCCGCCACAACCAGCGCGGTGGCTTGTGGAATGTAGATGGTGGGTGTACGTGTTAGCATTCCGCGTCTGCTGCACTAAGAATAACATGTTGTTTTTTGTTTTCTAGAAACTCTTCAATCCAGTCATACAGCTGGTCTGATATTCCGCACGCTCGTAGGCGGCAATGCGAAATCGTATCCAGTGCCTTCCGAAAGTCAAGGAATACGGCATCTACCGCGGGCGCCAGTACCTACACATTCTAGGTCTCGTGAACGAACACAGCTAGCTGAGTTTCATAGGACAGTTGTTGTTTTCGAAACCCTTGATTATTCCTACAGAGAATACTTTCGATCTCGAAAAATCTCATAATATGCGAACGTAGAACTTGTTCCAAAATTGTACAATTTAACGACCTGTTCGACGACGCTTCCTGAAAATGGGAATGACATGTGCTTTTTTCCAATCACCGAGAAAACTTCGTAAAAAAATATTTAGAAGGAGTTTAGCAAAATTTGAAGAGGAAGGACAAGAAATACCGTATATTTGACTTTTCGCCAATGACGAGGTCTTGATAGCGGGCGACAAAGAGGAATCCAGTTGCATGTTCACGCAACTGCATGAAGAATACCCACATTGGAGCCTGACGATAAACATAGAAGGGCAGGTAAATGGTGGTGGGTGATATGAAGGAAGATTTGGATATAGGGTTATGTAAAATTTAAAATGTCTGTACATTTAAATACTTGGGCGTCACCTGTACAACAAATGGAAGGAGGGCAAAAGACATCACAAATAAAACTGGACAAAGAAAAAGAGTAGTTGGCCACCTTAAACTCTTTGCTATGGAATGACAAAATTATAAAGTGAACAAAGGTCTTGCTGTACAAATCAATCGAAGAGAGTATCCCCACATATAGCACTAAAGTAAAGAGCTAACCAAACAGCAGAAAAATAAATTTATATCCCTTGAGATGGACTTTTTGGCGAAGAAATTATCTCATCTCCAGACTATAACAGAATAGAGTAAATTAAAAGAGAAGGACACGCTATTCTCAGTTCCACAAATAACAAAATTTTAACCTGGTACGAGGCACTTCCATCGAATGGACGATAACCGATTGCCGAAAAGAATTTATGAATGGACACCAGCTGAACGAAGATAACGTGAAGGACCACCTAAAAGATCGATGCAAGGTGTTAAAAATGCACTGAATTAAGTGGGGCTTCAGGAAGAAGATTGGACATAGAGGAAACTAGAAGCTAAGAAGCGGAAGACGACGACCGTCGTAGCAAAGCAGCATATATTTCTACCTTTAAAGCATGCAACATGTCACGGCAGCTTGTATCACGACTCCAGTTAGCTTCCAAAAGCTGCGGAAATCTTCCGCAGAAAACTTTTCAGGGCCTGTTTTATTAACATCAACAGAAAATTGGAACTTATGGAAGTATCAAGAAAATGACAAGCTATGTTTATACAAAAGTTGGTTGTGGTCATCCTCTCCGTTCTTAAGTCAATGGAATGTAAATTACATGACGAGGTCTGACTTCAGCAGACAAAAATTATGCCAGGGGCAACCCTACCGTCAGAGCCGAGGGTACAGAACTGTTTAAAATGGATTATAAGAATTATAATATTTGCGGATGCGGATAAAAGGCTTGGTGACGAGGATGAAGCACACGCGGATGCGGACCGTACCTACACTATGTAATAAAAAGTATCCGGAAACCCCCAAAAACATATGTTTTTCATATTAGGTGCATTGTGCTGCCACCTACTGCCAGGTACTCCATATCAGCGACCTCAGTAGTCATTAGACATCGTGAGAGACCAGAATGGGAAAGTATACCTGCGAGAGTGGAAGCTGTCATCAAGGCTGAGGGTGGGCCAACACCATATTGAATTCCAGCACTACCGATGTAGGGAGCCACGAACTTGTCATTTTCAGCCAGCTGTCCAGATACTTTTGATCACATAGTGTGTGACACATGTCGAGCAATAGTTTGTGGAGTTCAAATACGGCTGCAGTTGTATTACCTCCCAGCAAATTCTTTAACGCACAATATGATTCTTTAACGGACAGTATCATTAAGTGCAATATGTTTCGTCAGAAATGTAACGTACGAGACCGCAGACTCCATTTCCTAGTTAACTGTTCTCGTTTCTTCTCTACTTTGTAATGATTCATTTAACACTACGGATGAATTCTATACCTACATGACTGCTCTGAAATTCACATTTAAGTGTTTAACAGACGGTTCACAGGACCACTTTCAGCATATTTCTCGAACGTTCTCCTCACGAATAGCACGTGGAATAATGAACAACTACATCATATCGTGCGAACTCTGATTTCTCTTACTTTATTACGATGATCATTTCATCCTATATAGGGGGTGTCAATAAAATATTTATGCTTGCAGAGCAGGAAAAATTTCATGAAAAGAACTCGCCGCTACGAAAAATACTTTGTTTTAATATTTTCCACCCCAAGTCATGTATCATCCATAATACTCTCTCCTCTATTTCACGATAACAGAAACCGAGCATTTTTTTTTCAACTTTATCGATGCCCTCCGTCAATCTTATCTGGTGAGGTTCCCACACAACGCTGAAATACTGAAAGGACTGATAGTCGGAGTGTAGGCTGTCTCTTTGGTAGATCTGTAGCCCTTTCTAAGTTCATTTTTCTTCGCCTTCCCCAGAATTTTTCTAAGTGATGGTTCCCATTTCAATTTTTCGTAATTCCACATACTTGATGTTTAGCTGACTCGACACCACTTAAATTTGTGTGCTTTCCTAGCTGATTGTAAAGGTTCTAATTTATGCCCAATTTTCTGCCACATTAACCTCCGATAATGCAAGGGGCAGTTAAATGGAAACTGAACAGCCGCCAAAAGGAAGATGAAATGGTTCCATTCAAAAGCAGTCACGACATATGTTAAGACATTTATTCCACTGGGAGACGAGACGATGAGTTGCCGTTTCGTAGAAAACGGTCGGCTGCAGTCAGATCCGCAACAGCACCCGCTCTTAACGCTTCCTCGAGCGACTATAGCCGACCTCGACGCATGACATTCTTCAGGTCGCTAAAGAATTGAAAATCATACGGGCTGTACGGAGGCTGTTGCAATGTTTCCCAACCAAATCGCTGAAGCGAAGCCTTCGTCCGATTTGCATTGCGGGGGCGGCCGTTATCGTGCAACAGGACGCCGTCTGCAAAGTGTCTACATAGCGCTGCACATTGATTGTGGGTCTCAACGAACCCAGCAGTCGAAGAAGAAGGGCATCATGGCCTTACCAGAACTCGTGTGAACAGCTTTGGATTTCTTTGGGGAGCAGCGAATGTGGAATGTTTCCACGGTTGTCTTTGCCGTTTGCCCTCGGTCTGTCGGAATGCATGTTGACGATAACGTCCGTTCGCACAGTGGTTGCGAAACAGTGCAGCGTCCTCCGTACAGCCCGGAACTTCCACCGTGTGATTTACACGCCTTTGACGACCTGAAGAAGTCGGTTTCATTCGGACGAGGAAGTGCAAGAGTGGGTGCGGTTGCGTATCCGTCAGCGGCCCGCAGCGTTTCTGCGTCACAGGGATTGATCGTCTCGTCTCGCAGTGGGAGAAGCATCTTAACGAGTGTGGTGATAGCTTTTGTTGGAACCATGCCGTGGTCCCATTGTGGCGGGTGTTCGGTTTTTATTTGACTGCCCGTGATAAACAGGAATCTGAAACTCGCTAACCTTCATTTTCATTTAACAATCTTGACAGTGACACGGACAGCGTTCACCGCCATTTCCGACCAGCGTGCCACTCCCATCCAGTTGGCGCCGCGGCAAGGCGTCCCTCTAAATTAATAAATCGCTTTCGTTCGCTTCTGTTTAAAAGCTTTTTATTTCCTGTTGCCAGACTTCTTTCCCCTCCATTGTGAAAGCCCTCCTGTCTCGTACCGGCAATTGTAGGCTGATTAATTGCGATTATTTGTTGTATGCAGCCCGATCATTGAACACAATTAAGGATTGTTACCGTAAGTGCTCTCATTGAATTACGAAGAGGAAGGGCGTGCGGCGCGGTGTGGAGGGGCGGAAAGAGATTGTAATCTGGGGATGCGCCGCGTGCGTGTCCGCCGGCGCAGCTGATGGATATCACAAATTAAAAACGCCGGACGCGCCGGCTGTGGCGGGGCGACGGCGCGGAGAGCCACCGAGCATCTATCATCGGGGAATTACGGCCGCCGTCGCCGGCCGTTCCGCCCACTCTCTGCTCCCGTTATGTGTATTGGGAATGTCAGGTGCTACAGCTGTCTAGACTCGTGACAGCTTTCCAAAAACTGGACATCCATGGGTGTACGGCGGGACACCGCCCGGAATTAAACCGTGGCACTCAATACGGTACCAACACACCATCAGATCTATGTATGATCGTAGATATTAGGTGATATACATTACTGGCCATTAAAACTGCTACACCAAGAAGAAATGCAGATGATAAACGGGTATTCATTAGACAGATATATTATACTAGAACAGACATGTGATTACAAAATGGTTCAAATGGCTCTGAGCAGTATGGGACTTAACATCTGTGGTCATCAGTCCCCTAGAACTTAGAACTACTTAAACCTAACTAACCTAAGGACATCACAAACATCCATGTCCGAGGCAGGATTCGGACCTGCGACCGTAGCGGTCGCGCGGTTCCGGACTGAGGGCATGTGATTACATTTTCACGCAATTTGCATGCATAGATCCTGAGAAATCAGTACCTCTGGCCGCAATAACGGCCTTGATACGCCTGGGCATTGAGTCAAACAGAGCTTAGATGGCGTGTACAGGTACAGCTCCCAAACAGCTTCAACACGATACCACAGCTCATCAAGACCAGTGACTGGCGTATTGTGACGAGCCAGTTGCTCGACCACCATTCACCAGATGTTTTCAATTGGTGCGAGATCTGGAGAATGTGCTGGCCAGGGCAGCAGTCGAACATTTTCTGTATCCAGAAAGGCCCGTACAGGACCTGCAACATGCGGTCGTGCATTATCCTGCTGAAATGTAGGGTTTCGCAGGGATCGAATGAAAGTTAGAGCCACGGGTCGTAACACATCTGAAATGTAACGTCCACTGTTCAAAGTGCCGTCAATGCGAACAAGAGGTGACCGAGTCGTGTAACCAATGGCACCCCATACCATCACGCCGAGTGATACGCCAGTATGGCGATGACGAATACACGCTTCCAATGTGCGTCCACCGCGATGTCGCCAAACTCGGATGGGACCATCATGATGCTGTAAACAGAACCTGAATTCATCCGAAAAAATGACGTTTTGCCATTCGTGCACCCAGGTTGGTCGTTGCGTACACCATCGCAGGCGCTCCTGTCTGTGATGCAGCGTCAAAAGTAACGCCTCGGAGCTGATAGTCCATGCTGCTGGAAACGTCGTCGAACTTTTCGTGCAGATGGTTGTTGTCTTGCAAACGTCCCCATCTGTTGACTCAGGGATCGAAACGTGGCTGCACGATCCGTTACAGCCATGCGAATAAGATGCCTGTCATCTCGACTGCTAGTGATACGAGGCCGTTGGGATCCAGCACGGCGTTCCGTATTACCCTCCTGAACCCACCGATTCCATATTCTGCTAACAGTCATTGGATATCGACCAACGCGAGCAGCAATGTCGCGATACGATAAACCGCAATCGTGACAGGCTACAATCCGACCTTTATCGAAGTCGTAAACGTGATGGTACGTATTTCTCCTCCTTACACGAGGCATCACAACAACATTTCACCAGGCAACGCCGGTCGACTGCTGTTTGTGTATGAGAAATCCGTTGAAAACTTTCCTCATGTCAGCACGTTGTAGGTGTCGCCACTGGCGCCAACCTTGTGTGAATGCTCTGAAAAGCTAGTCATTTGCATATCACAGCATCTTCTTCCTGTCGGTTAAATTTCGCATCTGTAGCACGTCATCTTCGTGGTGTAGAAATTTTAATGGCCAGTAGTGTACATTGCCGGGGAAAAAAAATGCAACACCTTCAAGGACCGTGCTCAGTCTCACCAGAATATATGTGCGTGCTGAGGTGTTACACTGTTATTCATTTGTCACGGTCATCGACAAACACATGGCGCTCAGGATGCCTATCTGTGCGCCCTCTGGTGTTACTCTGCAAGCAGTAACTGTGCTGACTTTAGAGGTGAACACTGTTTGCAACGTTCAACCTCGGATACAACTATGCCTTTACGACGAGTAAGCACTGCTGCTGAACAGTTTCATCTGTTTTATCGGAGTCGCAATCTGTATGTATGGGAAGCCGGATGGGCGTACTGACAGATTGCCACAATGTATCGGTGGTGTGTCACTGCTTTCACCAGTTGTGTGGAGAACATTCCCACACTGTAGACCAGGTTCTGGACGTCCGTGTAATGCATACCCACGTCAGGATCGACGGATTGTGCGAGCAATGGTGGCCGACCGAACATCATCCCGGGACGAAATCCGGGAACATATTGCACCTGCTGCGTCATCACCGGACCATTAGAGACCATCTGCTTGCAGCAGGACTGTGATTACGTTTACCTCTGGCCAGGCTACCACTCGCTCCAGGACACCACTAAGCATGACCACTCTGGTGTCGTGAAAGTGTTAACTGGTGAGTGGAATGTCGCTGTGTTGTCTTCGAAAATAAGAGTATGTTCTGTCTGTATGCGAGTGATGGACATACATGTGCGCAGCGGAGACCTGGTGAGCTGGCTATTCCAGAACCCATTCACCTACGACACACACGTCCCACACAGGTGTCATGGTGTGGCGGCCGTCAGTTACAACTCGCGTTCACATTTGGTGTTTCTGCAGGGTAAAACAACCAGTGTACGCCACATTGCATTGACTGTTATCCCTGTGCTACTATCATTTCTTCGACTGAAAGATGAGGTGCTTTTTCAGCAGGAGAATGAATGTAGACATAAGGCTTTTACTAGGCTGCCGATTAATGCCGGCCAATAATGCCATACTATCCTGTTATTTCATTTTAATCTACCGCAACCTGCGTACTGTACAGGCAGGCGTCTTCGTCCTCAAGTCGTCTCCCTCAACTTTAATTTTCTTTCCAAATTTCTCCTCGGTTACCTTTACTGCTTACTGTGTAATTATAAAATAGTATCGGGGCTAGGATACAACTCTGTTTCAGTCCCTTCTCAGTTGCTACTCCAGTCTCAAATCCTTCGATTATTATAGTTGCACTCTGACTTTCGTAAATGCTTTAGATCATTTTAGCTCCCTGTGTTTATCCCTGCTACTTTCAGAATTTCAAAGAGTGCATTTCAGTCAATATTTTCAAAATCTTTTTCTAAATTCAACAGATGCCGTAAATGGTTCGTCCTTCCTCCGTCTAAGATAAGTCAGAGGATCAGTACTTCGCGCGTTCCTGCATTTCTCCTAAACCCAAACTGATCGCAAAAGTATTGGAGAAATATGCTAAAATTGAAAGTCAAAGCTACCGGAATCAGCTATTGTGGTGTAAACACCACCTATTGTCGTGTCAAAACCACCTAAACTTATCTGTTCTGTAAAGTTCATTTCAGTCATACATGTCATTGGTGTCGCAATTTTTTTATGGTGGCATTGCCTAGAACAAGAAACACGCAGTGCCAGCGAGTGATGTCCTGCCAGTTTTCAGAGCGGCGACACAAAATTCGCAATAGGCGGCTGTAGGAAATAGAGTGCTGCCCCCGCAGCTTGGGCAGGCAGCAGACACCGGGCAGATTCCCCGCGGCGCGGCCTGATGCGGCCCAGCCCGCTAACTGGCTCCATTTCCTGTTCGCGAAAGCCAAATTAGCCAGCCGAGCGGCTTCCCGCGCCGGAAATCCCACAGATCGGCGCTCTCCGCTCCTCGCTCCTTCTTTCTTGAAGACAGCTGTCGGCAAAGGGAGCGCACCCCGCCTCATCTGCAAAGTAAATTTCATCCTCTGCGTACAGCCAATAAGGCGCTCGCAGCCCTAGGCGGGGGGCCCTACACTTGTTTTCGCAGCTTTGCCCGCGAATCCTCCATAGTTGATGGACTGATTCTGTGTATTCACTGTGCTGAAAACTTGGAATAGTCTGCACTGGGTTTTTATTCATTGATAAGACACAAATTAGCGACTCATGTGTTTCAGGAGAATATGTTACGATCTTAATTGCGCTGGAGGAAAGGTGGTGTCCAAGGTCAGGCGGCCGAGCTTGGTCCCTAGTCAACCACGACCAGAGTATCTAGGCATGTCCCAACTACAAGATTTAAGGCACAGTATCGGAAAGAACAACATCACAAATTTCGCGTGTAATTAAATATAATACGAGTTCCTGGTCGCTTCCGTATGTCTAGATCTACATCTACAGACGCTGCCCTTCCGTCCAAAAATTTCTTAGACTGATTTTATTCCTGGCGTATAAGCGATGTCAGCGCAGTAACTACGGTAGTAGCTTGAACTAACAACTGTAAACAATAGATGTGCGTTCGACCAGTCAGCTGTGAGCTTGACATGGACGTGCGGCCGTACTGTCACAAAAAGCAGTGAAGCAACATTTCTAAATCAAATGTAAAAGGCATTCTCCACAATGTTTTGAAGCAGAGAAAAGTGTCTACAAAATTTGTTCATTACTCCTTGACTTCCGAACAAAAACAACGACGCGTGGGCGCCTGCCACGACTTAATTGAAATGCAAAACATGGACTATTCCTTTCTGGAAAAATTCATCACGGGTGACGACTTTGTGTTATGAATACGAAGTTGCGACACAACGACAGAGTGCAGAAATTTTCTAACTTAACAACTTCTCTGTGTTTGTCATGAATGAGAACAAAGAATTTTTTCGGTCGTTTTTAATACGAAATTATCTTTGATTTCTGTCGGGCGATCTTCTAGAAGGAAAGGCTGCGATTGTACACACAATCATATTTGGCAAGAAATGGTACCAATATGTGAGAGTTACGAAAAATTACATTAATTGTTCGAAGACGTCACTGAAAACCCTATTCTATATTAAAGACATAAGTTTACATTTGCTTATGAAGTCCTCGTACACGTTAAAAAAGGCATCGCCAACTTTCAAATGTGTCTCCAATAAGAGGCTAACCACTTACAGTAGCTGTTCATAGTGTCCTCCTGTTTCAGGGAGAGGACAATGTGGAGTACTTCTTGGGCCTCACTCCCAGTGGCATCATTGTCCTAAGAAACAAGAACAAAGTCGGAAACTATTATTGGTAAGATATTGCTGTACGTTTCTCTTATATTAATTTTTTAAATGTATAATTTAGGAAAAGATTCCATCTACCACGTAAACGTTACTTTGCGCACGGATACTGTTGTGTGCGTTACGGAATTTATTTATTTATTTATTTATTGCTATATCTGGGTGTACAGCATTCAAGCATCCTTATTTCTGTCTTAGGCCCAGAATTACCAAGATTTACTTCAAAGGCCGATACTTCATGCTTCGGGTGTGCGACAAGAACGTAAGTATTTATATGCTATTTTTAACGTTCGAGAGTTGAGTACGTCAGAATAACAACAATGCATCCGCTAATTTCCACTGCATAGTACCAGTATGAACAGTTTGCTTTCAGGAAATAAACAAATGCCTATACTTCTGAAAGAATATCTGTAGTTTCTAAGACCCTTGACGGGATACCTTTGAGCCGAGTACACGCCCTCTGGTCAACGATTTAACATAAAAAGCTTTATTAAAAGATGAAGTAAAAGCAACAGCAGTAGTTGCAACATATCTCACGAAGAAATACACTGATGAAAAATCATATCTTCTGTTCTTCACTGTGCAACTCCCCATTGGCTGAGACGAGACATTTCGATTCGACAATCAATTCGACAGTCAAATGCGTGTTTATTACAAGAGAAAGATTATTGTTTGACATCCCATGGACGATTTGTATGTTCCTTTGTCTAGTATGCTGGAAGAGACGGCGCAAGCTCTTGCTTATACGAAATATGTTTAATCGGTGAGATCGCAGATTGAGGTGGTGTCGGCAGTACAGGCAACATTATAGTAGAATGGTGCTCGAGAGTAATACAACGGCACGAAGTGGGCATCAGTTATTGGCCGCTGCCGAGTCTCGAGAAGCGCTGGCGTACTTCAGGAATCCCATCTCCACGCATGCGTCCTTTGACAGTCCACCAACACCCTGCAGCACTTTGTGACTGGTGAACAGAACGTCATGTGCGACGTATCGTCTGTCTAATTGCACTTCATTCTTGGCGCTGATAAGATAATAGTCGAACATTTGACACCCTAGCGGCCAACACAACAATGAACCAGTGACGCATGTTGTCATATATCACGAACAACAGAAATAATGATTAGAAAGATCATGGGATTACAACCCGACGATCTCATTTTTTCTTTACCACAGATAAGTTTCTAGCGCACCTGTCATATTTGGCACTTGTTTTCCGTGAGAAAATGGCTCTCTTCTCCTCGACAGTGTCTGTGTGACATCGAAGTGGAACTATGATCCATCCCCTTCAATACAGTACTGGCACCCATAAATGGCTGGATAAGTCACGTTCAGTATTCGGAGGATGGCAAAAGCATACCGCCACCAATAGGCCATGGCTAGTAAACCACAACTGTGTTATGAACAATCTTCAGGTTGAGAACAACTTTACGTATTTATCACATAAGTTTTTATGAATCAGAAGTGACAACGCTTCGAAATTTATTTCAATTTATTTGGCTTCCTACAGTCTGAAACGAATGGCGAGATGACATGTACTGTATACCTGTATGATTCGTTCGGTGAAATCCTCACCAATGAATCCCTCTTACCCCATCTTTTCTTTCCAAAAATATAATCTTGTACTTCGTCTGTAGTTCCCTCGAAACTGAACATTAAGTGCAATGCATGTTATTTCCGTGAACAGACATTGCTTTTAACATACTACAATTGAGGAAATGTTCTCAGTATGGTTTATTAGCGGATAGCATGTGAGAAACAGATCAGTGGAGCAGACAGTGGCCACGAGGCCGTTTACCACATCAAATAGGGAAGATACCAAATTAATTGTATAGCAGACTGTGTACATCCATATTCAATATTACTAAGTGTTTTCCTTGATTGCCGGCCGGAGTGGCCGTGCGGTTCTAGGCGCTACAGTCTGGAGCCGAGCGACCGTTACGGTCGCAGGTTCGAATCCTGCTTCGGGCACGGATGTGTGTGATGTCCTTAGGTTAGTTAGGTTTAACTAGTTCTACGTTCTAGGGGACTAATGACCTCCGCAGTTGAGTCCCATAGCGCTCAGACCCATTTGAACCATTTTCTCTCTCTCTCTCTCTCTCTCTCTCTCTCTCTCTCTCTCTCTCTCCCGACACCATTAAAAACATGAACACGGAACATTCCTTTAGAATTAACTGTCTTCGTGGAAAATTTTGCGATCGCGAATTTTCAAAATTATAAATACGTCAATGTCCCTACGCGTTGATAGATCGGACTTCGTTAAAATGAAACCGGCAGCTTCTATGTAATAAATATAAATGATAATTGCCTCAACGAAACTGCCACATAGATGGCTGTGCAAATCGCGACCAAGCCAGCTAATTCTTCTCACGAAAAGTCACCGTCTGATTTACTAGATGAGCTACTAAAAAATAATAAGTAATCAACATGTAGTTAGCATATTGTGGTATTGAAATAAAGAGATACAATACATGGCTGCTAAAACGTTCCTTAGTATTTAAGAACACTTACATAGCCATTTAGTCGCAAAATTACAAGCAAAGTAGGGACGCGTAAAGCAAAAAAAGACAGAAATCATTTTTACTCAGGGAAACAAAAAATTGATCAGAATTGATCAGAATAAAAAAACTATATGAATGTGAGATACATTTATCTTCAAACATTATGCGATTTTCCTCGCTGGCTGGAAACGTGTTATTCTCCGTTTGATCAAATACTATTATTCACACAAGACGACTTACACATTTCAAGACTTGAAAAAAACCGTAGTGACGTTTCAGAGCCGATTGCGTGATAATTGTGAGCGAGTGGTTACCAGCCGCCACTGCCTTCACTACTAAATATTGTCATAGTTCGTAGAAATGTATTCGAAAAGTTAACTTTTAGACTAATTCCCCATCTGTTCGGCACAAATTCCATCCATGGCGTACCTCAACAAAAAATACAAAATTTCTTCAGCACATTACATGTTACAATTTACTGTACACGGGTTCCTGTTAAAGGATGTGTTTCAAACGTCGTCTTCGCATTTGGATGGAATACTACACTCGTCGTTGCAGTGAGTTGCGAATTCTTTCAAATACGTGCTGATGATTTCGTAAATCTTGAGAAGACTGTACAGTTGGCTTCTCCAGTTTTTCAGCCGTATCAACAGTAATGTTGTACGTTTCACAGAGGCCTGAGTAAGGTCAGGTGGTGTTGGAGGCTAAGGTACAGACCCTGCTCGACCGGGCCACCTTGGACGTATTGGAGTGTTGGATCTCATCCTACATCAGCAGCAAAATGTTCCGGTTCCCTATCATACATGTACAAAATTCCCCAGTCATGGACCATGTGTGAAACTTAATGCCAAATTAGATACCGACGTAATGGAAAATTTTACGTTTCAGATACATTTCTGTTTTCTAGGACAATATTTCAGACTTGAAAGCAGTGACAGCTCGTAACCATAGAGTCACAGTTATCTTGCAGACGGCTCGTTTGTCTACTCATACCTACTGGAACTTTTTTGTTCCATTTTGTAGACCCTCTTTGCATTTCGCATACCCACCAATGGAGATGACGTACCGCGCAATAAAATTCTGTGTTCGTGTAAACCATACAACACTTAAACTTGATAAAAAGCTGCAGTAAGCGTACGATGAAAATGCACTGTTTCGTGCAAGAGTACTTAGGTGGTTCAGGGACTTCAAAGAAGGCCGACTTGTCTGTTTTAAGCAAGGTAGGCCTGGTGTTTCGGCTTCTGCTTTGACTCAAGTCAACATCAACACAGCTTCTGTGATTGTCGGTATGAATAGGCGGGCAACATTACGTAAACTCAGAGAAGTGCTGAGAATTTCATATGGCAGTGTCTTTACGATTATACATGAGCTTCTCCGTATGACCGGTATTTGCGCCCGTTTCCGTGCCACGTCTGTTGACTCCCGAGCTAAAACCTATGCGAATGGAGACAAGCCGTGAGGTGCTGCGTCTATTTGCTGATGGAGGGGATGCTTTTCTGGAATCAATTTTCACCTGTGATGAGTCATGGATGAATCATTAAGATCCTGAAGGAAAAAGAGCCAGTACTGTTTGGAAATTGACTGGTTCTCCAACAAAAAAGACGAAAGTTGCTCCATCACCAGGGAAAATGATGGTGATCATATTTTTTGACTGTCATGAAATGATTTACCAGCATGCAGTTCCCCCTCACACTAATGTTACAGCGAAGTACTACACGTCAGTATTGGCTAAACTGAGGAAGCACATTGCAAGAAAACGACCAGAACTTTCTCCCATTTCACATCATTAAAGGCAAAGCTTTGGAGCCTTCGATTTGAGAACTCTGAAGCAATCCTCAAGAAAAGTAAGGCGATCTCAACGACTTGACAATGAATGACCTGCACCTTGTGTTCGAGGAATGGCAGAGTCGCTAAAAAACGAGCATTGAAGTAGGAGTGAGGTACTTTGAAAGACTAATGTAAACCCTGAAATGGAGTACTAAACATGTCTGGAAAAAATCAATTTAAGTCTTTGCTGATCAGGCGTAATATATTTAATGTCTGTTGCCAATGCCTACGCATCGTTGAGACCGGGCTTAATCAAATTAATATTCACTGAATTTTCCGTCGATTTCAGTATGTGGGTAGACAACTGCATCATCTACGACAATTAAAACGTAGCAGACAGTTGTCTTTCCTCATCTTAACCAATGTGATTGATCAGTTTCACGCCCTTAAGAAAGAAAATGAAAATAATTATGCTGTTACTTTCCCAAAGATCTATTTTGGAATACGCGATATCTTAAATGTAAGAGCCAAAGATATACAGTTTGTAATGTATGACGGATGTTTCTCCCAAAAATTCTCATTCACCCTGCAGCTGTACCACCGACTTCTTTCTGTCCTAGAAAAGTGAATGTTCTGAATTATACAAGGTGAAGGAGGTCGTTCTATTAGAGCAACCGTTGTCAAGTGAGATCGCAAGCAACTGTTTCCACACTCTGCATAGGAGACGGCATGCTGTATTTAATTATCCGAGACGTGAATAACTGGTAGGACACGATAATACAGTGCAGCCGAGGACCCACCAGGAATGTCGGCGCCGGCGGTTCAGAAAACGCGGCCTGACAGCTAATTTTGCTGGGCGCTCTTCCTTGGCCGCTGGAGCCCTCGGTCGTTGGTTCTAAATTGCCCGCTCGCCGGTCCCGTTGTCCTCCCCTTTTCCATCCTAGGCCGGTGATTAATTCGCTCAGTTATGACAACGAACGATTAGCGTCAGAACGCAGTCCGCCAGGAATTTAGACTCCGGCGTCAACACTAATAAGGCGGCCGTTATTAATCGCTCCCCGCTACTTCCCCTCGCCTCTCACACCCCACCATCGATCGTTCGCTTCCGTCCGACAGCCAAACGTTCCGGCTTATCAAGTTAAAGAACTCAAAGGATTATTTTGCTCTGAACTCTGCTCAAAGTTGGGAAAAACTCGATATTGTTATACCTTTGTCAAGCACGGTGTCACAAACGTAGCTCGCAGTTGTAACCATTAAACTGTGGGTCCACTTCACATGACCCGTCCCTGTAGGTGAAGTAGATGACTCGTAGTTTTTTATGCTCCATCGTAGCTAGTCCATTCAAAACTAGTGGTAGTAGTCTTTCATGCCTGGTACTTGGCACTTTATTGGTATTTAATGTTATAGAAGAGACTGTGAGGTGTGGTTCCTGACCGCAAAATTGAAGCCGGTGAATATCCCATGTTCACACTTTCACTGATATCCGTTTCGTTTTTCGGTCATCGTACCTGCAGTTTACCGTTATCTTCAAAAATGGCTCTGAGCACTATGGGACTCAACTGCTGTGGTCATAAGTCCCCTAGAACTTAGAACTACTTAAACCTAACTAACCTAAGGACAGCACACAACACCCAGCCATCACGAGGCAGAGAAAATCCCTGACCCCCCGGGAATCGAACCCGGGAACCCGGGCGTGGGAAGCGAGAACGCTACCGCACGACCACGAGATGCGGGCTACCGTTATCTTCCTCAGGCCTGATAATATGCCAAATTTCTAAATGGGAATGAAAAAAAGCTGAAGAATGTACTATTGCTACTATTATTATTAGCACCAATCGCATTTTAAAGAATCAGGCACAACATCACCAACAAAAAAAGTATCTGTATTACAATACAAACACGATCACACTCTTGTATTTAAAATATATATGTATTATATAAATTGTGACTAGATACAGATCACAGATGTTCGGCAGATGGAATATTTAAAATACATATGTATTATATAAATTGTGACTAGATACAGATCACAGATATTCGGCAGATGGACATAGTGACAGAGGAAAAGGGGGGGGGGGGTGAATGAACAGAGTGAGGAGGCAGGAGCCGATGGACAGAGAGGGGGAGGAAGAGAAGTGCTATGGGGAGGACGAAGGAGATGATCATAAAGAGGGGAGAAAGAGATGGACGGGGAGATGGGATTTAATGTGCAGATGTAGGAGACAGGTGGAAGACGGAGAGGTGTAGAGGACAGGTACAGAAGGAAAAGGGGAGGGGGAGAGGCAGGATTTGGACAGGGATAGCGAGAGATGGACAGAGGGAGATGAGAAAAGACAGACGGACTGTGACGGGGGGTGGGGGAGGGGGAAGGAGGACATGTCCGAAAGAACAGACACCATGCACTCATATAACTGATTCGCCCAGATAGGCAACGGATCCACCTTCTTCAGTGCGGATGCACAGGTACGTCCGACGTCGTGAGGGAATTTCAGAGCAGCGAGCATGGAGGAAATGGACAGGGACTGCGTATAGGTGGCGCTCGGTGGAATGTGGGTTGGGTTTGAGGCGTGCCGAGGTAGTCCGCGCAGCTGCGATAAACATCCGAGTGGCGCAGTAGTTAACGCAAGTGCTTAGGAAGCAGGAGATCACAGGTTCGAATCCCAGTCAGTCCCGCACACATTTCCACTAGTCGCCGCTGATGCCGCACAAAGTCCTGATGTAGCTGACATCAATAATCCCTTCCCTTTCCATTTTTTCTCCCCCTTCCTGCTTCAGTTTAAATCATCTGCTTCACAGGTGCGCATTCCGCATACACTACGCATTCATATAGCTGCAAAAGTGATTGCATATCTGAATGTCGCACTTGCGAACCCAGACACCTTCAAAGCAACACGAAGAGAGCTCCATAAGCTGAGAATTGAGGGCGAGCTAGAATTCCAAAATCACACGTCAGTGATGCAAATGTCTGTAACAGAAAAGCGTGGTGCCGAAACCATAAAACCTGGTCGATGGAGCAATGGTATAGTCAATTGGCCCGCTGAATTCTGTGTCACACTGTTTCCAATTTGCGGCGTATGCCTCCCAAAGCCTACGATGCAGCCGGCCGCTGTGCCCGAGCGGTTCTAGGCGCTTCAGTCTGGAACCGCGCGACCGCTACGGTCGCAGGTTCGAATCCTGCCTCGGGCATGGATGTGTGTGATGTCTTTAGGTTAGTTAGGTTTAAGTAGTTCTAAGTCTAGGGGACACGTTGTAGTGGAACTGTTCACCATCCAAAACTTTTAGGAGGCAATCAGAGCAATCAGACTAGTGTTACAATAGCAGTTAAGCGGACGTAGCTCAGGTACGTGCAAAACGATGGAATATTACGCAGTACCTTTCATTCTTACTACTGGGGTTTCTTGAGTGTGGTTTAGCTTATTATTTTCTTTATTATGGTTACTACAAAAGTATCGAGTTTAGTTACCTTCTTTAGAGTCTGTAGAAGCTACAAATACTCGGTTCGCTACATTATACTTTCTGTCGTTCGAGGCGTGTACTACAAACACTTTCACCAGTGTTCGACGGTACCACCACCGTCTGCATTTGATAGGCGCTGCTTATTCAGTGTGGTGTGCGTTTATATTTCTCACTTTTCTCGTCTAAAGCCACCCTCCAGAGCTTTCACGCTTCACAGGCGTCGAAGAAAGGGTATGCAAGAGAAAGTGAAATGAAGCTTGTTTACGTTTTGAATTGCGTCTCACGGAATGAGTCCAATTCAAACCAGAAAGTGTCGAATTATTTTATTTAAGGTACAGGAGCGCAGACTTAAGGGTGGAGAGATCTGCTAGAAGTCGGCCTCTCAGCGACGGCGCCCTCACAAAAATTACAAGCGAGTATCTGTGTGAAAGCGCGGCGAGGGTGGCCCGTGAATGCCTAGTGAAGGGTTGTCGCCACAATGCCCAGGCAACCACCCTCACTCGGCTGTCGTCCGGGGAGAGGGGTGAGGCCGTGGTGGAGGGGGAGGGGGGAGAGGGTGGAGTTCATTTAAAACTGCGTCGCAATTGTGCGCCCCTGGATTAGCTTAGAGGCTGGCGAGCTGTTCCGGCCTTATCCCGTTTCTTTGGCGAATTCGCTGTGCAGCAACGGCGGCAGAACTCGCACGTCTGCCACTTCGCTCCCGACGGCGCGTCTCTGCGCGGCGGAGGGATGCCGAGTCCTAGCCGGGGAATGGAGACTGTGCACGCACAATACGCTGATCCTTAGAGCCCTTTGTTGACCTGATAACTACTATTTATTTCGTTACTGCTAAAAAACAAATCCGACAAGGTGCTTTATGACACAAGCCTACATCCATATCTACATCTACACGACTACTCTGCAATTCAGACTTTTGTGTTTGGCAGAGAGTTCATAGGACCGCTTTTAGACTTTCATTCTACCGTTCCCCTCTCGAACAGCACATGGGAAAAATGAACATCTAAACCTTTCCCTAAGAACTCAGATTTCTCTCATTTCATTAACATAGTAATTTTTTCCTACGTATGTGGAAGCCAGAAAAATATTTTCGCATTCGCAGGAGAAAATTGCTGATTGAAATTTCGTGAAAAAAACTCAAGACAGCGGAAAACACCATTGTTTTCTTGATAAGCACCTCAGATCGTTTATCATATCCGTGACAAGCTCCCTGTTCCCCGATAATACAAAACGAGCTGCCCTTCTTTGAACGTTTTCAATGTTCTCCGTCAATTCCATATGATAAGGATCCCATGTCGCACTGCAGTACTCCAGAAGATGAACAAATTTTTTGTATCTTCCAAGTATCCTGCCAACAAAAAGCGATATTTGCTTCGCCTTCCCCACAACGTTTTCTGTGTGATGGTTCCAGTTTAAGTTGTTCGTAATTGTAATCCCTAGCTATTTAATTTAATCGATAACCTTCAGTGTGGTTTATCGTCTAATTGAATGTTAACGGGTGTTTTTGGTACCCATGTGGAGGATAACACACTTTTTATTATTTAGGGTTAACATACAGAGATGATGTTAAAATAATTTTCCAATTCGCTTTGATTTTATGATGACTTTAAAAGACAGTGAAAAATAGCATCATCTGTCTGCAAACAATTCAAGAGGGGTGATCAGTCTGTCTCCTAAATCGTTTAATCACATTAGGAACAGCAGAGGGCCTATAACACTTCCTTGGAGAATGCCAGCTGTTTTACTAGATGGCTTCTCATCAATTGCTTTCTTCGAGGTATTTCATATATTATTTATGGCTACTGCAAATCGATGCCAGTGATATGAGTTTATAATTCAACGGATTACTCATATTTCGTTTCTTGTGTATTGCTGTGACCTGCGTAACTTTCCAGTCTTTAAATGAGGATATTTCGTCAAGCGAGCGGTTGTTTATGATAGCTAAAAATGGAGCTATTTCATCAGCATAACCTGAAATAAACCTAATTTTATACAGTGTGGAGTAGGAGACTTGTCTCTATCTAGTGGCTCAAGCTGTTTCGCTACACTGAGGCTATCTCGGTACTCATCTTAAAGTTAGCAGTTATTCTTGATTTGAATTCTGGAATAATTATTGCTTGTGCTTTCGTGAAGGAATTTCTAAAAACCGTGTTTTTTATTGCTATCGCGCAGCGGTAAATGCCCAATCTAAAACTTGAAAATTTACAAAGTGAAGTAAAACTATATGGTTATCCAGTAAGATTAGCCGAGACGATAATATTTTTGTTTATCCAAGCATTTATTTCAACAGGCAGGATTAGGAGTTTCAGGTCTTCTCTTAGAGCGTCGCATAGTACTGGAGCAGTACGCATATAATAATATAGGTATTGCAGAAATCGTAATCTTATTAACATTGTGAGAGGAAGAGGAAGAGGAGGGGGCGAGATATTATAGGTGAGAGTTGGCAGATGAAATGATAGAAAATAAAAACAGAAATATTTGGGGGATGAAGAAAACTCGGATGGCATTGAGTATGTGAGAGAAATACAGTTTCCCAGTTGGACAAAAGGACGACAGTAGGTACAGGGGATGGACAAAAATATTGAAACAAAAAAAAAAAACATGCCCAATAGGGTGTAGAAAAACCGTTGGCATTCAAAACAGCTTTCGTCTCGGAATGGATAAATAAAGGTTCTGTATGGCTTTCAGGAAATCTTACACAATTCTTCTTGAACAATAGTCGCAGTTTCAGGTAGAGATGATGGAGGTGGATAGCGATCACACAGCCCTCTCTCCAACATACACAACAAAGGCTCATCTGGTGGGTGGTGGTCAGGGGAGATGCGTCATGTTCATTCTCGTGTTCACAAAAAGAGTCCAGGATGATGGGAGGTGTGTGAACAGCAGCATTATCGTCTTTCAACATAACGTCCCACTGGGATACAAACATTGTACTTTGGGATGCACTCGATCAGCCAAAAAGGTCACGTAATTCTTGGCAGTAATAAGACCTTGCAGAGAAAAAATGGCGACCGTGAAATACCGCGATATGCTTGCCCAAATCATCACCGGGATGTTTCATTCTAGGCAACAAGCATTCTGCATCGTAGGTTCAAATGGCTCTGAGCACTATGGGACTGAACATCAGAGGTCATCAGTTCCCAAGACTTAGAACTACTTAAACCTAACTAACCTAAGGACATCACACACATCCATGCCCGAGGCAGGATTCGAACCGGCGACCGTAGCAGCAGTGCGGTTCCGGACTGAAGCGCCTAGAACCGCTCGGCCACAGCGGCCGGCCGAAAACTACGTAGTCATTTGTGTTTGCCGATTTAGATTTTATGACTTGATGGGACACGGTACATAGCACGGCACTGACATCGTCGTGTGCAGATCTGGTAGATCTAGGAGAACGACGTGTACTTGAGTGTGTACGTCTTTGCATGTTTCGTGCGTGCCCAACGGGATAAATGGGCTCTGTGGCGTTCGTCACACCCACATGATACACAGGTCTTACGAGTGCCAGCGGTGGTCTCCAGTGGGGGCCGAGTAACTTTTTCGAGTTTCATAAGTTTCATAATTCTGAATTGCGCGTTTAAATACTATTGATTTCCCACGGGCGCTGCACGGAGCCGAAAGTTCGCAATGTACGGCGGGCAAGGCGACTAGTGTGATGGCACAAGTTAGTTGGGGGGGGGGGGGGGGAGGGGTTCTGCATCTCTTGTGGGCCGCGGCCTCCTGAAACATACGTCATATATTGTAGTCACCACACAATAACGTGCCTCGGACAGAGTAACAGGCACTGGTGCAAATGGTGGAGCAGTGACGGCTCCAGCCCGAGGCGGTACTACTAGCTTTATCACAAGTACAGTCTGCCGGGAGCGACCGGTAACTGCGCGCGGCGGAGTGGCCGAGGCGGCCGTTGCTCGAAGTTGAGACAGTGGACGGCCGGGCTGTAACGCTGCGGGCGCGGGACCGCCCGCGGCCGGCCAAATTGAACTGTCGAAACTTGGGGATTAGGTCCGGCGCTGTAATTAAGCGGCCCGGCGCACTTGTTTGCGTTTTAATTCGCCAGCGTGGAGCGGGCGCTAACAGCGCGGCCTACCGCCAATTGCTCGCCCGGGGCCCGGGGCCCGCGCCTGCGGCCGGCAAGCCCTGCCCTGCCCTGCCCTGCCCTGCCCGCTCCCGTCAACACAGCCGACGGCCGAGTTGGGTGCCTGACCCGAAACGTTGCTAAAACCGATTACTCTCCCGCTATGATTCTCGAACTTTGCAGCGTCAGAATCAACTGTCGCGTTAAGAGCTTATTTAGCTGTTCCCCAGTTTACCTCTGATTGTGTGAAACCTGCACATGAGTTGCAATACAGGTAACAAGTTCGCGTAACAATTGAAACAACCAGGGCAAGGCTTGCGAATATTGCAACAGAACTTCTAGGAATTGCTATGGGAAAGAGAATAAAGATGGAAAAACCAAACCAATCACACAGAAATGTCTATAACAAGGAATCGATTTCTTTCAGCGATACAGTACAACACAGTCATACACGGTGTTACAGAAAACATAATTGGCATGCATCCGAAAGCAGGCTTACCAATATTTATGTTCCAAAACGCCGCGCATAAAAACTGGATTTTTCGGTGCACGTACCACGGGTTCTACGGTGATAAAAAAGTAGGGTCAAGTGCCTAGCCCTTGGGCTAGGTTCCATTTGTATACCCAACAGAAGGATCGCCAGTGTCACTAGCATGCAATATAGGGTCAGCTTGGACAAATTGAGAAAATCTGTTTATTCTTCTTGCACTTAATGTGGCCTACTTTGGGCTTGATGGGGCTTACAGAGCTTACAGAGCGATTCCTCGGAAAACGCCACAAAAAGTACTTTTTAACTATATTTTCGCCGTCACCAGCGTACCAGAAAATTGGTTCAAATGGCTCTGAGCACTATGGGACTTAACGTCTATGGTCATCAGTCTCCTAGAACTTAGAACTACTTAAACCTAACCAACCTAAGGCCATCACACAACACCCAGTCACCACGAGGCAGAGAAAATCCCTGACCCCGCCGGGAATCGAACCCGGGAACCCGGGCACGGGAAGCGAGAACGCTACCGCACGACCACGAGCTGCGGACACCAGAAAACCAAACCCAGTCGCGGATTCCAAAATGGCTATGCACAGAAAATGGCAGACATTTTTACGATATATTTCTAAGATCCCGATCTCGAACACTCTTAAAAATTTTCTTCATATTTTTATCCGTTTCCGAGATACTGAGGTTCAAGGTTACCGTACTTGTACACGTAAAATACCCACGCAAAATCCGGCGTGCCGGCCGCTGTGGCCGAGCGGTTCTAGAAGATTCAGTCTAGAACCGCGCGACCGCTACAGTCGCAAGTTCGAATCCTGCCTCAGGCATGGATGTGTGTGATGTCCTTAGGTTAGTTAGGTTTAAGTAGTTCTAAGTTCTAAGGGACTGATGACCTCAGATATTAAGTCCCGTAGTGCTCAGAGCCATTTGAAGCAAATCCGGCGTGAGGCGAAAATGTATTTTATAAAATGACGTAGTACCGAGAGATGTGCTGCAAAGTGTTTCCGTTAAACTCTGGGAAATCCACGTTGTAGTACTGAAGCACATGCAAAAAATTTTTGCATGTAAAATCCAGTCTGAAACGTAAAGTTAATTTGCGTTGCTTCAGTTTCACACAAGCAAACTACCTACATGTCCTGCTGCAGCGGGGAAAAGAAGGGAACCGTATGAAAAATGCTCCTATCGGACCACAAAAAATGCGAGTATGTCCCTGTTTATTTAAAAGACTCCGACTAAAAAGTGAGGTACCAGCTGCCTCCTTCTACCTTCTTCAGCACCTTTAAAATTTTTCCCAAAACTTTCGGCATGCGAACATATTCGAGCTTTCTCAGGCTGAGAGAGAAGAAGATAGTGGCAGTGTCAAAGAGACTGAAAAGTAACAAATACTGGGAGATAGTAGAAGTGTTTGTGCTGTAGAAAGAGTGAAGTGAGAGGAATAGAATGGCACAGTGGCAGTGGAACATAGTTTTCAGTGATAGAACAGTGCTAGAAAAACTTTCCGAATAATGTGAGGCGTCCATAATCAACACTTTATCGTTAGGTTCAACACTTTTTGCAGTTAATGTCTTTTTTTTCTTTCTTTTGTACGAGCCAACGGCTTTCCCGCAGTGGTACTATCGGTCCCCGTCAGCTCACCTAAGTTACGTGCTGTCGGGGTCGGTTAGTACTTGAGTGGTCACCGTCCAGGCCTGCCCAGTGCTGTTGGCAAACGGGATACACTCAGCCCTTGTGAGGCAAACTGAGGAGCTACTAAACTGACAAGTAGCACCGGTCACGAAAACTGACAACGGCAGGGAGAGCGGTGTGCCAACCAACCACATGGCCCTCCGTATTCGCATCCGGTGACGCCTAAGTGCTGACGATGACAGGGCGGTCGGTCGGTACCGTTGGGGCTTCAATGCCTGTTCGGACGGTGTTTGTTTTTGTTCTCTTATACCAGTGGCTTCCAGCCTGGGGGTAATTACGCCGTAAGGGGCGAAATGAAATTTTCTGAGCGCTGACAACAACAGCAGTGA
Organism: Schistocerca nitens; assembly: GCF_023898315.1. Classification (NCBI taxonomy): domain Eukaryota; kingdom Metazoa; phylum Arthropoda; class Insecta; order Orthoptera; family Acrididae; genus Schistocerca; species Schistocerca nitens. The sequence continues at coordinate 331,789,155 of NC_064619.1, forward strand.
ATTGTGTTTCGGTCACGAAACCAATTAAAAAAAATTACTATTATCATTAGTTTGTAAGATGATAAATTATTACATAATTTACCAGCTTGTGAAATGAATATATGAGCAACATCATCGTCATTAGTCCTCCCACTGCACGTACCTTGCACTTTGTAACAAGCATTTGTGACAGTAAGATTGAGATGTCTGTATCACATATGCTTACACATCTCTTGAAAATGCCTTCTCTGAGTTGTAGCTAGTCCCCACAATGCGCCAGAAATTGCTTTGTTTTTCACTTCGCAACAGATAAAATTTACTGACAGAACAACCCATAGTAACTTTGCTGGCCCGACTCAGTATTATTATTAGTTCTACTACTACTTTTATTATTATTACTATTATTATTATGTCATCATCATCAAAAGGAGACACAAAGCAAAGGAATCAAGCTATCAAGGTCGCAGGTTCGAGTCCTGCCTCGGGCATGGATGTGTGTGATGTCCTTAGGTTACTTAAGTTTAAGTTGTTCTAAGTTCTAGGGAACTGATGACCTCAGAAGTTAAGTCCCATAGTCCTCAGAGCCATTTTGAACCAGTGATCAAGTGATTTTCCAAAAGTAAGCGTAGAGTAGATATTTCAACGTGGTAGATTTTAAATGGGGCTGCAGGGTACGGCTGAAGAAAGTGTCTCCTGAGACAAGGCTGGTGCAGAGGAAGCATATTTTGTAACAAGAGCATAGTTAGCTTTCTTTGTTGAGGAGGAGTTGTAGATAGCACGCGAGAGGTACTGGGAATTACTTCATCATTCTATAAGAAAAATTTATTAGGAATATGCAATACCAATTGTCTCGATGACTCGTTAGTTCGTCATTTGATAAAACACCTGCAAATACTAATTACCATTTTCCTTTCGTCATTTTTAAAATAAAAGTGTTCAAAGAAAATTCTTTCTGATTCTAAAGTTTAATTAGGCGCTTCTGTTGATGATTGTGAGGATTGAGGTTGGGGGTACTAGCTAATATGTGATCGTACACAGGGGTAATAGTCTCAGAAAGATTGGGAACCTATTTTTTACCTGAACTAGATGGTTTCGTTTACCGAGTGCAGTGTTTAACATACGTTTTTGGTAAGACAACATTACTGTTTTCTTAAAAACATTGTTCATTAATGCCATGAAGGCTTTCTCGTCCGGTCTTTGCAGCAGTTAAAACTTCGAGGCTCAGACGCCATAGTTGAATGTATGAAACTATTTGCTAAAGTTTCGTCGCCATCTGCGGTACACGTCTTCTGAGCAGTCGACAGTTTTGCCTCTGGAGATGTTTTCCGCAGGTTGGGATTAAGCATTAGTAAATAGATCCATACATCGACCGCAGCCTCTCATACCTGAAGTTTTAACTGAAGCAACAGTGGACTCATACAACGTTTCAGATTTCACAGCCCGATACCGAGTTTCAATTTGTGTTGCAGAACGACGAGAACACGTACGGGTTCGAGACGCCGTCCAAGTCAGCGTGCAAGCACCTGTGGAAGTGCTGCGTGGAGCACCACGCCTTCTTCCGGCTGGTGCAGGTCTCGCCCACCACGCCCGACATCTTCTCTCTGGGATCGCGATTCAGGTACAGGTGAGACCAGGCCACCAGCGCCTCGCCCCTCTGCCCGACACACCGCCGATTGCATTAAAGTCGGAGCACAAGCTGGGAAGGATGACACGTGAAACATCCAGCAGTCAGCAGCAAGCAGTCAGGGAAAGCACTGAAAACCAAAGTCTGGAAGACCGAAAGGTGTTTTCAATCGCTGTCCTCTCGCCAGTACGCCATTACACGGGGTCTGACACTTACCTTGCGGATCATAGACAACCTATTGCCAGTAAAATCCTATTTATTCTTTTCTTTAGAAAATATACTGAAGGAGCTTAACGCACATCTAAAGAAATATAATATTTCTTTATGAACACGGGCGTCCGCAGAAATGTATCCGAGAGGGGACCAGATCTGCAATTATCGCTTTTCATATAACTGACGCGAAGAATTTGAAGACGTATCGTGTCCTATGAACAAAATTTGGCATGACGTTCACGAAGTTTGAGAGTTATCGACACAAAATGTATTTATAAACGTTGGCTGTTTTCAAGTCTAAAATGTATGCAACACCATTAGTGTATGCAAAAGTACATCTATTTGTACATATTATTAATCAGCTAAGGGTCACAAAATTTCACCACTTCTAGAAATGCACGAAACTTCTGCGTTGAATTAATCGTCTTTACTCCAGATTCTAGGAGGAGGCAAGTGCCTCCTGTTTCTTCCGCTTCTTACCTCTCCCCACGGCTACGATACACCCTCCATACACTTGCATACTCCTTTAAACCTGCTTTGCTGTAATGGATGTATTACAATTATGTTGAAAGTTCTTTCTACCAGCACAATAACAAACGGTACAGTTTCAATCAACAATGTCAAAATCTAGAATGAGATTTTCACTCTGCAGCGGAGTGTGCGATGATATGAAACTTCCTGGCAGATTAAAACTGTGTGCCGACCGAGACTCGAACTCGGGACCTTTGCCTTTCGCGGGCAAGTGCTCTACCATCTGAGCTACCGAAGCACGACTCACGCCCGGTACTCACAGCTTTACTTCTGCCAGTACCTCGTCCCCTACCTTCCAAACTTTACAGAAGCTCTCCTGCGAACTTTGCAGAACTAGCGCTCCTGAAAGAAAGGATATTGCGGAGACAAGGCTTAGCCACAGCCTGGGGGATGTTTCCAGAATGATATTTTCACTCTGCAGCGTAGTGTGCGCTGATATGAAACTTCCTGGCAGATTAAAACTTCGGTAGCTCAAATGGTAGAGCACTTGCCCGCGAAAGGCAAAGGTCCCGAGTTCGAGTCTCGGTCGGGCACACAGTTTTAATCCGTCAGGAAGTTTCATATCAGCGCACACTCCGCTGCAGAGTGAAAATCTCATTCTGGAAACATCCCCCAGGCTGTGGCTAAGCCATGTCTCCGCAATATCCTTTCTTTCAGGAGTGCTAGTTCTGCAAGGTTCGCAGGAGAGCTTCTGTGTAGCTTGGAAGGTAGGGGACGAGGTACTGGCAAAAGTAAAGCTGTGAGTACCGGGCGTGAGTCGTGCTTCGGTACCTCAGATGGTAGAGCACTTGCCCGCGAAAGGCAAAGGTCCCGAGTTCGAGTCTCGGTCGGGCACACAGTTTTAATCTGCCAGGAAGTTTCATATCAGCGCACACTCCGCTGCAGAGTGAAAATATCATTCTGGAAACATCCCCCAGGCTGTGGCTAAGCCATGTCTCCGCAATATCCTTTCTTTCAGGAGTGCTAGTTCTGCAAGGTTCGCAGGAGAGCTTCTGTAAAGTTTGGAAGGTAGGGGACGAGGTACTGGCAGAAGAAAAGCTGTGAGTACCGGGCGTGAGTCGTCCTTCGGTAGCTCAGATGGTAGAGCACTTGCCCGCGAAAGGCAAAGGTCCCGAGTTCGAGTCTCGGTCGGGCACACAGTTTTAATCTGCCTGGAAGTTTCAATGTCAAAATCTGTCGCTCATGTACAGATGCTATAAGCATTGGTTTTGCTTTTTTCCGTCTGTCTTGTAAGATAAGTCGTGTGGTCAGCATTGCCATCCTGGTCTTGCCCGACGTCGGCTTCTAACAGTTTTCCATTCTTCTACAAATAGCTCGGGTTAGTATACTGCCACCTCCGTAGCCAAGTGGTCAGCATGTTTGACTGCTATACGAAAGATTCTCAATTCTTCCAAGTATTTTTCCTGGATGCTGGGACTGGAACTGTATGCACTCAGTCTCGTGATGGCTACTTGAGTAAGGAATAGCGGCTCCAAGGTCTGGTAAACTGAAAACCGCCGGGAGAATTGTGCAATGACACCGTGCCCCTCCATGCCGCATCCTGATGACGCCACGGGTTCGGATGACACACGGCCGACCGGTACTGATTGCCTCTCAGAGCCAGTACGCGCAGGTGTTTTTTATTTTTTATTTTGCAACGTGATTAATTAAACTAATATTTACACCTGCCAGCACCTGGCAAATCTTAGTCTCTCTCTCTCTCTCCCCGTCCGAAAAGGCCTCGCAAGACTCAACGGTACCGACCGACTGGCGTGTCTTCTTGAGCCGACAGGCGTCATTGGATGCGGATATTGAGGGACCTGAGGTCAGCACAATGTTCTGCCGGTCGGTGTCAGTTTTCGCGATCGGAGCCGCTACTTCTCAGTAGCCCAACAAGGGCCGAGTGCACGTCGCTTGCCAACAGCGCTAGGCAGACCCGAACAGTTAACTATCCAAGTGCTAACCCAGCCCGACAGCGCTTAACTTCGGTGATCTGACGGAATCCGGTGTTACCACAGTGGCAAGGCCATTCGCGACAACTCTTAGGAATCTGAATTATCAGATTCGTCTAGAAGTTTGAGGGTATTTCACCTGTCACAATATATCTCTTTTATCTATCATATAAGTAACTGGAAAAGAGCTATGTCGCAACGTATTCTTTCTCTCACGATTATTGCTATGTGCTGTTGCAATTTTCTGATTTTACGATTTTTCGGACCTAGTCAGGTTCGTGTCAAAGGAGCAAAAGTTTCATTCGTGTTAAATACATTAAAAACTATAGATAAAGCGAACACTGCATCTATGTTTAAATGGCGACATTTGTGAAGTGCACTGACAAGAGTTTTTTCGAAAATAGCGGAGAACTAAATGGTTTTCGGTATTTTATGTAAACTTCACAAAAGTACACTTTCAGGTAGCTATTTTTTAAGCCTTGACGCTCCTTGAGTTTATTCGTGACATCCTTTCGGCCAGCTTCAGTGGACAAGAGCCATCGCAGCGAGTTTTTGTGGCGTCAGGTGTAGGTACAGGCTTCGGGCGACGCCCTCATTAACTAATTGGCTCTTTACCCGCTTCACTACCACCTTCTCCTTCCCCTCCCCTCGCCTCCCTTACACCCGCAGCACATAACGCCACTGGCCGCGCAAGGGTGGAGCTGCCATTTCTGCAGCGCTTCCTGAAATCCGCGTGGTACGACCCGTCGTGCACAAGCGAGACGTTGATGGTGAAGGCCTCAAACGCTTGCGCGGAGGGACGTGACTTCGGGGAACCTAGTCTCGTACTTGGAGGAACCGACCCTCTCTAACCCACTTAAGGCAAATTCCGACGTGATATTTTCGACAGTCACCGCGCGTCCTTGTCCGCTCTGCGATCCGATTCCCTCGCTGTGACAAGACACTGAGAGTTACCAACAGCAGGAGCATCATTACTAGGGTTACCCATTAAATAACGAGAGTTTTATTACAAATTTCTTTTATAAATCTGCACAGGAAATGAACGTTGGTTTATTTTTTCAACAAAATCATTCTGCTTTGCAATACACCTTGCGCGCCTCTCTATAAACTCGCGAACTGTACCCTTGTTCTGCGCAGACGTAAATGGTGTGGGTTGTCGTGTAACAGCAGTACTCCTCGCCGGGCTTCAGTTGTCTTGCAACTTGCTGAAGCGAGCGCTACCAACAGCCTAGCCATTCTCTTGGAAATGCATCTACAGAAGATTCTTGGTGTCCCAAAAGGTTGCCAGCAACATTTTCGCAGTGGATGTCTGTGCCTTGAATGTTATATTCACTCTATATGATGAGTGTTTTCCCCATCAATTTTGTTACTCTGATTCGTAATGGAGCATCCAGTTCTCACCTCCAGCCGCAGTTCTGTTGAGAATAAAAATCCTACATCACGTGTATCCGTTTGGTTGGCTGCCTTTGATGAAACTTTTCACAGTGCAAAGAACACTGTTGGGTCGAAAACAGGTCGCACACTAGTATGCGACGACAAATCGTTCTTCACTACTGTGAAGTCGCTTTTATTCTGTGCCTAGCTGATATGTTTATACGATATTCTGTTTTCGTAGACAATGGGTATTAGGGTAGCTCTGATACGACATTCTTTAAAATTTATGATGGTTTTTTGCATGGCCTCCCAGTTTGGTTCTATTTCATGAAAAAATTTGGAAACAATAGGATAAGGAAAAGTGTGTTCCTGGGCCTTCAAAATCGGAGATTGCATGGTGCGTGAGTGTGTGTGTGGGGAGGGGGGGGGGGGGGGTACGGGAGGGGGCACACCAATTTCCCAAAATATTACTTCTGCATGGCAAATTCATTCCTTACCAAATGTAGGCAGGTAGTTTACTTTAATTTCCCTAATTGAATGCCATCTCATTTCACTGATCGCCCTGGTTGGGTTGGCGTGACGCATCAGTGGACCCAAGAGAGGTAGAGGGCAGAGCGAGCCGTGCCATTCCTTTTTACAGCCAACCCAGTCCAGGACACTGAAATTCCATGAAGATGGACATTTGAGACACCTTATTCATAAAATGTCGACCGATCGGGAATTACATCATGAGCTCTCCCAGAACTATGCAGAATGCGGAGCAATTGTAGTTGGATGACATTACGACCGTAAACATAGCCTTCCCAGTGCCATTATAAATTTTGTCAAGCCAGTAAATCAGCTGGCCTAGGTTCGAGAAAGTGCTTTAAGAGGTAGGTCACACAACTCAGTCACGTCATTCAACATTGTAATTGTACCTACATCAACATTTTTATATGGTACCCTCTGCACATGTGCTTGCGGAGGATTTAACATGGTATAAGGTAGCAGTTAGACATCAACCCAATTACTCACGAAATAGATAGGTCAATAAAGCAGCCAAGAAGGTCAAAATATAAAAAAAGAAGAAGTGGAGGAAAGGATTACAGTAAACATTTTTAACATAAACGTGAGAAAGATCACTATGCATTTTTCCAGTGTTCACGGTATGCTTTCATTCTTAGCTACTTCCACAGTAAGTTTTGTAACATTAAAAAACCCCTTTCATCAAAGGCTAGTAAACACAAATCAGTGAAATATTTACTATTTATGTGCATATAGTTAGTAAACTTTTAAGTTCTTTGTATAAAATTATGGATTGTACGAGGGGTAGTCATAACTGTCTATTTATCATTTTGAAAAATAAAGCTACACAATTAATGTTTTGTTTATTTGCAAGTACATGTCTGCAGTCATCGTACGCCTTGAAATTCCCGCACACAGAAATGTAGTACGCCGTTAGAGGAGCCAATACCGACATGAAAGAAGTCAGCTGGGCTGCCCTGACACAGCTCCAACGTTTTCGCTGCTGCCGAAAACGAATTACCGCACGCGACTCCATTTTGTCAATGGGCTAGGCCTTTTGTTTTGGCGTCCTACGGTACTGTGGCGCGGGGTATTCCAAAGTGTACCATGTCTGCAAACAAACAAATAATATATAACTTCTCTTTTTTCGAGATGATAAAAAAAAGTTTATTATTACCCTTCGCAGTATTGGATGACTGGTGAAACTCGTAATAAAACTGAACACAGTGCAAAAATCTTAAAATTATAGATTTGGTTAAGTTACTACAAAATGTCGAAATATGCATGAAGACTATATCGCATAAAAGTTAAGCTAAGGGCCTAAAAGATGATGAATTTAACGTATCGGAGAAAGGCTGTACAAACCCCTCTCGAGTGAACCAGTGAGTAATTGGAGCTGTACTGTGAGTGTTGTGTGTGGCTGTGTGTGCAGCGGGCGCACGGAGAAACAGGCCCAGCGCGACGCGCAGCTGCGCCTGCGCAGTCCGCCGCAGTTCACGCGCACGCCCAGCCGGCGCTACCAGCGGCGCATCGTCGAGGGCGCGCAGGACGGTGAGTACCTCACAACGTCCAACTATTCTCTCCAATCTACTCGATTTATAATCTGTACATTAATCTATACATAAAAGTTTGGTGGGTGTGTGTGTGTGTGTGTGTGTGTGTGTGTGTGTGTGTGTGTACGTAGTGACAGACGTTTTTCCATGACCACCCACTGCCACCCCCTCGTGGCTGTGGTGGTAGACGGCCCTTGGTCTCATGCTGTTATGTGTTCTTCATAACAATAAACCGTAAACGTTACACCAAGCATTCTTCCGCGTTTTCTTGAATCTCGTTGGATTTCGTTTCACGCGGAGCGGAAGCTAATCTGTGTCCAGTTAAGTACAATCATAAGGATACGTGTTATGCTGTGTTAGAAGCATGTAGAGTGTGCGATAATGCGGGACAAAACCTTTACCGGCGCATGGCCAGCCAGCTGGCCCACCTATCCTGCAATGATGTCCGAGGTTGCAGTTCAGACGTAAAAAGCCACGAGCAGAGAAACAATATAGCTTCGAATGTCATTTAATTTTTAAAGAGAATGAAATAATATTCGGCGAATCTCCAGCACTATCGCGCGCTTCTTAGGTGGCCAGACGGCAAGCATAAAATTCTCTCATTCGGGAGAAGAAATAAAAACTTTGAGGTTCGCCGATGACACTGTAATTCTGTCAGAGACAGCAAAGGACTTGGAAGAGCAGTTGAACGGCATGGACAGTGTCTTGAAAGGAGCATATAAGATGAACATCAACAAAAGCAAAACGAGGATAATGGAATGTAGTCGAATTAAGTCGTGTGATGCTGAGGGTATTAGATTAGGAAATGAGACACTTAAAGTAGTAAAGGAGTTTTGCTATTTGGGGAGCAAAATAACTGACGATGGTCGAAGTAGAGAGGATATAAAATGTTGACTGGCAATGGCAAGGAAAGCGTTTCTGAAGAAGAGACATTTGATAACATCGAATATAGATTTAAGTGTCAGGAAGTCGTGTCTGAAAGTATTTGTATGGAGTGTAGCCATGTATGGAAGTGAAACATGGACGATAAACAGTTTGGTCAAGAAGAGAATAGAAGCTTTCGAAATGTGGTGCTACAGAAGAATGCTGAAGATTAGATGGATAGATCACATAACTAATGAGGTGCTGTTGAATAGAATTCGGGAAAAGAGGAGTTTGTGGCACAACTTGACAAGAAGAAGGGACCGGTTGGTAGGACATGTTCTGAGGCATCAAGGGAGCACAAATTTAGCATTGGAGGGCAGCGTGGAGGGTAAAAATCGTACACTAAGCAGATTCAGAACGATGTAGATTGCAGTAAGTACTGGGAGATGAAGAGGCTTGCACAGGATAGAGTAGCATGGAGAGCTGCATCAAACCAGTCTCAGGACTGAAGACCACAACAACAACATCTAACATAGTGTTCTAATTACAAACAAGAGTGATCAAAATTCCTAATTTAAACACAGGGTAATTTCTCTGAGCGAGCTGCGTGTGATGCAAAATCATACAGCAGGGATTTCACCGTGTTGTTGCATACAGACGCCACTGAAGGTATTAATTAGAGTCAATTGTATAGTAATCACTTAGTAACTTCCTTATCCGAATCCGAGAAATACATTTCAAAAATGGTTCAAATGGCTCTGAGCACTATGGGACTTAACATCTATGGTCATCAGTCCCCTATAACTTAGAACTACTTAAACTTAACTAACCTACGGACATCACACAACACCCAGTCATCACGAGGCAGAGAAAATCCCTGACCCCGCCGGGAATCGAACCTGGGAACCCGGGCGCGGGAGAAATACATTTCAGTTGTGGAATTGTCATCTGCTACGTTTATATCGAGTCGACCAACAACAGAATCTACGAAGCCACCTAGGCGCCACATTTTCTCCTCTTCTTTTATGACGTGCCGTTCTATATTCCGCCAGCGTTCGGCAGTGACCTGTGAAAAACTGCGTGCTTTAGTTGCAGAGCGTCTGGCAGTTTCACATTTCTCGCGACAAATTTAACTTGGCTCCAGATCAGTTCTGTTTCGTTCATATTGTAATGCTTCAGTGGCAAATGTAAAGATGCCGCATTTGTATGGTGTGAAAATGATTGTTTTTCATGTTTCTACGACACTTGTCACTATGGTTCGTGTGAGACTACACCTGTGTTATAGTCCAAATAAAGAGTATTTGGTTTTGCATTTTTGTCCTAAAAATTGAATTGTTATGTTTCCTTTATTTAAGCAATCTTTCATAAAATATCGATAATTAAGAATTTATATTTGAAATGAAAACAGGAATTTTGCGTGCAGTATGCAATTAGAAACAAAAAGACATGCATTATTTGTAAAAAAAATTGATGAATTTTACAAGTACGAGGTGAAGGTATTTCAGATTGAACGAGAAATAAAGAATGACCAAGGCGAGACATGAACCGATTCCGCCATACATCCGTTGTGTATTTGTATCTCAAGTGTATCAAATACAGTCCCTCGGAAAACTTCAACCCCGATTTTTCCTGTAAATTTATGAAAAACACTAAGAACAACCTATTTCTCGGCACTTTTTAACAATGTTCCACAAGCATGTTTCGCTACGGAGCAGGAAGCAGCCTCAGCCATTTTCATGCCACCAATTTAACAGCGCGACAATCAGAACACAATAGTCAGACGCTGTGACTGTACACGATTTTTAAAGTAAAAACTACACTGCTAAAGCGTGATTAAGAAAAACATGATGGCTGCTAATACGTTACAATATCTTAAAGTTTCATTTAACGTAACTTAGCAATACATAGTGGACCTACTTCCTAGAGCGTAACAATACCAGCGTAGGTGTGCTATGGCTTCTGATGAATCATTGCGTTCGTGTTTGTATACCTCAGGTTTATTCTTGTGATGAGCAGAGTATAGTAAGGGAGTTTGGTCACGGTGCGTAGCAGTGAGTGTGTGTGGCGAGCAAAAGTCCACGAAATATGGAGCTATAAATACTCTTAGGAAAAAGCTACATTTTCTGTGACACGAATTTTACTGTACATGTGAAAACGCATTAATTGTTTCATTCGACCGACATAATACGATGCTTGTGCGGGTTTCGTCATTCAGACTTTAATAACGACGTACAATATCAAATAGACCAGCTTTTAATCTCTCAGAGCGTTTTCGTCAGTCACACCTGACCGACGATCAACTAAGACACGATCAACTAAGACACAAAGAAAAAAATCCAGATAGAGCCAAAGATAAAAATAATCGTAACTCACACCTAAATAATTTCGCAGTACAGTACAGTGATTTCGGATAAGCATTTCGCTTTTTATTCCTCATAATTTAGCGCGACTTCGTCAGTGACTTCACTAATACCTAACAAAATAAAGTAACTTCAATTTCCTTCCACCTTCATTTAAATACTATTACTTTAAGACAATATTACTAAAGTAACAATCTGCCCCGTGGTGTTACTCGCAGTTAAGTATGTTTGGGTAACGTCATGTTACCGCAAGTAGGGAAGGAACAGAGTGAGGATTGTATAAGCGAGTTTAGTCGCTAATACGGTTAAGTCCAAAAGTCGTAAAGCATATGGCGTTTTCTAAGAGAACTAAGTGTTCCACATCGCACATTGTATTGAGATAACAACCAATCACAATTACCCACTTCCACCCACCACCGTACGGATGAAACACGTTGACGACCCTACCACCATTATATTGCATCGTGAATGAAACGCTTAAAACATTTTCACGCATACAATAAATTCCTTAAGTCATACACCATTTATCTTTACCTAAGAGTATTTGTTCTACCATATTTCGCAGATTTTTGCCAACAACATTCACCCACTGCCACGCACCGGGACCATACTGACAGGAAAACTGCATTCAATGTAACCTTAATGAGACGTACTTCTTTATGCCGCTCGTATGTAGAATGGTACTCATGCCGTATATTCTGACCTGCGCAACGTCGGGCTTCTCTGCAAGTTTTTTATACTTTTTTTTACCAAACAGCCTTCAATAGTTTCGAAAAAAAAAATAACAACGCACATCTAACAAGCTACCTTTGACACCCACAATAATATGTATACTGTAAACCCCTGGCACTGTGCCGATTTTATTTCATCAGGAGAGTGCCCTGAGATTTTTAGGTTAAAGTCCAAATTTCCCTGTTGTATGTTCATTAGCTTTTAAGGCTGCAAATGTTTTTTTAGTTTCCACGTCATTCATTAGTGATTATTTAAAGTTCATCTAGAATTTGTAGTTTTATGGACAATTCCGTAAATCACAAGGTCATACCGCCCCTGGAAAGTAATTCGTTGCCGTCGTCTGTCACCATTCCGTGTCAGCGTACAGCAGCTTAAGTAGTCGAGAAATCCTTGCAGGAATGCGTTTAGAACTTTTTTTCACTATAATGTAATATCAATAGACTCTGATAAACAGTGACGCATCAATAGCAAACCGGACGCTCGTCACATTATGGGCATTGTTAACGTGCAGTATGACGCTGCGAGAAACACTGTGAAATACTATTTCGTATTGAAATTAGTAATAACGAACCGAAACCTGAATATTCTAAGTTGACCTGTATAACATGCCTGTTTAAACATGGATATGTGTTTATAATTTATAAAACTGAAAAACCAGCTTTTTTATTGTGCGAATGACAAATTGAAAGCTTCGTGTCAAATTATCCTCACAGGTTACATTTCATCAAACTCACACTCATGCAATGGCAAACGGACCTGGAGCCCGAAAACCGACGGACAACGAATATTCCCGAGGTTGACTCCTAACTTCTCCTCACGCGTCTCCCCAACCGATTATTTCCGAAGCAGAATCTCAGACTGATACGTTACAAAATGACTCAGAACATTTATTTCCGTCAACGAACACCCCGAGCCCCCTCCTCCGCCAGTCTATCGGAATTCCTTAAGAATTTTCGATTTCCCAGACAAATCACCCCTCTGCTTAGGAATCGGTACATATAAATCCTGACTAGTGGTCAGTGAGATTTTAGACATTCCTCGTGAAGAAACTGTCGTAATAATGAGCCAATAAACGTTTTTCATATACCAGCTGCCACGCCGCCGTAATATTCGATTCGGATATTGCAGAGGCCACATCCTTGTGATCATAAAAAAATACTGTTATCAGACGTTTACAGCCGTGGTTCAGTATGATCATCTTGATACATGCATTCTCCTGCGGGAAGAAATACTGGTGACAGATGATCATTTACAATAGTATCACGTACTCCTTCTTATAGTGTGACCACTGGATCCACTGTTCAGTCAAAACAGTATGGCTAGCTCCTTACTAGCGTTTTGATCCATCTTTGTAATGTAATATTGCAGCGATTATACGTAGCATGGATTCAACAAGTCCCTGGTAGGTTTCCTGACGTATGTGGTACGAGGTGTCTACGCAAAGGTCACACAATTCGGTATATACAGACAAATGGTTTATGTGCGCCCGATAGCGATGTGTTCCATCTGTTTTATATCACGCAAATTTAGTGGCCAAGACGACGACATGAATTCGCTCTCATGCTCCTCAAACCACTTCAGCACTATTCTGGCCTTGTACGTGGACAGTTGTCCTGCTGAAAGAAGTCATGAAGAAATGCAGGTGATCCGCAATAAAGTTCGCACTTGCCACGGTACCTTACTTTACTACCAAAGTGTCACAGAAGACCAGGCAAATGTTCTCCATAGCGTAATGCTGCCCCTGCCAGCTTGCGTCTGTACGAGGTGCTTTCAAGTTCTAAGGCCTCCGATTTTTTTTCTAATTAACTACTCACCCGAAATCGATGAAACTGGCGTTACTTCTCGACGTAATCGCCCTGCAGACGTACACATTTTTCACAACGCTGACGCTATGATTCCATGGCAGCGGCGAAGGCTTCTTTTGGAGTCTGTTTTGACCAGTGGAAAATCGATGAGGCAATAGCAGCACGGCTGGTGAATGTGCGGCCACGGAGAGTGTCTTTCATTGTTGGAAAAAGCCAAAAGTCACTAGGAGCCAAGTCAGGTGAATAGGGAGCATGAGGAATCACTTCAAAGTTGTTATCACGAAGAAACTGTTGCGTAATGTTAGCTGGATGTGCGGGTGCGTTGTCTTGGTGAAACAGCACACGCGCAGCCCTTCCCGGACGTTTTTGATGCAGTGCAGGAAGGAATTTGTTCTTCAAAACATTTTCGTAGGATGCACCTGTTACCGTAGTACCCTTTGGAACGCAATGGGTAAGGATTACGCCCTTGCTGTCCCAGAACATGGACACCATCATTTTTTCAGCACTGGCAGTTACCCGAAATTTTTTTGGTGGCGGTGAATCTGTGTGCTTCCATTGGGCTGACTGGCGCTTTGTTTCTGGATTGAAAAACGGCATCCACGTCTCATCCATTGTCACAACCAACGAAAAGAAAGTCGCATTCATGCTGTCGTTGCGCGTCAACATTGCTTGGCAACATGTCACACGGGCAGCCATGTGGTCGTCCGTCAGCATTCGTGGCACCCACCTGGATGACACTTTTCGCATTTTCAGGTCGTCATGCAGGATTGTGTACACAGAACCCACAGAAATGCCAACTCTGGAGGCGATCTGTTCAACAGTCATTCGGCGATCCCCCAAAACAATTCTCTCCACTTTCTCGATCATGTCGTCAGACCGGCTTGTGCTAGCCCGAGGTTGTTTCGGTTTGTTGTCACACGATGTTCTGCCTTCATTGAACTGTCGCACCCACGAACGCACTTTCGACACATCCATAACTCCATCACCACATGTCTCCTTCAACTGTCGATGAATTTCAATTGATTTCACACCACGCAAATTCAGAAAACGAATGATTGCACGCTGTTCAAGTAAGGAAAACGTCACCATTTTAAATATTTAAAACAGTTCTCATTCTCGCCGCTGGCGGTAAAATTCCATCTGCCGTACGGTGCTGCCATCTCTGGGACGTATTGACAAAGAACGCGGCCTCATTTTAAAACAATGCGCATGTTTCTATCTCTTTCCAGTCCGGAGAAAAAAAATCGGAGGCCTTAGAACTTGAATGCACCTCGTAGCACCTAGAGTAGCTGTTCGCCTAGATGACGGCGTATCCGGACACGGCTATCGATCTGGTTTAACAAGAAACGTGATTTACCTGATCAGGCGACAAGTTTCCACTGATCCGTGGTTCAGTCTCGATGATCACGTGCACATTGCAGTCATAATAGCCGATTCAACTTTGGAACACGTAGTGGTTGTCGGCTACAGATCCCAGTGTTCAACAACTGAACGGTTTGCTGAAAGAAACTTGTGGCTGCACCACCAGTGTACTTGATCGTCAGATGTGCCACAGATCTTTACGGAGCACGTGAGTCCACGACCTCCAGGTTCTGTAGTGAGACGTGGACGTCCCTACTCTTGATTTCACCGTCCTTCAAGCACTTTCCATAGATTCTCATGACAACAGCACGCCAACAGAAAACCAGCTTCGCTGTTTTCGAGAGGCTCGTACCAGAAAAATGTCGACACTCTTTGGAACAAAATGACGTATCTTTGCAGTTTCGCGCGGTAGCGTATTACGTTGCCTCCTCGACATCTTGGCGCACATTTTCCAGCAGATAACAGTGCAGCAATGAATGAAGTAACATTGTCGTTTGAGCAGCTCAAGGCCGTATTAAAGTGGTACGTGAAGTACGAAAAGTTGATGGAAGTAAAGTGGCAATGGCGTAATGTGTTCACAACTCAGCCACCAACATGTACAACAATTTATCGTACTCGGGATAAATTTGAAGCCGACACTACTACCGAGCAAGGTGGCGCACTGGTTAGCACATTGAAATCGCAATCGGGAAGACGATGGTTAAAATCCGCGTCCAGCCATCCTGATTTAGGTTTCCCGTGATTTCCCTAAATCGCTTCAGGCAAAGGCCGGGATGCATTCTTTGTAAGGGCGCGGACGACTTCCGTTCATATCCTTCCCTAATCCAATGGGACCGATGAGCTCCCTGTTTGGTCCCCTCCCCCAAATCAACCAAATAACCAACCAACAGACCGTACTGTTCAGAATGAGCAGAAGGAAAGTTCTAGCCTATCAAAGGCTCCTGTGTTGCAACATTTTACTTGGTCACCTCAAAAATCTGTAAAGTAGGGTGCGCATGGAAGCAGCGTACGACGAATTCTGAAGGCTACAAAGTGGAAAGTCTACATTCCAAGATCGCTGCACGCTATGGACGAGCACGACTCGGATCGGAGGATGGAGTAATGTGAGCAGTTTGAAGGCATGCTTCGCGAGGACGAACGGTTTGCAGGGATGATTATCAGGTCTGAGGATGCGGAATTCAAACTGAGCGGTACTGTAAACCGCCACAACTGCGTGTAGCGCGTCCCTGAAAATCCTCACGTTCACATAGACAAATATGTTAATCTACCAGGTGTTAACGTGTGGTGTTGTCTGTCGTTGCGCTGTATGATTGGCCCATTCTTCTTTGAAGTTATCGTAACTGGTGAGGAGTATCTTCATATGCTGCAAACATCGATTTTACTTGCCATCCGAAGGATTCTTGAAAAATGAAAGACTTTACGTACAGCAAGATGTCGCTCCGTCTCACTACAACAGATATGTCAGGGCATACTTGAATGAAAATCTACCTGGATGATGGGTAGGTCGAAGAGAAGCTGTTGAGTACCCACCACAGTCTCCAGACCTTACACCTCATGACTTCTACCGGTACATACGGGAGACCCTGAAAAATAAAGTTTATCAACGGAAGCCATCTACACTGAACGTGCTA
The DNA here is from genome assembly GCF_023898315.1 of Schistocerca nitens. Lineage (NCBI taxonomy): Eukaryota > Metazoa > Arthropoda > Insecta > Orthoptera > Acrididae > Schistocerca > Schistocerca nitens. The sequence continues at coordinate 331,805,618 of NC_064619.1, forward strand.
CAACAAAGTACCCAGGCGTCCTCTGCGACTATCACACCAGCAACACTGGCAGCTGTAGTTCTATCAACAGTTCAGCGGCATCGACGTTGTCTGGCTCCTGTTGGAGGTCACTTTGAACACATAATATAACTTCCTATGTTTCATAAATCCACATTACAAACACCCCACCCCAAGAAAAGTAGCTAGCTATTAAAACACAACGTTTCCAACTGAGTTGGCGTACTTTTTTTATGCGTTGGACGAGGAGGTATGAAACTCATATTACCGATCATTATTCTGTCAGTTGATCTTCTCATTACGAATTCTAACGAAAAAGGAGAACCATTTGCTGAGTGTCGTGGGTACCACAACACAACAACGTCTCAAACACACTATTCCCAGTACTACGTGAGAATGGAAGCCCGAGCAGGAACCTGCGGTACACTACTTTTTTAGCCACGATGTATACAAAAAACTCCAAAATTGTGGAAATTTGTCTGACAGTGGAGATACCTTAAAACGTTGGTTTTAATGAACCTCGTAAATTTTGTATAGCAGTTCGTTGTTGACTATAGACAGACGGCGAGTTGCGTCATCATCATGAACATTCGTCCTCCCACTCGTAAACAGACGACACCATTGATCTTCACTCATCACATTCGATCAGTATTCATCACAAATTTTGCGCTGTATGACAGTGCCTTCGAATTTTTTTTGCCACTAAAACGCATATCACAGAACAGATACCAAATTTTGTAGGATTGCAACAATCATAATGAACGGCTACTGTAGACCAAGAGAAACTATGCGAATTTCTTGTTATCGCAACTGTTAAGTACAAGAACTGCTATGTACGTGAATCAGCATAGTGACTGATCCGTTCCCCACATTACTCCCAGTGCTCCATGAAAATGGAGGTTAATTTCCAGATATCCCCCCTCCCCCCTCCCCCCCCCGGCCCACCACGCGCGCGCCCGGCCACACACACACACACACACACACACACACACACACACACACACACACACAGAGAGAGAGAGAGAGAGAGAGAGAGAGAGAGAATTTGAGAGATTATGTTACTAAAACTGTGTTTGTGCTTGCAGCGCCTAAAGTAGAGGAGACTCTCAACAAGGAAAACGCGCCGCCACCACCGCCAGTTCAGGAGCTGAAACCAATTTCGACAGTCCCTCAGCCAATACCTTCGTAAGTAGCAGAATGAAAATAGCATATATTTACTGTCTACAACCTTATAAAATGACAGCATATCCATACTGCAGGGTAAACAGTTTGCAGATGGTGCAGGTCCTACATCTACCTATAAGCACAGCACTTCGTTCATGCTGCATTGCATCTGTTTTCAATGTTATATCACTCAGAAAGGAAGATAACTACAACATCAGAAATATGGCGTTAAGCAGGGATGCTGAAAATTAATTGGTCTGGTATGACGAGAAGCGAAGAGGATCTCTGCAGAACTGACATGAAAAGAAATATGTTCAGAAGTCTAACTAGAAGTAGTGGCAGGGTCACAGGATACTCGGTGTTAAACCGTGATCTCTCTGGAGCTGCAGCTCCTGACATCACGCCATCCAGTATCCATCATAGCTTTTTCCCTGCAGCTTCATCCACGGATGCGCTCAACATATGTATTGCACACTTCTCCTCCCTCCACTCTCGGTCCATCTCGTCCTCCCCCTTCTCCATTTTGATCTCCTCCTCCCCTCTCTCTATGCTGTCTCCTCCTGCCCCAGTCTCTCTATCTCACCTGCCACCTCTCCCTATCCATCTCCTCCTGCCCCCTCTCCCTACACCTTCTCCTCCCTTTGTCACCCTATTCATTTCCTCCTGCGCTCCTCTCCTCATCATTCTCCTCCTCTCCCTATCCATCACCTCCTTTCTCTGTCCCCCTCCTTCTACCCTTTCACTGTCTCTCCACTCCTCTCTCCCCCCATCTCTCTGTCCATCCCCTCCTCTCTCCCTATCCATCTCCTCCTGGCTCCCACTCTGCCCATCCTCTCTTCTATTCATCTCAAACTTTCCCCAGCCATACCCATCTAAACATACAGCCTCTGCAAAACAGGTCGAGAAAGCAGGCCAATACTACTGCCACAAGGCACCTGTCATGCACACAGCCTGTATTGCAGGGGCTGAAGGAAAAAAAAACCCACATGATTGCCCATATCTCCTCTTTTCTTGGAGCTAAGAGGTTATAAGCCCCACAGTACTGACCATATCCTGCTTCCTCTGTTTTTCTCCATCTCTGCCTCCCCCTCTTCCTTTTCCACCTGCCCACCACCCCTCTTCACCTTCCACTTGCCTCATGCATCTCCCACTCTTCCCCTGTCCTTGTCTATTTCCTCCTCCCCCTTACTCTGTCAATCCCTTCCTCTATCCATCTCAACCTGTCCCCAGCCATGCTATGAGTACATGTATCCCCTACAATACAGTGCAATAAAATAACTACTCCCACAACACACCTGTCATGCAGAGCAGGCTGAACATCAGGGGTTGAAAATCATTTATTTCCACCTGACGTACAGGCTCCCATGCAAAGCAGGTCGTTAAAGCAGGCTGATAATATTATATCACAACATACCTGTCACACAGGAGAGCCTATGTGTCGGGATCCAGGAAACCGTTTCTTGCGCCTGACAAGTAGGCTACTGTACAAAGCATGTTGACTTGGCAGGACGACACTGTTCCCATACAACATGCCTGTCATCCAGGGGCTGGAAAAAACACTTTTTGAACTCTACATCTGCTCCTGTTGAAGCTAGGAGGTTATGTGATTTGTATACCAATGAGAAAAGGGCAGTTACTACATGTTATATCTAAGTGTGTCTCCTCTGTGTTTCTTCATTCTGTTGCCAAAGAACAGGACAAGCAGTAAACTAGATAAATAGATGACTTGTTCACATTTTATATTTCCTGTTATTCAAGGTCTACTTCTGGATTCTAAAAATAATTTTCAATTGGATGCCAGATGCTACCTGTTTTCATAACAGCAATGTATACATACATTGTTCCACTCAGTGATAGAAATTGTGCATTCTATAAACAAACTATAATTGCTAATTCTCTACATTGAGCAGAATGTATCTCAACTCCTCACTAAATATTGATGCTTCATAAGTTTTGCTGAAGTAACTTTGATTTTCCTCAGTTTCCTGCCAATAATGTTCAACTATTTTGAAACAGTGTACTACTACCACTGTTACTCTACAGTATTTGTATAGTGCGAATTATTAAAGATTTTACTTAATCATTGTAAGTATAACACTTAGCATCTTAGAAAACTAATCAGTTGTCACTCACTACACAAATCCATTGCATATCAACATCATATTGATTCAGATTCCCTATAATTCAGCTTGGTCATATATGACTGTTGTCTGATGGTAGAGTCATGCCAAAATGGTGATTGGAGAACTGATTGCTACATTTTGTGTTAAAAAATATATGGATTCTTGTTCACAGGGTAAGCAGTTTGTACCGATCTACGTGTAGCATCCCAGCAGCACTGCCATCAACACAACAGCGGGCAGATTCTCCTCGCTCGACACGGTCGGCACCGTGGACACAACCGGTTCACCAGCCACACATGCGTGGTCTCTACTCCAGTTCCAGCCCACGTTCTGTACGCTCTGCAGGACATCACAACAGTCAGCTGCTCAGCCGTCTCACACGCCGCTCCTCCAGTGTCGAGAGTCAGAGTTCGAATGACTCACGCTCCTGCAAGAGGTGTGTGCACAGCTCTGATATATTACTTTAACAGCATCAGACTGTTGCATGTAGGGGTCTGTTTATGACATATGTACTATTTTTTTTAATTCCTGAAAGTTGTGGACTGTAATCATCTGTAGCTCACTTGGTACTTAACATTAAAAGGTTTTATTTATAAAATATCACAACTCTGCAAAGCCTCCTCTTTCCAGTCAAGCAGCAGTAATAAAATTGTTTCAAATTTAAATGTGTTGTTTCCAGGTAAGGCACTGACATGTGATCATCCTTTAGCCATTTTATATAAGGACATAAGGAACTAAATGGTAGCTCATCAACTGTATAGAGTTCACTTGTAATCTATTTTAAGGGTTGAGCATAATCCCTGGAAAAATGTTTGTTATAACGTGAAGTTTAACACATATATTTCAGAACGACACAACACATATAAGTCACAGAGTAAGTTGACAAGCAAGACATGTGTACACGTTAACATTCTAATGAGCACTGAGTCCCAGTCTAGCGGCCGCTGCTCGGCTGGCCGCTTAGGTGGCGCAGCTGCTGCATGGTTGGCAGACAGTGCCGCACGTAGAGGACGCGCGTAATTGCGCGGCGGCGCTTTGAATGATCGGCGAGTCACAACGCTTTTCCCCCCTTTGAAATTGTTGCACTGGTCTTGATGGAGGTGTCCTGGAGATGGCTAACGTCCATAGGCGTTGTTTGACTTGCCGTAAAGTCTCGAGGAGGCGGCTTCCCGTACGGACTGAAGTGTCCCCGATGATAACGGGTCGAGATGACAGGAGACGTAGGGGTCGAATCTGCTGGGGCCCCATGCACCAATCTGCCCGTTGCGGCAAGTCCAGTTGATATGACAGGAGACATGGGCGATGTGTCGGCGTCCGTTTGAGGAGGAGGCGAGTAGATTTGCTCTGACAGAGGATGGACATCCGGTTCCTGCATGGGCACGTCTCCTGGTGGCGTCTGTTCTTGTGCTGGCATCGCGATGACGGTGAGAGGACTGCGTTGTGAGTAATGAGAGATGCCAAGATCCCGAGCGTCAGGTAGAGCCGAAGGTGGTGTAGCGGCATTCGGAACAGGCGTTGCCGGCACACGAGACCGAAGCTGGTCCGAATGACGCACTGCAACACCCGTGTCCGTCTGGATTTCATACAGGCGTCTGCCACGGTGTCGTAAGATGCGGCCCGGGCTCCATTTTGGCCGCCTGCCATATCCCCGTACACAGACGAGGTCGTCGGCGGTGAACCGGCCAAGTGAAGGCACCCGCGGCCGTGAGGTGGAAGGCTGCAGAAGATGAAGTAGCGTGCGGGGCTGTCGGTCATGTAAGAGCTCAGCCGGGCTGTGGTCGCCCATGGGGGTGAAACCGTAAGACGCCAGAAACTGGAGAAGCGCATCATCAGCAGCAGAAGAAGTCAGAAGTTTCCGCATCTGAGCCTTAAATGTGCGGACCAGTCGTTCAGCCTCACCGTTGGATTGTGGATGGAACGGCGGGGCCGTGACATGCATAACGCCGTGACGAGCACAAAAATCCGCAAATTCGGAAGAGGCAAATTGCGGACCATTATCAGTAACAAGAGTAGAGGGGAGGCCTTCCAAAGAAAACATGCGGGCGAGAGCACTGGTGGTTGCCGCGGTGGTAGGCGACGTGCAACGGACAATGAAAGGAAAGTTAGAGTAGGCGTCAATTACGAGGAGCCAATAAGTACCTAAAAAGGGTCCCGCAAAGTCAGCACGAATACGCTCCCAGGGCTTCTCAGGCGAAGGCCACGGTGACAAAGATGACTTCGGGACAGCGGCCTGTGACGCACAAGGGCTGCAGGCAGCGACCATGTGTGCTATTTCAGAGTCGATGCCAGGCCAGTACACATGACGGCGCGCCAGAGATTTTGTGCGACACACACCCCAGTGCCCTTGGTGAAGGAGGCGCAAGACCGAAGCACGCAAAGACGCAGGTACCACAACACGCGGCGAAGCATTGTCAGTGGAAAGGAGGATAACACCATCCCTAGCCGTGAGGCGGTAGCGCAAAGCGTAGTAGTTCCGCAACGGATCAGAAGTCTTAGCGGACGGGCGATCTGGCCAACCCTTCTGAATACAGCGTAAAACCCGGGAGAGGGTAGGGTCAGAACCCGTAGCAGCCGCCAGCCTGTCCCCAGTGATGGGGAACCCGTCCACAACCCGCTGCTCGGCAACATCCAGGTGGAAACACAAAAGTTCGTCCCTATCGAATGCCTGATCAGGACCCATGGGAAGGCGAGACAGAGCATCAGCATTTGCATGTTGAGCCGTTGGCCGGAAATGAATCTCATAATTGAAACGAGACAAGTAAAGAGCCCAACGCTGGAGGAGGTGTGCAGCCTTGTCGGGAAGTGACGTTGATGGATGAAACAAGGAAACAAGTGGTTTGTGATCCGTAACAAGATGAAATTTTGAGCTATAGAGAAAAACACAAAAATTTACGAAGAGTATAAATAATGGCCAAAGCTTCTTTCTCAATTTGAGAATACTTTTGTTGGGCATCCGTGAGCGTTTTGGAGGCATGAGCAATGGGTTGTTCCGAACCGCCAGGAAAACGGTGCGCAAGGACTGCACCGACCCCGATTGAGAGGCATTGGTGGCAAAAACAAGATGTTGGCCAGGTTGATAAGTAGCCAGGCACGGGACCTGTTTCAGCATAGTCTTCAATTTCTGGAAAGCCTCATCGCATGACGCGGACCAGTGAAAAGGCACGTTTTTATGCAACAGGCGATGCAACGGCTGAGCCACCGAAGCCGCAGACGGTAAAAACTTTTGATAGTATGCTATTTTCCCCAAGAAGGCCTGCAGTTCCTTAACAGATGTAGGGCGACGAAGGGCATCGATCGCAGCGACAGTTTGCTGAAGCGGACGAATACCATCCCGAGAGAGTTGAAACCCCAAGTACGTGATAGATGCCTGAAAAAATTGTGATTTCTGAAGATTACACTTAAGACCGGCAGTCTGTAAGACATGAAAAAGTGTGCGGAGATTTTGAAGATGTTCTTCAGTGGTGGAGCCAGTGACAACAATGTCGTCCATGTAATTAATACACCCAGGGACAGGGAGCAATAATTGTTCCAAGAATCGCTGAAAGAGAGCAGGGGCGCTAGCAACCCCGAATGGCAAGCGTTGGTATTGATAGAGGCCGAAAGGCGTGTTAAGGACCAGAAACTGCCGGGAAGCAGCGTCGAGAGGAAGTTGATGATAAGCTTCTGACAGGTCAATTTTAGAAAAATACTGGCCTCCAGCAAGTTTAGTGAACAGTTCTTCAGGACGGGGCATAGGGTAAGTGTCGATGAGGCATTGAGCATTTACAGTGGCTTTGAAATCACCACAGAGACGAATATCACCATTTGGCTTAGCAACGACAACAACAGGAGAGGACCGGAAGTGACAGGAAGCAAGACCCCTGAAGTAGTGAGACGATCCAACTCCCGTTTTACCCCATCACGAAGGGCCACAGGAATGGGTCGAGCCCGAAAAAACTTAGGCCGAGCAGTGGGTTTGAGCGTGATATTAGCTTCAAAGTCGTTTACACGGCCTAACCCAGGAGAAGAAGGGGGACGAAAATGTCGTCGACAAGGAATCCAGTTGAGCATAAGGAATAGCATCAGAGACAATATTGACAGAGTCATCTATGGAGAATCCAAAAACGAGAAGGCATCGAAACCAAAAAGATTTTCTTCGTTGCTCTGGTCGACCACAAATATGGGAACAGTGCGAAGGACGGATTTGTAAGATACCTCAGCATGAAACTGTCCCAAGAGAGAAATCTTCTGTTTATTGTACGTCCGTAATTGCCGAGTGACAGGTGACAGGAGTGGAGAACCCAACTGATACGTCTGAGAATTAATTATAGTGGCAGCAGAACCGGTATCCACCTGCATGCGAACATCTCGACCAAGGATTTGGACAGTGAGGAATAACTTCACTGAAAGGGAAGAAGTGCAATTGACAGACAACACAGAATAAGAATCAGCGTCATGTTCATGAACATCATGTATGCGGTCAGATTTGCAAACGGAAGACACATGACCTTTCTTTTTGCAATTGTGACACACAGCCCAACGTTGGGGACAATCCTCGCGTGAATGTTTTGTAAAACACCGCGGACATGAAGGAAGTTGCCGGGGGTTTTGCTGCAGTTTCTTAGCGGGTTGTTTACGGTTAGGCCGAGACTGCGCGTGGGAGCGCACTGCGGCCACGTCAGCCGGCGGGGATGCGCCGCACGCGTCTTCAACAGCGCACAGACATTGTATTTCCCCGACATCACCCCACGCCTCTATTTGCGCCCCAGCGGCGAGAGAAATTTCAAAAGACTGCGCAATGGAGAGAACTTCATCTAGAGTCGGATTTGCCAACTGAAGGGCCCGTTGCCGAACTTCTTTGTCGGGCGCTGACCGGATAATAGCATCCCGTATCGGCATCGGCATAGGAATCTTTGCGAACGTCAGTAACAAATTGACACTTTCGACTGAGGCCGTGAAGTTCAGCAGCCCAAGCGCGATAGGATTGATGTGGCTGTTTTTGACAACGATAAAAGGCAACACGAGAGGCTACCACATGCGTTTGCTTTTGAAAATAGACAGAAGTGAGCAATTTCAGCAAAGGACAAAGACGCAGGATCCTTCAAAGGAGCCAATTGCGACAACAACCGATACCTTTGAGGTGAAATCCAGGAAAGGAACAGAGACTTACATGGTTGTTCGTCCGTGACATGAAATGCCAAGAAGTGCTGTCGAAGACGTTTTTCATAATCAGACCAGTCTTCCGCCGTCTCGTCGTAAGGAGGAAAGGGAGGTCTGGCCAGCGACGAGAAACGCCCCGCATTTGACGCCGCGACGAAATCGCGAATCGCCGCTGTTAGAAGCGTTTGCTGTTCAAGGAGATTTTGCAATAGTTGCTCGACAGTAGCCATGGAAACCTGTGGGTCAACGGTGAAAAGGAAAAATCCCATCCTCGTCGCCAATTGTTATAACGTCAAGTTTAACAAATATATTTCAGAACGACACAACACATATGTCACAGAGTAAGTTGACAAGCAAGACATGTGTACACGTTAGCATTCGAATGAGCACTGAGTCCCAGTCTAGTGGCCGCTGCTCGGCTGGCCGCTTAGGTGGCGCAGCTGCTGCATGGCTGGCAGACAGCGCCGCACGTAGAGGACGCGCGTAATTGCGCGGCGGCGCTTTGAATGATCGGCGAGTCACAACAGTTTCTGACATTACATTCACTGGGAATACACAGCACTACATGTCATACACAAAATCGTAATATTCCGTAAGCCAAAACTGAGAGCTCCACATGCTTAAAGTTGGACAGGTTGGTACACTTCGAAGGTTTGAGATTCTTTCCTGTGAAACACTGTTCAAAATGTGGAAAGGTATTTATGAAAATAAAGGAACGAAACTCAGTGCTTTTCATCTTCAAATTATTGACAAACTATTTGAAACAGTTTTTTACTGTTTATTTGCCTCTCTATTCTCATATGAAATTAGCCTCACCCATAAACAGTGTCCAGAGATGTAACATTTGCATTTTGTAAGGGTGTCATTTGTGTGTGGTCAGATTCTTGTGAGATGCCATGTGTCTGTACTGTTGACTCTTAGTGGATAGTGCCAGATCAGTGAGTTGTAGCCATTTTCAGTCATCCAGCTTTCAGTTTGTTTGCAACAAAGCCAATTACATGGAATTTTGCTAGAAGTTTCACCCACACCCTGTGGTTAATCAGTGATCTGTCTTCATGGCACTGGTTAAAGTCCTCTACAAATAACATGGGTGCTCCTCTCTCCTGATATCAGGATGATCTCAATGCTTTCAGCTTGTGTTAAAACTATCAGCTTCCACACCACCTGAAGGAAGAAACATCGGTCACAACTCAAGAGTGAATAAAGTTATCAAATGTAAGGCACCATTGTTTGGCATGTGTAACTCTCTCACTCTTTGATGCATCACATGACACTCCTTCCATTCATAATTATGAGCTGCATCAAGGATGGCCACTTAGAAATTTGCCGTCATGTTGGTAACACAGCCTCACAGGCTTATTTAAATTTCTGTTTCTCTGCCTGGTTTTGTTTTAGAAGCATGGTTCTGCACCTGTAGCTCATCCTATAACACAGCCTTGAAAACCGAACCTACAATTTCTTTCCTATTACTGAGAGCCAGATTGTGATAACTTTTCATGCTCTCACATAATTCAGCTATGATAGGTCATTTTTCTGTGGCAAAAAATTAAATTAGATGCATGTTGTATTTTCCCAGCAATTTTTTGCTGTCCAGCAGCTTATTATTTTCTAGCAGCGTTCCTGTAACTGCTACCAGTAATACGGTATTGACACTCATTGCAGACATCGTCACCATCGCAGTCGCCGAAGTTCAGACAATGAGAGTGAATTGTCAAAAGGCTCTGGGTCTGGCAAATCTCACAGCCATGGCCACCGACGACACCGACATCGATCCCACGGTACTCACCGGCGCGAGTCCAGCAGTGAACAGGACTCTCATCACCGCCACAGACATAAGAGCTCCAGCAAGCACAGGTACACATCAATATGCTTCAAAGTGAGATATCTGTTATCAGAACTACTGATATCTTGGTGGGTGGGGGAGCAGTCTACTTAACTAGGCATCAATGCCCCCTGCAGTCCCAATAACTTCTCACCTGAAGCACAATATTAACATATTGACCAAATGAGAGTACTGGAATTACAATTACATTCAGCTATAAATTTCCAAATGCCCAACCAGATTTTAGTTGTTCCTGGTTTCTACAAATCATACTAAATGAATGAGTATGTTCGTCTGAATATGCCATGGCTAGTTCTTGCCCTATCCTTGTCCAATCTAAGCTTGTATTGAAGGTTCCTTAACCTAGGCTCCTGGATAACTTTGCTGACTATTTCTGTACAACATTCCCTTTTCTCAGGCTCCAGAAACCAGTGGATCTTTCATTTCTTTGTATCCCGCCTTTGGCAAACTGCTGCCTGTAAAGCTGACAACTTAATTTCTACCTTCATTTTCTATGATACAAAATATTAATTTTACAAGTAATTCAAAGTGAATAGTTTGTTTTTTTGAATCTGTGTCCAAACTTCTTTGTCTACAAATGAGTCTCTCTCAACAAAATAAACTAGATTCATCTTTAATCATGTATTTTTTGGAATATTAGACTAAGATAACTAAAAGTGGCAATTGTCACTATTTGATAAGAACTACCTTCCTAAATTTGAAATAATTGAGTTCATCACACAGGCACAGCAGCCATTATGAACTGGTGGACTCAGAAGCACAATGGAAGGAAGTGCAAAGAAAGCAAGCTGAAGGAGGTACTGGCATACATAAGGCTAATGTCATTCCAAGTCGAAGATCAGGCTATATGAACAGTGGTATGGAGACTGAATCAGAGCTGTCCTATCACCAAAAACGCAAACAGAAGAAGCACAGGTAATACAGATTAATGTAATTATAACAGCAAAGAGATGTTTAGCAGTATAGAACTTCATTAAACAAAACCATCTTCAGTTACAATATCTATAGTAATAATAAAACTGTAAAACTGTCATGTTTGCCTGTTTGAGCATATGATTCCTCAAACCTACTTAACAAATTTTCATGGGGTTCTCAAGGGTAACTTGAGCATAGCTTGGGGCAATGTGTAGGCTTTATTTCATCAAGGTTAGATCACAAAAACAAAAAAGATATCGTGATTTAAAATTTTGCCTAAAACTGTCTTGTCTGTCCGAACACACTACCTCCAAAACTTAATATAATTGAATAGATAAAAAAATTTTATCCACCAAGTGGTGGCAGGAGGAAACCCATATAAAAGTTACAGAAATGTGCAAGTTTTCAGAGCCAGTGGATTCTTTTTCTAGTGGAAGGGTTGAAGGGGAATGAACAATAAAGGAAAAGGCCTGATGAGATTCAGGAAAGGGGAGAGTTATGGAAAAGTTGTCCAGAACCCCAGATCAGAGGCTTACTGGAAAGGATGAGAAGCAAAGACTGATTGTCAGCGACAGCACTAGACAAGATTTGGAAACCTGAAAGATTAAAGGTGAAAATAGGGTAATAAGCAAGACAAATATTACATCGTACAAGAGTTAGTGAGAACAGGAAGCTAATTGCATTACATGTGGTGACATGTGACATGCTGAGGGGGGAGGGGGGAAGATAAAATATAAAGAAAACTAAAAGAGAATAAAGAAAGGAATAGTTACTGGAAGAAAGTGTTGAGACCACAGAAATTAATGTAAATTAGGGCCAGGTGAGTGGCCAGAAATGAGGACATGTTGTAACACCAGTTCCCATGTGAGTAGTTCTGGGAAACTGGTGTGTGAGGGAAGAGCCCAGGCACAGATTTCAGGACAGTCATGTTGTAAAGCATGCGCTGCAATAGGATTTGTGTGTTGCCAGTATTTACCCTCTGCCTATGTCCATTCATCTTAACTGGGAAATTGATGATAGTCGTACCAATGTGGAAGGCTGAACAGCTGGTACACAAGTGTAGTTTCACAGCCAGCTATCCCTTTGATGGTATATGTTTTGTCAGTTACTGGGCTGGTATAGGTTGTGGTTGGAGGATGCATAGAGCAAGTCTTAACAGTGGGGACAGTCACAGTGACAGAAGCCATGAGGTAGAGAAATGAGTGCAGAAGGAGCACATGGTCTGACCAGGATACTGTGCGGAGTGGGAGTGTGATGAAAAACTATTCTAGGAGTGGTGGGCAAAGTGTCTGACAGAATGGACCTCATTTCAGGGCATAATTTTAAGAAATCGTAGCCTTTTAGTTGATATATTAAGAATGAATTAGTGTATAGTTGTTAGATTGTGTGAGGGAAGTGAAGGGGGTCTTCCTCCTCCTACAACCCTCCTGACCCTGCAGCGGTCTGTGTGAGGCATTCTTGGATTAGATTAGATTAGATTAGATTAGTTTTCGTTCCATAGATCCGTGCTGAGGAGATCCTCGTGGATGTGGAACATAACAATACTAATAGTATGAGTATATACAATACATCATTTGTTTCTATTAAAAAATTCGTCAATGGAGTAGAAGGAGTTTGCCACTAGTACGTCTTTCAGGCTCCTTTTAACTTGATCTTTATTTGTAACTAAATTTTTTATGTTTACTGGCAAATTATTGAAGATGAGTGTTCCTGAGTAGTGGACCCCTTTTTGATCTAAAGTAAGTGCTTTTAAGTCCTTGTGCAGATCATTTTTGTTGGAAAAAGAGATATATTATTTAGGACAAATTTCATTAATGAGTAAATATACTGAGAGGCAGTAGTTAGTATACCCAGTTCTTTGAAGAGGTTTCTACATGACGTCCGTGAATTTACTCCACAAACAATACGTATTACACGCTTTTGGACTCTGAAAACTTTTGTTTGACATGAAGAGTTACCCCAAAATATTATACCATATGACATTATGGAATCAAAGTAGGCAAAGTATGCAAGCTTTTTCATTTTTATGTCGCCTATGTCTGCTAACACTTGAATTGCAAATACAGATTTGTTAAGGCATTTCTGCAGTTCTGTGGTGTGCTCTTCCCAACTGAATTTATTATCAAGTTTTAATCCCAGGAATTTAAGACTGTCAACCTCTTCTATCTGCTCTTCTTCGTATTTTATGCATATGCTGGGTGGAAACCTCTTACAGGTTCTGAATTGCATATAGTGAGTCTTTTCGAAGTTTAATGTCAGTGAGTTGGCTTTAAACCATTTATTAATATCCATGAAAATATCATTAGCAGATTCTCCCTGCACACTGCTCTGAATTTACACATCATTTGGGTATACCAACAGCTAGTTGGTCTTAATTACCTCCACCAGGGATTTGAAGTCTCCTAAGCTCCTCATAGAGGTTCTTTCCATTGAATGAGGCCCAATACTGTATTTACCATAATGAAAAAAAAAGTAAAAAGTCTTACATACTCTCTCACAAGACAATTTACTGTAATCAGTTTGGAATTTCTTCTCCAACACTTAAGAGAACAACTGAAAGTATAGTTCAGCAGTGTATTTCCCAGCATGACTGAACATTTTGCTGTACATTTCTGAGAGTAGTGTAGATTTCATCATATGACAGGCGTCACATTTACCATCGTTTGAGGTGAACTTTTATATTAGTTCAGATGTGTATTCTTGACATGAATAGCACTCCATGTCTCTTTTTTCATCTGTTTTCAGCAATTTAGACTGCTACTTCATAATCATTTTGAATTAACGTGTAAAATGTTATTACTCAAAATTTGTCCTACAAATTGGTGAACTATATGCATATGATACAATATAATTACATGCTATACAACTATGCCAAAAGATTTAACTGAACTATTTATTTAGTTAGTATCTTTCTTACAGGTCTAGATCTCGATCTCCATCCGAAACAAAGCCAAGGCTCCCAGATGAGTTAAAGAAACATTTGGAATTTGATTTGATTGATACAGAGGGAATGTCAGAAGCACAGCTAAGAGAAATTCCTTATAAAGTGGTTGAAACAAATAGTAAAGCCTTAAGAGTCAAACTGTCACCAACCAGCAAGAGAAGACAACGTTCCCCACGAAGGACAAAAAGGTAAAGTTTCAATTTTATTTATAGGGGAAGCAACAATAATTTTATGAAGCTAACAATAATTTCAATTGAACTTCTTAGTCAAGAAATTGTCTCAATTCTGGTATTGTTTAGATGAAACAAATAAAACTGTATAGTTCCCAGTTGTGATCTTGGTCATACATTGCAGCTACATATAAAAATATTTTATTTGACTGTACATATCGTTGCACAGCTGTTCCACGCCGGAAGAGAAATGTCAGCCTCCCAGCAGTGGAGACAGCCCACCACCTCCCTACTCTCCTCCAGATGGTAGCGGACCACCCAAGCCTGGCCCTTTACCCCCAGGTGGGGGAGGCAACTCTGGCACTCAGGGTGGTGCAGGCTCCGGACTGACGGACTTCCTGAACAAGAACTCCGGATCCAGTTCCGCCAGCCCTGCAGGATCTCTGCGTATACGCAATACTAACACTGATGTCAATGGCATTAATAACAACAGTAGTAACAACAGCAATAGCAATAACAATAACAGCAGCAACAACAACCATTTACCAAGGTATGAGGATATTCCTCCACCCCCTCCTGGAATGCCACCAGGTTTCTTTATATGATATTAGATTATGTAATGAGTTTTATGTGTCATTGTGTTGTTCACTACATCACAGAAGAAAATACGAATGAAGTTACCTGTTATTTGTAAGTGTTTGTAATCTTTGTTACGTAGAAAGTGCTGTAAATTTTGAATTTTCTTCAATACATGAAAAAAGAAACGCTGTTTTGTGACATATAAGCTTCCATCACATTGTGCAGTTACATGAAATGTGGTTTCCTCATGAATTTAAAAATATGCCATTGCTTGATTTTATCAGTGAAACCTTACCTACAATAATAGTTGTGTATTCTGTAGAACTTAATGGAGAAAAATAATTTGCTGATCACTGAAGTTGACCGAAAAGATAGCTACTCAAAACTAGAGCAAGAATCACGTTCCACATCAAGATCAAACCTGGACATCATTGTTCTGCCTAGCACAGTGTTTATTACTCACACATCATTAGGACTGACAACAACTTGTCTATGGAAATTGCCTACAAGTGACTGCATTCAGATTAACAATATTATTTAAATAGTAGTGCAGCTATTAATGCTTCACCTATAAACATGGAGAAACTACATTTATTTGGTTCACCACACATAGTCTAGCCATTTCTGCCTTTCCTACACCAATGTACTTAAATATGGTCAGAATTGTGCTCAACTATACAACCTTTCAGCCTGATAAATGCTAATATGATCATATGTTGTAGAACTGTAGTGTGAAGGGGAGAGGAAGATGAATAAACATTTGTTCAAATTGTAGGTACACTCATTTCTTCCATATGTCTGCAAGAGATTTGTTGTAACTTTTGGATTCTTCAGCACTGTCTGAAAATCCTCCCTTTTAATAAGCTCGGATTTAGTATGTTTTCCCAATGATCGCAAATTGTAAACATTATGTAACAACATGAAAACAATATTTCATTTTCAAAGGGGGTTGAGTTGAGGGGGGAGGGAATCTGCAAGAGCATCTCTCCAAGATTATAGCTCACACTACAATGCAATGGCAGCCCAGTTTGTGAATCTGGTAATTGGGATGCAAGATGCGAACTAATTTTATGTGACAGTATAATGATGAGGGTGAACAACAAAACCTGAGGATAGCACAGCTTACAAGTGCAATCAATATTTGTAAGGATTCTACAAACTATTTGTGGGCTTCCCTCTACCAGTACGACACTGATACACAGCAGTAACAAACAACATGTTGCAATCGATTCTCTGATAACATATCATGGGACACATATGCTCCATTAATAGTCAAAGGGTTAAGACATGAAATGAAACTAACATTTCTATAAATTAGAATTCTGGACTTTTTAGGTGCCGGAATCAGGATACTGTTTTGGAGAGTAACTCTTCTTGTATAGTTCCTTGAATTAAAACATGGGATCACATACATTTCTACAATGCTGAAAATATAGCACTGGAGGCTTTCAACAGCTCAATTATATATGTCAAAGGCTTTCAGATCATACTATTTTTCTTCAATCTTGGTGCCTTCAACCATCTTCCCAGAACTGTTCTAAACTAATATGAAATAGTTTGTGGAATACTTGTTGAGGATAATTACTAAATTTTATTAATTTTCATTATATGAAGGCTATTCAAAAAATATTTGACTATTATTTATTAAATCAGTCTTAATCAGACACAATTGTTTGACACTAATCACCTTCAGAGTGGCCCCATTCACCTTCTACACACCACCCACAATGCTGCTGCTACTGCTGGAAGCATTGCTGGAAAGCCTTGTTTGGTATGGTGTGCAGTGCTTCATCGAACTCTACATATCTTCTGAAGTCTGGATCCTTCCAGAGTCTCTTTTTAGTTTAGGGAAAAATTCAGAAGTAACTCAGTACTAAGTCAGGGGAATAGGTAGATTGCCAAATCACAGCCATGTTGTGTATTGCCCCCCCCCCCCAAAAAAAAACTGTGAACTGATTGAGAATTAGGGACATGTGTGCTATCGAGGTGAAGGTAGCAACTACCCACTGCCATCAAGTCTGGCCAGTTGCGTTTCACTGTTTCATGAAGGTGAAGGTCAGCTCAACTTCCACATTGCTGCAGACCTGCCTCACATTTTTGAGTCTCGGTGATGATGGCTGCTTCTATTGTGGTGACTGGAACTGTGTTTCTGGTTCATGGTATTAAATCCAGGTTGCATCACTAGTGATCACTGTGTTATGAAAGCTGGGATTACTGTTCATAGGATACAGAATATCCTGTGTGACCTCCGAATGTAGTTGCTTCTGCTCAGTTGTTAGCAACTTAACACAAGTTTTGCAGAGATCCTTGTGAGGTCCATATCTTCCATTAAAATGGAATGAATCGAATCAGAACTAATTTTAACCTTCTCTGCAAGTTCTCTGTTCATGATTTGTGTATCCTGCATCACTAGGGTCCTTATGTGATCAATAACCACATCATTTGTGAATGTTTAGGGTCTACCTGAAAGTGCTTCACACTTCAGCGATGAGTAGCCATCTTTGAAGCAGTTGTACTTCTCCTTTATCTGTGTAGTACCCATTGCTTCAGCCCCAAATACTTGCCGAATCTTGTGGCTAATTTCAACTTGAGAACTGACAAGCTTAAAAAAAAAAGTGATACAGTTACATAGTTCCTCTTTTCCTTCATTTTTACCACAACACAAAATCCAACAACTACCACTTACATGTGTTCACTTGTTGACAGTTACCCAGTGCCTGGTTGTTTCTGCATCCATGGAAAAAATCAGGCATATGTCACGAAAATAAGGTCAAATACTTTTTTGAACAGCCCTCTCACAGTGTACTGAAGTCCATCATTAATCATCCCCTTTTTTTCTCTTCATGTGACACATCTATGAATCACAAGTTCAATTTTTACATAGTCTAACACAGAAGGTTTTTGTACAGTGCACCTAACACTCACTGCCATTCACTTGCAAGGAAATTCTTCACAGACAGATTTCACGATGTAATATAACATTTCATGACAGAACAATATAGTTCAATGATGCAAAAGTAGTGTTCCCCAGTAAGCAGGGCACCACACTCTGAAATGTTTTCTTTTGTTACCATGGGGAATTTCTCCACCTTCTATTTGTTGCTGTGAGCTGCAAATCTAAAATCCCAGTAGTGGAAGTGCATTTGGATTTGAAGTTGTGAAAGTGCAACTAAAAAAAATTGGACACACAGCACTGTAACTTATGGGTGGTTTATTCCTAAAACATGTATAATCTCGATGAGTCAGATGCTAATCACTAACACAGCCTCAAACTGCACACACCATTATAATCACTCACTGCTAGGTTACATTAAGATAGATCTCAACAATTCTGACATTATTCCTGTGTGGTACACTTCATAATGTTCACATAGGCTTTAACTAATACTGTTACTATATAGTTCATGGTCTCAAGAATTCACAGACCTTCTCACAGCTATTTATACAGTTAAATTCAATTTATAGTCTCAACCTCTGACAGCAGTGTGTCACTTTGTGGTTTTTAGTCAATTGCAAAAGAATGCTAGATTGAGAATAGAAAAAAGAGGAAATATAAAGATAACAAGCCCTGGATTTTAAGAGTGTCACTATCAACAATTTATCTAAGAAAAGCTTAAACTATGAATATTCCCTTTAAAAATCAAAATATGTGAAGTCTAAGGACATCACCAGTTCAGAAAATTTTGGGCTTCAGTTGCTACCTCAGGACAGAATTTTGAAATATTACAAGTGTAAAAATTAGTAGTATCTTGAAAGCCTATCTTAAAGAATTAATATCTTTTGAGTTACAGAAATTTACATGCAACAAATAACTTTCTCAGAATCAGGGACAGTCAGTTAGCAGAACTGACCAGTTGCTGGTTCTGAGGTTGCAATTTTGACACACAGATTTTTTTGCATGGTAATGAAATTATATCTTCAAATCCTGATGTCTCCTGAACTAATTAACTTTAAGTAAAAACAATTACAATTGTATAGCAGTTTTATATAATATCCTATTATGTCAATATTAAATAAGTATTACAATCTGAATAATTGTTAATTTCAAATGTCCTCTGGCAACCAAAAAAAGAATAGCATCACTTCTTCAGTGGGTGTATCATCTGATCTCTTTAAAATACACACTGATCACATTCCCATACCTACAGATCAAAGATACAAATTCATTATCACTATGATATATGAATGGAATGTGGTTTCTACACCTAGCTCCAAACTTTTTGCTTATATTTAATGATTATATATAATAAAACCCTTTGCTTCTCCACATGTATAATGTTAGCCAATGACAATGACACTACAGTGCAAGAAAGACCTACTCTCAGCCAAGAGCACTCATCATTGTTAACTATTTCATACATCTTATTACTACTAATTCAGCTTACTTCTCTTTCTTAACTTTATGTGTTTACCACAAGAACAATTCCATATCACAGACAAACAAAAAGGTTTCACTGTACTTAACTGCATGAATATTTAAATTCAGTGAGGAAACTTAGCAGAATTTGGGTACAATTTCTTCAGTTGCCCTCATTATCTGTTTAGTTGTAAAGCATTGCTTCACTTTTGTGGGTTTCAAAGGAAAGCAAAGCACTTTTCTGCAGCAAAAGAAATAATTTGCCGGAAAAGTTCTTGGGAATTTAGGTTATGGGTATGACACACCATTGTAAATCAAATATTAATAACCTGTTGTAGCTACTGAACTTAGCAAAGTTTGTACCTTCTGCTTTTGTAAGTTCTTATCTCGTAAAATCCCTGTAATTAGTTTACCTTCTTTGGATGTTTCTACCTAGCATGAAATTACATTATGTCTCAAGGTCACATGTATACAGGTTTCTTCTACTGATGAGATTTGTACCTCAATGTGTCTCTTATAAATAATAAAGCTGCCATTACATTCACATTGAATTCCAAAATCTGAAAAGAGGAAAACTTAATTTATGAGTAATAAGCCGCTAAAAATGTTAGTTATATTACATATTTCATTTTTAAACATACAACATAGTCAAAAGCCCAGTCTCACCAGTAGAAGAAACTTGATCGTCTTTGTTTTTGCACGTTACCTATCTGCATGATATCACTGAACAATCAAACCATATTTATGTTCTGTTTCACCACTGCTCCATTGTTTTGTTTAATGTTGTAGAAATCACTGTTGTAGCATGAACTATAACAATTTACAAAATGCATGAAAGGAATGAAGTTACCACCTTTCTGGGATGAAGACGGGGAGAAATTCTTCACCCTCTCTGTTAAGTTTTCATTTTCTTTAGTGAATGACAGCTTACAGTCTATTTAAAAATTGTAATGAAATTTCACTGTAGTGTGGCTTACTTCTGTATCAGCTGTAGATGCTGCAATGCTGTCAGGTGTAATAAAGGATGTCAACTTATATAGTAAACTCATATAAATGTAAAATAGTCATAGTTATTAAAATAACACTGTAATACAAGCATTTTACTGATCTCAAGATGTTTTCACTGATACTTGTTATACATATATATTGTGAATTATCTGTGAAATATTATTCAACACAATAAAATATTTGTCATTCTGAACATCACTTTTTCTTCATGTAACAATAAGAAGGCTGGATAAATACTTTCCTTCCAAAACACAATATCATTTCTGCAACCACGTAGACCAGATAAAAGTACTGTCCCTCTTACTACGTGTATGGGAATATGATGATGTATAGTGAAAATATAGGGTGGATGACGTAACTGTTAAAAAAGTGTCAGTGTAGGATTTTGCACTAAAAGAGATGTATCAGAGCTTTACATATAAACTTCTTGATATTTTCGATAACACAACATTATGTCTCTAAATGAAACAATACTAACGGAAATATAAGAGTATGAAACAATATCCACTTTTTTGTGTAATGTTATATTTTTCTCGGTGACATATTCAGACTTCAAAATTTTTTCCACTGCATCAGTTGTCACAAATGATATGTGTTACAAAATAAATAATTTCATATTCACTAAAGTATACTTATTTTTCAAATTTGAATAAATACAGGTCTTTGCATAAAAGTGGGCCATCTTGCACACACTACCATAACACCTTTTGCAACTGAGTAATGGTTGAACTATTTTGCCTGTGTTCCAGTCCTACTGTTCATTAGTTAAGCAAAATATTTTGTTTTGAAATACTGCTGCAAATTCCTTTTGAGATTTTTTAATCATTTCTGGTGCTTAACAAATCATTATTTGATATCCAAACATGTATATTGGCAGAGTCCCTCCACCCCTTACTCTGTATGTGGTTAATATACTATGAAGTTGGTTACTTGTCTTTTTCAGCTATATTTTGTATCTTCCAGTGTGCACCTTATAAAAATTTATATCGTAATCCAATATGCACAATTTGTACTGAGTACATATAGCTTTCTGTCTGAGACAGGAAAATGGGTCATACCTGGATCAGATTCATACTTTAATTTGATGATCAATAACACATTATAATGTGCATGGTTTCTTGACAGATTTACAAAAACATTTGAGTAACTCATGTGATAGTAGTTCTGTATATCTTCCTGGTAAATATAATATATAAACAACTGCAATACAACACAAACAGAGCACCAGTCAAATAATTCAGAGACTGGACATGTACAAATGTCCTCTTTAACGCAAGTTAAAGTGATGCCATATTTTCAGAAACAGCACTTAGGCACAGAAATCAATACCAGATATGGGGTGAGTGAAATATTTACTATTAAATTTCAAATAATGATAACTGGAACAGCAAAAACAGTGACATTAGCTGCAAAGTAAAGTCGGTGACAGAAACATATACAGTCCATTATTCCTGTTGTTCAGCATTATATTTGTAAAAACGTATGTGGCTGATAGTACTGACATGGGGATTATCTGTCCAGATATTCAAAATGTTACATATGCTGTGACAGAAGTCACTGAATTCTTAATATTTTTAATGCTCAATCACACTTAATGTTCCTGAGTAAAAACAAATTCGATAAGTCTACATACAGGGTTTTGTGGGCATTATCAATGATAAATAACTTGAAAGAATTTATTGGGCTCATATGCATCTTAATAAACACAAAATTTCAATTAAAATTGGAAGGATATCATGTTCCTGTTATGGTTTCTTTCTTTATTAAGTACTGTTGCAATTTCAAAATTTACTTCTTTCTTTATTAAGTACTGTTGCAATTTCAAAATTTGCTTCTTTCTTTATTAAGTACTGTTGCAACTTCAAAATTTATATCATACACAAGCATAATCAGTTCATTCCACTGGTATTAACTCATATTATAATTGGAACCTTCTGTAATGTCAGTGACTTCATACCATTTACATCAATTTATAGTGTGCAGTGGTACAAACTGATTGTGTTTGCAAATGAGATAAATATTTCAGTTGTAACAGAACATGTTAAAAAAAGCAAAGGTCATAATGTGAACATATCATTGAAATAATATGTACATGCTGTGGATTATTTCCTCAGGAAATTAATCAATTAAATTTCTTGTACCGAATTGTCTCAAATGTGCAATATAAATCGTATTAAATGTGATAAATCAATTACGAGCAGAAGGAAACTGAAAGCCTACTGCTCAAAATTTTACTTGTTGTTATTAAATGCAATAAAATTAATTAAATTTGTTGTAGACTGTCAACAGCACTAAACGTGTTGGAATATCGTGGCAGTAATGTAAGTGGCAGCAGTACTTCACGTGCTGGCCATCCAAGGGCATTCAGTTCTGCATTATATGACAATCCTACAACTCTCCTTGGAGGCAAGACCAATGGGCACCTGCCACAAAATATCAACAACTTAAAAGCAAGTGCGTCCGTTAGTCACGAGCATTCTGATTCGGGACTCAGTGCAGAATCCCAGGATTATAGTCTATATAGCACAGCAAGGTGAGAAATGTATTCAACAGATACAAATGTATAATATAAATTGTATTAAATGAGGTAAATCACTTATAAGAAAAGAAAATTGAGAGCCTTTTTCTAAGTCTACAAATTTGTCTCCAAAGTCATTGCACTGACCTTCATTTCAATGTAATCACACATCTAATTTCAATTACTTGCCCTGATTTTTATTTACCATAGAACTCATATTTTGGACTCGCTACTCAAATGATGCACTGATGGGCCAAAACATTATGACTACTGCCTACTGCTATGTTAAATGCCTCCTTGTGGTGTTGCACATGACACTGTAAGGAAAGAATGCACGTGGAAGAGAGATGAGTGGGCAGTCATTATAGTGAAGATATGGGCTGCAAATACAGAAATCCTCTGATATAAGTGGTTTTGACAAAGGGCACATTGTTGTGGTCCTGCTGTTGGAAACAAGAATGTCTGAAACTGTGAAGCTGCTCGACTATTTGGTTACTGCTGTCATGGGCACCTTAGGAAAGCAGTCGAAGGATGGTGGAATAATGTGTAGGCCATACAGTACTGGACATCCACGTCTCTTCACAAAATGTAGGGGTCAGAGGATCCCCCCCCCCCCCCCCCCCCCGTGTAATCCAGGATAGGCAGCAGTCTTTGGTGGATCTGAAGTCAGAGTATAATGCTAGTGCAGGCACAAGTGTTTCGGAACATACCATTCAAAGGCTATTGTTGAACATAGGGCTCCACATCATACGACCCTACATTTTCCTATGTTGAGCCGACATCGTCAGTTACAACTGCAGAGGGCACAGTATCACTGATGTTTCACAGTGGGTCAATAAAAATCACAGTGGGTCAATAAAAATGTTCACCTGTCGAACGAATCACATTTCTTTTTATACCAGGTCAGTGGCTGGGTTCTTACATACTGTCATCCAGATGAATGGTTGCTTCAAACCATCACGGCATCACAGATGCTGGCCAGTGAGAGCAGAATGATGCTATGGGGTGCATTGAATTGATCGCCTATGGGACCTATGGTAGTACTTGAAGACACCATGACAACAGGGTAGCTCTCCATGATGCAAGGCCAGAATTCCACTGCAGTGGTTTGAGGAGCACTCTCACATTGGTGTTTTAGCCAGCAAATGCCCCTGAGCTGTACCCACCGGAACACGTATTTGGTGCCAGTTGTGTGCCCACAGACCATTGTCCCATAATTTGCAGGAATTTAGCGACCTGTGAGAAGACATCTGGTGCCATGTAGTTATGGAAACCTATAAAAGACCTGTGGAATCAATGCCAAGCAGAATCGCTGTTGTACTGTGTTTGAAAAGTGGATTAACTTACTATTAAACAGGTGGTCATAATGTTTTGGCTCATCGGTGTAGGCAAGCCTCGCAGATGCTCATGGTGAAGTTCACCAGCTGCTGGATAATTTTCATGTGATTAATATCCAATATCACTGATGTAATAATATCAGATATTGCAAGAGTGTGCAACTATCTTTATTTTCTCTCTCATTCATTTATTTATATAATCAGACACAACTTACGTTGTATAAATATTCCAGTATTTATTATCCATCCCCTACAAAGACTGTTCTACATCTACATCTTACAGCCATCCTTTCACTGCTTTGTCTCAATTGCACACTGCAGTTTTATGTAAGTACAACTGATAGATCAGTGTCGAGCTTAATATGATTTGCATACATGGCTTTGTGATTGTGTAATTCAATACCTTCTTTGATCTGCTGCAACATGTCTTGAGGAATTTATGACCTAGAAGTGAGTCAGATCAATTTTGAGCATACCTTTCCTACAATGAAAATTATGTAGGAATATGTCACCAACCAACTCATACAAAACAAGTAAGAAACATATTTAACTGCTTATCACAATAACATAAACAGCAACAATAGTTTCCATGCTAACAATGTATGGCACCTGTTCTACACGTTGTTTGTAGAAGCACACCCACAGGCCATATTCAGGTTGTGGATGGACAATGAATTTTCACTTGTCTATGATAATAGAAAACAGCAGAATATGCTGGACCATAATGAGTACTAGACTCCCTTCTGAACTCATTTCACAATAGTGTATAACATGGAGAATGACACAGTGAATGAATTTTGTGAATGAATTTTCAAAACTATTCTTTCAGCATATGTGGTTGCCATTTATCACTGGTAATAAAACTATCATACATATACAAGAAGTATGTATGTTCATTAAATGCTATAACTAAGCATAGCAGTCTCACAATGAAATGGAATCAACTGCATCCTTTTTCTGTAAATTGCAGCCATTTCCTTTGAAAATCACACAAGACCCAGTACCTTAACCCTTTCAGACTTGAATTTTTTCTGGAGGAAAGAAAATTTTCCTTTGTGTGGTAAAGCTCTTTGGTGATTTTTTTAATGATTTTAAGTCCAAGGTTTATACAAAAATATGTACCCATTTTCAAAACATACTTTGTACACTTGGCTTCATTTTATGGCATAAAATAATTAATTACAAGAAAACCTCTAATGTTATGAATAGTAACAATGATTACTCAATAATTATCATGCAAAATAACAACAACAGTATTGAATTACATAGTAGAATACAGCAAACCAACCACATCTGTGTCTTCAGGTGGTCACGAGCTGCAGGGCAATACTGCACAGTTGGCAGCACTCAGGCATGATGAAAAGGCAGAACATTCACAAATGTGTACCTGAGGTTTCCATTGGGAAAAAATACTTTTTTATAGCAAAGACATACTAAAAGTTAACATACACAATTCCAGCCAGGGAGTATGAAGGGGTTAAAAGTTAATGTTTTTTCTTTTCTTTCCTGAAGTTTTATGATGAATGTTCTGTCTTAACACTTCTGTGTTCAGTTCGGTCGCCAGTCAAAAGATGTGAGACTTCTAGGTTCACCAAGTTGTTCCATCTTGATGTATTTGAAGCACAGTTTGCATCGGTTATGGCCAAATGTGATCCAAGTGAACCCATTAGACTTGTTATATTTCATGTCAGTTGTGTTACTCCGTTTATGCATATACAAGAAGTGTGCATGTTCATTAAATACCACAACTAAGCTTATCACTCTCGCAATAATATGGAAGCAAGTGCATCCTATTTCTACAAATTGTAGCCATAAATATTCTATAAATAGTTTTACCACAGTGTACATGTTTTGTTATAATAAAAATTGCAAATGTGAAAATTACTCTTCAATTGCAGAAAATTCAAATACCCTAATTGAATTTTTTTTAAATTACAATATTACTATAAGCAGTAAGCATTATGTTTGAAGCTTTATTCTTATGGTTGTTGCAGAAATAAATGCTTTAAAAACAAAAAGCCTATAAACCTCACCTAATAGTCACAACTTAATTAATTAATAATTCAATTTTTGTTAAAAAATAATGTTAATGACAAATATATATAATTCATGAATAAGCTGTTTGATTTGTGTACAATTAGAGCTCCACTATTCATGAATTCAGTATTCAAAATTGTTAAAGCCATTAGAAGTGTATACTATATTATTCTATAAACAATCCTGAATATTTAATCACTTTCAGGTTTGACACTATAGTTATATATGAATTATTTTGTCGTATGAACACTGTCTTGGTTTCACTACTTTTATATGTTTGTTTGCTATTCCTGTTATTATGAGAGATCCAATTTCCACAGATCAAATGATGGGCCAAAGTATGCACAAACAACAAAGCTGTCAACTGCATCTGTGCAGCCTCCTCTGCCTTCCTTAGTGAGTAAGGGTGGTGGCCGGGATTACAATCAACAACAACAACAACAAGCTAACACTCGGCCTTTTCACCAACCTACCTCCCACTCTTCACAAAGGCAATGGGAAGATGGTTCTTCAGGGTTATATCGCTCCTCAGCTTCTAATGTAAATAATAACTGGAGCCAGCAGCACGGGGGTAGTGGAGGCCGCAGACGTGGGCCTCTCTACTACCAGCAATCATCAGGAATCCTCAGGGACTCAAACAAGTTCAATGTGAGTATAGAGTTTGAGATTATAGTGTGACACCATACCATGCATGTCCCGTTCTGCTGGCTTGAAGCTGTTTGCAGTCTACAAGCTCCCACCATTTCAGTAGCAACCATTTAACAGGAAAAGTTAGATGTAGCTGTACTCCTGATAGTATTTTTCATTTAAAACTGTTTTACTGAATAACATTTCAAAGATGAGGGAAATGGGTAGTTTTTTAAAATTAAAAATTTAGTTGCACCCATGAGCAGTAAATAAATGAAATGCCACATACTATAGATGTTTGGAGAATTGTGATTTGGAAAACAACACCATGAACCACTGAATCCAGATTTTTTTAAATTAGGTTATTTGCCTTCAGTATTAAACAAATTTTTAGTGACAGAGAAAGGAAATATTATATAGAGATGGCAGAGCATTCCCTTGTTCACATTCATCTCCAACTCAGAACTTTATCTTGACTGAGGTCTTTTCAATGTTCACACTGCCTTTCAACATAACCTCTCCATCACTACATCCTAACATTTATAATATGTGCCTGTTGTCTGACAGCTCTCCAAATTTTAGTATGTACAGTCACTTGGTAAATCTTTTGCACTTGGAGGGGGTGAGGGAGAGGAGGTGGAAAGGAGAGGGGGGGGGAAGAAACGGCGTAGCACCTCATCTCTTTTTTCCCCTCTGCCAATCTCTTCCAAAATATTTGTGGATTCTTATGATTTTCTCTGAATCACTTTTGTAGGCTGGATTTTTACTACCCATTTCCACTCAAACAACTTTATCTCTTAGAGTTGCTTGCTGCTTTATACTTCTTTATTTTTCTTACTTTTGGCTTTGCATTTGCTTATAGTTTGATGGTTATTATCAGGTGTTGAGTCTTTTCTGCTTAGCTTTTTATCTGAAAATTTGTAGAGTTGTGACAGTTGTTTCTTAGCACTAAAGATTGCAGATACTGAAGTGACTTGAGTGACAAAATGACAGTGACATTACTTGAGACTGAAATTACACACAAAAAAAAGTACAGACATTGAGCCACAGAATGGCATACTGAAATGACTAATAGTGAAGAAAAACATATGATGTGTGTTCATCATAAGGAGAAGGAAGAAATGGACAGTGATTGAGGAAACGTCTAGAATGGAGCAGGGTGAGAATGGTGTATTGTTGTGCAGACAGGAGATTTGGACGCAAGACGTTGTCGAGGCCAGGACGAACCGGGACTAACAGCCAACTTGCTCCACCAGAGGTCTCGCTCAGCCAGCTTAGAGCTTATACTCTCGCCTCTCATCCAAAGCACATACAGTGAGTATCAGCTTGCCTGCACCTTCTGCACAACGGGTGCAGTGGTTTTCAACCTCTGCTGCCGGTAATCCAGATTCTCTGCGTGCTATTTACTGTAATAACTAGCACATAATCAAAAAGATGAGAATAAAAATGAAATCATGAGATTCATGATCTCTGATAAGAGAGCATAAAAAAGTGCCATGTGTATTAAGTAAAAATTGATCTGCTGCTGGCAAAAAAATCTTGGTTTATCTTTATTAGTATGAAATTTTGCTTGTGCATGTTCTTTGTCTCCATACCAAGCATAGAAGTTAATAGCTAATAGAGGTTGAAAATCATTGCATGCCTTGGAGTTGCAGTAGCTTTAGAGCAACAAGTAGAAAATTATATGCAAGTAGCATAGAATAATTTTTAGCTAGTCTCACATACTACATGGACTGCTTTTATTCTTGTATTTTTCAGACAATATGCTTTTTAATAGATATGGCTTATTCTATTTCTGCATTAATGGTGCACTAGCTTTTACAAGGCACTAGAAACAACTGATAGAACTTCCCAGTATGACATTGAAATTATATTTATTTAACATTGTGCAGTATATTGACTATAGTTATATAGATGCTTCCTGTAGATTGGGATCAATCCCCATTTGCAAAATATAATTATATTTCTGTTTTATCTGAGAAAGAGAAATGAACTAAATGAAAGAAATGTGGAAAACAAATGTGTGTTTACTGCTGAAGAAGAAGATAAATGACTTCATATAAGTTGACGATACATGGAGTGCCTCAGGACAGAAGATCTCGCCAAATTGTTGTCGGCATTCATGAAAGATCTGACATTACCATTCTTGAAAGATTTGATATTACTGGAAGTGCCAGTGCCTTAAGACATTTGCAGATGTTGTTGAAACTTCCAGAAAAAAAGGTTTAAAAATGTAGAATGAAAAATGGCAACCACACAAAAGTGAAAGAAATGTAAGTGGAATCCAGGAATTATAAGACAGGTGCTACTTAGCAAGAGGTAATCTCCCAAGCTGAAGGCTACTCACCATTACAAAAGGCCAGAAGACAGGTGACATGCCTGTACATGCTAAAAAACGACCTTGGTATTTTGGTAGTAAGATGTATTGCATCATCTGTTATGATAGTTCTCTATTTGGAGTCATAATACTGCTAAATACAGAAACAAAATGCTGGATAAAGAAACATTCCTTTCCCATTGGGCCTTGTTATTATTTTACTTTTTGAGACTGATACAAAATCTGACATGACGACAACAGTACTGAAAATGAATTTGCATGCTCTTCATCATAGAAAATTGAAAAAGCTATCCTAATTTGACATCAAACACGAAAAATTTAAGATAATATTGTATGCATATTATGGAGGTGAGATGGGAAAGCACAGCTGCTGATCACAGCTTGTTATTTTAAACAGGCACAAGGAAAATGATAAAATGAAGAGGACTGGTAGAAAATAGCACTGAACTGAGCACATGATAGAGAATTTTCCTTACTTCACGTACCTCGTGTCACATATGCCACCAAATTTGAATAGGATTCATAGCCCTCATAACAGATCTATCTACCAGATGAAAGAGAAGATTCTGATGATCTATTCCAGACAGCAGTTTTATTACTGCAAGCAGGAGGCTACTATATACAGTCTAAATTATTTAGCACAAGGAATTGCAATGGAAACAGTGAAAGAAATTCTGTAGTAATAAAATACATGAAGAAATTAAGAGTAAAAATAGTCTCATGTGTGTACCAGCAATAAATTAAATTATAAAATTAAACAATGAAAAACTCCAGGATGGAAGAATGACAATATTATGAAAAGGATAGATAACTAGTAGCCATATATGGGAAATGTTGAGCCGCAGACAGGCACACCAAAAAGATTACAAAAAAATGTAAGCTTTTAGCCAAAGGACTTCTGAAATAGACAATACACACACAAACACATATTCATGCAAACACAACTCACACAAACTTGGCCATTGTCTCTGGCTGGTGGAGCCATACTGCGAGCAACTGTGCATGATGGGAGAAGCAATCTGGGTGGTAGGGATAAGGAGGAGGCTGAGGTGGGGAGAAGGAGGGAGAATGGGGTGTGGTTGGGGAACAGTAAAGTGTTGTTTGTGGGAGCATACAAGGAAAAGGTGGAGAGAGGGTAGGGCATCCAAGTGCAGTCGGGAGGTTAGAGGAGGGTAGGGGGGAGTAGGAACAGGGAAGGGGATGGCGGGTGAAGAACAGTGGCTAACAAAGGTTGAGGCCAAGAGTGTCATGGGAATGTAGGGTATATTGCAGAGAGAGTTCCCACCTGCGCATTTCAGAAAAGCTGGTGCTGGTAGGAAGGATCCAGATGCCACAGGTGAAGCAGTCATTGAAATGAAAAACATGTTAAGTAACTGGGTGGTCTAGCTGTCTTCGCCACAGTTTGTCGGTAGCCATTCATGCGAACAGACAACTTGCTGGTTGTCATGCTCACGTAGAACAAAACACATTTATTGCAACTTAGCTTGTAGATCACATCACTGGCTTCACAGGTAGACCTCCCTTTGATGGGATAGATGATGCTTGTGACTGGACTGTAGTAGATGGTGGTGGGAGAATGTATGGGGCAGGTCTTGCATCTAGATCTATTACAGGGATATGAGCCATGAGGCAAGGGGTTGGGAGCAGGGGTTATCTAGAGATAGACAAGGATGTTGTGTAGGTTCAGTGGGTGATGGAATATCACTGTAGGAAGGGTGGGAAGGATAGTGGGTGGGGCATTCCTCACTTTAGGGCATGGTCAGAGGTAATCAAAACCCTAGCAGAGAATGTGATTCAGTTGCTCCAGTTTTGGGTGGTATTGCATAATGAGAGGAATGCTCCTTTGTGGCTGGCTCCCTCATTCCTGTAACCCTCCTGACCTCAACTTTCATTAGTAAATGTCCTTCACCCACCATCTCCTTCTCTGTTTCCATTCCACAGCCTTCTATTCAACAAGCACACCAAAAGTCTTTTTACTTCTCTCCTTTTCTGCCCCCTTCCCTGCCCCCTTCTCTATCCTGCCCTCCATATAACCTTCTGACTGCACCTAGCTGCCCTACCTTTTCTCCACCTCATCCCTGTGTGCTCCCATAAACACCAGTTTACTGTCTCATACTTGTATCCTGCTCTCCTCCCTCTCCCTGCCCCAGCCTCCTCCCCACCCTGACCAACCAGATTGCTTCTCCCATCATGCACAGTTGCTGACAGTGTGGCCTTGGCAGCCAGAGACAGTGGTTGCGTGCGTGTGTGAGCTGTGTTTGCATGAATATGTTTGTGTATTGTCTATTTCAGAAGAAGACCTTTTTGCCAAAAGCTTACATATAAATTATAGAGTGCAGCAATCAGTCATCCATTTTTACATTTTGTTACGCAAATCCAGATTTCGGCTAATAGCTAACCATTCTCAATGCACTATATTCTACTCTTAATGCATGCAAGTCCCTGTTGTTTGGGTGTCAGTCACAGTTCTTTGAAATTTCAAAGAACTGTCACTGACTCCCAAACAACAGGGACTTGCATGCATTGAGAATAGAAAATAGTGCATTGAGAATGGCTGGCTACTAGCCAAAATCTGGATTTGCGTAATAAAATGTAAAAATGGACGACTGATTGCTGCACTCTATAATTTATAAGTCACCTAACAGTTGCTGAGTGCACCCACTTTCCGAATGGAAAGTAACCAGAAAAAGCTTACATGTTTACTAGTCTTTGTTGTTCCTCTCTTCAACTCATCTCTGTTATATGGTGAATAGCAATCTATCATTTTCATAATATTGTCAAATTATAAAATTGACATGTCTGTGCTTTGTCCTACACAGAACATATATATATATATATTTTAACAGTGGAATTTTAGAGTAACACACTTATTAATATGTTATGCAAACTGGAACTTGGAAAACCAGAAGTTGTGTAAGGAAACAAACATAAACATCACCTGATATTTATTATTTTATATTGTGGCATGCTTGTGCATGATACAGGGAGGGGCGGGGGGGAAGAAAATTTTAGTTTTCCACAAATTAAGTCACGCAGTTCTTCTTTGTGATACAAAAATTTTAAAAATCAGGTAAGGAATGCAGATGTTAAGTGCTCTTATTTTGAAGAGGGGAATTCAAATTGCCACGTAGCCAACCTGATTCATGCTTCTCATGGTTTCCCCAAGTCACTGCCACTGAGATGGTGACATTTCTTCTGTCTGCCTCTGTCTGTCTCTAACGACCCTGTTGTTCACTGTACAGGGTGTCCCAGTACGAATTTTGCTGCTAAGGGATATGACAGGAATGCTCATTTGAAGTAAAAAAACTCCATATGGACATATGCCCTTTTCTGAATGCTTCCAAGACAGAATACCTTTAATGTACATTGTAAATACATCCAGTCATTTTACAAGAACAATTGGAAACAGGACATGTATTCATATGATGTTTTGGGCTTCAAATGATTGTTCCTCTCATATCCCTGAATATTGGTCATTCTTCCTGGGACACCATGTATGTTTAACCTTAACCATAATTCCAAAACTGGAAGCAAACAATGGATAAGAAATACTTTTATGATAAAGGAGAAATGTTGGTTTGTAGCAATGATTAAAATCAATCAGATTTTCAAGGTATACATTTACATGTTCCTTTCAAATCAAATAATGCTAATTTGCTCAGAGACTGGAAAAAAATCTTACAACAATTTGCAAATTGGTGTGAATACATTTATGTATCTAGTTACTTTGCATTCATAAAATCATAAAAAAACTGTAGATAAAATATGAGAGTTTTATAGATATTGAAACTCACAAAAAATTGAAATAATGTAATGTTATGGCATGTAGGACTGCTTTGTATCTTTTAAATTTGAATGTACTCTTAACTCTAATTTGGGATGATACCTGATAAACAGCCAACCCAATAAAAAACAGTATTTTTTGAAACATTCCAGAATATTTAAAGATTCATGGAAACATTTTCAAAACTATATACCAGTAATGAAACTTGAGTAGAATCTCTGTCTGATGTTCCATCACTGCTGTAGGGAAGCGGCAATCTTGCACTGCATTTTAAATTTTAGTAAATGAAAAGCCATATGAACTAATGTTGAGAAGTGGAATATTGTACAGGCTTAAACTCCTATTCAAATAAGGACTTTTAGTAATGCTGGAAAGCACTATTTGTGTAAGCCAGTTCACTGCCAGAAAATAGTGAGGGACTAGAATTTTAAACAGAATGATGCCTACAAATGGATTTTATGGCCCAAACTATATTTCTAACGATTGCTTTACTGAAGAGTACTGTAGGTTGTACATAGTTCAGTGTCAAGCGTATGACAGTGTCTTCCTTGATAAATTGTCTTTTACTTCTTCATCTGCAAGCCATCATACAATGACCGACATAGGTTTCACGATGTACCAGAAATATTACCTCCACCACCTACCCCACCCACTCATCCCTTCTACTCATTACACAAATGGTATGGGAGAGGAAAACATGTTGGTATCCATGCCCAAATTTGAGTGCCAGGGGCATTACATAAGATGTATGTAGAAGAAAGTGATATGTTCTTGACACTGTTTGGAAGATTACTCAGAATTTTGTGAGTAAGGCTTTCCAGAATACACATAGTCTCTCATGTAACTATCTTGCATTCACTACAGAGACCTGCATATAATATGCAGCTCTTCTTTGGATCTTTTCTCTCTATTATATTAAAACTTGGTAAAGCTTTCAGATTGACAAACAGTGCTTGAACAAGAGTTTCGTTGATGACCTCTTTGTCCATGATTTACAGTGCTTCATGATTCTTAGAAACAAATTTGAGTCTGAAACCCATCTTCCCCACGGCTTCGTTAGTGTGGTTGTTGCACTTCAGTTTTCTCCAGAGGGATATTCCTAGATACGTGAAAGATGTGATTGATTCTGAGACTGATCACAAATTCTGTAGCTAGACAATATCAGATTTTTTGTCTGTTACTGAAAATTCCATTACGTTTATTTGTATGGTCAGCTGCTAATCTTTGCATCAGATAGTTTCTTGCCTAACTTGAGGTATGCCAGATGCTGCCTTCACTTCTGGTGACGTCTCCCATTAAGAACAAATTACAGGGTTTTGTGTGCCAGGAATTCTTCTATCCAATTTTATACATGTTCACATATTCGTAAGCACACACTGTGTTTACCAAGTGACAGTGTGGGAATGGAAGATAAGAAAAATGTATCAATGTGAGCTATGCTATCTACTACCACCTAGATCTAAAGGCCGATGAAGCTCAGTTTCACACAGGTAGCTCTTAGAAAATGTTTATTCCTACATAGATGTCATTGGGCCTCCAAAAAAGGAGTACATGAGTGCAGAGAGGTTGGCAGCCCTGCAGCCAGGCAACTAGCACGAGTTTTGGTGTTCTCGTAAAGATAAGTCATTTTAGATTATAAAACATATAGATTAGTACTGATAATGTGGTAAATAAGTGTATTAGTGTGCTGTTTAAGTGTACCATTGGGGGTTTCATTTTTCTTTACATAATTAGCAGAAAACACGAAAAGACCGTACAGTCATATTTTCTGTTTACGTTCTGCTGCAGCAAATCTATAGAATTTCGTTTAGTTGTTCCTTGCTCTCTCCAGCAATTTAACTTAGCGTACCTCTTCATTATTTAACTAGCATTTCCAGAAAGTAGTGTAAAGTTTAAGTTGTTGTTTCAGAAACTTTGCACTTTTGTTTTTGTTTACACACAGTTGCGTATAGGCCAAATTTGTGTAACCATATTTTCGTGTTTATCTGTAATTTAACTGACTTATTCTTAATAAACTATTACGTTTATCATGAGTGAAAAGTGCTTGACTTGCTGTAGAATTGTTAGGTCGGGGCTTTGGTGTGATGGGTGCTGTAGTTTTTTCCATGTGGGTGACTGTAGTGGTGTGGGAATAGGGGAAGTAAATGAGGACTCATCAGTGGTTTTGTAGGATTTGTAGTAGAGATAGGAAGATACTAGAACAGGAGGGGAAAATTGCCGCTCTTCAGGCTGAATTAGACAAGGCCAGGGGAGATCTTGACAGGTTAAGGAGGGAGAAGGGTAAAGAGAGGTGGGAAGTGGCAACAGGAGGAACAGGCCTAGAACTTTGTCTGACAGCTTTATGATGAATGTGGAAAATAGATTTGACCTGTTGCTTCAGTTAGAAGCTGGTGAGCCTCAAGCAGTTGCAGGTGTAGACAGGGCACAACAAACTTTCAGCAGCAAATTGAAAAGTAAGAATGTAGGGAAATCAGTAAAGAGAAAGAAAGTGTTGTTATTAGGTAGTTCCCATGGAAGAGGTGTTGGCCAACTTTTGCAGGATGAACTAGGATCAGAATACCAGGTCACCAATTTTTTTAAACCTAGTGCTGGTCTGGAGCGGGTGACAGAGGATTTAGGATCACTTTGCAAAGATTTCACTAAGGAAGACACCGTGGTTATAGTGGGTGGGGCAGGTAACAGTATTGACAGAGATCCTGGGTACAGTATAGAGTGTGACCTGGCGAAGATTGCATCAGCATCGAAGCATACTAGTGTTGAGTTTGTATCTGTTCTTGGGCACCATGACCGACCTCATTTGAACTCTTCTGTCAAGAGAGTTAATTTGGAGCTGGAACGGCTGCTCATGTCGGGTGCGGGGTCACACATTGGTGTGGTTCATGTTGATTCTCTCAGTAGGTGGGATTATACTAGGCATGGCCTTCACCTGAACAGGAAGGGGAAGGGTAAATTGGCTGGGGAAATAGCAGGAAAGTTAAAGGGGGGAGGCACTGTCATGAGTGGTAAAATACCAGTGGTTATAGGATTCAGAAAAGACCCTTTTTTAGGGTAGGGAGGACAGAAAGAAAGCAAATTTTAAGAGAGGTTAGAACTGAGACAAACCTTCAGTTTGAGAAAGAAATCAGAAAACATAATTCCAGCTTATTACATCAGCATAAACAGCCATTGGTTAAGAATTTTCAACTGTCAGCAGATATTTTAACTCCACCCAATTTTAACTCAGTCAATGTGAAATGTCAGCTATCTTTATTGCATCAAAATATTCGAGGACTGAGAAATAAAATTAATGAATTAACTATCTGCATAGATGAATTAGAGTCTTCAAACCCAGCTGACATAATCTGCCTCTCTGAACATCATGTGACCACTGGTATAGAACTTTTAAGTGTTACAGGGTTTAGGTTAGCATCTCACTTTTGTAGATCAGAAATGGAGAAAGGAGGAGTTGTCACATTCATCAGGAACTGTCATAAATTTAAGAACATAGACATTCATAAATTTTGCCTAGAACAGCATATGGAAGCATGTGCAACAGAATTAGAATTTCACAAAAAATCCTTCATAATATTAAGTGTATATCGAGCACCTGCAGGTAACTTTAATCTGTTTGTAAACCACCTTGAAGCTGTACTGGCCCATTTAACAACCAAAAACAAAGAAATAGTGGTTGCTGGTGATTTCAATGTAGATTTCCTTAAAGACTCTCCCAATAAGAACTTATTTGAGTTAGTAACACTATCATTCAACTTAATTCCCACTGTAAAGTTCCCCACTAGGATAGACACTTGCTCACAAACAGCCATTGATAATATCTTTATAGAAAAGTCCAATGAACAAAATTATATTACAAAACCAATAGTCAATGGCCTCTCAGACCATGACATGCAGTTCCTTCTGTTAAATGTTAATACTGAACAGGATATAAAATCTGTTAAATCTGAGCTCAAGAGGGTAGTCAGTAAGCCAAAAATTGATTATTTTAGGACACTCCTCAGAGACATTCACTGGACTGTTGTTTACAGTGCTCATGGCATGAATGAAAAATATAGCATTTTTGCTAATAAAGTGCTTACCTTATTCGAACACTGTTTTCCCCCAAAACTTACCAAGGTTAGAGCAAAGTCTACAAAGAAGCCATGGATTACTCAAGGAATAGGGGTATCTTGTAAAACAAAAAGAAAACTGTATCTGTCAATCCGAAACATTTCCAATGTTGATGATATAGCACATTATAAGAAATACTGCAAAATATTAAAGACTGTAAAACGGATGTCAAAGCAAATATATTACAAGGAAAAGATAGTCATATCAGATAACAAAATAAAGACAATATGAGATATAGTGAAGGAGGAGACCGGTAGAACCAGACATGAAGAGGAACAAATACCATTAAGAGTAAATGATACATTGGTGACAGAAGTGTATAGTGTTGCAGAACTTTTTAACAAACATTTTACAACTGTTACTGAAAAGATAGGGTTGTCAGGTTCGGTAGATGCTGCTATGTATTACCTTAGACCAGACATTTCAAGTAACTTCCATAATATGAATTTGACCCTCACTACCCCAACAGAAATAATGTCCATCATAAAATCTTTAAAATCAAAAACCTCTAGTGGGTATGATGAAATATCAACAAAGTTAATTAAAGAATGTGATTCTGAGCTAAGTAACATATTAAGCTATCTGTGTAACCAGTCGTTTATCAGTGGAATATTTCCTGAATGGCTGAAATATGCTGAAGTTAAGCCACTGTTTAAGAAAGGAGATAAAGAAATAGCATCAAATTTCCGTCCAATTTCACTGTTGCCAGCATTCTCAAAAATTTTCGAAAAAGTAATGTACAGTCATCTTTATAACCATCTTATCTCAAATAACATACTGTCAAAGTCACAGTTTGGATTTCTAAAAGGTTCTGATATTGAGAAGGCTATCTACACTTACAGTGAACATGTGCTTAATTCATTAGACAAAAAATTGCAGGCAACTGGTATATTTTGTGATCTGTCAAAGACATTTGACTGTGTAAATCACAATATCCTTTTAAGTAAACTAGAATATTATAGTGTAACAGGAAATGCTGCAAAATGGTTCAAATCTTATATCTCTGGCAGGAAACAAAGGGTGTTATTAGGAAAGAGACATGTATCAAGCTATCAGGCATCATCCAACTGGGAACTAATTACATGTGGGGTCCCACAAGGTTCCATTTTGGGGCCCTTACTTTTTCTTGTGTATATCAATGACCTTTCATCAGTAACATTACCAGATGCCAAGTTTGTTTTGTTTGCCGATGATACAAACATTGCAATAAATAGCAAATCAAGTGTAGTCTTAGAAAGATCAGCCAATAAAATATTTGTGGACATTAATCACTGGTTCCTAGCCAATTCTTTGTCACTAAACTTTGAAAAAACACACTACATGCAGTTCAGAACTTGTAAGGGGTGTCCCAAGAGTATATGTCTAGCATACGATGACAAGAAGATAGAAGAAGTGGACAGTGTTAAATTCTTGGGATTACAGCTTGATAATAAATTCAACTGGGAGGAGCACACCACAGAACTGCTGAAGCGTCTTAACAAATCTCTGTTTGCAATGCGAATTTTGTCAGACATAGGGGATATAAAAATGAAGAAGCTGGCATACTATGCTTACTTTCATTCCATAATGTCATATGGGATTATTTTTTGGGGTAATTCATCAAGCCAAGCTAAAGTTTTCCGGGCACAAAAACGTGCAGTAAGAGTTATATGTGGTGTGAACTCAAGAACATCCTGCAGAAGCCTGTTTAGGGAACTAGGGATACTAACTACTGCTTCCCAATATATTTATTCCTTAATGAAATTTGTCATTAAAAATATATCACTTTTTCAAACCAACAGCTCAATTCATGGAATCAGTACTAGAAATAAGAATAATCTTCACAAGGATTTAATGTCACTTAGTCTTGTACAAAAAGGTGTGCATTATTCAGGAACACACATTTTCAATAACTTGCCAGCAGCCATAAAAAGCTTAAAAACCAATGAAACTCGGTTTAAGAGAAGCCTAAAGGATTTATTGGTGGAAAACTCCTTCTACTCCATTGATGAATTTCTTAGTAAAACCAACTGATTTGTATATAAGTACAACATAACTTCTGCACAATTTCAGTGCAGTAATGTGTTCATTGAAAATTTGTGTGTGTGTGTGTGTGTGTGTGTAAGTATAATCTAACTTCTGCACCATTTCAGTGCAGTAATGTGTTCATTGTAAATAAGTATTACAGTAGTTGTATTACATGTTTATTACCTTATAAATAAATAAAAAACTTTTTTATTTTAAATTCAGTGCATTAGTATTTGTAAAATGACTCTTAGTGTTCATTAAAAAATGATGATCATTCCACTTGGGACCTGTGGAATGGTACATTAGCTTATTTGTTTTAGTTGTAAATATTTGTCATGTATTGTTGTTTTTCTGACATGTTCCACATCCTGGAGGACCTCCTCACAATCTAATCTAATCTAATCTAATCTACACATTTCTACAAGGTAGTCTATAGTTCTGCACATCCGTTATGTGACCCTACAGAAGAACTTACACTTTACTCCAGTTAAGTCAGGTTGAATGTTGCAACTGCATCATGGTTTTCTTTAGTGAAGCTGTTTCAGAGAATACCTTCATTTTGACATGTTAATATGCATTCTCTGACACCCTGTTGATCTTTTTTTTTTTTTTTTCATTTTTTTTTACACACACATCTGTATCCATTTCACATATATCATAATTTCAAAAATTATATCATTTGAAATGATTTCCAGGTCCTTTGGAAAATGCTTGCATCAAATACAAATATAAAACATTATTAAAGTGTAGACACATCACCTTTCTGAAGCAAGGAACCTCAGGGTTCTAACATCTCAATCAAATTTGTTTTGGATTTTTTATTTTTTTCTGGCACTCACCACATGGCTATAACATGACTACAGGCAGAAAAGACTAAATAATTACAGCATATTGTTACAGATGTTGTCAGACGACATCAAGAATTATACCAGCTAACTGTTTGGTAAATCAAAAATTCTGATACATAACAGTGTGATGGGGTACTTTATGGCCACAAACTGTATGCATGACATGATTAATAAATGCAAAATCCAAAATACATACAAGCAGAGTAATTAAACAGAAATAACACTCACAAACAAGTCATATAAAGTAACATATGAAAATTTAAGTCAGGATCAAAGTTTGAACCTGTATTTCCTGCTTCTAATGAGCTTTAGGATTAACCATAAGTTGGCTAATGTTCATTTCGTAACATATACCATCTCTCGCCCTGTGCTAACATATAGGACCTCCACCACTGTCCTTGCAGTGATGCTATTTCCACAATGGTAGAATCTCTGTACATAAGAGTTCAGAGGCTTAGATGGATCATCAAACGTTTGGTTCAGTACTTTGGAGGTATTCTTGAACTGCCTAATGCTTAAGGTGATTTCTCATCAAAACTAGGAAATTCAAATTCATCACTGTCGTAAGATGTTCTGCTTATTGGCAGGTTCCTGACACCATTGCTATCTCTCTCTGATCCTTTTCCACATCATCTGATTCAGTCTGGTATCTCCCTCTTTTCACTTCAATCTGGCTTTTTTGTTCTTATCCTCCCTATTTTCATCTGTATTTCAGTAGCTGCTGTTAGAATCCTTTTACTTGCCGTATATGTCTCACTCAGTCTGCTTTCCTTTCCTTGATCAGCTGTATGAGGGTTCTTTGCTCCTTTACCCTTTCCAGTACTTCACTGTTCTTCACTTTATCCATCCATTTTATTTTCTCCATTCTCTTCCAAACCCACATTTCAAAAGCTACAATTTTCTCTCTTTTCTCTTCTTGTATATCCAGTTTCACAACTGCACAGAAACACCTCCACACAAAGCATTTCACTCATTTTTCCTTAACGCCAACCAAAATCTGCTGCATAATAAGCATTTATTTTTCTGGAAAACTTGCTTTGGCATTGTAATTCTGGATCTTGTTTCTACTTCACTCATCCATTTATCAGTTATCATACTCTCTAAATGTCTGCATTGTGCAGCCTTTCAACTTCTTTTGTTTTCAATTTCTTATATTCTGTGTCATATACTCTCATGACCTTAGGTTTCTTTGTGTTGATTTTTATTCCATACTCTTGTAATTATTCATCTCAGGAGAGTGTTCTATTGAGAGATATTGTTTTATCTCCAAGAAACACTATTTCATCAGGACATCTGTTGCATTT
Organism: Schistocerca nitens; assembly: GCF_023898315.1. Classification (NCBI taxonomy): domain Eukaryota; kingdom Metazoa; phylum Arthropoda; class Insecta; order Orthoptera; family Acrididae; genus Schistocerca; species Schistocerca nitens. Next base: position 331,846,761 of record NC_064619.1, read on the forward strand.
GATCTTCTGTCCTCCTATGCTTAGTCCTTCTCTACTTCTAGTATCTTCATTATCACATCTTCAGTACACGTAACAAGCAGCATTGGTGAAAGACAACAACCCTGTCTTAATCCTCTTCTAATTTCAAACCTGTCTGTCATACTATTTCATGGTTGCTTTCTGCCTTTGTACAATCCCTTAATTAGTCTCCTGTACTTCCAGTTCACCTTCTTCAATTTTAGAATTTCCATCATCTTGTCCCATTTCATTTGGTCAAAGATCTTTCCCAGATGTATGAACAAACTCATTCATTTTCCTCTTTGTATACGTCTTTCACCAATTATTCTAATGAGTCCTACAGCTCCTCTTAAACCTCCCCATTTTCGAAACCAAATTGATCTTCCCTTTCCTTCTCTGACATTATGCATATCACAATGTTATGAAAAAAATAGGTTGCTACACACCGTAAAGATGACATGCTGAGTTGCAGACAGGTACGACGAAAAGACTGTTACGTGTAAGCTTTTGGCCCATCTATTCTTCAGAAAAGATAAGATGCATACACATTCAAAAGTCAGGGGTGTGCACTGGCAGAGGTCAGTGCACAATGAGGGTGATGGGAGGGGAATTGTGAGAAGGGGACAGAAGGTGGGAGCAGGAACAATTGGATGTATGGAGAATGTGGGGCGGTATGTTACTGTAGGTTGAGGCCAGGATGATTTTGAGAGCGGAAAATTTGTTGTGAGGATAATTCTTACCTGCGCAGTTCAGAAAAGCTATCTTTGAGTCTTGCCCAGGCACCTTTCACATATAAACAGCAGCAATAGAAGTGCCAGGACCTGGAATTATATTGACTGATAAGTCCATGATGAGTTAAGAATCTCAACTTTCTTGGCAGAGAAATTACAAGAAAAGAACAAGTTAATAATTTAGGACTGAAGGTAACAACTTGACAAATAGTGGAAGCATTAAGTCACTGACAGGCACAAAAAAGAATGAAAACTGCTCGAGTTTTTACCTTCACTCCAAAATTATTTACATTCTGCCAGAACATTACATAACATAATTATATGAACATATTGAGCTACATTTTCTTCAGTGTAATTTATTCCTCCAGAATTAATTTCAGATTCAAGCTCAACTTCAGATGATGACATATCAGGGTGAATCTTTGCTAACCTTCTACTTATTACATGCTCACAGAAAACATAATAAAAAAACATGAAAACAAAACTACTTAGACAATTCAATTTACTCTGGGTTCTTTAGTAAAGTGTCACATGTGAACAAAGCTTAACACAGTCAAGTTTATCCTCGCCACACATGCACCTTCGATATATTCATTGTGATTGTAGAGACTGAATGTCTAATACAAGTTCTCAGTCTGGAGATATCATCCAGTTTAGGCAAATATATGAAGTCCTTTATGTAATGCCAACTCTTAAACAATACATTCTTTTATGTATGTCTGTTTTAGAGGAAAAAACCAAAAGACGATGACAGTCAGAGAATAGGTCCACTACCCGCAGTCCTGCAGCTGGGATATTTATCATACAGAAACTTGCGGACAGCTATAGTCCAATAGGTATGTGGAGGAGAGAGGGGGGTGGGAGGGGGCACAGCAGCATCCCCCAACAACAGAATATAGGGTTGCCAATTCTCTATGGTTATAACATTCAGAGTGCTCCTATGTGTCAAAATACATGACAACAACAAAAAATGGACAGATCAACCTACTTTTCAATGTAGACTGAACAAATTCAGTGACAATACATGGAAGCCTTGATTCAAAAATTAAATCAGTGCCACAGAGAAATAAAAAGCAGCTTCATTTGAAAACAATGTGTTTCCAAAAAAGTCAATATTGCCATCCATATAAAACTTCTTATTCATTACAAACTCCCATGACTGCAGCTTATCATAATGCTATAGTCTTAATGAATGTGAAGTTTATCAGCATATAAACTGAGCCTTTTTTCATGCTGTACCGTGTAATGAAGTTTCCAATACAAAGTTTTCTTGATACTTAATATATGGAATTTTATCCACCTTTTCTCTGGAAATAATATCACACATACCACTGAACTGTTTTCACATCTGATGAGTCCAATGTATGTGCATACTTTCTTTGCACTGAAATACTGAGTTTTATTTCTGCATGTAAGAAATCAAGTGGTGCTCAATGCTGCTGAGTAGTTACTTTCCTTTATATGATTGCAGTTGTCTCTGATGGTCATTAATGCTTATTTTTTATGAATGGACAAAATTGTTTGAGGGTCTGATTACTCATACATTAATTCACTGTCCATAGTTATTTTAATACAAATTTCTAAAACATAAGGTCTCTCTGCAATAAACATTCCATATATCTTTAGATTAGTATTATTTACTAATGATAAATGCCAGTTGCAAGAAGATTCGCTTAAACCCTGACCCAATTACAAAAAATATATCGTTACACTGAAGAAATTATAACTGCTGTCTTTCTTCACTATCATTTTCATATTGTGGTTCCTTCTGCCCATTAATTCATTCATTCATTCATTGTGTTCTGTAGATCCCATCAACATATTAACAAGCGACAAGAAAATCTGTATTCTGTACTGACAACAAATTATTGCTTTGCTTAGTGCTATTCATGCTATTTACAGCTAAATGTAACTGACTAAATTAAAAAGAAAGCTGCTACATTGAAAAACCTACCTCCTCAGCTATATTATACAACTGCTGTTTAACCTGCTGTTGGCAGCTTAACACTACTTGTTTAAAGTGGTATTTTTTTGAGAAAATTACTCCTATTTGCAGTACACCACTAATTTTCATGCAACTCTACAATGGATACTCTATTTGGCATGTAACTAACAGAAATTCTCTATTGTTGAATCTAAATGTTCCGATAATTAGTGGAAAGAGTGGCTAATCAGATACATTTTTAACTTCCTTTTGAAACAGCAGGGAGCCCCCATTTCTTGCTTCATGTTAGATAGGAGCTTGTTGAATATCTTCCCACTGTAATATGTACTCCAGTCTGAAAGCAAACAAGGAAGCAAAGGCTATATGAAAATTATTTCTGTGTACTGAATTGTGAAACTACACAGTACAATCACCTGTAGTAGTGTCACTAAGTAAAATATTTTAATTACAGTCATAACCTTTGTAACTAACACAGTACCAATTAATCCTGCACTAACATAATTGTTGAAATGTATTTCATTTGCTTTGCTTTCAGACAAGCACGATGAGCTCTGTTTGGAGTAATGACACAGAGACTATATGTGAAGATGAAGAACCTCTAGAAACTCAAACAATGTACAAGCCCAACAACGGGGATTCATCCAGCAGTAAATCTGATATCGCCAATGGACATGAAGTTGCACATGAAATGAGCACAGAGCTATAATAAAATTTGCACTGGCCAAATTACTGAACAAAAAGAAATTTCATATAAAGACAAGTCATGTGTGTGATAATGTGAACTAAGTGTTTTACCAGTTGAATTTTGTACCCATCACATTGTCAGGATACAGTGTTCTGTAGTTGAAAAGGATTTATATAAAAATTTTAATACTGTGTTTTAATAATAGACAAGGAAGAACAAACCAAAGGATGAGGACAATCTGGAGAGAATGTGTTAGTCTGAAATAGAAGACATTTTCAAATACCAAATATTTGAAAGAATGACTTGCAATCAAATTTTGTAAATTTTCAATTAGTACTGCAGGCAAAAGCAATGTATCTCTAATATTAGTAATGACGTGCCTGCAACAAGATGAAGTAAAAGAAAGGTCCATTCTCTTTCATTAATCCATGAGCTTTCTACTTCCACTACAGAAGTGTTTACTGATGTGCCATGGTATTACTTTTTGTCCTCTCATGTTTGTGCTAATGTCATATTGTGTGTGTCTTATTTATGTGAAAATGTATTTAATTTGCAATATATGTGTCTGTTGTATCTGTGGTTATTGTATGTATGCTCAGTGGCATTACTTAGTTTTGTATATAGCATATTCACATTCCACTGTAAATATGCATGGACTGTAAATAATATTTGAAACAAATAACAGACTGAACTACCAAGAGAAAGTATCCCTGTAAAGAAAACCATATCAGATTTTCTTCAGTTTACCAGCCAAAGCATGTAAGAATGGTTTATATAGTAGTAGTCCCATTAATCACATGAGCATTATGTTGAATCTCATATATTTTGTTCCTCTTGCCATATTATTTCATTTTATTCCTATAAAGTTAACTGTGGTGCAACCATGAGTTTTAATGTGTTGTTGTTATTTTTAAATAAGGAGAACTGTGTGAAGTTGGCAATTTCTACTGCAGTTAATATTCAGAGTCCTGCAATAGATGTGCTGTGATACTAAACAGTGTACTGACTGACTGTATACTTTCTTATAATAATACCATGAAGGCTCATATTACAAGTAGTTACCAGCCACTGTAATGGGGAGTAAATTTGAATTGTGAGCACCATTGCCCTAAATGAAACAGAAGTTGTACTTATTATCAGATGCTGTACTGAGTAACAAAAATCCCTTTACTTGCCCATATAATGCTGATTTTCCTTTTCTCTCTCTCTCTTTTTGACAAATATTGCCTCAAAACTATTTTTGAGCTGATTTTCAGCATAGATAATAGCAATAATTATTCTTTGAAGTACAGTGAGCTAATGTTAACTATATAAGAATAGCTCAGAAGGGCATGAGAATGTATGCTTTGTTTCCCCATTGTACTTGCCATAACTGTCAATGCAACAAAATGTCTGAGGTTGTTCAGAAGTAAATAAGTCACTGATACATGTAAAAACCTTGTCATATTTGTTGCTCCAAATGTAATTTCAATAGGTATTCAGATAGATTGTAACAGACATCTTTATATCAAAAGTGTTTTTTAAAAAATACAGAACATCCAATGTATTCGTAAACATCCTGCCAGTCAGAATGAATGTTTAGCTGCCTCAATTCATCACATCATTAAAAATTCCAACATGCAGCAAGAATGCTTATCAATATTTGATTATTTTTATCTCAGAAACATGCACTAATTTATGAATTATTCTGAAATTTTGAAATATACATCTTAAATATTATTACTGTTACAGATTTAAGCTTTATCAGATTTTGTATTCTATAATGAACTGTAATGATAAATGAAATGGCTGTGTTAGTAAACAGTCCTTAATGTCCGTACCATTTCAAAATATCCCATGATTCATAAAAACATTGCAGTGGAAAATTATCCAAAGTAAACTGATGTGGATGATGCTTCTTTACATGTCAGTTGGATTAAAAATAAGGGGTTGTCATATACATGTTTGTACACTTCACTAAAATTGAAGTAGGTATGGTGAAATTTATCCATCAAATGTTTCTGCAAAATGTCCGTAACTCAAAACATGACTGATGGTATTGTGGTAATCAAATATTTTGTATTACCTTTCATTGTGCTCTTTGTGTGTAATCTACAATTTTATACAAATGTGCAAGTAATGAAAAGATGGGCACATTTTATTTTTTGTCATATATATTTCCATCCAAAAATTTGTGTTTTTAATAAATGTACTAGAAATTGAAAAGTTCTTCCCTTTTGCTATGTCTGTTAGATATGCAGAAATGTCTTGAAACCAAGATGTTCAGGCCTCTACAAGAAGTGCCTGAAATACCCTCTTATAAAATTATTTTTGAAAATTGTGAATAAACAGGCTAGCCATTACTTACCTTCAGGAGGCAAAGTTCCTAGTATTAGTACATAAATACTTACAGTGGGAAATGCTGAACTTAGCTTTCAGAACTATGGGTTCCTTCTTCAGGGAGGAAAGATAGATTAGTTGGGTGGAGGGAAGGAGAAGGGGGAGAAGGGCAGTTTATTCTTATATTTTCCTGCTCTTGTTCTCAAACCTCTTTTTGAGTGATCTTTCACATCTTTGCAATCTTCTCCAATCACTCTCTCTATCCTCCCCAGAAATTGATCCTCCTGAAGCTATATAATGGTTAGACTTCCTGTCTCTGTAATTTTAACTATTTTCTCAGCTGAATTTACCATCTGATAAATTATTGTCAGCATTGCTAATAACATTAAGATACAAAAAACATCTTATACAATCATCAATGCTTGAGCCATGCCTCCATAATCCATATCAACAAAAGTGACAATAGAATTCTTTTGGGAGACACTTGGAAATAAGATCTTATAAATTCCCCTATTTAAATGTGAAAATTTTAGCTGGTTACTTCAATGCCCAGGTAAGACAAAAATGAATCTAAAAGAATTGTAAGATACCCAATGCATACAAGAACTAACAGAAATAGAAAATATTGGTCCTTAGGTCTACTTATTTTAGAGCCCTTCCAAACACCTGCCTCTACCTTAATCTTTATTAGGTAAATTTAAGATTGATTATATTGCAACAATAACCAACAATAAAAGAGACACCATAAATGCCACTGTCAGGATTGCCAAAGCAAAGTTGAAAATAAGACAAAGATTTACATATAATTGCTCAAACCATACAAAAATAGTTACCAAAAAAAACTTATCAAAAACGGGAATGGACACTTAGGGAGACATAAACAAATCTTTCACGAAAGTAGCTCAAAATCCTTTGGCAAGATGGCATCGAGTGCACATTTTTCTTGTAGTGATGTCTCATTTTCTTTAAAAAGTGATAGTGAGGTTTGTAAAATTTGCTTGAAGAAGGTCAAAAGAGGTATCCTGTGTGTCGACTGCAAGTACTGGTACCAACGATAGATGTGTCAAAGTCAATTTGAAATATATAAAAGATGAACATGACTGGACATGCCGACACTGCTTCATAAGTGCTACCGAAAATGAAATAACGAACAAGCTAAAGACAAAAGAAAAAATAATAAGCATGTTAACAGATGATTTAGTGTCAATCAAAACAAAATATCAAGAACTTCTGAGGAAATATCAAGAGCTGGAAATTAAATATAAAGCAGTGGATCGGAATTATCGCCTAACTCAAGACAACACCACTGTTAATGGTCATTCCGCGCAGAAAATAAGACTTGTGCTGAAAATAACAAACAACGAAGTACAGCCTCAGTGATACCATTATCAAACAAATTCTAAGCACTAGTAGTGGATTGTGGTAACACAACAGACACAAACAAACAAGAAAGTAATCACAAAACTGCCATTAAAGAACCAGAAAAGAACTTGCCAACCTTAAGATGCACCAAAGGGCTCCTTCTTTACGCTAACAGTCATGGAAAAGATCTATCCAAACGTTTTTGCGAAAGTATGCATTCAAAGCATTCAGTTTTCACTTAAATCAAGCCTGGTGCAATGTTGAATGCAGTGGTGGAGAATATTACAACAGAAACAAGTCAATTGAACAAAGACGCTCACATTGTGATTATTGGTGGCGGCAACGACGAATACAAAAACGAAAGCAAGACAGTCCTGCGATGTTTCCGTAACATATTACCAAAGCTATTTCAAACAAACATTGTCATCACAAATATGCTAGTGAGACATGATTTACCACTGCGGTCGTGTGTAAACAAAGAGATTCGACACTACAATTCCAAGCTAAAGAAACTGTGTGATAAATTTAGCCATGTACATTTGATAGACTTACGTAAGATGAGTCGTGATGAACACACAAAACACGGATTCCACCTAAACAGGAAAGGGAAGGTGAAGCTAGTTTCCCACATAAGCAAACTGTGCGAGAAAGACAGTGTGGAGAAAGCTCCAATTGCTCTGGGCTACAACCACGAGACTTTTTTAGAATAAAGGACCATAATAATAGTTTTCAGGGATGTATTTCAGATATGACTGAGTCCCGTTCACGCAAAGAAAAGCCAGGCTGTGAAATAAGTGATCAGTCATTGCAGGACAGTTCTAAAAAAACAGTGTATGCAAAATGTCGTAAAAAGTGTAACTCAAACAATTTTGATTCATGCAAGATGGTAAATAAACAAGAAGGGATAACACCCTTAAAGTTAATGCACTTAAATGTGCAATATCTCAGAAACAAACTAGATATACTACAAATATTCACAGAGGAACACTTGCCACATGTACTAGTAATAATGGAACATGGGCTAAAATGCAGTGAAATAATAATTATAGATTAGAAGGTTACATACTAGCAAATAGTTATTGTAGGCAAAACCATAAAGGTGGTGGTGTGGCAGTTTATGTTAATAAGGATATAGAAGCTAAAAAAAAAATTCCTTTCTTGAATACCACACCAAAGAAGGATCAATTCAAGCAGCTGATGTAATGCTGTTTATGGATAAACTTTGTAGTGTTGTTGGTCAGGTCAGTTCTAATGACCTTACTATATTAGGTGACTTTAATATAGATGTAAGCTCAAATAGTACAGTAAACTTGAAACTCAGTGATGTATTGACCTCATACAATCTGGTAAATATAGCAAATCTGACACCAGAGTGACGGACACATGTTCCACTAGAATAGATTATGCTATAATCAACAAAGATGTTACAGATAAGGTAAATTACAGTAACTTAGATTTTCTTAAATCTGACCACTTCTGTCAGGTGATAGAATACATAAATTCAGTTGTGCCTAAAATAACAAAAATTGTGCTACAGAAACAAATGCTGAATACCTCAAATATTGTTCCATAAAAACATGGGAGAACTGCCGGATATCAGTAACTTCCTGCCACGATATTTCGGCGCAGAGTCTGCACCGAAATATCGTGGCAGGAAGTTACTGATATCCGGCAGTTCTCCCGTGTTTTTATGGAACAATCAGTACGCCGGGAAAGCTTTAAACATCACACCTCAAATATTAGTGCTCTTAAAGACAAACTAGCAAATGAGAAATGGGATTCTGTGTACCAGGTAAAAGGGTCAGATGAGAAATGGTATGAATTCTACTCAACCCTACTGCATCATTATGAATATAGTTGTCCAGTCAAAGAAATCCAGAAGGTAGTTAAACACTGTCAAAATGGAAGTAATCCTAGACTAAAACTCCCACCGAATCTGATTAGACTCAGGCAGAAAGAACATGATCTAAACCAGCTTTATAAAGCTACTATTATGCAGGATTTCAAGAAAAAATACAATAGGGCCAAGCAAACTTTTAAAACTGAAATTGTTAACCTAAGGAATCAGATTAACAGCAAAACAACAGAACAGTCTGACAACATAAGCAAAGCATCTTGGAAGCTGTTTGACAAATACTGAAAAGGTCCCAACAAGATGAACATGGAATCACTTAGCATAAGACATGATGGTAACATTATAAGAAACCCAGACACTATATGTAATATTTTTAATAACTACTACACTTCTGGCAAACAATCAACCCATATTACAGATTCACAGGTAGAGACCCGATGCCATCTCACCCAGTGTACCGAATTTGAATTTGTGGAAGTGAATGAGCAGGAGGTTCGCAGGGCAATATACATGCTAAAGAAAAAATTTTCATCTGGATGGGATGGCGTATCCAGTGCTATTACTAAAGCATGCTTAAAAGAAATCTCTAAACCTCTTACTCACCTGATTAATTGCAGCATTGGAGAAAACATGTATCCAACGTTTCTAAAAATGAGTGTAGTGAAACCAGTGTATAAGAAGTTAAGTAAGGAAGATGTCTCCAACTATAGACCAGTATAATTAATTCCCACTTTTAGTATGATATTTGAAAGCATTATCCTTTATCAGCTAAGTGCTTTTTCACAAAACATAAACTGCTTGTAGATTCACAGCATGGCTTCAGAAAAGAGCTAAGTACAACCACAGCACTTACACAGTTCATCCAAGAAGTTAACTGTCTGTTGGATCAGAAGATGCAGACTGCAGGTATATTTTTGGACCTGACAATTGATACGGTAAACCTAGGGTACTTCTTAAAAGCTAAAATCTTATAGTATTGGGGATCAAGCCATGAATCTTAACCAAATACCTGCTGAATTGTAAGCAAAGCACTAAATTGTCATACAAACTAGATAATAAAATCATGAACTCCCAGTCCACTAGTGAACTGTATTACAAGGTGTACCACAGGGCTCAATCCTTGGACCCTTTCTCTTCCTTATATATATTAACAACATTGCACAACCCATTAACTCCCATATTGTAAGCTATGCAGATGACACATCAATCTTATTCTATGGGAGTGAATCTAATGAGCTACAATCTCTTGCTACTAGTGGTCTAACAGAAGTAAGAAAATACTTCAATGATCAGGGTCTCAAGGTGAATGTCACCAAATATCAACTATTGACATTTAAAACAGGCAATTCTCACCACAACAATATGAATAGTGTGTGTAATATCTCTGCAACAGAAAATGGTAACTGTAAATTCCTGGGTGTGTATGTTGATGAAAATTTGTGGTGGACATACCACATTAATTTCGTATGCAGAAAAGTCAGTAGTGCCATATATCTCCTCAGCCAGCTCGCAAAGATAGTTCCTAGCCAAGCACTGAAATTAGTATATTATGGAACATTTTACCCCTTTCTCAATTACGGAATTGAACTATGGGGCTGTGCAGCTGATGTAGATTTAAAAAGAATACTACTACTACTACTACTACTACAGAAATAAGCAATAAGACATATACATGGTATGGGACATAGAGATTCATGTCGTGAAGTGTTTGTGCAGCACAAATATCTGACAATATATTCTCTGTACATCTTCAAAATAGTTGTATTTCTTTAGAAGTCAACCAACAGAAGCTATCAAGGGCAGTGATGTACATGGTCACAACACTAGAACCAAGTGTAACTATTTCTGTAACAGAACAACATTAAAAATGACTGATAGAAGTCCACATATCAGTGGTTTGATTTGGTATAACAAGCTACCAAATGCTCTATGAACATACACGTGAAATGTTTTTAAAACAAAATTAAAATCTTTTCTAATAGAAGATTGTTTATATTCTTTCGACGAATTGTATGCTAGTGATTGTAACATGAGGCATTGCATATCAGTTGTAATGTGACAAATGGAAAAAATAGACATAAGAAGCAACAGCTACAGAATATAGTGTATTTTATAAGTGTAAATATAACCATGGTATTAAGTCTGGACGGAGCGAGGTGGTGCAGTGATTAGCACACTGGACTCGCATTCTGGAGGACGACGGTTCAATCCCATCTCCAGCCATCCTGATTTAGGTTTTCTGTGATTTCCCTAAATCGTTTCAGGCAAATACTGGGATGGTTCCTTTGAAAGGGCACGGCCGATTTCCTTCCCCATCCTTCCCTAACCCAAGCTTGTGCTCCATCTCTAATGACCTCGTTGTCGACGGGACCTTAAAAAACACTAACCTAACCTAACCTAACGTATTAAGTCTGATGTTTGCAAAAGCGATCATTACGAAGGCTCCTTGCAAAGAAAATGTAAATAAATAAATAAAAAGATAAGGAAATGGTGGAGATGCATAAAGGCATAAAGTCCAGAAGAGATGGTATTCCAACCAAACCATGGAAAAATGGAATGAATTTATTCAACAAGGATAATCAGAGCAGAAAAAAAAGCATTCTTGATAAAATCTGTGTTGAAAGTCTGAAAGAAGACAAAAAATAACACCAGAAAGTTTTACAACATTTTAATGGAAGGATTATAACAATATTAGCCTTAATCTCTGTATTTTAAAAGGAAGATCAACATTCTAGTACCAAACAGGGAGGAAAATTGCCAATGTTTGACAGCTATTTTGATGTCTTTAAACTGGGAAGAACCGCAGAAGAGACTTAAATTCCAGGAATCACTACAATTTTACACAAGTTAAAAACCACTGAACAATAAAACATGCAGGGAAAGATAGAGTACTCACAAAAATGTGGAAAAGGGGATGGGCATGCTAGCAGAAAAACTACATCAAGTGCAATATTTGAGAAAAAGAAAAAAAAATATCTGAACACTGAACAGTGGCCTCAAACACTCACTACATATCTGACTCAGACAACCATGAGGAATTTTGCTGCTTACCTCTTTCCTACAAATTATTTTCCAGTATCTTATTAAATATAGAGAAAAAAGAGGTTGACTGCCAGTAGGATGAATATCAAGACAGTTTCAGGAGAGTGAAATCCTGTGTGGAACAAATCTTTTGTCTCAAACGAAGTGATCATATGGCATTATTGGCTGGGAGGCCCCATCTTTTTATTTGATCAAACAATGGAAATTCCAGGTAGGAATATCAGCAATGTAGGAAAAGATAGGTTACAACTTACTGTAAAGATGATACATTAAGTTGCAGACAGGCACAATTAAAAGACTCTTACACAAAGCTTTCAGACACAGACTTCATCAGAAAAAGAGCAACTTATTCATTATCCATACACACAAGCAAGCACACCTCACATACACATGATCTCCAACTCCAAAAGCTGTGACCCAAGCTGCCAGAGATGATGGTCATGTGTGTATGAGGTGTGTTTGCTTGTGTGTACGATTGGTGTGTGTTTCTCTTTTCCTGGTGAAGACTGTAGCCGAAAGCTTTGTGAATCATTTGTGTATGATCAGTCAAAGGAAAAGACAGTAGTCGGAACATTTTTCTTTTTTTAAAAAAAAAAAAAAAAGAAAAGAAAAGAAAAGAAAAAGAAAAGAAGCAGCATGTGGCTCTCTTTACAGACATACATTCATCAAAAGTTTGAAAGGATCTGGAACAGACTGAAGAGACCAACTTTAAAGCATGTGGCTCTTTTTACAGACATACATTCCTCTTAAGTTTTGATGAATTTGGAATGGATCGAAAAGACCCACTTTAAATCAGTTATTATGGGAAACTCTTTTCAAGCTAAATTTGAGAGCCATCTGAGATTGAGATAAGCCAACAGTCTATCACTGACATTGTTTATCCTGGGTATAACAATGAGACACAAAAAGCTGCAATAATCTTAGCAGAAACAGTCTCTCCTCCTGTTCCATTCACTTATGGAGCAAGGGTAGTACATGGTGTAATTTATCTAATCTTTTCTTCAAAGCCCCTATGAGAATGATACGCTGGAAGATGTTTATATTCCTAGATTCCTCACTTAATACTAAGTAAGTAGGGTTTCATGGGTTAGATGACATCCATCAAGCATCTGCCACTTCTTCTCCAGCATTTATGTAATGCTATCCCACTGGTGAAACAAATCTGTAACCATTCATGCTGCTCTTCTTTGTACATTTTCAGTACCCCTGTTAGCTCTATTTGGTATGGATCTCACACTTCAGCAATATTCTACAATGGTTCTTATTTGTAGACTGAGTATACTCTCCAGTATCCTACGAATGAACCACAGTCAGCCGTCTGCTTTACCTAGGACTAAGCATAAAGTCAAATCTTTGCAAAAATTAGAAATCTTAACATTATCTGAATGGATATTTGTGCAGCAATTTCAAATAGTGCTTTACTAAAGATAACTTCATCATCTGAAAATTTCCTAAGTTACAATTGCTGTCAGGTTATCAACATGCAACATGAACAGCAAAGTCCCAACACACATCCCTAAGGAGTGCCTGAAGTTAACTTCTACAACTCTGGACAGCTCTATATCCAATGCTGTATCTGAAATCCTCAGTCCAGTCACAAATGGTCACATTTATGTTAATAAGCTTTGGCTGGAATTGAGTAAAATGTTTTTCAGAAATCAAGAATAACTGTAACTGAATCCACCTGTTTCCCTTGATCCATGGCTTTCAGAATGTCATGGGAGAAAATGTTAGTTGGTGTCTGCAAGATCAATGTTTACAGAATCATTCTGTTAGATATACTTCGGTTCATTTGAGCTCATAATATATTCTAAGACTCTATAAAGATAGATGTCAATGCTACTTGATGGTAGTTTTGTAGATCACTTCAAATAACAGTAAAATCAAATCAAGGTAGACCTACCTAGTATTTCTAATGTGGTGCCACAAAACACTGTAAAGGATTTAGTCATGGCTTGATGATGTATATGTGCTTCAAACAATGCCAAATCTAGCTCCTACATAAAAAAGGTCTTTGTGAACCTCGCTGTTGGTAGAACTGGAATAGTAACAACTCCTCTCAGTGATTGTTCAATAGTGACAGAAAGCTAGATCCCTGTGTGGCAATGGCAATCATTCAAACAAAATGTTACACTACTATCTGGTCAATGTCTTCTCTGCTGGTCTGGAGTATATCATTCTTGTTTTCAGCATTGAGATGGCACATTGTATCTCAACTGGAACTCTCCTGATGGCCTTCCATATAACTCAAATTTGGTGGAGCGATTTTGGAGCTCAAGAATTCTTGGCGCAATCTTTTCTTGCTCTCTGTAATCATATCCTGTCATTTGTGCTGCTGGAAGGCTGCACTCTTGTCAATGTTCTGCAACTTTCCATTGCATTTTTCTTTCTTTGGAACTGACAGTGGTAATACTGGTAAGCCAATAGTGCTGACACACAAAGCAGCACATGGGATTAGAAATTCAAGGCCTCACCTTGAGGTTGATGAAACAGGCCATTATGCATTAAAGCAAAGCTCAGCAATAAAATGTCATTCGTCCTCTTCAGAACAGTGAAGCCTGCCTTTTCACATTCATCCTGTAATTTTGTGATGATTACATACAATGGGTCTCCAAGAAATAAAAAACATTACTAAATAGTTCTAAGTGACTTTACCTTCCTTTTGGAGATGGCACTGCCTGTCACGAGACAGAACAAAGGGAAAGTGATGGAAGTACTTCATTACAAATCATTGGCCCAACTAAAGGTATTGTTAATACATTACGTAAAGCTGCCAAAGAAGCTCTAGGTGAAGCAGTTAATTGCAAGGGGACAAAATCAATATATTATTTTTACAGGTATAGAGAAAGAGGTACAAATAAAGAAAGACAAATACAGAGAACTTATAATTAAACTTCCACCACTCGAGCCAGTGTAGATGGAAAAATATTTACTGTACAGGTACCCAACTTCATAAGAATGATGTTCAGACTGCATTGTCAGTAGTGTTAGTCTCATGACTTGCCATTTGGTGCATTATGACTTGTCATTAAGAGTCAGTACAGTTATAGCAACATAGGGAGGAACTTGGTCCCCAAGGATCAAGGACATGCAGTGTGAATGGCACACACTAGTGTGGTTTGCTTTGCTAACATGTGAGGAGAGAGGTGCTATGGACTCACTTTTCTGATGCACAATGGAGCTCCAACTCACAGTGCTCATGAGGTCACCCACTTACTAAATAACAAGTTTGGAGAAGACCAAATCATTGGCTGACCATTCCAAACTGCATGGCCACCGATATCACCAGATTTGAACCTGTATGATTTCTGACTGTAGGGTTACCAGAAGGGCAAGGTTCATCAACAGGACACTAACACGTGTTGGAGATTGAAGACGAGAGGTTGAAGATGAGCATAGCAAGAGAGGTAGCCAACATCCCATCTGAGATGTTTCAGCAGCAGTAGAGCAGTCTCTAGTGCAGTTCCAGGCTGTTGTGGATGCAGATGATTGTCACATTCAGCAATGTTTGTAACCTGGAACATAAACATGGTACACAGTTAACAAATGTTCCCTGCTCATGTGGAAATTAAAATGTGTTTATTTCACTGGTTTATTCGTTATTTCTCTTCCACATATCCTTACAAATGTTTCACATAGTTTTGTTGTCCTATGCTCACTAAATTTTTCGTGAGCATCCTCTCAAGTACTGAAAGTTTAAAACTGCTAAATATGCAACATATTTGGGACAAGATAGAATTAGGAGCGCAACAAGCAAAAATTAGAAAAATACTGGTGGAAATGAAAGTTTAAACTTGGGAAAAAAACTTGTAATGAAATTGATAATCTTTTTAATGGTAAAAGCAGCTCGGAAGCATAGAGGATATTGAAAATATTAGGAAAAAAAATCATAAGAAATACAATAAATTAAATGTATTAGTATTCAGTCTTGGTAAAAATATTTTAAAGAACTGTTGACAGAAAATAGGATACTTTTTTTGGACACAATTAACGACAACACAGAGATAACATAAAATAATGAAGGCATTTCTTTGGTCATAGAGATACTAAAAGATTCAGTCAAAACTTTAAAGAATGTAAGAGCTGCAGGAAATTTAAAAAAAGGCACAGAGGAATTAATGACATTAACTACCAGTGGGCATGGATTAAATCAGTGGGCAAAGTTGAAAATTTGTAATGGACCAGGATTTGAAACTTCTGCTGTTTACTAGACATGTCCAAAAGAACAGACACCGTTTTGATTCTACAGTCACAATGAATCAAGGCACAAAGTAATTAATGACATAATCTACAAATGCGCATTGACTAAATCAATGGGGAAAGTTGAAAATTTGTGCAGAATTGGGACTTGAACCCAGGTCTCCTGCTTACTGGGCAGATGCACTGACCACTTTGCCATCCGGATGGTGCAATGGTCATTGCATCTGCCTAGTAAACAGGAAACCTCAGTTCGAATCCTGAACCAGTACAAATTTTTAACTTTCCTCATTGATTTAATCAAGGTCCACTTGCAGCTGATGTCATTAATTCCTTTGGGTCTTGATTCATAGTGGCTGCAGGATCAAAATTACATGAAATTACACGGAATTTTGAAAAATCTTTTTGAAAAATATTTATGTGGCAAGACCAAACCAAAAGATTGGAAAGTACGATTTATATTAACAATTCGTAAGAAAGGGGAAAAAAGATGAGTGCAAGAATTTTAGAGGAATAACTGTGACTAATATATTTTGCAGACTTTATGGAATGATTATTGAACTTTATTTGAAATAATATAAGGAAATTGCAGCTGAAGAACAAGCTGGCTTCAGAGTAGCAAGATCAATTATAGACCATAAACTTTGTTTGCAACAAATACTTACAAAAAAAAATATTCAAAATCAGCCTCCTTACTTAGTATTTGCAGGCACAGATAATATACCTTTAAACAATTTGTGGAAATCTTTAAAATTATCTAATATTAATCTCATCATAATTAAAGCAATTCAGAACCCATAAGGCAAACCTACGTTTCTAGCATTTGTAGACTTAGAGAAAGCTTTTGACAATGTTGACTGGAATACTCTCTTTCAAATTCTGAAGGTGGCAGGGGTAAAATACAGGGAGCGAAAGGCTATTTACAATTTGTACAGAAACCAGATGGCAGTTATAAGAGTCGAGGGGCATGAAAGGGAAGCAGTGGTTGGGAAAGGAGTAAGACAGGGCTGTAGCCTCTCCCCGATGTTATTCAATCTGTATATTGAGCAAGCAGTAAAGGAAACAAAAGAAAAATTCGGAGTAGGTATTAAAATTCATGGAGAAGAAGTAAAAACTTTGAGGTTTGCCGATGACATTGTAATTCTGACAGAGACAGCAAAGGACTTGGAAGAGCAGTTGAACGGAATGGACAGTGTCTTGAAAGGAGGATATAAGATGAACATCAACAGAAGCAAAACGAGGATAATGGAATGTAGTCAAATTAAGTCGGGTGATGCTGAGGGAATTAGATTAGGAAATGAGACACTTAAAGTAGTAAAGGAGTTTTGCTATTTAGGGAGTAAAATAACCGATGATGGTCGAAGTAGAGAGGATGTAAAATGTAGACTGGCAATGGCAAGGAAAGCGTTTCTCAAGAAGAGAAATTTGTTAACATCGAATATAGATTTAGGTGTCAGGAAGTCGTTTCTGAAAGTATTTGTATGGAGTGTAGCCATGTATGGAAGTGAGACATGGACGATAACTAGTTTGGGCAAGAAGAGAATAGAAGCTTTTGAAATGTGGTGCTACAGAAGAATGCTGAAGATAAGGTGGGTAGATCACGTAACTAATGAGGAGGTATTGAATAGGATTGGGGAGAAGAGAAGTTTGTGGCACAACTTGACTAGAAGAAGGGATCGGTTAGTAGGACATGTTTTGAGGCATCAAGGGATCACAAATTTAGCATTGGAGGGCAGCGTGGAGGGTAAAAATCGTAGAGGGAGACCAAGAGATGAATACACTAAGCAGATTCAGAAGGATGTAGGTTGCAGTAGGTACTGGGAGATGAAGAAGCTTGCACAGGATAGAGTAGCATGGAGAGCTGCATCAAACCAGTCTCAGGACTGAAGACCACAACAACAACAACATGAAAACTCCACAACAAAATAAAAATAAAAAACGTCTCTCACTTGCATTTAAATTTATGAATGGATTATGTCAGGGATATAGACTATCACCAACACTTTATAAAAAATGTATTGGAAAATTATAAGGAGAAATGTAACAACTTGAGAATCCCAATAAATGATGTTACTACATATTCACTAACTTTGCTGAAGACCAGGTAGTTTTAGCACAAGATAAAGAAGGTACCAATATATCACCAGGAAATTAACAGAGGGGTATAAAAAATGGGACCTTCAAGTCAACATGAAAAATTAAATACATGGTAATAAGAGAAACAAATCCATATTTGGCACTGGGTGATGGGATGGAAATAATTACACTCTGAAGAGAACAAATATCTAGGAGTAAAAATCACACAATATAAGGAAATTAATTCAAGAATAAATGCTGGAAAGTTCACTATTGGAACATTAAATGATGTTTTACACGATCAAAAATTAGAAAAGAATCAAAAGTAAAATCTGAAAAACAATTATTAGAAGCATTGTGATAAACGGATTAGATGTATAGACAGTTAAATAATAATTAACACCACAGTGCTCAGAGCCATTTGAATCATTTGAACTAATTAACGAAAAGATTGATGGCAACTGAGATGGACACACAGAGATGGTGCGGAGGTATATCCAGACACAGAAGGGTCAGAAATGAAGTCATCAGGAAGGAAATGGATGTCACAAGTTTGACTGTTAATTTTTTGAAAGGAAAACAACTTATATGGTATGGCCATTTGAAAAGGATGTCAGAGGAGAGATTGCCACTACAGATCTTGGAATGGAAACCACGAGGGCGGACGAAAAGAGGGAGACCAAAGGCCAAATGGATAGAAAGAATTCAGACATCATTAGAAGAAGAAATAGTGAGGAAAAATTATTGAGAGATAGGCACAAATGGAGAATGAAAACCAAATCTGATACATAATCTTGGGTTACCAGAAAATGTAAATACATTGTCAAACTGGGAAAATAATAATGAAATGCAGATTTAAATTAAATAAACTGCAATCATTAAGGAGATGGGGCCTGAATAAATTCAAGGGACCAGAAATTTTTGAGAGTTTCAGAGGGAACATTACACAATGGGAGGGGGGGGGGGGGGGGGTGAGACAGGGCCTAGTAGAAATTTAGAAATTCCTGGATAACACATGGGACACTAACTTTAATAGATAAAAACAGAAAATATAAAACTGCAGCAAATGAAACGGGTGAAATGGAATACCTATGTCTAAAAAATGAGACTGACAAAGTGCAAAAATTGGCTAAGCAGGAATGACAAGAGGGCAAATGCAAGTCTGTAAGAGAATGCATGGCAACAGGAAACTAAAGAGATCACAGAGAAAAGGGAAGCAACTGCATGAATATCAAGAACTCAGATGACAAGGCAGTGCTAAGCAACGATACGAAGGCTGAAAGTTGGAAGGAATATACAGGGTGATTTTGCTAAATGGAGACAAACTGCAGGAAATGATCCATGAGAGGATAAGGAGCAAGAAAGATCATATGAACATATGGCCCAAAATGTGTTCCCAGGGAGGTACACCCACTTGATGGGGATGGAGATGAAAGCTCATTGACTGTGCAGTTTTCAATGACTGAAAGCACACATAGGAACACATTAGACAAGTGGGCATGTTCCGTCTGTACTAGTATTTTAGCTCCACACTGAAGGGAGCAGTGAGCTGGAACACCATCGGGTAGTGACCATCACCAAAGGCACATCTGCCAGCAGGGATGCAGGATCAGCCAGAGGAAGTGTATATATTTTTCACCTGTGAAGGGTTGTGGATAGATGACTGGTCCCATGAGGCGATCACTAATAATTACAGCCCTCACATAAAGGCTGAGTCAGTACTAATGGTTCACTGCCACCACACCATGGAGATTCTCTGTAGTCCACAGGTGGATGTTTTGAATGGTGTTGTGATGGTTGATGATACAGCCCCTTGTAAAAGTAGCCTCATCTGTGAATAATGTGGATGACAGAAATCCAGCACCACAGTGGCCTGTGTGACAAACCAGCAATAAAACTGTCATCATGGATGCAACTTCACACTGTTAGTGATATGGACAGTGGCAGTTGTCATGGATAATGGTCCACTCAGTTTTCTGGCTTACCCTGTGTTGGCAGGCTACCTGCCTGGTGCTGATACTGGGATCACTGTTGACGATGTTTTATCTCCATGTTGTTGTTGTTGTGGTCTTCAGTCCTGAGACTGGTTTGATGCAGCTCTCTATACAGTAGAGCTGCATGTCCTCGGGAAAAATTACGGCTGTAGTTTCCCCTTGCTTTCAGCCGTTCGCAGTACCAGCACAGCAAGGCCGTTTTGGTTAATGTTACAAGGTCAGATCAGTCAATCATCCAGACTGTTGCCCCTGCAACTACTGAAAAGGCTGCTGCCCCTCTTCAGGAACCACATGTTTGTCTGGCCTCTCAACAGATACCCCTCCGTTGTGGTTGCACCTACGGTACGGCCATCTGTATCGCTGAGGCACGCAAGCCTCCCCACCAACGGCAAGGTCCATGGTTCATGGGGGGGGTATCTCCATGTAGCTGAATTAAAACAAGTGATGCTGAGGGAATAGATTAGGAAATGAGATATTAAAAGAAGTAGATACATTTCTACTATTTGGGAAGTAAAATAACTGATGAAGGCCACAGTAGAGAGGATATAAAATTCAGACTGGCAACAGTACAAAAAGTATTTATGAAAAAGAGGAATTTGTTAACATCTAATATCAATTTCAGTATTAGGATGACCTTACTAAATCTATTTGTCTGGAGTGTAGCCTTATATTGAAGTGAAATGTGAACCATAAGCAGTTCAAACAGGGAGTGAATGGAAGCTTTTGAATGGAGTGCTACAGCAGAATGCTGAAAATTAAATGGGTGGATAGAATAACAAAAGAGGAGGTAGTGAACTGAATTTGGGAAGAAAAAAAATTTGAGGCATTACTTGACTAAAAGACAGAATCAGCTGATAGGATACACCCTGAAAAACCAAGAAATTGTTACTCTGGTAATGGTTGAAGTGTGGATGATAAAAATTATAGAGAGAGACCAGGACTTCATTTCAGTAAGCAGGTTCAAATGGATGTCGGTTGTGATACTTATACAGAAGTGAAGAGGCTTGCACAGGACAGCATTGAGAGCTACATGAAATCAGTCTTCTGACTTAAGATCGCAATAACAGTGACATGATTTCAGCCAAATTTTCAGTTACACTATCCGTGTAATAATAAAAAATAACAGGATACCCCAGTCAGAATCAGAAAACATCAAACAACAAGTACAACAAATACTGGAACAAAATAATGTGCAATCAGAAGAAAAAGAAAATACGGTAATGGACTCAAACATCCCAGAGCAAACAAACAAAGAACAACACGCATCAATTAAACAAACAGAGGAAAACAAAATCTTAAGACAGCCACCAGAACAAGCACAAATAGAACACGAAGTGACACACATGTTAGATATGGAAGAAAAATTTCAGCTGACATATATAGAATACAAAGACACAAATACAGACATTACACCATTCTTGCATAGACCACCAAATAACCCACAAGTCGAAACAACAATAGCAACTATCAACACAATCATACACAACAAAATAAATGAAAATACAACTATGGAAGAGTTACAACTACTGGTTTATATAGGAGCGCTCACTACACTAAATGTACACACTAGGCAGAGATCAGAACCAAACAACAAACAGAAGAAACCCACACAACCAGCATGGCAGCACAGGCTACAGATCAGAATAGAAAAACTGAGAAAAGACTTCGGACAGCTAACACAATTTATAAGAAATGAAATATCAGACAAAAAATGAAAAAGGTTAGGTAAAATCTCACAACAAGAAGCAATAGAGCAATTATATGAAAAGAAGCAGAAGTTACAAGCATTGGCCAAACGACTTAGTAGATACAAAAAAAGTGAAAATAGAAGGAAACAAAACCAAACATTCAACACAAACCAAAAGAAATTTTACCAGACAATAAATAGATAACACACACATTAAAATAGACAATCCACCAAACATAACAGACATGGAACACTTCTGGAGCAACATATGGTCAAACCCAGTACAACATAACAGACATGCATGGTGGATACAAGCAGAAACAGACACATACAAGATGATACCACAAATGCCTGAAGTGATAATTTTGCAACATGAAGTCCCCCAAGCAATTAATTCCACGCACAAATGGAAAGCCCCTGATAAAGATAAAATAGCAAATTTCTGGCTAAAGAAGTTCACCTCGACACATTCACATCTAACTAAATTATTTAACATATAATAGAGGGAAACATTCCACATGGGAAAAATATACCTAAAAACAAAGATGATGTGACTTACCAAACGAAAGCACTGGCAGGTTGATAGACACACAAACAAACACAAACATACGCACAAAATTCAAGCTTTCGCAACCAACGGTTGCTTCATCAGGAAAGAGGGAAAGAGAGGGAAAGACGAAAGGATGTGGGTTTTAAGGGAGAGGGTAAGGAGTCATTCCAATCCTGGGAGCGGAAAGACTTACCTTAGGGGGAAAAAAGGACAGGTATACACTCGCATACACACACATATCCATCCGCACATACACAGACACAAGCGGCTTGTGTCTGTAAGTCTTTCTGCTCCCGGGATTGGAATGACTCCTTACCCTCTCCCTTAAAACCCACATCATTTTGTCTTTCCCTCTCCTTCCCTCTTTCCTGATGAAGCAACCATTGGTTGCGAAAGCTTGAATTTTGTGTGTTTGTGTTTGTTTGTGTGTCTATCGACCTGCCAGCGCTTTCGTTTGGTAAGTCACATCATCTTTGTTTTTAGATATAAATTATTTAACAGTTACATTGCAGACCCATACACAGTCCCTGATACACTTACACAAGGAATAACTCATCTGAAACCTAAAGATCAAGCAGACACAGCAAACCCAGAAAAATATCGCACCATAACATGCGTACCAACAATATACAAAATATTAACTTCAGCAATTACACAGAAATTGATGACACATACAACACAGAACAAAATTATAAATGAGGAACAAAATGGCTGCTGCAAAGGAGCATGAGGATGTAGAGAGCAACTGATAATAGATGCAGAGGTGACATATCAAGCTAAAACTAAACAAAGGTCACTACACTACGCATACATTGATTACCAAAAAGCTTTTGATAGTGTACCCAACTCATGGTTACTACAAATATTGGAAATATACAAAGTAGATCCTAAATTGATACAGTTCCTAAACATAGAAATGAAAAATTCGAAAAACACACTTAATATCCAAACAAATTCAAATAATATCACATCACAGCCAATACAGATTAAGTGTGGAATATACAAAGGAGACTCATTAAGTCCTTTCTGGTTCTGCCTTGCTCTGAACCCACTATCTGACATGCTAAATAATACAAATTATGGATATAATATTACTGAAACATACCAACACAAAATCACACATTTGCTATACACGGATGATCTAAAACTACTGGCAGCAACAAATCAACAACTCAACCAATTACTAAAGATAACAGAAGTATTCAGCAATGATATAAATATGACTTTTGGAACAGACAAATGTAAGAAAAATAGCATAGTCAAAGGAAAACACACTAAACCAGAAGATTACATATTGGATAACCACAGCGACTGCATAGAAGCGATGGAAAAAACAGATGCCCATAAATATCTAGGATACAGACAAAAAATAGGAATAGATAACACAAATATTGAAGAAGAACTAAAAGAAAAATAAAGACAAAGACTAACAAAAATACTGAAAACAGAATTGACAGCAAGAAACAAGACAAAAGCTATAAATACTTATGCTATACCAATATTGACCTACTCATTTGGAATAGTGAAATGGAGTAACACAGACCTAGAAGCAGTCAATACACTTACATGATCACAATGCCACAAATATAGAATACATCACATACATTCAGCAACAGAAAGATTCACATTAAGCACAAAGGAAGGAGGAAGGGGATTTATTGACATAAAAAAACCTACATTTTGGACAGGTAGAAAATTTAAGAAAATTCTTTATAGAACGAGCAGAAACTAGCAAAATACACAAAGCAATCACTCATATAAATACATCGGCTACACCATTGCAATTTCATAACCACTTCTACAACCCTTTAGATCACATAACATCAGCAGATATGAAGAAAGTAAACTGGAAACAGAAAACACTACATGGCAAGCACCCGTATCATCTACCACAAGCCGGCCGCGGTGGTCTCGCGGTTCTAGGCGCGCAGTCCGGAACCGTGGGACTGCTACGGTCGCAGGTTCGAATCCTGCCTCGGGCATGGATGTGTGTGATGTCCTTAGGTTAGTTAGGTTTAAGTAGTTCTAAGTTCTAGGGGACTGATGACCACAGCAGTTGAGTCCCATAGTGCTCAGAGCCATTTGAACCATCTAACACAGCCTCACATCGATCAAGACACATCCAACACATGGCTAAGAAAAGGCAATATGTACAGTGAGACAGAAGGATTCATGATTGCAATACAGGATCAAACAATAAACACCAGATATTACAGGAAGTGGATTATTAAAGATCCCAATACCACAACAGATAAATACAGACTTTGCAAACAACAAATAGAAACAGTAGATCACATCACAAGCAGATGTACAATACTAGCAAATACAGAATACCACAGAAGACATGACAATGTAGCAAAAATAATACATTAACAACTTGCCATACAACATAAACTAATAAAACAACACATTCCCACAAATAAGTATGCACTACAAAATGTACTGGAGAATGATGAATACAAATTATACTAGAACAGAACCATTATAACAGATAAAACAACACCACATAACAAACCTGACATCATACTCACCAATAAAAAGAAGAAATTAACACAATTAATCGAAATATCCATTCCCAATACAACAAATATACAGAAGAAAATGGAGAAAAACTTGAAAAATACTTCCAACTGGCTGAGGAAGTCAAGGGCATGTGGCATCAGGATAAAGTTGACATTATACCAATTATACTATCAACTACAGGAGTCATACCACACAATATCCACCAGTACATCAACGCAATACAGCTGCATCCAAACGTATATATACAACTTCAGAAATCTGTAATTATTGTTACATGTTCAATTACCCAAAAGTTCCTAAATGCAATGTAACATATATTGTA
The DNA here is from genome assembly GCF_023898315.1 of Schistocerca nitens. Classification (NCBI taxonomy): domain Eukaryota; kingdom Metazoa; phylum Arthropoda; class Insecta; order Orthoptera; family Acrididae; genus Schistocerca; species Schistocerca nitens. Next base: position 331,872,046 of record NC_064619.1, read on the forward strand.
CAGTTAAAAGGAAGTCACGCTTGATCAAGGTCCATGTCACTTTCCATTTTTAACCAGACATAACGTCTGAGAAAGGAAAGAAATAATAATAATAACCATTAGGTGAGCAAGATGTATGAGACAGGCGAAATTCCCTCAGACTTCAAGAAGAATATAATAATTCCAATCCCAAAGAAAGCAGGTGTTGACAGATGTGAAAATTACTGAACTATGAGTTTAATAAGTCACAGCTGCAAAATACTAACGCAAATTCTTTACAGACGAATGGAAAAACTGGTAGAAGCCGACCTCGCAGAAGATCAGTTTGGATTCCGTAGAAATGTTGGAACATGTGAGGCAATACTGAGCCTACAACTTATGTTAAAAGAAATATTAAGGAAAGGAAAACCTACGTTTCTAGCATTTGTAGACTTATGGAAAGCTTTAGACAATGTTGACTGGAATACTCTCTCTCAAATTCTGAAGGTGGCAGGGGTAAAATACAGGGAGCGAAAGGCTATTTACAATTTGTACAGAAAGCAGATGGCAGTTATAAGAGTCGAGGGACATGAAAGGGAAGCAGTGGTTGGGAAGGGAGTGAGACAGGGTTGTAGCCTCTCCCCGATGCTATTCAATCTGTATATTGAGCAAGCAGTAAAGGAAACAAAAGAAAAGTTATTAAAATCCATGGAGAAGAAATAAAAACACTGAGGTTCGCTGATGACATTGTAATTCTGTCAGAGACAGCAAAGGACTTAGAAGAGCAGTTGAACGGAATGGACAGTGGTTGAAAGGAGGGTATAAGATGAACATCAACAAAAGCATAACGAGGATAATGGAATGTAGTCGAATTAAGTTGGGTGATGCTGAGGGAATTAGATTAGGAAATGAGACACTTAAAGTAGTAAAGGATTTTTGCTATTTGGGGAGCAAAATAACTGATGATGGTCGAAGTAGAGAGGATATAAAATGTAGACTGGCATTGGCAAGGAAAGCGTTTCTGAAGAAGAGATATTTGTTAACATTGAGTATTGATTTAAGTGTCAGGAAGTCATTTCTGAAAGTATTTGTATGAAAGGTAGCCATGTATGGAAGTGAAACATGGATGATAAATAGTTTAGACAACATGAGAATAGAAGCTTTCGAAATGTGGTGCTACAGAAGAATGCTGAAGATTAGATGGGTAGATCACATAACTAATGAGGATGTATTGAATAGAATTGGAGAGAAGAGAAATTTGTGGCACAACTTGACTAGAATAAGGGATCGGTTTGTAGGACATGTCTCAGGACAGTCTCAGGACTGAAGACCACAACAACAACAATAATTAACACTTTAGTTTTTACTTTTATGTGTTATGAAAATGTTAACAATGAGGAGGCAATGTATAAATTATTGCTTCAGGACTTCTCTTCACTTTCAATTCTGTAAGAAAACATAATTTTACAATTGTTGCTTTTCATTTTTTTTTTGACAACTCTGAAACATTTGTAGACAAGCATTCTTTTTTACATCCCATTCAAATATTTCTATTTTTCAACCTTTTCATTATGCCAACCATTTGGTCTTGCTGATTGGTCTTGCTGATTAAGTCTTTTGTGCAAAGTACCAAAAAGCTCTTTTGTTACTTTTTCTGTTTTAAAGTGTCTCTTTCATTATATTTTTCATTGTACCACTTTGGAAATGAAGGTGTTCACCAAGAAACCCAATGTCATTTTTGTCCGTTCTTCTGTTAGTTTTCATTGCACTTAAGGACAACTGGGTTTTGCACTGTTTAGCCGACCATTTGTGTTATTCCAGTCTTATTTTCCTTGATAGCAAGCATCACTCTACTTCCAATTATGAAGACATAATTGCAAAATTTTTGCCAGCCACTGTCTCATTTTCAAATGCTTATCGGTTGTTTGCCTGTAAGTCAACAGTTTGCTTAAATCATTCTTAGCATCCATTAAAAGTATAAAAAAACAGTGATGATCACTTATGGACTACTGAAACACCTGCAAAGCAGCCAGTTAATATGAAAAATACAGCATAAAATGTTTTGAAGCCCAGATCATGTATAAATCTGAACTGGGATGTGGCTTGCATCATAATGAAAACAACAGTTTCAGTTACTCACCTTTATAACCACACATTAGTATTTCATTACCTCTTTAAATACACATTATGCATGAAAAGTAATTTTTCTGCAAATGTAGTAGTAAAGTTCTTGTGGAATGTGAATACTTTAGGATTAAAGAAGATCACTCACTGAAAAGCAGAAGCAATGAGTTGTCAATAGGCACACACAAAGAAAGAAAACTTGACAGCTTTTGGAGTTATCCTTTCACACACACACACACACACACACACACACATGCCTACATTGTTAGACTGACATTGCCACAATGCTATTTTTCAGCAGATGGAGTGGTTGTGGTTAGGATAGTGTTAGGTGGGGTGGGTAGAGGGAGAGGGAGGTAGGAGACAAGAAGAGGAGTTGGGGGTAGGTGGCTAGGGGTTTGGAGGGTGGTGCCTGGTTTGGCTGCTAGGAGTGCAGGAGGGAAGGATGGCATGTATATGGCCTGGCATGATTATAGTGGCCGATGAAAAGAGGCACATGCTGAAGGCGATCTGGAGACATGAATTGGGAGGGAATGACAGGATGAAGGAGCGGAAACTGCTGGGTGGAGGGTGTGGGGACAGTAAGTTCCCTGAGATTGAGACCAGGATGATTAAAGAAGCAGAGGATAATTTTTAAGAACCACTCCCATCTGTGTAGTTCAGAGAAGCTGTTGGTTGAGGGAACTATATAGATGGCTTGGGTTGTGAAGCAGCCATTGAAATTGAGTCTCTTGTGCTCAGCTCCATGTTGTGCCTCAGGTGGTCAACTTTGTTCTTGACAACAGTTTGATGGTCGTACCAACATTTGTTAGTTATACCAACATTTGGTATGGCTGTGCAGTGTTTACGGCGGAGTTGGTAAATGACATGGCTGCTTTCACAAGTGGCTAGCTTGCAACAGGACTGGAGTAGGAAGTGGCGGACTGGTGTCCGAGCAGATCTTGCACCTTGGTCTGCCACAGAGATGTGGTTTCTGTGTCAAGGTGTTGGGAGTGGGGCTGGTTTAGGGATAGACAGGTGACAGAACATTACTTTAGGAGGGGTGGGGAGGTTCTTGGGACGTCCATTCCAGTTATAGTACAGCTGCCAGCTGCCATCCCTTCTACATCAACCCCCCCCCCCCCCCCCCCAGCCACCAAACAGGTGACAGCTCCCCAAAACCTACTCCACAAACAGATTTCCTGTGCCATATCCTCCCACTACCCCCAAGAATCAGCTACAAAGGAGTGCCCCCCTTATCACCCATTACCCCCTTGGACTGGAACAGCCAAAGCGTCAAGGCTTTCATTACCTTTTGCCATTCCCCGATATGAGGAACATCCTACCCCAGACCCATCCCACCCTCCTAAAGTGATGTTCCATTACCCACTCAACCTACACAACATTATAGTCCATTCCTATGGCAATCCCACTCCCAGCCTCTTGACTTGACGTAGGAATCATACCCCATGGTAGATAAAGGCAACCACATCAGAGGTCAGGCACCCTGTGAAAGCAGCCATGTCATTTACCAACTCTGCTGCAAACACTGCACAGCATTTTACACTGGTGTGACTATCACCCAGATGTCCATGGGGATGAAAGGCCACTGCCAGACTGTTGTCAAGAACAAAGTTGACCAACCAGTGGCACATTATACAGCTGAGCACAACATGCTCAACTTCAAAGGCTCCTTCACAAACCAAGCCTTCTGGATCCTTCCCCCTGCCACCAGCTTCTCTGGGCTATGCAGGTGGGAGTTATCCTTACAACACAACCTCCACCCTATAATCATTGTGGTCTCAATCTCAGGTAACCCACTGTCCCCAAACCCTCCACCCAACAGTTTCCCCTTCCTCCATCTGGTCATTCCCTCCAAATTCACATCCCCAGGTCCCCCACACCATTTGCCACTTCCAACTGGCCACTACAATTGTGCAAGCCCATACACTTCCCATCTCTCCCTCCTGCATTCCCAGCAGGCAAACAGCAGCCTCCTTCTGTGCTGCTAGCCACTCGAGCACAGTCTCTCCCCTGGCCTCCTGCCTGCCTCTCCCTCTACCCACTGCACATGACACTGCCTCTACCACACCCAGTACACTTGCTGCAGAACAGCATTGGCACTGTTAGTCTAGCCAGTACCATGTAGGAACATAGGCATGTGTATGTGTTTGTGTGAGTGTGTTTGTGTGAGTGTGTTTGTGTGAGTGTGTTTGTGTATTTCACTCTAGCTCATCAAAGGATAACACTGAAAACTAGCAAGCTTTCTTTCTTTGTGTACGCCTACCAACTCAACAGCTCTGCTTTACCATGAGCGGTCTCTTTTGACCTAAAGTATTTAAATTGTGCTGCAAAATCATTTAAGGCACATATGTAAGCAACACAACTACTGCCTGTACAACTTAGCCCTTTTATAAACAATATTTAAAAATTTCTCTCTACAGAGCCACAATACAAATATGAAGAATACAAAACAACCAAATGTTTCACAGAAGTAATGAAAATATTAGACTCTGTCATTCTTCAGGATCTGGCTGCTGACTTTCACCCTTTGGCTGATCAACAGTTGTTGATGGAGCTTCTGAACATGCCACTTTCATGTCATCTGGCTTCTGAATTCCAAACATCCAATGATTTTCTGCAGTCTCTCTTCTTTGAGCATCTTTGCATGTATGAACTGATACTTCACACTCCTGTAATGACAAACGTTTATCTAATGACCTCTTTTTTTTATTGTTTTGTTTTATCATTTAAAAATATTAATTCATTTTGAAAAAGGATTATGTGTGATTTTTATAACCTAAAAGTTTTTTAAATAGTGCACTGTGCAGTGCATTTACTTTGAAAAAAAGGAACAAGAAACTGTAACTTCTCAAGCCAGCACCAATCCTTACCTACACAGATGTGTTACTTTTTCATAGTTTAAAAGACAAGTTTAATCCTGCATATTATAGACCCTTTTCATGGAGATGAAATTAGAATTAATTTAATACTTTCAGCTGCTGACGGGCGTTGATATATATTGATTTTCAAACATTAGGTTGGGTTTGCTGTCAAAACTTAATACTGTTATACATGACTTTTAAAATAATTTTGAGAAAACAGTGAGTATTAAGTTTGGACCGTCATTTTCAATTTTTCATTTGTCACCCACAGCTGTAATGTTTCCCAAGGGCATGCAGCTTTACTGTATGGCTAAATGATGATTGTGTCCTCTTGGGTAAAACATTCTGGAAGTAAAATAGTCCCCCATTCAGATGGACAGATTAAAGTTAGATATAGAGGGAATTAGTGAAGTTCGATGGCAGGAGGTACAAGACTTCTGGTCAGGTGAATACAGGGTTATAAATACAAAATCAAATAGGGTAATGCACGAGTAGGTTTAATAATCAATATATAAAAAAAAAAAAGAATAGGAGCGCAGGTAAGCTACTGCGAACAGCATATTGAACGCATTATTGTAGCCAAGATCGACACAAAGCCCACGCCTACCACAGTAGTACAAGTATATATGCCAACTACCTCCACAGATGATGAAGAGATTGAAGAAATGTATGATGAGATAAAAGAAATTATTCAGATAGTGAAGGGAGACGAAAAATTAATAGTCATGGGGGACTGGAATTTGATAGTAGGAAAAGTAAGAGAAGGAAAAGTAGTAGGTGAATATGGCATGGGGGTAAGGAATGAAAGAGGAAGCTGCCTGGTAGAATTTTGCACAGAGCATAACTTAATCACAGCTAAAACTTGGTTTAAGGATAATGAAAGAAGGTTGTATACATGGAAGAGGCTTGGAGACACTGCAAGGTTTCAGATAGATTATATAATGGTAAGACAGAGATTTAGGTTCCAGGTTTTAAATTGTAAGACATATCCTTGGGCAGATGTGGACTCTGACCACAATTTATTGGTTATGGACTGTAGACTGGTTGGTTGGTTTGTGGGGGTTGAAGGTACCAGACTAAACTGTAGACTAAAACTGAAGTAACTGCAGAAAGGTAGGAATTTAAGGAGATGGGACCTGGATAAACTGAAAGAAACAGGCATTGTAGAGAGTTTCAGAGAGAGCATTAGGGAACGATTGACAAGAACAGGGGAAAGAAATACAGTAGAAGAAGAATGGGTAGCTTTGAGAGATGAAATAGTGAAGGCAGCAGAGGATCAAGTAGGTAAAAAGAAGAGGGCTAGTAGAAATCCTTGGGTAACAGAAGAGATACTGAATTTAATTGACAAAAGGAGAAAAAAATAAAAATGCAGTAAATGAAGCAGGCAAAAAGGAATACAAACGTCTCAAAAGTGAGATCAACAGGAAGTGCAAAATGGCTAAGCAGGGACGGCTAGAGGATAAATGTAAGGATGTACAGGCATATATCACAAGGGGTAAGATAGATACTGCCTACAGGAAAATTAAAGAGACCTTCGGAGGAAAGAGAACCACTTGTACGAATATAAAGAGCTCAGTGGAGTCAAAAGAGGACATAGGTGAGGATGAAATGGGAGATATAACACTGAATGAAGAGTTTGACAGAGCACTCAAAGATCTATGACAAAACAAGGCTCTGGGAGTAGACAACATTCCATTAGAACTACTGACTGCCTTGGGAGAGCCAGTCCTGACAAAACTCTACCATGTGGTGAGCAAGAGGTATGAGACAGGCGAAATTTCCTCAGACTTCAAGAAGAATATAATTCCAAACCCAAAGAAAGCTGGTGTTGACAGATGTGAAAATTATCAAACTATCAGTTTAATAAGTCACAGCTGCAAAATACTAGCATGAATTCTTTATAGATGAATGGAAAAACTGGCAGAAGCCAACCTTGGGGAAGATCAGTTTGGATTCCGTAGAAATGTTGGAACATGTGAGGCAATACTGAGCCTACAACTTATGTTAAAAGAAATATTAAGGAAAGGAAAACCTACGTTTCTAGCATTTGTAGACTTACAGAAAGCTTTAGACAATGTTGACTGGAATACTCTCTTTCAAATTCTGAAGGTGACAGGGGTAAAATACAGGGAGCGAAAGGCTATTTACAATTTGTACAGAAAGCAGATGGCAGTTATAAGAGTCGAGGGACATGAAAGGGAAGCAGTGGTTGGGAAGGGAGTGAGACAGGGTTGTAGCCTCTCCCCGATGCTATTCAATCTGTATATTGAGCAAGCAGTAAAGGAAACAAAAGTTCGGAGTAAGTATTAAAATCCATGGAGAAGAAATAATGAGGTTCGCTGATGACATTGTAATTCTGTCAGAGATAACAAAGGACCTAGAAGAGCAGTTGAACGGAATGGACAGTGGTTGAAAGGAGGGTATAAGATGAACATCAACAAAAGCATAGCGAGGATAATGGAATGTAGTCGAATTAAGTCGGGTGATGCTGAGGGAATTAGATTAGGAAATGAGACGCTTAAAGTAGTAAATGAGTTTTGCTATTTGGGGAGCAAAATAATTGATAATGGTCAAAGTAGAGAGGAAAGCAATTGCAAGGAAAGCGTTTCTGAAGAAGAGAAGTTTGTTAACATTGAGTATAGGTTTAAGGGTCAGGAAATCTTTTCTGAAAGTATTTGTATGGATCGTAGCCATGTACGGAAGTGAAACATGGACGATAAATAGTTAACACAAGAAGAGAATAGAAGCTTTCAAAATGTGGTGCTACAAAAGAATGCTGAAGATTAGATGGGTAGATCACGTAACTTATGCGGTGGTCCTGAATAGAATTGGGAAGAAGAAAAACTTGTCCCACAACTTAAATAGAAGAAGGGATCAGTTGGTAGGGCATATTATGAGGAATCAAAGGATCACCAATTTAGTACTGGAGGGCAGCATGGAGGGTAAAAATCATAGAGGGAGACCAAGTCATGAATACACTAAACAGGTTCAGAAGGATGTAGGTTGCAGTAGGTACTTGGAGATGAAGAAGCTTGCACAGTCTTAGGACTGGAGACCACTACAACAATACCTTTTTTTTAAAGATTGGTGTTACCTGAGTTATTTTTAGTCTCGCTGGGAAGGTGCCTGATTCTATTACATTATCATTTTGTCTACACATTTTAATGCATTAATACTGCAGTCATCATGCTTTGCAAAGCTGGAGGATTTCAAAGACCGAATGATATTCATTACTTCTTTGTAATTTGTGGAGGGCTAGATAGATGAGGTCTGTTCAAAAAATTCTGGAACTTTGTCCACAAAATTTTTCTACAGTAACCTTTCACTTATTGTGGATAGTTTCCCACAAAATATTCTCCTCCACAATTGATACACCGCTCCCAACACTATTTCCACTTCTGGAAGCAGTCTTGGTACACCTCTTTTATCTCATCCATCACAGCAAATCATCATCCTTTCAATGGGGTTTTCAGCTTTGGAAATAAAAAAAGTCCACAGTGGATGAGGCAGCACAGTTATTTCGTTTTTTGTGCAAGAGTCGTGCACCAACAGGGGTGAATGTAAGGGTGCATTTTCATGATGCAGGAGCTGTGAATTGTCTCACCACATTTCAAGCTGTTTCCTTCTCACATTTTCTCATTTCCTTCTCACCTTTTCTCATTGACATCACAACATGTACCTGTGGCACGAATTCATGATGAACCTTCAAACTCAAAGAAAGCTATCAGCAAGGCTTTGATGTTTGACCTGACATGATGAGCTTTTTTGGGTCTTGGTGAACCTTTCCTGACCCATTGTGAAGACTGAACCTTGGCCTCAACTTCATAACTATAGACTGTCTCATCATCAGTTATGATTCGCTAAAGGAACATGTTCTCATTTGTGCAATCCAAAAGCTCTTCACAGATTGCAAGGTGAAGGTCTTTCTGGTCCTGAGTCATGATCTGTGGGACGAACTCAGCAGCAACGTGATCCATTCCAAGATGCTGTATCAGCATTTCATGACATGATCCTGTTCTGGCATAACAATAGGTGCTGGCATGACGATCAAATGGAAGAGCAGAGAGGGCTATGAGATGATGTCAGCCAGTAGTATGCTGACGACCCCTCTCTAGCTTGACACCAAGACAGGAGCGGCCTCTACACGAAGAGAACATAAGTGTCTCGCCACCTAGCTGGAGTGGAAGACTTATGAATTGAACTGTTTTGCTTGCATTGAAATTGTATATACTAAAGGACATTGATTATATGCATGTCGCCAATTGCTTGTGACACACCTTTGTGAATACACAAAGTTAAGTATTGTCAATTTAACTTACTGTAATAAACTCCATTAATATGATTTGCCTGAGTTGTTGTCTATCGATCTGAGAAAACAGCTTCCTAGGCACCCTATACTGGATGAGTGGACAGAACACAATATTGACGAAGAGGATTCAAACACCACGTGCCTCACGGCCACTGAATTTTCTTTTGTGTTTCGCTGGTGCCTTAATTCTCTTTGTCTTTCCTTTGCAAGGGTGTTTACTTGCTTTAACAGTCTCTTATCACATGTTTGCTAATCAGTGTTTTCAGGTGGGTGTTGTAGAAATTTTCTTTGCTTTTGTACTCATATTTCTTGCTTGCCTTCTCTGTTTATTGCATTTGTCTCTTCCAACATGCCCACCCCACATACCCCACCACCTGCTCAGGTGCCACAGCTGCCAGCACTAGATGCAATGCAGCTAATACAGATGTTTCAGCAGAGCCAGCAAATATCCTCACTGCTAAACATAGTACAGTAGCTCTTGGTGAACCAAACTACTAATGCAGCACAAGCACCACCTACAGCAGCTCCAAGTGCTATAATGCCTTTTCGGCAGTTTCATGAACAAGAAGAGGAATGGCTCGAGTGGTTGCAACAGTTTGAAGCCTACAAAATTGCTCACAAAGTACCAGGTACTGTGAAGCTCCCATATTTATTGTCCACAGTAGGGAGTGCAATGGAGACTCACTCAGAAGTTATTTCCTGGTGCCACTCTGAGTGAACTTTCATACGATCAGGTTGTAGATTCGCTAACTATTTGACCAACAAGCGAATGTGGTAGCAGCTAGGTATCGATTCTTTAATTGTAAAAAAACAGTCAGAACAAACTTATTGCATGTGAGTAACAGATTTGCAGAGTATGATGAGGAAATGCAAATTCAAATGTGCTTGTGGTGCTTTATATTCAGATGTTAAGTTGCGATCATGTACAATGTAACTGATGTCAAACTCAGAGAACAGATTTTGAAACATTCTGATCCATCATTTCAGCAAGTAGTGCAAATACTAGATCAGTACGATTCACGTATCCTGTCAGCCGATAAATTTGAGCAGCCAGCAATTTGTCAGGTTGAGTCCCTTGTTTGCGACTGGCCCATTTGGTAGCACCAACTTGCACTCACCATGCCGCATAAACAACCCTCCACACCACATAAGCAGCTTGCTGATCAGGTGGCTACACAGGTGAACAGAATTAAGTCATGCCCTCGGTGTTATTCATTGCACAAATCCCAAGACTGTCCCTCCCGACAAGCACAGTGTTACACCTGTGGCAAGAAAGGGCATGTACAATCCATATGCGTGCAACAGAACAAACATAAGAATTTGGCCCACTCACAAAAATCTAGTCACAAGGCCCCCATCATTAATGCAGTATAAGCAAAATCTGCAACAGGCACTAGCAAAACTAGTAAGCGAGCAGTTTCTTCACTGCTAAGCCAGTCCAACAAACTTTATGTTTATTTGCTTCTTTGTGGGAAATGTGGGAAATTTCAACTGGACACAGGTGCCTCTGTTACATTGCTGAATCATCACACATATGAAATGTTAAGCTCCCCACGTCTGTCTAAAACTAGTATGCAGCTGACAGCTTGTAATGGACAAGACAGTACCTTTTCCAGAAAATGTACTTTGCCTGCCAAGTATCGCTCGCATACGCAAACAGTAACTTGTACAGTGATAGAATCATGCAATTGTGAGAACATATTTGGTCATGATTCCTTTGATTTGTTGGCTTTCACATTCAGAACAATGTGTTGCCAGTGTCTGCATTCCATGCAAAAGATAGTGTATCTATCTTGCTGAAAGAATTCCCAGAACTCTTTTCTGAAGGTTTAGGTAAGGCTAACAATTTTGTTGCACATATTACTCTAAATACAATGCTCAGCCAAAATATTGCCATGCCAGACCTGTTCCCATTGCATTACAGGAGAACACCACTGCTGAACTTGAAGAATTGCAAGATAGCAGAGATATTGCGCCCATACAAGCTAGCCAATGGGCAAGTCCACTGGTTTTGCTCCCCAACCTTTCAGGTCACATTCACCTCTCTGTTGACTGTAAGTCTATGGTCAACCCACAAACTGTGATTGATACTTACCCTTTGCCACACCCAGAGGATATCATGGACAGATTAGGCACTGGTTGGTACTTCTCAAAAACTGATTTGTACGACACGTATCTTCAAATAATGCTTGATGAAGAATCTCAAAAAGTGTGTGTAGTGAATACTCATTTGTGCTTGTTTAAATATTTGTGTTTGCCTTTTGGCAGTGCTTCCACACCCGCCATTTTCGAACGGTATTTGGAACAGCTGACTGCTCAAGTGCCAAACTGCTCAAACTATTTGAACAATATTGTTGTAGCAGGTCATACACCTGAAGATCATATTACAAATTTGTGTGCTTTGTTTTGTGTGTTATCTGATGCAGGACTAAAGTATAGACTGGAAAAGTGTGATTTTTTTAAACCTGAGCTGCAGTATCCTGGCCATGTCATAAACAGTTAAGGTGTACAGCCCCTTCAGTTACATTTTTTAGCCATACAAGATTTGCCAGTTCCTTGCAATGTCCCAGAATTGCAGTCAGTCTTAGGGAAAATGAACTATTATATTCGGTTCATACCGAATGCTGCACAAATCACAGCTCCATTGCAACTCTTGCGTCACAAGAACGTTCCCTTTGTTTGGACAGACAAGTGTCAACAAGCTTTTCAAAAACTTAAAGATGCATTGCTCAGTGATCAATGCTTAGTTCACTTTGATCCTGACAAATCAGTTGTACTGCAAGTTGATGCTTGATCTTATGGAATCGGTGCAGTGCTTTCACACAGAATTGGTGATACAGACAGGCCTATCATTTTCACATCAGAAGTGTTGTCCAAAGTGCAGTGTAACTATTCACAAAATGAGAAAGAGGCTTTGGCTATTGTGTAAGGTGTCAGCAAATTCCACCCCTATTTGTATGGCAGAAAATTCTACTTAGTAACGGATCACAAGCCTTTGCTGTCCTTGTTTCATCCGACAAAACCAGTTCCTGTACGAACTGCCCAAAAATTGCAAAGATGGGCTTTGTTGTTATCTCAATACCAATACAAGATTGTGTATTGTCTGACAGTGCAACATGGTAATGCTAACACACTTTCACGTCTTCTGATTGGCCCTGATTCAGACTTAGAAACTTCTGCTGCACCTTGTTGTCACATCGATGCCCAGGATTCTGAATTGCTTCAATCTTTTCCACTGAACTACAGGAAAATTGCACAGGACATGGAAGCTGATTCAGATTTGAGCATTTTGCTTACATACATTCGCACATCTTGGCCTCGTTACTTGCATAACATAAAGAGCTCTGTTAGTGTGCTGATACTTTGTATGTTGACATAGCCTCACTATACAGAAAGGTGTGATTCTTATACAAAATGGCAGAGGACAGTCATGTGTGTTGATCCTACAGCTTTGCAAACAGAAGCGTTGCAGTTATTTCACCAAGGACACTGGGGGACTGTTCATGGGAAACAGTTAGTGCGTCGACACTGTACTTGGCAGGGTATGGACACCCAAGCAGAACAGATGATGTCACAGTGTCACGCATGTGTGGAAAATCAGTCCGCTCCATCACAAAAATTCTCTGCTTGACCTAAGTCACAATCACTATGGCAACGTGCGGGACCTTTTTGGAACACTCATTGGTTGATTGTGGTTGACTCATATAGCAAGTTTCCTTTTGCTGTGCCAATGAATGTGACAATGTCACATAGCACAATTCAGGTGTTATCCTCTATTTTTTGCCTCGAAGGTTTACCTGAAATCATAGTGTCAGACAACAGCCCTCAGTTCCAGTTCATGTCTAATGAATGTGAAACATTCTGTGAACGCAATGGCATACAGCATCTAACTAGTTCACCATTCCATCCACAGTCAAACAGCGAATTGGAATGTTTTGTCAGAACCTTCAAGCAGCAGTTGGCCAAACTTCACTCCAGACACACCAGGGATCAAGCATTGCAACTGTTTCTCTCCTCCCATCATTTGCACACACGAGATGGACCATTGCCGGCAGAATTGCCTCATGTCTTGTCGCCATTGAGCACTACTCCGCATGCTCCACTCTCCTCAGCATCCAGTGCCCAAAGAAGATCACAGGTATTGCTTTGCAATGCATGATATTGTGTTTTATAGGGTTTTTAGTGGCAGCAGATGGTGGGTGCAGGGTGAGATAGTCTGACGACTTGGTGCTTGCATGTATCTCATTTCAGGTCCATACGGATTGCACCATCGACATCACAATCAACTTTTACCACTGTCATGTGCACAGTGATCCTCTGTGTCTCTTCCCCCTGATTCATGTATCCCAAGGACACTGTGGCCACAGGAGCCGCCAGAGGGTGTCATCACCACACCGCGGGACGACCCCATGGAGACTGAGCCTTTGCACCACAAAAGCTGATGCCTTCTACGTCAGGTTATTGGACTCAGGAGGTAAACGCATACCCTTCTGGTCATTTTCCAGGGGACATTTCGAACAGAGTGAAGGCCAGATGGCAGGGTATGGCTGGAAGCTTGACATCCCCTGCAGTCACAGCTTCCTGTCCATTGAAGTATCCATACTCCTGCCTCCCCTGCTGTTGTTGCTCTCCCTACATGACAATGGGCTGTTGCTTTGGGGAGGGGAAGGTTCCGGTGTAACGACAAGTGCCGGCATGATGATCAAGAATGGAAGAACACGGAGGGCTGTGAGACAATGTCAGCCAATAGTATGCTGATGAACCCCTCTTTAGAATGACATCAAGACAGGAGCGGCCTCTACATGGAGAGAAAATAAGCACAACGCCACGTAGCCACAGGCAGAGTGGAAGATGAGCCATCATACAAACACTATAGCAGTGATTTATGATCTGTATTGTATGAACAGAAACACTACCAGGTGCTAACTTTGTTTTGTTCACAAATTACAGAAATCTGCAATAAACTGCAAGTGAACTGCAGTTTTAGAATTTGCATGGAAATACAAGTTTTTGAGCTAATACACTGTCATTAAACTTAAAAACAACTGTAAGCAAGTTTCCATGCAACAACAAGTTTCCATCCAACATCAGCACAAAATATTACATATAAACAGGAGAGAAATATGTAACAGAAAACAGCATTCAAATTAACTTTTGAGACTAGCTCTTTTTTCCTGCAACAGTACATACAGTCACACAAACATTCACACAGACACCCAAAAGAATACTCCCAGTGAAGAACCCACCACAGGTGACACAACAATGTCAAAGATTCTTCAAAAAGTTTATTATGAAATCCTAAAAAACACTGCTCATCTACTCCGATAAATAATAATCTGTGATTGGGAAGCTGAAAATCACTGGCTAAATACCATTGTTTGTAAACAAACAGGTTGGTCACGCAAATGAAAATGCTAGCAAAATTCAAACTAAAGCAAAATTCAACTAAATGTTCAGTTCCTCCATCAATGCACAGAGTTCAAGTTCCACAAAAGGTTCAAGTTCTTCCACCTAGGTACAGACTTAAAGTTCCCTTGGAACAGTTTACAGCCAATGTACTACAAGATCAATTCAAGAAAAGTTTTATGACATCCACAATCAATGAAGACAGATCCATCAATGGCACTGTCGTGATACAGCGCATTGTCCGTATCAATGGTGACTGATTGTCGGCAGAAGCAGTGGTGGTAGTGTCAGCATGGGATTGATGTCCAAACTGAAGTCCTGGCTTAGAGTGAACTGCTGACAGATGGCCATGTGCCAGCCTAAATACTGTCTGGTGGCAGGATATCTTGTGATCTATTTTTGGTCATGTATATTGCAGAAATGGGCAGGTTTCTACGACCCGCAATCTCTGGCAGCACCGCTTGGGCTGCCTAGAGGAAAACTGGGAAATCTACTTTACATTGGGGGCTGGTTATCATGTGCTAATGTACTACACCACACTGTAAACATCGCACTAAAATTGTGTGATTTCTCTGTAAATGCAAGCCCGAAATCACATAAAATTTCTCTTTGACTGGGAGGTAAAATCACTTGGAAATTACACTGTTTATATTTGAAAGCAAGGGGAAACTACAGCCGTAATTTTTCCCGAGGACATGCAGCTCTACTGTATGATTAAATGATGATGGCGTCCTCTTGGGTAAAATATTCCGGAGGTAAAATAGTCCCCCATTCGGATCTCCGGGCGGGGACTACTCAAGAGGACGTCGTTATCAGGAGAAAGAAAACTGGCGTTCTACGGATCGGAGCGTGGAATGTCAGATCACTTAATCGGGCAGGTAGGTTAGAAAATTTGAAAAGGGAAATGGATAGGTTAAAGTTAGATATAGTGGGAATTAGTGAAGTTTGGTGGCAGGAGGAACAAGACTTTTGGTCAGGTGATTACAGGGTTATAAATACAAAATCAAATAGGGGTAATGCAGGAGTAGGTTTAATAATGAATAAAAAAATAGGAGTGCGGGTTAGCTACTACAAACAGCATAGTGAACGCATTATTGTGGCCAAGATAGACACAAAGCCCATGCCTACTACAGTAGTACAAGTTTATATGCCAACTAGCTCTGCAGATGATGAAGAAATAGATGAAATGTATGACGAGATAAAAGAAATTATTCAGGTAGTGAAGGGAGACGAAAATTTAATAGTCATGGGTGACTGGAATTCGTCAGTAGGAAAAGGGAGAGAAGGAAACATAGTAGGTGAATATGGATTGGGGGGAAGGAATGAAAGAGGAAGCCGCCTTGTAGAATTTTGCACAGAGCATAACTTAATCATAGCTAACACTTGGTTCAAGAATCATGAAAGGAGGCTGTATACATGGAAGAAGCCTGGAGATACTGACAGGTTTCAGATAGATTATATAATGGTAAGACAGAGATTTAGGAACCAGGTTTTAAATTGTAAGACATTTCCTGGGGCAGATGTGGATTCTGACCACAATCTATTGGTTATGAACTGCAGATTGAAACTGAAGAAACTGCAAAAAGGTGGGAATTTAAGGAGATGGGACCTGGATAAACTGAAAGAACCAGAGGTTGTAGAGAGTTTCAGGGAGAGCATAAGGGAACAATTGACAGGAATGGGGGAAATAAATACAGTAGAAGAAGAATGGGTAGCTCTGAGGGATGAAGTGGTGAAGGCAGCAGACGATCAAGTAGGTAAAAAGACGAGGGCTAATAGAAATCCTTGGGTAACAGAAGAAATATTGAATTTAATTGATGAAAGAAGAAAATATAAAAATGCAGTAAATGAGGCAGGCAAAAAGGAATACAAACGTCTCAAAAATGAAATCGACAGGAAGTGCAAAATGGCTAAGCAGGGATGGCTAGAGGACAAATGTAAGGATGTAGAGGCTTGTCTCACTAGGGGTAAGATAGATACTGCCTACAGGAAAATTAAAGAGACCTTTGGAGAGAAGAGAACCACATGTATGAATATCAAGAGCTCAGATGGAAACCCAGTTCTAAGCAAAGAAGGGAAGGCAGAAAGGTGGAAGGAGTATATAGAGGGTTTATACAAGGGAGATGTACTTGTGGACAATATTATGGAAATGGAAGAGGATGTAGATGAAGATGAAATGGGAGATAAGATACTGCGTGAAGAGTTTGACAGAGCACTGAAAGACCTGAGTCGAAACAAGGCCCCGGGAGTAGACAACATTCCACTAGAACTACTGATGGCCTCGGGAGAGCCAGTCATGACAAAACTCTACCATCTGGTGAGCAAGATGTATGAGACAGGCGAAATACCCTCAGACTTCAAGAAGAATATAATAATTCCAATCCCAAAGAAAGCAGGTGTTGACAGATGTGAAAATTACCGAACTATCAGTTTAATAAGTCACAGCTGCAAAATACTAACGCGAATTCTTTACAGTCGAATGGAAAAACTGGTAGAAGCCGACCTCGGAGAAGATCAGTTTGGATTCCGTAGAAATGTTGGAACACGTGAGGCAATACTGACCTTACGACTTATTTTGGAAGAAAGATTAAGAAAAGGCAAACCTACGTTTCTGGCATTTGTAGACTTAGAGAAAGCTTTTGACAATGTTGACTGGAATACTCTCTTTCAAATTCTGAAGATGGCAGGGGTAAAATACAGGGAGCGAAAGGCTATTTACAATTTGTACAGAAATCAGATGGCAGTTATAAGAGTCGAGGGGCATGAAAGGGAAGCAGTGGTTGGGAAAGGAGTGAGACAGGGTTGTAGCCTCTCCCCGATGTTATTCAATCTGTATATTGAGCAAGCAGTAAAGGAAACAAAAGAAAAATTCGGAGTAGGTATTAAAATTCATGGAGAAGAAGTAAAAACTTTGAGGTTCGCCGATGACATTGTAATTCTGTCAGAGACAGCAAAGGACTTGGAAGAGCAGTTGAACGGAATGGACAGTGTCTTGAAAGGAGGATATAAGATGAACATCAACAAAAGCAAAACGAGGATAATGGAATGTAGTCAAATTAAGTCGGGTGATGCTGAGGGAATTAGATTAGGAAATGGGATACTTAAAGTAGTAAAGGAGTTTTGCTATTTAGGGAGTAAAATAACCGATGATGGTCGAAGTAGAGAGGACATAAAATGTAGACTGGCAATGGCAAGGAAAGCGTTCCTGAAGAAGAGAAATTTGTTAACATCGAGTATAGATTTAGGTGTCAGGAAGTCGTTTCTGAAAGTATTTGTATGGAGTGTAGCCATGTATGGAAGTGAGACATGGACGATAACTAGTTTGGACAAGAAGAGAATAGAAGCTTTCGAAATGTGGTGCTACAGAAGAATGCTGAAGATAAGGTGGGTAGATCACGTAACTAATGAGGAGGTATTGAATAGGATTGGGGAGAAGAGAAGTTTGTGGCACAACTTGACTAGAAGAAGGGATCGGTTGGTAGGACATGTTTTGAGGCATCAAGGGATCACAAATTTGGCATTGGAGGGCAGCATGGAGGGTAAAAATCGTAGAGGGAGACCAAGAGATCAATACACTAAGCAGATTCAGAAGGATGTAGGTTGCAGTAGGTACTGGGAGATGAAGAAGCTTGCACAGGATAGAGTAGCATGGAGAGCTGCATCAAACCAGTCTCAGGACTGAAGACCACAACAACAACAATATTTGAATGTTTGCTGGTATCCAAATAAAATGGACAAAAACATGTTTTGTAGTGCTCTCTCCATGATAACAAGAAACCAGTGTTGAGCGCTGAAATGGTCCACCATGCTCTGGATCAATTCAGAGAATGAGATGCAGTTGTCCAATTGTGACTGCACATGCTCTGATGTGACATCATCCCTTCCAACACTGTGAATGCTACATTGCTCACAGCACTAGGTCAGTATTTTTCTTTGAAATTCCATGTAATGTGTTGTGCAAGAGTAGAATCTGAGGGGTTTTTGAGGCGTGATTTCAGTAACGACTCCATGGGAGAGTGGTTAGCTACATTGAATGCCGACTGGCAATACATTGGCCCACGTTAGGTTCATGCTGCCACCAACATGATTTTTTTTATTTCATTTTGCTCCTTGCAGCCTTAAAAAATTGATCATGAAGTTTAAATATATTCAAACAGTTCAATCTATGCATGTGAAAATTAATACATTCAATTTAGTTAAAATTACTCTGCTTGTAAGTCAAAAGACTATAGATGGTCGTAAAAAAGGTAAGTATATGAGTAAATTTAGCATGACAAGTTTTTTTCCCTCTTTATAGTGGGTATCACAGCAATGAGTTTCTTAAAAGAAGGTGGCATTTTCCACTTTTGCTGTATAAATTGTATTTGTTCATGACTAGTTTCAGCCTTCTGGCCATTAGAAAGCTATGCCTTACACACTGAAACATTGGCTGTCTTATTAGTTTGAGAGCATTTGTGGACAAAAATGAATAGAAAACACAAATTTAAAGATTCTTGTCATTTCAATATGCAAGGGTGAGGCATGTTTTTCTATTACAGAACCACAAAATCACTTGAGAAATTGCCTAGAAGGCTGAAACTAGTTACGAACAAATGAAATTAATACAGCAAAAGGGGAAAATGCCACCTCCTTTTACTATGAAAGTGTTTTCTGTAGATGGTCTGCTAAATAGACCCCTTTCCAGTAGATCTTAGGATGAGAATATGAGATCTAAAGAGTTAGGTAGATCTCTCATAAATCTAATAACAGGGTGATGTGAGTTGAGGCTCACTGATTTGGCTCAAACTATGTGAATAGAAGCAAGTAGATGACCCTTAAAGTTCCTAGAATATGTCACCTGAGTGGGCCATAGGAAGAAGTAAAATGCTCTCTAAAATTTTATGCCTAGAGTATGAGTAAATTTTGAGCATCAGATCTTGAAACAGTGTGGTAGCAAAATGGTTAAGAGTGTAAACTAAAAGTTCACAAGATGGGATTCAATTCCCAGTAGTTCTATCATTTTCGCTCTTTCATTTTATTTTATTTTTCACAATGTTAAAGATAGATGGAATATTTGGAAAGTAAGTACTGTTTTGGAAAAAAATCATAAAAAACATTTTTTCAAACTGAAATCTATTTTTCCAAGGAAGAACATTTCTTAAGCTCCTTTTCTACATAGTTGCCACCATTCTTCAGATATCTGTCATAGCAGGAAAGCAACTTTTCTATGCCCTCTTCATAGAAAGATACTATCAGTGAATGCAGTTATTGCTGAACACTGCCAAAGTGCCTTCCTCCAAAATTACCCTTCAAGTTCAAGAACAAGTGGTAGTGAGAAGGAGGGAGATCAGGTCCATATGGTGGGTGATTAAACTGCTCCTAACTGAATTTGTGAATGATGTTTGGGTAACACCAGCAGAATGGGGACGTGCATTGTCATGAAACAGCACAATGCCTCAGCTGAGCTTTCCATGCCTTTTGTTTTGAATTGTGTACTGAACTTTTTTCTATGTTTCACACTGTCATACCATAATGATGGTTTCACCTCCGGGAAGAAACTCAATAACCACAAAATGGTGCAAGAAACATCCTGCGTTCAGCAGTGGCTGTCTTCACTGGAGGCATCTTCCTATGAAGAGGGCACAGAGATGTTGGTTTCCCACAGTGACAAATGCCTGAACAATGGTGGCAACTATGTAGAAAAATAGTTTAATAGTTTAAGAAAGATTCTTTCTTGTAAAAATAAATTTTGGTTTGAGAAACATTACTTACTTTCCAGACATTCATCATAATTAAATAGTTCAGTTTATGTAAGTAAAATGAATAGATCCAATTTAATAATGATTTACTATCCCTGTAAGTCAAAAGGCTACAGGCCTCCACTGGTTATTTATACAGAAATTACAGGCCAGGCATCAACAAGGTTGAGAGTAATCACAATGAATAACTGACTCTGCAATCAGTCTCTAAAGATCATATCATTCTCTGACAACACATCACTGGAATGTGGTGTGGAGAGGCATTTTCTCATCAATCTGCTCTCCCAGATGTTGAGTGCACCCTGTTCTAGCCTTTCCAGCAAGAAAAAACACCTGAAAGTACTGGGAATTGAAACCAACTTATCTCTGTGACTCTCAGACATACTGATTGCTCAGCCTATTGAGGTGCACCATATCTATTGGTGGAGCAAATTACGGGTTCCTAGTTTGGCACAGACATTCCCATAAAAAAAACTTGCTTCTGCTGCAAGTCTCTCTCCCCTTTAACTTCAAGTTGTTACTGCCATACTTAGCACTCCAGTTTTCATCTAATACTTAAGACTTCCAACAAATCCTTGTGCAATAGCACTGTCTGCAACACTTCCTTTTCTTCTATTTGGTAAAGGAACCTTGACTAAAAGAACAATTTATTCTGGCAGCTTCTGCAAGAGTATACCAATTTCTATAAGTAGATGGTTTTTCTGTCTTGTTTTGATCACAGTTATCTTCTAAAGTTTCTTGTTGAAAAATATTTATTCTGTCAGGACAGTGATCTATGTTACTAAACAGCTACAATTGCCACCCAGTTACAGTTGCAGGTTGTGTATCTAATGGCTTCAAGGGGCAGTAAAAATTTGATTTTCAGTGTTTCATTTAATTACTGACCGAATTTAAAAATGTAAAATGCTTCCATAATTTACACATTAAGTGGTATACTCTTACATTAAGTGTTTAACACAATAAGACAAGTATTAAATTGATTTAGGAGATGACGTGTTGTACAAAGATCACAGGATTGAAAATACAGTCCCATGTGAAGTGAGGAATACGATGAAATCAATACTGAGTGTCATCACCACTGTTGGCTATAGCTGCTGCTACACACCTTGACCTTGGCATTAAATCAAAGAGGCTCTGGAAATGTTGTTGGAGTATAGCAGCCCATGCCACTTCCACATATTGCCAAAGTTGATCTGGTGTAGAAGCAGATGGTGTATCCCAGGCCAGTCATTCCACAATCATCAACTAGAAATTTTTGATAGGTGAGAGATTGAAAGAACAAGGAGGCCAAGGCAAAAATGCAATACAATGGACGATGAAGATGTCTCGAACATTGTGTGCCAAACATGATCGCGCATTATCTGGTTGCAATGTGGCCATTGGCAAGCTCTGAAGGTATGGGGCGACAACAGGCTCCAACATTTCAGAGATGTGACACTGACTGGTTGGTGTATCTGCAATGTGTACTATGGGGGTATGGGAATGGAATCCAATAGCACCCCAAACCATGATATTGAATACAGGGCCAGTATGGCGATGCATAAGGCAACAGTCCAACAATCTCTCAGAATGGTGTCTCCAGGCTCTAAGCCGACCACTGTGGTGATGCAGGCAGAATCGGGATTCATTAGTAAACACAATGTCATTTCATTTGGTTATCCATGTTGGTCATTCATCACATCATTGCCAGTGCAAACGCCTTTGGCATTGACTCACTGGTAAACACAGCAATGGATGCCTTGTGAACAGTCCACTCTGCTGCTAACAACATCATGTGGTAAGTGCGGACACTGATTTGTTGTGTAACAGACAAAATTGTTGTGCTATAGTTCATGATGTGGCAGAGTAATCCATTACTGCCACATACACAATATGCCTGTTGCCACATGCAGGAACGCAATGAGGTGCATGCAATTGGTCCTGTTGGTCCATCATTCCCTCCTGCATTAATTGATTACAAATCCGCATCACAGTTGTTTGGTTCTGTCTGACATCACCAATTTCTCTGAAGGATAATATGCAATCCCTATAAGCAACAATATCCCAGTAAGCAACTATTCATTCTCAGTCAAACTATGAAATTTGCTCGAAAGATGCTCAATGTCTTCTGCAAGGTATACTGAAGCTGCTTACACAAAACAACTGAACGAAAGAACAAGTCCAGTATGTCCACACGGCTGCCTGTTGCCCCTCTATACAGTGCTTGCAGGTGGCACTACTGGTGCCATGATATGTGCCTATGCTGAAATGTGTATCTCTCATCGCTGCAAAGGCATGCTGTGAATTTCACCTGATTTGGATGCTTCCTTCAGGGTGTTGCATCTTGGAGGGCCAGCAGTGTATAAAAAAAGTATTTCCTCTCAAGCTTAAAAAGAAACTCACAGAGCCACTAATACTCCCAATCCTTCATTATGGTGATGCTATTCTCATATGACTTTTATATGAGAGCTCACATCGGCTGGAATTGGCAATAAATGCTTGTGTGTAATACATTTGTGATGTGTGCATATCACTTCTGCCTATGAACAAAATATCATCATCTTGATCACTGTACTCCTCAACCATTACACTAATATCTGAAGGAAAAAAACCAGCAGAAATACCTGTTCTCAAACAAGTAAAATCCTCTCTGAACCACTACACAATACTGCCATGTTCTTCAGATCATTTTCTGTATCAGTAACCTGACTTTTGAACAATCTTCCCCAAAATATTACAAAAATTAAAATCTGTTTGAATTGCAAAAGACACCTAATGAAACACGTTCTATCAAAAATGGTTCAAATGGCTCTGAGCACTATGGGACTCAACTGCTGAGGTCATAAGTCCCCTAGAACTTAGAACTACTTAAACCTAACTAACCTAAGGACAACACACACATCCATGCCCGAAGCAGGATTCGAACCTGCGACCGTAGCGGTCGCGCGGTTCCAGACTGTAGCGCCAGAACCACACGGCCACCAGCGGCCGGCACACGTTCTATCACAATAGCTATCTCTTCTGCAGCTTAATCTCATCAACCCTTCCTCTCCCACCACTTTTCCCTTCTCTTGTCGACAGAGTTCTCTATTGAGATCATCTTCTTTCCTAGCAGCCATTGTTACTTTCATTTCAATCTTCCCCTCTTTCATCATCTATTCCAGTTCTTCTAATACAAAACATGCTACACAGGTGCTAAAGTAGATAATAAGATTCTAAATGGATCCATTATTTTATCATTATTAATTTTACTACTATTGTTCTTAGTCTATTGACAATTATTATTATTTATTAATAATGCAAATTATTATTATTGAGTTTTTTATGTAATAATTAATCTATAACATTCTTAATTCCTCCACTATTTTTTCATCATTATTAATTTTACTGTTATTGTTATTATTATTATTGTTATTATTGCCAGTCACGAAAACTGACAACGGATGGGAGAACAGTATATTGACCACACGCCTCTCCATACCTACATCCAGAGATTCCTAAGGACTGAGGATAATACGACAGCCAGTAGGTACTGTTGGGTCTTCATGGCCTGTTTGAACAGTGTTTGTATTACTGACAGTTATTCTTTATACCAGTAATTAAAATTACTATTTTTATTGATAATGAAAATTATTTTCTGGTCACTGTCATATACTATTTTTTTGTATGTGTTGTTTCTGGTCAGATATAAGAGGGGGACTTTTAAGGCCCTAATCTGGCCAGGCTAAATAAGCAACAAATAAATACACATATTCCCCAGTGATTTGAGAATGAGAGGACTTCACGATTTCTGAACAACTTTACACAAAATTTTAAATCTTTTTGAAACTTTCTTCCTGCCCTCTCCCACAAAATACAAAAATATATAAAGGGATTTTTCCTTCTTTGGTTTACCAGTTTTGGTTTTGACTTTTTTCATTAGTCTGTGGGTGAATAATCTGAAACTACTGAAACAAACACAGTTTTGAGTCTTAAACCACAACGGAATTACACACTTAGTATCAAAATTGAACACATTTCTAATCAGATGTTTGAATCAGTCAGGTCATATTATTTCTAGATGTGAACTGAGTTTACACAAGCACTTTCAGAAGTGTGAGAGAGAATGAAAATAAAAGGTCAATAAATCAATAGCGACAGATAAGGTTGCTTTCTACTATTTAACTTCCTTCTCCACCTTTCTAAAATGTATTTCTTACCCCTGCAGTCTGAATTTTTTTCCCCATGTTATGTATTCCACAGCTCTCAGCAAGTTTCACTCTCTTCCTGTTTCCGTATATTTTTTTCCAATGAAGAGTTACTTATAAAGGCATGAAATTCCAAACCAATACAGAAAATGCTCTCAGCTAGCAGAAATGGTAAAGTCTGCCAGCCTTTCTTCCAAGATTAAGGTGGAGTTCACCATCTGCATCATCATCGATAGAACTGACTGTGGTCCTTTGGTGCACAGCCGAATGGAGGGTCTGAATCACAGTCTCAGGCAGTTTTGTGACTGCGTAGGCTGCACATTTCTTGACTTGCAGTATCAGGTGGTGGGTTTCTAGGTTCCGCTTAATAGGTCAGGAGTCCACAACACACAGGAGGTGGCTACATGGATAGCGGGGGCTGTATGGAAGGGACTGGGCAGTTTTTTTAGGTTAGAGGGTCTCAGGGAACCACAGAAAGGGCATCTGTCTAAAAGGAGGCAGGTAAAACACAGTAAAGTACTTGTAGAAACAATTGGTATTGTAGTTGTAAATTGTCATAGCTATGATGGAAAAGAACAAAAGCTCCAAGCCCTAACAGAAAGGGCTGAATCTCAAATAGTTATAAGTGCGGAAAGCTGGCTAAAGCTGGAAATAAGTTTAGCCGAAATTTTTCCAAGCAATCTAACAGTGTTCAGAAAGGACAGATTAAATACAGTTGGTGGTGGAGTATTTATTGCTGTCAGAAGTAGTTTGACTTGTAGTGAAATTGAAGTAGATAGTTCCTGTGAAATAGTATGGATAGAGATTATACCAGACAATCAGACTAAATTAATTGGATCGTTTTACCGAACCCTTGACTCAGAAGATGTAGTTGCTGAACAGTTCAAAGAAAACTTGAGTCTCATTTCAAATAGGTACCCCACTCATACAATTTTAGTTGGTTGTGACTTCAATCTACCCTCAATATGCTGGTAAAATTATATGTTTAAAGCTGGCGGCAGGCATAAAACATCATCAGAAATTGTACTGAATGCTTTCTCAGAAAATTATTTTGAACTATTAGTTCATGAAAAGAAACGCAAAGTGTATCTATTTAAAAAAACTGATAAAAATGCTCTTAACACCTTTTTAAGAGACAGTCTTCACTCCTTCCTATCTGATCATGTAAGCACAGAAAACTTGTGGAATGATTTCAAAGAGATAATATTGACAGCAAATTCAGAGATATGTACTATGTAAATTAATAAGTGATGGTACTGATCCCCCAGGGTACACAAAATGGGTCAGATCACTGTTGCAGAACCAGTGAAAAAAGCATGCCAAATTTAAAAGAACACAAAATCCCCGACACTGGCAAAGTTTTGCAGACGTTCGAAATACAGCACGTACTTCAATGTGAGATGCTTTTAATAATTTCCACAATGAAATTCTGTATCAAAATCTGGCAGAAAACCCAAAGAGATTCTGATCATACATAAAGCACACCAGTGGCAAGACGCAATCAATACCTTCACTGTGTGATAACAATGGTGAAGTCACTGATGACAGTGCTACTAAAGCAGAATTATTAAACACAGTTTTCTGAAACTCCTTCATCAAAACGGATGAAGTAAATATTCCTCAATTTCAAGCAAGAACAACTGCCAAGATGAGAAACATAGAAGTAGATATCCTCGGTGTAACAAAGCAACTTAAATCACTTAATAAATCCACGGCCTCCGGTCCAGATTGTATACAGGTCAGGTTCCTCTCAGCTTATGCTGATATAATAGCTCCATATTTAGCAATCATAGACAATGCTCGCTCACAGAAAGATCCTTGCCTAAAGACTGTAAAATTTCTTAAGTCACACCAATACCGAAAAAGGGAAGTAGGAGTAATCTGCTGAATTACAGGCCCATATCACTAACGTCGATTTGCAGTAGGGTTTTGGAACATATACTGTATTCGAACATTATGAAGTACCTCAAAGAAAATTATTGACACATATTCAGCATGGAATCAGAAAACATCTTTCTTGCAAAACACAACTAGCTCTTTATACTCGTGTCAAATTGATTCCATATTTTTAGATTTCCAGAAGGCTTTTGACACCATTCCTCACAAGTGTATTCTAACCAAACATGTATGCCAATGGAATATAGCCTCAGTTGTGTGACTGGATTCATGATTTCCTGTCAGGAAGGTCACAGTTAGTAGTAATAGACAGAAAGTCATCGAGTAAAACAGATGTAACATCTGGTGTTCCCCAAGGAAGTGTTATAGGTCCTCTATTGTTCCTAATCTATATTAACAACATAGGAGACAATCTAAGTAGCCCTCTTAGATTTTTTGCAGTTGATGCTGTCATTTACCATCTTGTAAAGTCATCAGATGACCAAAATGAATTGACAATGATTTAGATAAGATATCTGTATGGTGCGAAAAGTGGCAATTGACCCTGAATTTACATGAGTACTACAAGAAATCCGCTAAATTTCGATTATGCGATAAGTCACACAAATCTGAAGGCTATAAGTTCAAATAAATACTTAGAGATTACAATTACAAATAACCTAAATTAGAACAATCACATACATAATGTTATTGGTAGAGCAAACCAAAGACTGAGATTCCTTGGCAGAACACTTAGAAGGTGTAACAGGTCTACTAAAGAGACTGCTTACCACGCTTGTCCGTTCTATTCTGGAGTATTGCTGTGCAGTTTGGGATCCGCAGCAGGTGGGACTGATGGATGACATCAACAAAGTACACAGAAGGACAGCTTGTTTTGTATTATCGTGAAATAGGGGAGATAGTGCCAAAGGCATGATACATGAATTGGAGTGGCAATCATTAAAACACAGGCATTTTTCGTTGCGACAGGATCTTCTCATGAAATTTCAATCATCAGTTTTCTCCTCCAATTGCGAAATAAGAGAAATCAGGGCTCACACAGAACAATTTAAGTGCTCATTTTTCCCGCATGCCATTCAAGAGTGGAACGGTAGAGAGACAGCTTGAAGGTGGATCATTGAACCCCCTGCCAGGCACTTTATTGTGAATTGCAGAGTAATCACGTAGATGTAGATGTATTTAAGAAAATGTTGTGCTAGTAACAAAAGTGGAGGACTTTTACATATAAAACTCTGAATGAAATAGGCTGTTGTAATCATACTACTATTGCAGAAATTGTTGTCCCACAACAAAAAGAATGATAAAGCATCTAGTGAAAAGGAAAACAAAAGAAGTGGTTTAGAGTCATATTTACAGTATGAAATACATTTGAATATTCCAGTCAAACGCTACTGAAATATTAATATTCCACTTATAAAAGCAACAAAAACATGTTTATTGCCAACTGAATATGACGTTATTTCACTAAATCTCTGTTTTTTTGTGATGGAGGGACATACAGGAGTGAATCATACCATTCCAAAAAATGTTGGAAACCAGATACCGGGTTCAACTGCCAGATTTCTATTGGATGCTGAGTGATTGATGAGTATTTTACTGTGAGGCTGGAAATAAAAAACAAAATAATTAAAAAATGAATATGTTTAAATAATACAAAAAATAGTGCTGCTAAAGACTATTAGATAATAGGGCTCTAATAGACAGATTTTTCTTTTAGTTGAATTCTGAACTATGGGAAAGGACTCTATTTTTAAAAGGTGCTCATCTTACATTTTACTGTCTTTGTGCATTTTTATAGCATGGTGATTACTTACTGGAACTGGTGATCCTTCACTCTCTGGGCGTTTACTGGAATCCCAATACAGGGCTCGCCATCGACAACAAGTGTTGTTGTAACAGGACAGCATGATAGCAGCAAAGCCAGATGCCCCAACTCCTATATTTATCTGGGGGATACGTGACTCCACAAAAAGAGGCTGCAAGTTCCATACCTTTTTTTAGTGCCATTTCAAATACCCAGAAACAAGTAAGTATAGATTATTAGCTTTATCTCTCATTCCCCAGTATATTAATGGGTACATTAATGGAGTCTAAACAGAAAAGTAGAATACCACTCACACACATTGCATACAATAAACTTTCATACTGAGCAAGGAAGTGTGGGGCCAGAACTTTTTGTAGCTTATAAGCACAACATAAGATTAAAAATGTGAATGTATTTCAGGCCCCTGAAGATGTCTTGATAAATTACACCAAAACAATGCACCTGGCAAAACAAAATTTTATTTATTCATTTGCACTAAGATGTAACCTCACGCAATTTTCAGACAAATGTATCTATGCACACTGAGCCATGCCAGCTCATTCCCTGTTTTTACATCTTTGCCATCTCTGTCCAGTCGCCAAATGGTGCTTTGGTCACCTGTTAGTCGAGTCTTTGGTTGTAATTCCTTGGAGCAGGTTGTTGACCACATCGGCAGTTAGTCAGTCACAGTGAGGGAGAGAGAGAGAGAGAGAGAGAGAGAGAGAGAGAGAGAGACAAGAGGCACATGTGACATACAGTGAGCTGTTCACGGAGCTTATGGGCACACGATTGTCTAAGCAGCCGGTGGTTGATAGAGTGGTGTTAGTCAGCAATATTTGGGCCCAATGCTGATAAAGCCGGTTTACCCTGGATTAACCAGGCGTAGTTGCTGTGTGGGTGTTGGAGTGCTGTTCATTTTCTGGCATTGTCTGTTCTGCCCTTTGGAGGTAAGGTACTTGTTACTTGATTGACATGCATGCTCCCTTGTTGAAGTTGGTCCCACTACCCTGGATTGGCTCTGGTTCTCCATCACACTGCCTCAAGCATAAAATTCACCCTTTGGTCTTCATCTGAAATTATCTGGATGCCGTATTTGTGTGTTTTAAAATTTCTTTTAATTACAACTTGTTCAATGTCTGCTTATCTTGCCAGTTCCACATGACATTAACTGCCATATGTTCTAGGCCACCACATGTGTGAGTGACCGCTGAGGTCGAATTACAGTCTTATTTATGTTGGAAGCTACTGCTTCCCTGACTGAGGTAGTGACAATAAAATTGTTATTTACTTATTTGTCCATATAAATCTCTTTTTCAGTACATATATTGCACACAGGATATTGGACAGAAAACCTTTTTAGCTATTGGTTTTGCAAATGTCAAACATACATTATTTAAATTTTTATGACAAATTGGATCTATACAGTTAATCATTACAAATTTTTGAAATACTTTATATTTATAACTTATTTCTACAATTAAAGATACAAATTACATTTTTTCTTGCATAAGAAACTGTGGGATTGAAGAGTAGCGGTTTTTCAGGAGGTACGCTATCACAAACTTTTTAAAGCTTTGCAGTTCGGGAAGAGATTTTATATGCCTTCGTAATGTGTTGTAAAGTTTTGTTCCTGCATGATATACACCTTTTTGGCAGAGTGTGGTGTTACACTGATCAATATTCTATTGCTGTGGTAAGCAAATGATAGTGGTCCAGTGAATCTTGGCTTACTTGGGTAATTAAGTTCCATAACTATCATGAGGTTTTGCCACTTTCACGAAAATTAACATTTATTGTTTAAAATACAATTACTATTGTAGCCCCCAAGATTTGCCTGTTACCTTTCAAGCCATTTAAGTTATTGTATCTATGTACCATGTGATTTACTGGTTATTAAATTAAATTATTATATTTCATTGTAAGATTAACCGGCTAATCCTTTTAGTAATTTCTAATGTAAAATTCTTGTTGTTATACGTAAGGTTTGGTTGGGGCTTGGGGCCATGCTCACATTGAGCTTCTTGTCCTGGTCTGAGCATTTTCATATGTTCTATGATTTTACACATGAATTATATGTTTGCTTGTTTGTTTTTGGCCTTCCAAGCTGTTCATAGCATTTGGGGGTGCTGCCCTGTGGTGTCAGCAGCTACCCACCAGTTCATCAGGTATAGCCTGTCCGCACCGGCTGTGTACGTGCGGGTGGGTGATGTGTAGCTTTCTGTCTCACTGCAGCCTCCGAGACATTACGGGCTCCTGGTTTGCTATGGCATCCCTCATAAGTTGAGTTTCTATCTTGTAGCAATCGGGTGATAATTTAACCAGCAGTGCTTGTTATTCTAAACCATCTTACTCTGACCTGGCCTGACATATCTATCCCTTCCATGTTTTCCCTGTCTGAAGTTTGGCTTTTAACATAATAGTTTCAATATTGGTGTAATTCTCAGATTGTTAAATCGTATTTTATTATTTTTCCACAACTGTATCTTGAATATGCCCAAGGGGCTTCTTTGATTGATCAAATATTGGATATCTGTGTTGATACCAGACTTGAAGAATTTATGCTACAACACTTTTTGTAAGTATGTTCATTAATGTTAAGCACTCGTTTGGCCAACCAAATGTTAAAATTGTCATTGTTTGCCCAGCTCTAAGTGCATGTATGAGATGTACTTGATTATACTATGTGCTTATTAGTCCTTCCTAAAAGGGTACATTTTATTCATTTAAATTAACTGATTAATCATCTATTGGTTCAACTGAAGGGATTTTGGAATAATTACCTGAATCATTTGTGTTTTATTAGTGTTTTTGGTACCTGTGCAATAAAAGATTGTTGTTTTGTGAAGTAAGAAATGACCTGTGACAAATGGCCGGCAGCTTACGCATGTCCGTTTAGTTATTTCCTCATCCTGGGGGATCCCCTGACATTTCACATACATTGCCCCCTCTTTACTTCATTTTGGCAGCTAGCTATATTGGTGTGTTAGCTGTAACTCTTTCATGTAGTTAGTGTAATGAGTCTGTATACAATTAGTGTCATGTTTGTGTGGTTATTGTTGTTGTTGTTGTTGTTGTTGTTAATGTTGTTGTTGTTGATGATGATGATGATGATGATGATGACGACGAGGAGCAGGAGGAGGAGGAGGAGGAGGAGGAGGAGGAGGAGGAGGAGGAAAGAGAAGAGAGAAGTGAATCTGGCAGGTCATACCCAAAATGTCTCCATTACCATCCAAGGGCGACTCATCCAAAAAGTGGACCGCCATAAACCATGTTACATGCCTTCAGTCCATGAGATACTGCAAAGATGTTTGGGACTATACCCAGGACATTTGCACAATGGCTGCTAAACAGGAATTTTATGGTGCCATTTATTCTCCCCTTACCTCCCAAATGCTTGTGATAAAAATCTTTTTGCCATCAGTATTTGAACTGGTTACCTACAAGTGTAATGCCACCACACAAGCAAGCAAAAGTGACCTTGGCAATTAAGTTGAGTACATGCTAACATGAAAACAAATCAGTGAAAGCCACCTGAAAGTGTACCCAAAAGAGTCATATCACTTCAATGAGGAACTTACAAATGCACATGAACAGGCACGTAAGCACATGTGGAAACTAACAACAAGTATATTTCTAAACAAACAGTGGACTACAGTGCAATGGATAACTTTACAGCACCTGTCACCCAAGTTTTTGTTGACTAACAATTATTTGCTGATTGATAAAACACGGGCAAACTGAAATAAATCACTCACCAATTAACCAGTTACTTGACACAACAACACTTCACTTCTGGTACAAGATGCACATAGCACTTGAAAAGCACAACACCTATATCTTCAGCTTTTAAAATTGTGAACACATCCCCAGAAATGCCAAGAATTCCTCTCTTTAAATAAAAGAAAATACCATAAAACATTTATTTGTTAAATTAATGTTACAAAAAAATCAACAATATGAAATAGGATAGACTGCTGCTCAGCATGTGGAGGAGGTGGTAGGCAAACTGAAAGAGGACTATTAGAATCCAAGTTGCACAACTCACACACTCATTGTCCCTGGTCATTAAGACAAGAACAAAAAACAAATAAAATATTGTATTGATTGAAAGAAAACAGCCCTCGGTCACTATTTTTAACGAATTAACTGGATTTCAACACTGCTAGGCGTGTCTTCCTCAGAATTTAAATCAAAGAATGGTCTATAACATAGTCACAGAATTACGACTAAAACCATATGATACAGAGTATAAGTACCGAATCATCGTGAAAGACTGGCAGTACTTATATGTCATTTATAAAATAATAAATATGCCAAAAGGGCATTAGTCACAATGATATTTAAGATAAAAAATTGTGATGGAGAGCCACTAAGTGCTGCTCATTACTTACGCGGTTACAGGTTGCAAATGGACTAGTCATAATTCTGTGACCATGTTATAGACCATTCTTTGATTTAAATTCTGAAGAAGACACTCCTAGCAGTGTTGAAACCTGGTTAATTCATTAAAAATAGTGACCACGGTCTCTGAACGTGCAGCCATGTACAAAATTTTGAAAATATTGTATCTTTAATCAATATGAAATTGGTCTACCAAGCAGTGACTGGACAATCCAGTAATACTCAGAAGATTCCTTGTTTCCAGAATCCAAACATACAAGTTTTTTTAATCATACACTAGATATTCTTTCACATACAGCTGGTGAGTAAGACCAAAGCTGTGAAACATTTTAAGATTTGTGCTCCTTCTCTAGTTTCAGAAGCGAATAAGGAAATTGTCCTTCTAGACCCATCTTGTTAAATAAATTCTGCAAACATTTTTAATGACTGACAGTTCAGTTGTTGCAGTAGGTCCTAGTGAATACTGAAGGTTTTGTGGATTGCATCCTTCATTACAGAGATGGCATATGGTAACTCATAAATGAAAAAGTTTTAGTTACCATTAAATACAATGACAGAAAAAATTGCACCACCAAAAAATAATTAATGTGGGGTAAAGGAATTCTGGGAATACATTTGTCTAGGTAACATATTTATGTGTTTAACATTGCAAGAGCACAGGTTAATGTAAATGCGAGGGAAGCCACAGCAAATCTTAAATGCTGATACATTAATAACTATTGCAACTGCAAGCATGTAAATTTCCATGCATTGTGTTGTACAGGTGCCAGATGTCAGTCTGTGAGACGGAGTTCCATGGCTGTTGCATTTAGTCAGTCAATACAGAGATGGTTAATGCTAGTTGTGGATGACACTGGAGTTGTCCAATGATTTCCCAAACACACTCGACTGGAGACAGATCTGGTGATCAAGCAGGCTAAGGCAACATGTTGACACTGTGTAGAGCATGTGGGTTACAACAGCGGGCTTTGGGAAAGTGTTATCCAGTTGGGAAACATCTCAGGGATTGCTATTCATAAATGGCAATACAACAAGTCAAATCACCAGATCAGCGAACAAATTTGCAGTCAGGCTGCGTGGGATAGCCGCAAAAGTGCTCTTGCTGTCATACAAAATTGCACCCAGACCATAACTCCACGATGTGTAGGTCCAGTGTGTCTCGACTGCAGACAGGTCGGTTGCAGACTGTCAACTGGCCTCCTGCTAACAAACACGTCTATCACTGGCACAGAGGCAGAACCAGCTTTCATCCGAAAACACAGCAGACCACCACCCTGCCATCCAACAGCTCTTGCTTGACACTACTGAAGCCATAAATGGCAGTGGTTTGGAGTCAGTGGAGTGCACGCTACAGGGTGTCTGGCT
Source organism: Schistocerca nitens (assembly GCF_023898315.1). Lineage (NCBI taxonomy): Eukaryota > Metazoa > Arthropoda > Insecta > Orthoptera > Acrididae > Schistocerca > Schistocerca nitens. The sequence goes on from NC_064619.1 coordinate 331,906,077, forward strand.
CCAAGCTGTTCTTGAAGTAACCAATCTGTAACAGTTCGTTGGGTCACTGTGGTGCCAACTGCTGCTCAAATTGCTGCTGCAGCTGCAATATGATGCACTGGAGCCATACGGCAAACATGATGGTCTTCCCTCTCCATAGTGCCATGTCACTGTCCAGAGCCCCGTCTTCTTATTACTGTATGTTCTCATGAGCACCACTGCCAGCAATCATGTACAGTGGCTCCACTCGTGCCAAGTTTTTCTGCAATATTGCAGAAGTAACATCCATCTTCTCACAGCCTTACTATAGGACCTCATTCAAACTCAATGAGGTATTGGTAATGGTGTCTTTGTCACCTTAAAAGTAAAGCATTCTTGACTAATATCAACTCATAGATGTCCAATCCCAAAGATAACTAATGCTAATGACCACTAATGCATGTATTTAAAGCAAACATGATTTGCATCCTCATAGTGGTGCTACTAGTGCCCCTCTTACGTAACTAGCTGAAATTGGAATAGACACCATCTTCCAGCTTTTGTTTGTCACACTACTCCTTTTTGGTGTTGTGATTTTTTTCTGTCAGTGTACTTCCATTTCAGTATTCATTAATGTCACTTGGAGTACTACTGCTGGACATATTTCAACTACATAAAAAGGAACATTCCATTAAATAATTTGTTAAATTCACAAAGAGGAAACTCAATTCCCTGTACAGCCAACATAAACACATTACAATATATAATACCATTCTCAGCTACAGAACGAAAGGTTAGTGGAGGATGGACAAGGGGAGGGTTGCAGTTCACTCCAACCCCAAATTAAGGGCCGCCCACCATTTGAGGCCAAATATGAAGTAAAACACATTAGACAGAGGAGGAAGTCATAGTACAGAAGCAACCATTGCGCCTTTGATGGAAGTGAGAGATACCAAGAGAAACAAGGTGGATATAGAAAAAAAATTAACACACATAAAGTATAATAAATGGATGGAATAAAGATAGAAAAGATAGACAGCTACAAATGGTAAGAATGAACTAATAAACAAACAGCATAAAAATAAAATGTATCAAAAATTCTAGTGAACCCACTGGGGGAAGAGTGGGGCGGGCAATCAGAACGTATGTTGGGGAACAAGTTTCCATCTGACACTAATGGTACAGCAACACAGCCAGTCTGCCTCTTCATGAATTTGACAGAACACTGTTCAGTTACAGTTGCAGGAGTTTATTCATCCCAGAAGTTAACACCAACTTCTAGAAAAATAGATATGGTAGCTCATCTACATTGGTCTAGTTATTGGTAAAACTTCAACATTGTATAGAGTTGATTATAAAAATAATGACAAGATCATCTCTGTATTTTGATTATCATTACTTACTGTAGTAAAGGAACTTAATCTGAGTGTCCTTGTTTGTGCAATTAGTTAGAATACATGGGAAAAATGAGGGCCTCTCCTTGCCCAATAAGGGCAGCTTGTTAGCATATGGTTAACTGTAAGAAGTCTATCAGTGTATCAGATACACTAAAAACAACATTCACAAAGGTGGTGGCTGTGTACATGACAAAAGGGAAGATATCAGTGAACACTAATAGTAAATAAAAACTGAACCTTTTCAATCTGGATTGCCACACACTGAATAGGAATCATCACAAAAAGCTACAGTGCACTTATGTATCTTAATTCACATCAGAACTCAATAAGAATATCACCAATTAGTATCTACAATCACTGTCTGATACAAGCTGCAAAAACTGAAAAACTGCCATCGGGTGACTGTCTTCAAGTCACTGTTATCATGAAGAATGCATAAGTAGGATTGAATGTAAGTGATGCCAAGACCATGCAACAAGGACCAGCAATGATTGTAAAAAATTAATGTGTTACAAAGATACAGATGCTGTTATTTAACAAATACATCAATTCCAGATGATAATTCTCCAATTAGTACTATGTGTTCTTTTCAAACACTGCTTAACAAACACTGGGGAGGGGAATATATCTCCTGACACATCCAATCAGCTGGCTTAAACATTTTTAAGCATCTGAGTTCAAATTCTGAGCAAATAATTTAGTACACATTTGCTCTTGGATGGTGAATTATATAACTAAACCTTGCAGTCCATGATGACTGATCAAAGCAGTTCAAAAGCAGTTCATGTAGTTCTGTTAGTCCAAGAACAACATTCACATATTTATTCTGCACCCCAGAAATTAGCAATACCAGTAAAAAACTGAAATTAATTATACAAGCCATGGCTCTTAACTAATTTGAAATAAAAATTCAGTAACATTTATCTCACATAATCTTTTACCAACCAGATTTCCGTAGCTCTCAACTGGACACAAAACAAAGTCTTGGTTGAATTTGACAGGTTCACCATTTCTGGAGTCATCTCCATGTTCACTGCAATGAAAAGCATAAAATAAGTATTTTTTGTCTGCTGTGAAAAGAGTTACAGTTCTATTTAGTATTACAGTTATTAATGTTGTTCTTTGATGCTTCCAAGTATCTGAGAGTCCATCATAGAATAAAATTGTTTTCATACTTCATTCTGTGGATCTTTCAAGCATCTCAGTTCTTCAACTACTCATCTCCTTCTCCACTAAACACAAAGTTCTGTGTGGATGAGAGAGAGAGAGAGAGGGGGGGGGGGGGGAGGAGGAGAGAGAGAGAGAGATGCAGTAATGAACATTATCAGCACGAAGTCACTCAATGTAAGTGCAGCAACAATATATATTAAAGAGGGTAATTCATGGAAAATAAATACATATACACAAACATACATACATGATTCTCTGCTTTGCTCCTCCCTTACTTCACAATGCTAAATTTACTTTCACAGAGATGTCTGAGTGCACTCTTTATCATACAGATATTTCATAAAATGTAACAATAAAAACACAGTATGCACTGTTACAGGACTTGATTAAATCACAGTTAATTCCACTCAGTTTCTTCGAATAGTTATACTTGATTTGCTTGCAGCATCATATCTAAGAGTGAATAACTGCCTAAAGTGATTCCATGGAAAACACAACTGCCCAACAAACTAAACTAGCTGTAGATTAGCTGGTACTGTCATGAGTTTGGTGACAAACACTACATAAAATGATACCATCATAGAGAACACAGCTGTACTCTACCTGATGAACAGCATTTGTTTAACTACAATGAGAGTGGTGTTTTTATGGAGCTAGTACTGCAAAATCATTTCAAATGTTATTTCAGAGAAAAATAAACACCCCAGATGCTGTCATGCAGTAAAATATTCTAACAGAAAGGCCAAAAATGTGCAACGTAAAAAGGTCTACACTAAGACCTAAGTTAGCCTGCCTGGCTAGTCACGCATTCTAACGCGCTGCTTCCTGAGTGGGAAGGCATGCCGGTCGCCAGCACGAATCCACCTGGTGGATTAGTGTCAAGCTCCAGTGTGCCGGCAAGCTTGTGGATGATTTCCCATCCGCCTCAGTGAATGTAGGCTGATTCCCCTTAGTCCGCCTCGACACTATGTCGACAGTTGCTGTGCAAACACTGTCTCCACGTACGCGTACAACATAATTACTCTACTATGCAATAATTTGGGATTACACTTGTCTGGTATGAGATGTTCCCCGGGGAGGGGGAGGGGAGGGGTGTCCACTGGGGGCCAAACCGCAAAATAACCCTAGGTCTGCGGTGGGGCGGGTGGACTGCTGTGGCCTGTTGTGGGATTGTGAACCACTGAGGTCTACAGCAGGACAAAGCCTCTCTGTCATTTCTAGGTCCCCGGTTCAATACAATACAAGTCCTAAGTTAGCTAGTTAGTTAATTTCATTTTCCACGGACTCCTTATGTCTACAGGATGACCATGGGTGAGTACCACAGATTGTAATTAGAGTACATTTCTGAGCAATGAAGAATAAAGACTTTCTTTCTTAAAGATGAGTTATCTCTCAGAACATTATGTTACATGAAATTGTTGAATGAAAATACCCAGTATATGTAAAATAACTCATTTATCTTTCCCCGAGGTTTGCAATGATTCTAAGTGCAAATGTGGCTGAACTAAGCTGTTTTATGAGTTCCAAAATGTGTTTATTTCCAGTTTAAATTCTCATCAATATGGAAACTTAAAATTTTTAGGCTTCTTCCCTATTTTTTATTTTATCACTACATGTTACAATTATCACTGGTTTAGTACCCCTAGATATGCAGAGCTGCATATGTTCTGTCTTTTTAAAACTGAGAGTGAGACCACTCACAGAAAACCAGTCAATGATACTTATAAAAATATTGTTCACCACTTCTTCTGTTGCTGTATGAGTGCTTGGATTGATTACAATACTAGTGTCATCCACAATGAGAACTAATTTCTCCTGTTGTATATTAGTTGGTAGATGGTACACATACATGAGGAACAATAGTAGTTCCAACACTGAGTCTTGAGGAACCCATAGATGATTTCAACAACGGTTGAATCACTAGGTAAAACAGCCTACGTCCTTCTGGTTAGATAGGACACTGTCCATTGGTTGGCTACATCAATTGCATAAAAGCTCAGTTTATCTAGGAGAATACTGTGATTCACAGTCAATTACCTTAGACAGGTTGCAGAAAATCCAGCTGGTGGTATTTTATTATTTAGTGCTTGTAAAATTTGGCGACTGAACACACAAATGGCATTCTTAGTTGAGCAATTCTTCTGACATCCAAACTGTGTTTAACTGAGGATATTATTGTTGTTCATGTGTGGTACTATTCTATAATGCATTACCTCCTTAAATTGTTGTGTAACAGGTCAATAGTTATTGGCATATCTCCTATCACCTTTCTTACAGAGGGGTTTAACAATCGCATATTTCAATCTCTCTGGAAAAATGCCTGTTATTGGTGATGCATCATATACACTCTTAAAAAATACCCATGATAAACCACAAAGCAATTATGCAAACAGGATGGAAATTGTTAGATGTGAGGTACATTTACAGACAAATAAATGATTACAATTCACAAAAATTGGATGATTTATTTAAAAAAAAAGCCACACAAAATGAGCACGTCAATAACATGTTAGTCCACCTCTGGTTCTTATGTAAGCAGTTATTCAGTTTGACACTGATTGATAGAGTTCTTGGATGTCCTCCCAAGGGGTATTGTGCTGAATTCTGTCCAACTGGCATGTTATACCGTCAAAATCCCAAGCTGATTTGAGGGCCATCCCCATTATACTCCAAATGATCACAATCGGGGAGAGTTCCTGTGACCTTGATGATCAAGGTAGCATTTGGCAAACATGAAGACAAGTAGTAGAAACTCTTACTGTGTGCAGATGGACATTATCTTGCTGAAATCAAGCCTAGGATGGCTTGCCATGAAGGGAACAAAACAGGGCACAGAATATTGTTAATGAACTGCTATGCTGCAAAAATACCATGGGGGACAACCAAAGTGTTCCTGCCATGAAATGGAATTGCAGCCCAGACCATCAGTCCTGGGTGACAGTCAGATTTGTACCCCACTGCTGTCTGAGGCATTTCCAGACACATATCTTTGCTGTTCACTGGAGTTCAGTTTGAAGCAGGTCTCATCATTGAAGTTATATTTACTTCAGTCAATGAGATTCCTGGCCAAAGACATGTCTGGAGATGCCACGGAGAGCAGTGTGATACCAATCTGACTGTTGGCCTCAATACAGCCTGACAACTAGGAGTGATGGTCTGGGATGCCATTTCATTTCATAGCAGGACCCCATTGCTTGCCATCTGTAACACCCTTAAAGCACAGTGGTAAATTGATAATATTCCACTCCTTGTGTTGTTGCCCTTCATGGTAAGCTATCCTGGGCTTACATATCAGCAAGATAATGCATGACTGCACATGGAAAAAATTTCTACAGCTCATCCTTATGCTTGCCAAATCCTGCCTTGGCCAGCAAGGTTGCCGGACCTCTCCAGAATTGAGAATGTTTGGAGCATTATGGGCAGGGCCAACCAGCTCAGAATTATACCAATTGGACAGAATTTGGTTTGATAACCCTCAGAAGGAAATCCAAAAACTCTATCAGTCAATGCCAAGCCAAATACCTGCTTGCACAAGGGGCAGGGGTAGACCAAAGTATTACTGACTTGTTTCATCTGTGAAGCTCATCCTCTTAATATAAATCATCCAACCTTTCTGAAATTGTAATCATTTGTTTGTCAATAAATGTACATCAAATCTACCAATTTCCATTCTGTTTGAATAATTCCTTTGTGGTGCATGGCCTTTTTTTCTCGTATTTCACACAAAACAGGCCTTATTACACGGTAACAAATTCATAGCACTCTGTTGGAAACACCATCAAATTCAAATGAGCTTTCAGTTTTGAGAGAATATACAATTATCTTAATTTTGGGAGTAGAAATTGTTGATACATTCATATGACTAAATTTTATGAGAGTTGCTTTTTCAACATACTGCTGTGACTTTCTCTTGCACTGTTTATCTGTATATTTTCTACTAAATGTAGGGAATGATTATTAAACATATCTGCTATCTGTGACTGATCATTTACATCCATTCCATTTGAGTCAATAGTGATGTTATTTTGGTCTGAGGCCTGTTGTCCTGTCTTTCAGTTCATTCCACATAGCCTTAAGTCTGTTGTTGTTATTGATTTCTGATATAATATGCATGTTGTTTGATTTTTTTACAATAATTTTTCCTACTATTTCTGAGCAGTTTTTGTAATGTGCAATTACTGCAGGATCTCTACTTGTTTTTCCCTTTTCCTTTCACATACTTTAATCCATCAAGTGAAACATGGTTTTTTACATGGCAGTTTGATGTCCTTTCTGATTAGCTTATGCAGACAGCTATTTTCAAATGATGATGTGAATTTATCATGTTGTTGTTGTTGTGGTCTTCAGTCCTGAGACTGGTTTGATGCAGCTCTCCATGCTACTCTATCCTGCGCAAGCTTCTTCATCTCCCAGTACCTACTGCAACCTAAATCCTTCTGAATCTGCTTAGTGTATTCATCTCTTGGTCTCCCTCTACGATTTTTACCCTCCACGCTGCCCTCCAATGCTAAATTTGTGATCCCTTGATGCCTCAAAACATGTCCTACCGAACGATCCCTTCTTCTGGTCAAGTTGTGCCACAAACTTCTCTTCTCCCCAATCCTATTCAATACCTCCTCATCAGTTACGTGATCTACCCACCTTATCTTCAGCATTCTTCTGTAGCACCACATTTCGAAAGCTTCTATTCTCTTCTTGTCCAACCAGAATTTATAATAGAATAGATCAAATTTTATGTACTCTTAAAAACATCTGTTCTGAAGTCATTAATTATTCTATCTGGTTTCCACTAAGGACAGGTCCTAACCACTATCTTACTTATCCTAACTAAGCATCATGATCACAGAGAGAAAGCTTTTGTTACTAGGAATACAGTTGTTTTTTCCTTGCTTTGAGCTTCATCAAAGAAAAGATTATCAATTAGGGTCCTACTGTCTTTATACACATATGTTGAAAAGTAAATTACTGAGATCAAATTTCAGGATCAAAATAAGGTTTCCAGATCATTTTTTCTATAACAGTCCTTTAGAAAAACTACACTGAAATCACCACATACTATTAACTGCTTGCTCCTGTCTGACAGATAGCTTAATAGTGTAGTAAGAATTCCATATCTCTATTAAACAGTTGAGAATTTCCCAGTGGGGATCTACACAGTTACAATTAAAAGTATTTTTCAGTATTAATTCACAAGCACACATTATTATGGGCTGATCACTAAAAAATCTACTTGTCTCGAAGTTTTTGAATTTGTGTTCTATCTTAATATATGTAACAACTTCTCCTTTTCTCATATCAGTTCTACTTGAGTAATATGCTAGAGTGTAATCTTAAATATTTAAGTTTTCAACTCCAGTGGTTATGTAATGTTCAGATAGGCACCAGATGTCCATCTTTTTGAAGTTCTCTAAATTTTCTAAACAGACACAAAGCTCTTCTAGTTATTACTCAATTGCTAATATACTGATGAAATAAGCTAATCTTACTTTTCTGTGCATTATTATGCATTTTGTGGGGCTCTTATGCTATTTTAACTTATTTCACAACAGGTTGCTTGAATTCTGATTCTAACCTATAAACATTTCCCCATTGAAACCAGTATCCAAAGGAATCAAAATAAGGCTCTGGAGCATACGACATTCCCTCGGAAATACTGAGATCCTTTGGAAAACATACCAAGACACAATCATTCCATGTTATGTAGATGCTGTTGCGAGCTTCAGTCCGAAGACTGGTTTGATGCAGCTCTCCACACTAGTCTATCCTGTGGAGTCTTCTTTTTCTCTTCATAACAACAGCAAATCTCTAGCAAATGCCTTAAATTTTTGAAAAGATATTTCCGCCATTTGACTATACATAATGCGTTTATTTCACTATCTAGATTGCGGCCTTAGGCCATATCCAAGTGTTACAATGTCAAAAATTGTCCGATTTGTGTCGGTGGATTTGACGTTGTAACGGTTAAAAAAGGCCTAAGGCCGAAATCTGAATAATGAAATAAACACATTATATGCAGTCAAATAGCGGAAATATCTTCTCTAAAATTTTACATCACTGTGGCTCCAGAAAAAGGAAAAAAAATCACCTGTTGCCTTAATGACATCAATCCAGAGTTGTGCAATGGATCCGATATTTTAAGGGAATAGTTTGTTTATTATTATTATCAATTGTTTTCTTATTTATTTAGACTTTATATTATTCGCAGCTCAATACTATATGATGATCACTTCTAAGGTGCGCGGTTCGAATAGTAATCTAATTTTCCCTGATTACTTTAACTCACTTTCCTCAACATGGACAGGCCGATGCCCATCTCCATCCACGTCTAGATAATCCAGCGCTATGCGTTGAGTGATCTGGATATCGATGGGGCATCTTTTCTTTAAATCGTAGAGTAAGAAAGCTGTTCCAGTGGTAAGAGATTGCAGACTACCTTTCGGCCAACAACATTAAATTCCTACGAAAATTATAATAGTCTGAAGTCTGGCAGATGAGTGTACTGAATTCAACCATTTTTAATGAATAAGTGTCTTTCTAACCCGAGTAAACATCTGAAATCTCGGTTACAAAGCCAATGCATCGTGTGCTGCCAACCAGGAGTACAGTAACTCTTGTTTATAAATGTACATAAAGGATAACGCATCGGCTGCACAGTACGAAAGTGCGGTTTCACTTAAGTCCGTCTGTTGCAGGACCCCACAGCATATTCTAAGATCAAACATTATAACGTTCCTGGGAGAAAACATGCTTATCTCATAGAATCGGCAAGGATTCAGAAAAAACCGCTCCCCAGAACAGAGCTTACTTGGTTAAAACATGACATTTTGCAACAATAGATGCAGGTGAACATGAAGATTTCTTCCGCCTAGATGCAATAGTATAGAGGATCTGTAAAAATAAACGCTGGAGGAATATTTGGTTAATAGAAACAAGTACATTAAACTGGACGTTGAATGTTCCATAGAAACAGATTTAACAAGGAAGCGTAATTGCTCCTCTAATGTTTACACTACACATGGTGTCTTTGCTAAGAGTCGTCAGGCACATTTTCTGTGCTGTTTCAGCACATATTTGCAATTTCGTATTTGCATTGCGTAGCTGGAGTGAGCCCAAGCAATTGATACTCGTCACGTCTTTCATGCGATGCCCAGTGACAACAGATAGCGTCGGTTTGGTTCAAATGGCTCTGAGCACTATGGGACTTAACATCTGAGGTCAACAGTCCCCTAGACTTAGAACTACTTAAACCTAACTAACCTAAGGACATCACACACATCCATGCCCGAGGCAGGATTCTAACCTGCGACCGTAGCAGCAGCGCGGTTCTGGAATGAAGCGCCTAAAACCGCTCGGCCACAGCGGTCGGCCAGCGTCGGTTTGCTTTACACTGTGTGTTAAACTGGGGACCTAGAAACGATGGAGAGGCTTAGTCCCTCCATAGCCCTCACTAGTTCACAAACCTACAACAAGCCATAGCAGTCCACAGACCCCACTGCCGGCCCCAACAGAACCCAGGGTTACTGTGCGGTTCGGCCCCCAGTGGACCTGCCCGGGAACGAGTGTAACCGCAAATGTTTGCATGGTAGAGTAATTATGGTGTACGCGTACGTGGAGACAGTGTTTGCGCAGCAATCGCGGGCATAGTGTATGCTCGGTTTACACTAGCAAGTTATTGCAGCAATTTACTTGCGCGGAGGTACTTGCCGCGCGATTTGCGAGTGTAAACATATCGCCAAGTCGACTTGCGACCGTAGCAATTTATTGCGGAAGTGACGTGCTGCACGTTTTCCGCTTCCAGTGTGAACACCACGCAAAGAGTATCTGCAAGTAACTTGCAGCTTTTAGGATTTATTTCTATTTCTTGCAAGTAGGAAGCGCAAGTTATAGTAAGTATGTCGTCTGCATAACATGCTTGTTTAACATTTTACTTAATGTGGTGACTTAATTTTATACAACCTTCTTAAGTATTATAAGCAAACAAATTTCAGAAATGGAGGAGAAATGGGAATGGATGAAGCAGGATACAGAACATTTTATTGAAGCCGTGGAGAGCTACCTCGAAATATGGGACGTGCATAACCGAGACGTAAAGGATGGAGTGAAGGAGATGAGCGCATTAAATGAAATCTCGTCGATATTCGACACATCTGTGAAAGAAGTACACAGAAAAAGTAGTATAACTCGAAGACACAACCCCTTTGCCACCTGCATCCACTCGCTTGTAGTTTTAGGAGTCTAGAAAAAGACGATGTGTAATCATTACATGTTCTGTTTAATTAGCTTGTCACTTTCCATTTTATGAGCATCAGAAAAAAAAATATTTTTATAAGCATATCGTTCTGTCAAATGCAGTTTATTTCAATAAAAATTTAATTTCATTATTGTGTTTTCACATACCTTCAAATAATTTTCCCTTTTCAAGACGTCTACATACATCGGGTACGATCAGATAAATCGTGCTGACAGGAATATGAAACAAGTACATTAGGGACTTGTATGAGTCTCCTACAAAGAAAAGATTTCAGAATTCAAACTTTTTTTGGTTGTATGTTTCACATAAATAAATGAAAAGGCGTATTTTATTCGTAGCTCACCTGTAGCTATAGATCGTAGAGTGACTAGCAAACGTTCCTTTGCTGAAATAGCGGTACGGAAGTTTGTGTCTCATTTTTATATGACAGGCGCTATTAACGTCAACAAACACTCCAGATGATTTGAGAACATTCTGCAGAAGTTTTCAAAAGTATCCATGCTCTCGATACTAAGTTCTTGCAAAAGGTTATTATGGTCACCTTTCTGCGATCTTCTCATTATCCACTCTCTAACCCAAATGCTTCTGTTTTTCTTTTTCATGTTTTTCATTACAATTACAAGAGCTGCAGCATATCCCACCCACCTACTTGTCATTTTATACTTCGGCTCACACTCGTAGTGGTACTGAAAGCATATGTAAACAGTACCAGCAAGTTGTTGATGCAAGTTTCTTGCCAAAGAACTTGCGGAAGAATTTTGCTTAATTCTTCTGCTGTATAAACAAAGCTGCAAGCAGCTTGCAATAACTTGCAGCAATAACTTCTGCAAGCGACTTGCTAGTGTAAACCCAGCTTAACTGAGACGGAATAAGGGGAACCAGCCCGCATTCGTCGAGGCAGATGGAAAACCGCCTTAAAAGCCATCCACAGGCTGGACGGCACACCGGACCTCGACACTAATTCGCCGGGCGGATCCGTGCCGAGGACCATCACGTCTTACCGCTCGGGAAGCAGCGCGTTAAACCGCGCAGCTAGCCGGCCGGGCTTGCTTTCCGTTACAAACAAAATGATTTATCGTGCGGAATTTTACGTGCCCATTCGATACAGCCCTCCCAGATTAGTCTAGTCTGATGTTAGTTTTATTGATATGCATTAACAGGGACAGTAGAACAACAAGAATAAATAATATTCCAGCAGCGACGGCACTGCACTGACCCAAAGCTGACTGCCACCGCCAAGCATCCAGCGCTACAGTGTCACTGCTGGATTGCTGTTTATACTTGGTGTTTCACTCGTCCTGTTAATACGTATCAATGAAACGAATCTAGACTAATCTGGGAGCGCTCTATCGAATGGGCACGCAAAATTCCCTTTAAAAATCATTTTATTTGCAGTGGAAAGCAAACCGACGCTTTTTGTTGTCACTGGGCGGCGCATGAAAGACGTGACGAGCATCAATTGTTTGGGCTGACTCCAACTACGCAGTGCAAAAACGAAACTGCAGATATCTGCCGGAGAAAATGCGCCTGACGAGTTTTAGGAGAGACGGTTAATCAGATGGGATCAGCAGCACTAGCAATATAAGACTGTTCCCTGACGATGCTGTTGTATACGAAGGAGTGCCGTAATTGGGCGGTCGTAACGAATTGTAGAAAGATTCGTAAAACATTTCCACGTGAGTATAATGAATGGCAGCTCTCCTCAATAGTGGATAAATGGAAGATGACGCATGTAACACAGGGAAATAACCGTATAGTAGTATTTGATCACAAAGTTAGCAGTGAACATCTTGGCACGTCCCATCATAAGTACGAGGGCGATCAATAAGTGCCGGCCGGGTGGCCAAGCGGTTCTAGGCGCTACAGTCTAGAACCGCGCGACCACTACGGTCGCAGGTTCGAATCCTGCCTCGGGCATGGATGTGTGTGATGTCCTTAGGTTAGTTAGGTTTAAGTAGTTCTAAGTTCTAGGGGACTCATTACCTCAGAAGTTAAGTCCCATAGTGCTCAGAGCCATTTGAACCATTTTTGATCAATAAGTAACGTAACACTTTTATCCTCGGCCAATTTCCGCTGAAAAAAATGCAGAATTTGTTGTGAGACATAGTGAAATATTCCCGCTTCAGACCCTACAATTTCATGAAGTTCCGACAGGTGTCTGTAACGGATGTGCGTACAAAGCAGAGAGCTGCCGAGCCGTCACTGAGTTTCTTTTGCCGGAAAAGCAGAGCATCGCAAATGTTCATAGACGCTTGCACAAGGTCTATGGAGGACTGGCAGTGAAAAGCAGCACGGTGTGCCACTGCACGAGGCGTCTGTCATCATCGCAACAGGTCGCGCAAACCAGTCCGATCTCAGGCGCGCCAGCTGTGACTCCTGCAACGCTGCAACGTGCGGGCCCTCTTATAGTGCGAGAGTGTGGCGCATCTGTAAGTGCAATCGCGTCCAATTTTGAAGTATTGTTCCAGTGTTTGGAGTCCTTATCAAGCAGGCACGGCCGTAGACATCAGATGAATTCAGTGACACGTTGCTATGATCGTAATCGGTCGGTACAACGAAGACGAAAGTGTAACAGAAACGGGACTCCTTGGAAGAAAGACAACGTTGTCCTCGTGATTCCCAGTTGCGTAGATTTAGAGGTCCTGCATTGGAAGAAGAATGTGTTACCATCTCGAGCAGAAATGAGAAAAGTGTAGGAGAGATTAGGGCGCTTACGGAGCCATTTAAGCAATTATTTTGCTCTGTTTCAATACCCGAATGGAAGAGAAATTATTCACAGTACTGGTACAGTTTACCCTCAGCAATGCACTGCACAGTACCACGCGCAGTATTTATGTAGGGATAGAAGTTGGCGCGTCATTTCTTTAAGAAGGTAATTGTAGTAAACGTAGAGCCGGTGGAGAGTTTGTACTGCTGCTACTGCTGCTGCAGACGAGGGACGTGACCAGCGTAGCGGGGAAGGCGCGGTGCGAGTGAAGGCGGAATGTCGCCGGCCGCGCCGCTGCGTTTCTTGCGACAGGGCGACCGACTCACCTTGGGGAACGCGCCGTGCCTTACCCGTGTCGCTCGCCGCACAGTGCCCACTTGGACTGCCTGGTGCCACAACTGGTACAACCGCTAGCATTCAATCTTCAGCTCTTCCCCTGCACCGAGTCCCATTCAGCTCCAACATTCTGTTCAACAATGGGCTTCTAACGGCTGCCCTTACAACGTGTATGTCACCCTGTATTCTAGCTGCGAAGCATACCGCTGCTAACAAGGGAACCCCCTCCTCGCACCCCCCTCAGATTTAGTTATAAGTTGGCACAGTGGAAAGGCCTTGAAAAGCTGAACACAGACCAATCGAGAAAACAGGAAGAAGTTGTGTGGAACTATGAAAAAATAAGCAAAATATACAAACTGAGTAGTCCATGTGTAACATAGGCAACATCAAGTATAGGATGAGCTCAGGAGCGCTGTGGTCCCGTGCGCGAAACGAGAGGTTCTTGGTTCAAGTATTCCATCGAGTGAAAGGTTTAATTTTTTTATTTTCAGACAATTATTATTTGTCCGTCATCACTTTTTTGGGAGTGATTGTCACATCTACAAGAAAACCTAAATCGGGCAAGGTAGAAGAATCTTTTTACCCATTCGCCAAGTGTACAATTTAGGTGGGTCGACATATTCCTGTCATGTGACGCACATGCCGTCACCAGTGTCGTATAGAATATATCAGACGTGTTTTCCTGTGGAGGAATCGGTTGACCTATGACCTTGCGATCAAATGTTTTCGGTTCCCATTGGAGAGGCACGTCCTTTCATCTACTAATCGCACGGTTTTGCGGTGCGGTCGCAAAACACAGACAGTAAACTTATTACAGTGAACAGAGACGTCAATGAACGAACGGGAAGATCATAACTTTGCGAAAATAAACAAAACTCGAGGGAAGATTTGAACCAAGGACTTCTCGTTCCGCAGCTGCTCACGCTAACCACGGGACCACGGCGCTGTTGAACCTATACTATACTTGATGTTGCCTATGTTGGGCATGGGCTACTCAGTTTCTATATTTTGCTTATTTTTTTCATAGTTCCACACAACTTCTTCCTGTTTTCTCGATTGATCTGTGTTCAGTTTTTGAAGGCCTATCCACTGTGCCAACTTATAACTAAATCTGAGGGGGGTGCGATGGGGAGGTTCCCTTGTAAGATGTTTTATGATCGGGTTTGTCATTACCTTTCAAAAGATTGTAGCTACTGAGGGTCACACCGAAGGTTTTAGCGGCATCTGTTGCAGTTGTTGCAATTGCCAGTCCGAAGACTGGCTCGATGCACATATCCGTGCTAGACTCTCATATCGAGTCTCCTCGTCTCTGTACAAATACTGTAATCTACATCTACGTGGACCTGCTTATTGCACTCAAACCTTGCTTTTCATCTACCATTTTTACTTTCCATACTAAGCGTCCGTTACCAAGTTAATTATTCTTTGATGCTTTAGAAAGTGTCTCATTAACCAATACGTTCTTCTTGTCAGGATGAGCCATAAATATATCTCCTCTTCCCCAGTTCAGTTCCATATCTCATAAGTAATCCGATCTACCCGTATAATCCTCAGTATTCTTCTGCACCACCACATTTCAGAAGCTTCTATTCTCTTCTTCTCTGAACTGTTTAATTTCACGTTTCGCTTCCATATAAGGTTACGCACCAACCTGATACTCCCAGAAAGGATTTCCGAGCAATTAAATTTATACTCTTTTTCAGAAATGCATTCTCCATATTGCCAGTTTGTATTCTACACTACCTGATAAAAAAACATCCGGACATATATTAGTGAACATAATGCGGGGAACATCCACTCCTCGCCTTCATGACAGCTTAAAGTTCGCCGGGGGCACTTTCAATAAGGTGTCTGAATGTCTGTGGAGGGACTCCAACCCGTTCTTCTCCAAGAGCCGAAACGAGAGAAGGAAGTTATGTTGGGCAATGGGATCTGGAGCGAAGTCGACGTTTGAACTCATCCCGAATGTGTCCCATTGGGAGCAGCTCGGGACTCTAAAGCACGCCACTCCATTTCAGAGATGTTACTGTCCACAGACAGGTCCCTTATAAAATGGTTCAAATGGCTCTGAGCACTATGGGACTTAACATCTATGGTCATCAGTCCCCTAGAACTTAGAACTACTTAAACCTAACTAACCTAAGGACAGCACACAACACCCAGTCATCACGAGGCAGAGAAAATCCCTGACCCCGCCGGGAATCGAACCCGGGAACCCGGGCGTGGGAAGCGAGAACGCTACCGCACGACCACGGGATGCGGACCCGGTCCCTTAGAGATGCTGCTTTATGATGACGGGGTGATCTGTCATGCTGATATAATTAATCATTGTCTACGAACTATTCCTCTACTGTACTCAGCAGATAATGTTGTAAAATGTGTTCATATCCTTCCGTATTTAGCGCTTCCTTAAACGCAATATGGGGTCACACACTAACCACGAAAAACACCCCCATACCGTAACATTACCTCCTCTATACTTCACTGTTGCCAATACATATGATAGCATGTAACGCTCTCCAGGTATTCGACAAACACAAACCCTTTCATCGGGTTGCCACAGGGTGGCACAATGTGATTCACGTCCAGCCGCTTCGCTCTTTGCAGCACCTCAAGCGTTGGCTTACGAGGAGCTGTTCGACCATTCTACCCCATTCTTTTTAGCTCTCTACTCAAAGTCACTGAGCTACATGACTGGTAGCACTTTGAAGCTCACGAGTGATTCCTTCCGCTGATTTTATGCAGTTCTTTACAACCACTCTCTGTAATGCTCTACGGTCCCTGTCCGATTGGTTGGTTGGTTTTGGTGAATGGAACCAAACAGCGAGGTCATCGACCCTGTAGGATTAGGGAAGCATGAAGAAGGAAGTCGGCCGTGGCCTTTCAAATGAACCATCCCGGCATTAGCCTGAAGCTATTTAGCGAAATCACGGAAAATCTAAATCAGCATAGCCGGACACGATTTTGAACCGTCGTCCTCCCGAATGCGAGTCCAGTGTGCTAACCACTGCCGGCCCCTGTGGCCGTGCGGTTCTAGGCGCTTCAGTCTGGAACCGCGTGACCGCTACGGTCGCAAGTTCGAATCCTGCCTCGGGCATGGATGTGTGTGATGTCCTTAGGTTAGTTAGGTTTAAGTAGTTCTAAGTTCTAGGGGACTGATAAACACAGATGTTAAGTCCCATAGTGCTCAGAGCCATTTGAACCATTTTTTGCTAACCACTGCGCCATCTCGCTCGGTCCCTGTCCGGCAATGTATGAAGTCTGACTGGTCTTGTGTTAGCTGTGGTTGTTCCTTCATGTTTCCACTTCTTAATCAAATGACCAACAGTCGACTTGAGCAGCTTCAGAAGGGTTGAAATGTCCCCGATGGATTTGTTAATCAGATGTCAACCAATGCTTAATCCACGTTCGCCGCGCGGGATTAACCGAGCGGTCTAGGGCGCTGCAGTCATGGACTGTGCGGCTGATCCCGGCGGAGGTTCGAGTCCCCCCTCGGGCATGGGTATGTATGTTTGTCCTTGCGATAATTTAGGTTAAGTAGAGTGTAAGCTTAGGGACTGATGACCTTAGCTGTTAAGTCCCATAAGATTTCACATACATTTGAACATTTTTTTTAATCTACGTTCGAAGTCAGTGAGCTCTTCTGGCCGACCCATACTGCCGTTACTGCTTTTCGACTAACAACACAGTACTCAAGTGATCATCCTCAAAATACTACTACCTACATTTAACTTTCTGTAGAAAGACTTTACGTCTATATTACGATTTATCGTTACTCTGTCGCGTAAAGGTGCTGTACTGTAGCATAGTTTTCAGCATTTCTTCAGTTCTTTAAACACGAGTTCAGAATGCTGGTTTTCTTCCCCACAGCCCGTGGCGGTTACAAGTCAGCCGGGAGGAACAGCGGCAGGTGTAGCGCACGTTCGGCTTCTCTACTGTCACCTGCCCTCGACCGCCAATGCCCTGAGGCCTGGTTCTCGCTTCCAACGATTTTTGCTGAAACGTTACATTCGTATACAGCCTCCGCCATTCTGGTATTTGCGAAACCTACTACGAACAATCTCGTTGTATGCAAGCACAAACAACAGCATGTACGCAGATTGTACACAGATTACAATACGACGTCTTCCATAACGCACAGAAATTTTTGTCATATGTAGATGCTGTCAGTGGCACAAATATTAGCGAACTGTCAGAAACAGAAAGTTACGAACGCTGTAATGTTCAACTGCGTTCCCGATCAACCCTGTACTAGTGCAATGATTAGATACACTAACAGTGTTGAAAGCAACTGAATCCTGTAACACTCAAGAGAGCCAGAGTCTGGCAGAGCCTAAATGGGTTTTCTGTAGTATTTGTAAATGAATTAGCTCCAGTATTAATTCAATAATTTAGCACAGATCATTAGAATAGCGGGCTGTTCCCAGTGAGTGGAAAAGACTATCTGAAATAAGGTAGTAGAACTGAAGCACAGAACTACTGTCCTATAACCACTCATCACAATTTATAACAGAATTGTTGCTATGAACAAAATATTCTCCAAGGCAAAAAACATAAAAATCATCCGTGCACTCTTCACTTAGAGCACTGAATAGAAACAACAATGTGGAATCGATGTTTCTAGATTTACAAAAAGCTTTCGATACAATACCACACCGACTCATATTAAAAAATTTATTTCGCATGAGTAGTCTGAGCAAGTCTGTGACAAGAATGAGAAGTTCTTAACTCCGATAGGGCCATTATTGTTCATGTTCGATAATAATGACTGAGAGCTGACTGAGTTGGTAACAATCTCAGATTTTCGCAGTTGTTTAAGGACGGACAAAATCGGTCACGATAGAGAGATGTTCTGCACTTCACACAAATTAAAATTAGTACCATTTGACTACACATTTATGAATAAAAAAAGACAGTCATTCCACAAACATATGCGGAAATAATATATGGGAAGATGAAATGGAATGTAAATAAACAAATGGTAGGCTTTAGTTTGTTGGTAGGACACTTGAGACCAACAGTCTGTCAATGAAGGCCATCGTTTTTATAACATTTAGAAGAAATGTATTGCAATATTTTTCAAGGATGCAATACGTATATATAGTAGGGCAGACATCAGACATTGGTGGGGCGGACAACAGATGATTATTTTAGCGAGTGTAAATAGCTGATTATTTATTACAGACTGAACTGCAACATTTATTTTTTCAAATGCATTGTAAAAAACAGTGAATGATTTTTTAAATCAACAATTTTCAAAACTTTAATGAACTTAGCTTTCTCGAACGAATAAATTTGTGAATTGAAAAGGTCGCCATTTTTCATATGCAAAATTTAATTTAAGGCTATTATATTTTCGAATTCAACTACCCTCCAAACCTTCATGAACGTACATTTTTCGAATGAATCGATGTTTTCATTAAACAGGCAGCAATTTTCAATTTTGAGAAGAAATATCAAGCTGATAATCAACGAACCTCAAAACCCTGTAATACTGGTTTTTATTTCAATCCAAATCTCTTTTTTATTTTTGTCCACCTTTTCCGAGAAATGGACTCACAGACATACTTGATTGTCGAGAGAGTAAGGGAAATGCTGCCAAGTCGGTTTACAACTCGTGAAATCTTGGTTAGAAAATTCCAAGAGCCAGATGTCACAGCAGAACGCACAAATATTCGTCATCCTCAGCTCTCGTCGAGAACGAGAGGATAATATTGGGCGGTAACAACGTGCAAAGACGACTATAAATACTCTCCAGACGCTCTATTTGTAACGCTAATGTATGCTGTAATAGATATTACCTTCTGTGATTTACAGAGTATTGAGAAAATGGTATCAAATTAATAATCAGCGAAACTCAAAACCGTGGAGTACTGTATGTGAATAAGCAGACGGTCCCAGTTAATATGAAACACAATCTTGTCGACCTAAAGTTCTAAAACCGACCCTACCCAACAGGCAGAACCCTCACAAAAATCGTAATGATCTCTATGGAATCGAGCGAGCCAAGTGGCCCAGTGGGTAGGCGTTGTACTCGAATTCGGCAGGACGGCGATTCAGTCCCCATCTGGCACTCCAAATTTAGATTTTCCGTGGTTTCCTAACATCGCTTATAGCAGAAGGCGGCATGGTCCCTTTGAAAAGGGCAGGGTCGATTTCCTTCTCTTATCTGAGCTTGTACTTCGTCCTGTCCGCGTAAGCGACGGCTTTTACACTATGTGATCAAAAGTATCCGGAGACCCCTAAAAACATACGTTGTTCATATTGTGCTGCCACCTACTACCAGGTACTCCATATCAGCGACCTCAGTAGTCTTTAGACATCGTGCGAAAGCAGAACGGGGCGCTTCGCGGAACACATGGACTTCGAACGTGATCAAGTGATAGGGTGTCACTTGTGTCATACGTCTGTACGCGAGATTTCCACACTCCTAAACATCCCTAGGTCAACTGTTTCCGATTTGATAGTGGAGTGGAAACGTGAAGGGGCACGGTACAGCACAAAAGCGTACAGGCCGACCTCGCCCGTTGACTGACAGAGACCGCCGACAGTTGAAGAGGGTCGTAATGTGTAATAGGCAGATATCTATCCAGACCATCACACATGAATATCAGGCTGAATCAGGATCCACTGCAAGTACTATGACAGTTAGGGGGGAGGTCAGAAAACCTGGATTTCATGGTCGAGCGGCTGCTCATAATCCACACATCACGCCTGTAAATGCCAAACGACGCCTCGTATGGTGTAAGGAGCGTAAACATTGTACGATTGAACAGTGGATAAACGTTATGTGGAGTGACGAATCACGGTACACAATGTGGCGATCCGATGGCAGGATGTGGGTATGTCGAATGCTTGACGAATCACGGTACACAATGTGGCGATCCGATGGCAGGATGTGGGTATGTCGAATGCCCGGTGAACGTCATGTGCCAGCGTGTGTACTGCCAACAGTAAAATTCGGAGGCGGTGGTGTTATGGTGTGGTCGTGTTTTTCATGGAGGGGGCTTGCACCTCTTGTTGTTTTGCGTGGCACTATCACAGCACAGGCCTACATGGATGTTTTAAGCACCTTCTTGTTTCTCACTGTTGAAGAGCAATTCGGGGATGGCGATTGCATCTTTCAACACGATCGAGCACCTGTTCATAATGCATGGCGTGTGGCTGAGTGGTTACACGACAATAACATTCCCGTGATGGACTGGCCTGCACAGAGTCCTGACCTGAATCCTATACAATACCTTTGCGATGTTTTGGAACGCCGATTTCGTGCCGGGCCTTACCGACCGACATCGATACCTCTCCTCAGTGCAGCACTCCGTGGCGAATGGGCTGCAATTCCCCAAGAAACCTTCCAGCACCTAACTGAACGTATGCCTGTGAGAGTGGAAGGTGTCATTCCAGTATTACCGATGGAGTTGTAAGTCATTTTCAGCCAGGTGTCCGGATACTTTTGATCACATAGTGTACATAACCTAATTGTAGCCAAGGTGATGTAGATGTTTTTCTGTATCCGGCATCTCCACCAAATAACGCCACGTCGAAACCACAACCAAGTCCAAATGCGAAGGCCGGATCGTCAACGAAGTACAACACTTGGCATTGAAAGCACGTTTATTGCTGAGTCCAATGTACCTCCGGGCTTGAACTGGCCTGCACAGAGAGTGCAGCTATTTATACTATCATCGGATATTCCAGAATGCTGGCGCCGGCCGAAGTGGCCGTGCGGTTAAAGGCGCTGCAGTCTGGAACCGCAAGACCGCTACGGTCGCAGGTTCGAATCCTGCCTAGGGCATGGATGTGTGTGATGTCCTTAGGTTAGTTAGGTTTAACTAGTTCTAAGTTCTAGGGGACTAATGACCTCAGCAGTTGAGTCCCATAGTGCTCAGAGCCATTTGAACCATTTAGAATGCTGGCATTTACATAAACATCGAATCTTCCAGGATATACAAACATTACAGAGATAAGATATTTCTATAACGTTGTAGAATCGATAACTACTAAATTAACAAATAATTGCTGGTGGTCGGTTTGAACTAGCGACCCACAGGACGGCGACCAGCGATGCTAACTATCGCGCCACACTGCGTGGGTCACAACTCGCTACGATGTAAGATAGCTTTGTAGAGAACATCAAGCGGTAAGAAGGGACGCTGTACTTTATAGTTCAATTCTTCCCCATTGATGTCCCGCTTCACCTTCATCAATATGTTCATCGTTGGACTCATATGTAAATTGCTTCTTCGCCGTCTTCGTCGAATTTCTTTTTTTTTTTTCCTTTTTCAAAGCCTGAATGAGATCAAGGTTTGTCAGCAAGCACTTCTGTATCCACTAGCATACTACGAGGGCCGTTCAATAAGTAATGCAATACATTTTTTTATCTGAAAGCTAGTTGATTTAATTCAGGATTCCAACACACCACATTATTCCCCATTTTTATATATACATATTTTTTTGTTCCAAAACACTACTTTCAACGTTATCTCCGTTCAATGCGATGGCCTTAAGCAACCTTACTGTGAGGGCCTACACGCCCGCAGGGTATCGCTCTACTGGTCGTCGGAGCCAACGTTTTGCTGCATCGATAACTTCGCCATTACCCACGCACTGCTTCCCGCGGTGTGCATTCTTCATTGGGCCACACAGATTGAAGTCGGAAGGTTTATGGTGGAAGAGGGAGAACAATCCAATGAATTTTGTGAGTTCATTTCGGGTGCGCAGACCTATGTGTAACATTGCGTTGCCATGGAGAAGTTCGTTAGCATTTCTGTGGCGACGAACACGGTGAAGTCGTTTCTTCCGTTTCCTCAGTAAAGCACAATACAGTTACGAGTTGACTGTTGCTTCATGAGGTAGGAGCTAAAACAGAATAACCCCTTCAGAGCCCCAGAAGACCGTCGCCATGACTTCACCGCCTCAGGGTTTCTTCGGAGGAAAGTTGGCGTGGCACCAGACCATGAATTGCCGTTTTGTTTCCACTTCGAAGTGGTGAACCTAGTTTCATTGCCTGTGGTGGTGTTCGACAAAAAATTGTCACAGTCAGCCTCGTAACGCGCAAGCAGTTCCGCTCACAAGGTCCTTCGTTTCTCTTCTTTATGGTCTTCTGTTAGGCGGCGAGGAACCGGGCTGGCACTCACTTTTGAGTACCCCAACTGGTGAACGAAAGTATCAGCACTCCCAACAGTGACATCCAGTAGTGCAGCGAGGTCTTTGTGATCCGTCGATCGCCTCGAATGAGAGTGTCCGCACGTTCCAGCGTTGCAGGAGTCAGAGGTGTGTGCGGCCGGCCGGCGCGCCTGAGATC
This sequence comes from Schistocerca nitens, assembly GCF_023898315.1. Taxonomy (NCBI): domain Eukaryota; kingdom Metazoa; phylum Arthropoda; class Insecta; order Orthoptera; family Acrididae; genus Schistocerca; species Schistocerca nitens. The sequence goes on from NC_064619.1 coordinate 331,929,200, forward strand.
GGACTGGTTTGCGCGACCTTGTTGCGATGATGACAGACGCCTCGCACAACGACAAACCATGCTGCTTTTCGCTCCCAGATCTACATAGACCTTCTGCAAGCGTTCTGAACATTTGCAATTCTCTGGTTTTCCGGCAAAAGAAACTCAATGACAGCTCGGCAGCTCTCTGCTTGGGACGCATCTCTGTTACAGACACCTCTCAGAACATGAAACTATAGGGGCTGAAGCGGGAATTTTCCACGATGTCCGACAGCAAATTCTGCATTTTTTCAACCAAAATTGACGGAGAAAAGAACGTTGCATTACTTATTAAACGCGTCTCGTTTACAGCCGTCTTCTAATCTCACCTTCTTAAAAACACTATCAATACTTTCAAATACATCCACAGCACTCGGTAGTTTTACAGTAACTCCTTGGAGAGATTTTATGACCTGGTTGATACTAAACATAATTTCAAACGAGACTACTGGACAAAGAGAGATCGAATTCTTGCAGCTTTCTTACAATATTACTGGCACTGACATTGACATATCTAAAGAGGCTACAAGGTCTCTATCTGGCTTTCCCAACGGTTACCCCTGAAGGTTTTAAAGTAGGTTTACATAAACGCTTCCTCAAATTCCCCGTCGGTAGATAGATGCAGAAAAGAAATAGAAAACTTCTTGTGCTGTACTGAAAAAGGTGATAGCCATAGGACATGACAACACTGCATCTTTCACGATAAGATGTAAAGAATGAGCCCCAAATGAAATAAAATAACACTCATGGATTATCGGTTTTTAATTCATTTTGAACTATTATCCCCTTTTTCCCTTTTCATATTCGAATCGTTATCATGTTTTTGGCCTCGTGTATAATCCACATGACTCTGTTGTCTCACCATCTCGTAGTGGTTTAACTGGAATAAATCAAATTAAATGTTCTTCGATAATAATGTCTGCACCAGGCTCTGGCTGATAAACGACCATTTTCTGTATAACTTAAATCGGTCGAAAATAACGGTGAAGATTGGTGCTTTTTTTGAGCTGATTTCGGATACGCGTAATAATAGAGTAATGAATGATATTTTGTCAATTAATGGTCCTTTTTATACAAAAGGGCTCTGTGGCGCTCCTAAAGCGGTCGCTTGGAGCTCCAGCCGGCCCTGTTCCCCAGATGCAGACGGAAGTGTGCGGCTGCCCCGCCGGCTAGTGATGCGGGACACGGAAGCGTAGCCGGGTAAAGCCCGGCGCCGCGGGTCGACGCACCGTTCACCGGCCCGAGGCTGCTCCTGCGTGCCGCCAAACGACGGCCTGCCACTGCCTGCGGGCCGCGTCAACCACGCGGAACCGAAACCCGTGCTGTCCGCCGGTGCGTGCTGTCTAGCAGCAAGCGCTGCCTGCACAAATCCGCAGCGTATCCGGGCTGGAGGTATACACAAACAAATCCTTCCGAAAAGGAAAGAACTCGGCATTTTATCTTGTTGGACAAATGCGAAATGGACAGAGGCATTCTCCAAGATGCCATGACCAGCGCTGAATCGCATGGTGCATGCGCGCCATTGACAAGGCAGCCCTATCTCGACATCTTGGCGAACTACTCAGTTCCACAGATACCTTCCACCGCTCGATTTTAGTGCATGAGGTTCATCAGGGACACTGTTTACGTAACAAAGATTCGAGATCTGGTAGATTTGAGACAACGTGTCTACGCCGCAGTAGAGGCCATAACAGAAGTTTAGTACAATTTCGATATCTGTCGAGCCACAAATGGTGCCCACGTCGAACTATACCAGCAAGCTTAAAAATGTTTGAGCTCCTGTGTACAATGTTGGACAAATAAAATTATACTCTTTAATAGGTACTGAAATATAAACACACGTTTTTGTATATCTCTAGCTCCGACATCCTGTATTACGATTACCCTGACGTGTGCGATAGAAACGTTAACAAGTACATAGATCGTAGAAAATCGTGATGCACTCAGTTTCCGACAAGGATAATATACAGAAAAATGCAAAATAACATTGAGCAAATGTTGGATGTCGATTAGTTTGTGTTTAAGAAAGGTAAAGATAGCAGAGAAGCAGTTCTGATGTTGCGCTTGATAATTGAGCCAAGACTTAAGAAAAATCAAGGCGCCTTGACAGGATCTGTAGAGCTAGAAAATACAGACAGGTGCAAAACGTTCGTAATTCTCCGTAAAACAGTAGTAAGCTATAGCGTAACATGAGTAATATACCACATGAACAATGACCAAGATTAGAAGACCAGAACGAAGCGCTCAGATTAAAAATTGTGCAAGTTATGGCTGGCTCTGAGCACTATGGGACTTAACATCTGAGGTCATCAGTGGCCGAGCGGTTCTAGGCGCTTCAGTCCGGCACCGCGCCACTGCTACGGTCGCAGGTTCGAATCCTGCCTCGGGCATAGACGTGTGTGATGTCTTCAGGTTAGTTAGGTTTAAGTTGTTCTCAGTTCTAGGGGACTGATGACCTCAGATGTTAAGTCCCATAGTGCTCAGAGCCATTTGAACCATTCGAAGAATAACAATCAAGTGATGACACACTTGCCCGTAAGTTAGCGTATTCAATGGGCTGTTACCGATCGGTTCCTCGGAACCTAACTGAAGAGCATACAGAGGATCGTTACGGGAGATGAAACAAAACAGCAATCCATGAAGGGGCAACCACACGTCTCCTTCGAAGAAATAGTTCAAAACAGAATTCCATCTGGTAAGGTCATGGCTACAGTCTTCTCTGAAGGGATTATTTTGTTCGATTTTCTCCCTCGCGGTCAGACGATCAACCCCGAAGTCTTGCGAGACTCTTACGAAACTGAAGAAAATTACGGCGTATTCGAGGTAATAAAAATACGAAAGCTCTTCTTCTTCACGATAACGCAAGCCCTCGCAAGTGTGCGCCCGAGGGGAGAACACAAAAAAATCAGTGGACTGTTCTTCCACATCAGCCCTACAGCAAGTACCTCGCGTCTTCTGACTTCCATCTCTTTGGTCCACTGAGGGATGCACTCCGAGGGAAGCACTACAGCAATGATGGGAAATTACTGATGCAGCAGGAACTTGGCTGAGAAGCAAACCAGTAGAGGGATACAATGACGGCATACAGGCTCCCACGGAAAAGAAGCGTAATTCCATAGAACTGAACGGAGATTACGTAGAAAAGTAGGATTTCATGGTCAATGAATTGGGGAACACAATGTGGTGTAAGTAAATCATGAATGAAACCAACCCGCTTTGAGAAAAATAAAATGCTGCATTCTGTGGGTGTGGAGGTAGATACGTCGTGTACCCGTATAATTTCTTTCCCCCTTCCCAACCCTGAGCCTCCTATTCCACTAACCTCGGTATCTCTCCATATGGACCCGAGTTCCTTTAATTTTAACGTCATGGTATACTGAGGAAGTAGTATGTTTCTTGACTATTTGCAATACAGTGGGTAATTCTCTCCACGATCCACAGCGCCTCTCTCATAACGTTTCCCACTGCAGTTTGTTGAGCATTGCCGTGACACTCTCACATGATAAATACGTCCGTGACCACTTATGTCGCTCTTCTCCAAATCTTTTTTTTTATTTCTTTTATTTGTTTCTTTTATTTTTTATTTCTTCGTAAACCAACATGGTGATGGTGCCACAGTGAAGACTAATGCCACAGTGCACAATACTTTCTCGGAAGCGGGTCCCGTAAACAATCTCTTTAGTGCGTGAGTTACTCTGCCTCAGTATTCTTCCAATAACGCTAGTGCTGCGAATTTTATGAAGTGTTTGTTTTATGTCGTGCGCTTTGACGTGTTTGTGGTATGTTGTGCAAACAGTAGAAGCTGAGAGCCAGGGGTGCTGCAGTGGTATTCGTGCGTTCATCGATTGTTGGGAATGGGGAGTAGCCAAAATGCGGATCATGAAGATGTCGGAAAGATAGGATTGCTCAGTTCGTCATGTAGGAGTTGGTTATTGTGGAGGAGTGGGCAGTGAGGGATGGAATTACTGCCAGTGAGTCAACGGAAATTTTCCAATACTTGGAAGAGTTAACGTGGAGTGCAGCACTGAGTCTAGTGCAAGTCTGCCGCCAGTCCCCACAACTAAATAGGCCTATGCAACGAAAAACACATAGTGTTACGTACTTTATAGTGATTTGTAGGTTACAGATAAAATGTTCTGTGTCTTTTATTGCTGGTTTGGACTCGGGCCGTCAGTTTTGATCGACAACAAAGCGAAAACATTTGCTAAAGATAACATTTTAGACACTAGCGTGACAGTGGCAACAGTATGAAATAAGACTTACATGAATAGTGCTCCAGTCCACAAAACAAAGCTCACTGCTGAGCGGTTCAAGAAGCAAACCAGTAGAGGGATACAATGACGGCATACAGGCTCTCACGGAAAAGAAGCGTAATTCCATAGAACTGAACGGAGATTACGTAGAAAAGTAGCCCGTCCTGAACAGCATCGGAGATCTTTTGTGTGAAGAAGATCGTCAGCTGTTGTGCCACATCATCTCGTCGAAAATCTGCAACAACTATTCATCGTGAGGAATTGAAACGAATTCCATCTTGGTTGTGGCAGTGGTAATCGGAACGCCCTCCGCGAACATCCAACGCTGTAATAGTGATAAAAAGAGGTTAGTAGTAGGCTGAGGTATTTCGAACGAGTAGCAGCAACAGCCGCCCGGAAATGTTTCGCCCTATAGCCCCATTCACAGTAGCTTCAAAATTTAAAGCCCTTTCCGCCTACTTGAACAACGGTAAATATAATCGGAAAACGTCTCATTATAAACTAAAATCGAAAGGGACTCTTATCTTCGTTTATCTATATTTGACTCTGCTAACGAGGAAAAAATTGCAGACTGCCTTTAGCAAGTAAAGCATTTCTGAAAGATAGTACTTTGTTTTTATCTACAGGGTGTTTATAAATTACTTTTGCATAACTAATCTTTAATTGTGAAAAGGGTAAATAATTTACAGAACTGTTTGATACAGCACTGAATGCAATATATCTTCAAGTTTTATTCCCGCCTAACATGGTTAATTCCTGACGTTCCCGATAGGCACCATGTGTGAATGAGTTATTCCAACAGCCATCTTGGAGTAGTATAACGATGCAGAGCGTGCACATGTGTTGTTTATGTTTTCATGAATGCAAATCCACAACTACAGTTCAGAGACAATTCAGGACTACAAATTGCAAGCCGCCAACTCAGAGACAAGGTGTTAACTGGTCGACGAGCTGCGACAATGGATAACACAAGCAGTTGCCAGTATGCATCAAGACATGTTTCATAGGATTTAGCAGGAAAATGATTACAGATGGGACATTTGTCGTGTTACAAGAAGGAAGCTACACTGAACATTTGTAAATAAAACTTGAAGATATACTGCATTCAGTGCTTTATCAAACATTCCTTTTTCACAATTAAAGGTTATTTTTGTACAACTAATTTATAAACAACACGTAATATAAATTTAAGTGCGAGGAAGACTTTTCTGAAGGTATCTGCATGGAGTGTAGCCATGTATGGAAGTGAAATATGGACGATAAACAGTTTAGACAGGGAGAGAATACAAGCTTTTGCAATGCGGTACTACAGAAGAATGCTGTAGAATAGGTCGGTGCTGGTAGACCGAATAATTAACGATGAGGTACTGAAACGAATTCGAGAGAAAAGGAATTTGTGGCACAATCTGATTAAATGAAGGGATCGGTTGATAGGACACACAGTGGTTCACCAAAGAATCGTCAATTTGGTAAAGGATGGAATAGTCGTAGGGATAAACCGCAGAGGAAGAAAAACGGATGAATACAGTAAGCAGATTGATAAGGACGTAGGTTGCAGTAGTTATTCGGATATGAAGTGACTTGCACGGGGTAGAGTACCGAGAAGAGCTGCATCAAACCAGTCTTCAGATTGAACAACACAACAGGTTATATCTACTTGTGGAGAGTTTGTGACTGTCATGGATGCGGAAAATTTGTTTTCACTCGGAAATTATAGAAAATTTTGGCTAAGCTCAAAATTTTTCGCCAATATAAAAATATAGGCATTACTACAAATACTTAAATTTTGATGGATAAATATTAACAATCAATCAAATGTTTGTCGACGCCGTCATCGTATGGAAACGCGTCATTTGAAGACGGGAGGGAAAGCAGCCCTTGCTGCTATTTAGAAAGTGCTGTAGTGTTCTCGTCTCTCCAACGCTGCGCGGCAGAAGATTACACTTGTCGCGCAGGGCATCGAGTTCCGGTTTGTAGTTGTTCTTTCTGAGTAGGAGTGAGGAGTGGCTAAAATTACGACACCATCGAGGGAGGCATGCATTGTTCTCAACACAAGCACGCGCATATTTTAACATTCTTCTCGTAGACACTCCTGCATGGGTTAACGGATAACAGCCGAGCTTAGGCTACTTTCACTCTGAATCAAGTTTCATATGTCTCAGCAACTAACGTCACATTTTCCATTGTGCAAGTCCTCCGAGGGAAGGAGCGTTTTTGCAGTACGGCTCGAGAACGGAAGTTATTACTGTCTTTCTGCCAACCATGAAGTCCGAGAAACAAAATAGTTACGACCGGAACAGATGAGGAGAGGTACCGGTAACCTAAACTTTCTCGAAAATTATAAACGGCTGCTCTTGGACAAAGATACACTAGAGAATAAATAAAAATTCAGTTCATAGGCACAGAAGGTGAAAAGAAAAAAAAGTATATTAACCTTCGGGAAAATTCCAGAGTTTGGAAACAAAGTATCCATAACTGAACCCATCTTATTCTTTTTTACTATGTAATGTCTTACGTCGTAGTATTCTGTGGAAAGTCTTCAGAAAAGCGTACAAGGATAATATATGGTATCCATCTTCAAACCTCTTTTTTACATAGCAGATTATAATGACAACAGCCACGCAGTTACTCCCTCATGTTTGGGGTCAACAACAGCCGCAATTCAAAAATAACTTTGTTGAGCCCTAATGTCACACTAGAAGGCAAAAAAAGCCTTTCATTGCTGATCTTTCTATGGGCCTCGTGGTCGTGCGGCAGCGTTCTCGCTTCCCACGCCCGGGTTCCCGGGTTCGATTCCCGGCGGGGTCAGGGATTTTCTCTGCCGCGTGATGACTGGGTGTTGTGTGATGTCCTTAGGTTAGTTAGGTTTAAGTAGTTCTAAGTTCTAGGGAACTGATGACCATAGATGTTAAGTCCCATAGTGCTCAGAGCCATTTGAACCATTTTTTTTTTCTACGGGCACATAAATGAGCGAATTATGTAGCCATTAAAATTTTGTATTGTTCACCAACTGTCATAAACCACGTGTTCCCTATAGAAAAATTATTTCCGTGTGTGTGTGTGTGCGTGTGTGTGTGTGTGTGTTCATAAGTCCGTAAGTTTGGACCCATTGTGCTGGAAAGGTACCCGAGGCGGCGCATGTCTCTTATGCTCTATTAATAATATTTAAAAACATATTTACGGCTTGCATCTGAGTCACCATTGTAAGATGTAATGACATTATTACATACTCACGTGTTTCACGTGTAAAGATCATCATGTTTGTGAATCTTGAACAGTTAACAATAGAACTAACTAAGTTTAGCAAAGCAGCCTTCAACATAAACATAAGATATCCACTCGTTAACAGCTGCTCTGACTCTAAATTACTTTATCTGCAATAAAAGTTGGCACTGACATACATCAGAACATAAAAAACGAAAAAAGAAAAAAATAGATTACCTAAATCCGTTAAACAAACATCAGAAATATCTAAACTGATTTTTCTTTTAATAGGTGTGCCTTATTTTCTTTCAAAAGAAAAGGTGATAACTTAGGGTCTTTTTCGGTTACACATACATATTTGCGTACAGAAGTCAGTGCCACATGGATCTCATTTTACGTTTTTTAAAAATACCTAATACTTTTACACGGTATGGGATAATATTTATTGAGGCATAATCTATTGCATTTGCAAGCTTTTTTTTTAAAAAAAAGACTGTTCATTCCAATGTGTGGCATTTATTTCTCACATTTACCACTATAACTTAGGTAGACTTATGAGATCTCAGCGGTGAAACAGTTGGTATTTTGTGCGAGAACGGCCTTTCTTTTTTAAAAGTTTTGCAAGATTGCCGGTTGTGGTCATCTAGTACTTACCTGGCGTATACGTCGTTCATTAATTTTGAGTTAAGCATTTTCTACAAAATTTTCCACTAAGCAATAAACTGGAAAACGGTAGACGTGGTGTTTTTGTATATTGATTTGAACCAGTTTCGATACGAGGGCTAATTTTGGCACTGTAAGGGAAATGGGATGGAAATGTGCCTCATAACGGTAGTACGGCAGCATTATGAAATTTTTAGATGCAGACTTTCCAAGTCACTGCCGTCCCTAGACTTTCGTCCAAGAGGTGATTCATTCATGTGCTGCCCATCAATACAGCACCAACCTTGCTCTTCTTCAGCCGCCTATCGAATCACAGGATGCTAGGGTAAGAGGTAGGGGATAGGAGATAAGCCTATATTTAAGGGATGTTACAAGGAAAACAACTTTTCATCAAGTACTGGAAATCTCAGACGCGTCGTTTTGTAGTTTACTGTTGAAGCGTATTGTGGAAATTAGACACAGTTAGTTTTAGGACTAGCCCAAATATTTTCAGTACCAATGTTATTAATAATAATAAAACAGGCACAAAAGTTGAAAAACCAGAGAAAGAGGAAACATCCTAGGTCTGGAAAGATCTGTCAGAAACTGAAAAAGGCTACTACAATATTGCGAGGTGGATATCAGGATTTCGAGAAGAAATTTTCTAACAACAGAATGCAAGAGCTGAAGGTAACATCTGAAACGGTCGAAAAAAGGCTGAAGAAAGTCAAGAATTGCACATCCCCTTGCAACGATCTGGCTCCAATACCTGACCAGTCTGCACGTTAAAATAGCCAAACCGTTCAACGCAATGCTGCAAGCAGGAAACATCAGTGGGAGGCTAAAAGCTGGGAAACTTATTTAGCACAGAAGAACGCAGCTGAAGAGGCAATATCCGAAAATTACAGGCCAATAACATATTTGTCGACCATTTTCAATCTACTGAGAGGCATTATAACAGACAGAATTAATGGCTTTCTCGAAGAATAGAGCGTCTTACCAGTAGAACAAAGAAGTAACAAGCGAAGAAGCAGGGAGACAAAAGACCAGCTCCTGATCGACAAAATGATTCTGGAGAACTGTAAAAGCCGGAATACAAATCTAAACATGACCTGGATTGATTGTAAAAAGCTTTTGATTCACTGCTACACAGTTGCATCATAAAGTGCCTGAAAACCATCGGGGCAGCAACAATTTCAGGAAATTTGGAGAAAACGGGATGGAACACTGAAAGATGGCGCTATTTGGTGGGAAAAGAAAGTTACGGGGTAGACAACATCAAAAGAGGCACTTTCCAGAGGAATTCGGTGCCCCCACTGTTGTTCATCATCGCTTTGATGTCACTGTCAATTGCCTTTGTAAAACAAATATGTGCTATCAAACAGCGAGAAATTATCAGAAAATATTCTACATGCTGTACATGAATGACATGAAGCTCTACGGAAAATCTGAACTGAAATCCCGTCTCTGGCGAACGCATTCCGAATCTTCAGCAATGACATCAACCTGAAAATTGGCTTAGACAAGTTGTCCACATGGCACTAAGGAAGGGCAAAATCTCAGAAGCATCGAAATGCTAAATGGACAAGCCAGCAATGGCTACCAGCCTAAAGCACATAAATATATACACATTTTGCAATTGGATAACATCAAGCATGGGCATATAAATGTGCGGTCAGCAAAAATTACATCCAAAGGGTCAAACATATTTGAAAAGGAAACAGAATGGCAGTAATATCATCAAGGAATTCAATACCTGAGCCGTACCTGTCATCATACACACCGCAAGCATCGTGCACCGGACACAAGTAGAGCTGGATAATTCTGGATGGGACAACAAGAAAACTAATGAAATTTCACCGTGCATTTCTACCTCGCAAATACGTCGGTAAGCTGTGCTTGCCGACAAAAGCAGGCGCTAGAGGATTTTTGCAAGTGAGGTAGGTAGTGGAAGAAGAAAAGCATCATTGGCAGACTGTGTGAAATGTAGCTAAGCAACAGACCTGACTGACGTCAACAACAGAAAGCTTCTCAAAGAACAACAAACCAAGAATTAATATTGGAAACATGCATTGGCAGTATTCAGATACCACTCAAAGATAAAATATATAAAGAAAGGCTTGACCTTTTCTAACCAACGGAACGATAACGAAGGGATCGGGAGGACTGATTTTAACTGCACGGGAACAAGCAATAAGAACTAACTCTATCAAAGCTAGAAAAGAGAAACCAGCAGAAGATCCAAGTGAAAGCTACACAAAGAAGGTAAGGAAACAACTAAACATATCTTCAGCAGCTGCACAAAGCTCTACCAGATTCCTTACAAACATATCAACTGGAACTTACGCTAAAATTACCATCTGGCAGGGGCGAAAACACTGGTGGGACCACAAGCCAGAAAAAGTTGTCGAAAACGAAAATGACAAATTATTATGGGACTTCAGACAGAGCGAAATGTTGGAAAACTAGAAAGTGTGAATCACTGATATTGTCATCCCAAGTGATACCAGAATCGAAGAGAAACAAGTGGAAAAACTTTCGAAATACGAGGGCTTGAAAGTCGAGCTACAGTGACTCTGGTGTAAACTAGAGAAAGTAGTCTCAGTGGTTCCCTGGAGATTGGTAGCGGTGCTAGAGGATCTTAGTGGGCACTTGAAAGCAATTGGTATTGATAATATCCCTCTACCATATACAAAAAGCACCTTACTGGGATTTACACGAATTTTCCGCGACTCATCACGCAGTTCTAGACCCTTGAGTGTGTCCCACTAATGATAAAATACCAAACCAACACAGTGATGTAATTTGCTGCGTTTATAATAAAATAATAATAATAATAATAATAATAATAAGTTCCTAAACATAGTAATGAAAAATTGGAAAACCACGCTTAATATCCAAACAAATTCAAATAATATCAAATCACAGCCAATACAGATTAAGTGTGGAATATACCAAGGAGACTCATTAAGTCCTTTCTGGTTCTGCCTTGCTCTGAACCCACTATCCAGCATGCTAAATAATACAAATTATGGCTATAATATTACTGGAACATACCCACACAAAATAACACATTTGCTATACATGGGTGATCTAAAACTACTGGCAGCAACAAATCAACAACTCAACCAATTACTAAAGATAGCAGAAGTATTCAGCAATGATATAAATATGGCTTTTGGAACAGACAAATGTAAGAAAAATAGCATAGTCAAGGGAAAACACAGTAAACAAGAAGATTACATATTGGATAACCACCAATATTGACCTACTCATTTCGATTAGTTCAAATGGCTCTGAGCACTATGGGACTTAACATCTAAGGTCATCAGTCCCCCAGAACGTAGAACTACTTAAACCTAACTAACCTAAGGACATCACACACATCCATGCCCGAGTCAGGATTCGAACCTGCGACCGTAGCGGTCGCGCGGCTTCAGACTGTAGCGCCTAGAACCACTCGGCCACAACGGCCGGCTTGGAGTAGTGAAATGGAGTAACACAGACCTAGAAGCACTCAATACGCTTACACGATCACAATGCCACAAATATAGAATACATCACATACATTCAGCAACAGAAAGATTCACATTAAGCAGAAAGGAAGGAGGAAGGGGATTTATCGCCACAAAAAACCTACATTATGGACAGGTAGACAATTTAAGAAAATTCTTTATAGAACGAGCAGAAACTAGCAAAATACACAAAGCAATCACTCATATAAATACATCGGCTACACCACTGCAATTTCATAACCACTTCTACAACCCTTTAGATCACATAACATCAACAGATACGAAGAAAGTAAATTGGAAAAAGAAAACACGACATGGCAAGCACCCGTATCATTTAACACAGCCACACATCGATCAAGACGCATCCAACACATGGCTAAGAAAAGGCAATATATCAGTGAGACGGAAGGATTCATGATTGCAATACAGGATCAAACAATAAACACCAGATATTACAGGAAGTGGATTATTAAAGATCCCAATACCACAACAGATAAATGCAGACTTTGCAAACAACAAACAGAAACAGTAGATCACATCACAAGCGGATGTACAATACTAGCAAATACAGAATACCCCAGAAGACACGACAATGTAGCAAAAATAATACATCAACAACTTGCCATACAACATAAACTAATAAAACAACACGTTCCCACATACAAGTATGCACCACAAAATGTACTGGAGAATGATGAATACAAATTATACTGGAACAGAACCATTATAACAGATAAAACAATACCACATAACAAACCTGACATCATACTCACCAATAAAAAGATGAAATTAACACAATTAATCGAAATATCCATACCCAATACAACAAATATACAGAAGAAAAAGGAGAAAAAATTGAAAAATACATCCAACTGGCTGAGGAAGTCAAGGCCATTTGGCATCAGGATAAAGTTGACATTATACCAATTATACTATCAACTACAGGAGTCATACCACACAATATCCACCAGTGCATCAACGCAATACAGTTACATCCAAACATATATATACAACTACAGAAATCTGTAATTATTGATACATGTTCAATTACCCGAAAGTTCCTAAATGCAATGTAACATATACCGTACGGTTAAAAGGAAGTCACGCTTGATCAAGGTCCGCGACACTTTCCATTTTTTGACCAGACATAACGTCTGAGAAAAGAAAGAATAATAATAATAATAATAACAATAATTCATTAAATTTGTTATATGGTTGGCGTCACACACTAGCTACCCGGACAAGGAAAATTTTTCATTAGTTGACCAGGATGAAAAATCGACAAAAGAGAGAAAAAGAATAAAAGAAATATGGGAACAGAAGTAAGACCAAACAGCGTTTCTAAGTACTTCGATCAGCCCAAAACAGACTCGTTCGCATTCAGAATAATAATAATGATGATAATAATAATGTGCGTTCACAGGTCAGTTCAGTGCAAGCCTTTCGATTAGATATCACTTCCTTGCTTTTCTGGTCGATAATCCTGCATATTTATTAGTGCAGCTATTCATCTGGGTTCCCACAGTTGAGTGGCTCTCCTTGCAGACATCTGACAATGAAGCAGTCATTGGCAACCTAATCCGCTACGCCTACCAGGCCAGACGATAGGGGCTACATTTACCCAGAGAAAACGAGATGTCTGCCTAGCGATTATAGCAGTGTGTCACTTTGTATTTCGATGGTATGGGATAATATTTATTTAGGCATAATCTATTGCATTTGCATGCATTTTTTTTAACTGTTCATTTCAATGTGAGGCATTATTTGTGCATTCAAACTAAATTAATAATAGAACATATGAGGGAATCATTTTTCGGACACTTTATTAGACTTCTCTGTATGAACGCTGACCCAATAGATCACCGCATCATTGTTGGAAGCATAATGATTCTTGTAAACTCCTACATCGACTTCGACAATGTATTTATTACGGAAGTGGGTGAGGAAGAAGATGTTAGCACCTGGGACAGAAATCTGACAGTGTATACATCCAAATTTATTGCAATAAGGGTACGAAGTTGCTTCTCCACATGTCAAAATCAGAATACAATAGTAATTATGTAAATTTGCCCCTTCTATATGGGAAACACTGGATGTTATCAAAAATTTTCTCGGCCGGCTTCGAGACATTATAAACTGTTGCAACGCCAAATCATAAGTGTCAAATGGGCAGAGGTGTATTTCACAGGGAACTTAAGAAACATTATTGATTAAAGACCATTCAATAGAAAAAGAAGTAAGAGACAGTGGTAATTATTAGAACACCAAGAAAACAAGATGTCTATTGAGAATGAAGTTATGGGCTGGGTTATGTCAGTTGGAGGAAACTCGAAAGATCAAGAAACAGAAATCACCGAAATCTACCCTTAAAGAGAAATCGTGAGAAAAAGCATACAGAATGAACAAGAAAGGTTCCATGGATGACCTATTACAATCCACCACAACTGATAGATATTATACAATAATTACTGTCCCGGCGGCATGATTGTAAAGCTCCGCGTTCTGGACCTGACTGGTGAAACGGGACCGACCGACCGCCCTGTCATGCTCTGCCAAAGGCGTTATTGGATGCGGTATGGAGGGACGTACGGTTAGCAGAGCGCTCTCCCGGCCTTTGACGGCTTCCTTGACTTTGAAGCCACTACTTCCCACCCAAGTAGCTCCTCAATTGGCATCACGAGGCTGAGTGCATCCCGGTCCAGTTCTCCCAGTTCTCTTCTGCGCTACGAGGGAGGACGCGTGACCGCAAGCCATACTCATAATTAAATAAATACTATTCATTCTTCAAGCAATGTTCATTTAGTTTACAAATTCCACTCAACCAATCTATCCAAAGCTTGACTACGTTTAATTCACAGTAATGAAAGCGATTGTCGGATTATTTGGAACACTTGGAATCTATTTTCATATAGTGTGAAAGGGAAAAATATTCGTGAAATCAATTTGTCTGTATTTCACTCTCATTGTGTCGTAAATGACGTTCTTCAAATGTCTACCCAAAGTAAACTACGAGTACTAACAAAAAATGGTTCAAATGGCTCTGAGTACTATGGGACTTAACATCTGAGGTCATCAGTCCCATAGAACTTAGAACTACTTTAAACTAACTAACCTAAGGGCATCACACACATCCATGTCCGAGGCAGGATTCGAACCTGCGACCGTAGCGGTCGCGCGGTTCCAGACTGAAGCGCCTAGAATCGCTCGGCCACTCCGAGTACTAACAATAAGTCAGGAGAATCCTGCTGTTCCAGTCCATTGTTTTTCGCGGCTACTCCGTAGCTGTACTTTAGCCTCGGAATTCATTTGTTTCAAAATTCTAAATAGACAAATTTGAAGAGTCTGATTGTAACCAGCCGCAAACTAAGTTTCAAACAAGAATATGTAACTCCAAAACAACATTCCGAATGCGCAGCCTGTCTGAGAAAAAGATGTTCCTCTGTGTTCCAATATCGTTCGTTCCTCTGTATGTAGAAGAGGTTCTGACATGTCGTGCAAGGTAGGCAAGAAAACAGGCCCTTAATTCACGGTCCTAGCGGATTCAGCATCCCTGGTTGATTCAGTAGTTAAAATAGGAAGGACTTCCCGTTTCAATACCCCGCCGAGACGAGTTCATTAATGACTGAGGAAGGGTCAGCAAGGAAATATTCCTGTCTTTCGACTTGACTGGTATTGAAACCCTTTTCTCCTGCGCAGGAGTCCACCGCGTTACCTCCTCTGCCTAGATCTCATTGCTAACTTCTAATGCAGAGTACTCGGAACCAATTACCAGATATTGCTTTCGTTTTTTCTGTAACAAAATTTCTCGAACCGTGTCCACTCAACATTCATTAATTAATAAAAGAAGCCATAGTCAAAATGGTATATAAATAAAAAAAGTGTCTTACACATTTAGTACAATTTTATGCGTCGTTTTATCTCAAGTACATTACATTAATACTTGTTGCATAGATCGTGAATACATCATTTCGTAATGATGTGGAACGTGTCAGTCTGACACAAGGTTTCTTTCCACTATATAACTAATATTTTCTTTTTTTCATTTACTACTTCATATCTAAAAATTCATCTATTGGGAAGAAGGAGTTGTGATTCCGAAATTCTTTTAATTTGTTGTTAAATTATGGTCGCTATTTGTCAGACTTTTAACGCTATCTGATGAACGATCAAAGGCTTTTGTGGCAGCACAATTTACCCCTTTCTGTGCCAAAGTCAGATTTAACCCAGAATAATGAAGATCATCTGTTCTTCTAGTGTTATAGCTATGCACTTTATTATTTTTGAATTGGGATGCGAACTAATAACAAATCTGATAAGTGAATATATGTACTGTGAAGGTACTGTGAATATCCCTGGTCCATCAAATAAATGACTGCAAGACGATCTTGAGTGGACTCCAGCTATTATTCTGATTACGCTTTTTGTGCAATGCATATTTTTTCTCTTAATGATGAATTACCCCAAAATATGATGCCATACTAAAGCAGTGAATGAAAATAGTTATAGTAGGTTAATTTACTAATATGTTTATCACCAAAATTTGCAATAATCCTAATAGCATAAGTAGCTGAACTCAGACGTTTCAGCAGATCATCAAAGTGTTCCTTCTAATTTAATATTTCATCAATGCACACACCTATTGATATACTGCATTAGTAACCGACTTCTGTTCAAAGTCTATATTTATCAATAGTGTTATGCCATTTAATGTACAGAACTGTATATACCAAGTTTTCTCAAAATTTATTGAGCGTCCAGTTGCAAAGAACCACTTAATAATTTTCTGAAAGACGTTATTTACAATTTCCTCATCTAAGTCCTGTTTCTTGGGTGTGTTTACTATACTTGTATCATCAGCAGAAATAAATAGCTTTGCATCTTTCATGAATACAGTGTAGCAAGTCATTGCGAGCTTTTACTTCTGACTGGGTTTATTATTTTCTTAATATCAGAAGGAGACGTGGGTAGAGTTTCAATTTTGTCAAACTGCATAGTTATTCAGAATGAGATTTTCACTCTGCAGCGGAGTGTGCGCTGGTATGAAACTTCCTTGCAGATTAAAACTGTGTGCCCTACCGAGACTCAAGAGTGAAAATCTCATTCTGGAAACATCCCCCAGGCTGTGGCTAAGCCATGTCTCCGCAATATCCTTTCTTTCAGGAGTGCTAGTTCTGCATGGTTCGCAGGAGAGCTTCTGTAAAGTTTGGAAGGTAGGAGACAAGATACTGGCAGAAGTAAAGCTGTGAGTACCGGGCGTGAGTCGCGCCTCGGTAGCTCAGATGGTAGAGCACTTGCCCGCGAAAGGCAAAGGTCCCGAGTTCGTGTCTCGGTCGGGCACACAGTTTTAATCTGCCAGGAAGTTTGCACAGTTATTGTCTCTTCCTTACACAGACCTACCTTTTCTAATGACCATCTGGAGCGTATTTTCTCCGCAACGTTTAAAAATTACTATTACAAATATTTCTATTTCTGACTTTCTGTTAACAAATTTTCCGTTGAGTCTATCAGACTTTCTTGTAGAAATACAGTCTTCCTGTGCTCTCGGTTGCCCTGTTTCCCTTTTAACAATTTTCCAAATTGTTTTAATTTTATTATCAGAGGTGCTAATCTCAGCCATAATCCACGTACTTCTGCTCTTTTTAAGAACTTTTCTTAATACAACACAGTAGTGTTTATAAAGTTTGACTGTTTCTGGACCATAACTCCTTGTAGCTTTAAGATACATTTCTGTTAACAGAGTAATTTGCTGGTGGTATCTGACTGGAGCTGCAAGTGTTTTATACGCAGTTACACGAATTACTATATTATACAGTCCACAGAATAAAGAATAACAGTATCCACAGCAACGCAAAAGACATAAACACAATCAAGGCACATATTATAATTCTCAAAATTCACCTTTTCTGTCTACAAGATATTTTTATCCCTTTAGCAAGCCGCAGATTTTTAGATGGTTTCTTAAATTACGTTTTTCTGTTTTCTTAGCAGAACTGTTTTCAAATATACACCTTTTGAAGTATCTGATGAAAAGTATCAAGACAACTTCCTGTAACTC
Organism: Schistocerca nitens; assembly: GCF_023898315.1. Lineage (NCBI taxonomy): Eukaryota > Metazoa > Arthropoda > Insecta > Orthoptera > Acrididae > Schistocerca > Schistocerca nitens. The sequence goes on from NC_064619.1 coordinate 331,946,887, forward strand.
GTAAACTGACGACTAGTCGTTAATGTTATGTCAATAATCGGTATAGAATTGCTCCAGAAAATTATTATCGCTTTGCAATAACAGCTATGACGACGATCAATAGTTCAATGGAATTTTCTTCTTATTCTTGTGGATTATCTACGACTAGCGTGGCTTCTCCGTGATTTTTCTCTGTCTTGACTTTCTTCAACGTTCATATTCCTTGCTTCCGTTGCTCCTCCACATCGCTTTTCCTGTTGAGTCGTGGGCGGTCGCTTTTCCTCCGCTGGATGGTATCCATCGTAGTATCCTGTTTGGTATACTGTCTTCACTCATCGTATTCACATGAGCAAACCACATTAGCTGTTTTTGTTGGATGTCGTCACTTCCCTGTCCACTTTCGTCCTTTGTAGATTTACCTCATTTCTTATCCTATCCCTCCTAGCACATCTTAAGCTTCGTCTTACGTAATCCATCTCAGTGGCAAGCAGTTTATTCTCATATTTTTGTTAACGTTCAGGCTTCTGCTCCGTACGAAACTACACTTTGGCCTGTAGTCTTATACATTCTCTTCTTCGTTGTTCCTATCTTTTTGTTCCACACAAAAGAGTTAAATGCCCTTGTTACAACTCGTCCTTTATTAATCCTATTACTGGTTTAATTGTTACTTGTGCCCTGTTTATTAAATAAAAACGCAAGTTATTTTGCGTTTTCCACACTTACAATTAGTTCTCCATGTGCCTCCAAACCATTTACTTCTTCCGCCCCAACGGCAAAATATTCACGCCTACTCACAAAATTTAATGATATCAAAATAAACTGATGCGCAAAATTTAAGGACGAAAGTAACTTTCGCGTGATTTGTGACTGCCAAGTAACACAGAGCTCGACGAAACTTCGGCCATACTTACAGGGTGAGGAGCCAGTCACCTTTCTCACCTTTAGTCACTCTTTTTTTTATACTGTCCGTTTTGTAAACTTTTTTAATTTTTGCCACATTTTTCAACATTTTTGGCAGCTTTTGGGAGGAAATAAGATATTTATTTTCTTGCCAAGTTTCTTTATTCCTGTTAGTTCATTTAGTTTTTTGGAATGTCGAAAGCAGATAAAACCTCACTTCTGAAATTTAAGAAACAATGTTTATGAGCGTTTTTTTATATTTTGCGAATCTGTTATTGGTATCAGATATTCCTTTATTACAAATGGATTTATTTTTGTTCCAGACTTTAATTTTACAATAGTAACAAAAGTGCTTCTGTGATACTCTATTCAAGCTTGAAAATCAACTTTTCGAGATGATAACATGCAAATTACGAAGTGACTGACTTAAAAAGACAGACTGCTTGAAAAGTTAGTCTCTGCAGTGTGTGCTCTTGCTGTATTAATTTTGAGACGAAACGTTTTCAGGCAGATTTTAACCACTTAATTTCGACAAAACGTAAGTGTAACTTCGAAATTAAATGTGAACCATGTCAGTCATATTCAGAACTTTCAGATCAGATTCCACCTTCACGTTCGTTACGTGCGTCACAATACGGATGTTAAGTGCCACGGATAGTTCCACCAACGCTGAATTGGTTTGGACAATGAAATCAGTGATATCCAAATACTCTACGCATTCATCAAATGATATTTGTAACGTTTTTAGGAAGATGTTCCCTGTTAGTGTCCCTGAAAGTTTTTCACTTTCGTCTAAGAATATGAGATACCTAATAACGACGGACTGGAACCATATTTACGGGAATATACTGTATGATAGAAGAAACATCATCATATTACACGTTGAGTTTCGATGAAATCACCAGGTTTAAAAATAAAAAACAAAGAGTTCAAAAACCCATAACATTTTGGTCAAAAAGAAAGTATTGTATTACAAGGCATCAACTAACAACTTTATCGCCAAAGCAGATGGTAAAACGTTACGTCAGAAATTATTTGAAGAACTCTCTGAAGCCAACTTGTTCCTAAATAAATGCATTACGCTGGGATCTGACAGACCTATTGCCAATAAAACAAACTGTTTAGGCTTTTAATAGTGAAGTCCAGGAATCACGTGACACATATTTTACAAATATCAGAACTTGAAACATTCTTACAATGCACAATGGCTACGCAAAGGCTTTGGAGTGTTCAGGTGACGAAGTATCCCAAGTTCTCGTCAATGTCTACCATTATTTTGACAGTTGGCCTGTTCGCTGGGAAGAATTTGAAAGAATTCAGTCTAACATTCCACATCAAAAGTTTTTTAGGCGTACAGCCACAAGGTGGCTTAGTTTAGAATCTTCGGCCAACAGACTACTACACCTGCGCTGTACGACGCGGTCGCGCACTGTAATCCATAAAATAGAAGTGAGGTAGGTATGCATCACTAAAAAGACTCATTTGGGAAAGGAGTATAGAGATACAATAATATTTACCGGTGAGTGCAGCTTCCCAGGCTGTAACAGCTGGACCACCAAAACGATTATGTTGAACAAAGCTGGACGTGTCATGATATGGGGAGAGACGAGAACTAGTGGCGCACACGGGATCGTTGGCTTCAGGAAGGCCATCCGGCCACCCACTGTCACTAACACTGCGTCAACCCACATAACAGTGCCGACGCCATAGTGAAATGGGAAAACGAAACATTCAAGCCTGGCCTTCGTTCCTTACACCAATTTCTCTTTCGTGTGGTTTCTTATTTTAACCATGTTAGTTAAGTATAACAACGTAATGGTGGAAACAGAGACTCAGTTTAACACCTGCCTAACAACAGAGGGGACAAATGTCAGAGAAATCGAACCTCCAATGTTAGTCTAGCAGGTTGTTGTTGTTGTTGTTGTTGTTGTTGTGGTCTTCAGTCCTGAGACTGGTTTGATGAAGCTCTCCATGCTATTCTATCCTGTGCAAGCCTCTTCATCTCCCAGTACCTACTGCAGCCTACATCCTTCTGAATCTGCTTAGTGTATTCATCTCTTGGTCTCCCTCTATGATTTTTACTCTCCATGCTGCCCTCCAGTACTAAATTCGTGATCCCTTGATGCCTCAGTACATGTCCTACCAACCGATCCCTTCTCCTAGTCAAGTTGTGCCACAAACTTCGCTTCTCCCCAATCCTATTCAATACTTCCTCATTAGTTATGTGATCTACCCATCTAATCTTCAGCATTCTTCTGTAGCACCACATTTCAAAAGCTTCTATTCTCTTCTTGTCCAAACTGGTTATCGTCCATGTTTCACTTCCATACATGGCTACACTCCATACAAATACTTTCAGAAACGACTTCCTGACACTTAAATCTATACTCGATGTTAACAAATTTCTCTTCTTCAGAAACGCTTTCCTTGCCATTGCCAGTCTACATTTTATATCCTCTCTACTTCGACCATCATCAGTTATTTCGCTCCCCAAATAGCAAAATTCCTTTACTACTTTAAGTGTCTCATTTCCTAATCTAATTCCCTCAGCATCACCCGATTTAATTCGACTACATTCCATTATCCTCGTTTTGCTTTTGTTGATGTTCATCTTATACCCTCCTTTCCATGTTAGCTAGTCTAGCAGGTACGGATCCAGAATTAGGTTCTGATAGAAGGGTTACTGTCCCCCCACTCCCTCCTCCATCCCATCCACTTGACGCAATTATTTCAAAACGACAGGAAGTTTTTTAGCATGTCGCTGTTCGTTATGGCCACATTTGCCACAGGTATAGCAGTTCTACCACCAACTGTCCTGTATTTTGACTGCACATCTACAGTGTGAACAGACGTCGATGTTGGTGGGTATATCGCCTAGGACTGCGCCGTGCAACTGTGTGGCTACTGGCAGCTACCATGTGGCTGGATGACTGATCTGCGCGACAACTGGTCGTCCTGTAACTTGTTTACATGCTCTACGGCATGTGCTGAATTTCATAGCATCCTACATTGTTTGTGTACAGCTTTAATATATTATTGTCCAAGAATAATATCCCGAGCAAACACCTATGCTGCGGCACTAGTCTAAAGAATACTTTGAACTTGGAATCCCATATGTTTCAATTTGTTGCTACTTAAAAAAAATCACAAGAAATGCAGATCAGTGCTAATGTCCTAGAGTTCGAGCAGCTATATTCAATCATATTCATACAGTGAGTGATCCAGACAGTATTCTCTCCCATTATAAGACAAAATTTTTGTTTTCGATGCGTCAGCAAATCAGTCACTTGCTGAAAAGATTGAAACCTGTCGTTTCCAGTAGTAATTTAACGCTACAGAAGAACATGTTTGTCGTTAGCTGCGGAGGAATACAAATCACTACAGAGACCAGGCGAAGCTTGGCGTTTCCCGTGGGAGAGCGGTGGTCAGCCGGAGAGATTTACGCGGAGACCAGCCACCGGAAAGATGGAGGCCCCGACAACTGGGCCGGACACGTGGAAGCAGTCACTTAGGAATTCTCCCCATCTCAAACACGCTACACAAAATTACCACCGAATGCCAGACACCTCGCGGAGGAAATTATGAATGCTACGATGCGTGTGAGAACGCAGCATATAATCTCCGGAAGTTCTAGTTTCTCACTGTTTTCCATCTCTTGAGGTCATTGGACCTGTTCCACAGGCTTGACCTTAACGAGGCATCGGCGCACTGTGCGAACAAACATCACTCTTTAAATGTAGAAATGTCTATATTTGAGCCCTACATTAAGTGCAAAATGAAGCAGTTTTCTGTACGAACCTAACGATTCAGAACTTTATAGAGTTAAGGATGCATAGGAATTTGAAATGGAATCAATGCCAAAGCGCGATTTGATAAAAAAGCAAACGGTATACTTTATTTCATACGCGGAGTAAAGAAGAAAAATTCATAATTTCTCGATTTGTCGATATCGACTTAACTAAAGGCGTACAAATACGTAGTTCACATGGTAAAGGGCGATGAAAGAAAGCGCTAGTGGCCCATACATGGAGGAATCCTGATCTTTGTCTCCAGCGATATAGGTAAACCATGGAAAATCTAAGCCAGGATGCCCGATTTAGAATACAGTGGTACCTAACGCAATGGAGAGGTGTGGCTGTCCTACGAAAGAGAATGCTTACAGAACGACAGTGCAAGGTCTTCCGTTAAAACGCTTCTCCATCATGTCGCATGCGCATTCCGTTCAATCAGTATCACATTTAACTGAGCGAGTAGCGGAACAGTATGGGCGAACGTAAATTTCCTTCGATCGCCAGTGGAATTTACTAAAACTCTGAAGAAACTGACCAAACAGACTCTCGAAAGAGGCTCCGACTGAATCAGGAAAAAATCATTTGCGAAACTGCGCCAATCGGTCCTCGGTGAGGAACCTGATACACCTCTCTGCCGCCCATAGATCGATCTGATTCTAAGTTTGAATGTGTACAAGCAATTTTTACGCGATACTGCCATGAACGACAAACCAGGAACATTCCACATTAAGCTACGATGAAGCCTCGTACGAGCGTATTTTGATTTTCAAGGTTTCTGGCCCTCTAAGAAACACCTAGGACGTGTAGAGGTGCTGGATACAACGCTGTTTCTGCAGTTTGGACGTGGCACGTGACCAGACGCTGGCTCCTAATTGCACCATTACCTACTCAGTAACTATAAACGTTCTAAGACGTTGTAAGGGGACATCAGAACTACACTACGTACCTTGCAAATAAATATGTGCAGTAAGCGGCCGGTGTGGCCGAGCAGTTCTAGGCGCTTCAGTCTGGAACCGCGCGACCTCTACGGTCGCAGGTTCGAATCCTGCCTCGGGCATGGAGGTGTGTGATTTCCTTAGGTTAGTTAGGTTTAAGTAGTTCTAAGTTCTAGGGGACTGATGACCTCAGATGTTAAGTCCCATAGTGCTCAGAGCCATTTGAACCATTTTTTTGCAGTAAGCAATACTTTACATCTTAGCTCAATGTGGAATGTTACTGGCGTATAATTCATGGCACGATCGTGAAGAAAGTGCACAAAAAATTGCTGACGATTTCTACTGACAATGTGCTTGTACGACGAAACAATCTGACCCGACAGCAACTTGCCATGAGGTGTTACGTGCCGATAGCAGATATTATGATCACTATCCACCAGGAAATTTAATGCTGCCTGTGGTGTTCGGGCAGGTGAGGCGGTAAGAAAGTACATGAGATGACCAGAGCCGAGTGGAGAATCATTTTAGCTACGAGACGGGCCGCAAATGAAAGGCGCTACTGACATAAGCGACTCTGATAAAGGACTGGTTATTACGGGCTGGCGCTTGAGAACGAGTCTCTCGGAAACGGCGAAGTGGGTCGGCTGCTCGCGTGCTACTATCGTTGAAGGACTGTGAAACCACGAGTAGATGACAAAACGTTGGACGTCCACGCCTCATGTCAGAACGTAGAAGTCGGAGGCTTGTCTGATCTGCAAAGCAGGACAGGCAGTACAATGCTGGTACAAACACAACTGTTTCAGAGCACACTCTTCAGAGAATATTGCACATAGAGCATGGGACTCCACATCAGACGTCCCCTGCGTATTCCCATGTAGACCCAACAACATCATCAATTACGATTTCAATGCCCACGGGAGCATTTAGATTGGACTGTGGATCACTGGGGAAGTGTTGCCTGGTCGGATGAATTATGTTTCTGCTTACACCACGCTGATGCTCGTGTCTGTCTACGTCTACATCCAGGTGAATGGCTGCTCGAAACATGCCCCGAATCATGAAAGCAGGTCACTGGGTACCATATTTTGTTTCGAAGGTCATTCCCTGGACTTACTTCTCTTACAAATATTGCAAGTTTTCTCCTATACAACAATCATCTCGCAGCTGTGTAGACAAGTGCTGGCACATCTGATTTCTTCAATGCATCAAAATGTGTCAGCTAGTACTGCGTCCTATTCTCCCTTCGGTACAACATCTATGCACAGTAAGTCATTAGAACTGCTCCTGATGGTTGGTCTATAGTCATCTCAGTATATGGACGAGCTATTAACAACCCCGTTTTGCTAATGACACCGTGCTTTTAGCCAGCTGTAAAGATGAACTTTCTGAGTTACTTACAAAAGTAATGGACATTAGTATACCATATGGATTAGACGTCAATTTCAGCAAGTCAAAATTTATGACAACTGCTCAAGAAGTACAGGTCCAGCTCACAGGTCGATTAAAGGAACTGGAAGTCGTGCATTCTTTCATCTATCTTGGATCAAACATCTGCGACACGGGAAAATGTGAAAAAAATGGTTCAAATGGCTCTGAGCACTATGGGACTTAACATCTGTGGTCATCAGTCCCCTAGAACTTAGAACTACTTAAACCTAACTAACCTAAGGACATCACACACATCCATGCCCGAGGCAGGATTCGAACCTGCGACCGTAGCAGTCGCGCGGTTTCGGACTGAGCGCCTAGAACCGCTAGACCACCGCGGCCGGCGAAAATGTGAAGATGAGATAAGAAGACTGATGACGCTAAGACGAGTGGCTATGAAGCAGCTCACCAACATCTGGTTAAACAGAGCGAGGCTAACGAACAGCACAAAATCCGGCTTGCTGAAATAATTCTGTTTTCCGTCCTCTTTTATGGACGCAAAGCATGGTCCCTTAACGCCAGAGACAAGTATCGTATTGATGCTGGTGCAGGGTGCCGGGCATAAAATGGATCGAAATAAGAACTGATGTTTCCATTACTAAGCAGCTCAGTAATTCCTGGTACCTTTCTTCTCGAGTCAAACAAAATATTCTTCATTCTTTGATAGTATTGTGAGAAGAGGTGGAGCAAATCTAGAGAAAATAATCATGGAAGGATAGATAGGGGTGCGAGAACAACAGGGAGAGCAGCGAGCAGGTGGATAGATAACATCAAGATCTCTTGTCTGCCGCTTCACCAGGCTTTATGAGAAGTTGGTAACCGTCTGGAATGGAGACGCTTGGTTCATCGGGTAACGACGCTCGCCAAAGAACACAACGACTTGTTATTATGAACCCTCGGCTTCCGTGCGACTTGTGTTAGTAACCGAAGGCGTCGTGACAGCTGTGGACAACGAGAACATTACTGAGGATCACCTGTGTGCCTTCATGCTTCATGCTTCGTGCTTCATGTCTTCCTCGAGTGCAATGGCACCTTCCAGCAGGATATCTGATCATGTCTCAAAGGCCACAATCGTGCTACAGCGGTTTGAGGAGCATGAGAATGAACTCACGTTTATATCTTGGCCACAAAAATTCGCCCGATCTTAGCCCGATGGAAAACATCTGCCACACTATCAGGTATCAGCTCTGCGTCCACAAAACATTGGCCTCTAATTTACGGTATTTGTGACACCTTTTCGTAGACATCTTTTGCCACATCCCTTCGGAGACCTACCAAGGACTTGTCGAATCGATGCCATGCAGAATCGCTGCCTTATTGCGTTCTAGAGATGGACCTACACACTATTAAGCAAGTGGTAATTATGTTTGGGTCTATCATGGAGTAGATGTAATAATAATTACTTCGCGGGTGACATTTATAACCACACCTACAAGACTGCTCTGCAATTTGCACTTAAGTGCAAGGCAGAAGGTTCGCGCGGGAAAAACAAACACTTACATTATCTGATTTCTCTTATTTCATTAGAATGACCATTTATCCCTACGTAGGTGGGCGTCAACAAAATAGTTTCACATTCGCAGGAGAACGTGAAAATCTAAATTTCGTGGAAAGATCATGCCGCAATGAAAAACACCTTTGTTTTAGTGAATTTTGTGTAAAGCGACATGTAGAAGCATATGCCCATGAGCTTAAACTAAATAATGATACTTTTATAATTGTAACTGTATATAGGTGGCCATTGGGAAATTTTCAGCTATTTCAGAAAAATTTCGATTCTTCGTTGTGCTGTCAGTCAGATAGAGGGATTTCAATGTCGGTTTTCTGAAAGAGTCTAATAGGAAGAATGACCTTGAAGTATTACTGGGTTCTTTCGATTTGACATCAGTTATTGATTTTCCCATTCGGATAGAACAGAAAAGCAGCACACTGATAGATAATATTTTCATATACTCAGATAAATTTAATCAAATACACAGTTATCCTGTTAAGAATGATCGTTCTGATCACGGTGCACACCCAGTTTCATTATATGACATAGCTCCTTACAGTAAGGCAAAACAGTCTTCGAAAATGATACATTCAATTAACGACTTAACAACTGCAAATTTTAGAGAAAGCTTGCAGGAGTCAGACTGGAAGAAGTGTACCGGGAAGCTAATTGTAATTTAAAGTATAACTTATTTCATGACAGTTTGTGAATATATTTGAAAACAGCTACAAGAATGTTTATAATGTCTGAGATTAGCACCCCTAATAATAAAATTGAAACAATGTGGCGTGTTATTGAAAGGGACACAGGGCAACCAACAGCACAGGAAGACTATATTACCATCAAAATGAAGAAAAGTTCGGTATCAAAAAGTCAGAAGTCGAAAATATATTATTAATTTTTTTTAAATGTTGTCGACAAAATAGGATCCAGATGTTCATTAGAAAAGGCAAGTCTATGTAAGGAAGAGACAATACCTATGCAGTTTCATAAATTTAAAATTTTACCCACTTCTCCTTCTGAAATTAGGAAAATAACAAACTTAGTCAAGAGTAAAGGCTCGCAAGGAATTGATGGCATCCAACACAGCAGTAAAAGCTCTTTCCCAACGGATAAAGAGGATTCTGAGCCACGTATGTAACAGCTCATTGAAACAAGGCTTTTTCGTGATGTACAGATGTATGCTATTGTTAAGCCATTGCATAAAAACGGGGATAGTAAAGTACTAACAAAATGTCAGTTTGGTATTGAAAGGCATTTCAACATAAAATGCTTTCGCTGATAAAATATTAAATACTCTGAACAACCAAATATCACCCACAGGGATTTTTTGTGATTTCTCAAAGGCTTTTGACTGTGTAAATCATGGAACTCCTCTGGATAAACCTAAGTATTGTAGCCAAATGGTTTAAATCATACTTAACTACAGAAGGCTGAAATGAACAGCTCACAAAACATACAAAAATCAGCAGATTCCTCAAATTTGGTAGGCATCATGAACGGGATCACACATAATTAAATCTTGGGTCTCTTACTGTCCTTAATATACACAGATCAGCCAGAACATTATGATAACCAACCTACTATCGGTATAAACCTGTCTAGGCGACAGCAGCGCCACCTGGCGAGGAATGACAGCTAGTCAGACTGAACGCACGTCGCATGTAGAATCAGTGAGCGTGCTGTCCGTGCGTAGAATAGGGAAGGCGCGCAATCTACCTGAGTTTGACCGACGGCAGATTGTGGTGGTACGGAGGCTCGGCACGTGCATTTCGTAAACTGCACGACTTGTCGGGTGTTCGAGGAGCGCTCTGGTGAGTGTCTTCAACAAGTGGCGAAACCAAGTTGAGACCACACCCAGATATCGTGTTCTTGGGCGGCCACCGCTCATTGAAGATGCCGGCTGTCGTAGACAGGGCAGACTGGTAAAACAGGACAGGCGGCGAATTGTGGCGGAACTAACATCAGACTTTAATTCTGGGCAAAGTACAAGTGTGTCTGAACATACAGTGCACCGAACACTCCAAACGGTGGGCCTCCGCAGTCGACGATCCATGCCTGTGCCACTGTTAACATCACAACATCGGCAACTACGGCTGAAACAGGCTTGTGACCACCGGCAATGGACGTTGGCGCAGTGGCAGAGTATTGCTTCGTCAATGAATCCCAATAACGTCTTCATCATGCTGATGGGAGGGCGCGAATCCGTCGTCTTCCAGGGAAAGAGCTGCTTTACACCTGTACTGCAGGACAGAGAAAAGCTGGAGGCGCTCCATTATGCTCTGGGGGACATTCGCGTCGCCATCCATGGGTCCAGTGGAGCTCATGCAAGGTACCATGACGGCCAAGGAGTACCGGACACTGTTTGCATACCACGTACAGCCCTTCATGATGATCATGTATCCCGATGGCAGATGCTAAATAATGCGCCATTTCACAAGGCCACGAGTGTGATGGAGTGGTTCGAGGAACAGAGTGGCGCATTCCAACTGATGAGCTGCCCCCCCCCCCCCCCCGCTCACCAGATCTGAACCCGATCGAACACATCTGGGACGTGATTGAATGTGGCGCCAGAACTCATGGCCTCCCTCCCCGGAATTTACGAGAATTAGGTGACTTGTGTGCGCAGATGTGGTGCCAATTCCCTCCAGCGACCTACCAAGACCACACTGCTTCCAGGCCATGACGCGTCGCCGCTGTTACCCGTGCCAAAGGTGGACATACCGGATATCAGGTAGGTGGTCATAATGTTCTGGATGATCAGTGTATATTAATGACTTGCCATTCTATATTCACGAAGATGCAAAGATTTTACTGGTGATACAAGTATAGTAATCACACCCAACAAACAAGAATTAGCTGAGGAAATTGTAATAACGTCTTTCAGAAAAAGTGGTTCTCGACAAGTGGAGTCTCATTAAATTTTTATAAAACATAGCATATATAGTTCTGTAAAGTAAATGGCATAATAACATTAATAAAAACACTGAGGTGACAAAACTCATGGGATACGTCCTAATATCGTGACGGACCTCCCGTTTGTCTGGCGTAGTTCAGCAACTCGACGTGGCATGGACTCAAAAAGTACTTGGAAGTACCCTGCAGAAATATTGAGACATGCTGCTTCTATATCCGTCAATAATTTTCGAAAGTGTTGCCGGTATATCCGCGCGCGGGGTAGCCGCGCTGTTACGGGCGCCTTGTTACAGTTCGCGCGGCTTCCCCCGTCGGAGGTTCGAGTCCACCCTCGGCCATGGGTACGTGTATTGTCCTTATGTGTAAGACAGTTTACGTTAGGTTAAGTAGTGCGTAAGTCTAGGGACCGATGACTTCAGCAGTTTGGTCCCACAGATGTTTACAACAAATTTTCAAAATTTTTTGCCGGTACAGGATTTTGTGCACGAACTGATCTTTGAAGTATGTGGCATAAATGTTCGATGGGATTCATGTCGGGCGAACAGTAAGTCCACGAATGGCTGCAAATAGTCTTCAAGTAGCCCAAAGTAACCGTTTACAGTGAATGATCGGTTCAATTGGAGCTTGTTCACACCTTGGCTCCATGGCTTCGTGGGATCTGCGCCACACTCGAACCCTACCATCAGCTCTTACTAACTGAAATCGGGACTCATGAGACCAGGCCACGGTATTCCAGTCGTCTATGGTCCAATCGGAATGGTCACGAATTCAGGAGAGGACGCTGTGGGCGATGTCATGCTGTCGTCTGCTGCCATAGCCCATTAACATGAAATCTCGCCGCACTGTCCAAACGTTCGTCGCGCTTCCCACATTGATTTCTGTCTCATTTCACGCAGTGTTGCTTGTCTGTTAGCTCTGACACCTCCATGCAAATCCCACTGCACTAGGTCATTACGTGAATGCCGGCGGCCACTGCTTTGTTCATTGTGAGAGATGGTGCCTGAAATCTGCTATTCCCGGCTCACCCTTGACAATGTGGATCTTGGAATAGTGAATTCCCTAACGATTTCCGAAATGTAATGTCCGATGTGTCAAGCTCCTACTACCTCTCCGCGTTCAAAGTCTGTTAATTGCCTTCTTGCGGCCATAATTACGATGGAAACTTTTTCACATGAATCATCTGAGTATAAATGGCAGCTCCGACAATGCACTGTCATTTCATACCTTGTGTACGCGATACTGCCGCCGTGTGTATACGTATATATCGCTATCCGCTGACTTTTGTCGCTTCTGTGTATAGATTTTTGAACAGAAGTCTGTAGCTAAGGCAGAAAATTCCAAATTTTTGGGTTTGTGCACTGTAGACAGATTCAATTGGAAGAAACACATTGATAATCTACTGAAAAGTTTGAATTCAGCTACTTAATCTAATAGATTTATTGCAGATATTTGAAATAAACATATCAGTAAATTAGCCTACTATGCCTATTTTCATGTACTGTTTTCGTGTGGCATCGTATTTTGGGGTAATTCCTCAATAAGGAAAAATTATTCATTGCACAAAAGCGTGTAATCAAAATAATAGCTGGAGCCCACCCAAGATAACCCTGCAGACATTTATTTATGGAACTAGGTTCGCAATACATAAGTTCATTTATGAAATTTGTTATTAATAATCCAACCCAATTCAAAAGCAATAGCAATGTGCATAGGTACAACATTACGAGAAAGGCTGATCTTCACTATTCTGGGTTAAATATAACTCTGGCACAGAAAGGAGTGAATTATGCTGCCACAAAAGACTTTGATCACTTGCCAAATAGCATTAAAAGTCTGACAGACAGCCAACCAAAATTTAAAATCAAATTAAAAGAATTTCTGAATGACAACTTATTCTACTCAATAAGTGAATTTTTAGATATAAATTAGTAATTAAGAAATTGAATTGTGTCATGTAAAGAAACCTTTTGTTAAACTGACACGTTTCACATCATTACGAAGTGTCGTATTCCTGATCTATGGAACTAATATTACTTTAATCTAATTGCTACGCAAACTCACGTGTAATAAATGTGGCACCATCTCCCCTATTTCGCAATAATAGAAAAGGAGCATATCTTCTTAGAACTTTTTCGATGTCCTCCGTCAGTTCCCCATACTGCACAGCAGTACTCTAGCAGAGGACGGACAATCGTAGTGTAGGAAGTCTCTTCAACAGACCTGTTGCATCTCCTAAGTTTTCTGCGAATAAAAATCAGTCTTTGGCTTGCCTTCTCCACAACATTATCTATGTGGTCATTCCCATTTACGTTGTTTGTAATTACAATTCCTAGGTGTTTAGTTGAAGTGGCACCCTTATATGACCTATCGTTTAACCGAATTTTAACGGATTCGTTTTTATACTCATGTAGAGGACGCCATATTTTCCATTATTTGGGTTCAACTGTCACTTTTCGCACCATACAGAAATCTTGTCTAAATCGTTTCGCAATTGTTTTTGCTCTTCTTATGTCTTTAGTAGACGATAAATGACAGCATCATCTGCAAAAATCTAAGATGGCTCCTCAGATTTCTCCTAAATCATTTGTATCACTTCTGTTTCACTCGATGACTTCGATCAGTCATTACGAACTGTGACCTTTCTGGCGGGAAAGTCGCACAGCTGAAAGGATAATATCAGACGCCATAATACTGGCTACTGGCTAAAAGTTAAAGACAGCGTCTATAGTATAATAGTATTACCTTTTACTTATGTTACATGCGATCGGTGTACACGATTGTATGGAATAGAATGACATGTAGGTATACCGTATCAGAATCAACTTTCAGGTTCTTTTTTACAAGAAGTGAAATCTGATACATTTCCTTTATTCAGATTGCATTAAACATAAATAAGGGATTCAAATGTTGGGTGCCATGGCTAGACGCAGAAAGAAGTGAGCTTAAATTTGATATTATTCAAACTGCGTTAAACATAAATAAGGGAATCAAAACGCAGAAAGAAGTGCGCTTAAATTTGATGCGATTGACATTCAGATATGTCCATCTTTTAATACACATTGAAGCCTCAGCGCTATTGTGTAAGGTCAGCACACAAAAATAACTGAAGCCAGATGCAAAGCGACAGTCTGAGACGCGGCATATTCAAACCGTTAAAGTGATTTACAAAATTTTAATATCAGCGGATGGGATATCAATAAGTCCATTCACTCACGTAGCTAGCTGTAGTTGCTCCTTATGGAGGCACTGAACCTATTATTATTAGCTAATGATTAGAAATGAACGCTACTACCGTTTCAGGGCACGAAGGTTGCCGCGCGGGGTAGCCGCGCGGTCTCTGGCGTCTTGTCACGGCTCTCGCGGCTCCTCCCGTCGGAGGTTCGAGTACTCCCTCGAGCAAGGGTGTCTGTGTTGTCCGTAGCGTAAATTAGTTTAAGTTAGATTAAGTAGTGTGTAAGCTTCGGGACCGATGACCTCAGCAGTTTGGTCCCATAAGGTCTTACCACAAATTCCCAATTCCCAATAATTTCCTCGAAGGTTGATCCAGATCCAAGAGAAAATGTTTCCGTCAAGATTACATGCCACGGATATCGCCTAAAAAGCTTTGAGAGAAGACTCGGCTAACAATTTATTCTTAGTCAACAGCAGCAAACGTTCACACCTAAACACAGTTTTAAACATTGACGAAGTACGAGGGCTATTCCGAAAGTAAGGTCCGATAGGTCGCGAAATGGAAACCACGGTAAAAATCAAAAATGTTTTATTTGCAACAGTTAGATACACCTTGCAGCTACTTATCTCCATAGTCGCCGACCCGACTTAGACGTGTATCGTAGCGTTGTACCAACTTTCCCATACCCTCGCTATAGAAGGCAGCCGCCAGTGCTCTCCGCCAATTCTCTACGCTGGCCTACGGCTCGTTGTCTTGTGCCGAAATGTTGTCTTCATAACCAGCGGTTCATGTGACCAGAGCTGAAACTCAGAGGGAGACAATTACGGGCTGTATTGTGGGTACTCTCACATTTCCATTTGAAAACGATGCCGGAGCATCTTCATTGCCCCTGCAGAATGCGGCTGAGAATTGTCTTGAAGACGAAACAGCACGACAGTTATGTAATGTTAGCTGCATAGCTTCAGGGGAAATTTCTCACCAGGCCCCCGTACTTGGCGGCAGACACTATTTTCTAGACATCTTTACGCACTCACTGCGAGCTCAGAAATGAGAAGAGCGACGTGATGCTAACTGGGGTTATACTAGAGACACTACCCAACACATCTGTGCAAAGCTTTATCGGATTTTCATAGCCGTTTCCATTTCGTGACCGATCGGACCTTACTTTCGGAATAGCCCTCGTACAAAGATTCAGTACATTCTGATATCGTCGCAGACCACGACTCAGAAAATATGACCGTTGTAATGTCAAAATATACGAAAGTAGATAAAGCTGCATAACTTAAAGTTCACTTCCACTATTAATCAATTACATTGGCTAATGGCAAAATGCTTCTTTTACTGAAGTAAATTGCATTATTCTCTCCTTTAATTAACATTGTTGTTCATTCAAGTATATCGTTTCCCGTCCCAATACAAAGAATGTTCGCTAACAAAAGGATACTTGGCATTCCTCTATTTCTAAGATTTTTGGTATCACGCAATATGTGAATGTTCCTCTACGATAATCTACTTTCTCAATGCAATGAAAATCTGTCGCAAGATCCATAAGTTATTTATTTATTTACTTACTGGTGACATTTTAAAATATTTACTGTGCATTAGTATGTTGCTGGAAGCGCCCACGGCAGTTTGGAGGTTGGATCCGATCAACAAGTACGAATAATTACACATGTAACGATTTTGTACAATAGAAAATAAGATTTTATTTTAGTATATTACAACCATCTAAGAGGTATTTCAGACTTACGTACTGCGCACGACAATACTTCGTTTACTGTATAAAAAAATCTAAACTAAGTCACTATAATCGTTTCTTTTCTATCAAAAGAAAAGGCCAAGTTATATTATGGTAAATAGTCTGCAACCCTGCAAGTGTTTGTTGCATGGGACACGATAAATGGGCCCCTTATTTACGCCTACAAATATCTATCTTACGGGATAACACTCTCCACAATGACTTATTACGTCTGCATTGCGACATTCATCACCACATTCTTCTTTAGCTTTAGCCTGCGCGCTGTTTACGGTCTGTTACCTACACCAGAAGGTACCAGGTACACATTCTTGCTTCGTGTTGTAGTATCGAGTAGAAACCCTGTTTGCAGTATTTGTGTTTTTCATTTCCTATTTCTCGAAGTCCACCCACTTACTTAACTCGACTCTGCTATGCCGACTGCCTCAGACACTTTCCTCAAATGTTCCACGTTCCAACGCCAACTAGTGCACGGCTCCTCTTCTTTGTATTTCATCCAATGGGTGTATTTCTAAGATTCAATGGTGATGGTCCTGTCAGCTCTTCAAAATAATTGTAGTACCATTCCATTCTGCACTTTAAAGAAGAATACACCGGCTATCGTTGCCTGCACTTGTAGCAACAAAAAGAGACAAGCCTATAAATGCGT
The DNA here is from genome assembly GCF_023898315.1 of Schistocerca nitens. Taxonomy (NCBI): domain Eukaryota; kingdom Metazoa; phylum Arthropoda; class Insecta; order Orthoptera; family Acrididae; genus Schistocerca; species Schistocerca nitens. Next base: position 331,963,905 of record NC_064619.1, read on the forward strand.
GCTATAGTATGGTAGACACATCAAACGGATATGTGATGTAGAACGACGCATTAGAAATTTATACCTTTCCACAGCAAAGCACTCAATACCTACGATTCATTAAGCAACCCTATAAAGGAAGGGAACAGCAATTCCCATTGCACTCACATTGCCTACGGCTCCTACACACGCATACGTTTCTGTGGGATATTAGCTATGCCGCAACAGGAGACATTGCAGTCTCTGGTATTGGTCGGTCAGAATACAATATCTGAGACCTTCGGATGAAATCTCCTATACATGCCGGATGCTTTTCATCGTGGCTCGTATGACCATGAAAGCGAATGGCCTATTTGTAGACTGTACAATGCAATGAATTACTTTCCTTCATTATGTTTTTTACGTGTAACTGTGGTGTTTACGGAACCCATTTTCCTCTGTTTAAGAAAATAAACGGCGCTTTGTCTTCAACGTTCTCTTCGAAATTCCAACGGACAGCTCAAACTGAAATCCAAATAGGCCTATACGACGTTAGACATAAAAAGGAATAGTTGATGCAATCACAGCGTCAGGTCTAAGTTACCGACTCATTAAATTTCCCTTGGAAATCTTATTTCTTCATTGCTTACACGCTGATTCGTAACATGAATGTTTTTACATTCCATGCATACGAGTAGACAATCAACTTCATTTACAAATACTGAACAGAGAATGTACGTACTATTTCGACAAGAACGACGAAATTTTATTGACTGTGGCCATTGCGGCTGTTTTTAATAAATTATTTATTTTGCAACCCTGCAAGACACATTTTTACTAACGTAATACATTGTTACACGTTTCGAACTTGTTACGCTCTTCATCAGCCGTATTTTATTCACTGCATGTATGCGAAGAGAAAGTAACTGATAATTTACAAACCATGTCTCACGTAATCTTGAGGTAGTCGCTTCTTGTTTGAAACTGGTGTGGGAAGGAGGGCCAGAAAGTGACATCAACTGTTGTTGTTGTTGTTGTTGCGGTGGTGGTGGTGGTGGTGGTGGTGTTGAGCTGTGCCATATAAATATTGTGCAATTGCGATTTCCGAGTTCAAAATTTTATTTGTCACGTATCTCCTCATCCAGCCACAGTAGTACATTTTACTGCATAATTACGTCACAACTCGGTATGGAATATTTGCATATAAACATTCTGAAGTAATACTGTTAATGTTGATGTGCGTTACAAACACAGTCCTGTACTGATTTTCAAGAAATGCTGAAGCAAGCAGCCTAGTAATCAGTGTTTATACAGTGGTTCCACCCGAAACTACATGAGAAATGAAGCTTGAAACGAAGAACGTGCAATTCCGAAATAAAATTGCCCAATAAAACAAGCACTAGCACCACCACAGCGGGCGTCATTGTTTCTCCCCCAGTGTAATTACACCACAAAAAGCGACTGCATGAAGACAATGTTTATAAATTAAAAAGAATTATTTTTTATTATTTCAATAGCTTTTTGTTTCATATGCAATAACAAGACCTGCTAATGAGCGAAGCACCTCTGTACTAATATATTGAGTAAATAATGTGACAGGTAGCAGCAAAAGAAAATGTGCGAAATTTGCGAAAGATATTTTTCACGACAGCGGCATTCCAAAACTTGCTTCTCCAACGTTCGGAGAATGGGAATTTGAGACAATCTTTCATGTCAATAGCGTCCAGAGATGAATGTCAGGTGTGAACTATTAAAGGAATTCCAACAAAACATGAAATCAAACAGTACTCTGTCATCTCCGGTCAAACGAGTAATTCGCTCCAGCAGCTCCGACGGGCCCTGCGGACATTTAGGAGTGAGAGACAGAAACAGAGAGAGAGACGGAATGGCTGCACGTGAAGGACCGGCTGCGGCCGTTGTCATAAGGCGGGCTACGAGCGCCGTTATGCTAGCAAGAGCACCTGCCGTCAGCGCAGCCTGTTTCCGGGGAGCGTTGAACCGGCAAGCACGTCCCTCTTGTGCTGGGCTCTCCGCGCTAGAAAAAGGAATGGCTCTGAGAAGTGCGACAGGCGGCTTCTTCTCAAGGCGGCGAGTCTCAGCTCTCGTTACGGAACGGATCTGGAATGGCCCTAAACAGACACTGACCGTACAGTTTCGGTAGCACTCTCTACACGAACCTTCAAGTGCTAAAAATATATGAAATTTATGTGGCTTATCCAGTGTGGTAGATAGGACATGTATTTCCAAGCTTCTAACCGGACTGACAATTACATTCTCCTATATGTTTTAAAGGTTAATCAGTCAGCGTTAGTTATCGCTCGCTGAATCGTTTCTCAACGATGTTTGTCACTGAAATATTGTTATTGGAAGACAGAGCGAGGTGAAGCAGTAGTTACTGAACTCCTGTTCATGAAATACGTCGATAATCCTTGAGTTCGGCCACTGTATGATTTGTATGCTCCGACCGTAACCCAACTACGTCCATAGTCACTTGGAAATGCGTACACAGCCGAAAGTACTAAGAGTGAATGACAAACAGAGGGATATTTTAATTACAAATGAAAAGCACAATATTAATAATGTCCTACAGTATTCATTTATTTTCGGCTTACATGACTGTCATCAGCCTGATGATGGTCTTGTAAGCCGAAAACAGGTCGACAGAATAAATTAATACTGTACAACGTACAAAATATTGCGCTTTTCATTTGTAATTAGGAAGTTGTACTACCAAGATGGGACGAAAGAACAAGTTAACATGATATTAGAATTCAGCCAATAACAGGCAGTGCTGTAGACTTATCATTCAGAAAATTTGTGGAGGCTCTGGACTCCATTTCTACTAAATTATTATTATTATTTCTTTTAAGAAGAAAAAGAAGCTGTCAGACCAAGCTAACAATCTCTTCATGAATTCGCTGTTTTTCCTTTTATATTCCTCTCTCCACTGTTTACCAGTGTTTTTTTCTTTACCTTTTTTTTAGCTTTCTCTGCCAAAGCGTAATACGCAATTAGGATTCCAAAGGCTTTGCGTTTTCTCAGGGTATCTTCTGTGGCACTCATTTCTCGCAAGTTCTGCTTAAATTCTTCTAACCAAGTGATTTTTACCTTTTTTCGAATTTATTATATTAAGTAGTTTTTATTTGTTAATTTAGTATTGCGCGCTCTGGAGATGTTACCAATGAACTTCATGCGTCTTCTGCTATCAGTGAACTTGTCAATTAGTATGGAGAGGTCTTTAGTTTTTCGTTTAATCCACATGCCATTTATATTAATCGGACAATAAATTTTTCTTACGATTTTGCGCTCTTCCTTTGCAGTTTAATCAAGTCCTGAATGTCCTAGAAATGTTGTTTCTGAGGCATGTAGCACTTCAGGCAACAGAGCTGTCCTGTAATGCCGAAGTTTAGCATAACGGAATATCACTCGCTTATTGTAGCTGTTCCAAGTTGTTATATTTCGCTAGAGCCGTCTAGGACCACGTTAAGTCTTGGTACATTTGACAATGAACTTTGCTTCCTTTGAAGCCCAGAGTTCCTTCATTCCTTATGAGTGGGCTTGCTTACGCTCTCCCGTCCAAAGGGCGCCGCGTCTTAGTTTTGGTTGCTCTTCTGGCTGCAACCCGTTCTTAAGGAATACATACCTGTTGTTGTTGTTGTGGTCTTCAGTCCTGAGACTGGTTTGATGCAGCTCTCCATGCTACTCTATCCTGTGCAAGCTTCTTCATCTCCCAGTACCTACTGCAACCTACATCCCTTTGAATCTGCTTAGTGTATTCAACTCTTGGTCTCCCTCTACGATTTTTACCCTCCACGCTGCCCTCCAATACTAAACTGGCGATCCCTTGATGCCTCAGAACATGTCCTACCAACCGATCCCGTCTTCTGGTCAAGTTGTGCCACAAACTTCTCTTCTCCCCAATCCTATTCAGTACCTCCTCATTAGTTATGTGATCTACCCATCTAATCTTCAGCATTCTTCTGTAGCACCACATTTCGAAACCTTCTATTCTCTTCTTGTCCAAACTAGTTATCGTCCATGTTTCGCTTCCATACATGGCTACACTCCATACAAATACTTTCAGAAATGACTTCCTGACACTTAAATCTATACTCGATGTTAACAAAGTTCTCTTCTTCAGAAACGCTTTCCTTGCCATTGCCAGTCTACATTTTATATCCTCTCTACTTCGACCATCATCAGTTATCTGTCATAGGCAAATTCGAGTTTGATCTGCACGAGTTGGGTGGTCTTTTTTGGTATTTCTAAACCAAGGCACTGTGTTTTTCGGGTTTAATAAAAAAAATGGAAGATGGTTTTGTCAACCTGTTCCCATCCATTCGTTTGAGGTGACAGTAAAATCTTGCACGTCTTACGCGAACTGTATCTGCAATTTATTTGAAAAGGTTACGACCTATCCCATGCTTTATCAAACCAAACCAAACTTCCTTGTTGGATATTTTTTGGTGGATGTCATTCTTGTACTTGGATCCCATGATTGTTCTAATGATTCTGCGCTCTTTTTTCTTCAGGTCTTCGAGGATGCCTTTACTTGCATTTAGGAACAGGATTTCGGTTGCACACTTCAGTACTGGCTTCAGAACCGTTTCATAGTGATGTATTTTAGTGTTCTGTGAAAGGCTTTTTTTGCTATAAATTATTATTATTATTAGTAGTAGTAGTAGCAGCAGCAGCAGCATTAAATACCTTGCAATCTGTATTTCCTAATTAATTAATAACCAAGAGTTCAAGCATTATATAGTCATAGCTCAGAAATTGTTCGCGTCAACACCACTAAGCTCCTTTTATGTAGACTCTTCCCAAAAACCCTGCATAGGGTATCGACAACAGGAGTACACTTGTTTCTGCTTTGCACCGCATTCTTCAAATCTTAGCGTCATGGAAACCCCAGCCGTACAAACTCCAGCTGTACGAAGTGCCTTTGCGTCTAGCATCTCCAGTCCGGAATTGGTTTAGAGATTTCCAGTGACCAGCTCTCCTTGTATCCAGTGTTGGCAACTTTTCTAATGGTGCGATAGAATGGTGTTCCTTCGATTTCATTTACTTCTCCAGTCGGGAATAAGATGCCCCCTAAGTCTGCAGTACATCTAACAAAACTTTACGTGGACTTCGGTCATGTTGAAATAGATAGTTTGGCACTCTCCTTGCAGACTGATAACTCTATTTTAATCGCTGAAGGAACTGTAGCGACCAGGTAATACTTGTTTCTCAGTTGCAAGTGGTCGTAGGCAGCCAATTAACAATCGGGAGCATAGTCGACTTTCTCCGATGTAGTGATTTATACCACACCAGGCCTGCACATTCGCTAGTCAACAAGCGCATTGCTAAAACTGAAGTTGTAGTTCTTATAAGTAATGGTCTGAGTCCCTAAGCTGTACTGATTCATTACCGAGGTACTTTATTTCTACCACTGATATTCAGTTCGGCGTTCAAACAATGTTTCTGGAATGTCGAAACTAGATTTAAAGTAACTCCTAAGTAAGTGGGATTGGCACACTGCTCCAGTACCATATTTCACAATGAAATTGTCAGATACCATGAGGCTTCTCCACGCGATAACAGCGCAAACAATGACTTCGCTTTCTTGATGAGCGTGGTTCAAAATCCCATTTGGCTCTCCTTAGTTATGTTCTTTCTAGATTCCCAGCATTACATAAGACGAATCGTAGGATCGTTTATTTGAAAATGTTACGACATATCCCATGCTTGGCCAAACGAAACCAAAATTCCCTCTGTAACACACCTCAAATTGTCTGCGATGTGAAATCTTATTGACAGTGCCAAAAGAGAGAGTAAATAGTATACAAGTGGAATACGATAGTAAAAGTTGTCATCCGCATATCATTTACAAAAATCAATAGACAACCAACTGCTCCTACAGTTTGACGTGCAGCATCGTAGCTTGCGAGACCAGATGTGAGCTAGAGCCAAATGAATTCCGCACACGGCAGTAACAACTGTTGGTCTTGTACTTCTGCCTTCATCAATAAGGTTTTAAGGCGGGGTTTACACACTCATCTCAGCAAATGGCGACCTAGTTCCCCATTCCGCATCCCAGTTGCAATACACTAACAAATAAAAGATAAATACAAAAAATGGTTCAAATGGCTCTGAGCACTATGGGACTGCGCGGTTCCGGACTGAAGCGCCTAGAACCGCTCGGCCACCACGGCCGGCAAGATAAATACAACCAGAATAAAGTTCACTCAACTCATAGCAGGCCGGCCGCTGTGACTGAGCGGTTCTAGGCGCTTCAGTCTGGAACCGCGCGCCTGCTTCGGTCGCAGGTTCGAATCCTGCCTCGGGCATGGATGTGTGTGATGTCCTTAGGTTGGTTAGGTTTAAGAAGTTTCTAAGTCTAGAGGACTGATGACCTCAGATGGTAAGTCCCATAGTGCTTAGAGTCATTTGAACCATTTGAACTCATAGCCAGATGATGCACATCACTCTTCTACACGGAGGCGATCAGGACACAGAATTGAAATAACAATCAACTCATGGATGCCTGAGAAAGAGAGTAAAAAAAAGAAACAATCTGAAAACTGAATACCTAAAAAAGTTAAAATACGACAACCTGCCGACTTTATGAAGAGCTACACTATAAAAATCAGCAACTGTTTCGATAGTTTATTGTTTCCTCAACAATATTATTATTATCATTAGTGAACATCAGTTTTGATTCAGTTGAGAACTAGAAACAAGAGACGTAATTTTGGCACTGATGCTTTTTAATGCAAAGCTATCACAGAAAAAGGAATCTACTGATCAAGCCATTGTGAGGATAGTTACAGGTAACCAGTGACAGTGAGAAATTACAGTTTGCTTTTCCCGCTAAAACTGAAATTTTGCTGCGGAAGATGGCTATGCAGAGAAACACGCTATAAATTTTTTCTGTCTTGAGTTTGCTCGTAGAGGTTAGCCTCAAACGTTGTGAACAATGTGATCGTTATTTTAGTTCTGTCGCAGATTGTTGACCGCCGTTTTCTCAGATACACTGCACGTCACGACGTTGTGGTTATGTTAGGACATGAGTTTAAATACAGGGCTACAAAACGCGTCGTCTGCCGAAATTCGGTCACTGGTCTTAAGATCAGCTGTCGACAGAGCATCTTCCATTTCCGTCGTACCTCGCGTCACTACCAACATCTCTCCGCGTTACAAATTGACAGCATTTGTGAAGTGACACGACGAGTTTTTGTGTCTTGTATAACCGATCGGATGTGGCAATACTGTAGCAACAAGTGACAGACAGCAAATATCAATTTTAATCGGACTGTAGTATTTTTCATAAGGACTTGAAACAAAAATTGGGAAAGGCGTGAGACAAGGAAGGCAACTACCTCGTCTTTAATTCAATGCTTACATCCAGGATGCTATCGATAAACCACGTTTGCGAAACAGCTTATGCAGAAGACACTGATGTCGTCACGGAGACAAAACAAGCATTAGAGAAGGTCCTCTGCACAATGTAAAGGATCTTCTGTAACCACCGTCGTACGAGAATAAAAAAGAGAAAGACTAAAGTGATGTTATGTAAGACTGAATAAGAATATGGACCTCTAAGAATGATAATTGGAGGTGAGGAATTTGAAGTGATAGAGGAATTTACCTACTTGGGAAGCAGCATTACAAGAAATTGTAGAAGCCAGAAATTCTGAGCAGAATACAACAGACCAAAAATGCACTTAATCTGAGAAACAACCATCAATAACATCAAACTGGAAATTAAAAAAAAAAACGAATCATGAGAGCGTCTGCTTCAAGTGTGACCTTAAACGGGTGTAAAACTTGGACAGTAAGAAAACAATAGGGAAAACGGCTAGGCGCCCTGGTGATGTGGTGCTACAGAAGGATGTTCAGCTGAATAGATTGAGTTACCAATGAAGAGGTGCTGAGAATACAAGAAGCCAGATTCCTCTAAGCACAAGAAAACAGACAGCGACACATTTTAAGATACGATAATATACCTGGAACAGCAGCAGAAGAAGCTATTGAGGGAGGGAATTGCCGCGGACGAGCGAGGATGCCATACATGCAGCAAATTATGAGTGACGTGTGCAGAAACGAAAAAGAAGGCAGACAGAAGTGTGTAAAGGCGCACTGCTGCAAACCAACCTTAGAACTGAACAGTAAAATAGAAAAAGAAGAAGAAAGAAAGAAAAAGAATGTTGAAACAATTTCGTTATCAGTTACATCATAAAACAAGTGCTAAAAATGTGTTTCCATCAGCGAACTACAATGGTAAAAATAAATGTTGTAAATTGCTTAACTTAAGTACTGCACGTTGTGATCGAGAAAAACGTCATGATATCAGTACATTGGTTTGTTTGCAATGCAATTCTAGCGGAACCAGTCCGTGTTTCTATCATGAGTGGGCAGTATGTGCAGTCTATAGCAACCGTGTCACCTGTAAACGATACAGTACTTCTGCTGCGTGTGATTACGAGAGTTTGTTGCTTGATGATAGTTCGGACAACAATAACGTACGGTCAGAGGCTCTGTATAGTCACTCTAATGGAGCAGAGAATAAGACAGGTGGATGTCACAGCGATTGTCGCTGAGTCGAAGTGACGTCTCTATCTCTAGAATCTGGAACGAGTTTCTAGTGATGGGATCAGTTGAGGATCATCATAGAAGTGGCGGCGGAAGAAAAACAACAGGTGTGCTGGACCTATATCTGCGTAGAACAGCAAGCAGAAACCCTCAACATAACGCTACGCGTCTACGGCGACAGTTCCAAACAGCTACAGTATAGCCGTTGTCAATACAAGCGATACGAAATATGCTCCATCAGCAGGGATTACGTGCCAGAAGACCTCTCATAGCTCCTCCTGTAAATATGGTTCGGAGAGGGGCTCGTCTCGCATGGACACGAAATCACTCTCTGTGGACTTGGCAGCAGTGGGACACATCGCTCTTTCCTGATGAGACGCGTATCAATCTCCACCCTGACATCCGTATGGAGAGGCAACGAGGACGATGTTTACACCTTAACTGTATCGTAGGCCATCACCCTTATCAAGGCAGTTCAGTCACGTTTTGGGATGGAATCATACACGGCCGTTGGACAACCCCTGAGCCAAAACATGGTACGGTATCTGGTGTCGAGTATCGGGACGACATCCTTGCATGCATTTAGACTCCATTTAGTGCGCATATTGGAGCGGGATTCACGCTGACGGCCGATAGCTCACGCCACCATCGTCACAATCTCATGAACACCTTCCTACTAAGCATATGAACAGTCGGACGAAATGATCCCAATATTCCATATCTCATGTGCATTTAGAATGCATGGACCATGCTAAAACGAGCGGTTTTCAATCATCCTGTCACACCGGAGATCTTACAAGACATTATCGAGGTCGCTGTGGATCAAAGGGACAATATCACATAGGCTTATCTAGACAGTTTGGTAAGGTATTTGCCTAACCCCATTCAAAAGCGTATACAGTTACGAGGAGGGCCAGTTGGTGCATAATGAATCTGTTACGCAAAATGCCAGTGAGAAGAAACTGCAATGTTTGCAGTGAAATCTTTTGTAAGGTTTTGTTTCTGTTTTTTGTTTACGATTATCAAGTGGAAATAAGTTTATCTTCTTTACTTTTGTTTTCTTATGACTATACCTGACAGAACAAAATCAGTTTTGTTTCCTGTTATGTCTAGTATTAACAATTAAGCATAATTCATCATTTATTTTGACCAGTGTATTATACAAGCGCAGGCAATAAGTCTAAAAATAGCTATAAATAAATAAATGTTTCGTTGATATACAGTCTTTTTGGTTTTCGAAAACTTATTCCTTTTTCTCGGCACTCCACTGCATTATAGATCTAGTAAATACCACGTTTCATCACTCGCCTGCGTAATCTCCGCCTGTCACGGAGCCTCAGCATTAATTGCTCGCAGTTCGCTTGTAAACGACCATCTTCATAAATGCTCATCCAGAGCTGACAATTATCATGCAATTTTCCCTCATTACACGACTGGGAAGAGATGTACTAGCACACAGTATGTTCTTCTGTACTACTACATTTCATTTCAAAAGCTTACTTTCTCTTCCTGCCTGTACTGTTTATCGCCCACTTCTGTACGTTCCGAAAATATTTGTAATCATTTGTAACACACTTCTCTTTTCCCAGAAATTATTTTCTTGTTATTGCCATAAAGCATTTGATATCCTCTTTAACTTGCTGACGTCAGTTATTTTGATGAAAAGCAGAAGAACCTTGTGTACTACTTTCAGCCCTTGATTTCATAATCTAATTCCATCGTCGATTGACAATTCGATTACGCTCCAACTTGTTCTAGTTTTATTTCTGCCCATCTTTTCAAGACACTATCCATTTCCCTCATCTGTTCTTCGAAGTTCTTTACCATCTCTGGGATAATCACAATGTTCTCGGTGGATCATGCTTTTTTATTTTCATTTCTTCCCCCTGAACTTTAATTTCCTTTCAAAATGTCTTCTTTGTTTCCTTTGCTGCTTGTTCAATGTGCAGATTGAATACATTGGAGGTAAGATACAACCTTGTCTGTCTCCCATCTCGATCGCTTTCACGTCCTTCGTCTCTTAGCACTGCAGTATGGTTTCTGTACAAGTTTCAAATAACGTTTCGTTCCCTGTTTTTCATTCCTGATGAAACCACAATTTCTAATAATATTCCAGTCACACAATGTCAAAAGCTTTTCCTACATTTACAAATGTTTTACGTGTGATTTTGCCTTTGTTCGGTTACTCTACTAACACGAGCTGCAGGATCAATATACGAGGGACGTTCAATAAGTAATGCCCCACATTTTTAAAAGGCCATTAATATACATAGACAAACGTCCTCGTTGGTGCTTCACATTTGGTGTATGTTCTGTGCACCGGTGAAGTTTCGAACGGTTCTGGCATGTGGCAGAGCCGTAGTACAGCATCAAAATGGCTTCTACGTATGACTCACGTTACAAGCAGCGTGTTGCTATTGAATTCTTGTGTGCACAAAAAGAAACCATGGTCAACATCCATATAAGTTTGGGTGCAGTGTATGGCGATGCTGCAGTTGATATGAGTACAATTGGGCAGTGGGTAAAGAAAGTTATGGCTTCAGGAAACGCAGGAACAGAGCTCCATGTTTAGCCACTGATTCAGGCATGATAAATCGTGCATCCACCGTTATTCGTGTCGACCGGCGCATCTCAACTCGACAATTGGCTCTACAGTTGTCGGTCAGCATTGCGTGTGCGTCTGCAATGATAGAGACTCTCGGATATTCAAAGAGGTGCTCACGATGGGCTCCCACCAATGATCACAGTGGATCACAAGGTTCAAAGAAAAGCCATTTCATCTGAATTGTTGAAGCGTTTTGAGACCGACGGAGGGGCCTTTCTGTGACGGATCGTTACGGGGGACGAAAGCTGGACGCACCACTTCGCAACGGAAACAAAAAGGTAGTCCATGGAGTGCCATTATCCTCTTTCACCACAAAGGAAGAAATTCAAGACAACCCCCTCTGCCGGAAAAGTCATGGTGACAGTCTTCTGGGATTGTGATGATGGCGTCATTCTCGTGGATGCGATGCCAGGAGGGTCAACCAGCAATTCAGAGGCATACGTGAAGACTCTGAATAAACTCAAGAACCGTTTCCGAAATGTTCAATCGGACAAGAATCCAGCAGAAATCCTGCTCCAACACAATAATGCACGCCCACACACAAATCTGAGAACCTGGGAACACATCGCCAAATTGGGTTCGACATCACTGCCTCATCCACCCTACGGTCCAGACCTGGCACCCACGGACTTCCATCTCTTTGGGCTGCTTAAAGTTTCTCTACGGGGAACACACTTTGAAGATGACGAGAGTGTCAGCCATGCAGTGAAAACATGGCTACCCGTACAACAGGACAAGAGCTTTTACCAGCATGCTCTTCCACAACGTTGGCGGACGGCCAAAGAACAATGGAGACTACGAAGTAAAATAAGACATGTACAAGACATAATGATGTATATTGTCTCCAAATTCTGACTCTTAACAATAAATACGTTCTCAAAAAAAATTTGGGGCCTTACTTATTGAACGACCCTCGGACTTACGCATTCCTACATATCTCCTGTAGATAATTCGTGTAAGTATTTTTATTTTATGCGCCGCAAACGATATACACTGAAGAGCCAAAGAAACTGGTACATCTGCCTAATATCGTGTAGGGGTCCCGCGAGCACGCAGAAGTGCGCAACTCGGCGTGGCATGGACTCGACTAATGTCTGAAGTAGTGCTTTAGGGAATTGACACATGAGTCCTGCAGGGCTGTCCTTAAATCCGTAAGAGTACGAGGGGTAGAGATCTCTTCTGAACAGCTGGTTGCAAGAGTTTCCAGATACGCTCAATAATGTTCATGTGTGAGGAGTTTGCTGGCCAGTGGAAGTGTTTAAACATAGAAGAGTGTTCCTGGAGTCACTCTGTAGAAATTCTGGACGTGTGGGGAATCGCGCTGTTCTTCTGGAATTGCCCACATCCGTCGGAATGCACAGTGGACATGAATGGATGCAGGTGATCAGACAGGATGATTAAGTACGTGCCACCTGTCAACAGTCGTATCTAGAAGTATCAGGGGTCCCATATCACTCTAACTGTACACGCCCCACACCATTAGAGAGCCTCCACCCGCTTGAACAGTACCTGCTGAGATGCAGGGTCCATGGACTCATGAGTTTGTCTCCATACCCGTACACGTCCATCTGCCGGACGCAATTTGAAACGAGACTTGTCCGACCACGCAACATGTTTCCAACCATCAACAGTCCAATGTCGGTGTTGACAGGCCCAGGCAAGGCGTAAAGCTTTATGTCATGCAGTCATCAATGGTATACGAGTGGGCCTTCGGCTCCAAAAGCCCATGCCGATGATTTTTCGTTGAATGGTTCGCACACTGACACATGTTGATGGCCCAGCACTGAAATCTGCAGCAATCTGCGCAAGGGTTGCACTTCTGTCACGTTAAACGTTTCTCTTCAGTCGTAATTGGTCCCGTTCTTGTAGGATCTTTTTCCGGCCGCAGTGACGTCAGAGATTTGATGTTTTACCCTATTCCTGATATTCACGGTACACCCGTGAAATGGTCGTACGGGAAAATCGCTACCTCGGAGATGCTGTGTCCCATCGCCCGTGCGCCGACGATAACACCACGTCAAACTCACTTAAATCTTGATAACCTGCCATTGTAACGGCAGTAACCGATCTAACAACTGCGCCAGATACTTGCTATCATATAGGCGTTGCCGACCGCAGCACCGTATTCTGCCTATTTATATATCTTTGTATTTGAATATGCATGCCTATACCAGTTTCTTTGGCACTTCAGTGTAGAATAGTCAGTTTAAAAAAATGCGATCAACCCCCCCTTCTCCTCCCGCATCTGTATCTAACATAAAATTTCACTAATTTACACTATCGCGCGCGCCCACACACACACACACACACACACACACACACACACACACAAAGTTGTTTCACAGGTTAGCAACACTCACAACGTGAACTAAAACAAACGAACAGATATAAACACTGTTTTCGTGCAGACTGAGCAACAGTTTACAAAAATGAAGTGTAAATAATGCAGCGCAAGAGTACGGTACTGCAGAATGGTAAAAACTGCAAAGTGCATATGTGAATCGAAGTCTTTCGACGTCAACCCCTGCGAGCAAGGACGGAAGAAGCAGAATAAGCAAAGAAAACCCATAAGTAATTTGCACGCCAACTTTACAAACAAAACACTGTTTTTGAAATAAAAGAACAAAAAATGTACAAACGTATGTATATAATTTGCAGAATAACCACGGAAGATGCTTTATAAACGAGAGCGAATTGCATCTGGTGTAATTATCTTTAATTAAACTACAGTAAGCTCAAGACGGATGACCAATATTAACAGATTTTAACAGCTGCTGCGTAAGATGGTCATGCAAACAAACGCATTATGAGGTAGAATAGTTTCGTCATGGCTGGTTCTCCCATGGATCAGAATAATTACGGTGTAATCTATCGTAAAATGCACTGTAGAGATCTTCTTGGTGTTCTTTTGTGAATACAGTGGTGTTCATAAGGTGTGTGCCTGACTCTCCGCCGTAGGTTTTGGCTTTCAACAATTCTCTCCTCCCCTTCCCTCTCCCCGATACAAAAACCCTAATGAAATATGGTCCGGGGCACCGTGATGACTAATGAACGCACCAGCTGCGAGTAACTAATCATTCGGAGAATGGCATACTGTCTCATGGTTAGAATGTGTTCGATCATGACATCGTCATAAGTCAATCTGTCTCTCAGCACCACCAATCTCCACCACGAAACGTGGAGTCATATTTAACGGGATTTGTTCCACACGTTCCTTGTACGACAATTTATGTAACACGGTGGATCATCTAACTGTCGTTGCATCCCACGACCAAATAAACTCACCGGACAAAAACTTAATCATGCCTGTGCGCGCACACAGATTAATAGTTGAGCCTTTACAGATGGCGCAGCGATCGAGTAACGTTATCTACGTGGACATACGAGGTAGCAGCGATCAGTGAGACATTTATGTTTCAAGCGAACATTGTACGTAAACACGGGTAAACGTAAGGCTATGACAGTGGCAAAAAGGGGTAATCGTGTTTGGCCGTGCCCATGGCCATACGCTGTGTGAAGTTGCTGGATTTGTTTGAGTTTCGCAGCGTACTGCTCAACTATTGCCGAAGTTACCGCTTTTCTATTATGCCGTCCGTATACACCTCTGCACGGCCCTCCTGTTGGCTTTCTTTCTGCCTCTTCATGACACTGCTCCTGCTGTAGCTTGTGTGTGGACACACGTATTGTGCATGCGTGCAGCGGAGACAACGATGTTCGCAGGATACGAGGTTGCGCTCAAAAATTAAATTGATTAACATTTAATAAAAAACGGAATCAAGTCATAGCTGAAGGCTATTTAGTCTACGTCTTAATCAGTTTCCTACAGAGCTTTAGGCTCATTATGAAAATCATTCAAACAATTCATTATTACGTTGAATTATCGAGCTGAAGGCTCGTTAAAAGACCATCATTATTATTTCAAAATGAGAATGTCTATGGCTCTTGCTGTGTAACAAGCTTTCAAAATTCTCTGCTTAGCGTCGGATTTTCGTAGAACAATTCCAGCCTAAGTATGCCACGAATAATAATCCAAATTACTCCACAACCTCACATCCATGTTTCAAAATTCTTCGAGTCCCAGACGTCCAGCCCAACACATGTCCGAGTCGCAGAAGAGCAGTCCTACACAGACGTATTGACTTACATACGCGAAAAGCCGCCAACGTGCAATCGCGTGATCCGCAGATGTGGAGAACCACAGGTATTCGCCGACGAACCATTGAGCCTGCACCAAGTCCCGTCGGGTTTGAAAGCGATTTTGATCCCAACTCGTGAAACTCGTCTCACTTCCCTTTGTCAGGATCTTTGTCTGACCACAATCCTGACGATGTGTTTCGTGGCCACGTATTTTACACCATTGCTTTCTGTATTATTCGAGGTATCTATGATTTACTGTAGACAAGAATTATCGAAGAGCAGAGTGATTTTCCTCTTTTGACGCATAGCATACCCCAGACTAGATAAAGGGGGGGGGGGGGGGACAAAACTGCATGGAGCTACTGTCTAGTGCTCCATCGACGACAACTATCCCTGCTCGAATGAAATTGTTCAAATAAATAATATTTTGCACTGCCTTGGCTCCTGCAAATTGTTTAAATAAATAAATACACAATATCTCAGAAACTGTTTGAACAACATTCCATACACTGCAATCGTTTTGATCTGATATTTCCTGTCAATAGGAGGAGAGGAGTTAGACTGTACCAGTATTCTGGGTCGGCCATCTTGGATTGTGATGTCATGATTAGACTGCTTCACTATTCCACAGATGATATGCAAATTGAATTTCTATAAACAAACAATATATTATTAATAATTCATCAGCAATACAATGTAATTAGTACCAGTCTCTTCCCACACACCCCTCTATATCCACTCTGGGCTAAGCGTCAAAACAGGAAAATCACTCTGCTCTTCGACAGTTCTTGTCTACACTAAATCATGGATGCCGCAACTACACAAAGCAGTGGTGAACACACGTCGCCACGAAACACATCGTCAGAATTGTGGTCGGACAAACATCCTGACTGAGAGGGGCCGGAGGCGAGTTTCACGGCTAGCGATCAAAATCGCTTCCAAACCCGACAGGAATAGTTGCTGGCTGGGAACGAAAGTCCATCCCCACCTATTAGCGAGAGAACATTGCGACGGGAAATACATGCAATGAATATTCGGTGTCGGTCACCTCACAAGACGTCATTGCTCACAAAGGCACACAAAGAAAAAAAAAATAGCAAAGTTCTTCGGGCTGGAAGAATGTGTGACTGGTTTTCTGAATACTCCCCCAAAATCACCTGACTTGAACCCCATAGGAAAACTGTGGGACATGTTGGAACAGCAGCCAATATGAGTGAGCGTCCCTGCAATTTGGTGAAACTGCGCGATAAAATCCTCAGCGAGTGGCTTAACCTGGATGCGACGTTCCTGCTTATACTTGCAGACTCACATTCTGGCCGAATCCAGGTGGTTTTCGAGTCCAGGGGAGAAATTACACGGTATTAAATTATGCGCGTAATGATTTCTCTGGGTGACTAATTTTTTGTCCGGTGAGCTTAGATGTGAATGAAAAGCGAGCCTGAAAGAGATGTCCGAAGTCCCCCAGTCTTAGAGGTCGGTGGACGTAGGGACTATTAATAGGAAGCTATGTCATTTATTTCTGTGCAGTGAATAATCCTAAGTCGCCTTTAATAATGTTACAACACAACTCTATACTTTAACTCCATGGAGCGAACATACTATTCAAATTGAAAGTAACTGTACGAAATCGACGAGTATTTCCACTCTTATGTTTTCAGATCCTACATAATCTAGTCACACATACGTCGCGGGCACGATACAGGAACACCGCTCAATTTCAACAGTATCTCCCGCTGGACGTCCACTTAGTATGTGAGACTGCACGCCTTCCGGTGAATTCGGCGGGAAAGTGAACGACACAACAGAGGAGAGGTAAATTATTGTGCCCAATAGGGAGGCGGCTCTCTTTCGGAAATTAGGAGAGGCAATGGAAGATGCAGGGCACCAGGATACAGCGTCGTCAACCAGCGATGCGGGGGGCCTGTTGGCAAAGCTAAGTTCTTGAGAACAAAGGTATACGGTAAGCTTTGTAGAAAAGTGTCCGGTACTGCTTTTTTTGAAATTGCTACGAAACTGATGGATTACAACAAGTTACCGGTGTCGTCCAGGTTTGTCCAGAAGACACTTAAACGCGGGGGTATAAGAAATAATTTACCATGAAAGAAGTCTTACACATGTAAGACGAAATGGGACAAAACACTGAGTTTATCAACTAAAATGTGAGTACAAATATGATTCTTCTGGGAATAAGTTTAATTAATACAATCGAGTAAAGCTACTGTGTTTGATAATAATAGCAACAGTTTGTTACGGAAACCATCACACGCAGAGTACCATGAAAACATATAGGGTTCAAAACAGCAAAGCTTGAAGGTGACAGTATGGGGATCCATGTCGGCCTCCAGTGAACAGAAATTAGTCTCACAGACATACATTTCTTGCATCCAATCCATGAATTTACTACAAGAGATGATTAAAAGTATGTACCGCATTATATAATATAATCTTCATTACAACACAGTCATGGAAAACCAGTATGGTAAAGGATTGAATTTGAAAGGGGCTGCTATTTGTTTTTTATTCTTATCAATGATCAAAAGGAGGCCTGATGTCTTCTGTAGGGCCCGGATTTCTGAAAACCGATCGTGCAGCGGAAAACGCTAGAACACAAAGGTCAGGTAATAAGAAATCATAAGCGTCCCAACATTACTAATTCAGATCAGATAACTGAATTAAATGAATTTTCCCATCATTTAATTTAAATATAACAAATGACAGGACTTAGATTTGGTAGTAACTTGAGGGTAATGATCATCGACTGAACTACCTATAGCGTAAATTTATTATCTCATTAATCATCATTAATACAATGAACTAACAGGGATACAATTAATTGTTATTTTAGTGAGGCACCCGTAGGAAGCTTGGCACAAGATAGTTCTCTCATGGACTCGGTAAGTGCTTTCAATCTGTTACACAAAATTTGACACCTGTGCCCATAACCTGAATCCACAGAGCATAATTTATACAATAGAGGTAACCTAAAGGATTAGGTCCGGGCTGGTGATACGTCGAGAAACTGTGATTTGAGTTGAAACAAATAATCGATTAAGTTGGATACAAATATATACATACCAGACTCACATTTTGCTATACAGATGATATCTGAAAGCTAATTAAGAAACAGTGCCTATTGCACAACAGATACAAAATAAAGCGTAGAGAAACGGCCAGGTAGACGTGAATTGAAACACATTCAATTGAAGACAGAATAGAGTAGCATGGAGAGCAGACCCAAAACAGTCTTTCGATGTAAGACCACAACAACAACAGCAGTAATGCTGTAAATGAACGGACAGTATGCCGATCGATCTATCAATTTCGGTCAACAACATGACTAAGATCCTTGAAGGTGGAGTGTTCTGTGGCTCATTAGCCCAGTTTTCTACCTCTTCTAGAATTTGCAATAGTGGACAATTTGGATGCCCAAGTTCCCAACATGGTAGAGTTCATGATAAAATGGCTGAGCAACCAATGTAGCCTCGTCTAGAAACGTGTTTCTTCAAGCTCTCAGAAACGACAAATTCTGTTCTTTTTTTTTTCCTTCTTCAGAGAAGAAACATTTGACGAAATCTTTATATAAAATAACAATTGAAGGGGTATGCTGGAGAAAGCGGCAATTCAATAGATCATATATTGTGTGACTGCATGTTATATGCTTGGTTATATGGAGTACAAAAAGTGGTGCAGAGAAAAAAAATGCCACCTTCTATTTTTTTATGGAAAACTACTGTTTGGTGTTTTCTCTTTATTTTGATGAATATTTCGTTGATTTTATATGACTGTAAGTATTTTTAATTTATTTTGAAATAATTTACTGCACAAACAATTTCTCAGGTTCCATGAGCACTCGTTCAGTTATAAAATATCTCGGGAACTCTAGAAGGTGGTGATTTATGTTGGCTTTTAGTAAACATACAGCTGCATAGGTTGGCTATGTTGGCTGCTGTAATATAACTTCCAGTTTGTGGTATGATGCATGGTATCGTCTATGTTTCGTAAGGCGCATTCCATGTTTCATTGCATATATTTGGACTTCTGCTCATTGAGCTGTGTTTTTCTCTGACTCCTCCAAAGGGAATATCTAAGAAGAGAAGAAATAAGGAAAATACACTCATGCTCATAAATTAAGGATAATGCTGATACCTGGTGAAACAATGCTCTGGTGGGCGGTTTGCAGGTTTAAATCACTTCATGGTATGACCACGCGGTGCAGTTGACCTGTGGTCGTCGCGCGGTGGCGCTGACAGCAGTCCACATATGCAGAGGTGTGTTGGTGCATGTCAGAGTACGGTGCAGCGAGTAGGTGTGCAGACGTTTTCAGACGTGCTAAAGGTGACTGTGTGTTGAAAATGGCTCAACGAACACATATTGACGACATTATGAAGGGTAGAATACTAGGGCGACTGGAGGCTGGTCAAACACAGCAGGTCGTAGCATGAGCCCTCCGTGTACCACAAAGTGTGATCTCAAGATTATGGCAACGATTCCAGCAGACAGGAAACGTGTCCAGGAGCTACAGTAAGAGACGTCCACAGCGTACAAAACCACAAGAATACCGGTATCTCACCATCAGTGCCCGTAGATGGCCACGGAGTACTGCAGGTAGCCTTGCTCGGGACCTTACTGCAGCCACTGGAACAGTTGTCTCCAGACACACTGTCTACAGACCACTGAACAGACATGATTTATTCGCTCAGAGATCTGCAAGGCGTATTCCAATGACCCCTGGTCACAGAAAAAGCCCGTAAAGCCTGGTGTCAAGAACACACTACATGGTCACTGGAACAATGGTCCCCGATTATGTTCACAGACGAGTCCAGCTACAGACTGAACAGTGATTCTCGCCGGGTTTTCTTCTGGCGTGAACCACGAACCAGATGCCAACCCTTTAATGTCCTTGAAAGGAACCTGTATGATGGTCGTGGTTTGATGGTGTGTGACGGGATTATGATTGGTGCAAGTACACCCTTGCATGTCTTTGACAGAGGAACTGTAACTCGTCAGGTGTATAGGGACATCATTTTGCACCAGTGTGTCCGCCTTTTCAGGGGTGCAGTGGGGCCCACCTTCTTCCTGGTGGATGATAACGCACGGCCCCACCGAGCTGCCATCATGGAGGAGCACCTTGAAACAGAAGATATCAGGCGAATGGAGTGGCCTGCCTGTTCTCCAGACCTAAACCCCATCGAGCACCTCTGGGATGTTCTGTCAGCATATCGCTGCACGACTTCAAACCCCTACGACAGTTCAGGAGCTCCAACAGGCACTGGTGCAAGAATGGGAGGATATAGCCCAGCAGCTGCTCGACCATCTGATCCAGAGTATGATAACCCATTGTGCGGCCTTTGTACGTGTGCATGGTGATCATATACTATACTGATGTCATGCGCAGGAAACAATGGCGTTTTGTAGCACATGTGTTTCGGGACGGTTTTCTCAACTTATCACCAATACCGTGGACTTAGAGATCTGTGTCGTGTGTATTCCCTATGTGGCTATGCGATTAGCGCCAGTTCTGTGTAGTGCCACGTTGTGTGGCACCACATTCTGCAATTATCCTTAATTTATGAGCATGAATGTATACTCTACAGAACATGTCCTGTTGGAAGCAGCACTGAACAAACTTCTTCTCCACCAAGTGCCTCCATGATGAAGTTTGTGTACAATGAAACCATTTCCAGTAATATCAGTTTAATTAAAGTTTTAAGTACACTAAAAACAATGTTTAATCAAATTATATGCTGTAATTTCTGTGACTGGGAGGTAATAAATGCTGACAGTGCTTCTAAAATAAATGGTTTAGTTCTTAGTTTGGAAGTCTCTTGTTTGAGTCATGAGGGTAACAGAGAATTTTGGACATATGAACAATGTAAAAACAAAAACCCTTCTAAGACGAACGTCATGTTTCTAAGGGCTGATATGCGTTAGCAAAGGCCCTGGGACTGGAAAAACTGCGTGCTCTTACGAATCTGTCATGGCCCCTACTACACAGATGTTTTAGGGGAAACAGTAAAAGTAATTGCAGACTAATCAATGAAGCTGCAACGGTGGAAGCAGTTGAAGAAAACGGTGGTAGCAACGACATTTGCATAGCATTTGACGAATCATGGCACAAATAGTGCCACTAAAATTTCTTGTGGAGTTGCCTTAAGTAGTGATAATGGGGACGTGTTTGATGTAGTATTATTGTCAAAACATTGTCACGGATGCACAAAAGAAGCAATTTCATGAACATGACTGTCAGAAGACATGAGGGATTCAATGGAGGAATGGAAATTCCTCAGCTGTGAAGTTCTTTCAGCACTCACGAGAACAGCGTGGGGTTCATTATGCTAAATTCACTGGTGATGGTGATTCCAGTTCATTCAAATCAGTAATTGGTAGTAGGCCCCGATGACCTAACACCGCAGAAGTTAGGTGTCTGCTATATGCAGAAACGAATGAGGACCCGACTGTGTAAAACCAGACAGAATTTTTCTAGCAAAAACATTGATGTCGAGAGTGTTAGAGGACGTTTGACTGACAAAACAATCACCTAAGTGAATACCACAGCCATACGATTAGAAAGAACACAAACAACCTAGAAGAAGTGAGAAAAGCAGCATGGTAAAGTTTCCCACAAGATGTCAAGTGACGGGAAGCCACTCTCACATAACTTGTGTTCAACTGACTGGTATCAGTACCGCAAAACTGAGGCAACAGGAACCGGATACACCCATAGAAACACTAACCCTGAAGCTGTTGGAGCAGTAATAAAGCCAGTACAGAGTTCTAGAACATCCAGATCTTCTGAAGAAATGCCTCACTGGAAACACTCAAAATGTAAAGAGTCCTTCAACAATGTTATATGGACCAGGGTGCCGAAAGACATATTTGTAGGCTTCAAAACACTGAAGACTGGGGTCAATTATGCTGTGATGACCTTCAATAATGGAAATGCAGGCAGAGTAAAGTCCTGAAGCAATTTTGAATCAAGTCTGGCCATAACACAGAAGCAGTCCTACGAGAACTCGGTAGACAGCGAGTCTCCGAGGCAGAAATTGTGTCCAAAATACAACACAAGCTGCGAGATCTCACAGACGGAGAAACAGACTGCATCTGGTTGATCATCAAGAAGATAAAGATTACAAGGTTCTACAGTTTTAGACTGTCTCTTCATTCGATAGTGAGCTTTCCTTTACTCCAAGTTTCAAGGGCGAGTTATTAAAAACTACTTGTTTTTGCAAATGTTTCCCATTTTATCAGAAACTATTGAAACTGTAGATATAAAATTTTTACCTCTTTTTGACAGCGGTATTATGTTTATGTGGATCTCAAAATCTGATGATAAAATTTTTTTTTAAATTACATAAAATTTTAAGACTTTCATTAAAAAATTAATATCTTGATTCCTAACAAAGTTAGATACTTGATGGCCAATCAGTAGATGTATATGGTGTGACTGAATCCTGGCAAAGTTTTCTTTTATTACCTTGGATACTTGCTGTAAGTGTTCTTTCTAGCTGTACCTCGAAAACTACTTGTTGCGAGAACTTCGCACGTTCGGAAAGACAACTGATATCATCAGGCTAATCCTTACTGAACTGCGGGTAACATTTTCTCTTGCCGACGCCTTCAATCCATTATGGTTTAATAACGAAAGGCACACATCACCGAAGGAAAATAATCGTTACCGGTGAGTGCCATAGATATAATTTGCTATTGGTTCTCAACAATTTGTGGTACGATGAAATATGAGAAATACTGGACTGTCTGCCATAGAATGAATAAAAAACTGTACTTTAACGAGCTAGAACGATCGACAAAAAGCTTTGACGCTCTACGATAACTCGAAATCCCATATGATCAGAGCAACAGTGCAAAAACAGTGTTACTGACCTTCTCATGGTAACTGCTAGAACTTTTTCGAAGTTGTAGTGATTAAGAGTAAGTTCCCCAATAAAGTAGCTGTAAAATGTACCGTATCCTATTTCTGTTTCTATACCATCAGATATCGAGATTCCAAGTGAATGCTGTCAACGCACTAGTATCTAAATGGGAGAAACGTAAAATTCGAACGATCCCTATTTCGGCCAACGAAACTTGTATTCAGTGAAATTTCTGGTCTTTACTGTTTCACTGCCGAATCTAAAACGTCAAAGGCAACTATGTAATATAATTCATCTGTCTAATATAGTTCAACGATTAACTCATACAGTATCCGTGATACATGACATTTTCGAAACGCAATAATGGTTTGGACATTCAACAATCATTATATAATGGCGCACGGACAAAATATTTAAGTAACCAGTTGCGACATTAGAAGCTGCATTTACCTGTTGTCTTCTGCAGTAGGAAGAAATTTATACCTGAACAACTTACCTGCGAATACGGAAGGTATTTCGAAAGCATGGTGGAGTCGTCAGCTTCGAACAGACGAGCGGGCTTCCTGTGACCAACTGTTGCGCGCGGTCCACCTGCCTTTCAGTGATAAGCGTCGACAACGCCACTGGGAAATCGGTGGCCAGCAACTGAACCACGTCGCCGAAACGCACCCATTCCGCAGCGGGCGCTAGTTCCACCTAGCGGATTAAACGAAAACTCGCTGACATCGTCACACTGCGCGGAAGAAAGCAAATGATACAAGCTATCTTTCTCAGCTTTCCGCTACACGAGCGGAGATTCTCTTGTTGTGTCATACAGATATGATTACAACACTCGCTCAGTGACAGATTCTTTTCTGCCATGTACTCATCACTGACTACGCGAGTTAGTGCGTAGTGCGACAGCTCAGATTTCTGTGATGTAAGTAAAGTAAGAATTTCGTCTTCGATCCGCAGTGCTGGAATTTCTTCAGTACTCATTGCGAATTTCATCTCTGATAATTCTTCGTAAATGCGGCTGGTGCCGAGTCGCACTTTGGCTCGAATTTCAGTTGAACTGCAGCCAAATCGCACACTTTGCTATGTGAGTTCTCAGGCCGAGAAAAGGGATGTTTTTTTTGAAGCACAACACTAAAACTTTGGAATGTTGCATCAAATATTATGTGTGGTAACAAAATACACGCGATAGTATTACGTATATATTGGATTTTCAATGTACGCAACACTCTAGCAGAAAGGATGCTATTCTATCAGCTCCTGAATTCTGCAAAAGAAAAGCGCAGGCACTGGACTCTGGCTCAAGAGGACGTCGTTATCAGGATAAAGAAAACGGGCGTTCTACGGATCGGAACGTGGAATGTCAGATCCCTTAATCGGGAAGGTAGGTTAGAAAATTTAAAAAGGGAAATGGATAAGTTAAAGTTAGATATAGTGGGAATTAGTGAAGTTCGCTGGCAGGAGGAACAAGACTTTTGGTCAGGTGAATACAGGGTTATAATTACAAAATCAAATAGGGGGAATGCAGGGGTAGGTTTAATAATGAATAAAAAAAATAGGAGTGCGGGTAAGCTACTACAAACAGCATAGTGAACGCATTATTGTGGTCAAGATAGACACGAAGCCCATGCCTCCTACAGTAGTACAAGTTTATATGCAAATGGCTCTGCAGATGATGAAGAAATTGATGAAATGTATGATGAGATAAAAGAAATTATTCAGGTAGTGAAGGGAGACGAAAATTTAATAGTCATGGGTGACTGGAATTCGAGAGTAGGAAAAGGGAGAGAAGGAAACATAGTAGGTGAATATGGATTGGGGCTAAGAAATGAAAGAGGAAGCTGTCTGGTAGAATTTTGCACAGAACATAACTTAATCATAGCTAACACTTGGTTCAAGAATCATAAAAGAAAGTTGTATACATGGAAGAATCCTGGAGATACTAGAAAGTATCAGATAGATTATATAATGGTAAGACAGAGATTGAGGAACCAGGCTTTACATTGTAAGACATTTCCAGGGGCATTCTATTGGTTATGAACTGTAGATTAAAACTGAAGAAATTGCAAAAAGGTGGGAATTTAAGGAGATGAAACCTGCATAAATTGACTAAACCAGAGGTTGTACAGAGTTTCACGGAGAGCATATTGGAACAATTGATAGGAATGGGGGAAAGAAATACAGTAGAAGAAGAATGGGTAGCTCTGAGGGATGAAGTAGTGAAGGCAGCAGAGGATCAAGTAGGTAAAAAGACGAGGGCTAATAGAAATCCTTGGGTAACAGAAGAAATATTGAATTTAATTGATGAAAGGATGAAATATAAGAACGCAGTAAATGAAGCAGGCAGAAAGGAATACAAACGTCTCAAAAATGAGATCGACAGGAAGTGCAAAATGGCTTAGCAGGGATGGCTAGAGGACAAATGTAAGGCTGTAGAGGCTTATCTCACTAGGGGTAAGATAGATACTGCCTACAGGAAAATTGAAGAGACCTTTGGAGAAAAGAGAGCCACTTGTATAAATATCAACAGCTCAGGTGGAAACCCAGTTCTAAGCAAAGAAGGGAAAGCAGAAAGGTGGAAGGAGTATATAGAGGGTCTATACAAGGGCGATGTACTTGAGGACAATATTATGGAAATGGAAGAGAATGTAGATGAAGATGAAATGGGAGATATGCTACTGCGTGAAGAGTTTGACAGAGCACTGAAAGACCTGAGTCGAAACAAGGCCCCGGGAGTAGACAACATTCCATTAGAACTACTGACGGCCTTGGGAGAGCCAGTCCTGACAAAACTCTACCATCTGGTGAGCAAGATGTATGAGACAGGCGAAATACAATCAAACTTCCAGAAGAATATAATAATTCCAATCCCAAAGAAAGCAGGTGTTGACAGATGTGAAAATTACCGAACTATCAGTTTAATAAGTCACAGCTGCAAAATACTAACGCGTATTCTTCACAGACGAATGGAAAAACTAGTAGAAGCCGACCTCGGGGAAGATCAGTTTGGATTCCGTAGAAATGTAGGAACACGTGAGGCAATACCAACCCTACGACTTGTGTTAGAAGAAAGATTAAGGAAAGGCAAACCTACATTTCTAGCATTTGTAGATTTAGAGAAAGCTTTTGACAATGTTGACTGGAATACTCTCTTTCAAATTCTAAAGGTGGCAGAGGTAAAACACAGGGAGTGAAAGGCTATTTACAATTTGTACAGAAACCAGATGGCAGTTATAAGAGTCGAGGGGCATGAAAGGGAAGCAGTTGTTGGGAAGGGAGTGAGACAGGGTTGTAGCCTCTCCCCGAAGTTATTCAATCTGTATATTGAGCAAGCAGTAAAGGAAACAAACGAAAAATTCGGAGTAGGTATTAAAATACATGGAGAAGAAATTAGAACTTTAAGGTTCACCGATGACATTGTAATTCTGTCAGAGACAGCGAAGGACTTGGAAGCGCAGTTGAATGGAATAGACAGTGTCTTGAAATAAGGATATAAGATGAACATCAACAAAAGCAAAAAGAGGATAATGGAATGTGGTCGAATTAAGTCGGGTGATGCTGAGGGAATTAGATTAGGAAATGAGACACTTAATGTAGTAAAGGAGATTTGCTATTTGGGGAGCAAAATAACTGATGATGGTCGAAGTAGAGAGGATATAAAATGTAGACTGGCAATGGAAAGGAAAGCGTTGCTGAAGAAGAGAAATTTGTTAACATCGAGTATAGATTTAAGTGTCAGGAAGTCGTTTCTGAAAGTATTTGTATGGAGTGTAGTCATGTATGGAAGTGAAACATGGACGATAAATAGTTTGGACAAGAAGAGAATAGAAGCTTTCGAAATGTGGTGCTACAGAAGAATGCTGAAGATTAGATGGGTAGATAACATAACTAATGAGGAGGTATTGAATAGAATTGGGGAGAAGAGGAGTTTGTGGCACAACTTAACAAGAAAAAGGGACCGGTTGGTAGGACATGTTCTGAGGCATCAAGGGATCACAAATTTAGCATTGGAGGGCAGCGTGGAGGGTAAAAATAGTAGAGGGAGACCAAGAGATGAATATACTAAGCAGATTCAGAAGGATGTAGGTTGCAGTAAGTACTGGGAGATGAAGAAGCTTGCACAGGATAGAGTAGCATGGAGAGTTGCATCAAACCAGTCTCCGGACAGAAGACCACAACAACAACGGACTCTGGCTCAAAAGAGCATTATTGTAAAACAGGGAAGGTAGTTTTATGATTGTTGACTGTACGAAGAGTCATGGTACGACGGTGTGGCTGAGGGGAGTAGCTGTTTCGAATGTTCTTGGTCGGTGCTGATAGGTTGTGAGGATATAGATCGCACACGACGATATTATGTTGAAACCAACGCCTCGATCAGCTGACTAGTGGTGGCAACCAGTTGCAAGCGACTTCTGCGGTATACTGTTCAGTTAGCAAATGTTTCTTTATTGTAGTGGTGAAATCTTGAGCACCGTTTAGCTGCAAAAAAAAGAAAAAAATAACCGCGAGAATAAATCAGTGAATTTACAGGTTGAAGCTAAGTAGTGACATCGTTGGCAGGCAGGTACGAATGACCTTCTACCTGAGAGTGTTTACTTATATTTATACCTTGGGAGGTCTAATCAGATCAAAGACTCGATAAATGAAGAAGACTTTGACTTGTAAGAAACTTAATATCTAACTCACTGCAAGAGTTTTCTGTATAAACAATTTTTATAATATGTCTTATTTTCATACTATTTCGGTATCTGCACTGGATTCGGCAAAAATCATGAAAGTACACGCTTCTTTCATACACATTCGGAACATTATGGACAGAAACAGATGTTTCTTCCTAGGAAATGGCAGGAAGAGGAATCGACCTATTTTGCATGCACTATTTATTTAAACAATTAGAGGCAGTACCACTATCAAGTGTAGTCACCATGGGGTCTGGAGTTCAACTGACCTAGTAAATAATACTGCCACAGGAGGGCACTGTTGTCCGTTCTGAGACGTAATCCAAGATGGTGTTCTGAGGTGGGGGGTGGAAAATTGTGGTAAACAGTGTGGTCACCATGGGGTCTGTGATACGACTGACCTAGTACACAGTACTGCGACCAGAGGGCGCTGTCGTCTGTTCTGTGACTTAATCAATGATGGCGAGGGAAAATGGAGGGAAACAGTGTAGTCGCCATGGGGTCTGGAGTCCAACTGACATAGTACACAGTACTGCCACCAGAGAGCACTGTCGCCCATGCCGTGAAGTAATCCAAGATGGCAGGGGAAAATGGAGGAAAACAGTGTGGTTGCCATGGGGACAAGCATCCAACTGACCTAGTACACAGTACCGGCACCAGACAGTGCTGTCATCCATTCCATGACGTAACCCAAGATGGCTGTCTGGAGGGGGAAATGACTCAGCTTGCGCTGGGCTGCTCACACTGATACATTAACACACTCTCTGACATGCTTGGGGTCATACCACACACCCTACAGACCTGTAAACTACTCCTAAATAATGCATTACTGACACACAAACAACTCCTAAATTACCAAAATAATTTCAGTACACAGCACACAGACATGCAAACTTGTCCTAAATAATGCAGTACACTGATGTACAGACATGAAATCAAATTGTCAACTGTCCAAATAATACATAGCACAGCCTACAGACCTGCTCACAAAATAATGCAAAAGACGCACAAACAAAGTGCACAGCACTGCCTGCTGCCCCCTGTGAATAATGCAGTACACTGATGTGCAGATACAAAATAAACTTGTAAATTGTCCTCATAATGCATAGCAGTGCCTGCAGACTTGCTCACAAAATAATGCAACAGTCACGAAAACAACGTATGCAGGCACCGCAAGCCATCCCCTGTCCACTGGACTGCACAGGAGGCTACTGCACAGGCTCCCAGAAGTCAGGAAACACCTGCAGCCCAGCAAATGACGCTGCCATCAGCTGCCAAGCCACACACAGTTGCCCCTTCAAGGTCTCTCAAGCATGAGGTGGCGGCCTCCCTGTCATACTTGACACCTGAGAAATTCCTCTCGAAATACGTGATCACCTAGGCACCATTGCTGACGCGACCAGATGGGAGCGAAGACCTATTTGCAGAGCACAGATGATTCAAGGGTGCGCATGTGTCAACTCCACTGTGACCAACCGACCGACGCAGGCCAGCGCGAGCCATCACTCTCACGCTGCTGCTGCCTACGGCGACAGCTCAAAGTTCGGTCTATTTTTGGGTATACAGTTAGAGTTCTTCGAGTATTACACTGATGTCACAGAACTCCAAGGCGCGCTCACACCCACCCCATATGCAAGACGCCTCTGGGCTGCACATGTGTTTACCATTGCTGACATGATACCTGCAGATACTGACATCACAGAATAGCACACGGTGCTTTGTTCCTAGCGATCCTAATGGAACATGCGAGCTGTGTCTAGCCATGCATGCATACCCAGCGTGGCTGACGCATCATGTGAAATATTCATCCTTCTATCAATATATGTCTCAGAAACGTTAAAAAAGTTCAACATTCTCACCGCTAAAAGCCTGTGCACGCTCGCGAAAGCACCATTAATCATAAAAGCATTCTTGTTGTTTGAAAAGAGAGCACTCTCTAAGCACAGACAGGGAGGGGGGAGGGGGGGGGCAATAAGAACAATTACACAAACAGAATTCGAAGCACTGTCTTACAGAAGAGAAAAAAAAGGCTGGAATTTTCAGTATCCTACAGCTACAGGTCTGGAGATGTCCTAACGCCACAGTGGTGGATGAGTGACGCCATCTCCACCAGAGTAGGATGGTCTGCGTCAACTTTTCTTTGAACACTTGCTTTCTCGGAACTTTCCGTACATACCTTGCCTCCATCTTGTTCGAATCAGCTTGTAAACGATCCTACGTCCCAGCACAAAGGATGTCTTGTGTGTGAGTAGAACAATATGATAGTATGTTGTACAGATCAACATATTGCACCGACAATTAAACCTTGCAACATGGCCTACAGATCATCAAATATGGAAAGACTCTTACTCAATTACACTGCCCTCCCACTGAGACAGGAGCTCGAATATTAGAGCGCGAAACAGCAATATATCAGCTCATACCGTGTCGATGTAGTAAACATACTATTCGTATCCTGTGCCATACAAAATCAGCCCTTTTACATCATTCATACACGTATGCTATCACATAGTAGGGGAGAGAGTGTGGCAGATATGATACGCGAATTGGGATGGAAGTCATTACAGCAAAGACGTTTTTCGTCGCGGCGAAATCTACACTCCTGGAAATGGAAAAAAGAACACATTGACACCGGTGTGTCAGACCCACCATACTTGCTCCGGACACTGCGAGAGGGCTGTACAAGCAATGATCACACGCATGGCACAGCGGACACACCAGGAACCGCGGTGTTGGTCGTCGAATGGCGCTAGCTGCGCAGCATTTGTGCACCGCCGCCGTCAGTGTCAGCCAGTTTGCCGTGGCATACGGAGCTCCATCGCAGTCTTTAACACTGGTAGCATGCCGCGACAGCGTGGACGTGAACCGTATGTGCAGTTGACGGACTTTGAGCGAGGGCGTATAGTGGGCATGCGGGAGGCCGGGTGGACGTACCGCCGAATTGCTCAACACGTGGGGCGTGAGGTCTCCACAGTACATCGATGTTGTCGCCAGTGGTCGGCGGAAGGTGCACGTGCCCGTCGACCTGGGACCGGACCGCAGCGACGCACGGATGCACGCCAAGACCGTAGGATCCTACGCAGTGCCGTAGGGGACCGCACCGCCACTTCCCAGCAAATTAGGGACACTGTTGCTCCTGGGGTATCGGCGAGGACCATTCGCAACCGTCTCCATGAAGCTGGGCTACGGTCCCACACACCGTTAGGCCGTCTTCCGCTCACGCCCCAACATCGTGCAGCCCGCCTCCAGTGGTGTCGCGACAGGCGTGAATGGAGGGACGAATGGAGACGTGTCGTCTTCAGCGATGAGAGTCGCTTCTGCCTTGGTGCCAATGATGGTCGTATGCGTGTTTGGCGCCGTGCAGGTGAGCGCCACAATCAGGACTGCATACGACCGAAGCACACAGGGCCAACACCCGGCATCATGGTGTGGGGAGCGATCTCCTACACTGGCCGTACACCACTGGTGATCGTCGAGGGGACACTGAATAGTGCACGGTACATCCAAACCGTCATCGAACCCATCGTTCTACCATTCCTAGACCGGCAAGGGAACTTGCTGTTCCAACAGGACAATGCACGTCCGCATGTATCCCGTGCCGCCCAACGTGCTCTAGAAGGTGTAAGTCAACTACCCTGGCCAGCAAGATCTCCGGATCTGTCCCCCATTGAGCATGTTTGGGACTGGATGAAG
This sequence comes from Schistocerca nitens, assembly GCF_023898315.1. NCBI lineage: Eukaryota > Metazoa > Arthropoda > Insecta > Orthoptera > Acrididae > Schistocerca > Schistocerca nitens. Next base: position 331,995,416 of record NC_064619.1, read on the forward strand.
CGTCTTCTCACGCGGTCTGCACGTCCAGCACGAACGCTGGTCCAACTGAGGCGCCAGGTGGAAATGGCATGGCAAGCCGTTCCACAAGACTACATCCAGCATCTCTACGATCGTCTCCATGGGAGAATAGCAGCCTGCATTGCTGCGAAAGGTGGATATACACTGTACTAGTGCCGACATTGGCAAAAACATACGTAGACAACAATATTGCTACAGTACCGGACAAAATTAATACTATCAAACAGTTGAACACCGAATTACGTGATGAAATTTCTGATCTTAAATCAAAAACAGATACACACACAGTAGATATTCAAACAGTGACCGACAGACTCGAACAATTAGAACTAACACAGGATTCCGATGACATCAAAGTTGACGTTAAAAAACTGAACGAAACCACACGTAAATTACAAAAACAGATTAATGCTTCTGACACTAAAACTGATGATCAGGTAAAAATACTGACTGAAAAATATGATGAATTGGCCAGTCGTATTGACGTTACTGAAAGTAATAATGACAGCAAATCAGACGATACTTCACCGGTTTCATTTAATCAAACACCTGAATTTCAAAATCTACAACAGACAATCAATGAGATCGATTCATCTAATAACACATTACGTAGAAAGTTGTCAAGTTTACAGCAAGAAGTAACAGAGATGAAAATTATTTCAGTTAATAAATAACACATCACAGCAGACACCACTTTGCGAACATTTGTCAGACTCACGCAGCGCGTATAATTTAGGTAATCTACAGAGAGTACGCGACTTAGATTCCGAACAGACACAGACAAATAGATTCTCTTACAATCATGAACCTGTTCCATCATACAGAGATAATAATTTCGATTACAAACATTTTTTAACAGTGAGAAAATTTAAAGTATTTAAAAATGACAGAGCACAGGTACACGCTTTGAACTGGATACGTCGATTTATTTTTGTACTTTCACTGTCATTACCTGTAATGCAGAAACTAGCTTTGAACTGGATACTACAATTTTCTTTTGGATTTTTACCGCCATTGCCTGTAACACAAAAGCTGAAATGTATTTGCAGCGCGTAATTGACCTCAGGGGATTCATTACGCTTTAATGAATATGTGCCGTAGCATGCATAGGGCCCCGAGCTGTAGTAGTGCTGTTTCATCTTTAGTTTTCTGCACTGCTGCCTTCTCTTCTACTATCCTTTATATCTATGAAAACAGCTCTTTAACTATTGCTCTACCTAGTATTAAGAATGTATAATGAAAACCCGATAAGACAAATTTTACCGAAAGTGACAATTTTCATTAGGCACTCCAGAACTACCAGCGTAATTTTGATATTAGATAAAATTTTAATCATCAGTATGTACAAAATTTTCAGCAACAGCGAACGCATTTTTGTAACAATAGACGTTTTTCACCGCAACAGCATGAAAGCCAACCGGTTAGCATACCTAACCGACAATGTAGTCTACAAGGTCAACCAAACTTTAATGTTTCGCCGCGTGCACGTATAGTCCCAGCTACAACAAATAGTAACGCACGGCAGCAAGGAAATAACTACGTACAGGAAACACAGTATTTCAATTCCTATCGCACTGCGCCGTATAGAAGTGACTATCATGACAAACGTAAAAATAATGAGCACAATTTTTCAGCGTACATTTAATAACAGTCGATCTTTTCAGCAGCAAGAACATCAGCAACAACATATTATCATGAATGTACCAGACAATAGGTGTCATCCATAGCGTAAGACGTCAGGAAGTAATAACAGAACTGTTCAAATAGTTGAAATGCCACAACATCCTCTTGAAAATAATAACACGTCAGATAGTATTTGACCAATTACAGTACAGGTTGCATATTCCAGTAACGCAAACAATACTTTTGACACGTAGAATTTTGTTCACGAGAATGTTATTTGAAACACGCCTTGTTGAATGCACCACTTTTATCGCACCCAGATCTTACCAGAATTTTTTCCATTGCCACCGACAGTTCTAACACCGCTTTAGGAGTACATATTTCCCAGGAAATTGAAGAAGATGGCTCTACAGTAATTAAAAACATCGCATTTGCAAGCCGCATTCTGTCACCTGCTGAACGAAATTATTCCGTTACAGAACTGGAAACATTGTGTTGTATGTGCTTTTACGAGATTTCGGCACTTTCTTTATGGCAGACATACCACCGTTTACACAGACCATAGAGCTATACAATTTTTACTTTCAGCTAAATTCACACACGACAGACTAAGTAGATGGAAGCTTTCTTTACAGGAATTTAATTTTACAATTGTTCACATTCCCGGCACACAAAATGTTATAGCAGACGCACTATCTCGTTCTCTGAGCAATAATCAGCAAGACGTCGCAACCAACTTCTGCAAAGCAAATTTCAGCGTCATGTACATTCAACAAGTTGCATTTGAAAATTTTATTTCGTCGTCATTACAGGACATAGCAAAAGAGCAAAGTAAAGACAATGTGTGGAAAGAAATTAAACACCTTTGGCAAAATAAGAATAATGTTACGATTAGAAACCATTACACTGTACGCAATGACATTCTATTTCGTCGCTCTCATCCTGACAGCAACAATTGGTTATTATGCATTCCTGACGAACTGGTTAACAAATTAATATGGTATACTCATTTAAGTTACGCACATTACGGAGCCAGAAAATGTTTTCTTATACTGAGACAGAACTGTTATTTTACCATCATGGAGAAACGTATACGACGAATTTTAGCGTCATGTAAAATTTGCCAGAAAGCTAAGTCAGACACCACTTCACATATTCCTCCATTATATCCCATTGTACCTGTTAAATTAAGACATATGGCCGCAGTAGACATTTTTGGTCCAATTCCGAGAACTAACAGAGGTTTTTGCTACATCTTTGTCGCTGTCGAACTCACTTCAAAATTTGTTACTTTCACTCCGTTACGCAAAGCTACTGCTAAAACCGTTTCGAAAGCATTTGTAAAACATTTTCTATATCATGTAGGGCATATGATGAGAGTAATTTCCGATAATGGATCACAATTTCGTTCTGCTATATGGACACGCATGTTACGGGCTAGAAACATTTCTCCGATCTATATATCGAAGTACCATGCTTCTTCGAACCCCTGTGAACGATTAATGAAAGAAATTGGTAAACTGTGTAGAATATACTGCCACAAAAGACATATTTATTGGGACACACACATATTCTCATTCCAAGATGTAATTAATTCCATTCCAAATGAATCCAATATGCCATCTCCGTCTGTTATACTGAAAAACGTTGAACCACCAAACAAAATTAAAGAATTAGTAACATTTCCTACATCTCGTCGATTACGACACCACGAAATAATTGACATTGCACTGAACAACATCAAACGTGCCGCAGAGCGCCGGAGAAGACAGCAAAAACAGGTTTGTACACGCCGAGACTTTCACATTGGACAGAAGATATTAGTACGTACACACTATTTATCCAGCAGAATAAAAGGTTAGTGCAGTAAATTTGAACTTCTATACGCAGGTCCATATCGGATTCGCAGCATTCCTCACCCCAATGTAGTACACGTCGAAGCTCTGAGAACCAGAAAAAGTAAAGGCAATCACCATGTCTCCAACATTAAACCCTTTATTGAATGAACATACTTTATGATTTATCACACTGTAATGCCATTTACCTATTTTTATGATCATTTCTGCAATAATATTCACATGAACAATTACTGATGATTATCGTATTTTTTCTTGGCAAGTGCCCGGCAAGGTAAGGTTAGCAGGTCACTCTTCTTGTCGTTACACATCAGACCGTGCACATTTTTCCAGATGACCTTACACATTTTATGACTACTTATGCAATTATATTCACATGACTACTTATTGATGATTATCGCATTTTTTCTTGGCAAGTTGTCATCATTTGTTTATGTATGTACGATTGTTTTCATGTTTTGTTTGTATGCACTATGAAATGGTTAAGATATAACAAACACCAGTTGACTTTGACATTTTTTTTTGCCCTATGACATCTCAAGATCGTGACTGTTTTACAATTTTTTTTTTCTGCTGCCTTGTGATATTCTGTGTACACTTTTTGCATCTGAACACTGTCAATGTCTTTGACATATTACGTTTTCTGTCATGTTATGCTGTATGCTTAATTATGTTACCATAAACCAGTCATTATTTAGGGAGTATATGATGTAAATGCACGACATTAATCTTTGTTCATCATTTTCAGAAAGAAATAACGTGTAAAGGAAATAAATTAAACAGAAATGGAATTTCACCTACGGAATAAACGAAAGAAGATGCAAAAAACCTTATGAGGAAGAGTAAATGGATCAGAATTAACAAGCATTAACAAGAATATACTATACACATCGCAGAATAGCAGTCTTAACTAATTTTTTCTTTCAGAATACGAAGCGATTGATGCAGGATGTCAGACAGAACTACACATCTTAGTTTTAGTGATGAAATATGCTAGAGATAAGGAATAGTTATGTAATGAGTAATGAAGTGATTTTTTGCAGATGATAATGAATGCTGAAGAATAATAATGAAGAATATGCTACTATGGATAATGAAGTTTCTCTTTACGGGTGATGATAATAATGGAGTTATGATAATATAAGTAATGAAGTGATGGATAATGAAGTTTTTTCTTTACAGATGAGGATATTGTTGAAGTTATGCATTTATGCTATATAGTTAATTAAGTATTTGTTGCAGTTTGCTTTGACAGCAGGTGTTATATTGCATAGTATAATGATGGAAGGTTTTGGAAAGGACAGCTATGGAACACATTTTTATACACATTTCACTACCTGTTAATTCGAAGTTCACTACTTTTCAGCATAAAATGCATTTCTTCTTTCAGCTTAATAATCCATTTTTTAATATATTTTTGCAGGAGAAATTATTTATGAAATTAATGTGCTATAAGCAGTTGTTCATTAAATCTATGTCATCTATAAATGTGATTACATATACTCTACTTGTTTCATAATCTTGCCACAGCTGACTTACGACGAATGACGTTACACATTTTCATTTACACCAACAACCCAGAAGCAAATTTTTCTCTCTTGCTTTCGTCTATAATTACCCAACGTAATGCATTGCTAACAAAAAAAATGTATTACCAGTCCCAAATAATGATACCAGTTTAAGAGAGTTCTGAGTAATGCTGATCAGCTATGAACAATATGTCACCTGAAAAATGAATAGTACTAATTACTATATAGAGATAACCAATGCTTTGTAACTAAAAAGAATGCTATTAATAATGCTTTGTAATTAGGAAAAGAAGGCTACTGATTATTACTATATTGAAATGACAAATGATTAATTAATGAATGCTAGCTTTGTAACTAGAAAATGAATGCTATTCATTATGCTTTGTAACTAGAGAATGAATGCTATTTATTATGCTTTGTAACTGGGAAAAGAATGCGATTATTTAATGCTTTGTAACTAGGAAAAGAATGCTACTAATTATGCTTTGTAACTAGAAAATGAATGCTATTCATTATGCTTTGTAACTGGGAAAAGAATGCGATTATTTAATAATGCTTTGTAATTAGGGAAAGAAGGCTACTGATTATTACTACACTCCTGGAAATTGAAATAAGAACACCGTGAATTCATTGTCCCAGGTAGGGGAAACTTTATTGACACATTCCTGGGGTCAGATACATCACATGATCACACTGACAGAACCACAGGCACATAGACACAGGCAACAGAGCATGCACAATGTCGGCACTAGTACAGTGTATATCCACCTTTCGCAGCAATGCAGGCTGCTATTCTCCCATGGAGACGATCGTAGAGATGCTGGATGTAGTCCTGTGGAACGGCTTGCCATGCCATTTCCACCTAGCGCCTCAGTTGGACCAGCGTTCGTGCTGGACGTGCAGACCGCGTGAGACGACGCTTCATCCAGTCCCAAACATGCTCAATGGGGGACAGATCCGGAGATCTTGCTGGCCAGGGTAGTTGATTACACCTTCTAGAGCACGTTGGGTGGCACGGGATACATGCGGACGTGCATTGTCCTGTTGGAACAGCAAGTTCCCTTGCCGGTCTAGGAATGGTAGAACGATGGGTTAGATGACGGTTTGGATGTACCGTGCACTATTCAGTGTTCCCTCGACGATCACCAGTGGTGTACGGCCAGTGTAGGAGATCGCTCCCCACACCATGATGCCGGGTGTTGGCCCTGTGTGCCTCGGTCGTATGCAGTCCTGATTGTGGCGCTCACCTGCACGGCGCCAAACACGCATACGACCATCATTGGCACCAAGGCAGAAGCGACTCTCATCGCTGAAGACGACACGTCTCCATTCGTCCCTCCATTCACGCCTGTCGCGACACCACTGGAGGCGGGCTGCACGATGTTGGGGCGTGAGCGGAAGACGGCCTAACGGTGTGCGGGACCGTAGCCCAGCTTCATGGAGACGGTTGCGAATGGTCCTCGCCGATACCCCAGGAGCAACAGTGTCCCTAATTTGCTGGGATGTGGCGGTGCGGTCCCCTACGGCACTGCGTAGGATCCTACGGTCTTGGCGTGCATCCGTGCGTCGCTGCGGTCCGGTCCCAGGTCGACGGGCACGTGCACCTTCCGCCGACCACTGGCGACAACATCGATGTACTGTGGAGACCTCACGCCCCACATGTTGAGCAATTCGGCGGTACGTCCACCCGGCCTCCCGCATGCCCACTATACGCCCTCGCTCAAAGTCCGTCAACTGCACATACGGTTCACGTCCACGCTGTCGCGGCATGCTACCAGTGTTAAAGACTGCGATGGAGCTCCGTATGCCACGGCAAACTGGCTGACACTGACGGCGGCGTTGCACAAATGCTGCGCAGCTAGCGCCATTCGACGGCCAACACCGCGGTTCCTGGTGTGTCCGCTGTGCCGTGCGTGTGATCATTGCTTGTACAGCCCTCTCGCAGTGTCCGGTGCAAGTATGGTGGGTCTGACACACCGGTGTCAATGTGTTCTTTTTTCCATTTCCAGGAGTGTATATTGAAATGACAAATGATTAATTAATTAATGCTAGCTTTGTAACTAGAAAATGAATGCTATTCATTATGCTTTGTAACTAGAAAATGAATGCTATTTATTATGCTTTGTAAATGGGAAAAGAATGCGATTATTTAATAATGCTTTGTAATTAGGAAAAGAAGGCTACTGATTATTACTATATTGAAATGACAAATGATTAATTAATAATGTTTTGTAACTGGAAAATGAATGCTACTAATTAATAATGCTTTGTAACTGAGAAATGATGACTGTATTGGGATGACCAATGATTGAGTATCAACATTATTATTGACTAACTCCTGTTTTAAGTAATGACTTCTGATGATTTGTAATTAGAGAATGGGTGCAAATATTCTATGTAAAACAATTCATGAACATTTTTCTCTAATACTACATACATGGTACAGAAATGTTCAATAACTGGGCTATGAATGCCGCGAACTACTAATGTAATTCCTAATGAAGACTAGTATGTGACTTAATGTCCTTCACCTTCTGACCTCACTACCCTGAATTACTGCAATATCCATTTGTCCTGTACATCCTCCTGATAATGGAGCACTATATTTGGTTTTTGCACTAATTCTTCGTTGGTGTGCCTTGTAAGACCGTGGTGTTGGCACGACATGCTGTCCACCACCGTGAGCGATGGAGACGTTATTATGGTCCCACTGTTTGGTGTACCTAATGTACTGCCAAAATGAAAACATGGAATATTACTACGACATTTCAGTGTCTTGGCTACGCTGATAAATACTTCTGGAAAAAGAACTGCAAATTGTCTCACTTGGTGTTGTACTTCTGTGGAAAGATATGGACTTTCAGTGCAGCTGCGTGCAACCTAAAGTGCTACAACCATGATGCAATCCTTCCCTTTCCTATCCTAATTCTTGTAACATAGTGACAATCATTTTTTTGCTAACATCATTTATATTCATGGCCTATACATTTTTTTCGATTTGCTGAACTGCAGTACATGTGCACTTATGTCATATGTTCTGTACTCATTGTATATATTTTTTTGTCATTGTCTGAAATGTTTTGTACTCGGTGCATGTGCACAACATTTAATTCATGTTCTACATCTGAATATTCTGTGAATTGTAAAAGTTAATTAATTAAGAAAAAATTTGTTGCTCATGGCAAGTCCAAATGACTCACCATCGCTGCCAAGTTTTTGCCCCCCCCAGTGGAGGGTTATGAAACACGTATGTATTCAGTAGCAGCGATGGCGAGGCATGACAGAACCTCTGACCAGAGAGTTATTTATCGTTGCTAGTCTGCGTTTGACCGCGCGAGAGTTCAGTTCAGTTGCGAGGTAGTTGTTGTACGTAGCGAGTCGCGAGAGCATGTAGTTAGTTCGTGCCAGTAGCGCGCGAGAGACAGTCGGAGTTGTGTGTGAGGAGTCGGCGGGCGTCGACATGGGTCTCTGGTCAAGATTCGGGACGAGGTATATTTTTAAATAAGGTAATGAAGCAGCATTGCGCACATATGATAACGTAATGTACATTAAGTGTAATTAATTTGTTCAAGAATTGCCCCAATAATAATTTTGTTCTGAAAGCAATTTTTTAAGAAAATAATCATTACAATTGAAACAATATTTCCTTTGCTTTTCCTCCCAGAATCAATTCACCAGGTTGATCTTAACGTTAATTTTGTAGGGACTTAACATCTTTTGCACATTTTCATTATCATTGACTTTTATTACTGTGGGAAGATAACATTTGGCACTATTTGCAATTCTATTCATTTCTTTTCATTTTGCTTATTTTTACCGGGAGGTTACGTTTACCAGAATGAATATTCACATTTAAAAATTATCTTACATTTCTCCGGGGAGGTTACACTTGGCTCTATTCCCATTGACATTTAAAATATTTCCTTAACATTTTTGCGGGGAGGTTACAAATGATACTTGCAAAGTTGAGAAGGGGTGGTTTAGCTATGATATTGAATGCAGGAAACATGCTGTCACATCATTGGTCGGTGTTGAAATTACTGTAAAATTGGTAAAACTGTTCTCAGAATCAACTGTAAAGCTTATTATTTCAGTCTTTTCCATCCTATCTGTCCACTGCTACACTGTTGGTTACCACAGAATGACTGACTGACGTCACTTGTTTGAATTGGAGAAAGAGCTTTGGTGAAGGGACAACACCTTCTGGGGATGGATAGCACCAAAACAGTCATCGCGTACGTGACTGCAATATGAGGATTCAGTCGAAACGGAACACGAGTCATCAGCTATTCTGTCACTGTGATAGATGAGTTTAAATGTAGAGGTCATCAATCATTTTTGGACAGCAGTTTGGAAACTCTCCACAATGCCGCCAAACTCTTCCAGTTTCCTTATGTTGTAACTGTATTTTATTTAAAATCATCCAGTGTGTGCAGTGTGTTATGGTAGCCGGAGTACATAGATGATTTACACCGTGCGACATCTAGTTTTCTGCGAAAGGCAATGAATCAGAGCATGTTAATGTCAGTTTAGAACCTGACACAAACCTCAAAGTCACGGTCATCCTCCTATAGTACAGGTGATGAAACTTTAAACTGGTCTGTGCAGTGGATCAATACCTGTATATTTAATAGGATCATCACATGTGCTCGATGCCGGCACACATGTGGTATTTGTTTTTGATATATGGGAGGAGAGAGATGCGGTAAAAATCTTATCAAGTTCTCTATCAGATGAAGTTAGCAGAGCTTTTATAGTTCGTAATTTTTCTCTGGTGGATGGAATAGAATAACTATGATAGAATGTTGGGGTGATAGATGTGAATGGATCCTGAGGGACGTGGATCTATAGTACCTGTTTGTAGTTTGGAGAAGCACCATAATGCAGTAGTAAAATCCACGTCCTTCCCCCAATTCCCGTACTGTCTTTTATACCACCTCATGTTGCAGGAGCAGGTCAAATGGTCAAGGTCAAAACACAGTTCTGTCGCAGTAACTCAGCTTCGCCTGTTTCTACACGGGTTGCAGAAAGTGGTAGATATAATTTTCCTCCATCCTCTACTCAGAGCCAACTTACATTGGAATTATCATGTGTGCAAAGCTGCAGGGATGGTAGCGCAGAGTCTGAGGGGCAGTTGCAAGGTGCATAGGGGCTACTTAAAACGAGGTGGTAATTTTACTGTAGCACGTAGGTTAGAGAAAGGTGACTCGTTTTGAGATATGAAAGTGCCAGAAATATGATTCACTTAAGGCTGTAATCACTAAAAGACTTCTTCATAGGCTCCAACACATGAATGTGGTTGAATGGAAAGACTTGATTCCAAATCATGGACATCATTTCTAGCGGATAGCATAGCACTAGAGATCTGAAAAGCTAGTGTACATTTCTTACGACGTCAATCAGCACACCATCTACTACTGTTTGTGATCCTTCTCAATCAGTCATCACCTATAACTCAATGGATATATCGCAGAACCTCTGACATGGTATCGAGACAGAATACATCACAAATACTGTAGAAATATCTAGTGGCGGCGGCGTGAGGGGGTTGCAGATAGTGGTTTCATACCACGTTCCTTAGCTGAATCACTTTCAAAATTCTGCAATTTTATGACGAGGTTGCATCATGGGCTAAGTGTAACCGGACTGCTAGTCTGATAATATACACTCCTGTGATCACAGTCTCGGTATTTGTCTTGAAAAACCACATGATTCATATGTAATGCCATATGTGAATTTACAAAGCTGATATAGTTTTAACAAGGATACTTGTGTGCAGTTGTAGAACCAAGACTGCGCGCCCCACCTAGCTAAAGTTTCGGCTTTGTAGAGAAAGAGTTTCCAGCCTGTATGTTCGGAATTATGTTGCACGAGTATTCGTTAGGACACTGCTGTGTGCGAAAATGTTATAATATTATTGCAGACCATGCGAAAATACATTTGTTCTTGTAATCCTAGAGTCTGGAGATGGATATAGAAAAAGCAAGCAAGCAAGCAGGTCCAGACCAGGCGCTCTGGTCACCCGTTGAGGTTGGATGACTGTCGACCTCACAGGGAACTGTCTAGTGCTGCGAGGAGTGTATACGGTGCTGCCTGTCTTCGTGGTATATGTACGAATTATGTAAAAGGGATGATTTTGTATGGTGCAGGATACTAATTGTATGTTTACTACATCGACACGGTATGAGGTGATTATTGCTGTTTCGCGCTCTAATATTCGAGCTCCTGTCTCAGTGGGAGGGCAGTGTAATTCAGTAAGAGTCTTTCAATATTTGATTATCTGTAGGCCACTTTGCAGGGTTTAATTGTCAGTGCAATATGGCAATTTGTAAAAGATACAATCATATTGCTCTATTAATTCACAAGACATTCTTTGTGCTGGGACGTAGGATTGTCTACAAACTGATTCGAACAAGATGGAGGCAAGGTATGTACAGAAAGTTCCGAGAAAGCAAGTGTTCAAAGAAAAGTTGAAGCAAACCATCCATCTCTGGTGGGTATGCCGTCACTCATCCGTCACTGTGGCATTAGGGCATCTCCAGATCTGTAGCTGTAAGATATTGAAAATTCCAGCCATTTTTTTCTTCTGTAAGACAGTGCTTCGAATTCTGTTTGTGTAATTGTTCTGATTCCCCCCCACTCCCTGTCTGTGCTTAGAGAGTGCTCTCTTTCCAAACAACAAGAATGCTTTTATGATTAACGGTGTTTTCGCGAGCGTGCACATGCTTTTAGCGGTGAGAACGTTTCAAATTTCTGAGACGTATATTGTTAGCCTAATGCACATTTCCCGCGATGTCAGCCACTCTAGGTACACGTGCACGGCTAGGCGCAGCTTGCATGTTCCATTAGGATCGCCAGGAACAAAGCACCGTGTGCTGTTCTGTGATGTCAGTATCCACAGGTATCGCATCAGCAACTGTAAACACACGTGCTACCCAGAGGCATCTCGCATATGGGATGGGCATGAGCATGCCTTGGAGTTCTGAGACGTCAGTATAACACTCGGAGAACTCTAACTGTATACCCAAGAAAAAGACCCAACTTTGACCTGCTCGCTGGCTTGCGTCCGGTGATGGCGCGCAGCAGCATCGATGCACGTGCGCCCTTGGAGCATCTGCGCTCTGCAAATAGGTCTTCGCTCCCATCTGGTTACGTCAGCAATGGTGCCTAGGTGATCACGTATTTCGAGAGGAATTTCTCAGGTGTCAAGTCTGACAGGGAGGCCGCTGTCACATGCTTGAGAGACCTGAATGGGCACCTGTGCGTGGCTTCACAGCTGATAGCTGCGTCTCTTTGCTAGGGCTGCAGGTGCATCCAGACTTCTGGGTGCGTGTGCAGTAAGCTCCTGTGTGGTCCAGTGTAGAGGGGGCGGCGGGCGGTGTAGGCATATGTTGTTTGCGTGTCTATCGCATTATTTTGTGAGCAAGTCTGCAGGCTGTGCTATGCGATATTTGGACAGTTGACGAGTTGATTTTGTGTCTGCTCATCAGTGTACTGCATTATTTAGGAGGAGTTTGCATGTCTGTGTGCTCTGTACTGAAATTATTTCGGTAATTTAGGAGTTGTATGCGTGTCTGCAGAGCATTATTTTGGTAATTTAGGAGTAGTTTGCTGGTCTGTAGGCTGTGTGGCGTGACCCCAAGCATGTCAAAGCATGTGTTTTGAATCAGTGTAATACATATACTAACTCAAATCCATACCTAAACAAATTGTTCCAAAATAAATAAAGTACACTCCTTCCTCTCTCCAGCAGCCAGCACTGAGAACGGAATAAAACATTCAGAGGCAGTCATTTTCAGCACGACCTCCACGTTGTGTAAGGAAGTGTGGACGTGCAACACCTTGTCAGCTACTTATAGTTTCACAGTCCTTTAACCACTTTCCATAGATGTTTACAGTATAGAGCAAGCAGCGCGCGAACAGCCGAATATCTACGTCGTTTGCGAGTTGCTCGTTAGCACGTGTCGGATCCTAACAATCTGGCCTTGTCAGTCGTTTAATTCAGTGCATTTTCCCATTTGCGGCACTTACCTTCACTAGAACGATTCCCCATCCATTTCTACTACGTTTATATACTTTTCTTATTGCATCATGTGCTTGCAACGCCACCAGATTGTATTCAATCTCGTGGTGTACAGCTCATCATTATGCACCGATGGAAAAAAAAAATCGCCGCACCAAGAGGAGTTGTGCAACACCGAAAGTTGGCACGCGTGTTTCTACACCTGAAACATGACGTATTCAAATTTGGGTCCAGCTGCATAAGAGTGGAGGATGCAAATCAGATTTTTTTAAAAAACACGCTGTAACGGTCGCGAGTGTTAGTTACCTTTGAGACTGGACGTGGTGAGTTGATGTTAGTCAGGAATGCCTTAAGGCGACAAAGACGCCGTATCACCATCTCACTGAGTTCGAACGAGGTCGTGTAGTAGGGCTACGAGAAAGTGGATGTCCCTTCTGCACTATTACAGACGGACTCGGGAGGGATGTAGCCACTGTACATGATTGCTGACAGCGGTGGTGACGAGACTGTACGGTCGCAAGCAAACCAGACTCCGGACGGCCACACAGAACTACCAAGAGCAACTACCATTGTGTTCGGCGTGGGGGTCTAGGACATCGTACTGTATCTGCAGCAGCAATTTGAGCAGCAGTTGGCACCATAATGACACAGCGAACTGTTACAAATCTGTTACTTCAAGGACAGCTCCGAGACAGACGCCCTGTAGCGTGCACTCCACTGACCCCAAACCACCGCCACTGCGATTCCAGAGGTGTCAAGCAAGAGCTCATTGGAGGGCAGGTTGGAGGTCTGTTGTGTTTTCTGATGGAAGCTGCTTCTGACTCGTGTCAGTGATGGCAGTGTGTTGATTAGTAGGAGGCCAGGTGAGGGCCTGCAACCAACCTGTCTGTGGCCGAGACACACTGGACCTGCACATGCAGTTATGGCCAGGGGTGCGATTTTGTATGCCAGTAAGAGCACTCTCCAGGTTGTCTCACGCATCCTGACTGCAAGTTTGAACGTCAGTCTGGTGATTCGACTTTATGTGCTGCCATTTGTGAATAGCTTTCCAGGGGATGTATTCCAACAGGATAACGCTCGCCCACATACCGCTTTTGTAACCCAACATGCTCTACAGAGTGGCGACATGTTGCTTTGGCCTGCTCAATCATTACGTCCGTCTCCAGTCGAGCACATGTGGGACTTCATCGTACGACAACTCCAGCGTCATCCATAACCAGCATTAATAACCGTTCCTGTATTGACGGACCAAGTGCAACGGGAGTGGAACTCCATCCCACAAACTGACATCTGGCACCTGTACAACATAATGATTGCACATTTGCATGCTTGCATTCCACATTCCGGCAGTTACATCGGTTTTTAATGTACCAGCATTTCACACTTGCAATAGCTTATCTCGCAATTGCATTAACCTGTGAACTTGCAGTATTAATCGCTTAAATACACAAATTATTCCCAAAATTTCATTACCCTACATTAATCATTTTTTTGTGCTGGGGTTTATTTTCGTCTGCAAATAACTACTTAAAAACATTTAGTGGTTATATGTACTACGTTATTTATCTTTGAGCAAATTCCTTTGCAATTAAAATATGTGAGTGCTGAATGTGAAATATAGGAGAATTTGGAATGATACATCGTCAATGGGTCATTACGATAAATAGCGTTATTGGCTGCTGCAGACTGTAAAGTAAGACTCGCACTCTTGATCTGTCAGAAGCAGGGCACGGCCGTATGCGACGGCGTGCAGAAACCGTAGCAGGCAGCCAAGCATGACTGTACGTTCACCGACACAATGGCCGGCCGCATAGCGAATGCCGGAACACTTATCTGCAGGAATCTTTATACCTACCTACACACACATCATCGATTGTCGTCTACCGAAACGCAGCAAGCTAGCGAATAAGTAGAGATGTATTGCTATTTCTGTTTCTGGAGATACTTTTTAATAATACACCAGTTTATGACACATACGAATTACGTTTTATTCGCGTATTGTATATGTTGTGCGCAGGTGTGTCACAGAGTCACATACGTTCAGAGAGACTGACTTGGACAACAGTGTCAGCTGCTTGCATATTTTGTTGTAACTATAATGCAGACCTGCAACGTGCGCGGCGACGATCACAAAGATGCTGGATGAGATATAGGGAGACAGTGTTTGTGGCGAAGCAAGTATAGCTTTCCTACCTTACTTGGTATTTATATGGCGCTCTGTACGTGGATTACTAATGGCCTTGCCGTAGTGGTAACACCGGTTACCCTTCACCGAAGTTAAGCGCTGTCGGCCTTGTCTAGAATATGGATGGGTCACCATCCGGGTCTGCCGAATGCTGTTGGCAAGCGAGGTGCATTCTACCCTTGTGAGAACAATTGAGGAGCTTCTTGACTGAGAAGTAGTGGGTCCGGTCACGAAACCTGACAACGGCCGGGAGAGCAGTGCGCTGACGACATGCCCCTCCGTATCAGCATCCGTGACGGCTAAGGACTGTGAACGATACACCGACCGGTCGGCATCGGTGGACCTTCAGGGTCTGTTCGGATGGTGTTTGTTCTATATGTGGTTCAAAACTTCGAAGACATTTGATTACAAGAGGAGGTGATCCCTAATGCCATCCGCGCCTAGCGCAACTACATGTCGTCGCGATTCCTGTATAATATTTGCAGATGAATAACAACTATTTTTATTATAACTGTTCTTTCATTAAGTTGTCGTAGATCAAGAGAAATAATGTTTCCTGAATTCTGAGAAGGTGAAGTAAGGATGCTTGAAGTTTTGATATGTTTTTTATGGTTGGCACGAAATTGAGATAAAGAGTTCAAACTTGATAAAAACATGTAATAATATATTGAAAAAATTCAGCTGTTTCATTCTTCTCTGTATACAGTATGAAATGGGTAAGTTCAGTAAAAAATACTGATACACACAGTTTAGTAAAATCTGTGTAGATTAACTGTCTATTGATTTAAATGAACAATTCTGAAATTTTGGTATGTTGTAGACTCAAAAAGTTAACGATGTGGTATGGCTTTTGACCATTTTGACTTAAATGTTTTAGCCACAATCCACATCAGAAGGGATCTCCTGTGTACTTAAAAATTCTGTTTGTTTTATCTTGTAAGACAGGATGATACTTTTTACTGACCTTTACTCAACAGAAATCTTCTTTCAGTAACAAAAGTCTCATCACTGAAAAAATCCCAAATACGAAAGCAAGTATCAACTAGAACGATCAGAACGGGCACGATTGCTAAAGCTCGTTGACATAACAAAATTCCATGTCTTGGTTATTTGCAATTTAAACATTTTGTCTACACCTTTCTTGTTTTCAGTTATTTCAACATCACTTTTGGGTGTTTCATCGTTTTATCGAAACATTTGTATGTAACCGCTCTTACTACACGATTTCATTCGCGCAGCAAGTCGGAAGCCGGTGCACCTGGTTGCACTTATACTCTGACCGCTGAGTTGTTGTATAAAACAGGCGCGCAGACTGTCGAAATCGATCCGCAACAACTTTTTCCCTATAATGTTAAGTAGCCAGCCGCGCCGGTGAACGAATTCTATTGCACGATCATCGACGGAGCTGCAAGCCGAATGAAGAAGAGAAGCACCCATAAAACGAGAAAGAGTAGGCAAAAAAGGTAAGAAACTGCAACGATTCAATGCAAAGCGCTTCGTGCTGGAACTTCGGCTGACCCAGGAGCATATGAGTGGACAGTCAAGTGAGCGACCCGTTGGATAAGGAGTCTTCCTTGTTACCCAGCGCTGTCTCCGAGCTTTACCTCGGATGTGTTGTACTCCGATAAATTTTCAGTCATTTGTACGGAACTTTGAAATCAGAGAGAGGAAGTAACCAGTGTGCCGTTCTTATTAGCTGTCTTCCGTAATGATGTCAGTGTTAAATACCGCGTGGCAAGTGGAGTGTTTGTATGTGATTGACTGCATTTAATTATAACAGTTGATTGACGATCTCCAAATAGGGCGAGCAAATTTCATGATTGAACTTTACCAACTACAACCACTGGGCATTTTTTCACTTTTAGGAATGAAAATTTCTATTATTCCACTTTTATATCAGTTAGAGTTTGCAGAAGACTTCGTCATAGTGAACATGAAATTATTAATTAGAGAACATAACCTTGTTGTAACAAAAAATATGTTGAGATTACTAGTAGACAACAGGATTTCCCTTCATAATACGATCACGTATTTCAGGGCTCCTTTGACGAGACTGAGAGACATCGTACGGGGACACTTGTTTTTTCCAGTATTTTTCAGGTATCACTTACAACCATAGCTGCTGCCACTGTAGAGTTAATGTCGTAGCTGGACAATCAGAAGTCTACGAACATCACTGAGCAAGGAGATTAACCACAAAAATTGAACCGCAAGTTCCAGCTTCTTTCCTCAACAGGAGGCAGGTCGAGTGTTAGCACTGACCAGTGAAGTTCGTAGTAAATTCAAATGGTGCGGAATGACTGGATGGAAATTCCGAGCTGTGGGTTCTACCGCTAAATTGGAAACACTTTTGTTTCTTCATGTAGACTGATCCTTTCCTTCTCTAAGTAGGAAAGTTATGTTTTAATCGCGTCTGATGTAATGGGTGTATGTACAGTGAAGTTTCGTGTTTACGTTGCATGAGGATGAAAAGGGACAGAGTGCGAAACCTCCTGCTTACACATACCCTATTCCTGTAGAACAGCACCAAGGGGCCGCCGAGCTTTACGTCACCATACTATAGTGGATCGCTGTCAACTGTATCACATACATGTGAGTGAGACACGGAGGAAGGTTTGGAATTTAGCTTTAGGCATTGGCGCACTGTCTGGTGATCAGGTACTGTACAGCACCTCTTTCTCTCCCCTTGCTAGCCAAATACTAGTGGCAAAAATTCCTTCCACCACCAGATTTCGAACCGGCTACCTCCAAAGTGAGCCTCACTACACAAAGGCCCTGGCTACGGAGACCACGGAAAATGTAGGCGAGTGATTTCGGTAATTATATGCATTGCCCCGTTGGAAGAGTTTAGTATCGGCAAGACAGAAGGCTGTTTGATGTTCTACATCTACAGAGTGAATTCGAACTTCAACAACAAAAGTTTGGATGCTCTTCAAGGACATTTTCTGGGTATTTTGGTACAAAGGTAACGTGGCATTCGGTCTGTACTGTTTTTATTTTTTATTATGCGTAGTTCTTGATATATTTTGATCTCTCAACTTCATTAGCTTGCTTCGTACAATTAGAAGAACAGACAATAATATCAAATGAAATAACAAAACTTAAATAACAAAACAGTTTAGCTGCAAAGTCTGCTTAGCATTTACAGATTTTGAAAAGGCATCTGACAACGTACACAATTAGTCTTATGGGAGATTTAAAACAAAAAGAAATTACCTATGTATCCTAGCACGACCTACAAAAGCAAGGTGATACGTTCTCGGCTTATTAGTGAGACAGTGTTTTGTAGGTCAGGGGATCAACGATGCACTTATTTTTCTGTTTAGTACCTTTCTAACTCAGTGCATTCTATCCAAAGTTTTCCATCCATGAAGTGCAGCTCTGAATCGTCATAAAGTATCCAACTGTGGCTGTTATATCTTTTTTGCCCTCAAAACATTTTCCAGCTAGGTCTATATATTTTTGCAGTTGGGGAGGTGCAAGTCAGAAGATGGCAAAACTCTAGAATAGGGTAGCTGTTTCAACAGTTCGTATTTCAAATTTCTCAATTTTCCATCGCCAAAGAATCTTCGTGGACATTTACTTTATCCTGATAAAAGCCTATTTTTGTTTTCTTTTTCATTCCAGAGCTTTTCTCGTTTTTTCCGCCCTGTCGGTTCATAATACTTGTCTAATAGTCGATAGTTATTGTATTACTCTTTGGATCATACTGAATTCTTTGAATTTATTTTCATTCATTTATTGCACAATTAAAGACCCATTACTTCATACTTTAAAACAGGTTGTCCTTTAACAATTATCATCACGTAACAACATAAATTATTCCAAATTACAAGCAAAACTCGTTTTCAACAAAGAAAATCAAAACAATAATAATGAGGCACCAGAAAACTAAGCAAAGTATAAGCTATAATTCAGTTAAAGGAAACGGAGGATGTTAAGTAAAAACGTTAGTAAAAAGAAAGATAGGAAAAGATAGATAAGATGGTTTTCCACCAGCCTCAATGGTCGGAAGAAAGGCTCGGAATTGTATCGGGCCTTTTTGTATTTTGATTTTACACTAAAAGTTTTATACCTGATTGGCCTATGAATTAAGGGTAATTATTTGCTATTATAGGTATAAGCACACTATTATACTATAGGATAAAAAACTAAATCTAAACTAAACTCTGCTGTGAAGATCCAAAGGTACCGACCGGCCGCCGTGTCTTCCTCAACGACAGGCGTCACTGGATGTGGATATGGAAGGGCATGTGGTCAGCACACCGCTCTCCCAGCCGTGTGTCAGTTTATGAGACCGGAGCCACCACTTCTCAATCAATTAGCTCCTCAGTTTGCCTCACAAGGGCTGTGTGCACCCCGCTTGCCAACAGAACTCGGCAGACCGGATAGTTACCCATCCAAGTGCTAACCCAGTCCAACAGCGCTTAACTTCGATGATCTGACGGAATCGGTCTTACCACTGCGGCAAGGCTGTCGGCATTATACTATAGGATGGGTGTACTAATACAATACTGGACAAGACTAATTCCACTTATATTCCACTGGTAGATGAAAGCGAGGTCGCCTGTAAAGGTGGGAGGACACAGAATTTCACCAACTGCTTTGATCGTTGTTTTGCTTCTGACATGAAGCAGTAGACCACACCTGAGCCATACTAACAGATGAACGCACAGAATCTGTTAGTTTATAATTGAAACAGTCGATGCAGCTACTAAAAAAAATCGTGAGCGCGTTCACTTTGTCAGTAATCAATCGATGAGGAAACCATCTAACTTACGAATCCGTCAAAACCAAATTATGACTTCGCGTATTTTTACTAATTCATGAGCACTGCAAGATACCTGGGTTTCAGGTGGCTTCGCGTATTCTTTTGCAAACTACAGAGTGATACATACGTCGAGATAAGTGTCTGGCCTCTCAGTCGCAGCGAATGACACACGTCGACAGTAAACCTTGGTCTTCAGCAACAGTAAACTTGAGCGCAGTGCAGTAAACATTAGTGCTCACACAAAGAGCGTAGGACAAACATACAGCCTCCATGTTGAGACTCTAAGAAGCTGCTCCAGTCTTGCCGACTAAAAACAGTTGTACTCTACAATAAAAAGTTAGGAATTTTGACTATTGCTTCATAGAATATTTATTCTCTCATGAAATTTGTTGTATATAATCCACTATAGATCAAAAGGAACAATGAAGTACATAATTACAATACCAGACGAAAAAAATGACATTCATTACTCCACATTAAAGTTGTCTTCAGCACGAAAAGGGGTGCACAACACTGCAACTAAAAAATTTGATCATTTACCCGGTGATATGTCTGATGGACAGCAAAGTAAAATTTGAAAACAAACTGAAAAGGTTTCTCCTCGACAATTCCTTCTATGCCGTAGAAGAATTTCTAATATTGTAATGTGCAAATGCTGGTGGATATAAATTACTAACTCACTTCTGTATATTTAATAATAACAATAAAAATAAAACAAAAAGTCTTGTAAATGATCCGCATATAGCCATATTTACAAAATAATTTGCGATGTGAACTTCAAATGACTCGTTCCGCATCATTACGATTCATCGTACAAATGATCCATGGGAAACTAAACTAACAAAATAACACAAAGCTATCTATCGATCAATTAAATAGGTTACATTGGAGCAGATTTTAGTAATACTATAATGGGTGTGAAGCCATCCATTAGCTGAAACTGACATGAAAAAGTGTTTGAATCAAAATATTGTTTCCGATAACGTCATTTATGGTTGATTGTGTCTTTAGTTTGGCTGTAAGGTAATGCGTAGAAGCGCAAAAACTACGTTTAGCAATCCAGTGTTTGGAAAAGTGTGAGCTAAACTGTGCGCTCAAAACTGGTGTAAGACTTCTCTAAACCTCTGATCTAGAGACTAACAACTTCAGCCATTTATGAGCTCTCAGCTAAAGTACGAGTACGTCATGTAAATTAGCTATCCCCCTTCCATCCCCTGCCAATGTCAGCATTATTATTATCAAATCACCGCCAAGTGGCCAGTATTTTCTAAATCTACGATGTAAAATAAGAACTATATAAATGTAACAGTGTCGAATAAAAGGATCTGGTGTGTTTCTCGTGTACCACCTTCAGCTATTTTAATTGAAGACGACATTTTATCGCTACTCACTTGCTCTAGGAAAGAAGTTGTTTAGTGTCCATACGCCATACACTTTAGGTTCTAACATCTCAGGCAAGAGTGTTAGACAAAGGAGGATGTGTTATATTCGTGGCTTCTGAGCTGGGTAAAGGCCATCTCCAAACAGTTCCACCATCCAAGACGTTTACGGATATTTTTGTTTAATTCAGTATGTTCTATATATGTTATCGTTAAGTTTGAACTCGCACATTTTTTGAATAGCTGCTTTGCTCCCTTTGCTTTCTTCATTGCTGTAACATCTTTAGCAGTTTGCCTAAGTACCTCTGTTCAATAAGTAACTTTTCACTTACGTCTTCATTTTCAAAACTCTAAATTGTTGCTGACTCATCTTTGCTGAATAAATTTTCATAACGTACACTTCTAAAGTGAAGTTCGATGAGAGTCACTTTCTTTCTAGTTTTGTATCTGTTTTTAATCTGCATCTTACTATCCAATCATTATTTTATGTTTTAAGGTTGTCTACGATCGTCACATATTCTTAAATTTATTTATCGTTTAATGATATAAATTTCATTCTAATTTTCTTTTGGTTCTCGCCTCACCCGTTCCCTCCTCGTTTCTGCTGGACACATGTCTCAAGCAAAAGCATTTCCTCACGTTGAATTTTGCTAATATATGTCCACTGTCATTTTTGATACAACACCCAAAGTTTCCCGCTAAAGAATCGTTATTTTTTTACTCATTTTTACATTAACGTCCCCCATTAGCATTAATTAGTGGAATTTCACGCTATTTATTACTTTCTAAATTCTTCGTAGGTATCTCCCACCTCCTCATTAGCCTGGACATGTTTTTGTTCCATTACTAAGCATTGTGTGAGAACTGCTTGTTTGGAATCTTACTTTTTCTGACACCAAACCGAACATTATCTGACTCCTCTCTATTTTTTTTCTGTTTGATTGATTTTTGACACGAACTCAAATAGCATCCTACTTCCTATATCATTCTATGATCTTGGCAGATGCGCTAGACAACTCATCAACGTGAAAATTTCTATGCACTGTCATATTCACGAGCTCTTTCTTCTGAGCTTAAGAGACGTTTCCCACAGTTTATCCGATTTATGTTTTACTCACGTGGGAATTATTTACATTACGCAGTTTTACCTCAACCTTTTCTTTTTCAATTTTAAATATGTGCTTTCTAAGTCACCGTACCGTGTATGGCGGTGGGAACAAAGTAAACGAAACACTTTTCCTTCCATTCGCAGATGGAGAAATTGGTGATGTGTCACATCAGCAAGGAACTAATATAACGTACTGAAATAATCATTTCTGGTGTCTCACTTCCATCTTGTGTTGCTTCAATGCAATTTGTCGATTCTCATGTCAAATGAGGTGGCCACAATTTATCTTCGCCAGAACCCATAATGAAATTCAAGTCTTGACAAATGGGAAAAGGGGGGGGGGGGGCAGCAAGTTCGAATTCCGTTAAGGCAACTTAACAGTTTATCGCTTAATGTCTCTGTAGCTCAGTAAAAGCATTTTTTTTTTTGTTTCACTCCACCGTTATCGTCCATGGAACAACTGTTTATTGGTGTTATTCTGCCAAAAGTGAGCAATCGGGGACCAGGATGGGAAATAAAAGGGAACCACTAGTATGCTTTTATGCGGCCCGTCAATCTCCTCACGAGAAAAATTCCACTTCGTATGACTGTGTTTTATTTTGTAGGAACTTTCTAGTTAGTATGCTTCCTGTTTCCCTATATTCTTTTGAATTTTAGCTTATTGTTCAGCGTTATTAGTTTACGTACTGGATCCACACTGTACCTAAATATGTGATGCTTTTCAGGACGTTCATGTGGTGCTTAAACCATTGTATAATGACAATGTAATCCATTTGATATCTGTCGTTGCCTTTTTAAAGTATGTTTTCTTCTCTGGTTAGTTTGGAATATAATGTTCCTTCTAACCACGCGTAATCCTCACAGGACTCTATCCTTTTCCCGTTTCGTGTTTTTCGTCTGATCCACATTCTCCAAAAACTTCTGCTCTTTCTCCTCTTCCTGAATGTAACAATCCTATCCTACAAGACAGTAATGTCTTCATCCCCTCATATACTTCAGCAAAACCTTGAATTTCTTCATGTGTGCTGTCTATATCAGCGTGATCATCATCATCATCATCATCATCATCATCACCATCAACAACAACAACGGCAACAGCAGCAGCAGCAGCAACACCATAAGCTGCTCGAGATGTGTGCATGTACCTAAATCTGTAAAATAGCAATCAGTGTTGGTTCTATTTTAAAGTCGAGAATAATAATTCAGTTCTGTAAAGCTCATAGTCAATCATTCCGTTACCGATATTCCCAGTCACAACGATGCCAACGCCTGCTATTACCGTTCACTAATGTTGATAATGTCTTATAATCGAACGATCAGGAATCTTATTTGTCTTTGGATTTCATTCACTGAACGGTTTACATCCAACTTCAGCCTATGAATGAAATGACTGGAATCATTTGGAATAAAAACCAATTAAATGATACCAGGGAAATCCTTTCAGCAATGCTGAACCTGACACGTAATGAATACGCTGTGACAAATGAAATTTTATGCTAGACCAAGATTTAAACTCGATTCTTGAATATCTTGCGAGGCGGTTGGCTAATTGAGAATGACTCTAGGCATTATTCAAATGTTGATTGACTCTAACGTTTTCTCCTACAGCTTCCGACACTTCAAACAGAGATTCTTCGACAAGGTATGTCAAAATAACACCACTGGGGTAATGGGTGCAGCGAGGACTAAGGCTTATCTAGCAGTATAGATGAATATGATAGAATAAAATTCACTGAAATAATGGTGATGAAGTCAACGAAATGCACTCTTTACATTGCAGTGTTATCGTTTATGAACAGATTTTACGGATATCATTTCATGTCACTCCATTTAATTAATTTCAACCCCACTGATCTCATTCATTTTAATTTCAGTGATTCAAATTCAATTCGTACGTATGGCAGGGTAAAGTACAGTCACCCTTCTTAGTTTCTAATGAACCAGTTTCATGTAATACCTTCGAGGTAAGAAAAATACATACTTCCTGTAAGAAATAAAGCGCTATATGTTCAGTAAATCGACTACTTAAAACAAATCTGCAGATACACTTTAGGATAAATGCTCGGGCCGTCAGGCCAAACCACGCGATTACAGTTAGGAGATAACGTTGGTTTAAGAGATAAGAGATTTAACGAGTACTGTTATCAGCAAGTCCCGTATTGCTGGCTTATCTTTTTAGCTGAGCGAGACCGTTCCGCATGTACATTTTCGTGCCTTCCACACAACGGTTTTCTTACCTCGTTGCTATATAGCACGTTTTTTGCGTACCGGAAACAGGTCAACCCGATTACTTTTCGCGACAACTGCACAAAAGAGCTTCAAATACGAAGCAAACAATGAGGCACAGAAATCCTTAATAATTCTCTGGCAAATATACCTTAACGAGATAAGTAGCAAAGTGCCAATATAATTATAGAGTTCACCCATATAACATATCAAAAGTAAAAGAACACTCAATGAACAGAAGTCACTCAGCCTAATGAGATTAAACTCACTCAAGTGACATCATCGAATAAACAAATGTCTTGTACCATTTTTTTAACGTGCCATCACTCTAAGGATCGTTTTGAACACTATTGTACTTTGCAAGGCGTGACCCTTCTGGCGTTCGGAGGTGTTATGTCGTCGCCTTCCTCGGACCTTAAGCAGCAGTTACTGGGTCACCTATTGTTAACGTGGATTCCGAACACAGTGCAACTCAGCATTTTTCACATCAGCAAATATTACCAGACGTGAAAGAAGTGATAAGTGACAGAAAAAAATCCTAGACTGACCGGGGATCGAACCCAAGACCTTTAAAGGTTTGTAGTCTAGCACTTGGATTGAGCCATCGAGATACACCTCTTGTTTACATATTACCAAAATTACTGCTGAGCTCATTTCTCACCAGTTATTTATAGTAACCTGCTTCAGTGCAGGATTTACATTTACGATGCTGTCCAGTTCCCTTCTATGAAGAACTGATGCATGAGTACCCTCCACTACACAGTTACAACGATTTGCGGGGTACAACTGTAAATTAGAAAACAATGTACAAAAGTACCGTACAGGTATATAATACTATTATGCTTTTGTTTTGGTAAATAGATAATGTGCGGTGTACCTCTCATCTTTTCTTCTGTAGACGATTATAGTTTTTCTTGTTCGAGACCTTTCGTCGTTATTTCCTTTGCAACTAAAAACAGGTTTAATTTATTAACTAATCCATGTCTGAGACACTTCATTCTACCATTCACTCTTATTATAAGGGGCTATCAATATGTTTTCGTTTGAGGGCGTTGCTGCATCGTATATTCAACGCAGGGCGACTCCGATGCGTGTATACAGGGTGTTACAAAAAGCTACGGCCAAGCTTTCAGGAAACATTGCTCACACACAAATAAAGAAAAGATGTTATGTGGACATGTGTCCGGAAACGCTTAATTTCCAAGTTAGAGCTCCTTTTAGTTTGTTCTTCCACCTACGCTCAATGGAGCACGTTATCACGATTTCATACGGGATACTCTACCTGTGCTGCTAGAACATGTGCCTTTACAAGTACGACACAACATGTGGTTCATGCACGATGGAGCTCCTGCACATTTCAGTCGAAGTGTTCGTTCGCTTCTCAACAACAGATTCGGTGACCGATGGATTGGTAGAGGCGGACCAATTCCATGACCTCCACGCTCTCCTGACCTCAACCCTCTTGGCTTTCATTTATGGGGGCATTTGAAAGCTCTTGTCTACGCAACCTCGGTACCAAATGTAGAGACTCTTCGTGCTCGTATTGTGGACGGCTGTGATACAATACCCCATTCTCCAGGGCTGCATCAGCGCATCAGGGATTCCATGCGACGGGGGTGGATGCATGTATCCTCGCTAACGGAGAACATTTTGAACATTTCCTGTAACAAAGTGTTTGAAGTCACGCTGGTACGTTCTGTTGCTGTGTGTTTCCATTCCATGATTAATGTGATTTGAAGAGAAGTAATAAAATGAGCTCTAACATGGAAAGTAAGCGTTTCCGGACACACGTCCACATAACATATTTTCTTTCTTTGTGTGTGAGGAATGTTTCCTGAAAGTTTGGCCGTACCTTTTTGTAACACCCTGTATAACCACAGACGTGGAGGCAAGGCATTAGTGGGCCATTCGTCTCTTTCTGCAGTGTGTGCCGTAATGCGGCAACATGGACTTTGGCGACGTTATTACCAAATGCTTTAAAACAAGATCAACGTGCGGTTATTCTTTCAAGGCTACCGAAGGACAGACACCGGTGGTCATCCTTCGGAGAATGAAGAAAGTGCATAGGGCAGCACGTCTGTCGTAAACCACCGTTGTCGACTGGTGCGCCAGTGCTGGTCGCGATTCAGCACAAGACGCAGGTCGATCTGGGAGGCCGGCCTCATCCAGTATGCCAACACAAGTGGGAGACACTCTAGCACCCGCCTTATAGTCTTGGTTCTCTCCTCATGCGATTATCACGCCTTCGATCCCTTAAAAAGGTCCTCGAAGGCTCAACGACTCCCGTCCGACGAGGATGTGCAGAAAATAGTTACGGATGTCGTCACGTAGCAGGAAACGGTGTTTTACCAAACGGGTTATATTCAACCTGGTGCGTTGGAGGTATGGTTGCCTCGATGCTCACGGCGATTTTATCTGATTGCCATACTGATTCTCGACTGTACGGTCTTCGAACGGAAACTTTCTGACCGCCTGTCACAAATTCGCTACAACATTCCTAATTAACCTATAACTAAAAAGATCTTACAGCACTTGCTAGTGCTTTCGAACTAGTTTTCCATATACTTTCTCAATTTTGCTCCCATTCAGTTCCCCTTTTTATCTCTCTCTACTACAGGATGCAGCGCAGGAACTTCCTTATTTGAAACACGCGCCACACAGCTCCTTCAGTCAATGTTGTGTGGGTTGAGCGCTCTCGAAAGAGCGGGACCCACCATTTTCTTTCTTTTAAGGTTAGTTTCGTAGCGATATGGAGTGAACGATAGAGGAGCGCATGTTTGCTGTGGCGAATTAACTTTTTCCAATGAGGGTTCGATCGTCGCAACCCAGTGTGCATCCAGGGGAGAGTTTGATGTCGCGACTGCACGTCTGTTCTCGATCGAAAATAGATTATTATGTGAGTCGACAAGCTTATGGATACTATCAGTGTGCGGAAATAGAAACCAGGACCTTCAAGAACCACCACGACACCAGAAAACGTCCAGAAAGTGAGGCTGGCAATTTTGAATTCCCCCAAGCGATCTGAAAGCAAACTTTCACCTGCTCTTGCAATTTCTGATCGCACATTGAGATGAATTCATTATGGAAACTTGAAATTTCATCCATAGAAACTGTCAATGTTGCACACACTTAAGCCAGGCGATTTTGTTTCATGAAAAAATGCATGTGAAGCCTTCATATAAAATCTGTTTTCTTCAGCGACGAGGCACACGGGATGCGTGAATAAACAAAACATGCGATACTGGAGTGGCACGAATGTCCCGAAAATTTCACGAGCCGTTCCTGTACATACAACGTGAGACTTTTTGGTGTGCATTATCCAAAATTTCATTATTCGCCCATGGTTTCTCGAAGAGAACGATAGGTCACTTCTCAGCGTTATGCCTAGATGATCGACGACTTTTTTCCTTACCTTGAAAAAATTAATTTGCCGGATGTTATTTCCGCCAAGCCGGCGCCACGCCTCACACCGCACGAATGTCATAGACACTCTTGCGCCAGCAATATTCGTGCGCTATTGACAACATAGAAAGAGATATCCTGGACAAAGTGGACTGAAACTTCCCAAATGCATTGAGCATAAGGGAGGCCACCAACAAGATACCATTTTCAAAGCCTAATGAAATAAACTTTAAATGCACTCTACGTAAAGAAAAGAGAATTAAATTGGTAACTCCAATACTTTCTCTTTTATGATTTTTTTAAAATAAGGAAGTTCTCGCATCGCACTCTGCATAGAGACGACAGGCGAATTCGTTATATATTTAAAGAATTTTTCCGTATTCTGTCTATACTCTGTACTACAATGAAATAACTCTTACACTTTCCAAACTGAAGTTCACTGAAGGTATGTTTAGTGAACGGTCTACGCTCTTCAGTACCGTTAGTCTAAACCAGCAATCCCACCCGGGTTCCTTACAGACTCGAACTCCCGTGTATGAAACAGATTCTGGCGTCTGGTTACTTTACAAATGAGTTGATGTGTTTAATATTTGACATCAAGTATGTAAAACCGTTGTGGCTGAAGACACAAAATCCTAAATATGTTGGTTTTATTACTTTTGGATCATTTACGCGCAGACTGGCGAAGAAGTCAAAACTGTGTCGTACAATGATATATTTTCCTAGGTACATTTAGAGGTATATGTGGATACTAGGTGCAAAACGTATTGTGAATAGAGTTAGCAGCAAAGAAGAAATAAATTGAAATATCAAACCTGAAGCTCGAGTTTTACTGCATGAACAGCGAAAATGAATAGGCAATAAACTTTTCTTCTTTCATAGTTTTGTGGGGGCTGTCATCGAGAAAAAGTTTCTAATTTATTTGAAATTATGTGTAAAATTTATTGCAGGTCGCTAACTGCATTCATTCTCAAATACTTGGTGAATATAGTCTGGGTAATTCGTGCGCCATGAGTTAAGCTGCTTGAAGACATATACACAGTTTCTAACTTTAATTCTTGACTTACTATGTTAATCCTTTGCGGGAAGATGATATCTCTTAATGAATAGATTATGACAGCATTTGAAATTTTTAAATTTGATCACTAATTGTACTGAATATTGAAAATCGAATTTCTGATGTCCTTAGAACTGTTAGGCAGGCAACTTGCAACTGGGACTGGGCGACCGTTTTCGCCGTTTAGTGATATAGCTTACAATTCCGCAATACTTTAATGGTAGTTTAGGAACGCTTGACGAATCCTCTAAATAAATAAAACCGTAGCCTTGTAAGTTTACACCTACTGCCGTAGGACGTCAGCTGCAAGGAGACGCCTGACTAGTAGTGGCCAGTCCGGCCGAAAGGCAAGCATTGAACGAACCACCGTCAAAAGAAGAGCACGTGGGTGCCCAGGCAGCAGGGAACTCGCTATCGATAGGAATAGACCAGTGTTGTGGTTTCCCCGAGTTTGCCAAGGAGGAAAAACTGGAGAACCACTCTTGCTTTGTGAACATGGCTTTTAATGGTGTATTGAATGAATGCGAAGAAAGACTCTGAAATATTATACTCCCAAAATTCAGAGCTATGCCTTACAAAGGTCATACGCAGTAACTAGATACACCAAAATTATCACAACAATGAAAGCAATTCATTACTGCGAAACTTATCAATGAAGTATTATTGTTATAGAACTTTCGGTGTTTATGCACATGAACATCCCAGAAAACACTTAAAAATTAATAACTATTTAATGCTTGCAGACATCACAAACAGTATATCAGACGATGGTTAAGTATATCAGCTAATGTCGCTGAACGTCTCAGCCCTTTGGCCATTTAACATCTAGATCTACATCTACATGATTACACTGCAACTCACAATTAAGTGCCTGGCATAGGGTTCATCGAACCACGTTCAAGCTATTTCTCTACCGTTCGACTCTCGAATAGCGAAAGAGAAAAACGAACACTTAAATCTTTCCGTGAGAGTTCTGATTTCTCTTATTATGATGATTATTCCTCCCTAGGTAGGTGGGCGCCAACACCAACAAAATATTTTCAAACTCTGAGGAGAAAGTTAGTGACTGAAATTTCTTGAGAAGATCCTGCCGCAACGAAAACGCCTTTGTTTTAATGAATGCTACCCCAATTCACATGTCATAACCGTGGCACTCTCTCCCCTATTTCGCGATAGTACAAAACGAACTGCCCTACTTTGAAATTTTTCGATGTCCTCCATCGATCCCATCCGATGCGGATCCACATCGCACAGCAATACTCCAGGAGAGGGCACACACGCGTAGCAAGCGTAGTGTAGGCAGCTTCTTTAGTAGCATTTTCTCGGTGTTCTGCTATTAAATTGTAATCAGCTTTCTCCACAACATTATCTATGTTGTCGTTCTAACTTAAGTTATTCGTAACTTGAGTTGTAGTCTGAGTAATGAATACTCGACGTGTAAACTATACGTGAATTGGGAATCCGCATCCGTTACACAATACATGGAAGTTATAATCTTTTATTTTTTTAAAAAATATGTGTCGCATGTGTTGTTTAATATTTGATTTAGTGATAATTTAGGTAATTAATTATGCTGGCGATTAATAAGGACGCTCGCATTCGAATTGGATACTTCCGTAAAATTTCATACATCACCAAAAAGGGTACAGAAAGTCGATTCAAATTAATACGAATATACCAGTTCAAGTTTATCAGATTTATGTTAATATGTTTCTGCGTAGTTATTAATGAGCATATATGGACTAGTTTTGTAATTTAATTAATTATTCATTTACTGTTAAAATATATACTGTCTACTGAGGTCTCCATGGAACCAGGAAAGAGAGGGGCTCCTCTTAATATCTGTAATTATTATATGAATGCGTGGATCCTGTTTGATCCTTAGTTAGGCAGAATTCTGTGTCAGAGAGCGGTCTGAATGTTCAAGGGACCCATTCTCGGTAGCAAATCGGATTTTTCTATGAAAATACCTAAAA
Source organism: Schistocerca nitens (assembly GCF_023898315.1). Lineage (NCBI taxonomy): Eukaryota > Metazoa > Arthropoda > Insecta > Orthoptera > Acrididae > Schistocerca > Schistocerca nitens. Next base: position 332,026,569 of record NC_064619.1, read on the forward strand.
TTTTGGTCGGTGATATAATTTGGCTGACAGATGAGACACTTTAACTTTTATGAGGCGAGATTTGGACATAAAACTTTTCCAGCAGTTTAAAGTGATTGTTCGTAGAGGGCGGCAGAGGCTTGAACTTTAACGAGTGCCATTGGATATTTAGATTTTGTGCATGTTTTGTAACTATCTATCAAAATTGGAGAAGCTGCTTGTACGATCTGCACATTTCGTAAGACTTGGCTGCACTTTGTCATCATTCATGATACTTTAGTGTACAACGCCACCACTCACAGCACGTCTTCGAATTGGTTTAAATAAATCCGATTTCATTTGAAACTTGTAAATTTTAGTTTCGCCTGCTTCGATAAACCTCTTTCATTTTCGCGATTCATTCTCCCACAATGAGTTTATCTATACGATTTTGCAATTCTATTTCAATGTTTGACTTTAAGATCAATGAAATATTTATGAATTTCAGCATGTGTTGTTGCAGGGCTTGAACGACAGTGGCGTGTGACCCATCCCTGAGATCAACAGTTAAGGCAACAATATTATTACTTAAGTCAAACATTTGTCCAGACTCACAGAGTTACATTTATTTATTGAACGAAAAGAAAGTGGACGAAACTTTCTTTCTTCTGTCAGGCTCCAACCTCCTCTTCTGTTATACTGTCGCTGTATTAGATCACATTTGAAATATTTGTCCTAGCCACACGAGCTGCAACACACTTGTTTTAGATTTTTTGACAATCTTAATACTATTGGCAGATATTGACCTAGGTAAGAGTGCTCTTGAGACGATAACACAGTTGATTAGCTCCGTCATCTGAATCACTTTTAGATATCTATTTCTGTGCTCTCTCATTATGTTTCTCACTTTCTGCGCCTCTCCTTCCTATTCGCAGCAGCTAACTGCAATTTGCGTAACGTTACGCTGAGCCATTTATAGTGATTTCTAACGTTGTCACATCTTCAAAACACTTCAGGTTACGAAAAGAACTTTGTTGTGTTTAGTTCAGCAACCGTAGCGCTACAATAAAGATGCCACTCTTACTGTCTGTTTGAAATATCACTGTCGCTTTTAGTTTTAATGTCTACGTTACTTGCATCAACATTGGTTATCTTTCTCTGCAGGATAGCTTGCGGAATGCACCTCGTACACGGTCCAGTCATGAACAAACATCTTTTGCAGTGCAGACGTGCAGGAAGAGGGTCAATGAGGTTCTGGAAGGTACCTAGAGGTACGCGGAGCCATGCTGACTCCACTGCCGTGGAAAGCTGCGCCAGGCTTGTGGGTTGAGGACATACGACGTCTACAGCGCGATCGAAGTAGTCTCACAGATTCTCGATTGAGTTTAAATTCGTGGAGTTTGGTGACGAAGAGAGTATGGTAAAGTCATCCAGGTGTTCTTTGAACTATGCATGTACACTGTGAGCTGTGTGACACGTTGCATTGTCCTGCTGGTAGATGCCGTCGTGTCTAGCGAAATACAAACTGCATGTAGGGGTTGACAACGGAACCAAGGATAGATACAAGCATGAGCTGATCCATTGTACCTTCCAGAATGACGAGATCGCCCAGGAAATGTCACGAAAACGTTCCTCAGATCACAACGCTCTCTCCTTCTCTCTGGACCCTTTCCACGATTGTTGCAGGGCCGTGCGCACCAGCGGCCATATTTCCAATGGAGCATAAAACGTGATTCGTCTGGATAGGCCACCTGACACCACTCAGCGAACGTCCAATTGCGGTACTGGCTTGAAAATTCCAGCCTTCGTCGCTGCTGAACATCAGTTAGCAAGGGTGCATGAACCAGGCACCTGCTGCTGAGGCCCATACGCAGCAACGTTCGCTGCTGGTAGCCCCTTGGTTCATCTTGGCCATCAGTTGCTCAATAGCTGCAGCAGGTCTATTCGCCTATCACATCTCCGCAGCCATCATTCACCCGTGTCATTTATGGCCCATTTGCCTCGGCGCCGGTTTTGACCATTTTACCATGCACGGTATACTTTAACCATGGTGACACGGAAACAGTTTAAAACTTAGCCGTTTCGGAAATGCTTCCACACTTGGCCCGAAAGCCAATTATGATGCCCTTTTGAACATCAGATAAATCGCTACGTTTGGGTATTATGACAACTACTGCACTGTTTTCCGCGTCGCCCCCCCCCCCCCCCCCCCTCTGCCCCCACCTGCCGACATCAGACACCACCAACGCGACTGGACCGAGTGTTTCGATATCTTTAGTACAAACACCATTGACTAAAGTAGTTTTTTCTCCAATTCAAAGATGACTAATATCGGTGGCGTTTTGAATGAGGGCTAATGGATCCTAGTCAGATCATACACAGATTTTTCAGGCGAGATAGCCCTCTTTGAAACATAATATAGTGTAGATCCCTCAACATTCGTTCCCTCACATCCGTCAACAAAACTATTATCCAATAACAGCAACAATCACCTGTTGTAGAATTTCATAACATATTTTGAGCTCGAACGTAATGAGATATCTCGAACTACATGACGTCCTCTGAGTCAACGCCGCATGGATTCTGAACACATTGTTCATATAAAACCCAGTGTCTTTCTCTAACATGACATTCCAAAAGCCATCGATCAAGGCAATCAGATGGATGCAGTAGATATTGATTTCCACAAATCATTTACCTCAGTACCATACCAGTGATAAGACGTGTCAAACGAAATTTGTGACTCGACTGAAGATTTCTTGGTAAAGAGGACGCCGTATGTAATTTTGGATGGAAAGCCATCGACGGAAGTAACATTGCGTGTATGTTGGGGCTTATGGGCGCTCAACATCGATGTCATCAGCGCCCTGACACACATTAACTTCAGGCATTTTCCATGGAATTGTGCTGAGATCCTCGCTGTTCATGATATCTATTAATGAGCTGGCTAACTATATTAATACTAACCCCACACTTTTTACCGATGATGCTGTTATCTATAATGAAGTACTGTCCGAAAGAAGCTGCATAAATATTCAGTCAGATCTGGATAAAATTTCAAAGTGGTCCAAATACTGGCAACCTGCCTTAAACGTTGAGAAATGTAAAATGTGCACTTCACAAAACACGAAAAGTACTATCGTAACACTACAATATCACTGGTATCAGACACTTCATACAAACACATGAATGTAACAATTGGTGGGGATATGAAATGAAATGAAAATGGAAATGAGCGTTTGGCGTCAATGGCCTGGAGGCCCCTTGTGGTGCAGGTCCGGCCGCCTTGGTGCAGGTCTTATTACATTCGACGCCACACTGGGCGACCTGCGCGCCGTATGGGGACGAAATGATGATGACGACACAACACCCAGTCCCTGAGCGGAGAAAATCCGCGACCCCGCCGCGAATCGAACCCAGGCCCCTTAGGACGGCAGTCCCTCATGCTGACCATTCAGCTATCGGGGCGTACATGAAATGAAATAATCACATAGGATCGACATTAGGTGAAGAAGGTGGCAGACTTCGTTGGCAGGATACAGGGAAATGCAGACAGTCTACAGAGGAGTTTCATTATAAAACACTCGCGCATTCCACCTTAGAACATTGTTGAAGTGCTTGGGTCCCTTACCAAACAGGAGTAACAAGGGATATTGAACGTACAGATAGATGGGCTGCACAAATGGTGACAGGTCTGTTTTGTTCACGAGAGATCGTCAAAGAAACAAAGAATAAAATTGTCATACGACTGAAGATAAGACGCCAAAGTGGTTTATAAATTGGTTCAAATGGCTCTGAGCACTATGGGACTTAATATCTATGGTCATCAGTCCCCTAGAACTTAGAACTACTTAAACCTAACTAACCTAAGGACATCACACAACACCCAGCCGTCACGAGGCAGAGAAAATCCCTGACCCCGCCGGGAATCGAACCCGGGAACCCGGGCGTGGGAAGCGAGAACGCTACCGCACGACCACGAGCTGTGGGCAAAGTGGTTTATAGTATATGAGTATAAGCGTAGATTATTCGAACCTTCATGCGATTCACATTATTTCTTAACGATTTCAGAATTCCTGACCTAAAGTTCGTTTTCCACTAGTTTAAAAAATTTCGATAATTTTAACTGCTGTGCCTTAGTCACTGAAATTAGTGGTAAGAATGCTTCGCTCTTACGGTGCTGTTTGGTCTCTTCCTGTTTTTCGTTGCATTGTTGTGATCAAGCGAACACATGTAGTTAGTGAGCAAAGGGACCAAACTGCGAGGTCATGGGTCCCTTGTTCCCAGTAGAACAATCACCTAAGTAAAGAAGAAAACGAAGAAGACATACGGCACAATAACAGGAGAAAGGAAGAACCAGAAGAACGGCAGAAGGACAAAAAACACTACAATGGTCATAACAGGACAAAACAGGACAAGAAAACCACAGAGAGACTCAAGAAACAAGAAAGCAGATTACATGGCCGGCTAACCATGAGAATAAAAGAGAAGCCAGCCACTCTGCACCACATTAAAACCCCCACACTAAAAGTCCTAGGGTGGAGGACACAGAGGGACAAGGGACATGAGCTAAAACACAGATCAAATGATAAAACCCACCCTCACGAATGAAACGTAAAACTAAAGCTGCTGCTGAGGCATTGTTACCCAACACCGAAGGTTAAAAGTCCGCCGCAAAGCGGCTAAAAGTGGGCAGTCCAGCAAGAGGTGGACGACTGTCATTTGGGAGCCACAGCGACATTGAGGTGGGTCCCCGCGACGGAGGAGGTAACCATGTGTCAGCCATGTATGGCCATTGCAGAGCCGACAAAGGACAACTGATTCCTCGCGAGTGTAACGACTACTGACACATTCCATGGACATTAAAGCCTATGTGCTGTGAAAATGTGATAGAAAATAATACTGTCGTCTATAGTGGTGAATATACATTGAATCTGACTGTGGCTGTACAAAATTGTCAAAAAGGCTCCAGCAAAGGTCATGAAAATCCTGTAGAATATTGCTATGGAGTTGTTACACCACGTTAGTTTATTTGTGAATGTGAATGGATGGTCTACGTTTGCATGTCCTAATGTTGGTTTGGTGCTCTGTATCGCCTCGAAGTTGTTGAAAGAGCGTGAATACTTCTCGTGTGAGTGTCTTGCTAGAGAGCTGAATGTTTCCGCGTTTTGATGCTAGATAGTAGGTAAAATGGAAATGGAAATGTCGTGTGGCTAGGGCCTCCCGTCGGGTAGACCGTTCGCCTGGTGCAGGTCTTTCGATTTGACGCCACTTCGGCGACCTGCGCGTCGATGGGGATGAAATGATGATGATTAGGACAACACAACACCCAGTCCCTGAGCGGAGAAAATTTCCGACCCAGCCGGGAATCGAACCCGGGCCCTTAGGATTGACAGTCTGTCACGCTGACCACTCAGCTACCGGGGCGGACAGATAGTAGGTTAGAAGTAGAGTTACTTAAAAATATCGTAAACGCTTACTCATGTTGGAATGCTGTTTAGAAATAGCATTAGGAAATGAGAGTGGATTTTCATGTTCATTAGGTCACTACAAGGGTTACATCGCATTCCTCCAGCACAACGTAGTGCTATCCTGCCCTAAAATTGGAGAAAGGTTGAGTGTGAATATGTGTATCCTTAGAAACTCGACCACACTGTTGAATTATGCGTTGTGCCAGTAGCCTCTAGCAGGGTCACAATGGAGCATGCTCCTTGTAGTTGGGTATCGTGTGTTCGTGACAGCTCTGAGGCTGAAACTATTACAAGGGAAAACGATGTATATGCATCTGTCCACATCCCAAACTGTGAGAAGCGTAGCAGGATCAGTGATGCAGCCTCTCTACAGGGGTGTCATGTATGCCATTTCAGGTGGCCTGCAGCATTCGGGTGAGGCTACTGCATACGAGGTGCGGCTAGAAAAAAACCGGACTGATGCTGGAAAAAACATTTATTTACAATTATTTACAATTTCATGTTATCTCCTTCAATGTACTCTCCTCCTCGGTCTCTACACCGCTCCATACGAATTTTCCACTGTTCATAGCAATGCTGCAGATCATTTTCGGTAAGTCCATACATTACTTCCGTCGCTTTTTCTTTTACTGCTTCAACAGTCTCAAATCTAGTTCCTTTCAAAGCTGACTTGACTTTAGGGAAAAGAAAAAAGTCACAGGGGGCCAAATCAGGTGAGTAGGGTGGATGATCTAAGATGGAAATGTTGTGTTTTGCCAAAAACGTCTTCACTGACAACGCACTGTGAGCTGGGGCATTGTCTTGGTGAAGGATCCATGACTTTTTTCTCCACCAATCGTTCCGTTTTCTCCGTACTCGCTCACGTAGGGTAGCCAGGACGCTAATGTAGTAATGCTGATTCACTGTTTGTCCCTCTGGTACCCAATCAATGTGCACAATCCCTTTGATGTCAAAAAAAAAACAATCATCATTGCCTTGAATTTCGATTTTGACATTCGTGCTTTTTTTTTTGTCGTGGAGAACCAGGAGTTTTCCAATGCATCGATTGGCGTTTAGTTTCGGGATCGTAAGTAAAAAACCACGATTCATCGCAAGTAATAACATTTTGTAAGAAGGTGGGATCACTTTCAATGTTTTCCAGGATGTCAGAACAAATCATTCTTCGGCGTTCCTTCTGTTCAATTGTGAGACACTTTGGAACCATTTTTGAACACACTTTGTTCATGTTGAAACTTTCATGAAGAATCTGCCTAACACTTTCCTTGTCAACTCCTGTTAACTCAGACACTGCTCTGATTGTTAAACGGCGATCTTGTCGAACAAGTTTACCGATTTTTTCAATGTTTGCATCAGTTTTTGCTGACAATGGTCTGCCAGTGCGAGTGTCATCACTGGTGTCTTCGCGGCCATCTTTAAATCGTTTAAACCACTCAAACACTTGTGTTCGCGATAAACAATCATCGCCGTACATTTGTACCATTACAAACGTTTCACTTGCAGATTTTCCTAGTTTGAAACAAAATTTGATGTTAACACGCTGTTCTTTCTGTACACTCAACATTTTCCGACGCACAGACAAAACGTCAACTACTTAAAACAGACGCCACGGGCAGACTGAGTGCAGGAGCAGATGAAACTCGAGCAGTAGACGGAGCGAGAGTCACGTGACAGGCCACGCGACTTTCAGCCTTATTGCATTCGTTTTATTGTTTCACCAGTACTAGTCCGGTTTTTTTCTAGCCACACCTCGTACACTTCAGCTATAGCTCAGAAGTCAGTTGTGTGCAGCCTGTCGTTGTGTACTGTCTCCCGTTGACGGTTATAAGAAGCCTTAGAGGACCATGCCGGTCAGTGTCTCATTTCAGTTCATAGACTTCACACTTCTTACTGGCCTGTGGAAGTTAGCGTAATTGAAATAAAACATCCAAATAAGTAAAACAACGCCACAATCAGAGTCCTTCACACACCCTCCTGACCTGCTGTGCAGGGGCAGTGGGGGTGTCATGGAAGAGGACCTTCCGACACAGCATTTTTTAAAATAAATCGTAGCTTTTTCCATCCTATCCTAACCCCCCCCCCCTCCTCACACACACACACACACACACACACACACACACACACACACACACACACACCATAAATGTTATTCAAACAGCACATAATTTCAAAACAGAACAACTGTGATCTTATCATTGACATGTGGGGTGACAGGGACTGCTCGGATACAATTTTAAACTAGGATGTTTGAATTTCTTGTTATTTTGAAATGCTGTTCTATTTGACAAGTGACCTGAGACATTAATGGAAAGCCGAATCACCATCTTGAATTTTTACAAGTGACCATCTTGGATTCTATACTAAGCACAAGTGATCTGGCAACCATGTAGTCTTTGATCATATGCCCAGGTCGGCTGTCTTGAATTCTGATACCATAAGGCTGCGAAAACACCCAGTAGGACAAGTGACCTGGCAGCTTTAGAGACTGTGTTCCGGTCTGACAACTTGAATTGTGATGACACAGGGATGTACTCAGGTCTTCATACTTAGGACAACTGGGATGAGTCCACAATCTTGGATTTTTTAATTTATTGTCATTTTTATCTTAGAAAAACTGGGCTATTTTGAATTTCCCGACACTTTTTGAAATTCTGCGATCTTCTACAAAGGACAACTGGCCTGTTGATTGCAGGAGGGTGGCAGAGAGAGATCTGGCAACAGTGACATTATAAGACAAAGGAGGTTGTGGGGTAAATCTGGCAACAGTGTATGCTGTCTCAGATCCCACTTGGCCCCCATATTCAAAGGCTTACAAATGAGCGATACTGAGATAAGAATTCCTGGTACTGAAAAATGAGATATTATTCACAGCAAACAACGTACCAGGCCCTCACGGGAATCATATTACGTATTACAGCTTGTCCCTTTCAAACCTCCACATTTCACAGGACCAGAAAGAAAACTACAGTAGGTGTGATAATGGAATTTCACCATATGCTAGAGAAAAAAAATGGTTGAAATGGCTCTGAGCACTATGGGACTTAGCTTCTGAGGTCATCAGTCCCCTAGAACTTAGAACTACTTAAACCTATCTAACCTAAGGACATCACACACATCCATGTCCGAGGCAGGATTCGAACCTGCGACCGTAGCGGTTCCAGACTGTAGCGCCTAGAACCGCTCGGCCACACCGGCCGGCTATGCTAGAGAATTTCAAGGAATTTATTTAACAATCATCAGTACAGTTCTACATGTGAACCACTTCTAGCATGAAGAATATCGAGTCTATATGCAATTTCTTGCCATATTTTTCGTAACATGTTCTCTGTCACTGTTGCAGTCACATCAGTGCCACGATATCTTAACACAAGAATGTCATCCACTTTGATAGCATATAAGTGATCCTTTGCGAATCCCTCAAGAAGAAATCCAGTGCTGTATTGTCACGGGAATTTAGATAGCATGTAAGTGGTCCTTTGCGAATCCCTCATGAAGAAATCCAGTGTTGTATTTTCAGGGGAACGTGGTGGCCATGCAACGTGTTCTCCTCGTCCTACTGATCGATTGGGAAATTTTCTATCCAGGAACTTGCGAACAGCCGTGACTTACGAAATGAAGCTCCATCTTGTTGAAAGATGATGTTGGGTTATAAGTCTCGTATCTGAGGGTATACAGACTGCTCCAACATGTTCAGATACACTGACCAATTCATTGTGTTTACTGCCAAGAAGAATGGTCCAATAATTCTGTCGTGCATTAGCCCACAGCAGGCGATCAATTTTGGTATACCTCGTATATGTTCAGTGATAGCAAGTGGATGTTGCGAGCTCCAAATCTGAGCATTATACTGATTAACCTTTCCTTACACATGAAAGATTGCCTCACCTGAGAATAAATATCTTTCGTATCAATACACTGCAGCATACCTGTAGAAAATTGTTGTCGGATTGATTTGTCGTTCGGCATCAGATGTCGCAGAAATTGCATTTGTAAGCATACAAAGGACGATGTTAGTGTACTACACGATGCAGTGTTCCTGAGGGTACAGTAGGTTGCCTAGATTCCTTGGGAATGATTTACATTGGCTTCTGAAAAGCGTTTGTCTGATGTCCTCCACTGTCTCTTCCGAAACACTACGACATGTGCTGCCACAATATTTCAGAACATTTCCAGTTGGCATAAACTTACGATACCATCCCCTAAGTGTTTTCACATCAATGTACGATAATTTCTTTGCACAGTAATCGGCGATTTTGTATCTGCAAACCAGACTACTGCTTGCGCACGCTGCTATAGAATCGCCATTCTCACTTCATGAGACCATGAGTATAGTTTGCACGTCTGACGTGGGAGTATAAGTTGCTTGAGATGCTCTAGTTAGCATATGGCCCAATTTCATTATCATATTAACTGTCGTTTTCTTTTCTGTGAAATATGGGACATTTTTATATTGAATACGCTGTTGTAGTACCCTCTTTAGTAATTCATATTTATCCAAAAAATTCATATTTATCTAAAAACGTCCCGTGTGATTGCAACAGAGTGCAGGTCAATCTAGTTTACTAAATGCATACAAAAACGGATTTCCTGTTCCGGAATCCTAAACAAATTATAAGCTCGACTAATCCGACAAGTCTGGACGAAAAGTAGCGTTTCACACAGAATAAGGATGATTCGAAGAAAACATAGCACAGCTTGTTTTATTCACACACGATACCTTACAAATACGAGTTGTAGGTGAGAAGATAGAGTCTGTGTTCCTGGCTTTCTGAAAGGCTTTCGACACTGTACCATGTCGGCGATTAATAACCAGAATACCATTATAGATACGATGTGTATTTTCACATAAACGATTACGTCAAAGAACTTTTGACTAAGTGACCCCAGTACATTATAATGGGCGACGATTGTTCAAAGATAGTGAGACTGAGTGTCCCCCAAGGAAACTAGTGCTATTAATTAACATAAACGATTTATCAGAGGGTGTTCGCAACAGTATCATATTGTTGGTTAATGATGCTGTTATCAGAAGGAAAGCATTACCGTTCGAAGATCTCAAGGAAATGCAGAAACACTTGGCCCAAATTTACACTTGATAACACGAAGGGCAGCTCTCTTTAAAAGTGAGCTGTTGTTGTTGTGGTCTTCAGTCCTGAGACTGGTTTGATGCAGCTCTCCATGCTACTCTATCCTGCGCAAGCTTCTTCATCTCCCAGTACCTACTGCAACCTACATCCTTCTGAATCTGCTTGGTGTATTCATCTCTTGGTCTCCTTCTGCGATTTTTACCCTCCACGCTGCCCTCCAATACTAAATTGGTGATCCCTTGATGCCTCAGAACATGTCCTACCAACCGATCCCTTCTTCTAGTCAAGTTGTGCCACAAACTTCTCTTCTCCCCAATCCTATTCAACACAAAAGTGAGCTAACTATACAAATTCTCTTAAAGAAAAGAACGAACCCGATGGTAGCAGATTACGAGATCGGCTGTAAACTTCTGGAGCCTTCTAATAGTTCAAATACTTATGAGTGATACTTATACGTGATATGAAATACAACGAAAAACAACGTCAGTAGCAGGGAAGACGGATGGAAAATGTATATTTGTTGGAAAGGTTCTCGGATGTGCAGTGCACGTATAAAGGAAATATCACACAAGACGCTGATGCGACAAATTCTAGAGTACTGCCCCAGCATTTGGAGTTCATAAAGAAGGCGTGACAGCAGACATCGAACGAATTCAGAGACGTGCTGATGGGATCGTAAAGGAAGGTATAGCCTTTAGGAAAGTTTCCAGGAACTTAAATGGGAATCTTCGGAAGAATGACGACCCGTGATTTCACTGAGCAATCAGCTAATGAAGTATTTGTAAGTATCAATGGGTGGTTCACAGCAAATGGATTGTCACTGAATTTTGACGAGACCCAGTACATACTGTTTAGTACCTCACAATGAATACCTGACCCTATAAGTATAATGTATTCAAACAATGAAATTAAAGCTGTAGACAGTGTCAAACTTTTAGGGCTACAAATTGCCCACAGCCTGAAATGGAAAACTCACACTCTAGACTTAATGAAATGCCTTAGTTCAGCTACATTTGCAGTACACACGATAGCAGAAATAGGTGATTTAAAAATGAAGAAGTTAGTTTACTCGGCCTACTTCCATTCACTAATGAGTTATGGAATCATCTTTTGGGGAAACTCCTCTCACAAAGAGAACATTTTCAAAATTCAGAAACGAGTCATTAGAATTATATCTGGTGTCAGCCCTAGATCATCATGCAGAGACTTCTTAAAGAAACTTGGTATTCTTACTACTCCTTCTCAGTACATATATTCAATGATGTCCTTTGTCGTTTCCAACATGTCTCTTTTTACACAAAATAGTGCAAAACATGATTATAATACCAGAACCAAAAACAATCTGTATAAGGACTATAATAACTTAACATTAGTACAAAAAAGAGTCAAATACATCAGTACTCATATATTAAATATCTTATCAGAGCATCTTGTAAGTGATAGAGATCGGATTCAGAGTGAATTAAAGAACTTCCTGTTGGCCAATTCCTTCTACTCCATCGATGAATATCTTCACAAGGATTTTAGCTCATAACTCTGTCTGCATTAGAATTGTACAATATCCAAACTTTGACTCTTTCCACATCCCAGAGACTCCTGTCCAACGGATCCATGGAAAACGATAAATGTAATGTAACACTGACCTGGCACATTTCTATTGGTGCTAATATTGGTACCAAGTACCCTCTGCTACTGACTGTGATAGCAGCTTATGGAAGATAGAGGTAGAGGTATAAAGGGATTTCAAAAAGTAATTTACACTTACGGCAGACGAGGTAACATATATTCAATACTGCACTACGCTTCAAAGTGGCAGACAAATGACACTATGTTTCGACATAGTCATCTAGTCCCAGTAAACAACTTTCGGAACGTCCAGGCAATTGTGCAGTTTTGCGACGATAAAAATCTGCTCCTTGGTTATAAAGCCATTGGAGATAAGCTCTGTAAACGATCGTCGGAAAATCTGCAGTTACTGATAATTACTTACTCGACTGCCTCAGTAAACAAAGATCGGAACTTTCTGGCAATTGTTCAGTTCTTCGACGATACAAGTCCGCTCTTTTGTCACCAAGCCATTGGGGAATATCTGTGTAAACGTCCTCATCATCAAAAATCTGCAGTGGCTGCGAATCAATTCCTCGACTACCTCGACACGGACGTCTGTGGGCGATGTAAATGGTCTTCCTTCCTGATCACCCACGTCTGGGCGGCCTGGATCATATTGTTGGCACATTTTCACTACGGCTGGACTCGACATGGCATTTGCTCGATATACCCCAAGAATTTCAAGATGAATATGTGTACGAGTTAGACTTATGCCTACAACAATCGTACTGTGCGATGTACTTCAACTTTGGAGTGCATTTCTAGATCCCACGCCGTTTCACTCCCACACTGTGATGCACCTGATACCTATACCGCAGCAGAACTATGTCTGCAGGAAACCCAGCACATGTCTACTCTTCTGATAATGCGCCACTCTTGTGGCGCAGATCTTAGCATGGGACGAGATGTGTAAATTAATTACTACTGAATATTTAGCGGTAAGTGTGCCTTTATGCGAAATATTTAATTTAGATATAAATGTGGTTTCACTAATATAAGTATTTTTTCCTGACTTGCATCCACATTTAAGTGTACAGAATCTGTAATCAGATCCATTCGTTACTTGTCCATGTAAATTTGTGTTTTGCACAGCAACTTTTTGACAATAGAAAACAAAGAAACTCCAGCTGACAACGAAATATTCCATCCCATACCAGTTTGTCCGTGTTGTGAGCTCGCATAAGGATAACATTTTAATCAATACGTTACACAAGCGTGGAAATACTGGAGTATCAATCTGGTAGCATTTCGTCATGGTGTCCATAATTGCGCACTTTCCATTTCCGTCAGTGATGTTGGTTCGCCCTACCACAGTCGTTCTCTAGGAATGGACGTTTCCTACGTCCAGGTGGGGAGGCTAGGGCTTAATGAGTTTGTAAGTAGGCTGTTTACGTTTTTATGTTGGTAACGCCACGTAGCGCTCTGTATGAAAATCACTGACTGTGCTGTGTGCAGTCTGTGGCTGGTTTGCATTGTTGGAATACTTGCTATTGTACTGTTGGGCAGTTGGATGTGAACAGCGCGTAATGTTGCGCAGTTGGAGGTGAGCCGTCAGCAGTGGTGGATGTGGGGAGAGAGATGGCAGAATTTTGAGACCGGACGATTTGGACGTATGTCCATCAGAAAGAGTAAACTTGTAATACTGGGTATCATGAACTGATATATTACAGTTAACTTGGAAAAGTCTGAATTCGGTAGGTCAAAGGTGAAGTTTTTGGGACATATTATTTCTTCTGAAGGCATTCAGCCGGATCCTGAAAAGTTAGAAGCAATCAGAGCCATTCCAGTTCCATCCAAGAAAAAACAAGTCAGCAGTTTTCTAGGTCTCGTAAATTTTTGCCGTCGTTTTCTGAATATGAAAATTATAGTTACACCAAAACTTTGTTCTCTCACTGAAAAAAGTACTATTTGGAACTGGGACGAACAGGCACAGGTGGAATTCAATTCTTGGAAAGAAGCGCTACTTAACGCGCCAATACTAGCTCATCCAGATCTGTCACAAGATTTCTGCCTTAGCACGGATTCTTCTAACGTCGGTCTTGGTGCCCATTTATTTCAAGAAGCCATAGAAAATGACACTACCATTCAGAAAACCATTGCTTTTGCTAGCCAAGTGCTAACAAAATCTGAAAAATATTATTCCGTTACTGAATTAGAAGCTTTAGCTATCGTTTGGACATCTAACAAATTCCGTTTCTTTCTTTCTGGTAAGCATGTAAAAGTATACAGTGATCATAGTGCATTACAGTTTCTTATGTCTTCAAAATTAAATAATGACACGTTAAAACGTTGGCCATTGTTTCTGCAAGAATTCCACTTCACAATAGTCTACATTCCCGGCAAGGAGAACATTGTTGCGGACGCATTGTCACGTGCACCGGCTGGGCTTGAGAAAAGTAACACAGAAGGCGGCAACCTCGAAAAAAATTTCAGTATTCTTTACATTCAGAAAGTCGCCTTTGAAAACTTCATCACCACATATTTAAAGGAAATTGCTCATGAACAAGATAAAGATCCGATTTGGAAAGACATCAAAAGTAAATGTCATGGAAAAACATCAAAAGTAAACGGCATGAAAAGACACACACACAGATTCGACATTATTATCTGGTTAGAAACAACGTACTCTTAAAACGCTGTACTCTTGATGACAAGCTATGGGTAATTTGCATTTTGACGATTTTGTTAATAAGCTCATTTGGTACATTCATTTCAGCTACGAACATTTTGGTCCACGAAAATGTTATCATATTCTTCGAACGACTTGTTATTTTAACAATATGGAAAAGAGAATTCGAAGAGTCTTGTCTATTTGTAAACTTTGTCAAAAGGCGAAACCATCTACTATCTCACATCGTGCTCCGTTGTTTCCTATTATTCCTTCTAAATTAAAAGAATTTGCTGCTGTTGATCTCTTGGGACCACTTGTCAGAACATCGAATGGATTTTCGTACGTTTTAGTCGCTATTGGACTTACTTCAAAATTTGTTTCTTTCACACCGTTACGTAAAGCCACTGGACGGTCTGTATCCAACGCCTTTGTTAAAAATTTCTTATGTGAAGTTGGACACGTTAGTAAAGTCATTTCAGATAACGGACCACAATTCAGATCTGCTGTTTGGCCACGCATGCATCGGAATCATAAAATCAAACCTGTTTTTATTTCATTGTACTCACCACATTGCCGGCCGGGGTGGCCGAGCGGTTCTAGGCGCTACAGTCTGGAACCGCGCGACCGCTACGGTCGCAGGTTCGAATCCTGCCTCGGGCATTGATGTGTGTGATGTCCTTAGGTTAGTTAGGTTTAAGTAGTTCTAAGTTCTAGGGGACTGATGACCTCAGAAGTTAAGTCCCATAGTGCTCAGAGCCATTTGAACCATTTGAACTCACCACATTGTAACCCGTCTGAAGGGATTATGAAAGAAATCAATAAGCTTTGCAGACTTTATTCTCACAGAAAGCATCAGTATTGGGACAGATATTTACACTTATTTCAAAATGTGCTGAATGAAATGCCTCATGACTCCACTGCTTTACCACCTATTCTTGTACTGAAGAATGAAGAAGCACCAAACAAGAGTCAGAGAGCTTGTACCTTTTCCGAATACACGTAAACTTCGACACAAAGACATAATTGATTTGGCTATTAAAAATATAAATTCTGCTGCACACAAAAGGAGAAAACTACACAGTAAAGCAAAGACAAAGAAACTATATAATGGTCAGAAAGTTCTCATTGAAGCTCATTCATTGTCGCATAAGAAGAAACACTCGAGTCACAATTTCTTTTTGGTTTACAATGGACCTTACGGAATCCAACGTATACCACATGATAATTGTGTTGAAGTTGAAACTCTGCGTACTAGGAAGAGTAAAGGTTTACATCACATTTCACATGTAAAACCGTTTTTTCAAAGATGATCTGCTTTTTAACTTAGTCTTTGCCATAAAAGTTTTCACTTCACATTACTAGTAGCCTTTGTCACACTTAGAAACTGTTAACATGCAACAATGTTTGAAGTTAACTATCCAGTCAAAAAGCAAGAGAACTTATTTAAACAGTAATTACGAATGCATTGTTATAGTGAACAGGTAGACACAGTGTTGTTGTTTGTACATTCTTGCTTGTTAGTGGCACGATTACGTAACGACTATATGGCTTACATACTTAGAACATATAATGCTAATGAGACTTTAATGTAACATTTTGTTTTACTTAAAAATACATTATTTATTTGAAGTACTTTCTGTGAAATTAAAGATGACTTAGTATTTGGCTTCTTTGACTGCTACATGATTATATCACGACGCTACTAATGTGTGACCCAGTTTACATTGTTGCTTTTGCGGTGTATCTTGTTTTATATCTGCACAGTTCTTCTGTATTATTCTGGAAAGTAAAACATGTTTAAGTAGTAACTTTTGTGGTATAGCTACAATGAGACAGCCTTTTCCGCAGCACAACAATATGTTACAGTGCAGTACTTTCTTCATCACGGCAATATGCGTAATAACTACGATATCTATACCCAAAGCATTTCACTTTTGATTATGATGAGGTGAGTACATTGACTTCTGCAAAACTTTGCTTACGGAGGACGATAACTACGACACTACCACAGAATTATCTTACAGCAACACGCATCTTGTTTTATATCTGCACAGTTCTTCTGTATTATTCTGGAAAGTAAAACATGTTTAAGTAGTAACTTTTGTGGTATAGCTACAATGAGACAGCCTTTTCCGCAGCACAACAATATGTTACAGTGCAGTACTTTCTTCATCACGGCAATATGCGTAATAACTACGATATCTATACCCAAAGCATTTCACTTTTGATTATGATGAGGTGAGTACATTGACTTCTGCAAAACTTTGCTTACGGAGGACGATAACTACGACACTACCACAGAATTATCTTACAGCAACACGCACATTTAGCGCTACATGACACGAATTTGAGTGATTAATTTTGTACTTAAAACATTTATTTTTATGAAATGCCACATGGCTACTGAATGATGTTTTTGTGCTTTGCTTTGTACATAGTTGCTTATTTCATTTGATATCTGGTTTTTAGCTGTGTTGCAGCGTTGGTTTTATAAAATAAAATTGTGGTGTCACAGCCAGACACCACACGTCCTAGGTGGTAGCTTAAATCGGCCGCGGTCCTGTAGTACATGTCGGACCCGCGTGTCGCCACTGTGTGATCGCAAACCTAGCGCCACCACAAGGCAGGTCTCGAGAGACTGACTCGAACTCAGCCCAGTTGTACGGACGACAGAGCTAGCGACTAGACGTACGAAGCCTTTCTCTCTCATTAGCCGAGAGACAGAATAGCCTTCAGCTAAGTTAATGGCTACGAACTAGCAAGGCGCCATTAGCCTTACAGTGATTGTAATTAGCGTCTCACTTGTGTTCACCATAGAGATGTACAAGAAGACATTAAAGATAAGTATGATACCAGCTACGTACTTTTCTTCATAGCATTAATTATGTATCCTGTTCCAGTACTTCACGCCCGTCTGCGTTAGTCTAGCGTGCATTAAGCCACCTCTATATACAAGGTGTTGGCCCAGCTGCCGACACATCACATGGCGACGAGTCTACAAAGGCTCTTGTGTTTTACTTTGCCCTAATTTCTATGTGTCATGGCTTCGCCACACTCTCCAGATGTACTGTCCGAATTTTATCGCTTGCAGAATCAGCAGACGCAGGCGTTATTGGATGCTCTTGGACAGCTCGTCCAGGGTCAACGTGCGCTGCACACCGATGCGGCCGCCGCCGCTTCATCGCTACCGCCGCCACAACATGCTGTTGCACCTCAATTCAGACCCTTTGATGCAACCCAAGAGACCTGGCAAGAATGGTCTCGCCAGTACGACTTCCACCTAGCAGCCTACAGAATTCAAGGTAATGAGCGGCAGCCGTTTTTGCTTTCTTGTGTCGGTGTGTCCACCTACCGAGTGATAGTGAAGTTGTTTCCCCGGCGCGACGTAGCAACTCTGTCCTGCGAAGAACTTTTGTCTGCTTTAGATGCCTCTTTCAAGGAAACAGTAAATGTCGTTGCAAAAAGGTATACGTTCTTTCGTACAAAACGTACGGCCGGTCAGACTAATAGGGAGTGGGTTGCGACATTGCAAGGACTTACTAGGGAGTGTGCGTTTGAATGCGAATGTGGACTTCCTTATTCAGATATTATGGTGCGTGATGCAATAGCACAGAACGTTTCTGATGTTCGCATACGGAAACAGATTCTGAAACTAGTTAATCCCTCCCTTCAACAAGTGATAGACATATTGGATAGGCAAGACACACTTGACTTTGCTCAGGACTCATTTGCAACTTCGCCAGCAGTGTGTCACATTAACCGGCCCGCCGGGCCCGCTGCACGGGACGCTAGGCGGCCCTCGCGCCCGTCAGTGCAGCGGCAGCCTAGCTCGCAAACACGTGCGCCGCGTAAGCAAGCTAATGCAGTGAAATCATGCCCGCGGTGTGCAACTAGACATTCGCGTGAAAATTGCCCGTCACGCCAAGCTATTTGCTTTTACTGTCATAAGAAAGGATATGTCCAAAGTGTTTGCCAGAAAAAGCTCAGATCAGACACTCACACCAATTCCAGGCCCTTTGCTTCGCGCCGGAATCGAACCAAGGAACCTCAGGCTCGTGAACCTTCGCCCATGGATATTCATGTCGTTCATTCCACCCCGTCCGGTGACATTGTTCATTCCACAAAAAGTGTGCGTCGACGTCGACGGAAGTCCCGTCACGTCGCACGTGATTCTGTCCCAGTGTCTGTTCCAGTTGCACAAAACAGTCGCTTTTGTCGTCAGCAGGACAATAAACTTTTTGTAGACTTAGACTTTGCAGGCAAAGTGATACCATTCCAGCTCGATACCGGAGCTGCAGTTTCATTGCTCAATCACTACACGTACGACCAACTGGGCAAACCTCCGTTGCGTGCCGCAAATGTTCAGCTCAATAGTTACTCAGGCCAGAAAATACCAGTGTTAGGACAGTGCAGCCTTCTTGCAACATACCAGGGACAAACAAAACTTGTGTCATTTTACGTTCTTCGTTCTTCTACTGCAGTGAACTTGTTTGGTTTAGATTTATTTCAGTTGTTTAATTTGTCTATCGTAAATCAGGTCCTCTCAGTGATTCAGACTGTGCCTTCCGCCAGTGTTTCTAGTCTATGTGAAGAATTTGCAGACATTTTTGCACCGGGCCTTGGTTGCGCTAAGAACTATGAAGCACATTTGGAACTGAAAGCAAACGCGCAACCGAAGTTTTTCAGAGCGCGCAATGTTCCCCACGCATTGCGTGATGAGGTCGCAAGAACATTAAATGATTTAGAATCTCAAGGTGTAATTGAACGTGTGCAGGCTTCTCTCTGGGCCTCACCCTCAGTAATTTTGCCAAAACCTTCCGGAAAATTGAGACTTTGTGTGGACTTCAAAGCAACTGTGAATCCACAACTTGTGACTGCAACTTTTCCTTTGCCCCGCCCGGAAGATCTTTTTGACTAACTGTGCCCGGGAACATATTTTTCAAAGTTGGACCTAGCAGATGCGTACTTGCAAATACCGGTGGACGAAGAATCCCAGCGCGTCTTGGTGGTAAACACGCATCTTGGCTTGTATCGCTTCAAAAGACTGCCTTTTGGGTGTGCATCCGCCCCTGCATTGTTTCAGCAATATTTACAAACTATTTGTGCGTCGGTCCCTACTGCTGCGAACTATCTGGACGATATTGTGATCTCCGGAAAGACAGAAGCCGAACATTTGCAAAATCTCCGAACATTATTTCAGGTCTTGCGACAAAATGGTCTTCGCTTGAGGAAGGACAAATGTGTGCTTTTTGCTCGGGATTTACCCTACCTGGGCCATGTAATAAATGCCCAGGGCATCCATCCGAGTCCAGGGCACCTCCATGCCATACTGGATTTGCCTTCACCGCAGACCTTGAAGCAACTACAGAGTGTGCTGGGTAAAATAAATTATTATCATAAATTTCTGCACAATGCTTCTTCCATTTCAGCTCCGCTTCATTGCTTACGCCGTAAAGGTGTTCCGTTCGTCTGGACGACGGAATGCGAACGCGCCTTTCGCCAGTTGAAATCGGCGTTGCTTTCACATACTTGCCTTACGCCATTCGATCCCCGAAAACCCATTTTGTTGATGGTAGATGCATCGGATTTCGGGATCGGTGCTGTGCTTGCGCACAAAGATGGATCGCATGATCGCCCTCTTGCCTTTGCGTCAAAATTGCTCTCATCTGCGCAAAGAAATTGTTCACAGATAGAGAAAGAGGCGTTAGCTCTCGTGTTTGGTGTTACAAAGTTTCATGATTTCTTGTAGGGTCGTCACTTTACCATCATCACGGACCACAAACCTTTGACATCGCTTTTTCATCCGAACAAGCCGGTACCTCCGCGTACAGCGCAGAAATTCATTCGCTGGTCTCTTTTTCTCTCGCAGTACCGCTACGATATCTTGTATCGGTCCACTGCTAAGCACGGAAACGCTGATACGTTGTCCCGTTTGCCTGTTGCTGAGGATAAAGCATTCGATTCTTCCGAACTTGCTTGCATGTTCATTGATGCGGAAACCGATGACGTGGTCGCTTCGTTTCCGATTGATTTTCGTCGTGTCGCTACAGCCACAGCTGTTGACCCTGTCCTTGCTACTGTTTTGCGTTTTCTTGCTACGCAATGGCCCTTGTCCAAGTCACAGATCGAGGATCCGCTGATTCGCCGCTTTTTTGCTCACAAGGAGAGACTTTTTGTACGACGTGGTGTTTTGTTGTTGCGTTCTGATAATGATCAGTCCCGAGTCGTGGTCCCACGTTCGTTACAGTCCTCTGTCTTACGGCTTCTTCACCACGGACATTGGGGTATAGTGCGTACGAAACAACTTGCTCGTCAGCACTGTACTTGGTTCGGAATCGATGCTGCGATTACGAATATATGTGCTCCTCTTGCGTGGCGTGTGCCGAACAACAATCCGCACCGCCGCGGAGATTCTTTGCATGGCCGAAAGCCACTTCCCCTTGGCAACGCTTGCACATCGATTTTGCTGGTCCATTCTGGAATGCTCGTTGGTTGGTTGTGGTCGATGCTTTCAGTACTTTTCCTTTTGTTGTCCGGATGTCTTCCACGACGTCTTCTGCCACAATCCAAGCCTTGTTTGCTATCTTTTGCATTGAAGGTCTTCCGCAGACTATTGTTTCCGACCATGGCCCACAATTCATGTCCGCAGAATTTCAGTCATTCTGCAAGGCCACTGGTATTCAACATCTGACGTCCGCGCCGTTTTCGCCTCAGTCCAACGGTGCCACGGAACGATTGGTCCGGACTTTTAAGTCACAGATGTTGAAATTGAAAGAGTCGCATTCTCGGGAGGACGCATTATTGCTCTTTTTGTCCTCGTATCGCTCTCAGCCTCGCGATGGTCGCTCGCCGGCTGAGTTGCTCCATGGTCGTTCTCATCGAACCTTGATGTCTTTGCTGCATCCGCAGCATCAGGTTCCTGTGCAGCGGCACCCTCCTGCTTTTGCTCCTGGCGACGTTGTCTTCTATCGCACCTATCGCGGTTCACGGCGTTGGCTTGCAGGGCGCATTCTTCGCTGCCTCGGCCGCGCGATGTATTTGGTTTTGGGGGCCTCTGGTGAGGTGCGTCGGCATCTCACTCAGCTGCGCCTCTGTCGTCGCCCGGGTTCTGCCGCTCCCCGTCTGCTTTCAGCGACGGAACCGTCAGGTCAGCACCCTGGGGACCCATCTACTGGCTCGCCTCATCCCCAGGTGTTACCGACGCTGCCTTCCATTTTGCCTCATGGCGTCGCGCCGCCGCCGCAGCCGCCGCAGCCGCCTCCGGCGCCGCCCGCAGTGGACGCTTCGCTGCAGCCGCCACGCGCATCCCTGGGTCACGCGCCGCCGATCGCTTCCCGTGACCAGCTGTCCTCCGCCATGGAACTCTTGCCCGCTCCGGACCAGATGTCGTCATCGCGCGTCGGATTCTCCGACCACATGGAGGTCGACCCTTCGGCCCCTCCTGTCTCTTTACGGGCGCATACAGCGCATGTTGACGTGCACCCTGGACTAGGTTTTCAGGCGTTTCCTAGCTCCCCTCGGACCGAATGGCCGGGTGCGGGTGGCACAGCCTCGCCTGTTGTTAGGCTCCCCACCTCATCGCATACGTCAACATGGGGTCCTCCCCACGGCGGGCGGATGCCTTATCTCACGACCGTTCGCCGATTTGCGGGGGAGGAATGTGGTGTCACAGCCAGACACCACACGTCCTAGGTAGTAGCTTAAATCGGCCGCGGTCCTGTAGTGCATATCGGACCCGCGTGTCGCCACTGTGTGATCGCAAACCTAGCGCCACCACAAGGCAGGTCTCGAGAGACTGACTCGAACTCAGCCCAGTTGTACGGACGACAGAGCTAGCGACTAGACGTACGAAGCCTTTCTCTCTCATTAGCCGAGAGACAGAATAGCCTTCAGCTAAGTTAATGGCTACGAACTAGCAAGGCGCCATTAGCCTTACAGTGATTGTAATTAGCGTCTCACTTGTGTTCACCATAGAGATGTACAAGAAGACATTAAAGATAAGTATGATACCAGCTACGTACTTTTCTTCATAGCATTAATTACGTATCCTGTTCCAGTACTTCACGCCCGTCTGCGTTAGTCTAGCGTGCATTAAGCCACCTCTATATACAAGGTGTTGGCCCAGCTGCTGACACATCAAAAATAAAATGCATTTGCTAATGTGAACACTTTCTGTCAACAGATCTGTTAAATAATAATTTTCTGATCCACATTCTTCAAAAAAGGAGCACTTGGAAAGAACAATAACAACGGACTAATAACAGTACTGATACATAATTTTTGTCAAGTACTTGGTAAATTATTTTTTTTTAAGTTGCTGTGGTGCACCACTTTAATGACATAGACATTAAGATGTGAATAGACATTTTCCTTATCTGCATTGTTGTCTTTAGTGTACTATTTTTTCTGCTTGTGGGTTTGTCATGTTTAGATATAAGTTATTGCATTTGCTACTGCTGTTTGCCATGCATAGTGCTACTGAATTTCACTTTGTATTACTCTGTTAAGCCAGTTTTACTACTTATTTATTTTTATTGTTGCTGCACATTGGCTCATATTAGTTGTAATGTTGCATTTGCTTTGATAATTTAGATATACTGCTGCTTGCTTTGCCAATTTGCATTTTTTTGTCATAGCTGTTTGCGTTAATTGTTTTGTGCTGCTGCATTGCCTCGTCCCTTAGTTTATAAATCTGAGCTCAGTAGATTTAAGCTAGCTTAAGAGCAGGTAGAATATATAAGAAACTAACTATGAAGAATAGGGAAAGAATGCATTGAGAAGTTATATGAAAAAGATTTGGGCAATAATGAGTACTGTACAACGAGAAATATTTATTTTGAAAGAGGATATGAACAAAACAGTAGGGTTTAGGGACAACAGGCTTAGGTAAGATTTTTTTTTTTTTTACAGGAGCAAATGTTGAAATAAGACGAAAGATCTATGGAATGAAGTTTTGGGTTGGACTGCAGTAACAGACGTCTCACTGAAAACAAACCCTGTCCTTTCCTTTTGTGTTATTCTGCTATGTGTTTGTGTACCCTTGTGTATTTGTGTTCTTCCTGTCTTTATATGTTTATCTGATATGAGATACGTTGTAAAATTTTTCTAATACTATGTTATTTACTTTGTAAAGATGTTTAGACATTATTAATTCAGTTCTGTTTCAATGCTCATGTGTGAAATTAATGCTTTGAAAACTATTCTCATTATTTTATTTATTTACTTATGTCATAATTCCTGTAACACGGATGTATGTTATTTTGATTCTTTTGTAAAGCCCATATTACTACAAATGTTATCTGTATTGTTATGTTCTTTAATGATGTATTTTGTACCTTTGTAATTGTATTCTCATGTCGTAAATTTATAACTGTATAGACACCAGTTCTTCAACTTAAGTTTCATTTCACTGCACACGTTTCTGTTGGTCATAGTATACGCACAATATGTGAAAAAAAGTGACTGTTAGTGCTTGCACGTGTGTTGATAATTCAGCAGGAGACTGGTTAAGAGCACTGATGGTTCTACAGACATTACCAAAAAGTTTGTGAGTGCACAAGTGGTGGTTTATGGACTTGCTATATTGTCTGCAAGACTCTTTGATGGTGATTGTGCACCTGCACAGTCGCAACAGATGGCTGCTGGCCGTCTCTACAAGGACTGCAGTGGGTCTGCACCTTTGATGGCCCACCAATACCATACTCTCTACCAGGACTACAGTGCGTCTGCTCTGTGATGACCTACCTACCAATATTCTTCAAAACTTCGATTGACTCTGCTGTGGGTTTGCTCTGTTGTGGCCCATTACCTGTC
This sequence comes from Schistocerca nitens, assembly GCF_023898315.1. Classification (NCBI taxonomy): domain Eukaryota; kingdom Metazoa; phylum Arthropoda; class Insecta; order Orthoptera; family Acrididae; genus Schistocerca; species Schistocerca nitens. Next base: position 332,051,114 of record NC_064619.1, read on the forward strand.
TGCATGTCAAGAGTCAGCATTGTCTTTCCGTTGGAAGGACAATACTACTTCTTCAAGACTGATGGAAACCCACTACTTCCGTGTGCATTTTCTTTTACTGCTCAGGACCGATGACCATTGTAGTTTGGTCCCTTTAATCTTTTTAACCCTTTTACTGCTCAGACTTTGGGCATAAAATTGTAATTGTAATTAATACTGTGAATGATCAGTACTGTCTTTATGGACTGTGAGAAAATCTTTGCTTTTGACCAAAAGTATCAATAAGTATGTGCATTTGATACCTTTGTTATTGTAATTATGAAAAATTTTAACAAATATGTATTGGCCACTGCCCAAAACAATTTGTAAAAATTTTGTGGGGAGCATGGGGGCTATGTAAGTAGGCTGTTTAGGTTTTTATGTTGGTAACGCCACGTAGTGCTCTGTATGAAAATCACTGACTGTGCTGTGTGCGGTCTGTGGTTGGTTTACATTGTTGGAATATTTGCTATTGTACTGTTGGGCAGTTGGATGTGAACAGCGCGTAGTGTTGTGCAGTTGTAGGTGAGCCGCCAGCAGTGGTGGATGTGGGGAGAGAGATGGTAGAATTTTGAAAGCAGACGATCTGGACGTATGTCCATCAGAAAGAGTAAATTTGCAATACTGGATATCATGAACTGATATATATATGATGACTTTTGAATATTATTAAGGTAAATACATTGTTTGTTCTCTATCAAAATCTTTCATTTGCTAACTATGCCAATCAGTAGTTAGTGCCTTCAGTAGTTAGAATCTTTTATTTAGCTGGCAGTATTGGCGCTCGCTGTGTTGCAGTAGTTTGAGTAACGAAGATTTTTGTGAGGTAAGTGATTCCTGAAAGGTATAGGTTATTGTTACTCAGGGCCATTCTTCCGTAGGGATTATTGAAAGTCAGACTGCGTTGCACTAAAAATATTGTGTGTCAGTTTGGTGAATGTCCGAGTACGTTCAGTTTTCCTCAGCTGTTTCAAAATCAAATAATGTAGAGGTTTTCCAGCACTGTCATTTATAAAATTTTTCTAAGGGAATGTTTCAAGGTATGTTAGCGAGCAGGAAGTTTCCAGAAGGCTGGACGAAAGCTGCGGCCAGGAAAATTGACCCCAAAAAAAATCTGTGAAATTTTCGTCCAGTATTCCTCGAAAATAGCTGCTCAGATCTATCTGCACCCCCAAGAGCCTTATCCACAAAAAAATGTCCCCTATGAGTCACAGTCTACCTACGCTCTGATGTTCTAGTACACCCCAATGGATTACCGCTTGAAGAATCACGTTTAATGCGAGTTTTGTAATGTTCAGTTTGTCTTCCATGTGTGTTTATGTGCTTGTAGGTTCGATATGGAATTGTCAACTACCAGCGTGGAAGGCTAAGTTGCCACTTTGAATATTACTGATACACTCAGTCCACTCAAATAAATGTGACTGCTAGCCAAAAGCCTGTACAACCACCTTCAGCAGCACGGTCCGCTGCAAGACGTGCGGAAAGAGAGTCAGGTCCTTGAAGGTACCGACAGGGATGTGGAGTCACACTGGTTCCAGTGCTGTGACCAGCTACGCCAGGTTTCATGGTTGATGATCCATGGCGCATGCCTGATCAAGGTGGTCCCACAGATTCTCTACTGACTTTAAATCTGGGGAGTTTTTTGGACAGGGGAGTACAGTAAACCCAACCTGTGCTCTTCACACCACGCATGTATATTGCGAACTGTCTGACATGCTGCGTTGTCCTGCTAGTAGATGCCATTGTACTAGAAAACACAAGCTGCATTTAAGAGTGTACATGGTCCCCAAGGATAGATGCATATTTGTGTTGATCCGTTGTGTTTTCCAGAATGACGAGATCACCCTGGATATGCCACGAAAATATTCCCCAGATCATAACCCTCTCTTCTCCGACCTGAACCTTCCGACGATTGTTGCAGGGTCTTTGGTCTCAGTCGTTCACCCAAAGGGCATCTATCAGGTGGAGCATAAAACGGCGCCACTCAGCAGACGTCCATTTGCAGTACTGGCGAGCAAATTCCAGCCTCCGTCGCCGATGAACAGCAGTCGGCATAGGTGCATGAACTAGGTGCCTGCTGCTGAGGCCCATACACAGCAACTTTCGCTGACCTGCCGTTGAATAGACACTGTTGGTAGCCCCTTGGTTCATCTGGACAGTCAGCTGCTTAGCAGTTGCACGTGCACTTCGCAGCTTCTGTTTGCCCCTGTATCCTATGGCCAGTGGTGGACACAGTTGACTCGGCGCCGGTTTTAGATAACTCCATTTTGCTATACATGGTATAATTTATCCACGACGGCATGTGATTAGTTTACAAACGTATCCGTTTCGGAAATGTTTCCCCCCTTGGCCTGAAATCCAATGATAGTGCCCATTTCGACTTTAGATAAAGCACTCCATCTCCAGATTAAGACAACTACTGCACCGTTTTCCGCGTCCCCTAGACACCCTCTATAATACCTTCCACTGCTAGTGCTACCATCTGCCGTCTGTGCATGGTTATTGCGCGTTGACATCGAACATCCGGGGGGGGGGGGGGGTCACATTAATGTGACTGGACTCTATACCTTGAAGAGAATAAAACTAGTTGTGACTGTGATTTGGCACTGGTCAAAACAGACATCAGCGGCTAGGTGTCGATAAGTGGCTCCCTGCCAGAGATGGGCGCAAATGTAGACAGACAGTCCGTTTTCAGAGCACTTTATTAAGAATCATACATGAACGCAGAGCAGTGTGCCTGCACCGAGCAGACAGTAGGCAATGGATGATGTCCCTTTGACGTGAGCAAACTTGCACAGACGCGCCAGTAGCGTGTGACAGCAAAACGGGGCAGTAACGAGACAGCTGGTCACCAGAGCTAGACGGGCATGCCCAATAGGACAACCTGGGTGATGAATATGGAACTACATGTAGGAGAGCAGTGGCGGATTGCGGAGGTCCCCCACTTCATAGAGCTGGCTGGAACCCACTGCATGGCTCAAACCAGGAGACACCAGCAGAATGCTGTCTGCCCAGGCTCAGGCAGTCACACGCAGTCATTGGTTGGAGATAGCGGTTGAGGATGTGCAATAATTATGGCAACGACTGGCGTGGGCTGTGTATCATGGTATAGCCCAGTTGTACTGATGATGACATGGTGAACCTTATGGTTTAAATACCGCTGTCCAGGACTGTCGCTGCGGAAGGTATCGTGTTTCTGTTTCGATTGGAAACATCTGGAACAGAGGCAGATGATCGAGGCCTAGCGACTGTCATTCGGGAGTTGCTCACTGCCCAGACTCGGCTGATAGCTCGCGGAAGTGGACGGAATAGAATCGACAGCTTTTGGTGAGGTTGCTGTGTAGGGAGGGGCGTTGACCACAGCTGGTAAGGCTGTGGCCGCGGCCTAATTATGATTCTGAGCTCTGTTCCATGCCGCTAGAATTCTATGCCACTACACATCAGTGAAATATGTTTGCCCTATCGCAGTAGTTCTCCAGGAGTGGATGTTTCCTGTGGCTAGGCGGACAAGCTAGGACTTGAGGAGGTATGACAGGCCATCTCATGACTAGCAGCTAATGGGAAGTTTCCAGGAGGATGCGTGAAAACTGCGCACTCAAAAAAGAAAAAAAACAGAAAAAAGAAATTGTGAAACCTGCGCCCAGTATTCCTCTAAACTACCAGCACTCGATCTATCTGCGACCTATGAGTATTTAAGAGCATATGTTGAAAATGCGTATTCTACTACTCAAAGTTGATAGTTAATTTAAGAGCCGTGGTTATCTGTGAATAGAATTCTGGTAGCCGCCGGCCGTTGTAGCCGAGCGGTTCTAGGCGCTTCAGTCTGGAACCGCGTGACTGCTACGGTCGCAGATTCGAATCCTGCTGGGGCATGGATGTGTGTGACGTCCTTAGGTTAGTTAGGTTTAAGTAGTTCTAAGTTCTAGGGGACTGATGACCTCAGATGTTAATTCCCATAGTGTCCAGAGCCATTTGAACCATTTTTTCTGGTAGCCATAAGTACCCTGAAATACCACTCCATATACACGAGAGTGTAAACTAGTGATGCAGCACAATTTAACTGGCTGAAACGTGTCATATTGGAATGAATGAAGCAGTTGAATGTCATGTGAATGACAGCAGCGTCTCATTAAAGGACAGTTTCGGCAAAGCCAGTTGTACATCTGCTGTATAAAAGGAGGAGGAGGAGGTGATTAGTGTTTAACGTCCCGTCGTCAGTGAGCTCATTACAGACGGAGCACAAGCTCTGATTAGGGAAGGATGAAGAAGGAAAGCGGCCGTGCCCTTTCGAAGGAATCATTCCGGTATTTGCCTTAAATGGTTAGGGAAAGCTCGGGAAACCTCAGTTAGGATCGCCGGACGCCTGTTTGAACCGTCCAGTGTGCTAACCACTGCGGTACCCCGCTCGCTACTGTGTAAGAGTACTTTCTTGATGAAATATCATCTACGTACATCTACATCGCTTCAGACAAATACCGGGCTGGTTCCTCTGAAAAAGCACGGCCGATTTCCCTTCCTATTCTTCCCTAATCCGAGCTTGTGCTCCGTCTCTAATGACCCCGTTATCGACGGGACGTTAAACACTGATCTCCTCTTCCTCCTCCTCTATCTGTGTCATCGTCCAGCTTCTCTCTACACGTTATCACGTATCAGGCGTATTTCACGTATATTTAACACATTTCACATGTTATTTGTATACATATTTCACCTGTATATCTAGCAAATTTCGTTCTGCAGTCTCATTTTCACGTAGCTTAATGTTTATGACGTCGTATATCCTGAACCACGTGTCGTACAATTACGTAATTTTGTAAGTATTTGTGATTACTGTCTGCGAAATGTATTCTGAATAGGGTTAGTAGTAAAGAAGTAATAAATTAAGACGTCGTACGTGATGCTGCAGGGTTTCACGCATCTCAGGGTTTATGACATGATTCCTCCTGAACTGTATGTCATAGAATGATACACTATTCTAGGTACGTTCAGTGGCGAGTGTGGGTACTATCTGCGAAATGTGTTGCGAATAGAGTTAGCAGCAAAGAAGTAACAAGTTATCAGCAAAGAAGTAACAGATGTAAACGACATTCATGTGCGGCAGTTTTTCACGCATCTCAGTTTTTATGACGTTGTATCTCCTGAACCGAGGACCACGAGAAAGACAGGACGCGGCGTGTACGTCACGAGGGTGTGCTTGAGCTCGCTCATTAGGTCAGCTCAGCAGACGAACTGCGATTCCACTCCTGTTAACTCGTAATTGGATATTTATGTATTAACGAAAATTGCATCTTCTACTGAAATACGCTTCTATGGAGTCTTACGGGTTACCAGTACTACAACGACCGGATGCCCGTAAGCTCACCACCATTTTTTTACAGCTAAACTAAAATCATGCCAAAATGATTATCGCTTGCATGAGGCACTACACATTATATGAAATGAGGACTGTTAAGCACAAGAAACTAATGCTATAAACAGGCCATTATTCAATTTGAGTCGAGCACTGGTAGTAAATTACAGCATACTGCAAATTTGTATGTTTCGTTGTAGTACTAGTTATCAGTATGACTCCATAATAGCGGATTCATGTAGAAGATGTAATTCTCGTTTGTATGGAAACATCTAGTTACGGGTTAACAGGTGTAGAAACGTAGTTCGTCTGCTGAGCTAAGTTGGGTAAGCGAGCGAAGTGAGGCCCATCCTCGTGAAGTACGTGGAAAATGTACCGTGAAAACAGTTCATCTACATCTGCACCTGCATCTGCATCTCCATGTTTACTCCGCAATTGGCCTGGCAAAGAGTTCATCGTATGACTTTCAAGCTGTTTCTCTGCCATCCTATTCCGAAAAGCGTGCGGGAAATACAAACACTTAAAGCTGATTTCTCCTTTTTATTATGATCATCATTTCTCCCCATGTAGGTGGGCGGAACAAAATATTTTCGCACTCTGAGAAGAAAGTTGGTGATGACCTTCACCCATGACGCGAGCGATTTCAGAGATCGCGCGTCGGAACAGTTCACACGCCCGCCTGTAGAGGCCACCTGAGTCAGCCCCCTGGCGCGCTCTGGTGAGCCGCCAAAGAAACAGTATTATTTGAGCGAGCGCAGACGTGTGCTCGGCCTATTCTTTACACTGTATCACAGATGTCCAGATCAACGTCTTCTACTCACAACCTGTATTTCATTGTACCTTACGCGTTGCTCTTTAAATCACTATGTTCCAAAATCTCGTTTGTTCTTGCTATAGCAGTTAGTGATTGAAATTTCATGAGAAGATTCTACCTCAGCGGAATAAGCCTTTGTTTTAGTCATTGCCACCCAAATTCGTGTATCACGTCGGTGCCAATCTCTCCCCTATTTTGCGATGGTACAAAACGAGCTGATATTCTTTAAACTTTTTCGATGTCCACCGTCAATCCTGTATGCTGATCTCACAGTTAATAGTAAACAGGTAATGAAATATAACGTCAGTTTCATGCGGGAGTTTTACTGCATGGACATCGAAATTTTCGTAAGCTATAAACTTTTTTCCTTTTTTTATTTTGTGGGGGCTATCAGAGAGAAAAAGTTTTGTAAAGATTTTAAATTATAAGTAAAGTTCGTTACAAGTCACTAAGTGCTCTCATTTTCAATTACTCGATGAATAAAGTATGGGTTTTCGAGCATCCTGAGCTACACTAAATTTTCAGTGCCACTACCATCCCCCCTTGTTAGGAAGATGGTTCGTATCCCCAAAGCGATTCTTTCCACCTAGTTAATGATATGTGTAGCAAACTTGGTTTACATAGGTCTACTGGATTAAGACGAGATGTGGAACATACACACATATATACATACATAAATACGTACATCCATTTTTATAATATGTATGGATTTACCCGTCACGCCCACCTCTTAACGACTTTCCCCTGCCAGTACCGCTGTGGTGCTGACCTTGCTTGTTAACAAAGGTCGTTCGCTGCAGCACGGGAATCCACGATCCGTTTACCGTGAGGCTTTCTTCTTCTTGTTAAAACTATTGCCATGTTCGTCAATTTTTGAACTAGGACCTGGTAGCTCTTCTCGACAGTGAGAATATGGGCATCGGCGAATTTTAGTTATGTGGTCTGCCACACACAGCGTATTCTCCACCTGTCCCAATCCGCTGTTTGTATTCGGTGATACTGGTACTGATGGATCGTCCAGTCATTCCATCGGTATATTCCCGACTTTTGTCCTTTGCCGATCTGAGACAATCTTTGATCTTGGACGATTTGAAAATAATCTTTACGTCGTGTTTGCGCAATATACGGCCCATTATATTCCTCTCCCGGGCGGTGTATGGCAGAAAGCCGGTACTTGACACTTCTGCTCCCGACGTGTCATTTGACCGAGTGTTAGGTTTCGTTGTGCTTCTTACGCAACAGCTGGAGTACCCATTGTTCCTCAGAACGCATTCCAGGTTTTAAATCTTTCGTCCGAGATGCTACGTCTTACATATTCGTCTTGTGCTCGTTTCTAGCGTATTAATCATTCCTTTTTCTGGCTCGGGTTATTATTTGACAGCTTGGGCAGTTGTCGGACCGCGTGTGTCGGTATTCGAAACCCGCTGGGGCTTAGCTTCTCATCATTCTGGTAATCGGCAGGTACAGAAAGCATCAGAAGTTGGCGCGACAGGTACATAATTTAATCTCTGGCCTCTGGCTCGACTCCAGTCCGTCACCAGCAATGGAGGGTGAACCTTTAAGATTGTCACCAACTTGTGCTGGCGAAAAGTCAGGAAAATCGTCAAAGAAACGTCGATCAAAGGTTTCGACACAGAAGCCAGCAGACAAAACTTGTATGAAGTTCTTAACTGAAATTAGGATTTTTAATTCTAGGGACATAAGTTTAGGAAAAGCTATACAAGTAAGTTCATTTTAAAAATGTTGCCATTTTCTGAAAGTAGAGTGCGCATCCCATTTGGCATGAACTCTACCTGGTGGCGAGCTTGATTAGTCCGCACTTCTGAGTGTGATGAAATCGCGAGTTGGCACTTAAACAGGGCACCATTCAGTATAAGCTGTATGACGATGTGCTCTCCATTGATCATTTTATTCTGTTTGGTACATGTTGGTTCTGTGTTTTCTGATAATTTGTGATGAAGTGTCGTTCCTCTGTTTAAGAGCATCTAATATAGTTTATGTTAATTCCGTTTTATTTGCATGTCGAAATGCATTATTTGCAATTGATTTATCAAATAAAGTGCGATCTAGACTTTTTTCCATTGTGTATTTCCCATTCAGCCTCACCTCGCGAAGGAAAGTCTCGAAAACGTGCGAGGATTGTTTTAAAATTTATAGCTGAGCTGTTTTTCGAGGTCTAAATCCACTATATTACTTAAATACGGTAAATTTTCACTGGATGGGCTGACATATTACACAGTGGGGCAGACTTGTGTATATCTTCCTGTGAGCTGTAGATTTTGTTCCATTTATCATTTCTCTCTACTCAAATACATGAAAATGATATTTATTTTGTTTACTTCATTTTCTGTAAGAACACTGAGTAATTTTTGAGTAATATGTGCATGAACCTTGAAAGCATAAATTATTATAACCAAATAAATAATGGGGAAAGTTTTACGTTCCGAAGTCATCGAGGTCATTAGATAAGGAGTACAAGCTCGGATTGTTTCAAGAATGAGGAAGGAAATTGGTTGTGTCCTTTACAAAGGAACCATCTCAGCATTTGCTCGCGCGATTTAGGGAAATCACGTGAAACCTAAATCTGATTGGGCGGAATACGAGTCTAGTGTGCTAACCACTGCGCCACCTCGCTCGGAACTCAGATAAGATTACGGCAACGAAAGCCCTCGAGATGATAGTACGTTATCTGATGCTTTGGCTATATACGAAGCAAAGGCAAACATGGTTAGCCTGTCCCAATAATGCACTGACATTATATAGACAGAAATTGCCGCTGGTAAGAAGAAAAAACGCGACGCATGTTTAGATGGAGCTTTTACAACAGAGGCTTACAGCTCTGATTACTGTTGCGGAGCGAAAAGGCGCAATGGTTGAAGCATTGGGCTCACATTGGAGAGTAGTGGGGCTCAAATTTCAGAACGGGCATCCTGATTTCCGCCGATGCCGTACCTCACTCATGGCGATTACCAGAAGGGGTCCGTCCCATTCTTGTCCACTCCGAGCCGCTAAAAATTAAAATATACGGCCACGAATGGAATATTAATAATTATTGTGATTAAGTTTGTTCAAGGCCTCTGTAATTGTGCTAAGTAATAACTGAATAAAATGTTCTTGGTTTTCAAGCACCATCATTATAAATAAAATTTTATTCGAAATGCTGGAACTTCAAAACTTGAGGCGATGTTATCCAGGCAAGCCACCCCGAAAGAGTCCGAGAACGCAAAGACAAATACACTGAATAAAATGTTCTTGGTTTTCAAGCACCATCATTATAAATAAAATTTTATTCGAAATGCTGGAACTTCAAAACTTGAGGCGATGTTATCCAGGCAAGCCACCCCGAAAGAGTCCGAGAACGCAAAGACAAATACACATGAATCTCACGATACTTCCTGTAGCCTCCCTCGAACTCTGCCGTCAGTAAAACCTTGCACATGTTTCAAATTAACGAACAATTAGTGTCACCTATGTACTAAGAAGACTACAGGACAACGAGAGCATTACCACCTATCGAACTCAGTGCGATAGCCGACACGTAAGGCTTCTGTTTTATAGTAGAAGCCAGCCCCAATTCCAATACTTTGTATGTTTGTTAGCTTACAATGGATGTCAGTAAAGTCCCTTGTGTGAAATCTTATGGGACTTAACTGCCAAGGTCATCAGTCCCTAAGCTTACACACTACTTAACCTAAATTATCCTAAGGACAAACACACACACCCATGCCTGAGGGAGGACTTCAACCTCCGCCGGAACCAGCCGCACAGTCCATGACTGCAGCGCCCGAGACCGCTCGGCTAATCCCGCGCGGCAGTAACGACCCTCAACGAATGTGTCTTTGCTAAGGTGACATCTAGTAACAACTTCCTGGACTCTTGAAATCATCCACAGGGCCGTATGTTAGAAAGCTCACGGTAACGTTTCTTTCAGTCCATGATCGAATTCGGATATCATGTTGATAACAAAGGTCATTAGCAAGATTATTTCGGATTTGGTGCATTGTTCTTCATAAATTAGGAGTAAACTTTAAGCAGTTGACAAGAAAGGTGTTGATTCTTTTGGATAGGAGAAGTAGATTTCCTTTCTAGTCTTTGTGCAGATACTGTGTCTCCTCTGTCCACGACGTTCACCGGACGTTAACCTCTGTCCTGCTTGCCTGCCTGTCTTCATTCATTAATTCAACGAGAAACACAGTGTAATGAAACGTGACGCAAGAGAACACCAAAAGTAGTAAGTTTCTTGCTTCCAACGATATTCACCGAAAATTTCAAACGACGTAACGAAATGGTCACGTGCGAGCAAGATGCACATTCTGAGGGTTCCGCACAAACTTAATTATGTATATAGACAGTTCATCCATTCCAGTAATCGAGAATTTTTACGATTTTTGTCTGTTACCGACATTGCTACTGGCAAGATATCAATCCTGAGGATTAGAAGGCTTTCGAGAATATGTTAATTTCATGTTTGAAGTCGGATAACAAATGACAAAGAAATATTTTTCGTGTGGTATATTTAGAGATTAATAATTTTCCAATTTTTGTCCTTTACCTGTACTGTGAAACCTTCCTTGCCAAATTTCGTAAATCTAGGTCAACAGAAAGTACGCTACAGGTTTTGATGAGTGAGTTGGAGAGTCTCAAAATATGTGACATAAACGGTCGTATCTTGTCGTATCCTTTGATTGCGTTGACATAGAAACGTAAATTTTTTTCACCGCCAAGAACTATAAACAATATTTTGTGACATGAATTTCAGCTTGAAACAAAAATTTGTTTCGTGTGATACAATTACAAATTCAATTTCTGGATTTTATCCTTGCCTTATTCTCAGTCAACAAGAAGTACCCTACAGGTTTTGGTGTGTGAATCAAAATATGTAACATAAATGGTCGTATCTTTTGACCGCGTTGACTTCGAAGTTTCAATTTTTTACTCCTTTAAAGGACTAAAACATTATTTTCTGACATGAATTTCAACTCCATACGTCTTCCCGTTCCTGAGAAAAATGGTTTTTAAAACGCGGACAAAGACAGACAACAGAAGGAGAAAAGAGTTATCCTATAAGGTTTCTGTTTTTACCGACTAAGGTATGAAACCCTATAAAAATTGATTCGTTCGTGACACGCTTCAATCTACCACCACGCCACTTCGCCGTCTACTGAAGGCGTACAAAATATAACTTAAGGTGATCTGATTTTTCCATTCTCGGATTTCAATCAGCTTCTTCTTTCTTAATATTAGTCAAGTGATCTAACAGTGTATTTTAAATTTAACATTTATTTCTGTGGCCGAATACTGTTCGTATATCCATGTCACTCTTATCTAAGACGGTAAGTTGTTCCTTTCCTGCGCACTTTTGTGTTTTAATTCTTTGTGTGATGCGTTTACTGAGGAGGGAAGAAAGTTCCAGCTTGGTATTTCGCTAGACAGCTGTGTCACACCGTCCAGAACCACGCACAGGCAGACCGATATTCTGTTAATCCCGTTAATTGAGAGCACGGTTTCGATCATGTGACTTATCTTCAGCTGTTGTTTTTTCAGGTTATTGGTTTCAGGCCGTGCCCATTCAGCCACCTCACTAGTGTAATGTCAGTTTTGACGATACGACAGCAAGGTCCCCGAGTGGAGAAAATCTCCGACTTGATCGGGAATCGGATCTGGGCCCTTTAGCTTAGTAAGCCACCGCGCTGACCTCGCAGCTACCGAGGCGGACATCTTCAGCTGTTGTCTACCAGGTAGTGAAACACAAACGAATCAACAGTCATTCTTATCAACGTCGCGTGATCTTTCAGAACTCGACAACGAGAGAATGAGTTTGACTGTCGTTAATTTATTATTTGAGATCAATCCAGTTCTGCTTCTTCAGTCTGTGCATAAGGTTCTCCGATTAGAACGAAAGAGGAATCTGAAGTGGGGAGAATAATAATGTCTAATTGTGACTGTAGGCTTTCCCGGCGTAAACTATTGATGAAGGTTTCTCGGGTCTCCAGCCGGGTGGTAGCGTTGATATCTCGCGACGTTTCGGGAAGTGTCATACTACCCATCTTCTGGCGAAGTGTCGCCAGAAGATGGGTAGTATGACACTTCCCGAAACGTCGCCAGAAGATGGGTAGTATGACACTTCCCGAAACGTCGCGAGATATCAACGCTACCACCCGGCTGGAGACCCGAGAAACCTTCATCAATGTCTAATTGGTTTTAATAAATTGGGAAGTTAGGCCTAGTCGGAAAGATGTAGAAGCTATAGAGCAAAGTAGACCTAAGGAAAGAAGGACAGAATTCTCCGAACTATCGCCGAAACAGAAATTAGAAATGGAAGGGATTTAACCCCTGTGAGAAGTGCGAAGATGCATAAAAGTCCATCTTTCAGAAGGATTAATTACATTGTGCTGGATCTGAACCAAATAATTGAATTCAGCGATTCGCGTGAGAGGCAAAGATCTGCCTTCGAAATTTAGTTTGCAGTAGTTTTAATCTGTCAGAAAGCTACACTACACCATACACTGCTACGCAGTAAAAACTCTGAAAACAACTCTTCGGTTATGGCTAAGCTGTTTTCGCAGTACCTTTTGTACCGAAACTATTAGAGCATTAAGATATGCAGGAGAATTCCTGTGAAGTTTAGAAGACTAGGAGAGCAGTACTGACAGATTTAAGATTTCAGTCGTGCTTCGAGGAGTGATCGCATGGCTTAGTTGGCAAGAATTATGTCCGCTAAAACTAAATGTTCCTCTATGAACCTCGGTTCAGAACTCATTCTTAACCTGTCAGGAAGGAGCATTACAGCTTATTTTCAAGTGAAGAATGGAAGATGAATTCGAGGATCTGCAGTTACTTCCAGTTTCCACATCCTGTGGCGTTTAGTAACATGGCACTGAAGTTTATGTTAAGAAATCACTACTGTTTCGTTGTTCGCATAGTAAAAAAAACTTGCTTGGTCATCTTAAATATTAGGGTAACTGCTTACCTTTTGCAGACGATCTCGCGATTCTGTCAAGACATTTAAACAACAAAAGAACAATCAGAAATTCTTAAAGAAACATCAGAAAGGATATGTGTGCAAATATCATTTGAAAAAAATACAGGTCTTGCTACAATACGGCACCCAAAATTCTGATAAAATAAATACGAGAAAATCGAGAGAATCTTTCAGTTCAAATATTTAGACGAAACCATTCTGGTGACTGGCCTGTAATAGACTGGTTACAAAACTCGTTGCTCCAAAATGGAAACAGCCTTCAAACTTACAAAAAATATTTGTAACAAAAAATGCATCTCATAATACAAAAAAATTGAGCCACAACACAGTCATCAGTCAGTCAGTCTTGATAATAAATTCAGTTGGGAGGAGCTCACCACAGAACTGCAGAAACGCCTTAACAAATCTATATTTGCAATTCGAGTGTTAGCAGACATAGGCGACACAAAAATGAAAAATCTTGCATGCTTTGCCTACTTTCATTCCACAATGTCATATGTTATAATATTTTGGAGTAACTCTTCAAGGCAAACAAAAGTTTTCAGAGTCCAAAAGCGTTAAATACGTATTATTTGTGGAGTAAATTCACGGACGTCCTGTAGAAACCTCTTCAAAGAACTGGGTATACTAACTACTGCCTCTCAGTATATTTACTCCTTGATGAAATTTGTCCTAAATAATATATCTCTTTTTCCAACAAACAGCTCAGTTCATACATACAATACCAGGAACAAAAATTACCTGCACAAGGACTTAAAAGTACTTACTTTAGTTCAAACAGGGGTCCACTACTCAGGAACACTCATCTCCAATAATTTGCCAGTAAACATAAAAAATTTAGTTACAAATAAAGATCAGCGTAAGAGGAGCCTGAAAGACTTACTAGTGGCCAACTCCTTCTACTCCATTGACGAATTTTTTAATAGAAACAAGTGCTGTATTGTATATATTCCTACTATTAGTATTGTTATTTCAGCCTAAAAATGTATTATATATATTCATACTACTAGTATTGTTATTTCAGCTTAAAAAATGACATGTTCCACATCCACGAGGGTCTCCTCAACACGGATCTATGGAACGAAAAACTAATCTAATCTAATCTAATCTAAACCAGAGTGCCTTTATGGGGCTGAAATACTCTTTTTAAACAGAAAGAGGACATGAAGAAGTTAAAAAGAGAGAATTAAAAGTAGTCATGAAGATTTTAGGTCCAAATTATAATGAAGAAGGGAGACATAGACTAAGACAAATAAAGAAGCTGACAAGTGTACCAACGTTTACTGGGATATGCAAAAACGGGGGCTAAAATTTTATGGATATATTAAAAGAATGTAACCTATCAAATCAACTAGACAGGATGTGGAATTCTACAAAAAACGCAATTTAAGTAAAACTGAAACAAAAAATGGATTGGAGCCGTAAATGAAGACCTGAAGGAAACAGAGATAATACAGCTTGATATGCCAGACACAGAATTCACAACTGGACAGCTAGCCCAGCAGAAAAACCCAAGAAGACCGGAACAACTTGGTATGACGAGCGGAAAAGAGGCCCATTCAGAGAGAATGCAAGTAATATGGGCACAATAAAAAGCTAAAACAAAACCCTGAAAAAGCCCTATGTTGTACATCGTATGGTGTAGAAGCATCCAAAACGTGAAGAATAATAAAAATGATACGAAAATACAAGTTCCTGTCTTCTAAGAAGACACACATATGACTACATCATACGGAGAGTATTGCAAGTTTCATTACCGATCTACAAGATGGATCAACAATATCAGAAATTGAGTCAGTCTTGATGCAAAACACCTTGTTATTTGTTTACTTATTTATTTCTGAAACTAGTTTCGGTGACAAATATCACCATTAGCAGTGGGCTTTTTCCAAATCTAAAACATGCAGAAAATAACATAGTTATACAAACACAGTAACACATTATTACATTTTTACTGTTCGTTTTTTGAAATATAGTTTTCTGTGGATACTTTCATACTACCTTATTTATTGTATGGTATGGCATGTTTTTGCATCATGGCGGACTCAATTTCTGTTACTGTTGTTTTTCTATGCAAACACGGACCAAATGGAAGAGTTCCAAGATAAAGTTATTGTACATGATGGATGTTAAATGTCACATCAGCAATGAGGTGAATAACAGGGTTTGAGGCCAAATTGATGTAAATTTAGAAGCCTTAGAAGCCACACGCATAGTGTTCCACTTGTCGCGTGAGGACAGAAGACAGCTGCGCGCTACATACTGCATTGTCAAGTGTAGGATCTGGCGTTTGACGACAGGCAACGGGAGTGCGGAGCCAGCTGAGCAGCAATGAACATTGCGTCAGCGTCTCAGAAAAAGAAACCGGAAGTTTAAAACCGTACTAGAACTACGGCAGAGAGCAAACAGTGGGCAATTGTCGACTGTGGCTCCTTCCACACTTCATTACTCTACAGAATTTGTACAATATTTAACTTTAGCCACACTACATAAATTTGTCTCCTTCTTCTTTCTTCAGGTCTTATGAATTTGCCCGTTACGTCCTCTTGTTTAGTGCATCTATTGTCTGTCGTTAGTTTCTATTTGATCTCTCCGTCTGATATCTTCCTTGCTGGTTAACAGTTCATTTTTTTAGGCATTCTATTTTCATTCTCCCTTCTTTTATTCATATACTACATGGCCTATTCATTCATGCTTTCAATTCCTACCTCTTGTCTGATTATTCAACATGCTTTCTAATTATTTGTCTCACAACAAACGTGTTGTCTGAAGAGGACCTGCTCTTCTTGAAACCAGTTTGGACTTCAACAAGAAATATTCTAAAATTATTACAATTCTTTGTGCTATTATCTTCGAAAATGTTTTATAGCCTGTGTAGAGTAAAAAGTGCCTCTACAATTTTCACAGTGCTTCCTGCCTACTTTCACATATAAAGTGGTCACTATACTACGATTAAAACTGAGGTTTCAGCGAGTCGAGTGGATGGAATCAACCGCCAACCAATCGTAATTTTTCTGGAGCACCACGTGCTCGCTATGTTGCCAGTTTTGTAGGTACTAACATCCACGTTCCAATCTGTGAAATGCCAGTTTTGGTTTTCCTGATGACGACATCCTCCTGACTACTCCCCACCTGGAGATCAGAATGAAAGACTATTTTACCTCCGGAATAATTTACACAAGAGGATGCAGTCTTCATTTAACCATGCAGCAGAGTTACATGCCCTCGAGAAAAGTAACAGCTGTAGTTTCCCTTGCTTTCAACCGTTCGCAGTACCAGCACAATAAGGCCACAGTGGCTAATGTTACACGGCCAGATCAGTCAATCATCTAGACTTCTGCGCCTGCAACTACTCAAAAGGCTGCTGCCCCTCTTCAGGAACCTCATATTTGTCTGGACTCTCCACAGATACCCCTCCACTATGGTTACGCTTATGGTATCGCTGTCCATATAACTGAGGCAGGTAAGGCACTCCTCCTCGTCGGCTGGGTCTGTGATTCATGGGGGAGCGGATATTAACTGTTGCAATCTCAGAGCTACCTACAAACAAGTGTTAATCAATCAAAAAATGCAGTAACATACCACCAAATTTGGACAAAATATTAAAGTGGTGCAAAGACTGGCAATTAGTTGCTAACGTAGAGAAATGCAAGTATATGCCCTTTACGAAACCGATAAATCCTTCAATAAGAGTCGAACGAGATCCTCCTCTGCATTAGTATCAATCCTCTGACAGGAGTACACACCAGTTACTTCTGTGCATTAGTTAACGTTTCGTCGCCATTTGGCCCATTAAAGACGGAACCTTAACCCAGACAGGACGAAGATATTAAACGGAATGGATCATGCCTTGTTGAAATAATCATCCCAGCAGTCTGCTAAAATAATTTGCGAAAATCACAAGAAAACCTTAATCAGAATACCTGGATGGGGTTATAGCCCCGCTTGTCCCAAATATGAATCCCTCTGAGCTTCTAGAATACGTAACTAGTTATAAGATTCTTGTAAATATGTAACTGTGGTTCCGTTTCACTAATATCATATGTTATTATTTAACTTCCATGGGCGGTATCTTTTTAATACCGACAGTACGGATTGTTTGACGAATAAGCGCTACATAATGAGCGGTTGTTTACCATCTGACCTTCACGTCTAGCTTTTGTACATGTCGAATGTTTACTGGGCCATTTTTTTCACAATCCTATATAACCGCTGGTTATAAAAATGTTTAATTTGATAACAACCGTAAACTAAACTGTGTTGCTAAACGCCGGCCGCTGTGGCCGAGCGGTTCTAGGCGCTTCAGTTCGGAACCGCGCGACTGCTACGGTCGCAGATTCGAATCCTGCCTCTGGCATGGATGTGTGTGACGTCCTTAGGTTAGTTCGGTTTAAGTAGTTCTAAGTTCTAGGGGACTGATGCCCTCAGATGTTAAGTCCCATAGTGCTCAGAGCCATTTGAACCATTTTGTTGCTAAACTGGCGCCCATCACATCACATTTCACAAACCTGGATACCATCAACACACCCTATAAGAAAGAGAGACCTTACTCAGCGCCTTAACTACAGCTTCAACTCATTCGGTTGGTTGGTTGGTTTGTTGGGGGAAAGAGACCAGACAGCGAGGTCATCGGTCTCATCAGATGAGGGAAGGATGGGGAAGGAAGTCGGCCGTGCCCTTTGAAAGGAACCATCCCGGCATTTGCCTGGAGCGATTTAGGGAAATCACGGAAAACCTAAATCATGATGGCCGGACGCGGGATTGAACCGTCGTCCTCCCGAATGCGAGTCCAGTGTCTAACCACTCAACTCATTCGCTCTGCAGATGAGAGGTAGTCGAAGGTTGAAAATCTGAGTCTGTCCATGTTGCTTGCAATATTGGCGCAGCTAAGCTGTCTGTGTGCTGCCCCTGTGTAGCCAAGAAAAACCTTTCAGTAATGGGCTTATTAGTTAGTTAGTTACATACTCCATGGATCATTTTGGGCGATAGACCGTAATTATGCGGAACGGTCATTTTACATTCACATCGCAAATCAATTTTTACATACGGTTACACTATGAACGTTTCTAAGTTTTTTTATTTGTTTAATTATTTTTTCATTACAAAAGAAAAAAAAGATATACAGATGTGAGTTACTAATTCCTACCCACCACCTTTTATACACTACTGAAATAGAAATTTTTCCACGGAATAGAAGAAGTTGTCAAGTAGAAACTTTCTCAGTTTGTTTTAGAACTTCCTCAGTTTGTTTTAGAATTTTACTTTGCTGTCTGTCAGGCATTTTATATCTCTGGGTAAGCGACCAAAATTTTTTGTTGCTGCATTGTGCATTCCTTTTTGTGCTAAAGGCAACCTTAATGTGGAATAATGACACTCATTTTTCCTTCTGGTACTGTACATCATTGTTTCTTTTGAACCATAGTGAATTACTTGCAACAAACTTCACGAGGGAATAAAAATACTGTCAAGCAGTATTCAGAATGCCGAACTCCTTAAGCAGATGACTACCAGATGATCATGGGTGAGCACGAGATTTATTCTTACAGCTCAATGAAGACTTTTCTTCTTAAAGGTGAATTACCCCAGAACATTATTCCAAATGACATTATTGAATTAAAATATCCAAAATATGTCAACTTACTGACTTGTCTCTCCCCAAGATTTGCAATGATTCTAAGCGCAAATGTGGCTGAACTAAGTTGTTTTAGGAGTTCCAAAATGTGTTTATTCCATTTGAAATTCTGATTAATATCGATCTCCATATTTATTATTTCCTCACCATGTGTTACACTTGTCGTTGGTG
Organism: Schistocerca nitens; assembly: GCF_023898315.1. Lineage (NCBI taxonomy): Eukaryota > Metazoa > Arthropoda > Insecta > Orthoptera > Acrididae > Schistocerca > Schistocerca nitens. Next base: position 332,070,078 of record NC_064619.1, read on the forward strand.
TAGTACCTCTAGATGTGCAGAACTCAATATGTTGTGTCCTTTTAAAATTGAGGGTGAAACCATTCGCAGAATATCAGTCAGTGATACTTTGAAGAACTTTGTTTACCATGTCATCAGTTTCTGTACATATGCTTGGATTGAGTACAATACTAGTGTCATCCGCAAAAAGAACTGATTTTGCCTGTTGTATATTAGGCGTTAGATCACACACAGACACACACACACACACACACACACACACACACACACACACACATCATCATCATCATCAGCAGCAGCAGCAGCAGCCAATTCAATCATTAAATGATGTGGCCTCTTCGAGTCGTGGATTCAGGTAGGCTTTCAGCAGACTTCTACAAGTGGGACGGTCTTGGGCAGTTCTCTGCCAGGTGTTACCAGCGATCTTCTTGATGTCTTTGTCCCATCTGTCTAATGGTCTTCCTCTAGGCCTCCGGTGCTCTCTCGGACTCCACTCCAGTACTAGCTCCGTCCATCTGTTGTCTTTTCTTCTTGCGACGTGGCCAGCCCGCTGCCATTTCAAGGAACCTAGTGTCTCTAAGATGTCATTAACCTTCGTCACAGACCGGATGTCATCTGCCCTTTCCCTATCCTTTCTTGTATAGCCCAGCATTGATCTCTCCATGGCTCTCTCTGCTGTCCAAAGTTTCCCTTTTGTAAATGAGTTCAGTGTCCATGTCTCGCAGCCAACAGTAGCGGACCTAAGATTGAACCTCAGGGAGTCCCATACGTGATTTATTCCCAGTCATGTCCCTGGGCTGTACTGCGTGAATTACAAAATACAAGTTTCTGCTTTCTTTTGCTATAACATTAACCATTGATTATCCATTGGTTGGCTATACCATCAATCCCAGAAAACGTCAATTTATCTAGCAGAATACTGTGATTCACACAGTCAAAATCCTTAGAGATGGCCAGCCGGCACCATTTCATAATTTAATGTTTGTAAAATCTGGCGAGTGGACTTGTAAATGGCATTATCAGTACAGCAACCCTTCTGAAATCCAAACTGTGATTTTCTAAGATACTATTGTTGCTAAGGTGAAATATTATACTAGAATACACCATTTTCTCAAAAATGTTGATGAATCATGCCAGTAGTGAAAGAGTTCGGTAGTTATAGACATCTCTCTTGCCTCATTTCTTAAAAAGGGATTTAACAACGGCATATTTTATTCTCTCTGGAAAAATGCCTTAAGTTACTGATGAATGGAACATATGCCACGAACCTGAGCAACAGCTCGGCCACATCCAGACTAACAAGTTAGGTCTAAAACCCCGCCCCCTCAGGCTGGTAGACATGTCACTACTCTGTGGATTCAAACAAAATTGTTCCCAACCACTGCCCATATTGCAGGCAATTAAAATGCATGGACACCACGCAGCAACATCAGGATGGCAGATTTTTTTCAGTTGCGATCCCACGATTCTGCAGCACTGAATCAGTGCGCACTGCACAGGATACTGTATCTGTACCAGATGTTCCGAAATTTCTCTCGTGAAATAGAAGATTCTGATATTTTACTAGCCTTGTATCATTGATCAAACGTTCAAAAGTAATTTGCACTCATAATCAGGAAATCACATTTTAAAACATTCGATTAATTATAGCAGGCTTTTTTTTGTTGCGACTGAAGCAGAACAATACGTGGATCGATTTCATGAGCCATGACCAATAATTTGAAGAAGTGATAGAATATTACAACATGGCGTCTCGCCGACTGCAGTGTCGTTAGAGACGGAGCATTTACTTAAGTAGAGAGGGTTGATAGGAGGGGAAAAATATGGTACAGTTCTTTTCGATGGAGTCATCCTGGCATCGTGATTAAGGGCAACCAAGGAAAATTTAAATCTCGGTAGCTGGAAAGCTTTGAAGCCCCACTCCTCGCAGCTGTATCACGAATGCCCTCAATAACTGTGCCGCCTCACGAGGTACAGTGAGCACAAAATAACTTGACCCACATTTGCGCAAACAGCGCAGTAAGAGAAGGAACAAATGTACTGGTGGGCCACCACTGCGAACAGCCACTGTGCTGTAGGGGAAATGAAGTTCGAAAGCTGAAGCATGTCTCCAATAACTTGTAAGCTACAATTTCAAATGGTTCAAATGGCTCTGAGCACTATGGGACTCAACTGCTGAGGTCATTAGTCCCCTAGAACTTAGAACTAGTTAAACCTAACTAACCTAAGGACATCACAAACATCCATGCCCGAGGCAGGATTCGAACCTGCGACCGTAGCGGTCTTGCGGTTCCAGACTGCAGCGCCTTTAACCGCACGGCCACTTCGGCCGGCTAAGCTACAATTAGCGGGTCTAAAACTGATTGTATTAACAAGTTATGTCAGTACGACCAATAATTTGACAAATATAAATGTTAAAAGTCGACAGCTTTGCATTAGAGTACCAAAAAAGGAGTAGAAACGCATGATCAACCGAAGCAAAACAAGTATGAACTCTTGCTGCCAGAAGAAAATCTCACAAAACAAAAAAGGGGTAAAAATGTAGCGTCGCAAACAACTTCGTTTACTTCGATCCTGTTGTTGTTGTGATCTTTAGTCCTGAGACTGGTTTGATGCAGCTCTCCACGCTACTCTATCCTGTGCAAGCTTCTTCATCTCCCAGTACGTACTGCAGCCTACATCCCTCTGAATCTGCTTAGTGTATTCATCTCTTGGCCTCCCTCTACGATTTTTACCCTCCACGCTGCCATCCAATACTAAACTGGTGATCCTTTGATGCCTCAGAACATGTCCTAGCAATCGATCCCTTCTTCTAGTCAAGTTGTGCCACAAACTCCTCTTCTCCCCAATCCTATTCAGTACCACCTCATTAGTTATGTGATCTACCCATCTAATCTTCAGCATTCTTCTGTAGCACCACATTTCGAAAGCTTCTATTCTCTTCTTGTCCAAACTAGTTATCGTCCATGTTTCACTTCCATACATGGCTACACTCCACACAAATACTTTCAGAAACGACTTCCTGACACTTAAATCTATACTCGATGTCAAAAAATTTCTCTTCTTCAGAAACGCTTTCCTTGCCATAGCCAGTCTACATTTTATATCCTCTCTACTTCGACCATTAGCAGTTATTTTGCTCCCCAAATAGCAAAACTCCTTTACTACTTTAAGTGTCTCATTTTCTAATCTAATTCCCTCAGCATCACCCGACTTAAATCGACTACATTCCATTATCCTCGTTTTGCTTTTGTTGATGTTCATCTTATATCCTCCTTTCAAGACACTGTCCATTCCATTCAACTGCCCTTCCAAGTCCTTTGCTGTCTCTGACAGAATTACAATGTCATCAGCGAACCTCAAAGTTTTTATTTCTTCTCCATTGATTTTAATACCTACTCCGAATTTTTCTTTTGTTTCCTTTACTGCTTGCTCAGCATACAGATTGAACAACATCGGGGAGAGGCTACAACCCTGACTCACTCCCTTCCCAACCACTGCTTCCCTTTCATGTCCCTCGACTCTTATAACTGCCATCTGCTTTCTGTACAAATTGTAAATAGCCTTTCGCTCCCTGTATTTTACCCCTGCTACCTTTAGAATTTGAAAGAGAGTATTCCAGTCAACATTGTCAAAAGCTTTCTCTAAGTCTACAAATGCTAGAAACGTAGGTTTGCCTTTTCTTAATTTAGCTTCTAAAATAAGTCGTAGGGTCAGTATTGCCTCACGTGTCCCCATATTTCTATGGAATCCAAACTGATCTTCCCCAAGGTCGGCTTCTACCAGTTTTTCCATTCGTCTGTAAAGAATTCGCGTTAGTATTAAACTGATAGTTCGGTAATTTTCACATCTGTCAACGCCTGCTTTCTTTGGGATTGGAATTATTATATTCTTCTTGAAGTCTGAGGGTATTTTCCCTGTCTCATACATTTTGCTCACCAGATGGTAGAGTTTTGTCAGGACTGGCTCTCCCGAGGCTGTCAGTAGTTCTGATGGAATGTTGTCTACTCCAGGGGCCTTCGATCCTAACTATGTAAAATAAAGAACTGGTACCACATGGGAATTATGGGTCAGTATTCTGACAACTGTTCATCAAAATGATCTAAATGCAGAATTTTCTACTCCTTCTTCCATGTCTTTCCTGAAGTACGTGTACTTATTTTTCCTCCTACTTCTTTATTTCCCAATTATGTGATTGGAATTGCTAGTGTTTCTTGCAACTCTCTCAAGCACACTTTTTAATGACTTTTTCCTTCCTCGTTTGCGTTTTTAATATAAATTTAGCGGCACTGCATATAATCACACTTGTCTGATTATAAAGAACTTTTCCTGCACCTAGTGAACTCGAATACTGCGGTGCCATGCTATGTAGTTCAGAGACAGAGAACAGTGAAAGTGGGCTGATCGGCAGGCGACAGCCAACTGAAGTGGCTGCCCTTTCGGAACAAAGTGACCTCCCCCAGCATTCAGTGCGAAAATGTGTTTCTCTGTCGGGGTCACATTATTCCGACTTCAATTTTTTGTTGTTTTCTGATGCCGTTTGAAGAAATAAAATTTCCCAGAGCACCCAGCAAACGTGCTATTCAGCACATAATGCTCACTTTATACGTTCGAACAACCTATTGTAATTTACAGCTAAACAACACAGTCTCACAAAAGCGTGGTAAAATTTTAGCAACGACCTAGAAGATGAGACCCAAAAGCTACTTATTTCAAAGGAAAAGAGTTAATAAGTCGCGTCAACAGGTAGAGAGCAATTACAAGCCGGCCGTTCGCTGCAATGCAACACCGAACATTCAACCAAGATGATACGCAGTAGCAATTAAACGTGCAACATCTACCTTAGGGCTCTACGAGCAGCGAGCGTTCTTGAAAGTTCCATGACGGATAAATGTCGGAAGTCCCAGGATAAAGTCACAAACAGCTGATTCAGAATATTTAGACATAAAGGCATCGACTCGAAGACAGAGAAAAAACGGAGGGATATAGCTCTGAGCACTATGCGACTTGACTTCTGAGGTCATCAGTCGCCTAGAACTTAGAACTAATTAAACCTAACTAACCTAAGGACATCACACACATCCATGCCCGAGGCAGGATTCGAACCTGCGACCATAGCGGCCGCCGGCTGCAGACTGTAGCGCCTAGAACCGCACGGCCACTCCGGCCGGCCACGGAGGGATATGACCTATTACTATCTCAATTACAGTTTTAAAATGTGCAAGTTTAATTTGTTTTGGAAGTGAAATAACAGTTGCCGGCTCGTGTGGCCGAGCGGTTCTAGGCGCTTCAGTCTGGAACCGCGCTGCTGCTACGGTCGCTGGTTCGAATCCTGCCTCGGGCATGGATGTGTGTGATGTCCTTAGGTTATGTGATTCTTCGATTTCTCCAGGCGTATTTTGTGACGAAATAAATCTCGGGCTGTTCACCCGAGATTTATTTCGTCCTTAGGTTAGTTAGGTTAAAGTAGTTCTAAGTTCTAGGGGACTGATGACCTCAGATGTTAAGTCTCATAGTGCTCAGAAACATTTGAACCATTTGAAATAACAGTTCAACAATATTCTGACTATCTCTTGTTTCTGAATAATTGTTTTTTCAATAGGGAAATTCATTTAACTTCTAAGATCTTTTACACATTGCACACAGTAAAAGGTTTGCAGCAATGATTTTTAGCATCAGTGAGAATTCAAGTAAAACCAGGATCACTGTTGATGACTTTCTAATGCAGAATATTTCTTCCTTCCGCAAACCACGAATGTTTAAAATGGACAGGAAAAGATCTGTAAGTTCCAGCGCTTGGCAGGAAAAGCAGAAAATCTTTCAACTCAACTCAGTCTCTATATATTATGCGCAACAACATAGGTTAACTTAGTTATGAAATTTTATAAAGCACAGTTTACTATTCTTAAAAACGTAGCTGATCAAATTCTTATTACAAAGGTAGGAAAAATTTTCATAGCTTCAGTGCCCTAGAAGTTCTTGATTTGGGATGCCTTTACTTTCCCATGCAAATATTCGGTTGTTGTGCCTTTTACTTTGCCTGTCGTAAGTCATGTATTCTCAGGACCGAAGATACCCTTAGCATCGCCAATTTAAAAGACGGTCACGTCTATCCCCATACCATTTTAAGTTGTTTCATCGTCTTCGTCCTCGTCCTTAGAAAGGAGGAACTGGTTGTCATAACTCCCAGCAACTCTCACGAATTTCTTAAGTTTTTAAGATGCTTTCAATTTTAGGTCATATGTATCAACGGAAAGCAGACAGCAAAATTAGCAGCTGGTCAGAGAAGTGGAACAGGCATTTCCGGAGTAGCTGATGGACATTGCGCACTACATCAGTTTTCAATCATATTCGACTAAGCCAGGCAGCAGAATGAGTTAGACACTATACCTGTATTCGGAAGTATCTATCTAGGTCCAAATCGCCGTCCTGCCATCTAGATGAGCAACTCATATTTCCAAATTATTCATAGCACACAGTCTCCATTACAGGTTGCCTGTGTAACAGCATTCAAAGGAACCAACAATACGATTTTCTATAATCATTGCTTAATTTAAGTATTTAAAACGCTGTCATAATCTACTCCTTAGTAACTATTTGACATATAATTTCAAACCTTTACGTAACTTTTCTCCCTAACACCTCCTTCAAAAAAGTTTATCGCTTACTACATTTTTGCTGTCTATCCAGTAAAACGTCAGCATCAAGCTTTGCATTTTAATTTATTTCTTCTTTACTATTAATTCTAATCGCAACACACTTTTCAGACAGTATCCATAATACCACTGAATGTACTTACAAAATTATATCATTGTACAACACATAGTTCAGGAGATATGACGTCATAAACATTGAGACGAATGAAAAACTATAAAAATAGAACGCAGATTCTTCTTCTACCTTGCTTTGTCCTGTTTCCCTACAGGGTCGGTACTGTTACATGGGTTTTGGGAATATTTGTGACAGTTGGTGGTCAGATGCCTTTCCTAACCCCACCCACCACTCCATCAGGGACGGAGTCTGTGTACGCCATCTGTTTGCTTCTGGACTAAATCTCAAGTCGAAGTGCAAGAACTTTCATACATGTTTGTGTAGCGTGTATATGAGGCGGGACGTGGATACCAGCCCGATATTCTACATCTACATCTACATCCATAATCCGCAAGCCACCTGATGGTGTGTGGCGGGGGGTACTTTGAGTACCTCTATCGGTTCTCCCTTTTATTCCAGTCTCGTATTGTACGTGGAAAGAAAGATTGTCGGTATGCCTCTGTGTGGGCTCTAATCTCTCTGATTTTATCCTCATGGTCTCTTCGCGAGATGTACGTAGGATGGAGTAATATACTGCTTGACTCCTCGGTGAAGGTGTGTTCTCGAAACTTCAACAAAAGCCCGTACCGATCTTCTGAGCGTCTCTCCTGCAGAGTCTTCCACTGGAGTTTATCTATAATCTCCGTAACGCTTTCGCGATTACTTAATGATCCTGTAACGAAGCGCGCTGCTCTCCGTTGGATCTTCTCTATCTCTTCTGTCAACCCTATCTGGTATAGGGCAGTGGTCGAACAAGTATACTGTAACCTACTTCCTTTGTTTTCGGTTTGCATTTCCTTAGGATTCTTCCAATGAATCTCAGTCTGGCATCTGCTTTACCGACTATCAACTTTATATGATCATTCCATTTTAAATCACTCCTAATGCCTACTCCCAGATAATTTATGGAATTAACTGCTTCCAGTTGCTGACCTGCTATATTGTAGCTAAATGATAAAGGATCTTTCTTTCTATGTATTCGCAGCACATTACACTTGTCTACATTGAGATTCAATAGCCATTCCCTGCACCATGCGTCAATTCGCTGCAGATCCTCCTGCATTTCAGAACAATTTTCCATTGTTACAACCTCTCGATATACCACAGCATCATTCGCAAAAGCCACAGTGAACTTCCGACGTTATCCACAAGGTCATTCATGTATATTGTGAATAGCAACGGTCCTACGACACTTCCCTGCGGCACACCTGAAATCACTCTTACCTCGGAAGACTTCTCTCCATTGATAATGACATGCTGCGTTCTGTTATCTAGGAAAAAATGCTGGCTGTCAGAAACCTCGTAAAAACCACATCCAGGCTGGCTGGCTCACCAGCATTCGTCGCTAACCTGCGAGGCGGATTCGATCCGCGTCATGCCCACCTCTCACGATCCCGGAAGTTGCACGTTAACGCGCTCGGCTATTTGGACTTGTCCCAGCTGTAACGCAGCTGAAATAAAATATAAAATAATTGTTATGAATTTATACTTTAACTACGTTATGTGTCTAGTTGGACACCTGTAAGAACGCCCATAGCTCAATTTGACTTTTTTTTGTGTATTTGTATATAGTTTATGATAACACAGAAGCTCTTGAACCAGCCGATATTCCCGTAAGTCTCCCAAGTACATATATGGCTTCTCACCTTCCTCTTCTGCGCCTCATTTTTTTTTCATTCTTTCCAACCTTGTTGTCCTTTCTTCGTCAGTTATGGTATATTGTTTTTTTTTAATTCTTTTAATTAAAGTCTTGTGTCTCTTTTACTGAGGATTGTCTCTTATTCTCTGTTTTCACTTTGTTGCATTGTTATGTTTAATTCTTGTAGATTCAAGACGAGCATGTCACTCGACGGTGTCCCAGATGTGCTGAAGAGGGTGAGATCGTGTGCTGCGTAGCGCGATATTAGCGCATTTGTTAGCGGCCAGATCACGGGTGCCCTCTGCATGGTACATTCCACCTCCGAAGTCGCACAGATACTGGGAATTTCACGCGCCACCGAGTCAAGGGTGAAATTTATCTCTTTTCGAGGAAAACTGCCGCTTTCCAAGTCAACTGTCGTCGACTACAACAAATTTTAACACCGGACAGAGGACCACAGAGCTCTTTCCAATTCAGTGCTACATAACAACAAAGAGTGAGCTTGCCATTACATCCGGCAGTGGAGGTACTTTCATGTCAGGGTGTTAACGTGTTATGAAATGGGGCCCCTAATACGTCTACCATCGTTTCTCGTTGGCGAAAGATTCAGGAATTCACTATATAACCGCGTACGTCCCTACGTTCGCTACACTGCTTCATAGACGACCTGTGGTTTCAGCAGGATAATCCATCATGCGTACTGAGCGAGCCAACATATTGACTAAGACACTTTAATCGAGTTCTGGAATGGCGACGTTGAAAACCCTGTATCCTGATTTACATTTTCTTAAATTACTTAAGGCAAATGCTGGGATGGTTCTGTTGAAAAAAGACACACCCGCTTTCCTTCTTCGTCGTGGCCTCTATGCAAACTTGAGCTCTGTCATGTCTCGATGTCATCGTCGGCAGGACCACAAATTTTCATCTTCCTTCCTATCGAACTGTATCACATGGTTTCAAGAGTATTCGACGGACATGCTGATCCTTACGGGGCACTCAATATCACCTGATCTGTCCTCGTAAGCACATCCGGAACATCACAGAGTAGGATGTGCGCAGCTTGAACCCAGATTTGACCAGTCTCCGTGATTTGTCAGTAGTACATAAACTGTCACGAGTCAGGGTAGGCTCCTAATGAGCAACATCCGGACACAAGTTATTATGCAGGATTCTAGGGAAGGCTGAAGCTACCCAACATGAAAAGTAGGAAGCTACTGCAGAGGGCCACTCCTCTCCGGAAACGGTAGCTGTTTCACGAAAGACGACATGTGGGCGCAAACGTTTACATTCCTATTGAGACCTGTTACCTATTACGAAACGTCTTCAAATGCTGCGCGCACGCTGAAGCAGCGAAGCGGAGAAAGTATTACGTGTACCGTCCTTGGAAATTTCATGCTGTGAAAGGCTGAGGTCACCATACCAGCCAAGCGAGCAGATGCTCTTCGGAGAATGGGAGGCTTCGGATAACAAAGGAAGATTTGACGCCGACAAGACCATTAGACGTGTAGCAAAATTTCCGTCTAGACAAATATGTTCAAGGAAATCGGACATGTCTTCTTGAAACGAACCATTCCGATGTCGGTCTTAGTTAATTAGGGAAATCACAGAAAACCTAAATCTGAATGGCCAGAAGACGGGGATTTGGATGCAACTACAGTTGGCTCAGTATGGCCGTCACGTGTGGAACTAGAGCCTCATTGTTGTGCAGTAGAACCTTAATCCAGATATTTTATTACAAAAATTGACTAGGTGCGTGTAGGATTCCCACACTGAGGGTTGCGAACAAAATTAATTACGTGTATAGACAGTTCATCCACACCAGGAATCGAGAATCTCGACCATTTTTGCCTGTTATCGACGTTGGTAGTGGCAAGACATCTGTCCAAGGGATTCCGAAATTTTCGAGAATGTTTTAATTTCAATAATATAAATGTGACGTTAAGTTATGCAAGAGGGAGCGACCATTACTATAAGAGTCAGTAGTTCTCAATTCAGCCTGACTGAGTCGCAATGGTAAAAGTCATACATCAGGTAAGGAATAACTTTATTGATCATATGAAGCGTTTCAGAATTTATCCATCATCAGATATCCAGGAGCGATTACTGCACATAGATAAGGCGCTCCAAGTTGTATGTGAAGCAAACCTTCCGGAGTAGTCTGCGAATGTTTGATTCACATACAACTTGAAACGCCATATCTACGTGCAGTAATTGCTCATGGATATCTGATGGTGGATAATTTCCGAAACGCATCATATGAGCAATAAAGTCATTCCTTGCCTCAAGTTTGACTTCTACCATTGTGACGCAGTCAGCCTGAATGCAGAACTACTGATTGTTTCAATGTCAAACTTGTCGCCGGATAACAAAAGATAAAAGAATTTTTTTTGTTCGGTATCATTACAAATTAACAGTTTTCGGATTTTTTCCCGTTACTCGTACTGTGAAACCTTACTTCTTGCCAATTTCATCATTGTATATCAACGGGAAGTACCCTATAGGTCTCGATGTGTGAGTTTGCGAGTATCAAAATATGTCACATAAATGGCCGTACCTTTGACTGAATTGACTTAAAAGCTAACGTTTACTATACCGCCGAGGGACCATACATCTTAGTATGTGACATACGTTTCAACTTGATACGTCGATTCGCTCCTGAGAAAAAGAAGACGAACTGACAGAGTGTCAAATAAGAAATGACGAAAAAAATGACCGTGTGATATAATTATAAATTTACAGTTTTCTCATTTTTTTCCTTTGCTTGTACTGTGACACCTTCCTTTTTGTCAAATTTCATGATTCTAAGCAAACAGGACGTACTCCATAGATTTTGATGAGTGAATTTGTATCAAAATATGTGACACAAATGGCCATATCTTTTGATTGCATTAACTTAGAAGCTTCAATTTTTTACACCGCCAAGGGAGCACAGATTTCAGAATGTGACATAAATTTCATCTTGGTGCGTCTACTCGTTCCTGGGAAGAAGAGTTTTTATCAGACAGACAGGCTGGCAGCAAAACGAACCTAGAAGGTTTCCGTTTTTACTGACTAAGGCACGTAACCCTAAAAAGAGGTCAAAGAACATAAAAATAATCCATAAATTAGTATGTATGTACCTCTGGAAAAATTAACAATAGCTCCACGTATTGTCCACGTTTTCAACTGCAAATACGTACACATCATCAAGTTGCATGAGTTGCGAGCGTGACGCATAAATCGTAAATTAAGAGACAGCGTCTATAGTAGTATAACAGCCAATAATACGTTACCGTGAAAAAATGTGTATCGTTCAATAACTGGAAACCTTCTCCAAGAACAGTTTTCCATGCACTTGGGTACACAGCCATCATACATCGATGTAAAGAAGTCACGTTCCTGTAATACTATATTTTATTTGGAAAACATGCTTTATTCATCACTATTGGTCTCTTTCAAATTAAAGTTCGTTTTCAAGAGAGCTTGTAGATATTATCATATATATGCAGATTATATGTGAAGTAAAAAATAAAGAGAAAAACATGAGCTCTGTTCCAGATATATCGTGTGAGAACAGTTATTTGGTGTTATGTTTCGTAATGTGATTTATTTTCATCTTGATCGCGAATTCCGTGCTGTAACAAACATGTTTAAGAAGGCCGCACAGAATCGCGGTTTAGGGTAGGGGGGGTGGTCTTGGTGCTCAGTCCCTATATCAACTAGTAACTTGGGGTGAAACGTTTTTGGTCTAGTCCCGACCGGCTATCATTTGTATAGACATTCGAACCTCTGTCTTACTTTTAGTACATTGAGAAAGATTTGAAGGACAAACCGGAGCTGGGGCGTAGACAAATTGTGCGAATTGATTAATTCATTTTGAAAAAGATGTTAATTGGGCTGAAATCAACGCTCAGCTAATGGCACAATTTGTATGTGCTCCGTTCCGATTTTACGCGCAAATAGGTGCAAATAACACGTTTTTCAAGGTCTTTGACGTGCGTCGCTTCTACACTTTGGACTTGTACGAATCGTCAAACTTAGCACGAGTTAAAATTCATTCTTACGTGCTCTGAAACGGTTTAAAGTGATTCAAGTACTTAAAAAACGCATTCTTACGACATAATTGAAAACTTCCTTTCGAAAATCTAACTGCATTCGGATTTTACGTCCAAAAAATACTTTTTTCATTAGTTTTTTACGCGCGTCTGTTGTTTTGGGAAAGCTTTATCCGCTGCTATGATACACGCAACATAGTTCGAAAGACAAATAAAAAACCCATACCTGGTCAGTCGTCGCCCAAGTCAACAAAAACTACGTCGGTTGCCAAGCTACAGTATGGTGGTCGAATGTCAAAATTACGATACCGTAAAAGTTGGGAACCAGAATGAAAAATGCTACTATCATAGAACAGTGGCACATCTGCATTTGCAATTTGTAGGCCAAAGTCCCAGATCATGTGCCCAAAATCCAGAAGATTCTCCAGCAATAGTAAACAGCATATAATATCATACACTACGTTATCAAAAGTATCCGGACACGCCCAAAAACATACGTTTCTCATATTAGGTGCATTGTGCTACCACCTACTGCCAGGTACTCCATATCAGCGACCTCAGTAGTCATTAGACATCGTGAGAGAGCAAAATGGGGCGCTCCGCGGAACTCACGGATTTAGAACGACGTCAGGTGACTGGGTTTCACTAGTGTTATACGTATTTACGCGATATTTCCACACTCATAAACATCACTGGGTCTATTGTTTCCGATGTGACAGTGAAGCGGAAAAGTGAAAGGACACGTACAGCACAAAAGCGTACAGGCCGACCTCTTCTGTTGACTGACGGAGATCGCCAACTGTTGAAGACGGTCGTAATGTGTAATAGGCAGACATCTATCCAGACCATCACACAGGAATTTTAAACTGCATCAGGATCCACTGCAAGACTATGACAGTTAAGAGGGAGGTGGATTTCATAGTTGAGCGGCTGCTCATAAGCCACACATCACGCCGGTAAATGCCAAGCGACGCCTCGCTTGGTGTAAGGGGCGTAAACAGTGGAAAATCGTTGTGTGGAGTGACTAATCACGGTACACAATGTGGCGATCCTATGGCAGGGTGTGGGTATGGCGAATGCCCAGTGAACTTCATCTGCCAGAGTAGTACCAACAGTAAAATTCGGAGGCGGTGTGCTACAGTTTTATCGTGTTTTTCATGGAGGGAGCTTGCAACCCTTGTTGTTTTGCGTGGCACTATCACAGCACAGGCCTACATTGATGTTTTAAGCACCGTCTTGCTTCCCACTGTTGAAGAGCAGTTCGGGGATGGCGACTGCATCTTTCAACACGATGGAGCAAATGTTCATAATGCATGGTCTGTGGTGGAGTGGTTACACGACAATAACATCCATGTAATGGGTTGGCGCCCACAGAGTCCTGAACTGAATCCTATAGAACAGCTTTCGGATGTTTTGGAACGCCGACTTCGTGCCAGGCCTCACCGAACGACATCGAGCCTCTCCCCAGAGCAGCAGTCCGTGAAGAATGGGCTGCCATTTCCCTAGAAACCTTCCACCAACTGACTGAACGTATGCCTCCGAGAGTGTCAGTAGTGGGGCAACCTTCGTGCCAGGCTACGCTGCATTGTTGCCAAATTTATTCAAGATGGCGGCGATGACGCCATCCAAGACGGCGGCATGTAGACTTGGCAACATCGCATGACGTCATCCAAGATGGCGGATTTTGGCGGGAGAATAGTCCAATTGTGCTATGGCCACTAACCTAACCTTCAGAAAAAATGGCGGGAATTTTGATTTTTGGCGGGAAAATAGTTCAATTGTGCTACGTCCACAAACCTAAACCTCCAGAAGAAAAAATGGCGGGACGTTTGAATTCCCACAGGATAATGCATGCAAAGACCGTACTTGTCTTTTTATTATTATTGATTATCATTCATTAACATTCCTTATCATTTATTATTATTTATTATTATTGACCTGCCTCCACTAGAATATTCCCTCCAAAATCAAATTCCAACACGATAATGGCTGCAAAACCTTACTTTTGTTTATTATTACTCATTATTATTCATTATCATTTATTAACATTCATTATCATTCATTGTCAATTATTAGCATTCATTATCATTTATTATCAATCATTATCATTTATTATTATTATTATTATTTATTATTATAGGCCTACATCCACTAGAAAATTGTGCAAAATTCAAATTCCAACACGATAATGTCTCGAAAACTGTACTTCTATGTATTATAATCATTTACTATTTATTCAAGATGTCCCATTTTCTCGGCGAAAAAGCCATTTTCCTTACATCCATAACAAAAATCTATCACAAGTTCAAATCCCAACACCATAACTGATCACACATACTTTCTCCCTCACTTACATTTTTGCACTGGTAGCCTATCATAATCGCGTCAAATAATGAACTGCTCTTATAGTAATGTAAGTCACGTCCTTTGATTTTGCAGGGCGGAAGGGACTGAAGACTTTATTTCAAGCAGTACGGTCATCACTTGTTCTCCAACACAGTCAGCACACACATCTCTGATATTGCAGTGCAGTCACCACGACATTCGCACTCCAACTGAATTAGTTCAAATCCTCGCCACCTGCTGGCCAGTGCGCGGAGACACTGCCTACGCCTGTCACGTGAGGCGGCCGGCCACTAGCGCGGGGGGCGAGCCCAGTGATCGCTCCCACGTCGTAAACATGTTTTCGCTGGACACGCTGGAACTTGTCGAGTTTGACGTCACAGAGGCCCCTTGTCCGCTCACCACGTGTATTCGTCGCCTCCCCACGTTTCCCGCCGAAATTGTCTGCCTCGGAGCTGAATCACACAACGGTCGACCGTTCGCTGCCACACTTTTGGCGCCACGTTCAAACATGTCGATGCTGGCCGCTCACCGTCCACCATGTGCCCCTGTGCGAGTCGCTGCACCGGCGTCCCGCTTACGTCACAGACCCTCCACACACGCGACGGACATAGCCTTATGTAACTACCTGGAAAATGACTCTTTATTTCAGACATTACGATCATGCAGATGTGTCCCACCTGACTTCTCCATGCTCACACAGCAAAACTCCAGAGCGCAGCTGACGTACGTGCGGGGGGCTGAGCCCGCTCCATCGGCACCTCCCTGGCCAGCTGACATCAAGCGACCAGCGGTGCCCGCACACCCCCACGGCCAGTGCGCCAGGTAGGTGGCGAGCGGCGCCTCAGGGTCCCGCCACAAACGGTCAGCCGCGCTTGTCTCAGAGTCCGACTACGTAAACATCTTTCCGCGCCCGCGAGCACTTAACTTTGGACAGGATGGAACCTGTCGACCGCATGCTGGACAAAGGATACGTTTGGCGCCAGAGTTCGACCGACAGTGGAATCCACCATGACCGTATAACAGCGCGTTTGCTCATCGTGAGAACGCCCGCTAATTCACTCTCACCAGTCCGCTATATTAAATAATTGAATCTACAATTTCATATACGTATGCAAACGTGTTGAACTCCCTAATTTCAACTACTTTTTGAGGACCAGAGAGAGAGAACATAAACACACACTCCTAAGACTAGAGCGTTCAGCACTTAAAAACGGGCAATAACCTTAGATCGCTTACTTTTCCGTCCTGTCAGACATACATCCTTCTCCCCGGTCACCCTACACTGAGCTCTCTCTATCGCAATCGTAAAACGTTTCCTTTCTATGATACGAGCCCAATATAGCCCTGCGGACACATCTAGTGCCCAATGATCACACCAGATCACGAATCATAAATAATACTAATACTCCATCAGGTCTATATAAAAAATAATATTTATTAGCAGTCGGTACATCGTACAAGCAAACAGATACGCATAACAGCAGCGTCCAATATGTGAAAATTACAAGTCATCCCCTCACCTACTACGTAAACACCCGTCTGTCGGGTAAGTGTGTACATAATGATTACAGCCCCTCACAAATACCCACAGCTAACTTAGTTACGACGCTGAAGTCTCGAGTTTACACCAAGCATGCGACAGGGTGGGGATCGCGTAAATCAAAGTGCGTTTAGAGGAATGTGTCAACTTTCACCGCACATGAGATGGAAGTCCTCTGATGACCGACGGGTTCATTGTTAACGATCGCAAGTAGACAGCGTTTTAAACCACACACCAAACATGTAGCCGCATACGACTAGAATGCTGGCTATATCACGTGACTAAAGCATCCAAATAGAATACTGGAAAAAAAAAAATCTACCTTCAGCAACTTGTCCTTCTCTAGAATAAATGAGTCAATGTTTGAATCGTACCTAGTTGCAGCTCTGTCTCAATCGATCATCCCGTACACCCTCTGTTATCATTTAACACAGATGTGAGTAAGTTTAGACGTGAATGATTCTCTGTCCTCCTGAAAAGCATCAAATACAGTATTCAACTCGCATGTATCACTGCTACCTCAGTAGATATACACTATAATACGAACTCAAAGAGAAAAAATTGGCTGCCTTCCTTATTCGGCTCGCTTGGACGTCATCGTTTTCCTGCATTCCTCTTGTTGCCTCATACTTAACTCCATGTACAAATTCCCCCCTCCGAACCAGAAGATAAGCAAGTACATTCTAATTTTTACCGCATTTCGGTGTATATTAGATTAGTTTATATCCATGCGCTAATCAGTTTTCGCATTTCTTTCGATTTTATGTCAGATCCATCCATGCGACCGTGACATAAGTTATCGTTCTGTGTTCTAAAATTGTCTCTAAATGTAACCAAGGCGTATCCATTCACTTTCACATTCGGAGAGCGCTTGCTCTGTTTTCTGTATCTCTATGTACATCAGTCCATGTTAATGTCTGTTTAGAATCATACAATGAGTTCGAAGTCGCGGCAGAAAGAGGAAATGCTCAGCAGTGTGCAAAAGCGTGTTAGAAAACACTGTTTGAACAAGGGCCAGAGTCAGCTTCTCTTCGCTTAGAGTATGGGTGATCAAACTTTAAAGGGTTCTCTGCAGCGTGTGTGTATATTTAACATGATCTTGTTCATATAGGCATCTGTAGTTTGAGGTGTTGGATTTGGCGAGCTGTTAGGAATTCTTGGATGGTTGCACTCTGAGTTATTCGGGGATGTATTGTGAATTCCGTTTGTCCGCACTGGAGGTGGATTGCATTGGTGCCTTCATGATTTTTTCATTGTTTGATGGTAGAGGATAAAGATGATAGGGTGTTGAGGATCTGTTGTACCTAGTTTGAGGCGTACAACATTACGCACATTTCCAGCGAAGGGTCAAAACAAGGTCCTGTTGTAGTAACTGAGATCGTTCTGTTTATAGACAGGTTGCAGAAGGTAATAGATATGTCTTTCTCCGACTTAAATTGCAGAGATCAGATGGGCGAAGATAAATGCAAACTCATATATGCTTGGAAAAGGAGAATGCTTTTTTATTATTAAATGAGTTTTGGCAGGAGTGAATATGGTTTTATATATGCGAGTGAAAATTGTAAGCGAAGGGTGAATGACGTCGGGTTCGCTGCCTGGGGGAGACATTGTTTACATGTCCTGTTGGAGATGCAAGGGGGAGATAAGAGATCTGCGCTATTCAGGAATCCATTTGTGCACTGTATGTTGTTAGACAATAGCTGGAGAGCAGGTATAGGGAGAGCTCACTTCAGCATTCTGGTCCTGGGGCTGAGTGGACGGCTGTTTAGATGGACAGCTATGTGGCTTTGACATGCCGCCGGCGGCGCTCGGACGCTCGCTTTGTAAGGGGCTATGGGATTAGTTTGAGCATTTAGTACTTGTTTCGGTGGTTATTGGATTAAGAACTGTAATATTGAAGATCATGTCCTCAGAGAGACCGCTGTGTAATTGAGCAAGTGTGTTTACGTATTTGAAGATATGTTTTGCGAATGGTGATGTTAAGTTGATGGCGCAGTTTAGCTACCACTGTAAAAAAAATAGCTGTCTGCTGCTGAAAGAAAGAAAGAAAGAAAGTGATGACCTTGCCCCCAGACCTGATGGATGAGTTATTAGATAAGAACAAGTGATAGTTGAATGATGCTATGTGTTTGGATATAGGAGTCTCTTAACGGCGGGGCGAGATTTTTTTTTTTATGTGGAAATTTATGCAATTATAGATAGTGATATTCGACCGCTAGTGACAACAGTTAAGAGCGGAAAAATAGGTACAAATCGAGCGCTGGCAGAATGTTGTGGCAATGGTAATAATATTTAATTGAAGGTGGAGGTGGTAAATATGGACCAGGCTTTGAATATTGGTGTGAGCGACGTATGTGCTTGATGCTCTGTATAAAAGTTTGACTCATTAATTACGTTTGGTATTTCTGGGTGTGTGTAAAATTAATTTTACTGTTGAAAGTGCGAGAAAGATGAGTTGATTGGTGTTTAGATAGGGGCTACGTTTGTAATTCGAAAAGAGGGGATGAGAATGGTAAATTGATTGATGGGCATGGTTTTTGGGGTGATATATGAGTGTCAAGATAGGGTTGAGGATGTGATTTGAGACTTTCTCGGAGTATTCCATTCGTGAAATCTTCTCGGGTGATCAGCCGAGTAAAGGCGTCGTCTTCTCGCAACGTTTCGAAGGGTTTCGTACCCATCATCTTCAAGCGAAGTGTCGAGATGCTGCTGCTGCTGCTTACATCTAATACTTTCTCCTCTTTGGAGAAGTGTGAGGGGGAGTTTGTAGCCTTTCGGCTTTTACTCCCCTGTGTACTTGTGTGTATGATTATTTCTGTATTTTTTGTTGTCTATGAAATGTGATGTTTGTTCTGTGTGAGTCTGGTACTTGCCTGAGGTTTGGCGAGATAATTGTAGTGGTTTGGGTAGGAGCAGGATTTGGGAATGGATATTGGGATTTTTCTCTTCGACTTAGTCGTCGAAGATCGTCATAGGGCGCTTATGCTTATCGCGGGACATGTCATACCGACCTAGGGAGTGGATGAGTGCATTTCCTGATCTGGAAGAACCCTCATAGAAGGCCCTTGCCAGATCCTGGAAACGCTCTCTCAGGAGTGGGATTTCGGCTGCAGCGTGCAAGTCGTCCGTAGGGAATCCGAGAGGTAGGTGCAGTGCCCCTCTGAGGGCGCGGTTCTGCAGCCTCTGGAGTTTGTCCAGGTGCTGCTTTGCCGCGTATCCCCAGACAGGGCACGCATACTCCATTACCGGCCGGATCAGGGCCTGGTATACATTTACTGCTACTGGGCAAGGAAGGGAGCTGGTTGTGTTCAGGATAGGGTATAGGATGGACATTCTGGCGCAGACCTTCCTGTGGACCTCGTCTATGTGGGTTTTCCACGTAAGACGAGAGTCCAGGGTTACACCAAGGTACTTGGCGGTTCTGCGCCAGGGGAGTTGGGTTCCATTTAGGTGAAGGTGGAGGGGGGGACGTTGAGGAGGTTCGCGCCTTCCGAGCCTGCGGGTAATCAGCATTGCCTGTGTCTTCTCCGAGTTGATGGTGATGCGCCAGCGACGGGCCCAGGTTTCTGTGTCATCTAAGACCCTTTGTAGCCTACGAATGACCAGGTCCTTGCTCGCGTTTCTCGTGTAGAAGGCTGTATCGTCAGCGTACTGCACAGTATGCACCAGGGGGGCCGTTGGAGTGTCCGCAGTGTACAAACTGTACAATACGGGCCCCAGGACCGATCCCTGCGGCACCCCAGCACGAATACGCCTTCTGGTGGAGGTGGCAGTTTCTACTTTGACGGAGAAAGTCCTATTGGTGAGATAGCTCTTGATCAGCTGAACTATACTCCCGGGAAACCCTTGTGTGTACAACTTGTAGAGTAGCCCTCTATGCCATACTGAATCAAAGGCTTTGGCTACGTCTAGTAGCACTATCCCGCAGTAGCCTCTGTGGTTGAAGCCCTCCGTGGCTGCTTCAACCACTCTCATGACCTGTTGTGGGGCAGAGTGGTTCTGCCGGAATCCGAATTGGAAATCCGGCAGAATTTGCTCTCTGGTAATATGTTCTTGTATGGGTCTTAGCAGGAGGCGCTCATAGATCTTGCTGAGAGTTGGCAAGAGGCTAATCGGCCTGTAGTGCTGCGGGAATAGAGGGTCTTTCCCTGGTTTGTGTATCGCGACCACTTCCGCATGTTTCCAGCAAGCTGGGAAAACACGGGATCGAGTAATCTCGTTGAGGACGTTCGCGAGGTGTGTGATCGCTGTGGGTGGGAGTTTTTTGACTAACTGGTTTGTGACACTATCGTGCCCTGGCGCCTTTTTTGTAGGAAGGGACCTGATTACTCTTGCCACGTCCTCGGGGGCAAAAAGTATGGGTTCGTCCTCTGGGTCCTCCTCAGCATTGAGGAAGACGGCCAGTTGACGACTGACTACCTCTTCATGCTCTTCATCCTGGGGTTCTGCCGTTTGAAACTGCTTCTCGAAGGAGTCGGCGAGGGCGTTGGCCTTTCCAGCATGGCTGTAGACCAGTCCACGCTCGCCATGCAGTGGCGGCATCCTAGCGCGTCGTTTTGTAAACTGTTTGGTCGCTTGCCATAGTGTATGATCGTCTACTTTGAGAGCTGTGAGGCGGTTTTGCCATTGCTGGTTTCTGTGCTCATTGAGCGCTACCTTTAGTTCTCTCTGTAGACGATTGAGCAGCCTCCTGGTGGCCTGATTTCTGGTGATCTTCCACTCTTTTGCCACTCTGTTCTTATGTCGAATTTGAGCTAGCAAGTGTTCCGGGAGCTGTATTTGCGGCGGAGGGCCATCCCTTTGTGGAGGGGTGGCTTCTTCCGCTGCCTGCAAGATGGTGCCTGTTAGGTCTTGTAGCGCTTGTTCTGCTGTTTCCGCAGTAGGTGGCGGAGCGCGAGCGATATCAGAGGCGACAGTTTCTTGGTATCGCTCCCAGTCTGTACGTTTGTACGACGTCTGGTACCGTGGGAGTGCTACCCATTCTCCCACATCGACCTCCAGAATCACTGGGTTGTGGTCGGAGGACATTCTGTTGATTGTCCTTGCGGCCACAAACCCTGCGATCCTCCTAGTGAGAGCTATGTCTAACACGTCGGGCCTGCCTCCATTTTTTGGAAAATGTGTGGGCTCGACTGGACCCCATGTTTCGAAGTGGTGGGTGCGCGCTAGTTGTTGCAGTTTGGCGCCTGCTCTGGAGGTTACTCTAGAATTCCAATCAGGATGTTTGGCATTGAAGTCTCCCCCTATTATGAGTTTGCCTTCAATTTGCCCTAGAGCAGCTATGTCTCCCTCATCTATCTGGTCATGTGGGGGTCGGTAGACTGCAACAATTGTTAGGGGTCCAGTGGCAGTGGTTACTTCCACCGCCACTGCTTCGATTTTGTTGGTAGCTGGTAAGAAAACCTGGTGGTGGGGGATCCCTCTTTTTACATATATGGCCACTCCTCCGCCTTGGGTTGGCCTGTCTTTACGGTAGGTAACGTAGTTGGGAACTGTCGCTTTTATTCCCGGTTTTAGGTGGGTTTCCCCCATCATGCATATGTCGATGGAGAACTCCTTCATGAGTTCTCGGAATTCGACCTCTTGATTAACAATGCCGTCTGCGTTAAAGACGCACATTGTCAGGCCTTGAATATTCGGTCGTCTATTCATGACGGGGTTTTGATACTACTGAGGAAGTCGCAGAGGGGAGCGACTGCTGGACTGTTGCCTGAAGGGCGACGAGGATCTGTGTGTTCTGCTTCTGGGCTTCCCTGAATTCCTTCATCATTTCCATGACGAGGTTCATGGTCTGCACCATTACGCCTAACAACTGATCCATGGGGGGGGAGTGTGTGTGGGGTTCCCTAGATCTTCCTCCGTCATGGTGGACCTGGTCGTTGTTGCTGTGTGTTTCCCGGTGTTGTTCTTGTGATAGTGTCTGGTGTTGTGGTGATTGGGCCACGCTTTCATGGTTCCTCGGGGGAGAAACCACTTCCGCATATGTCGCCCTCGGTGTGTCCGGCCTTGGTTTTCCCCAGGCCTTGTCTGTGTGTGTTGTAATGTTTCGGTTTCTTGTGTGTCTCGATGGGTTCGTGGTGTTTTCTTTTCGTGTGTGGGGGGCGGCCTTTGCGCCCTTTGCCTGCTGTGTGTGTCTTTTATGGACCTCACAACCTTGGTAGCCCGCTGTGTGGTTTTTGCCACACAGCGCGCACCTTATTTGCGGGTCCGTGTGTTTTATGTTGCACGTTCGTGTGTCATGGGCCTCGGCGCATTTTCTGCACCTCACTGCCATTGAGCAGTGTGCCGCAATGTGGTTGAGGCCCTGACATCTGAAGGTCGAGATGCTGCTGCTGCTTACATCTTATACTTTCTCCTCTTTGGAGAAGTGTGAGGGGGAGTTTGTAGCCTTGCGGCTTTTACTCCCCTGTGAACGTGTGTGTGTGATTTTTCTATAGTTTTTTTTGGTGTCTGTGACTTGTGATGTTTGTTTGTGAGTGAGTCTGGTACTTGCCTGGGGTAGGCGAAGAGATTGGTGTTATGTGGGAAGGAACTGGATTAGGGATTCGGTATTGGGATTTTCTCTTCGACTTAATCGTCGAAGAGCGTCATAGGGCGCTTATGTTTATCGCGGGACATGTCATACCGACCTAGGGAGTGGATGAGTGCGTTTCCTGATCTGGAAGAACCCTCATAGAAGGCCCTTGCCAGATCCTGGAAACGCTCTCTCAGGAGTGGGATATCGGCTGCGGCGTGCAAGTCGTCTGTGGGGAATCCGAGAGGTAGGTGCAGTGCCCTTCTGAGGGCGCGGTTCTGCAGCCTCTGGAGTTTGTCCAGGTGCTGCTTTGCCGCTTATCCCCAGACAGGGCACGCATACTCCATTACCGGCCTGATCAGGGCCTGGTATACATTTACTGCTACTGGGCAAGGAAGGGAGCTGGTTGTGTTCAGGATAGGGTATAGGATGGACATTCTGGCGCAGGCCTTCCTGTGGACCTCGTCTATGTGGGGTTTCCACGTAAGACGAGAGTCCAAGGTTACACCAAGGTACTTGGCGGTTCTGCGCCAGGGGAGTTGGGTTCCATTTAGGTGAAGGTGGAGGGGGGGACGTTGAGGAGGTTCGCGCCTTCCGAGCCTGCGGGTAATCAGCATTGCCTGTGTCTTTTCCGAGTTGATGGTGATGCGCCAGCAACGGGCCCAGGTTTCTGTGTTATCTAAAACCCTTTGTAGCCTACGAATGACCAGGTCCTTGTTCGCGTTTCTCGTGTAGAAGGCTGTGTCGTCAGCGTACTGTGCAGTGTGCACCAGGGGGGCCGTTGGAGTGTCTGCAGTGTACAAACTGTACAATACGGGCCCCAGGACCGATCCCTGCGGCACCCCAGCACGAATACGCCTTCTGGTGGAGGTGGCAGTTTCTACTTTGACGGAGAAAGTCCTATTGGTGAGATAGCTCTTGATCAGCTGAACTATACTCCCGGGAAACCCTTGTGTGTACAACTTGTAGAGTAGCCCTCTATGCCATACTGAATCAAAGGCTTTGGCTACGTCTAGTAGCACTATCCCGCAGTAGCCTCTGTGGTTGAAGCCTTCCGTGGCTGCTTCAACCACTCTCATGACCTGTTGTGGGGCAGAGTGGTTCTGCCGGAATCCGAATTGGAAATCCGGCAGAATTTGCTCTCTGGTAATATGTTCTTGTATGGGTCTTAGCAGGAGGCTGCTGCTGCTTACATCTATTACTTTCCCCTCTTTGGGGAAGTGTGAGGGGGAGTTTGTAGCCTTTCGGCTTTTACTCCCCTGTGAACGTGTGTGTGTGTGATTTTTTTTTTCTATAGTTTTTTGGTGTCTGTGACTTGAGATGTTTGTTGTGAGTGAGTCTGGTACTTGCCTGAGGTAGGCGAAAAGATTGGTGTTATGTGGGAAGGAACTGGATTAGGGATTGGGTTTTGGGATTTTCTCTTCGACTTAATCGTCGAAGATCGTCATAGGGCGCTTATGCTTATCGCGGGACATGTCATACCGACCTAGGGAGTGGATGAGCGCGTTACCGGATCTGGAAGAACCCTCATAGAAGGCCCTTGCCAGATCCTGGAAACGCTCTCTCAGGAGTGGGATTTCGGCTGCGGCGTGCAAGTCGTCCGTGGGGAATCCATAAGGTAGACGCAGCGCCCTTCTGAGGGCGCGGTTCTGCAGCCTCTGGAGTTTGTCCAGGTGCTGCTTTGCCGCGTATCCCCAGACAGGGCACGCATACTCCATCACCGGCCTGATCAGGGCCTGGTATACATTTACTGCTACTGGGCAAGGAAGGGAGCTGGTTGTGTTCAGGATAGGGTATAGGATGGACATTCTGGCGCAGACCTTCCTGTGGACCTCGTCTATGTGGGGTTTCCACGTAAGACGAGAGTCCAAGGTTACGCCAAGGTACTTGGCGGTTCTGCGCCAGGGGAGTTGGATTCCATTTAGGTGAAGGTGGAGGGGGGGATGTTGAGGAGGTTCGCGCCTTCCGAGCCTGCGGGTAATCAGCATTGCCTGCGTCTTCTCAGAGTTGATGGTGATGCGCCAGCGACGGGCCCATGTTTCCGTGTCATCTAAAACCTTTTGTAGCCTACGGATGACCAGGTCCTTGTTCGCGTTTCTCGTGTAGAAGGCTGTATCGTCGGCGTACTGCGCAGTGTGCACCAGGGGGGCCGTTGGTGTGTCCGCAGTGTACAAACTGTACAATACGGGCCCCAGGACCGATCCCTGTGGCACCCCAGCACGAATACGCCTTCTGGTGGAGGTGGCAGTTTCTACTTTGACGGAGAAAGTCCTATTCGTGAGATAGCTCTTGATCAGCTGAACTATGCTCCCGGGAAACCCTTGTGTATACAACTTGTAGAGTAGCCCTCTATGCCATACTGAATCAAAGGCTTTGGCTACGTCTAGTAGCACTATCCCGCAGTAGCCTCTGTGGTTGAAGCCCTCTGTGGCTGCTTCAACCATTCTCATAACCTGTTGTGGGGCAGAGTGGTTCTGCCGGAACCCAAATTGGAAATCCGGCAGTATTTGCTCTCTGGTGATATGTTCTTGTATGGGTCTTAGTAGGAGGCGCTCATAGATCTTGCTGAGAGTTGGCAAGAGGCTAATCGGCCTGTAGTGCTGCGGGAATAGAGGGTCTTTCCCTGGTTTGTGTATCGCAACCACTTCCGCATGTTTCCAGCAAGCTGGGAAAACACGGGATCGAGTAATCTCGTTGAGGACGTTCGCGATGTGTGTGATTGCTGTAGGTGGGAGATTTTTAACTAACTGATTAGTGACACTGTCGTGCCCTGGTGCCCTTTTTGTAGGGAGGGACCTGATTACTCTTGCCACGTCCTCGGGGGCAAAAAGTATGGGTTCGTCCTCTGGGTCCTCCTCGGCATTGAGGAAGACAGTCAGTTGACGACTGACTACCTCTTCATGCTCTTCATCCTGGGGTTGTGCCGCTTGGAACTGCTTCTCTAAGGAGTCGGCGAGGGCGTTGGCCTTTCCAGCATGGCTGTAGACCAGTCCGCGCTCGCCATGCAGTGGCGGCATCCTAGCGCGTCGTTTTGTAAACTGTTTGGTCGCGTGCCATAGTGTATGATCGTCTACTTTGAGAGCTGTGAGGCGGTTTTGCCATTGCTGGTTTCTGTGCTCATTGAGCGCAACCTTCAGCTCTCTCTGTAGTCGATTGAGCAGCCTCCGGGTGGCCTGATTTCTGGTGATCTTCCACTCTTTTGCCACTCTGTTCTTATGTCGAATTTGAGCTAGCAAGTGTTCTGGGAGCTGTATTTGCGGCGGTGGGCCATCCCTTTGTGGAGGGGTGGCTTCTTCCGCTGCCTGCAAGATGGTGCCTGTTAGGTCTTGTAGCGCTTGTTCTACTGTTTCGGCAGTAGGTGGCGGAGCGCGAGCGATATCAGAGGCGACAGCTTCCTGGTATCGCTCCCAGTCTGTACGTTTGTACGACGTCTGGTACCGTGGGAGTGCTACCCATTCTCCCACATCGACCTCCAGAATCACTGGGTTGTGGTCGGAGGACATTCTGTTGATCGTCCTTGCGGCCACGAACCCTGCGATCCTCCTAGTGAGAGCTATGTCTAACACGTCGGGCCTGCCTCCATTTTTTGGAAAATGTGTGGGCTCGACTGGACCCCATGTTTCGAAGTGGTGGGTGCGCGCTAGTTGTTGCAGTTTGGCGCCTGCTCTGGAGGTTACTCTAGAATTCCAATCAGGATGTTTGGCATTGAAGTCTCCCCCTATTATGAGTTTGCCTTCAATTTGCCCTAGAGCAGCTATGTCTCCCTCATCTAGCTGGTCATGTGGGGGTCGGTAGACTGCAACAATTGTTAGGGGTCCAGTGGCAGTGGTTACTTCCACCGCCACTGCTTCGATTTTGTTGGTAGCTGGTAAGAATACCTGGTGGTGGGGGATCCCTCTTTTTACATATATGGCCACTCCTCCGCCTTGGGTTGGCCTGTCTTTGCGGTAGGTAACGTAGTTGGGAACTGTCGCTTTTATTCCCGGTTTTAGGTGGGTTTCTCCCATCATGCATATGTCGATGGAGAACTCCTTCATGAGTTCTCTGAACTCGACCGCTTGATTAACAATGCCGTCTGCGTTAAAGACGCACATTGTCAGGCCTTGAATATTCGGTCGTCTATTCATGATGGGGTTTTGGTGCTACTGAGGAAGTCGCAGAGGGGAGCGACTGCTGGACTGTTGCCTGAAGGGCGACGAGGATCTGTGTGTTCTGCCTCTGGGCTTCCCTGAATTCCTTCATCATTTCCATGACGAGGTTCATGGTCTGCACCATTACGCCTAACAACTGATCCATGGGGGGGGAGTGTGTGTGGAGTTCCCTAGGTCTTCCTCCGTCGTGGTGGACCTGGTCGTTGTTGCTGTGTGTTTCCCGGTGTTGTTCTTGTGATAGTGTCTGGTGTTGTGGTGATTGGGCCACGCTTTCATGGTTCCTCAGAGGAGAAACCACTTCCGCATATGTCGCCCTCGGTGTGTCCGGCCTTGGTTTTCCCCAGGCCTTGTCTGTGTGTGTTGTAATGTTTTGGTTTCTTGTGTGTCTGGATGGGTTCGTGGTGTTTTCTTTTCGTGTGTGGGGGGCGGCCTTTGCGCCCTTTGCCTGCTGTGTGTGTCTTTTATGGACCTCACAACCTTGGTAGCCCGCTGTGTGGTTTTTGCCACACAGCGCGCACCTTACTTGCGGGTCCGTGTGTTTTATGTTGCACGTACGTGTGTCGTGGGCCTCGGCGCATTTTCTGCACCTCACTGCCATTGAGCAGTGTGCCGCAATGTGGTTGAGGCCCTGACATCTGAAGCACTGCACCGTCTTGTTTTTGCGGCGCAGTGGTTCAGTGGTCACAGGGACCGCCAGGATCGTCTTAATGTCCCTTTTGTTCTGTGGGACGTCTGGCAGTGTGACCTGATACAGGGGCCATTTGCTGCCTATGTTTCCCATCTGTTGGACCGCCTTGACGATGTAGCCCTGGGCAGTCAGGTCTGTTTTGATCGCCTGGGGGGCCACTCGTCTCGGTAGGTCTCTTATGACTATGTTTCTGTTACGTGTTTTTGTTGTAGGGAAAGTGTAGTGGGGTATGTTTTTGCTGTTGAGAAGTGTTTTTATTGTGTTGTAGTGCTCGAGTGTGAGTAATGTTATTTTTATTTTGTCACTACCAGCAGGTTTTGCTTTGAAATTGCCTCCCCCGATTGCTGTTTTTAGCATTTCGAAGAGTTCCTCGTAGTTCCGAGTGAACTCCGCGACGATCGGAGGGAGGTGGTGGGTGACCTGGTTTTGTGTTTGTGTTGTTTCTTGCGGTGTCTCTGGCTCATCGGCCACCGCCTGGAACCTGTTCGGGGTGGGTTCCACTCCCCGGGCCGGCAGGAGCCTCGGCTGGCGAAACGTTTTCTTCGCCAGCACGAAACCATCCGCATCCTGCCCGGTTTCGTGGTTCCCTTCCAGTGCCGGTGTTTCCTGGTCCCCTCCCAGGACGACGACAGGTGCTGTCGGGGGCGCTGGCTCCTCAGAGGGTGTGGAAGTGGTTGGGGTGGTGGTGGTGGAGTGTTTTTTCCCCTTGGAGTGCTTCTCCTTCTTGTCCTTCCTTACACGCCGTTGCTTGGATGTGGTGGACTTGAGTGGGGGGGATTTGAGGAACTGGGATCGGGTAGGGGGTTGGGTGGCAGTTGCGGGTTTGGGAAGGATTTTAGCCGGCTGACTGGGCTTCTGCTTGCCGTTCAGGTTGCGGATGTGGTCAGCAAGGAGGCCACAGCTGTTGGCAAGCAGGAGTGGGCTGAGGAGAGGGGAGGGAGGGGCGGGATCGCAAATCCTGACGATGTATTTGTCTGTCTGCGTTTTGTGTAGTTTTGCCATGTCGGTAGCGGGAAGGGGGCTTGCTGCCAGGTTGTTGTCAGTTGCAACTTTTGTTGGCACCGTTGGGTTTTCCGGTTGCAGAGCTGACCCTAACAGCACGATGGCAGACGCGGAATTCTGGACGGGGGCGGCGGAAAACCTCTCTGTGGTTCCGCGGCCCGCTTCCAGGTCCTGGCCTACTTTTTCCCTATTCTTGGGGGGGGGGGGGGGCAGAGACTGACTCTGCGGCAGCTGAAGTGCTCGAGACGGCCGGCCGCGCGGCCCGCGGCAACAAGAAGGCGCGCCTCGTGTCATCGGCGGAAAGAGACCGCCGCGACCCCAAGGCGCCACCCAAGCTCGGCATATCACAACGACGAGAAGACACGACAAATCTGCCAGGCGACGCCATGCAAAATTTTCTCCCAGTGCCGTCCGTGCTAAGACCTCGACGCAAGTGCCCGTCAATGTTTTAATAAAAACAAAGCCGGTGTACACTCCTGTTTGTACTCCCGTGCAAGCGGGGGCCTATGGCTGACAGTACGCGAGTGAGAGGAGCGATGCTCAACCCTCGACTGCTACTCAGCGAGTGTAGCAGGAGGCTGCTGCTGCTGCTCACATCTATTACTTTCCCCTCTTTGGGGAAGTGTGAGGGGGAGTTTGTAGCCTTTCGGCTTTTACTCCCCTGTGAACGTGTGTGTGTGATTTTTCTATAGTTTTTTTGGTGTCTGTGACTTGTGATGTTTGTTGTGAGTGAGTCTGGTACTTGCCTGGGGTAGGCGAAAAGATTGGTGTTATATGGGTAGGAACTGGATTAGGGATTGGGTATTGGGATTTTCTCTTCGACTTAATCGTCGAAGATCGTCATAGGGCGCTTATGCTTATCGCGGGACATGTCATACCGACCTAGGGAATGGATGAGCGCGTTTCCGGATCTGGAAGAACCCTCATAGAAGGCCCTTGCCAGATCCTGGAAACGCTCTCTCAGGAGTGGGATTTCGGCTGCGGCGTGTAAGTCGTCTGTGGGGAATCCGAGAGGTAGGTGGTGTGCCCTTCTGAGGGCGCGGTTTTGCAGCCTCTGGAGTTTGTCCAGGTGCTGCTTTGCCGCGTATCCCCAGACAGGGCACGCATACTCCATTACTGGCCGGATCAGGGCCTGGTAAACATTTACTGCTACTGGGCAGGGAAGGGAGCTGGTTGCGTTCAGGATAGGGTATAGGATGGACATTCTGGCGCAGACCTTCCTGTGGATCTCGTCTATGTGGGGTTTCCACGTAAGACGAGAGTCCAAGGTTACGCCAAGGTACTTGGCGGTTCTGCGCCAGGGGAGTTGGATTCCATTTAGGTGAAGGTGGAGGGGGGGACGTTGGGGAGGTTCGCGCCTTCCGAGCCTGCGGGTAATCAGCATTGCCTGCGTCTTCTCAGAATTGATGGTGATGCGCCAGCGACGGGCCCAAGTTTCCGTGTCGTCTAAAACCTTTTGTAGCCTACGGATGACCAGGTCCTTGTTCGCGTTTCTCGTGTAGAAGGCTGTATCGTCAGCGTACTGTGCAGTGTGCACCAGGGGGGCCGTTGGTGTGTCCGCAGTGTACAAACTGTACAATACGGGCCCCAGGACCGATCCCTGCGGCACCCCGGCACGAATACGCCTTCTGGTGGAGGTGGCAGTTTCTACTTTGACGGAGAAAGTCCTATTTGTGAGATAGCTCTTGATGAGCTGAACTATACTCCCAGGAAACCCTTGTGTGTACAACTTGTAGAGTAGCCCTCTATGCCATACTGAATCAAAGGCTTTGGCTACGTCTAGTAGCACTATCCCGCAGTAGCCTCTGTGGTTGAAGCCCTCTGTGGCTGCTTCGACCATTCTCATGACCTGTTGTGGGGCAGAGTGGTTCTGCCGGAACCCAAATTGGAAATCCGGCAGAATTTGCTCTCTGGTAATATGTTCTTGTATGGGTCTTAGCAGGAGGCGCTCATAGATCTTGCTGAGAGTTGGCAAGAGGCTAATCGGCCTGTAGTGCTGCGGGAATAGAGGGTCTTTCCCTGGTTTGTGTATCGCGACCACTTCCGCATGTTTCCAGCAAGCTGGGAAAACACGGGATCGAGTAATCTCGTTGAGGACGTTCGCGAGGTGTGTGATTGCTGTGGGTGGGAGATTTTTTACTAACTGATTAGTGACACTGTCGTGCCCTGGTGCCTTTTTTGTAGGGAGGGACCTGATTACTCTTGCCACGTCCTCGGGGGCAAAAACTGTGGGTTCGTCTTCCGGGTCCTCCTCAGCATTGAGGAAGACGGCCAGTTGACGACGGACCACTCTTTCATGCTCATCATCCTGGGGTTCTGCCGCTTGGAACTGCTTCTCGAAGGAGTCGGCGAGGGCGTTGGCCTTTCCAGCATGGCTGTAGACCAGTCCCCGTTCGCCATGCAGTGGCGGCATCCTAGCGCGTCGTTTTGTAAACTGTTTGGTCGCTTGCCATAGAGTATGATCGTCTACTTTGAGAGCTGTGAGGCGGTTTTGCCATTGCTGGTTTCTGTGCTCATTGAGCGCTACCTTCAGTTCTCTCTGTAGACGATTGAGCAGCCTCCTGGTGGCCTGATTTCTGGTGATCTTCCACTCTTTTGCCACTCTGTTCTTATGTCGAATTTGAGCTAGCAAGTGTTCCGGGAGCTGTATTTGCGGCGGTGGGCCATCCCTTTGTGGAGGGGTGGCTTCTTCCGCTGCCTGCAAGATGGTGCCTGTTAGGTCTTGTAGCGCTTGTTCTACTGTTTCAGCAGTAGGTGGCGGAGGCAGGAGGCTGTGTTGCGTGGTCCTATAAAGGCTCCTGGACCAGTGACTGATTCCGGGCGCCGACCAATCAGGTACCTGCGGAATCGGCCGCCGCGCCAGTGGTGGGGGGTTCGCGGCGAGGACCGGGCGTCGAGTCCCTGCCGGTTCCTAATACGTCTGTGGCCGCTACCGTCTTCGTGCCGGAGCGTTCTCTTCTAATTTTAGTTATTGCGGGATTCCACGCTGTACTGAGTTGGAAACCAGTGTCTCGATTGATCAGGTTGCTGTTCAACCGAATTTCTACAGCCTCTTTGAAAACTGAATCCCAAAATCCTTTAGCGTCACACAGCTTCTTCGTACCCTCAAAGAGGAAGGTGTGTCCTTCGTTAAGGCTATGTTCCGCTACCGCCGATTTTTCTGTCTGACCAAGGCGTACATTTCTAATGTGTTCCGAGCGCCTCTGCGTGATGCAGCGCTGCGTTTGTCCGATGTATTTCGTACCACATTCACATTCAATACTGTATACGCCCGGAGTCTGCAGTCCTAGGTGGTCTTTGACTGAGCCAAGTATGTCCTTAATTTTACTTGGGGCATGAAAAATTGTCTTGATGTTGTGTTTCTCCAGAATGCGGGCAATCTTGGCTGTTGGCGGTCCCTCGACCAGAAGCAGAACACACAGATCCTCGTCGCCCTTCAGGCAACAGTCCAGCAGTCGCTCCCCTCTGCGACTTCCCCAGCAGTTTCAAAACCCCATCATGGATAGACGACCAAAAATCCATGGCCTGACAATGTGCGTCTTTAACGCAGACGGCATTGTTAACCAAGCGGTCGAGTTCAGAGAACTCATGAAGGAGTTCTCCATCGACATATGCATGATGGGGGAAACCCACTTAAAACCGGGAACAAAAGCGACAGTCCCCAACTATGTTAGCTATCGCAAAGACAGGCCAACCCATGGCGGTGGAGTGGCCATATACATAAAAAGAGGGATCCCCCACCACCAGGTATTCTTACCAGCTACCAATAAAATCGAAGCAGTGGCAGTGGAAGTAGCCACTGCCACTGGACCCCTAACAATCGTTGCAATCTACCGACCCCCACAAGACCAGATAGATGAGGAAGACATAGCTACTCTAGGGCAAATTGAAGGCAAACTCATAATAGGGGGCGACTTCAATGCCAAACATCCTGATTGGAATTCTAGAGTAACCTCCAGAGCAGGCGCCAGATTGCAACAACTAGCGCGCAACCACCATTTCGAAACATGGGGTCCAGTCGAGCCCACACATTTTCCAAAAAAAAAAAAAAAAAAAAAAAAAAAAAATGGAGGCAGGCCCGACGTGTTAGACATAGCTCTCACTAGGAGGATTACGGGGTTTGTGACCGCGAGGACGATCAACAGAATGTCCTCCGACCACAACCCAGTGATCCTAGAGGTCGACGTGGGAGAATGGGTAGCACTCCCACGGTACCAGACGTCTTACAAACGTACAAACTGGGAGCGATACAGAGAAACTGTCGCCTCTGATATCGCTCGCGCTCCGCCACCTACTGCCGAAACAGTAGAACAAGCGCTACAAGACCTAACAGGTACCATTCTGCAGGCAGCAGAAGAGGCCACCCCCCCACAAAGGGATGGCCCGCCGCCGCAAATACAGCTCCCGGAACACTTGCTAGCTCAAATTCGACATAAGAACAGAGTGGCAAAAGAGTGGAAGATAACCAGAAACCAGGCCACAAGGAGGCTGCTCAATCGTCTACAGAGAGAATTGAAGGTAGCGCTCAATGAGCACAGAAACCAGCAATGGCAAAACCGCCTCACAACCCTCAAAGTAGACGATCACACACTTTGGCAAGCAACCAAACAATTCACAAAAAGACGCGCTAGAATGCCGCCACTGCACGGCGAGCGGGGTATGGCCTACAGCCATGCTGAAAAGGCCAACGCCCTCGCCGACACTTTCGAGAAGCAGTTACAAGCGGCTGAACCCCAGGATGATGAGCATGAAAGAGTGGTCCGTCGTCAACTGGCTGTCTTCCTCAATGCTGAGGAGGACCCAGAAGACGAACCCACAATTTTTGCCCCTGAAGACGTGGCAAAAGTAATTAGGTCCCTCCCCTCCAAAAGGGCGCCAGGACATGACAAAGTCACCAACCAGTTGGTCAAAAACCTCCCACCCACGGCGATCGAACACCTCGCGAACGTCTTCAACGAGATTACTCGTACCCGCGAGTTCCCAGCTTGCTGGAAACATGCGGAATTGGTCGCAATACACAAACCACGGAAAGACCGTCTATTCCCGCAGCACTACAGGCCGATTAGCCTCTTGCCAACTCTCAGCAAGATCTATGAGCGCCTCATGCTAAGACCCATACAAGAACATATTACCAGAGAGCAAATTCTGCCGGATTTCCAATTCGGATTCCGGCAGAACCACTCTGCCCCACAACAGATCATGAGAGTGGTTGAAGCGGCCACAGAGGGCTTCAACCACAGAGGCTACTGCGGGATAGTGCTACTAGACGTAGCCAAAGCCTTTGATTCAGTATGGCATAGAGGGCTACTCTACAAGTTGTACACACAAGGGTTTCCCGGGAGTATAGTTCAGCTGATCAAGAGCTACCTCACCAATAGGACTTTCTCCGTCAAAGTAGAAACTGCCACCTCCACCAGAAGGCGTATTCGTGCTGGGGTGCCACAGGGATCGGTCCTGGGGCCCGTATTGTACAGTTTGTACACTGCGGACACTCCAACGGCCCCCCTGGTGCACACTGCACAGTACGCTGACGATACAGCCTTCTACACGAGAAACGCGAACAAGGACCTGGTCATTCGTAGGCTACAAAGGGTTTTAGATGACACAGAAACTTGGGCCCGTCGCTGGCGAATCACCATCAATTCTGAAAAGACGCAGGCAATGCTGATTACCCGTAGGCTCGGAAGGCGCGAACCTCCTCAACGCCCCCCCCCCCCCCCCCTCCACCTTCACCTAAACGGAACCCAACTCCCCTGGCGCAGAACCGCCAAGTATCTTGGCGTAACCTTGGACTCTCGTCTTACGTGGAAACCCCACATAGACGAGGTCCATAGGAAGGTCTGCGCCAGAATGTCCATCCTGTACCCAATCCTCAACTCATCCAGCTCCCTATCCTGCTCAGTAGGAGTGAACATATACCAGGCCCTGATCCGGCCAGTCATGGAATACGCGTGTCCTGTCTGGGGATACGCGGCGAAGCAGCACCTGGACACTCTCCAGAGGCTGCAGAATCGCGCCCTCAGGAGGGCACTGCGTTTACCCCTTGGATTCCCTATTGACGACTTGCATGCCGCTGCGGAAATCCCACTCCTGAGAGAGCGTTTCCAAGACCTGGCAAGGGCCTTCTATGAAGGTACTTCCAGGTCGGGAAACGCCCTCATCCACTCCCTAGGTCGGTATGACATGTCCCGCGATAAACACAATCGCCCCATGACGATCTTTGACGACTAAGTCGAAGAGAAAAATCCCAATACCCATTCCCAAATCCTGCTCCTACCCCAAATACTACAAATATCTCGCCAAACCTCAGGCAAGTACCAGACTCACACAGAACAAACATCACAATCTCACAGACATCCAAAAAGTACAGAAATAATCACACACACAAGCACACAGGGGAGTAAAAGCCGCAAGGCTACAAACTCCCCCTCACACTTCCCCAAAGAGGGGAAATTAATAGATGTGAGCAGCAGCAGCACAGCATCTCGACACTTCGCTTGAAGATGATGGGTACGAAACCCTTCGAAACGTTGCGAGAAGACGACGCCTTTACTCGGCTGATCACCCGAGAAGATTTCACGAAGGGTTGAGGATGTTTACGTATGTTGATGGTGGGACGGGTGTGAGGTTAGGTGCGGTGGGAGGTGTGAATTAGATCTTATTTTTAAAAAAATGTTGTAAAGTAAGAATAATATTGAGAAGGTTTTTAGATGGCTGGTCACACGACTAGGCGAGAGCAGGGATGTGTAGTTATGTTTAGTTAAAGGGCAGTGTAATGTCATGTGAGGAGCAATGCGCAGTGTGCGACAGTGTCATAGGAGGCAAAGACATGTGCTGCTATGATGTGTCTAGCGTATGGAGGCTGCACTTTGAAATTATGCTACGCTGATATAAAGTTGACTTTCACCCACGTTCGGTGGTTGCGGCACAGGATTGCGGTCCTGGACAGACGTATGTGTGTGCTTTGACCGCTGATGAGCGCGTGGACCGCGCCAACTCACGCTTGCGGAAGCCGAGCAGTGGCTGTGCGAGGTCTGAAATCATAAGGATGGGTGACTTCACGATCCTGTGGTCAGGGAGCAGAGTGGGGGTACCTGCGCATGTCTGCTGAGTTATTTTGCGAGCGGATGTGCAGGCTCTGCTATGCATTACTAGGATAGTTTACGAGTACTGAGCGTATCTACACATCTGTGTGATGTATTATTTAGTAGCAATTTGCTATAGTGTGTACTGAAATTATGATTGGGTGCATGTCTGTGGGCTGTGCAACATGGCCCAGGGCACATCTGGGATTGGTTTTCTGTGATAGTGTGATAGATATACTGTATGGTTAAATAAGTTGTTCGAAAAAAATAGAGTGTTCTCAATGATTACACGCACCTGCAGCGCAGATCAGAGTGATTGGTTTTCCGTCACCATTTCGGTTGCATCAGAGTAGTAAATGTTTTCCCGGCCGGGTTAATCGAGTGTGTCAATGAGCTATCAGCTATTCTGACAATAGATGTGAAGGCAGGTCCAGACCTGAGACGCCGGCGGTATACATGAGAAGAAAAATGTAGCTTTCACATGTGTCAGCTGTCACAAGTGCTCGGAAGCTGAACTTGCCTGGAGAATCTGAACCCCCCTTCCCCACCGACCGCACGCTCACGCGACCTGCCTTGGAGCATAGGCGATATCAATTTCTCCGGAGATGGGTGCGAATGCGACTGTGTTGAGGTCATGTTTGGGGGAGGCCGAGCAGAGACTTTTGGTCTGTTTGGCATCTGGTGGTGTTTGGGCGCACCTGTTGCACTATTTTGCGGGCATGTCTGTGCACTGTGCGGTGATTTATTTGGAGAGTTTAAGCGTACAGAGTTCGTCTACTGATATCGTGTACTGCATTATTTAAGAGCTGTTTGCTATTGTGTGGTGAAATTAGGAGTGGTTTACATGTTTGTGGCCTGTGTCAGATGGCCACAGTCGGATCAGTGCGGGTGTTTTGTGACAAATATACTCCACGACTAAACAAAAGGGCTCCAAATAAATAGAGTGCAGCCCTTCCTCACTTCCCCGAGCAGCGCAGCGCAGTCTGAGCTGTTTTTGCGCAATAACGGCACTCTGGTCAGAATGTGAGTGAGTAGGCAAATAACTGGACAAATTTATCTGTAGAGGAGTTACAGGTCTGGATTGGAATGAATATCTTGATGGGTGTGGTTGTGTTGCCAAGTGTAGTGCACTACTGGAGTTCAGAAACTGCCTTATGTCAGCCTTACATATCGAAACCTATGAGAAGTAAAAGTTTCAAAAAGATATGTCGCAAATAAATAAAGCACACTCGTTCCTCCTTCCATCAGCCTATGCACTGAAATTATTTCCGAAAATTAGCAGTTGTTTGGCTGTTTGGAGGTAAATGTTTTGCATTATTTACGAGTGGTTCGCATGTCTGTATGCTGTGCTATGAGTTATTTTTAACTGTTTACAATTAGCAAGCGTGTGTCTAGAACATTATAAATGAGTTATGTAGAAGTGTTTTGCAGGTCTGTATGATGTGGGACATGTCAGTGTGATACATATCCTCCATTCCTAAATAAAGTAAATTCGTTCCTCCATCCATGGACCTAGTGCAGGGTGAGTCCGTTTACCAGAAACATGTAGGAAGAGGTTGAGTGCTGGTGGCCTAGTTTGAAACAATTTTCTTAGGTTGGCAGCGGAAGCGCAAGTGAGCTTTGTTTACTGGCGGATTTCAAACCTGACATTGGTTCCTAGGAGGAGGAGGAGGAGGTGGCAGTCTTGTCCTCGGAAAGTAGTTGAAAATTTAATATAGCGGGGTGGTGAGAGTGAATTAGCGAGTGTTCTCGCGATGAGCAAATGCGCTGTTATACGGTCATGGTGGATTCCACTGTCGGTCAAACTCTGGCGCCAAACATATCCTTTGTCCGGAACGCAATCAACAGGTTCCATCTTGACCAGCGTTAAGTGCTCGTGGGAAGATGTTTACGTAGTCGGACTCTGAGGCGAGCGCAGCTGACTGTTTGTGGCGGGACCCTGAGGCGCCGCTCGCCGCCTACCTGGCGTGTTGGCTGTGGGGGTGTGCGGGCACTGCTGGACGCTTGACGTCAGCCGGCCAGGGAGCTGCCGATGGAGCGGGCTCAGCTGGCTGCGTGTACGTCAGCTGCGCTCTGGAGTTTTGCTGTGTGAGCATGAAGTCAGTTGGGACACACCTGCATGACCGTAATGTCTGAAATAAAGAGTCATTTTCCAGGTATTTGCAGAAGGCTATGTCTGTCGCGTGTATGGAGGGTGTGTGACGTATGCGGGACGGCGGCGCAGCGATTGTACAGTTATTACACGCACGCGAGAGCGAGTCATTTAGCGAGCGTTCTAGTGTGGCCCAAACGTGCTGTTATATAGTCATGGCGGATTCCACTGTCGAGCAAACTTTGCCGCCAAAAGTGTAGCACTGCGTTCTCGCTCACACAGGGACAAGTGGCGGACGGTGAGCGGTTGGCATCGACAGGTTTGAACGTGGCGCCAAAAGTGTGGCAGCGAACGGTTGACCGTTGTGTGATTCAGCTCCGAGGCAGACAATTTCGGCGGGAAACGTGGGGAGGCGACGAATACACGTGGTGAGCGGACAAGGGGCTGCTGTGACAACAAACCCGACAAGTTCCAGCGTGTCCAGCGAAAACTTGTTTACGACGTGAGAGCAATCGCTGGGCTCGCCCCCCGTGCTTGTGGCCGGCCGCCTCACGTGACAGGCGTAGAACAAGTGATGACCGTACTGCTTGAAATAAAGTCTTCAGTCCCTTCCCCCCTGCAAAATCAAAGAACATGACTTACGTTACTATAAGAGCAGTTTATTATTTGACGCGATTATGATAGGCTAGTCCGCAGCTCGTGGTCGTGCGGTAGCGTTCTCGCTTCCCACGCCCGGGTTCCCGTGTTCGATTCCCGGCGGGGTCAGGGATTTTCTCTGCCTCGTGATGACTGGGTGTTGTGTGCTGTACTTAGGTTAGTTAGGTTTAAGTAGTTCTAAGTTCTAGGGGACTGATGACCATGGATGCTAAGTCCCATAGTGCTCAGAGCCATTTGAACCACTTTTTATGATAGGCTGCCAGTGAAAAAATATAAGTGAGAGAGAAAGTTCGTATGTGTCATCAATTATGGTGTTGGGATTTGAATTTGTGATAGATTTTTGTTGTGGATGTAAGGAAAATGGCTTACTCGCCGAGAAAATGGGACATCCTGAATAAATAGTAAATGATAATAATACATAGAAGTACAGTTTTCGAGACATTATCGTGTTGGAATTTGAATTTGGCGCAATTTTCTAGTGGATGTAGGCCTATAATAATAAATAATAATAATAATAATAATAATAAATGATAATGAATGATAATAAATGATAATGAATGATAATAAATGACAATGAATGATAATGAATGTTAATAAATGATATGAATAATAATGAGTAATAATAAACAAAAGTAAGGTTTTACAGCCATTATCGTGTTGGAATTTGATTTTGGAGGGAATATTCTAGTGAAGGCAGGTCAATGATAATAAATAATAATAAATGATAATGAATGATAATCAATAATAATAAAAAAACAAGTACGGTCTTTGCATGCATTATCCTGTTGGAATTCAAACTTCCCGCCATTCTTAGGTTAGTGGACGTAGCACAATTGAACTATTTTCCCGCCAAAATTCAAAATTTCCGCCATTTTTTCTGAAGGTTAGTTTAGTAGACGTAACACAATTGGATTCTCCCGCCAACATCCGCCATCTTGGATGATGTCATGCGATGTTGCCAAGTCTACATGCCGCCATCTTGGATGACGTCATCGCCGCCATCTTGAATAAATTTGGCAACAATGCAGCGTGGCCTGTCATGAAGGTTGCCCCACTACTGCTGTCATCAAGGATAAGTGTGGGCCAACACCATATTGAATTCCAATATTACCTATGGAGGGCGCCACACACTTGTAAGTCATTTTCAGCCAGATGTTCGGATACTTTTGATAACATAGTGTATGACTCAAGAGCGTACACATAATAGCTAAAAAAGTTTTTCTCCGGGGATAAAATTTCTGGGAGTAAATTTTTTCCTGGCGGCATGGTATCATGTATCATGTTACATTAACTTGGTTCAAATGGTTCAAATGGCTCTGAGCACTATGGGACTCAACTGCTGTGGTCATAAGTCCCCTAGAACTTAGAACTACTTAAACCTAACTAACCTAAGGACAGCACACAACACCCAGCCATCACGAGGCAGAGAAAATCCCTGACCCCGCCGGGAATCGAACCCGGGAACCCGGGCGTGTGAAGCGAGAACGCTACCGCACGACCACGAGATGCGGGCTTACATTACTTGACACGATGCACTATATAAGACATGGGTACTAATAGTAACAAGTAAAGAAGTGCGAATATGTCAAGACGTACTGATTCAAATTTCTGTTGAGAGGCCCGACAATCTTGTGGTTCCTGAAGGGGGGCAGCAGCCTTTTCAGTAGTTGCAGGGGAAACAGTCTGGATGATTGACAGATCTGGCCTTGTAACACTAACCAAAATGGCCTTGCTATGCTGGTACTGCGAACGGCTGAAAGCAAGGGGAAACTACAGCCGTAATTTTTCCCGAGGGCATGCAGCTTTACTGTATGGTTAAATGATGATGGCGTCCTCTTGGGTAAAATATTCCGGAGGTAAAATAGTCCACCATTCGGATCTCTGAGCAGGGACTACTCAGGAGGACGTCGTTATCAGGAGAAAGAAAACCGGCGTTCTACGGATCGGAGCTTGGAATGTTAGATCCCTTAATCGGGCAGGTAGGTTAGAAAATTTAAAAAGGGAAATGGATAGGTTGAAGTTAGATATAGTGGAATTAGTGAAGTTCGCTGGCAGGAGGAAAAAGACTTTTGGTCAGGTGAATACAGGGTTATAAATACAAAATCAAATAGAGGAAATGCTGGAGTAGGTTTAATAATGAATTAAAAAATAGGGAGTGCGGGTAAGCTACTACAAACAGCATAGTGAACGCATTATTGTAGCCAAGATAGACACAAAGCCCACGTCTACTACAGTAGTACAAGTTTATATGCCAACTAGGTCTGCAGATGATGAAGAAATTGATGAAATGTATGATGAGATAAAAGAAATTATTCAGGTAGTCAAGGAGACGAAAATTTAATAGTCATGGGTGACTGGAATTCGAGAGTAGGAAAAGGGAGAGAAGGAAACATAGTAGGTGAATATGGATTGGGGGTAAGAAATCAAAGAGGAAGCCGTCTGGTAGAATTTTGCACAGAGCACAACTTAATCATAGCTAACACTTGGTTCAAGAATCATAAAAGAAGGTTGTATACATGGAAGAAGCCAGGAGATACTGACAGGTTTCAGATAGATTATATAATGATAAGACAGAGATTTAGGAACCAGATTTTAAATTGTAAGACATTTCCAGGGGCAGATGTGGACTCTGACCACAATCTATTGGTAATGAACTGTAGATTAAAACTGAAGAAACTGCAAAAAGGTGGGAATTTAAGGAGATGGGACCTTGATAAACTGACTAAACCAGAGGTTGTACAGAGTTTCAGGGAGGGTATAAGGGAAAAATTGACAGGAATGGGGGAAAGAAATACAGTAGAAGAAGAATGGGTAGCTCTGTGGGATGAAGTAGTGAAGGCAGCAGACGATCAAATAGTTAAAAAGACGAGGGCTAGTGGAAATCCTTGGGTAACAGAAGAAATATTGAATTTAATTGATGAAAGGAGAAAATATAAAAATGCAGTTAATGAATCAGGCAGAAAGGAATACAAACGTCTCAAAAATGAGATCGACAGGAAGTGCAAAATGGCTAAGCAGGCATGGCTAGAGGACAAATGTAAGGATGTAGAGGCTTATCTCACTGGGGGTAAGATAGATACTGCCTACAGGAAAATTAAAGAGGCCTTTGGAGAAAAGAGAACCACTTGTATGAATATCAAGAGCTCAGATGGGAACCCAGTTTTGACGTCAGTATGCTGTTTGTCGCTTGGTGATGCATGTTGATTAATTTTGTGAAGTGACTATTAGTGCAAAGGATTAAGAAGGTTGAAGTTTTCCATATGAAATTCAATGACTACTAAGAAGGAAGACTGCGGACGGTGGTAAAGTTGTTTTAATCAGAATGGCAGCGCTGCACTGCTGGAATATCGCTGACAGAAACAGCTGCAAAGAGGTCCCAGGACAATAAATGGGCTAAAGTGCTTTGATCAAGAAATTTGAAGAAAAAGGTGAATTAGGTGGTACAGCAAGGAGAGGGAGGCGGTCCATTCCCATGGCAACTGTTGATAAGGTTGCTGTAGCTATAGTCGTTCATGTAGCACATGCTTCAAATTCTGCAGCCAGTGCTCGATCTAAGTAACAGGAATTTTCTCTCCCGTAGTTAACAGTTCGAAAGTTTTTGTGGCGCATTTTACACTGGTATCCATGTGGACCACATGAAGTCCCAGGATAAGCTATAACGCCGTGATCTTGCCCTTCGTTTTTTGACACGCATGGAAATCGATGACGTGTGGCTGGGGAGCATTCTTTGCACGGATGAGGGACATTTTACTCTTTACGGTGCTGTGAACGCACAGAACTGTCGCATATCAGGTTTTACTCCGCCACGTGTTGTGATGATGATGATGATGATGATGATGATGATGATGATGATGTGATGATGTTTGGTTTGTGGGGCGCTAAACTGCGCGGTTGTCAGCGCCCGTACAAATTCCCATCCTTTGCTCAGTCCAAACTCGCCACTTTCAGGAATGATGATGAAATCATGAGAACAACACAAACACCCAGTCATCTCGGGGCAGGTGAAAATCCCTGTCCTCGCCGGGGATCGACCCCGGGACCCCGTGCTCTGGAAGCGAGAACGCGATCGCAAGACCACGAGCTGCGGATACCTGTTGTGCAGGAGCGTCCACCAAACTCAGCTTATGTGACTCTGTGGTTTCACAACCTCCTTCATGCTTGGTTCGTTTATATTCGAGAAGATGGCACCTCGCAGGCATATTAAGTCTACAACGACATCTGCATCCTTATGCATCACGTGATTCCAGCTTTGCATGAATACAACTGTGTCCACAGCACTATTTTCATGCAGGATGGGGCGACAACACATGTCGCTTTCCAGGTGAAAGATCTGCTTGAGAAAGTTTTACTAACGACCGCATCATCTCTAGGTAATTTCAAGATGTGTTGGATTCCAGATCCCCGAACTAAATCCATGTGACTTCTGGCTGTGCAGATATCTGAAAGATCGTTTCTATCATAGACGTTGTAAGGTGGCTAGAATTTCGCGCCTTACAAGCACTCATCCACATACTTTGCCGTGATCTACAAACACAATTAGGTATCATGTGATAGGTTGTACATCGTATATATGAATGCATAAAGGAGACTGACGTTGTCTCGTACGCTTTGTAAATAACTGTTAACGCTTATTGCATGAAAGGTGACGGAGTGTCTTTATTATCAGAATGGCGTAATGAATGATTGCCTATACTAGTAGAGGTTGGAACGCCAGTGGAGATGAAACGGCAGGCGGAACTCAAGCCCTGGGTGGAAGGCCCACACACGTGTGTTGGTTCTGCTTATACACAGGAAGTAGCAAGACGGACGTTGGGACACTTGAGCGCTGGAGCACAATAGAGTCGCGACTGGGCGGTTTTGTAGCCGGACAGGACGAATTATACTTCAGAAACTACGAAAATCTTGGACGCAGTGTCACCTTGGAAATCACGCAGTCTGGGTTATTTTCGCGGATTTTTATTCAGAAGCGAAACACTGTATGAGTATAGGTTTTTCCTCGCAAACTTTCCGCGCTGGACGACAAAAGATTAAAATATGGTTGGTCGGCGTTTGGAAGAATCTGAAGAGAGGGATAATATTCCGTGGTTTCGGGAATATGATTCGTTTTTGGAATTACGAGGTGGGGAGCCGAGCCTTGCTGGGAAGTCAGCGGTGGAGAGACGACGTCTTCCGTTGTGAGCACACGTGTGTGACGGTCGCTCGGTGTCAGCTTTGTTGGTACAAACCGACATGCTGTCTTTGTTCTCAGGAGAGTTTATAGTTAGAACAGTTAGGCACTGTACTGTTGCGAACATATATGATTCTGGACTTCACCTCCGAGTTGGAAGTCGTCGTCGAGTACGCAGCGTTCAGTAATTGAGAGCACATCTTGTGCCTATAGTTACGTTGAGACCTTATCTGAACTCCGTCCTTGCGGCTGGAAGTTCGCGTTTCTCGTCTGTAGAACACACAGAGGAGAAGACTGTATTAGAGTATATTAGTCAGAGGACCGCCTTCTGCCGTCCAAG
Organism: Schistocerca nitens; assembly: GCF_023898315.1. NCBI lineage: Eukaryota > Metazoa > Arthropoda > Insecta > Orthoptera > Acrididae > Schistocerca > Schistocerca nitens. Next base: position 332,114,122 of record NC_064619.1, read on the forward strand.
TGTTTGAAGGAGTTTATTTGTGGATGGAGCTCTTCCATCGTCGCAGTCGAGTACGAGAACCATCACTTCGACGCAGCGGACGCAGTACATACTGTGATATCGCAAACTGCTTCGGCTTATTATGGCTATAAAGTTAAACAGCTGTGATCACGTTAGCTTTGAAAGTAGTGTCTTCTAGTGTTTGGTACGTAGATGATGTCAGTCATTTCGCGTTATTGATATTAGATCACGCAGTCATAATGAGAGGCAGAGTTCGGCAATTGATAAATAATTTTAGTTAGGAAATATAGACAATTGTACTTAAGGGGTTGATTGTAATCTACAATAAATATATTGAACAACAGCGTTTATCATTTAGTAGTGTTAGTTGCCTTCGTCATACATTTATGTTTAGATTGTAATATATATATATATATAATAAGAGAACGATGAAATCCTAAGATCTACTTCAGGGGGTAGTCAGACAGGGCCAAATCATCATTTTAGCGTTTATTATTTTCCGTTGCGCACATTCATTTTACACCCGCCTGGAGTAGTATCTTGGAACGTATCCGGACTCTTCCTAATCTGAAAGACTGCGAGCTGCGAGCAACTGTTAACCATACCGTGTTATGGATGTAACATGTCGGTAGGCCGGGAGACCACGTTCACACGTTGTAGCTTGAGACCATATCCTAATAAACGTGCCAGAACCACCGTTATCATGTGTCTGATCATTCTCCCCTTTTCCTACACCCATACCACATTCTGACTACTTTCAGCGCCACATTGTTACCTGGTACCAGAAACTTGAACAATTTTATTTTTCAATATACTACACGGACGCTTCGATTAATGAACATAGCCATAGTCTCCATCATTCAAGTGTCTGTAGGTTGTTCTGCAAATCGATACTGCCGTCTGGCGCTGCTACTTTTTTGTAGACAACATATCATCTGTGAACAGTCTTAAAAAGCTTCCGACGCTTTCTATTATATCATTGATACATATTGTAAACAGTAAGAACCCTATCACATTCCCTTGGAGTAATTCGGAATTTGCCAAAACATTCATCGATTTTGTTCCATTAAGAGCGAAATGTTGAGTTCTATTTGCAAGGAAGTCATGAATCCAGACGCAAAGCTGATCCGATTCTCGGTGAGCTTATATTTTTTCCCCTAAACGCAGTGTGAAACGGTGCAAATGCCTTCCTGGAGTCAAGGAACATGGTATCAACCTGGGTGCCGTTGTGTATAGCGCTACGGAGGAACAGAGATAGCTGAGTTTCGCAGTATATCTGTTTGCGGAATCCATGGAGGCGCCTGTGACTTTAGGGTCATGAAACCCCATGGATGCGACTGAGACTTTAGGGTCATGAAACAAATCAGTACTAATTCACAGCTTGGGCACCAACCAAGGATGGGAAGTGCACGAGAAAACACGGGGAGCACATTCCAGAGAGGAGAGGCGGAGATCCTGGCAGAGGCGCATTCCAAACGGTAATCCCACCCGAGAGCGGATATCAGGAGGTCGACGCCGCTCTTACGCAAATAAAAGGGATACGTTGGATGATCTGGGAATTGCATACGAAACTAAGAGTTGGTACCGTCGGAACTGAAAGGGCAAGGAAGCTGTCTACGGGACTAGTCCGGAAAGCGCCAGTGGTGAGACGAACTCCACGACGACGGACTGGGTCTAACAATTTTAAAGCCGAAGGCATCGGCCAGCCATAAACCTGGCAGCCATAAACCTGGCAGCCACAGTCCAGCTGCAGTGTGACCAGAGCCTGGTAAATACGGAGAAGAGTAGTACTAACCACAGCCCAGGAGGTGTGGGCAAGGAAGCAGAGCTAATCTTTCGCATGCAGCTAGTCTTTCTTTGAGAACTATAGGACAGCCATGACAGCATTTTATCAAAGACGGGGCGACTCAGCATGTGAAGATGCTTTGGACAAACGAAAGAAAGCCTTCTAGAAATATAGTAGCAAAGAATCACCTGAGATCAAACGACACTTCTTCTAAATTAGAAAGCAGGTCACAAGATTAATCGGTCGGATAAAGAGAAGACAGCATGAAAGAACAACTACACTCTATTGAGAAGAACTTTAGGGAACACAACATGCGTGACTTTTACAGGACGTTCTGAGGAAAAGTCCATGAGTACACACCACAGAACCTATGCTTCAGAAAACAGGGTAGTAAACTCGGTTTGAGAAATCACGATAGCTGTAGGGAGATAGAGATATAGCTCTCTGAGCTGCTAAACTGTCCGCAACCACCTGCAAGATTTCGTAGGAACACACACACACACACACACACACACACACACACAGTCAGATATATCCTTAGGGTCAAAAACGACAGCACATCTGGGGAAGATGGTATCACCGCTAAATTATTGAAGCGCGTAGGAAGAAATAAAATCGAAGAACTTACACAAATGAGCATGGATACTTAGCAAACAGAAAAACTGCCAGAAGACAGGAAGTGCATATTCATCGACCCCCTCCACAAGCGAGGACGCAAGACAGAGGTAAAGAACTATAGAGGGATCTCTCTCCTTCAAGTCGCGTAGAGGATACTATGAGCATGTTTACTTCAAAGAACACGAGCACAGCTTGAACATTAGAACGGAGAATAACAAAAGATCTTTCGAGCTGGGTGCTCTTGAGCAGAACAGATCTTCAACTTAGAAACAACACAAAAATATAATGCAGTCCTGAACAGCCCAATAATGTGCCCTTTGGTCGACTTCAAGAGGCCACTTGATTCGGATGACTGACAGTCTTTTTAACATCCTAGAAGGATAGGGACTAGACCCAAAGTCAGTATGCCTCGTCGAAGCAAACACCCATGGACACAAAGCCCAAAGTAAACTTTATGGGGGAAATATCAGAGCCCTTTGAAATTGAAAGCAGCGTTCGTCAAGGATATGAACTGTCGCCACTCCTCTTCAGTCTCATCCTAGATAAGGTCAATAAGGAATAGCGAAAAGAATTAAAAAACCAAAATTTCTAGAAGCCGACTCAGCTTGGACGAACAAATTATGACTTTAAGATCTCTTGCTGATATTGTGCAGACGATTTAGTGATACTACCGGACAGTGAAATACAGCAACCAAACAGAAAAAAGTCCTGAAAGATGCACAGAAGAAGTTGGCCTACAAATGTCTTTTAAGAAAACTGAGATCGCCTGCCGTATATCGAACATTCAGGAGCTGAACACAAGGTATGGGCAACTCAAAAGGGTCAGATACTTCAAGTATCTCGATGAGATGAAAGATCCAATGGGGCTAGAAAAGGAAGCCCAGAGAGCTCGGTTACAGAAACTCAAGAGAGCGTATGGTGGGAGAACGCATGGCATCTACAACAAAAACTGAATTCTCGCACACACTAAGGTTAGAAATTGCGACACGGTGATCAAGCCTGAATCACTGCATACGAGCGAAACTTTAATTGTGAACAGAAAAGACGATCTAGAAGACACTCAGAAGGAAGAACGAAGGATTGTGAGGAATATTTCTGGTCCAGGAAAAACGGAAGACGGATACGGACTGAAATCCCGTAAAGCAACAGAAAAATTATCAATCCTGGCAGCAGACATTAGAATACGCAAATTAAAATTTTATGGGCATGTTCAAAGACTCTAAAAAATGAGGCTTCCACAAATGGAGGAAAATTAAAGAACATACTATGGATCCATGAAATTAAAAAGCACCTCGAGGAAGCCGAGATACCAGTAGTGAATGTAAAGGACTGGAATCTGTTTCAGGTAAAAGGTAAACTATTGGGTAGTACAGCCACAGAATGTGGTTCCTAAAAAAACAGCAACTAGGTGGACTGAATTAAGAAACATAGCCCACAGAGAGAGACTGAGAGTCATTTGGAAGATCGGGAAAACAAATCTAAGAGCACTGCGTTAATACAACGGGGATCATATGCAAATAATAATAACAATAATAAGGTATTCGCACGTTCGTATCAAATTTTAATTTATTTTAGCATGTTCGTATCAAATTTTAATTTATTTTCATACGATTAGTAATTGAGAATAAAAAGATGCTATTTTTACTAAAAATTATGATTCAATATTTGTTGATTACCATTTCTATTTGTTACTAAATGTGAAATTTGTATACAAGTAAAAAAAATGTTGCTATTTGCAAGATTAGAACCGACGGCTATAGAATTACAAGACTTTTGTGTTCAGCTACACCGAATGTGATAGCTTACATGTATTTTGTACATAACAACGCTTGGAAATCTTTTATTCTTCAAACACGATTTTTCAAATTTTTTTAAAGACTTGCGTCGTACTACTTTAGTATATTGATTTCCAGGCAGCGATCTTCAAAGTGGAAGTCCGTTAGGTACCCTGGTAAATTCAGTAAGTTCAGCTAAGCTGTGATCTGCTCCAAAAATGGAATTCTACCGCTTGTCTCAACTAAAAAACTATCGCTTTATCCAAGCTACTAATTTACAATGACATGCTTCTGTTCAATAGCGTAAAATTTAGAAACTGTCTGCGTGTTCAATGCAGACAATAATTAAGTGTAGTACAGTCTTTTCCATCTTTCAACGCCAGGCATTTTTTTCTGACCGTACATCGGCTCTACGCCCACTGGTTCTCTTTCAATTAAAACGATGGTAAACCTATCATTCTATCAAAATTACATTATACAAAGAAGAAATACGTAACTATTATTTTACTGATTAATAGGGCATACCATTATGAAGCGGATTTTTTATGTGCTTGTAAATGGTGCAATCAAATTTTGTATATCTCCCACGTTTTTTAATTATAGTTGACCAATAACCTCAGCCCTGATTCGTTAAAGGACCGAACTCACGCGCATGCAACACCTTCAAATGTCTGATTACATGTCTGACTTTAAGCATGGTGAATAGTAATGGTTGAAGACGCAAAACCCCATGCTGAAGTTTTACTGCAAGAACAGAAAAAATGTAGTAAGCGATAAACTTTTTTCTTCCCACTGTTTTGTGGGAGGTGTTAGCGAGAAAAAGTTTCGAAAAGATTTTAAATTATGTCTAAAGTTTGTTGGCAGACGCAAAGTGCCCTCATTCTCAAATACTGGATTAATATAGTCTGGGTAATTTGCGCGCCATGTGTTAGACGCCTCAAGATATATACACACTTTCTATCTTTGATACTTGTCTTATTGTGTTAAACCATTAAGCCAAGATTATACATGGTAAGGAGCAGATTATGATAGTATTTAAAATTTTTAAATTTGATCAATAACTATACGAAATACTGAAAATGAAATTTTTGTTGCTCCTGCAATTTGTCAGATACGCGATCTTCAGCCATTTCAAGGCTAATTTTACCGAGAAATCAATATTTTATCTAAGCAGCTTTTATATAGGAATGTAGGTAATGTTATGTTGCCCTCGTGCTCTCATCTTACTACGCATGCATGTCTGAGTTACAGCATTCTGGATAAATTTACACTTTGTTCCCTTGTAATTTGTGTTGTAGCGCCTGAAGAGTTAGCCGTAGCTCTTAAGAGCAGCTGTCGTTTGAAGCAGTGTACGTCTTTGGAGCTATATTGATGTACTACAAATTAAAGGTCATTAACAGACAGAATGGTATATTTAAGTCTATATGCCGTCAGTTAGCCAAATGTCAGGCTCTCTCACTGATTAAAATGAAAACACGTGCTACAATTTTTCGCAGCGTTTATAGTACATACATAATCTGATTCCCGCTGAATACAATGCCCACCTCTTTCACATACTGCCCAGGACACCCGAAGATTTTCCATAAAACCTAGGCATAGCACTCGCCTTCCTCCTCCGAGAAAGAAAGACGCCCTTTGACACGCAATTGTTAGAACTCCAACCCTGGTACTGCAGCCCATTCACGGAGTTCATGCCGCCGTTGGCTGTCGCGTCACACGTACGTCACGTTAATTTGGATTAGGTCCTGTTTTTTCGGTTATTATCCTTCTCCGGTATTGTTTCATTCTTACACTTATTTGATCCCTATCCATGATATTTTCGTTGTGGGTTTGGGTCCAGTTCTGTCCTGATAATCTGTAGTAAGCTTGATCTTCAGTTTGAAAGTTACGCTGTTCTAAATTTGTTTCCCGTATTCCATTTCTTTCAGATGCTTCTTTGTTAATAACAGGTAAATTACTGGTAAAATATAAGAACTCTTTGAAAGACAAACGAGGCTCTCAAAGAGAACAATCAGCATGAATTTCAGCTTAAAGAAGAGAGGAGGAGGAGGAGGATTCAGTTGAAAGAAGGAAAACAACTATGTCCCATCAAATATAAGAGGGCGTGACGAATTGAAAAAATTTTATGTGAAAACTCTATAAATAAAACTAACGTTATTAACATTCTACATCTTTATTCTTCATATCTACATTCATTTCTCAACATAGTCACCCTGGCGACAAACACATTTCTCCCAACGAGAGACGAGTTGTCACTGTAAAATGTTTGACTCTATTGACGGAGCCACAACCTGACCTGTGCTTGTGCCACTTCATCAGAATCGTTGTGAAGTCCACGAAGGTGTTAAGTTATGGAAACTGATGAAAACTGGATGGGGCCAAGTCGGAACTGTATGGATGGTGATCGATGGCAATGAACCTAAGGATTCGGATTATTGCAGACATCGCAGCGGTAGTGTGTAATATGGCACTGTCATGCTGAAGGATAGGGTGCTCCCTGTGTGGATTCACTTTCAAAATTCGTAATTCAATCACAATACGCTGTTTCTCACGCACCGACATAGCTACGTTACGCGCCACCATATCCCAAGCTACACGTCAGAGCCCTCTAGTGGCATAGGGCTGCAAATACGTAGACGTGAAAAATTAACCCATTTCTGCCAGAATTATTTTTTTCTTCTGATTTCTACAAATTAGATATTTATGTGTTTATTTTCATCAAAGAAAAGCAATACAGCAATCAAAACAAAAAATAATCAATAATTGAAACAAAAATGTGCCTAACATATATGTCACGCTAGGCATAACATACATTTTAGGCAGAATATATGACAACAAGTAAAATAATACACTGTATGTGATTTACATCAAGTTTAGGCGACAGTACTCACTTTCTGTGACATGGCACAAAACATTCTATGCACAACCCAGCTTCACAGTTGCAGCACATTGTCCTTGGGGTCCCTTCTTCTTGTCAAGTTGTGCCACAAACTCCTCTTCTCCCCTATTCTATTCAATACCTCCTCATTAGTTACGTGGTCTACCCATCTAATCCTCAGCATTCTTCTGTAGCACCACATTTCGAAAGCTTCTATTCTCTTTTTGTCCAAACTATTTACCGTCCATGTTTCACTTCCATACATGGCTACACTCCATACAAATACTTTCAGAAACGACTTCCTGACACTTAAATCTATACTAAATGTTAACAAATTTCTCTTCTTGCCATTGCCAGTCTGCATTTTATATCCTCTCTACTTCGACCATCATCAGTTATTTTGCTCCCCGAATAGCAAAACTCCATTACTATTTTAGTGTTTCATTTCCTAATCTAATTCCCTCAGCATCACCCGACTTAAATCGACTACATTCCATTATCCTCGTTTTGCTTTTGTTGATGTTCATCTTATATCCTCCCTTCAAGACACTGTCCATTCCGTTAAACTGCTCTTCCAAGTCCTTTGCTGTCTCTGATAGAATTACAATGTCATCGGCGAACCTCAAAGCTTTTATTTCTTCTCCATGGATTTTAATACCTACTCCGAACGTTTCTTTTGTTTCCTTTACCGCTTGCTTAATATACAGATTGAATAACATCTGGGATGGGCTACAACCCTGTCTCACTTCCTTCCCAAACACTGCTTCCCTTTCATGCCCCTCGACTCTTATAACTGCCATATGGTTTCTGTACAAATTGTAAATAGCCTTTCGCTCCCTGTATTTTACCCCTGCCACCTTCAGAATTTGAAAGAGAGTATTCCAGTTAACGTTGTCAAAAGCTTTCTCTAAGTCTACAAATGCTAGAAATGTAGGTTTGCCTTTTCTTAATCTTTCTTCTAAGATAAGTCGTAAGGTTAGTATTGCCTCTCGTGTTCCAACATTTCTACGGAATCCAAACTGATCTTCCCCGAGGTCCGCTTCTACCAGTTTTTCCATTCGTATGTAAAGAATTCGCGTTAGTATTTTGCAGCTGTGACTTATTAAACTGATAGTTCGGTAATTTTCACATCTGTCAACACCTGCCTTCTTTGGGATTGGAATTATTATATTCTTCTTGAAGTCTGTGGGTATTTCGCCTGTCTCATACATCTTGCTCACCAGATGGTAGAGTTTTGTCATGACTGGCTCTCCCAAGGCCATCAGTAGTTCTAATGGAATGTTGTCTACTCCCGGGGCCTTGTTTCGACTCAGGTCTTTCAGTGCTCTGTCAAACTCTTCACGCAGTATCGTATCTCCCATTTCGTGTTCATATACATCCTCTTCCATTTCCATAATATTGTCCTCAAGTACATCACCCTTGTATAAACCCTCTATATACTCCTTCCACCTTTCTGCCTTCCCTTCTTTGCTTAGAACTGGGTTGCCATCTGAGCTCTTGATATTCATACAAGTGGTTCTCTTCTCTCCAAAGGTCTCTTTAATTTTCCTGTAGGCAGTATCTATCTTACCCCTCGTGAGATAAGCCTCTACATCCTTACATTTGTCCTCTAGCCATGCCTGCTTAGCAGTTTTGCACTTCCTGTCGATCTCATTTTTGAGACGTGTGTATTCCTTTTTGTCTGCTTCATTTACTGCATTTTTATATTTTCTCCTTCCATCAATTAAATTCAATACTTCTTCTGTTACCCAAGGAGTTCTACTAGCCCTCGTCTTTTTACCTACTTGATCGTCTGCTGCCTTCACTACTTCATCCCTCAAAGCTACCCATTATTCTTCCACTGTATTTCTTTCCCCCATTCCTGTCAATTTTTCTCTTATACTCTCCCTGAAACTCTGTACAACCTCTGGTTTAGTCAGTTTATCAAGGTCCCATCTCCTTAAATTCCCACCTTTTTGCAGTTTCTTCAGTTTTGATCTAAAGTTCATAACCAATAGATTGTGGTCAGAGTCCACATCTGCCCCTGGAATTGTCTTACAATTTAAAATCTCGTTCCTAAATCTATGTCTTATCATTATATAATCTATCTGAAACCTTTCAATATCTCCTGGCTTCTTCCATGTGTACAATCTTCTTTTATGATTCTTGAACCAAGTGTTAGCTATGATTAAGTCGTGCTCTGTGCAAAATTCTACCAGACGGCTTCCTCTTTCATTTCTTAGCCCCAATCCATATTCACCTACTACGTTTCCTTCTCTCCCTTTTCCTACTACCGAATTCCAGTCACCCATGACTATTAAATTTTTGTCTCCTTTCACTACCTGAATAATTTCTTTTATCTCATCATACATTTCTTCAATTTCTTCGTCATCTGCAGAGCTAGTTGGCACATAAACTTGTACTACTGTAGAAGACGTGGGCTTCGTGTCTATCTTGGCCATAATAATGCGTTCACTATGCTGTTTGTAGTAGCTTACCCGCACTCCTATTTACTCCTGCATTATCCCTATTCGATATTGTATATAAGGGAAGAAAGTCAGTTGGTCAGATGAGTATTGGCTAATGGCTCTGAGCACTATGGGACTTAACTGCTGTGGTCATCAGTCCCCTAGAACTTAGAACTACTTAAACCTAACTAACCTAAGGACATCACACACGTCCATGCCCGAGGCAGGATTCGAACCTGCGACCGTAGCGGTCGCGCGGTGCCAGACTGTAGCGCCTAGAACCGCTCGGCGACTCCGGCCGGCTTGCGGTTAGCAGAGTCAGTACTGTTCTACATACACACCTACATGGATACTCTGCAAATCACTTAAGTGTCTGGCCGAGGGTTGATCGAGCCCCTTCACAACAATTCAATATTATTCCAGTCTTGAACAGTGCGCGAAATAAAATGAACACCTATATTTTTCCGTGAGAGCTCTGCTTTCCCTTATGTTATTATAATGATCGTTTCTTCCTATGTAGCTCGGCGTCAACAAAATATTTTCGCCTTGAAGGAGAAAGTCGGTGATTCAAATTTTGTGAGATTTCGCCGCAATGAAAAACGCCTTTGTTTTAATGATGTCCACCCCAAATCCTGCGTCATTTCAGTGACGTTCTCTCCTCTAATTCGCAATAATACAATACGTGCTGCCTTACTTTGAATTTTCTCGATGTACTCACTCAATCCTATCTGGTAACGATCCCACACCGCGAAGCAGTATTCTAAAAAAGGGCGGACAAGCGTAGTGTAGGCAATCTCTTTAGTAGATCTGTTACATTTTCTAAGTGTTCTGCCGATAAAACGCAGTCTTTGGTTAGCTTTCCCCCCAACATTTTCTATGTGTTCCTTCCAATTTAAGTTGTTCGTAATTGTAATACTTAGGTATTTAGTTGAATTTACGGCTTTTAGATTAGAATAATTTATCGTGTAACCGAAGTTTAAGGAGTTCCTTTTAGCACTCATGTGGATGACCTCACACTTTTCGTTATTTAGGGTCAACTGCCACTTTTCGCACCATTCAGATATATTTTCTAAATCGTTCTGCACTTTGTATTGATCATCTGATCACTTTATTAGTCGATAAACGACAGTGTCATCTGCAAACAACCTAAGACGGCTGCTCAGATTGTCTCCCAACTTGTTTATATAGATAAGGAACAGCAAAGGGCTCATAACTCTACCTTGGGGAACGACAGGCGCTTATATTTCTTTTGTTTTACTGTTGAGGAAATGGCATCAGCAGAAGCCGTAATAGCAGTTGTTTTTACTGGACGTCCTTCATGGAACCAGTAAAGCAAATATCATCACAACTGATTCATTTTGGACAACTTATCTGATGACGTGGCAGCAGTATTACAAGCTACAATTACAGAATACATTTCCTTAATATCTTATTTAACTAACTGTCTTAGAACGATAGGTGATAAAGTTGAAGTTGCACAGCTGACAAACACATGAAAAACGTGTTTTATTATGTGAAAAAAGTTTTCAAACCCGTCTCATTCGGACAGCTCCATTTGAAGCTCTGTTAAAGATTGATCCTGTCTAATAAGTGCACTGCATAGAATGCTCGATTTCTACTCTATTTCGCTCATCAGCACTCAGGGATCATTCCGAGTCAAGGACAGTGTTGTGGAGCGCGTGTATATTTGACAATATCGCCAGCAAATTCTGGTTAAGTTTGTACTGGCTTCCAAAATATGCACCACTTAGCACTCATTATGCCTAAAGTACACAAAATTTATCACCGTAGTCTGGAAAAGCGTTCGTCAAAATATTCTTCCCCTGGATCTACAACCCATTGTCTGTAAGAGTTGATAACATGCCTCACAGTGGAAATGCCTCATGTCTCAAGAACACAAAAGACAACACACATAATGTCTTTGGTAGTGGAAAGTCTGGCAGTATATTAAGCTCCCCTTCTTGCATCAAGCGAAGTACATTACAAGAATGAAATCTGCGACCTTCCTTTTCCTTCCCGTGTCACTCAACATCGATTATAATGCATTTCCTTTGAGGATCTGTAACTGCTTGCAGGATGCCTGAATGAAAATATTTTGTTGTTATAAATATTGTACCGGAATTTTCTGGGCATTTTAGACGAATGTATTTTCTGTCAGCATCACCGACTACATTTGGAAAGTTGAGTGCGTTGTAAAAATCATTTACAGTATTTAAAAAATAATCTTCAGAAGGCACTTACGTGTTGTGCCTGGAGCCAATTCCAGAACACTTTGGTAATTCACTAAATGATTATGAATCCTATCGTGAATATCAGAGCTATGTGTCGAAACCTCTTTCTGGTTTCTCGAAACCTGTAACGATTCTCGTTTCACCAGCTGTCGTTGACCCTTAAAAAATTAAAGTATTTCATTTAAAAAAAAATTGCGGTTACTGATATATCGCGCCAGAGAAGGAAGTTACGCCCTGTAGCCGTATGGCAACATGCTATCGGTTGCCAAAATCTTGTTTCGATATCTCAAACTGTCAAATACACGGGTGTTGCGAATATTTCATTCTCACCTCATCGTCTGGGCACGCGAGCGGAACGGAGCGCGCTATATACGATCCATTTTCTCGAGAATGGAGTGAGTTAAAGAGCCCATCCAAGGTTTAAAGCGGAGTTCAATACGTTAACTACATTTGGTACGCAGGAACACATGACCTGACGCGCGCTAAATGCAAATTCATAGCGACCTCTAATTTTCATTGCAAACTATTCAATTTTCTTGCAATAACTTGCTTAATTTTGAAATACAGGTATCAGAATAACTGTGATTACTGATTAGAAGTTCATGACGAAGCTAACGGAAAAATCTATGAGATGCAGGAGAATAAAAATAAATTTTTAACTGAGTAGTTTCTTACAAATCGTTTGAGAAAGACTGCAGATCAGCCGGTTGGGCGTTTGCGTCCACGAAGTCAATCGAGGCTGCTAGCTGCCGCGCCGCTCCCCCACCCCACCAACATACCTGAGCGCGAAGCAGCGTTGCAGCAGCTGCCGGACGCGCAGCTCCGTTCTGTGCTATTGCGTCGCTCCACTATAATCCGGGACTTAGTTTTGTATTAGCACTTGTCTGTGTAACTTCCAGTGCAGCTGAAAGATTCAAAATTTTCGTGGCTACTTCAAGAACTTAGAAATGTTGGGATGATGAATGCGAATTCCATATTTCAGTTGCAATGAGCAGTGTGTGGATTAAGTTTTATTCTAATGCTGCTAGTAACATTGTTTTTTGAATCACAATCACTCTTGCAGTGATAGAATAGTTTGGTTGACGTTATTTGCTCCATTATTCTAACTAAAATTTAATAAACTCTGCTATTATTTAATATTTTAAACGAAACCCTCATCAACAATGACGAACTATAAATAGTTATTATTATTCGGGTCTATATGTACGAATACGCAACTTAACTGATTACACAATTAAACAACACTTTTCACATCTCTTTCCTGTATCAGTGATATATCTGCAGTGTTAAGACGGTAAACAGGAAAGTGAAGCATTAAAATACCTTTACATTACATTAGCACCAAAATCACCGATAACTGTCCACTGGAGATCATAGGTTCCTCTTATAAAACTACGAAAGACTCATTATTTACACTGAAGAGCCAGAAAAGCTGGTACACCTGCTTAATATCGTGTAGGACCCCCGCGAGTACGCATAAGTGCCGCAACACGACATGGTATGGACTCGACTAACGTCTGAAGTAGTGCTGGAGGGAATGGCCACCATCAATCGTGCAAGCTGCCCATAAATCCGAAAGAGTACGAGGGGGTGGATGTCTCTTCTGAACAGTACGTTGCAAGGCATCTCATATCTGCTCCATAATGTTCATGTCTGGGGAGTTCGGTGGCCAGTGGAAGTGCTTAAACTCAAAAGAGAGTTCCTGGAGCCACTCTGTAGCAATGCTGGACGTGTGGGGTGTCGCATTGTCCTGCTGGAATTGCCCAAATCCGTCGGAATTCACAATGGACATGAATGGATACAGGTGATCACAGAATCCTTACGTACGTGTCACCTGTCAGAGTCGTATCTAGACGTGTCAGGGATCCCATATCACTCCAACAGCACACGCCTCACGCCATTACAGAGCCTCCACCAGCTTGAACAGCCCCTGCTGACATGTAGGGTTCATGGATTCATGAGGTTGTCTCCATACCCGTACACGTCAATCCGCTCGATACAATTTGAGACGAGGCTCGTCCGACCAGGCAACATGTTTCCAATCGTCAACAGAAATATGTCGATGTTGACGGGCCCAGGCTAGACGTAAAGCTCTGTTTCATGCAGTCATCTTGGGTAAACGACTGGGCCTTCAGCTCCGAAAGCCCACATCGATGACTTTTCGCTGAATAGTTCGCACACTGACACTTGTTGATGGCCCAGCATTGAAATCTGCAGCAGTTTGCGGAAGGGTTGCACATCTTCAGTCGTCGTTGGTCCCGTTCTTGCAGGATCTTTTTCAGGCCGCAGGGATGTCGGAGATCTGATGCTTTACCGGATTCATGGTACACTCGTGAAATGGTCGTACGGGAAAATCATCGCTACCTCGGAAATGCTGTGTCCTATCGCTCGTGCGTCGACTATAACACCACGTTCAAACTCACTTAAATCTTGATAACCTGCCGCTGTAGCAGCAGTAACCGATCTGACAACTCCACCAGACACTTGTCTTATATAGGCGTCGCTGACCACAGCCTCGTATTCTGCCTGTTTACATATCGCTGTCTTTGAATATGCGTGCCTATACCAGTCTCTTTGGCGCTTCAATGTAAAAACTTACGAAAGCTTACGGGTACGTTTCATTACTGCCTGAAGAAACAGTGAGCCACATACTGGACTTTCTACTTATCTCTTACCTAATGAGGCCGGTAGGTGTGGCCGAGCGGTTCTAGGCGCTTCAGTCTGAAACCGCGCGACCGCTACGGTCGCAGGTTCGAATCCTGTCTCGGGCATGGATGTGTGTGATGTCCTTGGATTAGTTAAGTTTAAGTAGTTCTAAGTTCTAGGGGACTGATGACCTCAGATGTTAAGTCCCATAGTGCTCAGAGCCATTTGAACCATTTCTTACCTAATGAACTTAGGGGAAGCAATATCACGTTTCTTTACACAATTGTGTTTCCTAATGAACGGTAACACCACTTCGTTCATTACCCAAGTTTACAAAAAATGATGTCGTCTATGAGTTTCTATGCACGTAGCATGTGGCCTGTTTAAAAGATGTGAGGACTACAGCCCACTGGAGAGGTCTCTGCGCGATCATTCGTTTGTTGATATTAGTACCAAACTTCAAACTGGACATTGAGTGAAATATTCTGTTAATTCTGTGTAGTAGTTAGTCCACTAGAGCGGCAAGAGACCACTGTGTCATCCAGAAGGTTTCCACACCTGACTTCGAATTATTTCCATAATTACAGACTTTTTAAACGAAAAAACTTGATGGCGTTCATATAGCTGGTACGTATGTGAATACACTGGTCAATTTATTAATAGAGCCTTACCAAGGTTATCCCGTGTCCCTGGCAGTATTGATAAAGATGTGCCGCTCTCCCCACCTTCCAGATAAACTTTTTTTCTGTGGATGTTTAGAAAATTTTATAATTTTGTAAGTCGGTTTAACATCAGTCATGCATTACTGCAAAATATTACTTTAATGAACTACACTGACAAAAAAATATTGCACACTGCAGCTCTATTTTCAATATCGCGTACGATTATGGAGCTTTATACTGCAGCCTCGCCTCTGGCACATCGGCAGCGCGGCCCGGCGATAATGAAACAAAAGCACGAATTACAGCTGCATTTAACATAAAATAGCATTACCCATCTCGCCACGGTTCGCTCGGATAAGAGCATATTAACATGTCCATATGAGCTTTCTGACAGGCAACCGACTGCTGAGTGAGGTTTGGTACAAGAACTACAAGAGTATGTCAGACTTTCATTCGCCCTATAATAATAACAAAATATTCAATACATTGGTAAGGCCTAGTTCTAGTCCCCTTGCGATACCAAATTCTTGAGTAATGCAGCCAATGATCAATGACAGGACATACATTTGTTTGCATGAAGATTCAACTTAGATAAAAAAGTATAGGCGTGATTAACAACTCCTGCAAATTTTGTTGCAAAAGGATCCACAGCAGTGATAAACTTCTTGAAATAAGTAAGTTTCTTGCATCGGCTGTTATTTATTTTCATTTTAATTTTACTTTGCTTATTACGTCGTCTCTGCTCTGTAGCCACTCACAGGCAAAATTTTTAATAAAAACAGCCGGTGCAGGAAATTTCTTTCTTTCAACAAATTCCAGTAATATCATTAATCACTCACAGGAAGCTTGTTCTTGAATTCTCTTTTCTTCTTCATGGCAGATCGAAATAACCGAAACTTAGGAGCTTGAGGACATAGTAAATTATATATCCCCTGGTCCACTGAACCTTTTTTGCTTCCTTCCTCCGTCTAAAAACCGGTAAAAATCGGAAACCTTTGGGCAAATAGTATATTTACTTCAGTATAGGCTCGCCGACTTTGAAACCCTACAATGTCGTAGCGACGCAGCAGCAAGAAATCAAGTTTTGAACGTGAGCACCGCGCGGGATTAGCCGAGCGGTCTCAGGCGCTGCAGTCACGGACTGTACGGCTGGTCCCGGCGGAGGTTCGAGTCCTCCCTCTGGCATGGGTGTGTGTGTTTGTCCTTAGGATAATTTAGGTTAAGTAGTGTGTAAGCTTAGGGACTGATGGCCTTAGCAGTTAAGTCCCGTAAGATTTCACACACATTTGAACATTTGAACGTGAGCGAGCTGTGAAGATGGCAGTTGTGTGTAGGATTGCCAGGCATAGCGATATTTCGCGTTCTTGGCTATCCTTTTCTTCTTCTTTTTTTTTTTTTAATAATAGACAGTGTAACTTTCTATCGATTGGCCACTAAGTTTGGCTAGTAAAAGAATTAGTTTGCGACTGTATGACTATGTGAACGCAAATAAAACGAATGAAAATATTCTCTCTTGGAATATCATTGTTAATGATACCGGATAACTTGCGATAATTTCCGTCTTGTTGTCATGGCTGACGTTGCATAAAGCAACGAAATCTAGCACTCTACGAGCGAAACAGCAGTACTCCCTTCTAACTTGGCGCTGGTCTTGCGTTCTTTCATGGTGCAGTAACAGTCAATCCCAGTTCTCGCTGTCGTCACCTACTGTAATTCAGTTGATCGTAGAGTTAACACATGTACGCGCTCAAGTAGAGAAGGAATTTTGGAGTGCGGATTACTATTAGTGCACTTTCGAATCCATGCCACGATGAGCCTTAGAAAACATCCCCAAGAATGGGAAACAGAGGACAGGGCGGAAGGTATGTAGTACCTGTACATCTAATTAATTCTGCAATAGCTGGGGTGCTTACAGAATCATAGGTAAACTAAACGATTATACTAATGAACATTAATTTTGACCACTATATACACTGTTCCATCGTAGGCTGGCTCACTGGCAGTTCAAAAGATGCTACAAGCTTCGGAGGAGTCTATTGCAGAGTTTGTAGAAAATATCTACGCGCTCACAAGGCGGATCCGCAGAAGCATGCCACCGGGTGATTCCCATGTCTCAAAAATGAAGCGTCGGTACCCTCAAAAGGAGCAGCACAGATTAAGTAATTTTCTAGAAGTCTTTACGATGCTGTGAAGGACAAAGAGCTATTAGTAGCTATTCAGGTAGCAATGCTCTTATCAGTAAAAAAAGTTCATCATCTAGGAATCTTAATAAATAAGATGACTAAAGAAAACACTAAGAGTTCATACAACCAAATGCTGTGCTCACACCAAACATGTTATTGCGCCATCCTTACTTGATGCGTTATTGCATGACACTGGCAACGAAAACTACGCGTTAATTTTTGACGAGAGCACCGACGTGGGGGACATAATATACCTTTGTATTTGTGTGAGATATTACAGCAAGGTAAAAGGAACGATAACTGCAGACTTTCTTCGGTTACTAGATGTTGAGAAATCAACAGCAGAGATTTTGTATGAAGCACTTGAAATTTATCTGCAAAAGGTATCACTGAATGTAAATAAAATGGTAGGAATGGAAACGGACGGTGGTAGCAATTTATGCGGGTTTGGAATCCAGCTTGTGCTCTGTTCAAAAAAGATAACGATGAAATCCAATTAATTCGGTGCAACTGTCATTCAACTGAAAATGCTTCATGACAGGCTTCTGAAGTGTTTGCTGCAAAACTAGATTTCCTGTGCAAGGAAATTACAACTGGTTTCATTCCACCCCATTAAGGAAGCCAGAGTACCAATGGCTATTTAAAAGTATGAATAACAGCAAGAAAAGATTTCACAGTTTTGTGCAGCTGACCACAACGAGGTGTCTATGCAGATATAATGTAATACACATAATACTCTGTCAGAACACCATGAAGAACTACAATGGTGTTCAAAATTAAATCAGTCTGGAACCGCGCGACCGCTACGGTCGCAGGTTCGAATCCTGCCTCGGGCATGGATGTGTGTGATGTCCTTAGGTTAGTTAGGTTTAAGTAGTTCTAAGTTCTAGGGGACTGATGACCTCAGAAGTTAAGTCCCATAGTGCTCAGAGCCAGTGGAGTCGTCAACATGCCACCTGGACGGTCGAAAAATCGGCCAATGTTCCGATTTGGTCTGGAGTGTGATTCTCGACGGATTCGCATCTGGAGGGAACTTGGAACTCGATTTCGGGACCCAAACACTGTGGAAAGAGACCGATATTGTGGAGGATACCTGATGGTGTGGGCAGGAATTATGTTCTTCACGAAATTAAACAGGTGAATTGGCAAGTTTAACTGCTGTCAGGTATCGTGTCGAGATCTTGGGACCTCAAGTGCGGTTTTTGCGAGGTGCTGTGGGCCCAGACTTCGTATTGATGGACGATAATGCTCGACCACATAGAGTGCAAGTGGTTGATGTTTTTCTTGAACAGAAGATATTGCACACATGGCGTGTTCTGCTCGATCTCCCAATTTGAATCCAATAGGACATGTCTGGGATGCACAAGGAGAACGGGTTGCATCACGTCAGCTGTCACCAACTACGCTCCAAAACTTGCGAGCAGCTTTGCAGGAGGTACGGGCGTTAATACCTCAACATGAGATTGATAACATCATTCACAGCATGCCCTATCGTTGTCATGCCTGCGTTGTTGCCACAGGTGGTCACACCCCATACTGAGCACATGAACCAGTTGTCAGAATGTGTGTGAAAATCCGTTAAGTTGTAAAAAACGAAGAACATTTTGTCTGCCGTTATGCATCTTGCAGTTGTCTATGTTCTTTATTCTTTACATTTTTCTACTTTATTATCACCTGTTTGTACTATTTTAGGCAAAATAAAAGCAACCTTGCAAAATTTCCGTTTATTGCTTTAATTTTGGACACCAGTGTAAAATTGCGTTTTCATACTGAGGTAGATAAAAAAATGGGTCTTCTGGAAAGGACCCTAAATGAGATGTACCAAGATGATGTCAACTTTGTATATATTACAGGGCTGAAATCCATTTTTTTTATATAAATGAAGTCAGTCTGATTTTTCAGCGTACAAATGTCGAAATTGGGCATTCCTATGTTAATGTTAAAATGTTGATCATGTCACTAACTAAAACGGTTTTCAAATCAGTTTTTGTGCAAAATGATTTGCAAGAAATAAGTAATTCTGTTGATAATGATCTAACATACCTAGATTAAAAAGTTATCGTGTGTTGTCAAAAATTAATCTTGCAGAGAGTAAGTTGCTTCAATTGCAAATCACAGCAGAGTAATATATTAGGATATTAATTTTCCAGTTCCTAAAAAGATTGGCCACAACCTTAAATCATTTTAAGAAACTCCAGTATTTAAGGCCTGATATGTATCTGTAACGAGCACCATAATTGAGTTTAATGGACGTGACGTTTTGACACGTTCGTACAAATTTTAACCAGAAGTTTTAAACTGTAAAAAAAATTGGACGATTTTTAATTTTCAAGGAGTTAGCTGCATATGCATTATTGCTGATGTCACTGCCTGTTTCTAGTGCTGTAGTGGAAAGAGTGTTCAGCACTATGAATGTAACAGAAAGTCAGAAATAGAATGAAAAGAGAAATGCTTAGGGAACTGTCACGAATTAAAGCCCATCTCAATTCTAATTGTTATACTGGTTTTATATGTACTAAAGAAATGTTTGAAAGATTCCGTAAATTAATTTATTCAAGAGCTCACAGGTGTAAATAGCAATATTGAAGGAGATTAAATGATTGTTTGGCACTCGAAGCTATGTATGAGAAAATCTCTTGGCAAATGTGGTACAATGAGTTATGAACCATTTCATGTTATAAATACTATAATTTCTCAAATTAATAAATATGATAATTAAATTTAACTGTACTTGAATTTAGTAAATACTGTATCTCCCAGATTTTCACTATTACTTTTACAATATGACTATTTTGACTGGCTTCATAGCTCAGTTGATAGCGTGATTCAGTTCCCAGCTGGACTCGAGAAATGTTTCTCTGAAAAGAAAGTTCCTCAATGTGTACAACCTGGCGTGCGTGAATGAGTGTGTGGTGGAATGTGTGTTACAGATTACTGAATAATCAGTCAGTTACAGGTTATTGAATAATCAGTCAGCTCACTGAGCTTATTTCATGGTTGTCGCTGTCGAGTCATATGACAATTTAGTCCAGAATTAGC
Source organism: Schistocerca nitens (assembly GCF_023898315.1). Taxonomy (NCBI): domain Eukaryota; kingdom Metazoa; phylum Arthropoda; class Insecta; order Orthoptera; family Acrididae; genus Schistocerca; species Schistocerca nitens. The sequence continues at coordinate 332,134,387 of NC_064619.1, forward strand.
ACAACTAAGTTAACTTATTAAAAATGGCGATATTGTGACCACTTGCCGGCCAGAGTGGCTGTGCGGTTCTAGGCGCTACAGTCTGGAGCCGAGCGACCGCTACGGTCGCAGGTTCGAATCCTGCCTCGGGCATGGATGTGTGTGATGTTCTTAGGTTAGTTAGGTTTAATTAGTTATAAGTTCTAGGTGACTGATGACCTTGTAACACCCCACCCGTCACTTATCTGGTTTTGGTGTGTGTTCACCCCAGGTAATTGACTAACAGATCAACAGAGAGTGCAAAACTGCCGCAATATCGGATAATGCAAAGAAAGTAATAAGGCCCTGTGACTCCTAATTGAACTGCGGTGGCAGTGTTGACATTAATTGGTTCAGAATTGATCCCTTTTAATTAAAAAGGGGTGCACATTGATGTTGTATTCAGCTATTGAACACCAGATGCAAATGTTGAACATAAAATTAATTAAGAAAGTGACTTGGGATTTCAACTACTTGATTGCAAACTGATGCAGTCGATTAGCACAGATTTATTTTAACTCACGACCTTCAATCATCACATTACATGACTCTCCTAACAGGCAGTGGTAATAAATTGCGTTTGCGTGGAGTAAAGCGCGATAAATCAAAAGTAATTCCTATCGATTGACCCAGGCGTAATGCGAAGTGTGAGAAGAATTCTACAATACACGGCCCATGAAACCCTCGTGGAAACTTTGCCGACGTGATCCAACAAATTAATCAGTGTCCGGGGCGGGGGCAATATCACCGAATTCAGCGTGGCGGAGCGGCGTCGTTGTGTGGACGTCGGCCGACCTCGTGGTGCTGCAAGGCTGCGCTCGTCTATTCACTCCTAGCTATCTTGCTCAGTACATAGCTGAACCAAAACTTCCTATCTCCAAGCTCAATCGTTCCCTTTGCTAAGTCCTAAACTGCAGAGATGCTCACTCTTTCTCAGGCAAGCTGAGTCAAGAACGCCACGTCCGCACTCTAGGCAAGCTGGAAATGGAAGACCTCTACTGAGACTTCTGCCAGTCCGCTCTTCGCCTCGGTTTCCCCTCCAGCAAAATCACTTACGCCAATTGCAGTGCAAGTCGCGTTAATTATGCGTTGCTTCCCAGTGCTGACCAATGCCTGCACTGGGAAGTGAACAAATTCCCACAAAATTTCCCTTCCTCTCAACTTCTTCTATTTAGCTCCCCCCAGGCCACCCATCAAGGTTAGTGTCTGCACAAACACCAAGTTTTCCGGAATTCTGACTCCCAGGAGAGTACTTCAAATTCCTTGGTCCTACGTTCCCATCTGAGGCTGGCGTATTTCATTCTGTCGCTCTTCACCTGATTTACTTCAGACTCTGCGGACCGTGAATTCAGCGTGAAGTTGCTATAGTCACAAACATGCATATTTTGAACTCTGTTGACCGCTCCACTGTAGCTTTGCACGGCTTTCTCGCATGTTTCACAGAAAACGGGATGACGGACATTTATCAACAGGCGTACAAGTTCTCCGTCTGTTTCCCGGTACACCAGTATGGAGACGGGGTCAATCACCCACTCACTGTCACTCATCTTAAGGCGGTTGGAGGCCACGCACCGTTACCGCTTTCTCAGAGCTTGAGCCGCCCTAAGCTGCCTATTGTCACTTCCCTTAGCCGCTGCCCTGGCCGACCACGGTCAACTCTAAATATTTCCCTGGGGTAAACTAGCGTCCAGTAAATCGACTCGTTTCCACAAAGTTTTCATGTCGTGTGAATTACTTTAAAACCATCACCCGAAATTAATTATTCCACTACGTCCATACGTGACGATCTGGCAATATCTGTCCTCGCCGGAGTACCAACAGTAGACCACTAAGCTCCGAGCCCTGGTGCGAGATGCAGCCTGACATCCTGGCAGCAACAGTCGTGAGCACGATGGTGCAGCAGCGACTACAGTAGCAGGCCCACTGCACTGGAGAAACGCCGCCATGTTCACCGAGCCCTCAACCAGTGATTGTAAATACGCCTCAATAAAGAAGCCATTGTAATGCCACTAAGAGCCACGGCGTGATTATTATGCGGTGGAGAGTGACTTCAGATCTTCAGCTCTTGCGGACCGTGGGAAGCCCCATCCCATGGTCCCGCAATATTTCGCAGTGATTAGACAGGCATGTCAAAAAGGTTAGGGCACTCTACCCAGTGCTAAGTACACAGTCAACCCCGCCACCACACCACGCAATCACGCAGTATCTAGCAGTGATCCGACGAGTGCTAGTATATGCGGCCATAGTGTGGGGGAATGCAACTCACAAACATCTTCGTCAGCTCCATGGTCTGCGAAACATATTCTCTTGCCTCGCTTTGCAAGTACCACGCGATTTTCCTACACATGACCTGCGTGAGGCTATCGATGCCAATGTTAAGGGACCGAATCAAGACGACTGCACGGCTTGTTCTATGACACATCGAGCGGCTAGGCAGGGCAACCAGAGGGTCAGGAGGGGGACCATTGGGTGACCCGACCTGCGCCGACAGTAAGCTCTGTCGATTCCACAGTAGTTACTCTCGATGCAACCAGTATGGATTCCGGAAACAACGAGCATGTGAAACCCTATTCGCCCTTTTCTCACATGACATATTGAAAGCTTTGGATCAAGGCAGTCAGGCAGATGCAATATTTATTGATTTCCGGAAAGCATTTGACTCAGTATTACATCTTTACTTATTATCAAAAATACGATCGAATGTGGTATCAAGCGAAATTTGTCATGGTCTGAGGATTTCTTGCTACAGAGGACGCAGCAAGTTACCTAGATTGGAGAGTCATCGCCAGATGTAGAAGTAACTTCGGGTGTGTTGGAGCCCAAGCCGTTCATATTGTATATTTATGACCGTGTGGAGAATATTAACAGTGACGTCTGACTTTTCGCAGATGATGCGGTTATATGCAATGAAGTAAAAGTCTGAACGAAGTTGCACAAATATTCTGTCAACTCTTGGTAAGGTTTCCGTGTGGTTCAAAGATTGGCAACTTGAATTAAATGTGCAGAAATGAAAAACTGCAGTTCACAAAATGAAAAAACATAGTATCCTATGACCGTAATATCAATGAGTCACAACTGGAATCTATCAAATCATACAATTACCTACGGAAGGTATATGAAATGGAACGATCACATAGGCTCATTCCTGGGTTAAGCATGTGGTAGACTTCGCATTATTGGTAGAATACTGGAGAAATGCAATCAGTCTACAAAGGAATTTGCTCACAAATCATTTGTGCGACCCATCCTAGAATACTAACCAAGTGTGTTGTTGGATCCGTACCAAACGGGACTAGCAGGGGATATTGAACGTTTACGAATTGTCACTGGTTTGTTTGACCCACAGGAGAATAGCACTGGGGTGTTGAAAGAACTGAACTGGTAGACTCTCGAAGACATACGGGAACTATCCCGAGAAAGTTTACTTACAAAGTTTCAAGAACCAGCTCTAAATGATAACTCTAGCAATATACTAAGACTCCCATAGGGCAATGATTAGATTAATTACAGCATTCACGGAGTCATTTAAACAATCATTCTACCCGCGTTCCGTACGTGAATGGAACGGAACGGAACAAAACCTAATACAAGGGTAAGTCAATTATTTTCCGCAATTTAGTTATATTTTTGTTTATTTTGTTAGTACTGTCGTTTTACGTTGATGACGCATGCTTTGTTTATTAGTTGTTGTATCATGCAATTTTGAAGCTCCTAGGTTAGTTTCGTTATCACTGCCATCATGGCTGCTCCGCTATTTGCACCAAAGAAGAGCAACGTTCAGTGATCCGTTTTTTGTAGTTGGAAGGTGTATCAGGGGCCGAAATTCATCGAAGACTTTCGGTACAGTACGGGAACAGTGTTTTGCCACAACGGAGTGTCTACGAATGGATTGAAAAATTCTGAAATGGTCGCCCAAGTGTTAGGCACGATGAAGGAGCCGGGCGACCGTTTACCGCCACAAATGAAGAAACCATTGAGCGTTCAAGTGAAATGACTCTCTAAGACACGATTAACTACTGACGAAGTGGTGCATCGTCTGCAAATTAGTCACAATTCTGCCTACGAAATCATCCACAACAGACTTGGGTTTCATAAGGTTTGTGCAAGATGGGTCCCAAAACAACTCACACAGTTACATAAACAAACGCGCTTGGACATCTGCAAAAACCATTTAGATCGCTATAGTAACGAAGGGGACTACTTCTTAGACGAGATAATTACTGGTGACGAAACATGGATCCATCATTACGAGCCGGAGAGTAAACGGCAGAGTATGGAATGGGAACATCCAAATTCGCCGCGCAAGAAAAATGTCGAGACCCAACCGTCCGCCGGAAAAATGATGCTTACGGTTTTTTGGGACGCACAAGGTCCAGTACTGGAACATTATGGGGAAAGGGGCACAACAATAACAGTGTTCTTTACAGTGAGATGCTTACCAGGCTAAAGCCTGCAATTCGAAGCAAACGCCAAGGACTGCTGTCAAAAGGCGTTGTGTTGTTGCACGACAATGCTCGTCCGCATACTGCTGCCAACACTGCTGAAACGCTCCAGAAACTCAAATTTGAAGTACTGGACCATCCTCCATATAGTACCGATATAGCCCCTTCTGACTACTATTCGATTAATCCGCTCAAACAGGCATTACGGGGCCGTCGATTTGCCTCGTACGAAACAGTGAAAGAAGCGGTGCATTCCTGGCTCGCAGCTCAACCGAGAACCTTCTTTTATGAGGGCATCAGGAAGCTTGTACAACGATGGAACAAGTACATTGAAACGCAAGGAGAATATGTCGAAAAATGATGTTCTTGTAAGTTTCCTATTTGATTATTATAAAATTTTATAACTACTTTGTGAATAATAATTGACTTACCCCCGTAATTAGTATAACGGGACGTTTCTCTATCATGCACTTCACAGTTATTTTCAGAGTGTAGGTATAGAGGTACAGATAGATGTAGATGTATAGTAACCCTAGCTGAAGTTGTTACAGATGGGGACACGTCTGATGATTTTTTTCAATTTTTTTTATCAGTGAATCTATGTGTGTTCTGGTCTGACGCATCTGTTCTATCCTCCCATAAGTGACATATGCATACCTCGCTACAATTAGAACCATAGCTGATGGGTAGAAAGTTACAGGAACGTTCATCTCTTATGTCCTCTTCTGACATCCAGATAGGTGCTGTTATCCATCCGAGTATCACACTAAGTAATGATTTTTCCCCGCATTCAGATTTACATTTTTTTATGCAAAGAACAGTCATTCTGTAAATATAACTGTATCACATGACCTCAAGAAGCTCCACATAACTTTCATGACAAACGTTGGGACAACTACATGTGGAATTTCCCCTAGATGTAAATCTTGAAATGCTGTCACATTTTTATTTGGGGCTTCACAGCTGTAGTAGAGTCGGTGGATGAAGATTACGAGAGCTGGCAGCGCTGTTGTCAGCTACCTGCTGCGAAGCGCAAAAACTGCAGGAGAAAATATGGTCATCTATAGAGCTGCAACAACACTGAGGTGTCGCACTAGAGACTCACATAAAACCGCGTTATGCGACTGGTTGGGACAAACACATGAAGCAGCTATGTTAAGCCCACTGTAGCTCTCAGGGATCTTCTTTCGCCTGCTGTACTACACGCACAGGAGACGTCAACTCCACAACGACAACGGAAGTCTTAAACGGACTGTCACATCATTAGGTGACAGATGGTACGTAAGTAATCCAAGCACAACTTTCTGCATAGTCGGGGGATTTTATGTAAATAAGTAAAGTGGTTATGAAGCACACTTTTGAAGCTATTTTACAGCACTACAGCCCATCTGGTTTATATTAAGTTTTTCAAAGCATACTTATGTCCAGTAGAAAGACTTCGCTAACTCACCTCCCTCAGAAGATTAAAGAAGAGCTTTCTTGCCTTTTGCACCAACAGTTCGCCCCTTTCTCGTTTCTTCAGAAAAAGTTGCTGGCCGGCCTGAAAAAAATTAATTTTGTTGAAAATAAGTTTCATTCATTTGAAGCTTGCAGCTAAACATAAGACCTGTAATATTTAAAGTTTTCTACAGTTTAATAGAAAATGTTATGCATGTATGAAAATGCCATGAGTTTCAGTTTTATATTCATATTAAGGTTTATGGAATTCGAATTCAGACACAGGAATACAAAGGAACAACTTTTATTACATCTCAGTACAAAGCAGAATGTATTGAATGATGGACACACAACAAATAAACGTTAAGGGAGCTACGCCCAAGGAATATCACAATAGATGTGTATCACAGGCGGGAAGTTTTTAAAAGCGAAACTCACATTTCAGTTTCAACATTCCCACTGTTTGAGCATCATAAAATCTATTTGCGACAATGCTCAAGCTTGCGCGCAACATCACAAACCTATCTACTCTCTCTTAATTACTTTTCTCTCGTAAACTGCTATAGGATATTAATATGTACCGATTTTTTATAAAATTCCGGATTTTGTTTATGGCTGTTATCGAGCTCTAGTTAACCATACAGAGTCTAGTTGGTTGATCGCACAGATTTTCGAAATCACTTAGCAGATTTCGTAGCCGTATTACGTCTTTTCCAGACGCGCTGAATAGCACATTTTTCGCTTCTGTGGTGCTCAAGGTCACCATTCTTTGACGCTGAGAGGATACGTTATCGGTCCCTTTGATAACAGAAAAACAAAACCGGAAGTCGTCTGCCTTTTTCCTATACCCCTCACGCAATCCAAGTCGCTATATCCGAACAGAATCATCTTGTCTTTGCTGTTACTGTAAGATATACCAAAGTTTTCCTTGTCGTGCACATACCTGAAATTGCATATGAAGACCTCACAATGACTCTCATAATTGCTGAAGTATCTGTTCGCTGCAGTCATTGCCCAAGCCATGTCTGGTCGAATAACAGTCGCGAGATATAAAAGTGAACTAACAGCTTTCCTGAATGGGAATTCCGCTATGACTGACGCATTTTCATCCGCTGAGTAAAATTTCACATTTGGATTTTCCATGTCAAAAGGTTTCAGCATTCGCGTCGCTTACGCTGTTTGGTGTACAAACGTTTTTTCTTCTCCGTTTCGCTCAACTTCCTTTCTCAAAAAACCAACAGTTATTGCAAACGTTTTCACCATTTCTTCTACAATGACCTCGAGGGATTCTTTGCTTTTTCCAAGCAACAGCCCATCGTCTATAAATAGTCTAAAAAAAAAAATAGATCATTTCGAACTTTCCCAGCAAAAATGTTTATCTGCCTCGCTCGCTTTCAAATCACTCTTCATGAAAAATTTTCAAAACGGTTAATTCTAACAAAGGGAAATCTGCTTTAATCGCAACACAAAGAAAGAGTTGTGTGACATACACGAAAATTGGTAGGCGTATTTGTACATCTGAAGGATGGTGTCTATTCAAATTTCTCGCCAGTCGCATAAGAGTAGCGATAGTAGCGGCACTATGAGGATGTATATCAGGTTTGCATTATATACACGCTGTAACGGTCGTGAGCATTAGTTAGTTTTGATACTGGACGTGGTGAATTGATATTAGTCAAGAATAACTGTAAAGGCGCGTTTACATTGAGCTCAGAACATTTTTTTGTTCGGAACATTGTGTGCAACTTGTTCCCTCAACACGTTGGCAACATTGTTCGTTGTTCGCATTCCCGTTTACACTAGCGACCAACATTTCTACGTATTCTCATACCCTGCTGCGGTGAACTGATAGGTTACTTTGTGTATTCACATCAAGAGATACCCTATGTCAAGTGAAGAGGAAGAGTTAATGACATTTGGTGCTGCATTAATAATACTTAACGAAGTAAAAAGACGAAGAAAACGATGTAGTCGTCGTCGGTGGACCAAAACATATTATAGAAGACGTGGCGGAAATGACATGCTTTGTGAGCTGAATTTGGAAGACGGTTCTGGCTTTCGCAACTTCAGTAGGATGTCGCCGTCAGATTTTGAAATGTGATTGAATATTATAGGATCAGTTGTTTCAAAGAAAGTCACAAGTTTCAGAAAAGCAATCCCTATGAACCAAAGACCTGCCGTTACTCTTCGTTTTCTGGCATCAGGAGACTCCTATCAAAGCCAGCCATATCTCAAATAGTTCCATATCATCCACACACGTAAATATTTAAATCCAAACCACTTCGTTTCGTAAAGTGTGTCAGTACCACATCCACATTTTTTACTTTCCCCTATTTTTCGTTTCTCTCGTCTGTACTGAGACAAGAGAGATTTAATTTTTTTGTACACGTCACTGCTGCTGGTGCCAAGCGCCGCAGCAACTTTTTGTAATGACTCGTGTTTGATTTTAGTATTTTGTAACCTGCGCAACGTACATTCAAATGGCTCTGAGCACTATGGGACTCAACATCTTAGGTCATAAGTCCCCTAGAACTTAGAACTACTTAAACCTAACTAACCTAAGGACATCACACACACCCATGCCCGAGGCAGGATTCGAACCTGCGACTGTAGCAGTCCCGCGGTTCCGGACTGCAGCGCCAGAACCGCTAGACCACCGCGGCCGGCTCAACGTACATTCCACAGGCACTCCTCTGCCTCATAGAGCGACATCAGCTGGAAAATTTTGTCTCGTGACCACTCCATTTCAAATAAAAATGAAGGGACATAAAATAAACGCACCACTACACTCCAGCAAAACAAACACCAAAACACTCACTCAGAGCAAACGAACACTAACGCTGCGTAGCGGAATTTAATGGTAGCAGGCCACGAACAATGTTTCTTTGATCTCTACCGACACAGCCGTGGAACACTGATTTTGTGTTGCGAACATGTTGCGAACATCGGTAGTCTATCACTAGCCACGAACAATGTTGTGAACAATGTTGCGAACTCAAGTGTAAACGCTCCTTAAGACGACAAAGACGCCATTATCAGCACCTCACTGTGTTTGAATGAGGGTTACGAGAAGCTGAATGTTCCTTCTGCGATACTGCAGAAAGACTTGGCAGGAATGCAGCCACTCTCCGTGATTGGTGGCAACGCTGGTTACGAGAATGTACGGTTGCAAGAAGGCCGGACTCCAGACAGCCACGTGGCACTACCGAGAGGGAAGACCATTGTGTTCGGCGTATGGCTTGGCTCATTGTACTGCATCTGCAGCAGCAACATTGGCACAACACTGACACACAACGAACTACTACAAATCGGTTACTTCAAGGAAAACTCCATGACAGATGTCCTGTAGCGTTCCACTGACTTAAAACTACCGCCCTTTGAGACTTCAGTGGTGTCAAACGAGAGCTCATTGGAGGGCAGGGTGGAGGTCTATTGTGTTTTCTAATGAAAACTGGTTCTGCCTCGGTGCCGGTGATAGCCGCGTTTTGGTTAGGCGGAGGCCAGTTGAGGGCCTGCAACCGATCTGTCTGCATGCTAAACACACTGGATCTACACCTGGAATTATGATCTAGGGTGCGATTTCGTACGACCGCAGGAACACTCTGGTGGTTATCTCGCGCACCCTGACTGTAAACTTGTATGCCAGTCTGGTGATTCGACCTATTGCGCTTCCATTCATGAACAGAATTCCAAGGGGTGTTTGTCAACAGATTAACGCTCGTCCACATACAGCCGTTGTAACCCACCATGCTCTACTGGGTGTCGATATGTTGCCTTGGCCTGCTCGGTCACCAGATCTGTCTCCAATCAAGTACATATGGGACGCAATCGGACAACTCCAGCCTCATTCCCAAACAACATTAACCGTCCTTGTACTGACCAATCAAGTGCAACACGCATGGAATTCCATCCTACAAACTTGACATCCGGCACCTGTACAACACAATACATGTACGTTTGCATGCTTGCATTGAACAGTCTGATGGTTACACTGGTTGTTAATGTACCAGCATTTCACATTTGCAGTGGCTTATCTCAGACTTATATTAACCTGTGATCTTGCAATGTTAATCATTTAAATTTGTTACGTAGGCAAATGTATCGTCGCAGTTTCATTTCTCTACATTAGTTGCTCTTTGGTGTTCCATCAGCGTAAAAACGCGTCTTGTACATCGAGTTGTATTTCACCACCGGCGAGAAAGTTTCGTTATAGTCCAGGCCAGAACGCTGAGATGGCCCTGAATGACTGGTCGGGATTAAATGGGGCCCAATTTCGGGTTTGATGCTTGGATTTTAAAAAGCCACTTTGGATCTATAACTGAGGGGTCAGCACAACTGACTACTATGTGGAGGACCTGGGTTCGATTCCCACACTGACAAGGGGTTTTCCCTTGGTAGGAGGACTGGAACGTGGTGCACTCAGCCTCGTGACGCCAACAGAGATTAAATCAGATTAGATTCAGTTTTCGTTCCATAGGCCAAAAATTAGATAGTTCTCGTGGGTGTGGAACTTGTCAGAAAGTGTGACATAAAAACATAGCACATTTGAATATAATTCTCACATCCCTGATCATTTGTCACGATATTGTCAAAATATGGGAATACATTACAGTAAACTGGAACTGGTAACATGTACAGAATTAATACACTGTCAGAATGAAACACAGTTATGCACTTTTAACAAATTTATTAAACACCAAATACCTAGTCTTCACTGTTGTGACAAAGCGGTGTCAGAACCGAAATCTCCCAGATATTTTTACTTAATCTGGTCCCAGTGCCTGTTAAGATATTCATCTAGAGCGTAAAGAAATTACCTGCCCAAAAGTCTTTTAAAATCTATTTAAAAAAATGGTTCAAATGGCTCTGAGCACTATGGGACTTAACATCTGTGGTCATCAGTCCCCTAGAACTTAGAACTACTTAAACCTAACTAACCTAAGGACATCACACACATCAATGCCCGAGGCAGGATTCGAACCTGCGACCGTAGCAGTCCCGCGGTTCCGGACTGAGCGCCAAGAACCGGTAGACCACCGCGGCCGGAAAAATCTATTTAAACTTTGCTTTATCTGAAACCAAGTTTTTAATGGTTGCTGGCAATATTTTTATTGAAAATGTGTGTTCCTGAATACTGGACCCCTTCCTCGACTAAGGTAAGTTACTTCAGGTCTTTATGTAGATTCTTCTTATTCCTAGTATTGACACTATGTATTGAGTTATTGGTTGCAACTAGAGACACATTATTTCCAACGGTACGCCGCTCGTGGTCTCGCGGTAGCGTTCTCGCTTCATGAGTACGGGGTCCCGGGTTCGATTCCCGGCAGGGTCAAGTATTTTTCCTGCCTCGAGATGACTGGGTGTTGTTGTGTCGTCTTCATCATCATCATTTATCCCCATCAAGGTCGGAGGCTTCCCCCATGAACCATGGACCTTGCCGTTGGTGGGGAGGCTTGCGTGCCTCAGCGATACAGATGGCCGTACCGTAGGTGCAACCACAACGGAGGGGTATCTGTTGAGAGGCCAGACAAACATGTGGTTCCTGAAGAGGGGCAGCAGCCTTTTCAGTAGTTGCAGGGGCAACTGTCTGGATGATTGACTGATCGGGCCTTGTAACATTAACCAAAACGGCCTTGCTGTGCTGGTACTGCGAACGGCTGAAAGCAAGGGGAAACTACAGCCGTAATTTTTCCCGAGGACATGCAGCTTTACTGTATGATTAAATGATGATGGCGTCCTCTTGGGTAAAATATTCCGGAGGTAAAATAGTCCCCCATTCGGATCTCCGGGCGAGGACTACTCAACAGGACGTCGTTATCAGGAGAAAGAAAACTGGCATTCTACGGATCGGAGCGTGGAATGTCAGATCCCTTAATCGGGCAGGTAGGTTAGAAAATTCAAAAAGGGAAATGGATAGGTTAAAGTTAGATATAGTGGGAATTAGTGAAGTTCGGTGGCAGGAGGAACAAGACTTTTGGTCAGGTGATTACAGGGTTATAAATACAAAATCAAATAGGGGTAATGCAGGAGTAGGTTTAATAATGAATAAAAAAATAGGAGTGCGGGTTAGCTACTACAAACAGCATAGTGAACGCATTATTGTGGCCAAGATAGACACAAAGCCCATGCCTACTACAGTAGTACAAGTTTATATGCCAACTAGCTCTGCAGATGATGAAGAAATTGGTGAAATGTATGAAGAGATAAAAGAAATTATTCAGGTAGTGAAGGGAGACGAAAATTTAATAGTCATGGGTGACTGGAATTCGTCAGTAGGAAAAGGGAGAGAAGGAAACATAGTAGGTGAATATGGATTGGGGGGAAGAATTGAAAGAGGAAGCCGCCTTGTAGAATTTTGCACAGAGCATAACTTAATCATAGCTAACACTTGGTTCAAGAATCATAAAAGAAGGTTGTATACCTGGAAGAATCCTGGAGATACTAATAGGTATCAGATAGATTATATAATGGTAAGACAGAGATTTAGGAACCAGGTTTTAAATTGTAAGACATTTCCAGGGGCAGATGTGGATTCTGACCACAATCTATTGGTTATGAACTGCAGATTGAAACTGAAGAAACTGCAAAAAGGTGGGAATTTAAGGAGATGGGACCTGGATAAACTGAAAGAACCAGAGGTTGTAGAGAGTTTCAGGGAGAGCATAAGGGAACAATTGACAGGAATGGGGGAAAGAAATACAGTAGATGAAGAATGGTTAGCTCTGAGGGATGAAGTAGTGAAGGCAGCAGACGATCAAGTAGGTAAAAAGACGGGGGCTAGTAGAAATCCTTGGGTAACAGAAGAAATATTGAATTTAATTGATAAAAGGAGAAAATATAAAAATGCAGTAAATGAAGCAGGCAAAAGGAAATACAAACGTCTCAAAAATGAACTCGACAGAAAGTGCAAAATGGCTAAGCAGGGATGGCTAGAGGACAAATGTAAGGATGTAGAGGGTTGTCTCACTAGGGGTAAGATAGATACTGCCTACAGGAAAATTAAAGAGACCTTTGGAGAGAAGAGAACCACTTGTATGGATATCAAGAGCTCAGATGGCAACCCAGTTCTAAGCAAAGAAGGCAAGGCAGAAAGGTGGAAGGAGTATATAGAGGGTTTATACAAGGGCGATGTACTTGAGGACAATATTATGGAACTGGAAGAGGATGTAGATGAAGATGAAATGGGAGATAAGATACTGCGTGAAGAGTTTGACAGAGCACTGAAAGACCTGAGTCGAAACAAGGCCGCGGGAGTAGACAACATTCCATTAGAACTACTGATGGCCTTGGGAGAGCCAGTCATGACAAAACTCTACCATCTGGTGAGCAAGATGTATGAGACAGGCGAAATACCCATAGACTTCAAGAAGAATATAATAATTCCAATACCAAAGAAAGCAGGTGTTGACAGATGTGAAAATTACCGAACTATCAGTTTAATAAGTCACAGCTGCAAAATACTAACGCGAATTCTTTACAGACGAATGGAAAAACTGGTAGAAGCGGACCTCGGGGAAGATCAGTTTGGATTCCGTAGAAATGTTGGAACACGTGAGGCAATACTAACCTTACGACTTATCTTAGAAGAAAGATTAAGAAAAGGCAAACCTACGTTTCTAGCATTTGTAGACTTAGAGAAAGCTTTTGACAACGTTAACTGGAATACTCTCTTTCAAATTCTGAAGGTGGCAGGGGCAAAATACAGGGAGCGAAAGGCTATTTACAATTTGTACAGAAACCATATGGCAGTTATAAGAGTCGAGGGGCATGAAAGGGAAGCAGTGGTTGGGAAGGGAGTGAGACAGGGTTGTAGCCTCTCCCCGATGTTATTCAAGCTGTATATTGAGCAAGCAGTAAAGGAAACAAAAGAAAAATTCGGAGTAGGTATTAAAATTCATGGAGAAGAAGTAAAAACTTTGAGGTTCGCCGATGACATTGTAATTCTGTCAGAGACAGCAAAGGACTTGGAAGAGCAGTTGAACGGAATGGACAGTGTCTTGAATGGAGGATATAAGATGAACATCAACAAAAGCAAAACGAGGATAATGGAATGTAGTCAAATTAAATCGGGTGATGCTGAGGGGATTAGATTAGGAAATGAGACAGTTAAAGTAGTAAAGGAGTTTTGCTATTTGGGGAGCAAAATAACTGGGATATAATATGTAGACTGGCAATGGCAAGGAAATCGTTTCTAATGAAGAGAAATTTGTTAACATCGAGTATAGATTTAAGTGTCAGGAAGTCGTTTCTGAAAGTATTTGTATGGAGTGTAGCCATGTATGGAAGTGAAACATGGACGATAACCAGTTTGGACAAGAAGAGAATAGAAGCTTTCGAAATGTGGTGCTACAGAAGAATGCGGAAGATAAGGTGGGTAGATCACGTAACTAATAAGGAGGTATTGAATAGGATTGGGGAGAAGAGAAGTTTGTGGCACAACTTGACTAGAAGAAGGGATCGGTTGGTAGGACATGTTTTGAGGCATCAAGGGATCACAAATTTAGTATTGGAGGGCAGCGTGGAGGGTAAAAATCGTAGAGGGAGGCCAAGAGATGAATACACTAAGCAGATTCAGAAGGATGTAGGTTGCAGTAGGTACTGGGAGATGAAGAAGCTTGCACAGGATAGAGTAGCATGGAGAGCTGCATCAAACCAGTCTCAGGACTGAAGACCACAACAACAACAACAAGGTCGGAGGAAGGCAATGGCAAACCACCTCCACTAGGACCTTGCCCAGTAAACCGGTGCGGGTCTCCCGCATCGTTCCCCTACGCTCTATAGAGATGCATGGGACTTCATATCATTTCATTTCCAACAAATTTCATTAAGGAATAAATATACTGAGAAGCAGTGGTTAGAATACCCAGTTCCTTGAACAGGTTTCTACGTGATGTTCTTGAAATTACATCGCAAATGAGCCTTATTAAACGCTTTTGCTGTCTAAAATCTTTTGGTTTCTTTGGCGAGTTACCCCAAAATTTGATCCCATACGACATTGTAGAATGAAAGTCAGCAAAGTATGCAAGTATTCTTTATATTTATGTCTCCTACATCTGACATCATTCGCACTACAAATACAGACTTGTTTAGATGCTTCAGGAATTCTGTGGTATGCCCTTCCCAGATGAATTTAGTATCGAGTTGTAACCCCAGAAATTTAACGCTTTCAGCCTCTTCTACCTGCATGGCTTCATATGTTATACACATGCTGGAAGGAAGTATCTTACAGGTTTTGAACTGCGTATAGTGAGTCTTTTCAGAGTTAAATGACAGTGAATTAACTTTAAACCATTGATTAATTTCAGTGAAAATCTGATTAGCAGCCATTTCTAAATCTGTACTTGACTTGCTACTCATTGTAATGTCTGTATCATCAGCAAACAAAACAAACTTACCAACTGCCAATGTAACAGACGAGATGTCATTTATGTACACAAGAAAAAGTAATGTGACCCAAGATGGTTCCTGAGGAACACCACATGTAATTAATTCCCAGTAAGATGAAGACTGATTGCTTACTGCACAATTATTTTCCATCGACACCCTTTGTTTCCTGTTAGTTAGGTAAGACTCGAACTGTTTTGCAGCACTACCATTGACACAATAATATTCTGTTTTACTTACACAGTCAAAAGCTTTTGACAGGTCACAGAAAATGCCAGTAGACTCTTAATTTGTTATCCCATGAATCAAATACAATCCCACTGTAGCCTTAAGGAAACGAAGCTGTTACTTCGACAATATATTATTTGCCGTCAGATTCTTAAGACGACACTTGAACACAACCTTTTCAAATATTTTTGAAAAAGTCGGCAAAAGTGAAATTACTCGATAATTTGACGGCACCTCTTTATCCCCCTTCTTGTCAATAGGTTTAACTTCAGCGTGTTTTAGCCAGTCTGGAAATATTTTGCTGATAAGGAGCTTGATTACACAAATAACTTAAGGTAGAATTCAACTCACATGGAAACTCTTTGATTAACTTCGTTGATATGTTTTCATAATACTTTGATTTTAAGGATTTTATGATAGTTGCTACTTCTTTGAGAGAAGTGAGTGTCATTTACATTTTACTAATGTTATTTGTAGAGAACGGTCTCAGATATTCCATTGCACTGTTCACTGAACCTGATAACCCCAAGCTGTCAGTAACAGAATCAAAGTACTTTAAGAGGTTTGTAGCACTACATGCACGTGTTACCAACGTCTCATTTATTTTTAGAGCTATTTATTCCTCTCCCTCTCCGGTCCCACCTGTCTCCTTCTTCACTATACCCCATATAGTTTCCATTTTGCTGTCTGATGTAATTATCTTTTTCTCACAATAAAGCTGCTTACATTTCTGGATCACTTCCTTCGATATTTTGCAGTATTCTTTGTTATGGATTACAATGCTAACATCAGCGCCGTTTCTAGATAGTAGATACAGTTTAGTTTTTGTCCCACATGATATCTTTACGCCTTGTGTAATCCATGGTTTATTTTTAGACTCCTCTTGGATTTGAGTTACCTATAGGGGAAAACAATTTTCAATTGAGGAAGCAACTTTATTAATGAATGATGTATTTTCCATTTGAGTCGGAAGTATTGTAAACACTTATCCAGTTCATGTCTCTGAGCACTCTCCTAAAATTCTTTATTTTTGAATGATTTATTACCGTGCTGCACTCAGATCTAATACGATTTTTATGCTGACAAGTTTCAACATTTAACATAAGATGCTGTATGTCATGATCTGTCAGCCCATTTGTTATTAGTTCCGTGATATGACTTTTTTCCCTAGATCTGTCTACAAAGATATTATCAGTTGCAATCTCAGAGTATTTACATAAACTAGTTGAAAAGTTCACAGTAGGAACTGAACTGAACGACAGTGTTACTGATTGCAGTAATTGCTGATTGCAATAATTGTTGTACGAGAACAAGTAATGGACTCCCTGCAGCACTGTGTGTATTTACCGTCCCATGCGAATGTTGTCGTTAACACCACATCACAAACGGCTGTGTTTGGAGTGATGTTGTGACTGGGATACATGGAGTGCTGATGAATGGCCCCGCATTGTGTTGAGCGATAAATTGCGGTTCTGCACCTTCCCAGATAATCGTCGTTGGCAACTGTGGCGGCGACCTGGAGAGACGTCCCATTCTTCCAACGTTGTGGAGAGGCACAGCGATTTGCTCCTGGAGTCATGGTGTGGGAAGTCATCGGGTATGACTTCTGGTCACAGTTGGTAGTGATTGTGGAAATTGTGACGGCATAATGGTATGTCACGGCATCTTGCGTCCCTAAGTGTTATCTCGCGTGCGACTGTATCGTGGTGCCATTTTTCAACACGACGATGCTCGAACACATATAGCACGCTTCTCTATGAACTATCCGCGTGATATTTAGGTACTTCCAGGGCCAACAAGGTCTCCACATCTGTCCCTGGGATCAGCTCTTACGTCAGCAGTGTCCCAATGCCAGTATGCAGTAAACCCAGGACCAGTTCCAACACCTGTGGGCCAGCTTGCCCCAGGACAGGATCCAACTGCTTTATGACATACTTTCCAATCAAATCAGTGCATTCATCCAGGCCAGACGGGGTGCAACGCCATACTTTCAAGTTCGTAAATTTGATTCTATTTTGTGATCACTGAAATAACATTATTTACTCTCTCAGTCAGTAAGATTCACTTCATTTCCTCCTCCCCTTCTGGGTGCGTCACTTTATTTTTTAACAGACAGTGTATTTATAGGACGTGACGTGTGCTAGAGATTATTTGGTATTCTTGTAATCACTGTCGCATTATTTCACACTGTTATAGACTTTAGCTTGCATTTATCCGCATTTAAATAAAAAGAGCTCCTATTAATTACACCACTGATGATTCATCTGAAGATGCTTGCCTGGTTGTCAGCTGAAATATCGAGCCAAGAAGTAAACTGAGAAAATTATTGCTGCTATTCTGCTTCTTTAGGAAAAAATCCGTGTTACTTTCGTGTCCGTTGAACATTCGCCGCCCGGTACAATGTAGAGGGTTATATTAGTAAAAAAATATAAAGCCAATCGCATATTTGTGAAGCCACTCTGCAGGATCATACTGTAACTTGATTATTGATACAGCTTTTAATGCTTTTCGGAAATCTTGGGAGACGCCTCGAGGACTTTTTGGAAGCTTAAACTTGTCGCTAGTTCTTTTTCATAACTCCAAAACTGCTAGTCCCACTGCATCATGAGCGAGGCCTTGTGAAGTGAGAGGAACTAGTCTCAAGGTGGAAGCTCCGAGTCGGTCGGTGAGGCAAGCTTAACCAGCGCAATACGTAGCGAAAGGAGGGGATCCGTGTTCACGTCCGTATCTCGCACATAGCGTCGAATTGTCTCAAACGTTCACTGTATCGTATACTTCAGTTAATTTACCATTTTATTTATCTGGCACTCGTCTCTACAAGATGAGTAAGCTAAGACAGGACACCCCAAATATGTTCAGAGCGATTAAATACATCAAGGTGCGATTTTCGATAATTAGTAGTGAGCAATGTAGCGAATTTTCTGAAGTACGCAAGTAATTTCTAACGTTTATAGTTTCATAAATATGATACCGACCTTTTGTAGTGGAACTATGTACAGATAATCAACAAAATTCAAAATTGTTTGTGCAAACTGCAATGAAATAGAAAAACTAGACGAATAAATATAGTGCTCCAAGACGCCGATTTAAAGCCTGTGATTACAAAAACGCAATCAGCAGTCTCGAAGATGAAATGCTGATGAGTAGCTGCTTTAGTAAAAAAACAGTTCATAACTGTAAACAAACAACAGATACACAAATAAACGAGTCAAAGTTTCAAATTTCGAAGTTTACCTGAAAGAAAGCAGAAAAGAGTGTCCCAAAGTATTCCCACCAAAAACGAAATTCATGCATGAGAGAAACAGGATGCGTTTATTTCTATGTAGATAATCATGGTGGACATATCGATACCAATTTATAAACAAATAGAAATCACAAAATAACTGTCACAATGAAGCCAAATTAAAATTCAAAGCTGTGGTAGAAGAAACGATGAAAAATTTTCGAAGGTGTGTTCAAGCGATTTTTCTGTTTCTCTCGGGATCGAATGACGTCGCGAAAAACGAGGCAGGGGCTTATTGGTGTCTTTAAATGGGAGACTGCTGGCGATAAGGAACTGAAACATTATAGTGTTCTTCATCACAACGACCAATCAGCGAGGGCCTGTGAGAAAGCTGAAGACGAAAGATCAAATGCGGCAATGCAAAACATGTGCGAACGTTTTCAAAATATAAACTTCGTAAATATATGCGAAACAGGCAGAAGATTTCACTCTACTAACGGCATGCATATAAACACACTAGTAGAAAACATACTGACTAAACATATTTTAGATGCAGCTGCTAAAATATTACAAACAATATATTATGTAACGTAGCACAACTAACGCTTGTTAAGGCAATCCTAGGTGTTTTTTTTATAAATAAACTCTTCATCATTGTGAAATAAAAAAAAAAACGTACACGCGAGTGGACTATTTGAACATGTATGCTGCAAAGAGAAAAACCTGTTCTTATGTTTTAATGTCGATGGTTTAGCCGATACGATAGATGTTTTTGAACCCTTTATTTTTGATATAGCACCACATATAGTAGTGATTATTGAACATAAAAAAACTATAAGTAATGTCCAGAATATTATAAATTACGATATTACACTACTGGCCATTAAAATTGCTACACCAAGAAGAAATGCAAATGATAAACGGGTATTCATTGGACAAATATATTATACTAGAACTGACATGTGATCACATTTTCACGCAATTTGGGTGCATAGATCCTGAGAAATCAGTACCCAGAACAACCACCTCTGGACGTAATAGCAGCCTTGATACGCCTGCGCATTGAGTCAAACAGAGCTTCGATGGCGTGTACGGGTACAGCTGCCCATGCAGCTTCAACACGATACCACAGTTCAGCAAGAGTAGTGACTGGCGTATTGTGACGACGAGCCAGTTGCTCGGCCACCATTGTCCAGACGTTTTCAATTGGTGAGATATCTGGAGAATGTGCTGGCCATGGCAGCAGTCGAACATTTTCTGTATCCAGAAAGGACCGTACAGGACCTGCAACATGCGGTCGTGCATTATCCTGCTGGAATTTAGGGTGAAATGAAATGAAATGTCGTGTGGTTAGGGCCTCCCGTCGGGTAGACCGTTCGCCTGGTGCAGGTCTTTCGATTTGACGCCACTTCGGCGACCTGCGTGTCGATGGGGATGAAATGATGATGATTAGGACAACACAACACCCAGTCCCTGAGCGGAGAAAATCTCCGACCCAGCCGGGAATCGAACCCGGGCCGTTTGGATTGACAGTCTGTCACGCTGACCACTCAGCTACCGGGGGCGGACCGGAATGTAGGGTTTCGCAGGGATCGAATGAAGGGTAGAGCCACGTGTCGTAACACATCTGAAATGTAACGTCCACTGTTCAAAGTGTCGTCAATGCGAACAAGAGGTGAGCGAAACGTGTAACCAATGGCACCCCATACCATCACGCCGGGTGATACGCCAGTATGGCGATAACGAATACACGCTTCCAATGTGCGTTCACCGCGCTGTTGCCAAACACGGATGCGACCATCATGATGCTGTAAACAGAACCTGGTTTCATCCGAAAAAATGACGTTTTGCCATTCGTGCACCAAGGTTCCTCGTTGAGTACACCATCGCAGGCGCTCCTGTCTGTGATGCAGCGTCAAGGGTAACCGCAGTCATGGTCTCCGAGCTGATAGTCCATGCTGCTGCAACCGTCGTCGAACTGTTCGTGCAGATGGTTGTTGTCTTGCAAACGTCTCCATCTGTTGACTCAGGGATCGATACGTGGCTGGACGATCCGTTACAGCCATGCGGATAAGATGCCTGTCATCTCGACTGCTGATGATAAGGCTACAATTCGACCTTTATCAAAGTCGGAAACGTGATGGTACGCATTTCTCCTCCTTACACGAGGCATCACAACAATGTTTCACCAGGCAACGCCGGTCAACTGCTGTTTGTGTATGAGAAATCGGTTGGAAACTTTCCTCATGTCAGCACGTTGTAAGTGTCGCCTCCGGCTCCAGACATGTGTGAATGCTCTGAAAAGCTAATCATTTGCATATCACAGCATCTTCTTCCTGTCGGTTAAATTTCGCGTCTGTAGCACGTCATCTTCGTGGTGTAGCAATTTTAATGGCCAGTAGTGTATAATGTAGCAGCAACTTATTGTCGCTCGAATTGCGAAGGTGTTGGAGCAGATACTGAGTACATACATAAAGGCAAAAAATTTATCAGCAGTACGGAAAAACTGTAATGGGTGACTGAATGTTATGAGGATAATAACATTGAAATATTAATAGCAAAGGTTATTTTCCATCAAACTGAATTCTTTCTCTTAGGCAAATGCCCGTCTGATTTACTTTTTTTCTTAAAAGCTTTAGCTTCAGCTGTAACTAAGTTAAACAGTAGCTTCATCACAGACCGTATTCTATTGTATGGACCCAAAGGCTTGATTGCACTTCTCCCAACCAGAATAGCTCATGCAAGTAAGACAGCTACAGATCATATAATTACTAAGTGCAAAAATATTATCTTAGCAGATATCATAAGTGGCCGTATCTCAGGCCATCTAGGCCAAATTTAGTAATAGTTTTCAATGCTCGTTGCAAAAAGGTAGATAATATTGTACACAAGAGAATACTCTCTGAGACTAATACTCAGTAAACATATCGATGGCTTAAGATGGGATGCATGGGAAAAAGTGCATCAAGGTAAAGGAGTTGACAGTAAATTGGAAGACTTGATAATTACCTTAACTGAGCGCTTAGATAGTACAGTTCCTTTATGGAAAGTGTACCCTAACATTAAAAGAACGTCTTACATGAAACGTGTAATATTAGATAAGAAAACTAAAATGCTTAAAGGGAAAATGGAGCACACATGTAGATTGTATGCACAGATAAATTTAAATGTACATAAAAACTTAAATAGGTAGTAGAAACACCAGTTTTGTACGGAGATTAAGAGACTGAAAACGTATAATGTTAACATGCGATACAAAAGTCAGATTGTGTTGCGAAATTTTGTTGGTCCATGGTGAATGATTGAGAGACAGACTATTCAGAAATACAATTAATAATACAGAAGTAACTATTACCTATAAACATATGAGCAAAGCAATTATAGTTAATAGTCTTGTTATCACTATTTTATAGGTTGTGTAGAAAGTGACATTTGCACAGAGCAGTGAACTACTGACTTATCAACTGCAGAATGGACTATAGTTGTGCGTGATTCGGGAGGGACGTATAAAGTATGTTCTTTAGCTGGTAAAAAGCCTAAAGAACAAAAGAATCAGGAAGGTGGAACGAAACTTCTCCATTCCTATTTAAAAAATACAAGGAGGAATTAGTTATACCGAGCGAGGTGGCACAGTGGTAAGACACTGGACTCGCATTCGGGAGGACGACGGTTCAATCCCGCGTCCGGCCATCCTGATTTAGGTTTTCCGTGATTTCCCTAAATCACTCCAGGCAAATGCCGGGATGGTTCCTCTGAAATGGCGCGGCCGACTTCCTTCACCATCCTTCCCTAATCCGATGAGACCGATGACCACGCTGTCTGGTCTCCTTCCCCAAAACCAACCAACCAATTAGTTATACCGCTCGTTCATTTAATAAAGAGTGGTTTTCAGAAAGGTATATGCCCCAGTAATTAGAAATTAACGACTACTAAGACTTTGTTTAAATATAGAGATAATAAACTTCTCCAGAACTATATATCTGTTGTTCTAATTTCCACCTCTGGTGAACGTATTGAAAAAAATATAGTAAAGGACATGCTAGATGAGTGTAACAGTAAGGATACATTAGAGAATTTCGAACATGGTGTCCGAAGTATGTGAAGCACGGTATCAGCTGCTGTGCATTTTACACACGACTCTACAAAAATTGATGAAAGTAAGCAGGTTGCAACAATCTTGCGGTCTATTGGTGACAGAAAAGTGGGGTCAATTGTTTTATGTAATGCTTGGACTTGGAACCATATGTATAGCCGACAGAAGGATCGTCTTTTTGTCACTATCCTACAGTGCAGGGTCAAAGTATAAATACCACATATTTCCTCCAGCTTAGCAAATAGAGCAAATCGGTTGATTTTGCATTTGATGTGGTCCACGGTGGGCGTCAGGCGTCAGGAGGGTTTATGGATAAACCATTGTTTCATGGGCGGCTCCTTAGAAAACCTGAAAAAAAGCATTTTCTTGCCATTTTTTCGTATTCGTTATCATAAGGGTAGTGGGAACGCGATGTTGTACTACTGAAACATATGCATTTTTCTTTTTTTTCGTGTAAAATCCGGTCTAAGGCGTAAAATTAATTCTGTGCTATTCCAGTTTCACATAAGTAAACTGACAAAATTTTACTGGCCAATACATTTATTTTTATATGAGTGAAATGCCTTGCTGTAGCAGAGAAAAGGAGGGAATGAGAGGAAAAATCCTCCTACCGGAGCACGAAAAATGCGATTATGTCTCTGTTTATTCAAAAGAATTGGAACTTTGTGGTAAGGTCTTTTGAGAGCAAACTGCTGAGGTTATCGGCCCCTAAGCTCACACACTACTTAATGTAACTTAAACTAACTTACGCTACGGACAACACACACACACCCATGCCCGAGGGAGGACTCGAACCTCCGACGGGGTCAGCCGCGCGGACCGTGACAGGACGCCTGAGACCACGCGGCTAATCTTGCACAGCTTATTTAAAAGACTGACTGAAAAGTGAGGTGCCAGCTGCCTCATTCTACCTTCCTCAGCAACTTTAAAAATATTTACAAAAACTTTAATATGCAAAAATATTCGCGCTTTTTTGTGCTGAGAGAGACGAAGACAGTGGCAGTGGGAGAAGAATAAGTAGAAGGAGAAAGCGGATGTGCTTGAGAGCCGTTATAATGAGAGGCAGAGTCTATGACTATGACAACAAGGAAGAGAGAGATAGTGGCAGTGAGAAGAGACAACAGCAGTGGGAAGAAATGAATGAGATAGCAGCAGAATGAGAGTGCAACACGGAGACAGTGACGATGAGAGAAGACAGTAGTAGTAGTAGTAGGAGGAGGAGGAGGAGGAGGAGGAGGAGGACAGAACGAAGGCGACTATGGCTGTGAGACAGGAGACAGGGACAGTCAAGACAGACTCAAAGAGATAATGAAAGTGAGTTGGGCTGAATAAGTGAGTGAGAATAAGCAGGTGGGAGTGGATGAGTATGAGCGACTTACCGGCCATGGACTAACGGGTATGGGTGAGCTGCAGTTAAAAAAGATTGAGAGAATCATAGGTGAATTGCATGACGAAAAGAGCGCGAATTAGTTCGCATAAAAAAATTTTTTGGAAAATCTTTGAACGTACTGAGGAAGGTACAATGAGGCAGCTGGTACCCCACTTTTCAGTCAGTCTTTTAAACAAACAGGAACATACTCGCATTTTTTGTGCTCCGATAGCAGGATTTTTCTGCTGGTTTAATTTAGTGACTACATATACCGCTAAATGCATCTACAAAACTATTTTTGTACCACATGTAGCTCACGATGTATGACGTCATAAAATCTGAGATGCTTGAAAAATTGCCACACTGTGCATGATGTTTAAATTAATTACTTGTCTGCTAAAACTCTATTCGCAACACGTTTTGCTGATGGTATCCATATATATGATTGTACCTACAAAATTATATCAATATATGAAACCTAGATCAGGAGATAAGTCGTCATAAACACTGCGATGCGTGGGAAACTGCCGCATCATGCACGACGTTTAAATGTATTACTTCTTTGCTAATAACTTTATTCGCAAAATATTTCGCAGTCAGTGCCCACATATGCCGTTGGATGTGCCTACACAACTATATCATAGTACTACATATACTTCATGAGATATGATGTCATAAACCTTGAAATGCGTGGAAAAATGCTGCATCATGCACGAAGTTCTAACACATTTATCCTTTACTACTAAGACACTCCTACAGTCGAGTAAGTTTAAGGAAATCCCGAACACCTGCCAGCGCGTTTGACTGCTTTCAACTGCGAAGTGCAAAGCTCTGTAGGAGAAAACGATAGCCGTCTATAGAGATACGAAACGGCGTTGCCACAGGTACGTTCACAAAATCGCGTTGTATGTACACGAAGCAGCTGCGCCCAGTGTACAGAAACTGTACCTTCCTAATATAAAATTGGCAAAATGAATACCCGGGCCATCCTTGGTTTGTCAGCGAGTATTACAGATAACTGACACGTTAAGCAAGAAAAGATATTGTAGAATAAGCTACAGGATTAATTTTGTGCTAATACATGAGAAAAATTGTTAACGAAACATGTGAAACACATTGGAAACCATATGGAGAGCATACTGTTTCAGGTGTCTAAATGTACATCCGGCTGTCTATGAAATTGCTAATGATAATGCACGATTAACTAGGTCTCGAATATTTGAAATGGAGAAAACCGTAAGACGACAGAAAAAAGTGTAAGCAGTCCCACCATTTACTGACACTAAGAATGCTAACATGTGGTCATCGTGATGTAATTTAAGTACAAGAACAGAGGAAGTGTTAAGTTCCACCATTAATTACGAATGTTAAACCATGACAAGCATAACGGAGAGTCTTATATGTTTGGCAATGCTTGTTTGTTGCTTGATTATTTTTGACTGCGCCTAATTGCTAAATATTTTTAAGAACCTGGTAATGGGATCAAGTCTGCCTGCAAAATTATGTGTTTTTAAATTAATTAAATCGCACATTTCTGGAACTGGTTTGTCATAATCTTCGTACTGACATCGTCATATATTTGTACTAATGCTTCGCAACAGATAAACTGCAGTTTGTATCTGCTTTGCTCTGTGGTGTCGGTGATATTCCAGCTTGCAAACCACGTATCAGGTGGGGTTTGTGGCATTATATTGCAAACTGTCCAATTTACACACTGCTCTAAATAAATTCCAATCCTGACTGGGTCATCGTGCGTTTTGTACACTGCTTTCCGTTATCTCTTAATCACACGCGTGTTCCGTATAGGAATATTCCCTCCCCTACACAGATAGCATACTTCCGCTTTGTGAAGAAATCATGGTGGTAATTTACGTTGTTTACCCACCTTCTCTCTTTCCAATTTCTTCTTTTTCCAATTACTTTTGGATCCTAGAGTAACGCAGGAAGGTAGATTGGGGTTTTACATAGCGTCTACGGGTCTTTATGGACTAGTATAAGGATACCCTGGTGTGGAAAGGGAAACTAAATTGGCTGCTGTTTTCTTTTTTTTTTCTTTTCTTTTTTAATGGAACCATTCCGGCACTCACCTTAATTGTTTCAAGGAACCCGTGGAAAAAATTAGATAGGAATGGTAGGACGGGTAAGTGATATTCAGCATTTCTGGCAGTGGTCATTATTCACTGTGTGACAACTCTTCGCCACCGAGTTTCTCCGACCTATGGGTGACATATTTATGAGTGAATCCATCGTACGGATGACTACTGAGTGTTCTTGAAATGTAATGCTTTGTTACGACAACTAAGCAATGGGACGTGGGACACACTGCAAACTGGTGTCAGCACATAGTGTACTACAACGAAAGGTCCGTAAGGGGTCGTGTAAGAAGTCCTTGCCGGCCGCGGTGGTCTAGCGGTTCTAGGCGCTCAGTCCGGAACCGTGCTGCGGTCGCAGGTTCGAATCCTGCCTCGGGCATGGATGTGTGTGATGTCCTTAGGTTAGTTAGGTATAAGTAGTTCTAGGGGACTGATGACCATAGATGTTAAGTCCCATAGTGCTCAGAGCCATTTGAACCATTTGAAGAAGTCCTTCTGATGAACGGTTCACCATAAGTAGTCTTCTGCTGTCATTTCAAGCTACGCAATGTTGTGTACAAACAAAGACTGACAGCAACTGCCTCTGTGTTGTTACTGTGGCCTTCAGTCCGAAGACTAGTTTGATATAACTCTCCACGCTAGTCTATCCTGTGCAAGGTCGTTCATCTCTGCATAACTACTGCAACCTACACACATTAGAAACTGCTTCTTGTAGTCAAGCCTTGCTCTCCCTCTACAATCCCCGCACATTCCCTTCAATATCAACTATCAAACTGATGATTCCTTGATGCCTCACGATGTGTCATGTGTCAATCGATTACTACTTTTAGTCAAGTGGCCCCATTTAAATTTATATTCGTTGTTAACAAATATGCCTTTTTCAGAAACTTTTGTCTAGCTATTGTCACTCTAATTTCGCATCTTCTTTACTTCGGCCAATATCTATTATTTTTCTTTCCAAATAACAAAACTGATCTACTACTGTTAGCATCCCGTTTCCCACTCTAACTCAATCAGCATCGGCTAATTTAATTCGACTACATTCCATTACTCTTGTTTTACATCAGTTGATGCTTATCTTATAACATCTTTTCAAGACACTTTCCATTTGGTTCCTCTTGCCTGAAAATGATTTGCCGTCTCCGACAGAATTACAATATCATCATCAGGCCTAGGCATCTCTTACGGCGTTGAAGGTGTTGGGATGTGAAAGCACACATTTTTCCCTTATCTGCCTGTTCATACAATGCATGTTTCCGAGTTAGTTAAATAAATATGTTCTTTCGACACTGCAGCAGATAATCAAAAACAGTCTCGTGGATATGATAACACTAGTGTATTTCTTTAATGTATGAAAAATTATTTTTTAGTTGTAATAATTCACACTGCCATGGTGGTCAAAACGGCAACACTTTTATATCTCGTATAAAATTAGTTCGTAATTGCAGAGTGCAGTGGCGGGAGCAGTACTGGAGGCATGCATCCAGCCACACTTCACAACGGTCTGCCTGTGCCTACAAAATACTCAACACATTGAGTACCTGGCGCCTGAGAAAGAACTACGATCGACTGGTGGCTTGCCCATTTCATTTGATTCGCTGGAACGACAATCATAAAGCTATTTTAATCAAGTACAATACGAAACTTCCTGGCAGATTAAAACTGTGTGCCCGACCGAGACTCGAACTCGGGACCTTTGCCTTTCGCAGGCGAGTGCTCTACCATCTGAGCTACCGAAGCACGACTCACGCCCGGTACTCACAGCTTTACTTCTGCCAGTATCTCGTCTCCTACCTTCCAAACTTTACAGAAGCTCTCCTGCGAAAGTCGTGCTTCGGTAGCTCAGATGGTAGATCACTCGCCCGCGAAAGGCAAAGGTCCCGAGTTCGAGTCTCGGTCGGGCACACAGTTTTAATCTGCCAGGAAGTTTCATATCAGCGCACACTCCGCTGCAGAGTGAAAATCTCATTCTGGAAACATCCCCCAGGCTGTGGCTAAGCCATGTCTCCGCAATATCCTTTCTTTCAGGAGTGCTAGTTCTGCAAGTTTCGCAGGAGATCTTCTGTAAGGTTTGGAAGGTAGGAGACGAGATAATGGCAGAAGTAAAGCTGTGAGGACCGGGCGTGAGTCGTGCTTCGGTAGCTCAGATGGTAGATCACTCGCCCGCGAAAGGCAAAGGTCCCGAGTTCGAGTCTCGGTCGGGCACACAGATTTAATCTGCCAGGAAGTTTCATATCAGCGCACACTCCGCTGCAGAGTGAAAATCTCATTCTGGAAACATCCCCCAGGCTGTGGCTAAGCCATGTCTCCGCAATATCCTTTCTTTGAGGAGTGCTAGTTCTGCAAGGTTCGCAGGAGAGCTTCTGTAACGTTTGGAAGGTAGGAGACGAGATACTGGCAGAAGTAAAGCTGTGAGTACCGGGCGTGAGTCGTGCTTCGGTAGCTCAGATGGTAGAGCACTCGCCCGCGAAAGGCAAAGGTCTCGAGTTCGAGTCTCGGTCGGGCACACAGTTTTAATCTGCCAGGAAGTTTCATATCAGCGCACACTCCGCTGCAGAGTGAAAATCTCATTCTGCAAGTACAATATGGTACCCATTTCATCCAAGATCAAAATGTACTGAAAATACAGATTGAGAACTTGAAATTGTTATAAACTATGGGTGAACATGTTGCAAAGTAAGACACTCTGGCCGCATATTAAATTTCTTGTGTGACGCCCTCCGCGTTAACACAGGATCTCTCTCTCGCATGCATAGTCATACAGACGGCGTACATTGTGCTGGCATACAGTGTAGCACGCCATCTGACATTGTTCGTCCACATATGTCAGAGTCATAGATTGAACAGCTAAGCCAGTCAGGTTTTGTTGCATCATGTCTCAAGCAGATAAAAATTCACTTGACGTCTTCCTGGGAGACAATCTCCACTCATTCCAAATTAATAATATAAGTGTAGACCAGATGTGGCTTAGATTCAAAGAAATAGTATCGGCAGCAAATGAAAGATTTATACCAAATAAATTAACAAACAACAGAGCTGATCCTCCTTGGTACACAAAAAGGGTTAGAACACTGTTGCAGAAACAACGAAACAAACATGCCAAATTTTAACAGACGCAAAATCCCCAAGATTGGCGATCTTCTACAGAAGCTCGGAATTTAGCGCGGACTTCAATGCGAGATGCTTATAACAGTTTCCACAACGAAACTTTGTCTCGAAACCTGGCAGAAAATCCAAAGAGATTCTGGTCGTATGTGAAGTATGTTAGCGGCAAGAAACAATCAATGCCTTCTCTGCACGACAGCAATGGAGATACTATCGAAGGCAGTGCTGCCAAAGCAGAGTTACCAAACACAGCTTCCGAAATGCCATCACAAAAGAAGACGAAATAAATATTGCAGAATTCGAATCGAGAACAGCTGCCAACATGAGTAACGTAGAAGTAAATATCCTCAGAATAGTTGAACAAATTAAATCACTTAATAAAAGCAAGTCTTCTGGTCCAGACTGTATACCAATTAGGTTCCTTTCCGAGAATGGTGATGCATTAGCTCCATACTTAACAATCGCCGGCCGAAGTGGCCGAGCGGTTCTAGGCGCTACAGTTTGGAACCGCGCGACCGCTACGGTCGCAGGTTCGAATCCTGCCTCGGGCATGGATGTGTGTGATTTCCTTAGGTTAGTTAGGTTTAAGTAGTTCTAAGTTCAAGGGGACTGATGACCTCAGAAGTTAAGTCCCATAGTGCTCAGAGCCATTTGAACCATTTCGAACTTAACAATCATATACAACTGTTCGCTCAACGAAAGATCCGTACCCAAAGACTGGAAATTGCACAGGGCACACCAATATTCAAGAAAGGTAGTAGGAGTAATCCACTAAATTACAGGCCCATATCGTTAACGTCGATATGCAGCAGAAGTTTGAAACATATATTGTGTTCGAACATTATGAATTACCTCGAAGAAAACGGTCTATTGACACACAGTCAACATGGGTTTAGAAAACATCGTTCCTGTGAAACACAACTAGCTCTTTATTCACATGAAGTGTTGAGTGCCATTGTCAAGGGATTTCAGATCGATTCCGTATTTCTGGATGCTTTTGACACTGTACCACACAAGCGGCTTGTAGTGAAATTGAGTGGTTATGGAATATCGTCTCAGTTATGTACTGGATTTGTGATTTCCTGTCAGAGAGGTCACAGTTCGTAGTAATTGAAAGAAAGTCATCGAGTAAAACAGAAGTGATTTCTGGCATTCCCCAAGGTAGTGTTCTAGGCCCTTCGCTGTTCCTTATCTATATAAACGATTTGGGAGACAATCTGAGCAGCCGTCTTCGGTTGTTTGCAGATGGCGCTGTCGTTTATCGACTAATAAAGTCATCAGAAGATCAAAACAAACTGCAAAACGATTCAGAAAAGATATCTGAATGGTTCGAAAAGTGGTAGTTGACCCTAAATAACGAAAAGTGAGAGGTCATCCACAGCCTAATCTAAAATACGTAAATTCAACTAAATACCTAGGTATTACAATTACGAACAACTTAAATTGGAAGGAACACATAGTAAATGTTGTGGGGAAGGCTAACCAAAGACTGCGTTTTATTGGCAGGACGCTTAGAAAATGTAACAGACCTACTAAGGAGACTGCCTACACTACGCTTGTCCGTCCTCTTTTAGAATACTGCTGCGCGGTGTGGGATCCTTACCAGATAGGACTGACGGAGTAATTCGAAAACGTTCAAAGAAAGGTAGTACGTTTTGTATTATCCCGAAATATAGGAGAGCGTGTCAAAGAAATGATACAGGATTTGGGCTGGACATCATTAAAAGAAAGGCGTTTTTGTTGCGACGGAATCTTGTCGAGAAATTCTAATCACCAACTTTCTTCTCCGAATGCGAAAATATTTTGTTGATACCGACCTACATAGGGAGGAACGATCACAAAGATAAAATAAGGGAAATCAGAACTCGTACGGAAACATATAGGTGTTCATTCTTTCCGCGCGCTATACGAGATCGGAATAATAGAGAATTGTGAAGGTGGTTCAATGTACCCTCTGCCAGGCACTTAAATGTGATTTGCAGAGTATCCATGTAGATGGAGATGTAGACATATGCAATGCGGAACAATTGCGGCGGTTCTATCGGCTGGGAAAGTCTTTGGTCATTCCATAGAGCCTGTCGGATAGTACGAACGGCAGTTGGGTGAGCGTTATCTTGCTAGAACAGCACATTGCATTCCTAACGAAAGAACGGTACCATAACAAGCTGAACAGTGTTTGAAACGTATCCAGTCCTTGTATACGCTATCTCCACTAACACCACAAGCGAATGGCAAATGTAACTGACGGTGTCCCAGGCAAAAATGACAGGAGCTGGATCTAGGTGCCGTGGAATAATAAACTCTGAGGAAACCGCTCTCTTGGTCTAAGCTATACACACAGACGACAGTCACTAGCGCACAGGAAGAAATTGCTCTGATCACTGAGCACTACTGACGGTCACGCCTTCCTCCAGTTCACGTTATCACACCAGTGGCGACTGCATATCGTTGAGTGTGGAACACACTTTCCCATACATAGTTCCTAGCGAGGCTATTTCCTACAAGGTGTGGACTCTTTAGCTGCAGAGTTCCTCGTATCTGTGCAACGGAATCTGTGTGGCATGCCGCTGAAGTCTTCACGACGCAGCGGTCTTAGCATGCGTTTTGTGCTATGTGGATGTCCACAACTTGATCTTCAGGTAAGAAGATGTTTATCGTTGCCAGCACCATCGCAAACTGAACTCATTACGTCCAAAAGATGCGGAAAATTGCCTAAAGTGTCATCCAGACTCTGGGAGACCCGCTATCTACCCTTCTCAAAATCATCCAACTGGCTGGATGACTCACGAATACGACGTTTAGTTACCACACAGAAAATTCGAGGCATTAACACACAATTTGTCTTTCATTCTCTTCTTTTGTAAATTTATTACGTAATTCATTTGAAACTTCTCGCAGTCAGTATATGCGCCAATGTGTTGTAACACCAACCAGTGCCTCGTGGGAGTATTGAAACCTTAATTTTTGCGACTTTTACTATTAATCGGGTAGACATATTCCTTTCAAAATGTATTAACACAAAATTATAAGTATTTTGTAGCTTTAATTTTGTTTGGAATACTTTTCTGTGGCATATTTTCACACTGTTTTAGAAATTTGAGCACATGAAAGTATAGTGTGCAGGACAATACACATTTACTTCTCATGAACTTAGAGAGAACTGCATCAGGTAAGGCAAAGATATTTTCTGTTGTTGAGCTATGGGACGAATAGTCAGCTGGTAGCCAGCAGGCCGCATGAATAGCAGTAGTGTATAACGGGGGTGCTCATCAGAAATGATGTAGCTTATTGTAAGTTAGGTGGCAATGCATTGAGAGACACTTTTTGTTGTTCAGCACTGAGACGAATAGTTATTATAATTCATTCATCATAAGAATAAACCTGATTTAAACAAACACAGACGCGATGATTGGTCAGAAGCCGTAGTGCACATACACTGATGATGTTACACTCTTGTAAGTACGTCCAACTTATGTATTAGATATCTTATTACTAAGTTACGTTAAATGAAATTTCAAGATATTCAAATGTACTAACAGCGATTAACGGTTTTCTTAATCACATTTTAGCTACGTAGTTTTTATTTAAAATATTGTGCACAGTCGCAGCCTCTGCAGCGTTGTGCTGTTTATCGTACTGTTAGTGCGCAGTATGAAAATGGCTGACGCTGCTTTCTGTTCCGCAGTGAAACACGCGTGTGGAACACATTTAAAAAGTGCCGAGAAATAGGCTGTTCTTAATGTTTTTCATAAATTTACGGAGATAATCGGCTTTGAAGTTTTCCCAGCGTTGTATACAATGCATTTGATAACAAACCTATATTAAACGTGTAGCGTAATCGGTAACGTATTGACCTGTGAAAGAAATATGGTTATTCATGCGTTAGTTCCCATCTCCTAGAAATTATTTTTTTTTCTCGTTCAATTTGAGGTACTTACATCTCGTAACTATAAAACTCATCATATTTGTTATGAAAAATGCACGTCTTTTTGTTTGTAATTGCATACTGGACGCGAAATTCCTGTTTCCATTTCAAATACAAATTCTTAATTAAAGATGTTTTATGAAAGACTGTTCATAAAAGTTGTTGAAATTAAGAAAACATAACAATTTAATTTTTAAGGCAAAAATTAAAAACCAAATCCTTTTTATTTGGACTATGTCCATCGTTTTATACCACAGAGGTAAATAAGTATCGGAGAAACATGAAAAACAATCATTTTCACAGCATCGAGGTCGTCATACAAATACTGCATTTTTACATTTTCTACTGTACCATTACAATATGAACTCAACAGAACTGATCTGGAGCCAAGCTGCGGGATTTAGCCCGAGAAGTAACAAGGCTGTTAAGCTGCCGAACGTACTGGAACTAAGGCACGCAGCTTCTTCACACGTCACTGCCGAACGCTGGCAGGATATAGAACGGCTCGTCATAAAAGAAGATGAGGAAATGCTGCGCCTGGTTGGCTTCGTGGATTCTGTTGATATGCTCGTTATCAAAGTAGCAGGTGACACTTCCAGAGTTGAAATGTATTTCTCGGATTCGGATAAGGAAAGAGCTACGAGATTACTTGACGATTGACTGTAAGTAATACCTTCAGTGGCTTCAATATTTAGCTATACGGTGAAATCCTTCAATACTCTCTTACGTTACACACAGCTTATGCAGGAAAATTATCCTGTGGTTAAGTCAGGCATTTTCGTCTGGCTGCAGTCCCACGTGAAACGGAAATTCATTGAGGTTCCAGCAAACGCGGTAGAATACATAGTACAATGTTTAGATCAGGTTTACTCTTATGATGAACGGATTATTGAAGCCGGCAGTCTATTAACAACAGTGGTTTATAACTGGGGTACTCATCAGAAATGATTTGGTTTTTTGTGAGTTAAGTGGCAATGCCTTTCGTGGTAATGCCTTGAGAGGTCATAGGAAAATGTTTAATGCCATGGAGTTTTAACCACAAAATTTCACCGGAAGCACTGCGAGAGAGAGGAAAATCCCACTCCGCCACTAAAATTACAATGCCTGCTTTGACAATGCCTATGCCAGCAACACAAGTGCAGCAATATTTATATAGTGCAGCTCTCGTGTAGCTTGAACTAGAATGATTTGAAAATAAACTTTTGTGAGTGAGAAAAGAATAATTTAGAGTTTTAATGTTTATTTTACTCGTAATGACAAAATTACATCTGTAGTGAAATATTAGAATTGTGACTGAAATAATTAACTTTAATAATAAAATGAAATGATAATTTTGAGTAGTGTCATATGATTTCATTGATGCTACCTGGCACTAAAAATCATTTTGGGAGGCTATATTATAGTTTTATGAAATAAGCATGTCGTATTTAAAAGATAATGCAGTAGTCTACAGTACTGTTTTAGCTGCACAGTATTATCGACATTATGTTGTTTACAAAATCTTCAATGCTTAATAAGAACGTCGAGTGCTTGTGTGTGTGTATGAATGCTTTCCTGTGGCGATGCGATCTGTTACGTAAATGGAGTGCTGATAGGTTTTATTCTAATCACTGACCACACCTCTGGCAACGTTGCTTACGTCATATGGTTTCATTTGATCTTTATCATTTCATAAGTACACACGCGAAAGTGCAGTACTCATACTACGTGTCACTGGAATTTTTGTTGTTGACACGACGTTGGCAGTCCAGGTCACCTTCGGTCAATACCAATTACTAGGGAATGTGTATAAGTAGTAGACCGTCGTGTTATAACCTGAGCATGATAGCTGCCTAACCTATTTTACTTTGCAGACTGAACCTATTCACAGAATGCGTCGCCTTTAAAGCTCAGGTACAAAAGACAAGCTTCTTATACGTCACATGATGTTTATTGCTAATTTTTAAAAGGTAAAACTACTTGTGATGTAAATAGCTCAGGTATTGAAACACGCCTTGTGCGGAAACTGAAGGGACTAGAATGAGCTAACTAACCTCCGTCGTTAACACGTTATTTACAGAGTACTATTTCATACATTTCTAGTGGTATACACTGTCCAGTCACATTAATGTGACCGCGTATCAAAAGCTTGAATAACCACCATTTGCAGAGCAGACTGCTGCGAGACGTGCAGGAAGACAGTTAATGAGGTCTGGAAGCTACCGACAGAGATGCCGACCCCAATGCCGTGGCCAGTTACGCTAGTTTTCTCGGTTGAGGATCCGTAGCGCGAACAACCCGCTCGAGATGGTCGTTTGGTAGCCAGGGGAGTACGGTAAACTCATCCTAGTTCTCTTCGAACCAGCATTTACAGTGCGTGCTGTGTAGCAAGTTGCATTGTCCTGCTGGTAGATGCTATGGGCAAACATCAATTAGGCGCACTACGAATGTAATGGTGTGGACGTGTTAGGAATATGGGTCTCACGGGGAGCGTGCAAGGGATAAGTCCCTGCAGGCGAACTATCCTCTGTTCCCTAGTTGGCTCAGATGGATAGAGCGTCTGCCATGTAAGCAGGAGATCCCGGGTTCGAGTCCCGGTCGGGGCACACATTTTCAACATGTCCCCAATGATATATATCAACGCCTGTTTGCAGATAGGGTGTCGATTTAATTATTATTTCATAGATGCTATCGTACCGAGGCCGGCCGGAGTGGCCGGGCGGTTCTAGGCGCTACAGTCTGGAACCGCGCGACCGCTACGGTCGCAGGTTCGAATCCTGCCTCGGGCATGGATGTGTGTGGTGTCCTTAGGTTAGTTAGGTTTAAGTAGTGCTAAGTTCTAGGGGACTGATGACCTCAGAAGTTAAGCCCCATAGTGCTCAGAGCCATTTGAACCATCGTACCGAGGAAAAACAAGCTGCATATACTGTAGGAGCGGATATGGTCCCCAAGAATAGGTGCGTACCTGTGTTGATCCATTGTTCCTTCCAGAATGACGAGATCACCCAAGGAATGCTACGAAAACATTTCCCAACCCTTTACGCTTCCTCCTCCGGCCTGGAGCATTCCGACGACTGTTGCAAGGTATTTGCTTTTTTGCCCTTTCACGCCGTAAATGCCAAAGGCAATCTGTTCGACGGAGCATAAGACTTGATGCATCTGAAAAGGCCACCTGTCGCCACTTAGTGGCTGTCCAGTTGCGGTATCGACGTGCAAATTGCACACTTCGTCGTCAATGAACAGCAGTCAGCATGGGTAGCGGGCGCTCGCTGAAGAGGCCTACACGCAGCGACGTTCGATGAACTGTCGTTGAGGAGACACTGTTGGTAGAACCTTGCTTCATCTAGCCGGTCAGTTGCTTAACATTTGCACGTCTATTCTCCCGTGCATATCTCTGCAACGGCCGTCCACCCCTGTCATTTGTGACCCGTATACCGCAGTTGCCTCGGCGTCGGTTTTGGATAGCCCCTATTGCCACGCACAGTATACTTCAACCACGGCAGCACGCGGATAGTTTACAAGCTTAGCCGTTTCGGAAATGCGTCCACCCTTGGCCCGAAAGCCAATGATCATGTCCTTTCGGACGTCAGATAAACCGCTGTTTTTCCGCATTACAATGACTGCTCTGTTTTCTACGTCTCCCAATACGATTTATATTATACTCTCCACTATTAGTGCTGCCACCTGCCATCTGTGAATAACTATTGCACATTAACGTCGAATGTGGGCGGGGGTCACGTTAATGTGACTGGACCATGCATTAGGAGCAAGAAATTATATTCTAGACCACATGAGGCAAAGATCGCATATAGAGCGAAATATGTAGCCAATAGCGTAAACACAACACGTTTTACAAAAACGAGTGCCATATCCGAATCAGCGATGGTAATAACGCGAAAATTGAGCACTGCTGTTCTCGATCATGTCTTAATGGAGGGGATTATATCTTGTGGGTGATTCGTCAAGTACTACGGACTAGTATGATGTATATTTGCTCCATGTGAAGATGTAAAGGAAGAAAAGAATGTTAGGGTTTAACGAACCATCGACGACGAGTTTGTTCAAAGACCGTGAAGGTAATCGCTGTATTCTTTTCAAAAGAACCATCAGTACATTTAGAGAAACTACGAGAAATCTAAATCTGGACGGCCAGATGTCATCTGTTGCAGGGTCTTATGGAGCATATTCTAAGCTCAAACATTACGACGTTCGTATGGTGTTCGACACTGCACCACTAATAACCAAAATACGATTACGCGGGATCTCTTCACAGATATGCGATTGGCTCCTTGCTGCTAGAAGCAGGTACGTTATACTACACAACGAACGTTCAACAGAAACGAAAATAACAGCGGGCGCGTCCCAATGAAGCGTAATACTCACTCTAAAATTCAATACGCATAAACGATTTATCATGTAGGGCCAGTACCACCATCAAGTTTTTGGCTGACGGTGCTGTTGCCTATAGGACAGTACCATCATTGAATGATCGTAAGGAAACACAGCAAGACTTGGACAAAATTCCGCACATAGTGTAATGAATGTCAGCTCTCTTAAACTGTGGATACATGCGTTGTAATATCTATAAAGCACATCTGGAGGGTGTTGCATTGTTTAAATATTTAGAGTAATACTAATAAGCATTGTGAAATGTGACGAACAATGCGCTAACCGCTGCAGCAATTTGTTCGGTCTGTAACGTGTTCGTGTTATAAGAGTGAGGATGGACGGACAAAGAAGACACCGTACACCAGCAACTATCCTAAACCATTCGAAAAGCAGCATGGGGACTCGTGGATGACTTTACACATATCAACCGCCTATTGACCTAACACGATAATCGTGTGGAGAGCTTTGGAACTTAAAATAGTTCAATGACACCCCACTCGTAGGTAGGAACATATAGCTCCACATGTCCTCCCATTCAACGCTACATTCAGATGAAAAAATGTTC
This sequence comes from Schistocerca nitens, assembly GCF_023898315.1. Taxonomy (NCBI): domain Eukaryota; kingdom Metazoa; phylum Arthropoda; class Insecta; order Orthoptera; family Acrididae; genus Schistocerca; species Schistocerca nitens. The sequence continues at coordinate 332,172,637 of NC_064619.1, forward strand.
CTCCCCTGCCAGGAATCAAACAGACTACTTTTTCTAGTGCCTCAGACACGGATGGCACCTAATTCATGTACATTTGCATAAGCACGAACAGAATTCCCCCCCAAGACATGAGCTGTGCTATCGTCGTCATTGGCATTCCTGAGTAACAACGCACGTGACGCAAGAGTAAACGAATGGCCTGGCTTGCACGTTTGACCTTCGCCAAAACTCGAGCTGGCAGAAAGACGTGACGCAGCTCGGCAAGTTATCTCGCCACTGTCCTGTACATACAGTTCTATTTCATTAGAGTACAATAACGAAGACTGCACTTTCGACGTCGGCTACACTATAACGAGCTGTGACAGCTATTGAGAACACATATGTCCCTGACACAACACCAAGTATAGTACACGTGATGATTTACGGAGTTTCGTATTATGCGATGCTTCTGCTTCTAATACATTCATACTGACAATGACAGAAGGTGTTTGGAATTAATTATGGAAAATGTTTGGAGTATGTACGACAGAGGAAAATTATGCAATGGATGGTCTTAGACGGTATAATATGTCAGCGGGCAGCTACCCAAAAAGAACACTGTTTTCAACGATCATTTTTGACTTGTGAAACCAAATATTCCTCCTAATTGACGTCCTTTTCTTACATGTTGTGCAAATCAGCTCGAATGGGGAATCGACATCACACTTTTTCTTGTAAAGCTTAACACCATGTCTGTCCATGACATTTGACGCAGTTTTTTTATTCAGCATTTGGTAACAAGTCGTACTCCTACCAAAACGCTAAGCACTTGTCCATTATATATATTCGGGGAATTAATTCCCGCCACGAAAGTGTTCTTTCGCTAGATATAAAGACAGATTCAGTCATTATTATTTACACCGTTATATGACATTCCCTTCGCAACGCGGGAAACAACAGCCAAATTCGCTGCCTGGACAGTTAGGTATTCGATATATGTCGTTCGTATTGCACATGCTACTTCGATACCCAAGATTTCTTCCAATTTAATGAAATGATTTTACATAGTTGTTTTAACCCTGCACTTATAAGCATAATAGAAACATTATTGTTCCACAGGGGAAATGGAAGACACGATCTTCTGTTGTCGCACCAACAGAAGGTCGTATTTGCCATTTACAAGATGATTTGGAGGTGTTTGTAAGAATATGTACCTCACCAATGAAAGTACACAATAATACTCCTAGAAGCGAAAACGTCCAGTACACATGGCTAATAAGATAAATGCGAATGCGTGGCTAGGAACCGTCACTGACTTTACCATGAAATATTCTCCTAAATGTATTTCAAATGTAAGCTTATGATCAAGTCCCTACGTAATTGCTCTCACCCAGAATCAATCTCGATACGAAATGTAATACTACTACAGCACGTTACATGTTACAAACTACTGTGACTTATGCCTGTGCTTGTTTAAGGGGGCGTCCCACGTACAGTCCTCACATTTGAAGGAAATACTGCACTCGTCTTTGCACTAAGTTATGAATTCTTTCGAACACCCAAGGATTACTTCGTAAATGTCAGACATGATCTTCTGTTATGATGTGGCTACAGAAGATAATGTCTGTCATTTTCCGTGTGGAAAAATAAGCACCTATTATGCCGATACGTGCGAAGCTAAAACTAAAATGTACAAGCATTTCAAACACTTATCAAAATACAAACTGGTTCTATTGAACTAATATATCCTTAGCACTTACCCAGAACTGTGAATACGGTTTACAATAACAACAGCAGCAGATGTTTACTGCAAGCTGTATCCATGGAAATAACAGATATATGTGTCGTCATTTGTTTAGCGCATTCTGTCGTTCGTAATAGCAAAGAGCTTGCAATCGAAAATCTGTGTTCCACGGAAGCGAAGATGAACAAGTGCTCAATAGTTCTGGAGGTATACATTTTAGCGCCCACATTCACTGGACATTTTAGTGTTGTTTTGGTACACACTACCACCACTCAAAATATGGAATACTGTCTTTTTTCCCTCCTGTATATTCTTTTTATGGCCAGAGGCCTTGCCGCAGTAGGAACACGGGTTCCCGTCAGATCACCTAAGTTAAGTGCTGTAGGGCTGGGCTAGCACTTTGATTGGTGACCATCCGGTATGCCGAGCGCTGCTGGCAAATGGGGTGCTCTCAGCCCTTGTGAGGCAAACAGAGGAGCTACTTGATTGAGAAGTAGAGGCTCCGGTCTTGTTAACTAACAACGGCCGGAAGAGCGGTGTGCCGACCACATGCCGCTCCCTATCCGCATCCAGTGACGCCGGTGGGTGAGGATGACACGGCGGCCGGTCGGTACCATTGGGCCTTCACTGTTCGGGGGGAGTTATTTTATATTCCTTCTATCTTTGAGTCTTCGCTTGTTTTCTTAGTACTGGCTTGCCAACTGAACTCTCGATATTAATTTAACAGTCTGAATAATTTCTTTTATCTCATCATTAAAATAAAGGTGTTTTTCGTTCCAGCGAGATCTTTTCACGAAATATCAATCTCCAAATGTGAAAATAGTTCGTTGACGTGCACGTCCACAGAGGTAAACAAACATTTAACAAAATAAGAGAAACCAAAGCCACACAGAAAGATTTAACCCTTTCATAACCTCTGGCTACAATTGTGTACGTTACCTTTTACTATGTCTTAACTGCAGCAGAAATATTTTTCCGCAGTGGAAACCTAAGGTGCACATTTGTGAATGTTCAGCCCTTTCGTCATCTGCAAGTGCTGCCAGCTGTTGGGTATCACTTTCAAAATATCAGCAGGTCAATGTAGAACTACGCAGCAACTCGTTACCATGAAAATACATGGTTGTAATTGGTCCACTATATTCCACTGTATAAATGAATATTGTTATTTTGCTTGGTTATTATTGAATGATCATTTTATTTATTACAATGGACAATATTTCATAATTAGTTATTTTAGTCCATAAAATGAAGCCAAGTGTACAAGGCATATTTTGAAAACAGATATATATTTTTGTGTAAATCTTGCATCCAAAATCGTTAAGAAATCACCTAAGAACACTACCAAACAAAGAAAAATTTTCCTTTCTCCAGAAAAAAATCCGGTCTGAAAGGCTTAAGTTTGTTTTTCCGCGTACTGTTCGAAAGTGGAATGGTAGAGAAATATATTGAAAGTGGTTTGTTGGACGCTCTGTCGGGCATTTAAGTGTGAACTTCAGAGTAGTCATGTAGATGTAGATTATACATTCTTTCAATCTCTTCATCAACTGTGAATCTAGTACTCATAAACTTGTGTCACTGAGTTGGGTATTGACTTGGTGTCCGTCTTGCTGCAATTATGCGTTCGCCAAGCTGTTTATAGCAACTCACTTGCATTCCTATTGTGTTCATAGTTTAAGGATTGCGTTGAAATAAAGTTCTAGAAAAGGCGCTTTAAGAGTAATGTCACGTATTGGATAAGGGAGAAACCCATATGGAATAGTTAATGGTTTAAACTGGGTGTTGCCATGAGCACGGCTCACAGTTCTGTTCGTGAAGAGCAATTTTAAGGGAAGGGGAGTCTTGGAAGACTCGGGACAAATCTTTCGAAAGAGGGGAGGCAAGCTGCGCCCTAAAAGTTTCAGGGCGCAATTGTAAATTTGTAAAGTTTAATTCCAGCTACGGCCTGATTGTAGAGGCAAGCTCCGGTGATATGCTAACCAAGTACAGCACTGGGCAGTAGCCGGCCGGAGTGGCCGAGTGGTTAAAGGCGCTACAGTCTGGAACCGCACGACCGCTACCGTCGCAGGTTCGAATCCTGCCTCGGGCATGGATGTGTGTGATGTCCTTAGGCTAGTTAGGTTTCAGTAGTTCTAAGTTCTAGGGGACTTATGACCACAGCAGTTGAGTCCCATAGTGCTCAGAGCCATTTGAACCATTTGAACTGGGCAGTATTGTTGACATTACGTCAACACATTGCGGCCAGATTGGGTTGATACACCGTTCATTGCCGCGGCGCGTCGAACTGCGAGCACCACAACACAATATGGCCAATGGTGAAGTAATATCATGTAGCTCAGAGCATTTTTCATGCTAATGGAAAACGCGCGCTCGGGATGGAGGGAGCTTGGAAAAGGTGACGTAACAAGTAGGACTACATCAGAAGCGTACCTAAAAGGGTATGAATAAACGAACTTAGAGGCATAACGCGTTCAGTCTCGCCACCATTCTGTCTGAGTGTTGTCCGCAGCTCGTGGTCGTGCGGTAGCGTTCTCGCTTCCCGCGCCCGGGTTCCCGGGTTCGATTCCCGGCGGGGTCAGGGATTTTCTCTCCCTCGTGCTGACTGGGTGTTGTGTGTTGTCCTTAGGTTAGTTAGGTTTAAGTAGTTCTAAGTTCTAGGGGACTGATGACCATAGATGTTAAGTCCAATAGTGCTCAGAGCCAGTTAAACCAGTTGTCTGAGTGTTGAACCGGAGAGAATGATGGAGTTTCAGAGACGCCACGGCTACAGGTGCGCTACACCTGTGGTGTGGAAACTGCGAGACTTCGGGATATGTCACCGATGCTGGGAGGTGGTGTCCAGCCAGGCTCCATCCTCTAAAGGACTGCAAGCGGTCCCCGATGTGGCTGAGGGAGGCGCGCACTCGCGATCTCATAGCGAGGTGCACGTTATCGATCACCGTCCTGTTCCCACGCTGCAGGTCGGGTGACCGGGACATAGCTGTTTGGCTGTTGCTCCCAAGTGCAAGTCGTAAGGACGAGTACGAGTGCGGCTGACTAGCCGGAAAGGCCTGTGCTGTCAGCGCTCGTCTACGCCTGCCTACCAACACGGCTTTGCGGCAGCTGCCTTCTGTCACGCAGGAAACGGATGTCACCGACGTGATCGGCGCAACAACGTATTCCGCCATCGCGTACTTTTTCCAAGCACACATTGCGGCCCTGAGGGTGGCTGGAGTGCTGTATAAGGCTATTTGAATAAACATCTGTCAATGCCATAAATGCACGCTTCGGAGTGAATCTGGTCTCTCCCTCACCATTTCTCTCGCCTATCCTGACGCCTAACGTTGCGGAATAGGTTGTATCGTTGCAATTACACTACTGGCCATTAAAATTGCTACACCATGAAGATGACGTGCTACAGACGCGAAATTTAACCGACAGGTAGAAGATGCTGTGATATGTAAATGATTAGCTTTTCAGAGCATTCACACAAGGTTGGCGACGGTGGAGACACCTACAACGTGCTGACATGAGGAACGTTTCCAGCCGATTTCTCATACACAGACAGCAATTGACCGGCTTTGCCTGGTGGAAGGTTGTTGTGATGCCTCGTGTAACGAGGAGAAATGCGTACCATCACGTTTCCGACTTTGATAAAGGTCGGATTGTAGCCTATCGCGATTGCACTTTATCGTAACGCGACATTGCTGCTCGCGTTGGTCGAGATCCAATGATTGTTAGCAGAATATGGAATCAGTGGGTTCAGGAGGGTAATACGGAACACCGTGCTCGATCCCAACGGCCTCGTATCACTAGCAGTCGAGATGATAGGCATCTTATCCGCATGGCTGTAACGGATCGTGCAGCCACGTCTCGATCCCTGAGTCAACAGATGGGGACGTTTGCAAGACAACAGCCATCTGCACGAACAGTTCGACGAAGTTTGCAGCTGCGTGGACTATCAGCTCGGAGACCATGGCTGCGGTTACCCTAGACGCTGCATCACAGACAGGAGCGTCTGCGATGGTGTACTCAACGAGGAACCTGGGTGCACGAATGGCAAAACGTCATTTTTTCGGATGAATCCACGTTCTGTTTACAGCCTCATGACTTACCCCTGCATTACACTTATTTGATTTAGTTTTGATTACCCTGTTCACACATGACAAGAAGTCCTGTTCTTCCTGCCACCACAGTTTACGAATTCACACGATACCTAAATTCAACATATCGTTTCAGTTTTTAAATTCTCTAAGCTACGTAATCTATTAAGGTATCTAACATTCCACCCTCCGATACGTAGAACATCAGTTCAGTTTTTCTGACACCAACATTCTCCTGAGTATTCACTGCCCAGAGATCTGAATGGGAGACTATTTTACCCCCCACCCCGGAATATTTGGTGCAAGATGACGCCGCCGACATCAATAAGCCATACAATACAGCGGCATTCTTTCAGGAAATCTAATGGCTTGCTTTTAGCCATCCAAAGTACCGACATAGTGAGGTCATGTTGACTGATAATGTCAGACCCGACAGTCATCCAGGCTGCTGCCCTGCAACTGTTGAATAGGCTGCTGCCCATGTTCAGCAACCGTATGTTAGTCTGATCTCTCGACAGATATTCTTTTCTGATGTGGTAGCACTTACAGTCGTTGAGGCATGCAAGCTACTCCAACGTGGCAAGGACCTTAATTCATAGCGGATTAACGTTTATAGTACACATATATCTTGCTGCCACGGATACAGAATGAGAAAGACGTTATCAAATGGAGAATATAAGACATAAATTCAACCACCTGGGACATCGGTGACAGATGTCACGGAAGCTTTGGGCTCTGGGAATCTCCAGTGATTTTTTTGAACTGCGTAAATTACAAGTAACATCTCTTTTTCTACCGAAGAATAACTTTTTGAGCTCGATTGGGGACATCCAACCCGTCGAAAAGTGGCTGCTCCGTAATCCCGGGATTTCCGAATGCCAGTATGTAGCAGAAGCGATCCACAGCAAGAGCCATAAGTTAGCTAAGAGTGTATGTTGCTAGACTTGGCGCTGCCGCACACACAGACAAGGAGGTAAGAGGAATCACTTGCCTTCCCTACCTCCCGCCCTCTTCTCTGGAATCTGAAGTACAGACTTTTTAAATTTCATGTATTTCTAGAAATTATTGTCTCTGGTTCTCTAACACTACCAATGCCAATGTATTTTCAATAATGTGTACTGCCCATGGGGAAAGGGTGATGGAGGGGGTACGGGGACTTTATGACACAAAAAATTTAAAAAAAGCAAAGTTCGTTACTTTTCGATGACTTTTATTAACAACCGATTTTTTGGAGATATTGATGTGTAAGTGGAATCAAGAATGCGAAAATATCTTTTAGTACACCCTTAGCAATACCAACGCATTTCCAACCATGTGCGCTAAGCGCTAACAACGGAAAGGGGAGAAAGGGAACGTTGTGACCACCACAGGAAATTTAAAAAATATCAGTTTCATTAATTCTCCTCGGCTTTCATTAACAAAACACATTTTAAAGAGACAGTGATGTTTAAGTAGGGTTCCGGAACTCGAAAATATTGAATATGACACTCGTGTTGAAAAGTCACATCCACTAGCAATCTTTTGTGTTAAGTTTCACTGAACAGTTACGGAATCTGACAGAAGAATTAATTAAAAACAACACTTATTTTTTCCAAAGTTTAAAATGTTAAGTACATAACTAGATTACAATATTTTCAGAAGGTGGACATGAAGCAGTACAGCACCCTATTCATCCCCCCCCCCCTCCCCTCTCCCGCTGTCGGTTGTCATTGCCAGGAATAAATCTACAAGTTCGGCCCACTGTGGCGTTATCTTACCGAACGTCGTCGGATGCTCTGTGGCCTTATCAGTCGCTACATAATTTAGTTTAGATTGATTGCCATGCTGTTCACAGCACAGAAATGCCATATCCTTCGGCTCGGCGGCGGTTTTCGGTGCCGTTCTACAAGGTCTTAATGATGCAGATAGCAGTATCGTGCCTAAACAGGGTCCCAAGAGTTGCTTCATAGTATGCACCCTTATCAAGCTGAAAAAAAGAACCGATCCCACACCCTGGTCCACAGAGTCAGTTGCCAGTTTCCTTAACACACCTCTCTTACCTCAACGGCGCAACATAAGTAGCAGTAGTACACCTGTCCATCACCCGTATCCAATTCTCAGAACGACAACACCTATCTCTCAGCATAGGTTAATCGCAACAGCAGTACACCATTTGCCCTTGCACAGACTAGACCTATGGTGGCTTGGTGAGTGGTACATTCTGTTTTTCATGGTAAATCGATCATAGAAAACCCTGAAGAATATGGCAATGATTTACAGCAGATGCACTCTTCCATGACTCCAAATGCATCAGTACTAGCTCTAATTTCCCTTATCTTTGAATGGTGATTTTTGCCCGATTTGAAAATTGGTGGTAATAATATATGCTCTACATCCTCGGTGAAGATCGCATTTCGGAATTTACCGAGCCGCCCCATCCGTTTACCGCGCCGTCTATCTGCAAGTGTGTCCCACTTCAAACTTTCTATGAGATTTGTAACGCTCTCGCGATGGCAAAATGTACCAGTCACGAATCTTGCCGCTCTTCTTTGGACCTTCTCAATCTCTTGAATCAGACCCAACTGGTAAGCGTCCCATACAGACGAACAATACTCTAAGACTGGACGAACTGACGTATTGTAAGCTATTTCCTTTGTTGAAGTACCGCATCGCTTTAGGATTCTACCAATAAACCGCAATCTAGAGTTCGCCTTACCCTTTACTTGTGTAATCTGATCATTCCATTTGAGATCATTTCGAATAGTCTCACCCAGATACTTGACGGATGTTACCGCTTCCAAATACTGGGCATTTATTTTGTACTCGTACATTAATGGGGATTTTCGCCTTGTTATACGCAGTAGGCTACACTTACTAATATTGAGAGAAGATAACTGCCAGTCATTACAACACGCATTTATTTTCTGCAAATCCTCATTGATTTGATCACAACTTTCGTGTGATACTACTTTCCTGTAGACTACAGCATCATCTGCAAACAGTCTAATGCCGTTGTCAATACCATCAACCAGATCGTTTATGTAAATCGTAAAAAGCAGCGGACCTATTAACGCTGCCCTGGGGCACACCTAAGTAACGCTTGTTTCTGTTGAAGTCACGCCGTTCAGGACAACACACTGCTCCATGTCTGATAGAAAATTTTCTATCCAACCGCATATGTCATCGGATAGACCGTAAGCACGCACTTTTTAGAGCATCGACAGTGCGGAACTGAGTGAAACGCCTTTCGAAAGTCGAGAAATATGGCAACAACCTGGGAGCCGGTATGTAGAGCCTGTTGTATATCATGCACAAAGAGGGCCAGCTGTGTCTCGCATGACCGCTTTTTCCTAAAACCGTCCTGGTTTCTGCAGATGAGCTTCTCAGAGTCTAGAAAGGTCAATATATCTGAACACAAAATATGTTCCATGATTCTACAACAAATCGATATCAGTGAAATTGGCCGGTAATTATGTGCATCCGATTTTCTACCCTTTTTATAGATTGCTACGATCTGGGCCTTCTTCCAGTCCCGTGGAACTTTCCGCTGTTCCAATGATCTCTGATATATGATGGATAAGAAGGTGCTATATTTGTAGCATAGTCAAAATAAAATCTTACGGGAATACCGTCTGCACCAGATGCCTTCCTGGCGTCTAAGGATCTTAACTGTTTTACAATCCCAGATCCACTAAACACTGTCAGCCATCCTTGCGTTTGTTGGATAATTGAAACGGGGAATGGTGCTGCAGTACTCTACCATAAACGAGTTTTTGAAAGCTAGGTTTAAAATTTCGGCCTTCTGTTTATCATCGTCAGTTACATTACCCATACTGTCAGCAAGAGAAGGTATTGAATTATTTGTAGCGTTCATAGTTTTTACGTACGACCAGAATTTTTTGGGGTTATTTTTAGAATCTGCAGGTATTGCTTTCAAATTCGTTAAAAGAATCTCTCATTGTCCTTCTGACAGCTGCTTTCATTCTGCATAATTTATGTTTGTCAGCGGGCCAGTGACTACGTTTAAAACGACTGTGCAAAATTCTCTGCTTTCTCAGCAACTTCCTAATATGTTTGTTGTAACAAGGTGGATCCTTTCCCTCCCCTATATTTTTGCTAGGTACATACTTCTCTAGCACATGGTGGACAATACCTTTAAATTCCGACCAAAGATGCTCAATATCTTTGTGTCCCACGGTGAATGCTTGGAGCTGACTATGAAGATATTCATTAATGACACTTTTATTTGCTTTCCCAAACAAGAAAACTCTAAGCTGTTTCTTTGGTTTTTTGCAACTTCCACTGACATTGAAGCCACGACCTTATGGTCACTAATACCTTCTTCTATATTAACTTCCTCAAAAAGATCAGGTCTGTTTGTCGCCAAGATATCTAATATGTTCCCATCTCGAGTTGGCTTGCTAACCAATTGCTCAAGGTTGTATGTTGAGAGCGCTCCTAGAATAACTTCACACGAATCTTTGCTTCTGCCCCTGTGGTAAACGTGTAATTTTCCCAGTCAATGGGTGCCAGATTAAAGTCTCCCCCCATAACTAATGGAAATTTGGATATTTTCTTCCTATGTACTCAAGACTTTCCCTGAAACGTTCTGCGACGTTTGTTGCGGATGCTGATGGTCTATAAAAACATCCTAATACAATGGTCAATCCTTATCTGATTGACAGTTTTATCCTGACTATTTCACAGTCCGACACAGTATCGATCTCAACTGCGTTTAAACAGCTTTTAACTGCAATGAACACACCACCTCCTATAGCAACAGTCCTATCCTTCCTAAACATTGTCCAATCAGAGTTCAAAATTTCACTGCTTTTTTATGTCTAGTTTCAACCAGCTTTCGGTACCTAATACAGTATTGGCATTGCTACTGTTTATTTCGGAGAGCAACTCCGGGATCTTGCTACAGACACTTCGACAATTTACTAACATGAGATTAAGCATATTTAAATCCTTTGGAATAACCTGTTTAGGCGAACTAACAATTTTTACAGTTGGCACACCCACATCAGTGACATGAACTGGTAATTTTTCAGGCCAACGGTTTGTTTCTCGTGGGGAGGAATTTAATCTAAAAAAAAAGACCATGTGCACGCCACAAGTACTGTGCTACCCATGTAGCTGCTTCCTGCCTGTAGTGCACCCCTTATCTACAACCTTCCACCCCATAGGAATCCATCCATGTCAGACCTGGAGTTCTATGCAGTGGTTGTGTTTGAAAATGCACAATTATTGATGGTAACGGGGTATTATCTGCAGATGTATGGTTTTGACTTTGTGATATGGCAATGCAGATTTCTGCTTTGTTCCACAGGAATGTCCACTCTCCATCAATAATGCTGGGAAATGATACTGTCATAGTAGGGGATTTCTTTGGAACAATTAAATTATGTAACAGCAGAGAGTTAACACACCTACAGGAACAGACGTTTAAGAATCTAATGTACTCAAGTTATGCATAAGGTATGCTGTAAAGTATTGACTAAGGTGGCAAACCTATGTCTGTCGATTTTAAGTGACATTGTGGAGTAAACTGCTGGAGTTGCTAACGAAGCTCTGCACCCATTGGAAGAAACCGTCGCTCAATCTGATTTATGGGGTGCTTGTATGGAAATAAAAATGTATGAGCCTAGTGTGCCAGATGCAGCACATATTTGAATCTGTTCATATACCCTACAATATATAATATAAATAAAGTGTAATAGCTACATGTGTGTGTGTTCTCTATAAAATACCCTGCTTGCTAATGTGAGTGCATAGTCACTGTCATGACTAAGTGGATAAAACATCCCTTCCACAAGAGTCCTGTTGTAGTAGACTGGTTATGCAATGATACTGGAAGCCAGAAGAAGGAAAAGAATGGATCATACCTTCCCTTCAATATTGTGCTTTAATTGCTGGACCTTCAGATTGCAGGAAGAGTGATCTTGTACTAACACTGTTAAAATGTGCTGAGAGATCTGCTTCGAGCATGTATATATATATGTCTTCAAAAACCCCGTTCCAGCCAATATATCACCTATTGCAGGAGATTTTGCACAGTATTGATGCAGTAACATACCAGGTGTTCAGCAAAAGCATTGATATCCCACGACCTTAAAAAGTAAAGCCAAAGAGGATATTCATATTTGATGATGTCGTAGTGGAAAACCAGGATGACATCCATAAATATTTCTGCTTTGGCCATCATATGAAAGTCAATGTATTTTATTTGAGCCAGACACACTCAAGGATTCTGAAGCAGTTGGTTGGGGATAATGCACACCTTATTACTACTTTCAAAAAGGACAGTCTCAATTTAAAGCATATTTACCAAATGCATGTAGGAATCAACATGCCTTTCAATGAATTTGTTACTCTATGTAGGAACTGCTGGAAAAACTGACAGCATGACTTTCTGGTTACTGATGAAACGAGGAAATTGAATGATGGTTGATGTAGATGAAACTTCGAAGAGATTCTGCGTAAAAGGCAGTGTATCAATACATACGTAGACTACGAATTAATTTGCACATATGCAATGCGCTCATTCTGGTAGGATGACGCAGAAGCAAAACACACGCATTTATACGTCAACAGAAAAATCGAGACCATCAATGCAAGATTAAGGGAATTGGATAGTGGTGTCAAGGCAGCAGCTATGAAAGGTGAATCTTAGCTGAATGACAGAACCCAGCAAAGGGAGCACGCAGTTGGCTCCACGTTAATATAATTGGTTAACATTCTCAAAGCAGCAGCTACAAAAGGTGAATCTCAGGTGCAGCAATTCAATGACAGAGTACAGTCATAAATCAAGGTGACAAATTCAAAGATCAACGAGGTTCTTACAGTAACTTTAAAGGTCAAAAAAACATTAGAAGAGATTATATATCTTTCCTCCTGTACACATCTCAGAAGAAAAACTCGGGAAGAAGCAATGGAACCCTTCTGAGGTTACTCAATATGATAAATGGATAAGCTGATGAGCTTGAGAAAACTGTGTATAACATTATATAAATTGTGAGCGTATTAAAGTGTGATCAGTATGTCGACAAAATCCAAAGTTATAGAAATGCAGAAAGCAATTCATCGGAAACTATGACTCGTAAAACAATGGCAACTGGAGCATGAAGAGTCTCTCTTTGAAATATTCAGACCCATAACAGAAATTATTAAACAGCTCTCACAAATGGCGCCAGATGGCAGCAGAAGAAAATGAGAAGAGGAAGAAAAAGAAGGATATACTATTACCTATTTCACCAACTGTCACAGTGTTTACGACATATGGGGTCAGTTGAGATCACCCCATATCCTGAGAAAGCTACATCTATGATTAACAAAGGATGCCATACGTGATGGAGACAGGGAGTTTCAGCAGACACCTACTTTAGTGGATGTAATATTCTTAAAAACTTCAAATCTCAAACAGTATTTGACAAAAGAGAAGATATCATATGCTGAAATATTACTTGTTATTAAAGCACGTAGGCGCGGCGACACTCCCTAAGGATGATTAAAAAGTGAAAACAGTAGAAAATACATGAACGTCATTAGAGTAGCATTAAGCAGTGTGCCTAGCGAAGGCAAAAGTATTGACTTTCAGCATGAAAAGCTGAACACATTACTTCTCGCTAATATGTATACTACCGTGAGTCCAATAAAATTGTAGAACAACTACTGACAGCATTAACCACTCCAGGGAATACAGCTCACACAAATGAAATAATATAAATGATTTCGGAGCTTCGAAAAAGGCACATACTGAATGGAGACAATGGTCCATTAGCTCCACAGGCCTGCTCACAAAACATTCCTGTGCAAACGTGTATATTCATGATCAAATAAATGTTTCAAATAAATTTTAATGATCATAGATACATATTCCAAATCTGACTGAGCCCTTCCTGTGAAGGCAAAGACTGGGAGGGAAGTTGTGCAGGTGTTAGAACAATTTTTGCAGGCTGGGATGAATTGTTGTCCTACATACTGACCACGAAGGCGAATTTTGCAATAATTAATTCAAGTCGGTTGTGGAGTGATACAAAATAAACCCTACTCAACATTCTCCCACATAAAAGCAAAAATTGTGGAGCATCTGCAAAGAACCATCAAAAACCATATGTGAATGCAGCTTCACCTTCATAGTCAACAAGTGGCTAGACATTCTACCACAAATTATTGGGGAGTATAATCGAGCTGAGCATAATGTGATTAAGGTGAGACTGATTTATGTATCTGACAATGTGCTTCTGAACACAGTGTACAATCGTACTTAGATGGTGGATCCACACAAGCAGACATTCAATGTAGGGGATTTGGTCTGTATTTCGAAATACAAAACTGTATTTGAGAAGTCTTATTTCACAATTTGGTCAATGGCGGTATTTACAATACCCAAAATATAGAAAACAAACTTGAGAACTTACATCTTGAAGGACAATGAAAATGAAGAAATGAAAGAGAGATTTATGCTGAGGAATTACAGAAAAATTCTGAACTGGACATGTTTCTCATAGAGCGTGTCATAAGGCATTGCAGGAACAAGGCTTTAGTAAAATCTCTTGGCTTTCCTTCATCACAAAACAGTTGATTGAACGCTCGTGACTTCGTGTATGACAGGGTGTGCAAACCTGAGACTGTGCAGCAGCATAAAGTGCTAGGAAGCATGTGAGAAGTAGGTGTGATATTTCTGATAAACTGTTGCCTGGCTCATGTTGATTAACCTTCTTGACAAATCCTGCAAGAAGCATGATTCAGCATATGCTGCAAATCAAGGTCTGACAGAACTTCATGCTGCGGATGGGATTTTAGCCGATAAAGCCAAGCAAATACGTCGAAGAAGGGACATAGGCATAGGACTACATACTGCAGCATTTGCTGTTGATAAAGCAACGTGTTAAAAACTTAAATTGGGTCTTGGAATAAATTTCAAATAAATTATGAATGCAGCTCATTGTACACTAAAGAAGAAACCTACGGAATGTTCAAAAAATTCCATCCCATCAAAAGTGTCAGCAACAAAAGGTGTCTGGAAGAAGAAGAAGAAGAAAGGAGTAAGCAGCAGAAGCCATGTTAAAACATCTAGGGTTCTGCCAATACCTAAGAGATCTGGTAGCATTACACTGGTTCTAATTCCAGTGTTAGTGGGGCTGTCGACTATTGGGTTGTTAGCAGGAGTTACTGCCATAGCCTGAACGGTAAAGAATATACAAAACGCAGAGGATCAAATACGGGGATCTAAAAGGCGTAATAGGTTGACAGAGGCCATCACTACTGGAAAGGGACTGTATTTAAAACCATGCAAGGAAGGACCTGAACTGTTTATTTTTTAAAAATAACACCCTAACTGTACTACTGGACAAACAGCTTAGCGATACAGATTTGCTTAAATTCATCAATAAACTTAATATCTCAAAATTTCACGGTATGTTTGTATGGAATACATTGCCGAGCATAATTTGAAAATGCAAGGATATAGGATCGTAAATTTAGACATTGTAGGATGACCTGGAACAGACTGGGTTGTGAGTGTTGAAAGAAAACAGAATAACATGTTCTACTTTGACTCCTACAGTGATTTATGCCCACCAGAAGAACTGGGCTGTTGCCTCGCTAACAACCATATGTTCTACAATTTTCGATGCTAACAAGACTTCCATTCATATCTCTACGGCCATTTCTATCTAATTTTTCTCCTGACGAATGTATAAAACCAAGCAGCACACATATCACCACATCAATTGAAGTTTAGATGTGATATCGTACACTCTGACCTAGTGTGTGTGTGTGTGTGTGTGTGTGTGTGTGTGTGTGTGTGTGTGTGTGTGTGTGGTTTGAGGATTTTATGGGAGCCCTACGGCGAGGTTATCAGCGACCTAACAATGATTAAAATAAACGAATGTGGATAAGAACGACAACTGTCGTACACGCTTAAAAGAGCACTCATCTATATTAGTCACAAATTACTTCCCGACCCCGTTTCCCACTCCCCACCCCAACAGACCCGAGTAAAGGTGAATGTAGTATTTCACTGAACAGTCTGTTAACTGATAATAGCATTCCAAACAACACTGAAGCAAACTATAAACTTCACGTACGAGGTGGTGAAATTGTCCAGATACCTCCTGGCTCGTACAACGTTGACAATATAAATGCAATTATAGAACAATCTGTAAAAGGATTTGACTCAGGTTCAGACATTATTACATCTAAAAAACGACAAAGCAGACAACATACTTGAGCCGTGAAAGCTCAATAGGGTCAATACTGGGTTTCTCAAGGAGTCACGTTTTGGCTATTAATACGAAGAAAATTTAAGACTCAGATCAACCAGTGGATATTCTGTCTGTTAGCATGATCCAAGTCAAGTATAACATATATAGAATGA
Source organism: Schistocerca nitens (assembly GCF_023898315.1). Lineage (NCBI taxonomy): Eukaryota > Metazoa > Arthropoda > Insecta > Orthoptera > Acrididae > Schistocerca > Schistocerca nitens. The sequence continues at coordinate 332,188,781 of NC_064619.1, forward strand.
TCAGAAAGATAATGTAAATACTATGTATAAAACGATTAAAGTGTAAATGTTTGAATGCAGAAACAAAATAGGAAACGTAGTATTAAAATTATTATTCTCTGTCAGTTTAATGTAAATAAATGAAACTTACAGTATCAGTAATGTACATATGTTATCAGAAAAAAGAACTTTCCAAATGCTACCACGGTTTATACATGTAAAAATGGATGTGTAAATACACCAACAAAAAATTGTAAAAAAATATCTTCGCAAATTATCGTCTATAAGAAAAAATAGCTTTGTAAATAAAATAATGTATATAAGTCATCAGAAAAAATTATATATTACATTGTGAATAAAACCATACAAAAATATTGTGAAAAATATACTGCAAAAAAACAGATTGTTGTTCATAAACTATTAGTTAATTTCTTGTATCATTGTTGTTTTGTTATTATTTTGAATTCTGCCACTACAGAATTATTACTAACAATAATTTGTTTATAACATACCTAAATCTTACTCCATGATGCATACACCTCAAATGAAGGGGCCTATAAAATTGAAAAGAATGATAAGGGGGAGCATTAATCTTATTGGCTCTGGGAGGAGAGGAAGGGATTCTCCACGATTTCAATACGCTTCCATTGATCCAGTGGTTTCCCGCCAATTTCATATTGTGTCATCTGTATCAAGTTATGTCATGGGTTAGTCCACTTGCCTAAGGGTCATGGGTGGGACTACATGACCAGGATTGACTTAAATGGCATGACCTTGAATATAACTAATCCACTTCCCGAAGGTGTGTGAGTAGTACATAAGTTCCCCCGGACGACAGTGAACAGTTCCCCAAGAGGAGTGGAGTGGTGGTTACCTCGAATATAACTAGCACTAGTGTGTAACCTACCACCAAATGCCCATATCGCTGACCTTGAGATAAGATCATCACGGTCCAGAATGACCATTGTAACGTTCTGTTGTATGCTTTGCGTATTAACCTATTTACAGATGCACGAATTTGTACTCATTTTTACCTGTCATCTTTTTCACAACCTTTTTTGAACTGAGAGTGCAGTAGGCTCTGCTTCCGAGCAATTTCCAAATTTTATTATTAAACCTTGGTGGGTCTTTTCCCACCGTTATACCAATGAGGAAATTTGCACAGTGTAATATGCTGTGTTGGCAGAAGAGCCAACACCGTGTTGCTAGAGGAGGCCGAAATGCACGCGTTTAATTACACGCAGACTGGCGTGAGGTCTGGAACAATTAAAGGAGTTGAGTCTAATAAGAAAAGAACGTAGTTCTTGGAATACTTAACTTTAATCCATATTTGGTGTACAGCGCTCTTGACGGTACATGTTTTATAATTGCAATATTAATTGAATACGGCGCCTTGCTAGGTCGTAGCAAATGACGTAGCTGAAGGCTATGCTAACTATCGTCTCGGCAAGTGAGAGCGTGATTGTCAGTGAACCATTCCTAGCAACGTCGGCTGTACAACGGGGGCGAGTGCTAGTAAGTCTCTCTAGACCTGCCGTGTGGTGGCGCTCGATCTGCAATCACTGACAGTGGCGACACGCGGGTCCGACGTATACTAATGGACCGCGGCCGATTTAAAGGCTACCACCTAGCAAGTGTGGTGTCTGGCGGTGACACCACATAATATATCCTGATTGAGCAGTTCGGGGCTATACAAGATATGTTCAAAAAATTCCTGAATTTTGTCGGCAAAGTTTTTCTACGCTTACTTTTCACTTATTGGACATGGTCTCCTTCGAAATACTCTCCTCCACAATTGATACGCCGCTCCCAACGCCGTTCCCACTTTCGGAAGCAGTCTTAGTACGCCTCTTGCTGTATCGTGCGAAGCGCCGTTGTGAATTTTCTTTTATATCATCTTTCGTTGCAAATCTTCGTCCTTTCAACGGGATTTTCAACTTTGGAAATAAAATGTGTCCACAGGTGCCACATCTGGAGAGTACGGGGGATGAGGTGGACAGTACGGAGGATGAGGCAGCACAGTGATTTCGTTTTTTGTACACAAGTCACGCACCAACAGGGTGGATGTGCGGGGTTCGTTGTTATGACGCAAGAACCATGAACTGTCTCGCCACGTTTCAGGCAACGCCTCCCGACAGTACCATCGATTAATAGTTTGTCCCTGTGGCACGAATTCATGATGAACTAATCCTTCAAAAGCAAAGAAAATTATGAGCATAGGTTTGACATTTGCTCTGACCTGACGAGCTTTTTTTGGTCTTGGAAAACCTTTCCTGACCCATTGAGAACATTGAACCTTGGTCTCAATATCATAATTATAGACCCACATATCATCACCAATTATCATTCTCTTAAGGAACATCTCGTTCTCATTTCCGCGATCCAAAAGCTCTTCACAGATAGCGAGGCGAAGGTCTTTGTGGTCTTGACTCATGAGCTGTGGGACGAACTTGGCACCAACATGATGCATTCCAAGATACTGTGTCAGGATTTCATGACATGATTCAACTGAAATGTTACTTTCTTTTGCAATCTCTCGGACAGTCAGTCATCGATTGACACGCACAATTTCGTCGAAGTATCTGAAGAGGGCGTCGTCGATAGACGTCGAAAGGCGTTCTGAACGAGCGTCATCTATAACTTCCGTCCGGCCATTTCTAACCCGTGTGAATCATTCGTAACGCCGAGTACGGCTTAAGCAATCATCACAGAAGGCTTCCTGCATCATTTGGTGTGTCTCTGTAAAGGTTTTATTTGAGTTTCACGCAAAATTTAATGCAGACGCGTCGTTCCTCTAGCTGTGCCATCTTGAAATTCGCAAACAGTGCGACACAACGTCCTACTCAATACAGCACTGAACAATAACTAAGAGAGATACAACAATGAAACTTCCGGCAGTTACACATTAAACACTGGCGTGTGCAGAGATATCAAACACATTTCGCTCAAACACACCATTGGCGCCAAATTACAAATGTTCCGGAATTTTTTGAAGACACGTCATATGGAAAAAAGAGCTGCTGTGCTACACACTCCCAGTTGTAACCTCTTGCACTAATAATGCACGAATGGGGTATTGCTAACAGAGATATATTTTGACGTCCCATCTAATGGACGAAGAAGGTAGACGACACCAAGATTCGTATTTAGAATGTATTTACCATCCACTAATTTTGAAAGCAATCCATTTTGACGAAGAAACGAAAATAGAGTGTGCTTTTATTGTGGCCTCTAAATCTCTACACAGACGCTGAATCCGTTTGGGTCCTTTTACCATGAAAAGGCGTGGCCTAATCAATGGGGTCGATTACCTCTGATGTTTCCAAATGGCCAAGTTCCTGATACTGGCTGTTTTCAAAGGCGAAAAGAATCGGCCGAACCGGAATAAAACGGTGACTTTCTTGTAGTTTGAGCGAAAAACATGCTTCAGAGTTACACATATAGTCAAGAACTTGAGCAAAAATAACTAAACATTCCCGACACAAATCGTCTAAAAACTAAAACTGTATACCATCTGAAATCAGATTAATGGTATTCTGAATTGCTAATCCAAAAACCGTGTAGTGTCTCATTCAAAAATATTAGTGGCGGAAGGGGACAACTACAAAGGAGAGCTCATTGGCAATCATTTTGTACTTGGTCCCTGTGGAAAGTTTACTCTGCAGGGGTGTTTGTTGATACTAAAAATAACCAACACGCAACAGGTCAGGCGCTACAGCGGTGTCCCTACTTGATTAGTACCACACACACACACACACACACACACACACACACACACACACACAAACACGCGCACGCACGTGCGCGTACGCCTACACACACTTTCCTCCATTATCAAACGGACTACTCCCTGACGTCTCAGAATGTGTCCTATAAAGCGGTCCCGCTTTTAGTTTTGCCACAAAACTTCTCTTTTCCCAATTCAGATCATTACGCTACCTTCTCATTAGTTGTTCGATCTACCCACCTAATCTTCAGAATTCTTCAGTAATATTACTTCCTAACATTTGCTTTTATATTCAATGTTCAGAAATTTCTCTTTTTCATGCATTTTTTCTTGCTATTGGCAATCTGTCGCCCTGCAAATGAATTTCACGATCGTTAGTATGGAGAGTGACAGATGTGTTTACAAGACTTATTTTAAGCAGAAAAATACGGTACCTACAATTAATGAATATCCATCTTGGTGGTGGGTCTCACTATAACTGGACTGTTGCGACGACCACTACATGACATTTGTTGCGCCGATTTTTACAGGTTTGGGACGAAATGGACATATTAACTTCTCATGATCCGTGAGCAACCAGAACTGGAGGTATACAACAAGTAACAGCAGAGAAAATTTATATAAAGCATGAACAAAGTTATTTTCCTACGCCATAGGTGAAATAGGCAGCCGCCTAGGACACGGAAAATTTGAGGCGCTTGGTTTTGGGTCACAAATGTGAAACATGGGCACTAATTTCATTTGCACATAGGAAGACATGAACGTACGATTTGCAATTTGGAAGCGAACTTTTTTGGTGAAAGATAATTAAATACTTTATTTCATTTACATAATACTAAATCTCGTGATTCTGTACTGGTAATTTTCTGTAGTGCATTAAAGTGTAGCAGTGTAATCATATTCCTGCACTTATATGCAAGACTCAATCGGAGAGCTAGGAACTCCCTTAGATATCTGCGAAATGTTCTCAAGTATTGCAGATACAGCAGAAACACTTTTGTGTTTAAAGGGGGTAGGGGACGGGGCAGGTCACATTGAAAAAGCGCAAAAACCTTGTCTATGACGCTTAATGCTACAGCTTTAATACTCAGGCTAGATTACATTTAACTAGATGAATGTTTCCAACAAAATGAGGAAAAGCGTGATGTACATAATTATTAAAAGTACTATCAGTCATTTCTTATCCTTAAGTGTTTATATTAATTTATATCTCAACATCTGTTTTATTGAAAATTCAGTTCGAGTAAACTTAATTAGAAATCATACGACTGTTACTAGTCTTCTTATCAGCATCAGTGTATTATGGATAGCGTGTTCGTTTCGTATACCAATCTATAAGGATCTGTTGTTAGTTTTTCTTTCATATTCTACACTGAAGCGCCAAAGAACCTGGTATAGGCATGTATATTCAAACACAGAGATATGTAAACAGTCAGAATACGGCGCTGCGGTCGGCAACGCCTGTAGAAGACAATAGGCATCTGGCGCAGTTGTTATATCGGTTACTTCTGCTACAATGGCAGGTTATCAAGATTTAAGTGAGTTTGAACGTGGTGTTATAATTGGCACACGAGCGATGGGACACAGCATCTCCGAGGTAGTGATGAAGTGGAGATTTTCCCATACGACCATTTCACGAGTGTACCGTGAATATCAGGAATGCGGTTAACCATAAAATTTCTGACATCTCCGCGGCTGGAAAAAGATCCTGCAAGATCGGGACCAACGAGGACTGAAGGCAATCATTCAACGTGATATAAGTGCAACCCTTCCTCAAATTGCTGCAGATTTCAGTACTGGGCCATCAACAAGTGTCAGCGTGCGAACCATTCAACGATCGATATGGGCTTTCGGAGCCGAAGGGCCCTTTCGTGTACCCTTTATGACTGCACGACACAAAGCTATACGCCTTGTCTGGGCCCGTCAACACTGACATTGGACTGTTGATGACGGCAAACATGTTGCCTGGTCGGACGAGTCTCGTTTCAAATTGTATCGAGTGAATGGACTTGTATAGGTATGGAGACAATCTCATGAATCCATGGATCCTGTCAGCAGGGGACTGGTAAAGCTGGTGGAGGCTTTGTAATGGCGTCGGGAGTGTACAGTTGGAGTGATGTGGGATCCCTGATACGTCTAGACACGACTCTGACAGGTGACACATACGTACGCATTCAATCTGATCACCTGTATCCATTCATGTCCATTGTGCATTCCGACGGACTTGGGCTATTCCAGCAGCACAATGCGACACCCCACACGTCCAGAATTGCTAGAGTGGCTCCAGGAAGATTCTTCTGATTTTAAACACTTCCACTGGCCACCAAACTCCCCAGACATGAACATTACTGAGCATACCCTGGATACCTTCCAAAGTGCTATTCAGAAGAGATCTCCACCCCCTCGTTCTCTTACCGATTTATGGACAGCCCTGCAGGATTCAAGGTGTCAGTTCACTCCAGCACTACTTCAGACATTAGTCGGGTTTATGCCACATCGTTTTGAGCCATTTGCTCGTGGGGGCCATACATGATATTGGGCAGGGGTACCAGTTTCTTTGGCTCTTGAGTGTAATTCATATGCCATAAAAATTCAGCTTTTGAGATGACATTTGAGCGCTTTTAATATACACTCCTGGAAATTGAAATAAGAACACCGTGAATTCATTGTCCCAGGAAGGGGAAACTTTATTGACACATTCCTGGGGTCAGATACATCACATGATCACACTGACAGAACCACAGGCACATAGACACAGGCAACAGAGCATGCACAATGTCGGCACTAGTACAGTGTATATCCACCTTTCGCAGCAATGCAGGCTGCTATTCTCCCATGGAGACGATCGTAGAGATGCTGGATGTAGTCCTGTGGAATGGCTTGCCATGCCATTTCCACCTGGCGCCTCAGTTGGACCAGCGTTCGTGCTGGACGTGCAGACCGCGTGAGACGACGCTTCATCCAGTCCCAAACATGATCAATGGGGGACAGATCCGGAGATCTTGCTGGCCAGGGTAGTTGACTTACACCTTCTAGAGCACGTTGTGTGGCACGGGATACATGCGGACGTGCATTGTCCTGTTGGAACAGCAAGTTCCCTTGCCGGTCTAGGAATGGTAGAACGATGGGTTCGATGACGGTTTGGATGTACCGTGCACTATTCAGTGTCCCCTCGACGATCACCAGTGGTGTACGGCCAGTGTAGGAGATCGCTCCCCACACCATGATGCCGGGTGTTGGCCCTGTGTGCCTCGGTCGTATGCAGTCCTGATTGTGGCGTTCACCTGCACGGCGCCAAACACGCATACGACCATCATTGGCACCAAGGCAGAAGCGACTCTCATCGCTGAAGACGACACGTCTCCATTCGTCCCTCCATTCACGCCTGTCGCGACACCACTGGAGACGGGCTGCACGATGTTGGGGCGTGAGCGGAAGACGGCCTAACGGTGTGCGGGACCGTAGCCCAGCTTCATGGAGACGGTTGCGAATGGTCTTCGCCGATACCCCAGGAGCAACAGTGTCCCTAATTTGCTGGGAAGTGGCGGTGCGGTCCCCTACGGCACTGCGTAGGATCCTACGGTCTTGGCGTGCATCCGTGCGTCGCTGCGGTCCGGTCCCAGGTCGACGGGCACGTGCACCTTCCGCCGACCACTGGCGACAACATCGATGTACCGTGGAGACCTCACGCCCCACGTGTTGAGCAATTCGGCGGTACGTCCACCCGGCCTCCCGCATGCCCACTATACGCCCTCGCTCAAAGTCCGTCAACTGCACATACGGTTCACGTTCACGCTGTCGCGGCATGCTACCAGTGTTAAAGACTGAGATGGAGCTCCGTATGCCACGGCAAACTGGCTGACACTGACGGCGGCGGTGCACAAATGCTGCGCAGCTAGCGCCATTCGACGGCCAACACCGCGGTTCCTGGTGTGTCCGCTGTGCCGTGCGTGTGATCATTGCTTGTACAGCCCTCTCGCAGTGTCCGGAGCAAGTATGGTGGGTCTGACACACCGGTGTCAATGTGTTCTTTTTTCCATTTCCAGGAGTGTATGCCCGTACGCAAAGAGAAGCGAATCGTCGTATTTCGTGTTCACATTGTTAGAGTCCGCACAGAGTACGGTGGCTAGTGTGTTTGCACAGATGGCAGGCCATGAGTGGGGAGGGCTGCAGTGGTGGGGGCCACGGGCAGCACTGTAGGCGAAATGCCGAGTGCCGCAGAGGAAGTGCCGCTATAAACTGAAACTTAAACTCACATTTTTTGTAAATATTAAGCGGGGCATCTCCACGCCCACACTTGCCGTGTGACCATTGATAAAGATCTGTCACCTCTGCTTCGGCTAGAATCTAAAAAGAATTCCGCCGAAAAGGCAGCCTCGCTTGATAACCATTTGTACCTTTTAGAGAAGTATCACGAGGGGCGAATTCTGAGTAAAACCTACACATTTCTCTTGTTGCCATGTTAAAATTTTCTTCTTTTGCCAAAACACAGCACAGTTTACACAGTCTCACCTCACTAATATGTTGTACAGACGCAATTGCGTGAGAATTCTGAAACAGCGGTTTATTAAGTGAGAAACTGAGAAAAGTGAGGTCAGTAAAGCACATCCTCGGTACAAAATAAATGTGTAATGTCTTCACTCTGTTGTTCCAAAATCTGCAGCATTTCTCGTTTCACCAGCTATCGATGGCCCTTAAAAATTACATTATGTCATCTAAAAAGTCTGTAGTTAGTGGAATAATGAAGTTTTACATAAGAACCATATGGCACAGTATTCTCCTCTTTGTATACTATCATTTGCCAAAATCTCATTTCGATGTCTCAAACCGTTTATGAAATATGAGGAATGTTGTGGATATTTCACTCTGGCTTTATTGCTGGCGCAGACAGTGCTACGTCAGATCAGTTTTCTCCAGATTGGTTACAGATAGAAACCTCCAGCCAAGTATAAAGAAAAATTCAATATGTTAGAGAAATTTCACACCCTGCAACATGTTGTGTAATTCGCGCCAAATGCAAAATCAAAGCGTCCCTTATTTTTCATGGCAAACTCTTTCGAATTACGCGCAGTGACTTACTTCCACGTAAACATGACAATAACTATGTCTATTAACGAAATGATGAGCACTTGCTAATTAACCTGACATATAAAGCGAAAAATAAAGCAAAAATGAAATTTTTTAACAAATAATTTCTGTAAAATCGTTTGAGAGAGACAATAGGGCGTGTGCCTCGATTCTATCATTGCTAACCAGCCAAAAGGTGGCACACAGTGTTGGCCTCTCATTCCGAACTAATGAATGAACTCTCTCAGCTTTTGGGATGAAAACAGGTCGCTGCGTATGGGCCACCGTATCCCATGCGGGCTCTACTGGCCATGTACACGTGGCAGTAATATTGGCGGGAATGCGTCTGCAATACGTCCACAAAGCACATGAAGGGTAATCGGTGTTTCCACTGTGGTTTCATAACTTTCTATTGTTATAATATTCCACACTTTTGCAATTAACTCTGACAAATTATCTTTTAAGTCTACTTCTGACACATTACAGCTGTTTTATTATTCATGTGAATACCATAATACTACAACTTAGAATCATCTTTCGAGATATGGAGTAAGACAAGAGATGAAGGGGGGAGGATGATATGTATTATCATTCGCCTACACACACGCGCGCGCGCGCGCACTCACACACACAAACTCAGGCACTGACATTAGCAACAGCATGCGGACAACTCATATTAGTTTTATGAAGTTGGAGGGGGGGGGGTGGAGGGGGGGTAAGGAAAGAAAGCGAGATTTTCTTACAAAATAACACAAAACTTTTGAAAAACTGTGTTTACCAACAACCAAACTTTCTAATGTTAACACTTTATAATATGTACCCACTACCCACAACATTCTCCTCTCAGAGAGTACTGTTTGTATGATATCTGTCATATGCACTATGTGATCAAAAGTATCCAGACACCCCCAAAAGCATACGTTTTTCGTATTAGGTGCATTGTCCCGCCACCTACTGCCAGGTACTCCATATAAGCGACCTCGGTAGTCATCAGACATCGTGAGAGAGCATAATGGGGCGCTCCGCGGAACTCACGGACTTCGAACGTGGTCAGGTGATAGGGTGTTACTTGTGTCATACGTCTGTACGCGAGATATCCACTCTCCTAAACATCCCTATGTCCACTGTTCCCCATGTGATAGTGAAGTGGAAACGTGAAGGGACACGTACAGCACAAAAGCGTACAGGCCGACCTCGCTCGTTGACTGACAGAGACCGCCGACAGTTTAAGAGGGTCGTAATGTGTTATAGGCAGACATCTATTCAGACCATGACACAGGAATTCCAAAATGCATCAGGATCCACTGCAAGTACTATGACAGTTAGGCGGGAGATGAGAAAACTTGGATTTCATGGTCGAGCGGCTGCTCATAACCCACACATCACGCCGGTAAATGCCAAACGACGCCTCGCTTGGCTTAAGGAACGTAAACATTGGACGATTGAAAAATGGAAAAAAGTTGTGTGGTGTGACAAATCACGGTACACAATTTGGCGATCCGATAGCAGGGAATGCTCGGTGAACATCATCTGCCAGCGTGTTAGTGCCAACAGTAAAATTCGGAGGCTGTGGTGTTATGATGTGATCGTGTTTTTCATGGAGGGGGCTTGCACCCACTGTTGTTTCGCGTGGCACTATCACAGCACAGGCCTACATTGATGTTTTAAACAACTTCTTACTTCCCACTGTTGAAGAGTAATTCGGGGATGGCGATTGCTTCTTTCAACACTATCGAGCACCTGTTCATAATGCACGGTCTCTGGCGGAGTGGTTTCACGACAATAACATCCCTGTAATGGACTCACCTGCTCAGAGTACTGACCTGAATCCCACAGACCTCCTTTGGGATGTTTTGGAATGACGATTTCGTGCGAGGCCTCACCTACCGACATCGATACCTCTCCTCAGTGCAGCAGCACTCCGTGAAGAATGGGCTGCCATTTACCAAGAAACTTTCCAGCACCTGACTGATCGTATGCCTGCGAGAGTGGAAGCTGTCATCAACGCTAAGGGTGGGCCAACATCATACTGGATTCCAGCATTACCGATGGTAGGTGTCACGAACTTGTAAGTCATTTTCAGCCAGGTGTCCGGATGCTTTTGATCACATAGTGTGATTTTACTATTAGGTAAATAACGATCAGTTACATGTCAATACTTTCTATATTCAACTTTTTGATAGTTTTTGAAAAACTATTAAAACGAAAAGAAGATCTCGAATTCGAGGTACAACGCTGCTAGAAGATTTAGGATCAGGTGCAAGGAGAACGACCGTGAAGGACGAAACCACTGTCCACCACAAATAAAAGGATCACTTCTTTTAAACCCTGCAATTGTGTACTACTGCGGCTGGAAGCTTAAATTGGGCTTAAAAGCGCCTGAAACCTTCCTCTGTGCCGGTGCAAAAACATGGCACCCTACGACATCACCCTTGGGCTTGACGACGTTTCAAAAGGCAAGGTGGCGACACAGAGATCATGAGTTCATGTGAGCTTTAAGGTGCGTTAATGGTGTCACACTGACACCAGATTTCACCGCCAGTCTGCCTAGCCCCACTGCGGACGTGTCCAACGATGGGAAGGTTGGATTACACCCCTCTCATCCGCATTTCACTCTTTCTTTTGACACTTCTGTGATGGAGGTCGGAACCGCGATGTTAACACTTTAACCGCATTCAAATCATGTGTTTTTCTTATAGGTTGCGAGGAAAACATTTCAGATACACCGCCACTCAGTATCGCCACAAAAAGCCCTTCAGTGTGTGGCATAGAAGGTGTCAACACCACTTTCCTTGGGGCTTTGATTCCCACACATTTCGCAATCGAAAACGACAGTTCGCCGCACACCTTTGGAGTGTATTGTGACCGCGATTTTTGCTCTGGTAGGGTGGAACTACTAGGGATTGTTCAAGTCCATTCGACGAAACTGTAACATGATTCGAAGCAGCAAACGGTATTAATGCTTTGTCAGCCCTCCTATTTTGCGCCGTTCTGTGATGTGATCATAGTGGTATGGGGGAAGGGGAGGGAGGGGGAAGTGGCATTGACATACGTGTGAATAAAATGACCAAGGGTCCCTTCTAAAACCTTCTCCCCCCCCCCCCCCCAGTTTGACAACACCATTTGTGGCACCTTTGTTGAGCACTTTAAAAATGTACCCGTACAGAGACAGCCAATCCCTTATTACTAGGTGCCGGTGTGAAATGCCTTTCACACCCCTCATTCAGCAACATAGCACCACTCAGCTCAGAAGTGTCGAAATTGCTGCCTGTCACGCAGGTGCCTATAGAGGCTGTCCTAAAAATAGGCACCTCACGGTCATCTCGCTGTCCTGCGCTATTTCCAGGTAGTGATAATTTCAAATGTCAGTAAAAATTCTGAAAAGAATATTAAACATCTCTGTTTTTAGTATAGAATATGATGGAGTACTTTCTAGAAGAAAATTCTTGCCAGTTGCTTATTTTTTTTAAAGCCCTTTTATTACATGATATATTAAGGAAAAATAATTTTTTACTTAAACCCTTGGAAAAAATACACTCCTGGAAATGGAAAAAAGAACACATCGACACCGGTGTGTCAGACCCACCATACTTGCTCCGGACACTGCGAGAGGGCTGTACAAGCAATGATCACACGCACGGCACAGCGGACACACCAGGAACCGCGGTGTTGGCCGTCGAATGGCGCTAGCTGCGCAGCATTTGTGCACCGCCGCCGTCAGTGTCAGCCAGTTTGCCGTGGCATACGGAGCTCCATCGCAGTCTTTAACACTGGTAGCATGCCGCGACAGCGTGGACGTGAACCGTATGTGCAGTTGACGGACTTTGAGCGAGGGCGTATAGTGGGCATGCGGGAGGCCGGGTGGACGTACCACCGAATTGCTCAACACGTGGGGCGTGAGGTCTCCACAGTACATCGATGTTGTCGCCAGTGGTCGGCGGAAGGTGCACGTGCCCGTCGACCTGGGACCGGACCGCAGCGACGCACGGATGCACGCCAAGACCGTAGGATCCTACGCAGTGCCGTAGGGGACCGCACCGCCACTTCCCCGCAAATTAGGGACACTGTTGCTCCTGAGGTATCGGCGAGGACCGTTCGCAACCGTCTCCATGAAGCTGGGCTACGGTCCTGCACACCGTTAGGCCGTCTTCCGCTCACGCCCCAACATCGTGCAGCCCGCCTCCAGTGGTGTCGTGACAGGCGTGAATGGAGGGACGAATGGAGACGTTTCGTCTTCAGCGATGAGAGTCGCTTCTGCCTTGGTGCCAATGATGGTCGTATGCGTGTTTGGCATCGTGCAGGTGAGCGCCACAATCAGGACTGCATACGACCGAGGCACACAGGGCCAACACCCGGCATCATGGTGTGGGGAGCGATCTCCTACACTGGCCGTACACCACTGGTGATCGTCGAGGGGACACTGAATAGTGCACGGTACATCCAAACCGTCATCGAACCCATCGTTCTACCATTCCTAGACCGGTAAGGGAACTTGCTGTTCCAACAGGACAATGCACGTCCGCATGTATCCCGTGCCACCCAACGTGCTCTAGAAGGTGTAAGTCAACTACCCTGGCCAGCAAGATCTCCGGATCTGTCCCCCATTGAGCATGTTTGGGACTGGATGAAGCGTCGTCTCACGCGGTCTGCACGTCCGGCACGAACGCTGGTCCAACTGAGGCGCCAGGTGGAAATGGCATGGCAAGCCGTTCCACAGGACTACATCCAGCATCTCTACGATCGTCTCCATGGGAGAATAGCAGCCTGCATTGCTGCGAAAGGTGGATATACACTGTACTAGTGCCGACATTGTGCATGCTCTGTTGCCTGTGTCTATGTGCCTGTGGTTGTCAGTGTGATCATGTGATGTATCTGACCCCAGGAATGTGTCAATAAAGTTTCCCCTTCCTGGGACAATGAATTCACGGTGTTCTTATTTCAATTTCCAGGAGTGTAGAACCACTGAGTGTTTGGACTGAAAATGAGTCGACTGATCCCGAAGTCTTTATCTCCATGTAACAAATATTTTTCAGAAGCGACAAAAAACTGTTCCTCAGTTGTTACTTGGTTTTTATCGATTTTTTATTTATTAAAATTTCCTTTTATATTTATATTTATACTTCCCATAAATCACACCACAATATTTTTATTTACGATAAATGTTTTACTCGGAACATAACTACTTTTGGAATTGTAATTTCAACATAACCATTTCTGGAAATGGTTTGGTTTTAAAATGATGGGAACAAATGAAAAATAACATAGGGATTTCAAAATATTTATTCTTGTTACAAAATTATTAGTGACCACTAGAAATAATAGCATAGCACACACCTACTACCAAATTTTTTTGAACAATTGGTGTCAACTTCATATTAAAATAGTACATCATTATGACATCAGTACTTTTTATATCAGCTACTGATCTGCTCTTCAGCCTCATCAGGTAGCTTTCAGAAATGAGATTCATCATCCAGTTCAGCTGCAGACTGCTGTTTGAAGACAGTATTGTAGAATAAAAGGTCAATAATGTCCGTCCAGCCAGTAGCGGTCGCGCGGTTCCAGACTGAAGCGCCCAGAACCGCTCGGCCACACCCGCCGACCATTGAGGTGTCTAAGTACGTGACGACCACTCAAACAATCAGCGACTGGCTGTCTTTGGTACATTTTCTGAAGTGTTCAACAAAGATGCACGGGTGGCTGCGATGGTGATGCTAAAGTGAGAGGCCTTAGAGGGAGCCTTTGCCATTTTAACCATTTCAGACTTGAATTTTTTCTGGAGAAACGAAAATTTTTCTTTATGCTGTAATGCTCTTTGGTGATTTGTGTGCAAGATCTGTACAAAAATATGTACTCTTTTCAAAATATATTTAGTGCACTCGACTTCTTTTTATGGACTAAAATAACTGATTTTGAGATATTCACTGTTGTAATAAATATACTGATCATTCAATAATTACCATGCCAAATAACAATAGTAATATTCATTTATACAGTGGAATCTAAGTAACCAAACACTTCTGTGTGTCCTGGAGGTCACAAGCTTCTGCAAACTGCCACATTGAGTTGTAGATATTTTTACACTGATGCCCAAAAGTTGGAAACACTTGTATGTGATAAAAAGACTGAACATGCACAAATGTGTACATGAGGTTTCCACTGGGGAAAAATATTTCTGTTGCTAAGAAAAGGCAGTAAAATTAAACTACATAATTATAGATAATGGGTCTGAAAGGATTAATCACGTTCATGTTTCAATGTCGCACCGCCGTAATCATGTCACAAGAGAGTGCGAATCAGGAGGACTGAAGAAGCATAAGTACCCTTTGCTGCTTCGGATCACGTCCACATTTCGTCAAGTGGTTTTAAACGGCCCCTAGTGATTTCACTTAGTATACCAGAGCAAAAGTTGCGGTCGCGCTGTGCTCGACAGGGTTGTGGTCACACTCAGTAGGTTTCCAGCACTACAGTGTCCTTAGACATGGGCTGAATAGCCAGAGGAGTGTCAGCCGTGTTGCTCACTGCATCGTGAACTGTCTTTTTCGACTGCAAGATGTGTGGAAATCAACACCCCAAGGGAAAGCGTGTTATCATTCATGCCTTTCATAGCACCTCCTTAGGCCTTTTTGTATCGATACGGAGCGGTGGTGTATCTGAAATGTTTCCTTCGGCCTCAGATCAGATAACCACGTGGTTTCAACGCTGGGCATCGCTATTTTGATCTCCATCGCACACACATCAAAAGAAGCTGTTAAATTTGGTCAAGAGCGGGCGTAACGGCTTTCCCATTGTGGCGTCCACGGCGGTGTTAGCCATAATTGTGGTGAAATTTGGTATCAGTGTGTCAGCATTAACTCACCTTACATCTCCCTGCAACTTATGAACTGTGGCTTTTTTTCGAATATGTCGACACCATGCTGTTTGAAGCATTGCCGAACCCAACGATGATGTCACAGGATTCCACGCTTTTGCACCATTTCAGAGGAAGGTTGTAGGCACCTACGAGCCAAATTTAAACTTCTGCATTGCAGTGTGAGGCAATTACGGAATTTCGAAAAAGTGACCCTTTAATTATCTTGTGCAGTGAAGTTTTTTTGAGATTCCATGATAAATGGTTCTTTGGTACAATTGTTATTAGTTAATGTCCACTTCATTTATTTATTTACACGTCAAGTTCCGTAGGACCAAATTGAGGAACATATCTCCAAGGTCATGGAACGTGTCAGTACATGAACTTACAACATAAAAGTAATAAAAGATAAAAATAAATGTTCATGAACCCGAAAAAAAGTCGGTCCGTAAGTTTAAGTAAACGCTATCAGCAATACAATAAGAATCCGCTTAATTTTTCAAAGAACTCCTCGACAGAGTAAAAGGAGTGACCCATGAGGAAACTCTTCAGTTTCGATTTGAAAGCGCGTGGATTGCTGCTAAGATTTTTGAATTCGAGTGGCAGCATATTGAAAATGGATGCAGCAGTATACTGCACACCTTTTTGCACAAGAGTTAAGGAAGTCCGATCCAAATGGAGGTTTGATTTCTGCCGAGTATTAACCGAGTGAAAGCTGCTTATTCTTGGAAATAAACTAATATTGGTAACACGAAACGACAATAAGGAATATACATATTGAGAGGCCAATGTCAAAATACCCAGACTCGTGAACAGAGATCGACAACAGGTTCGTGAACTCACACCACTTATTGCCCGAACCGCCCGTTTCTGAGCCAAAAATATCCTTCTAGAATGGGAAGAGTTACCCCAAAACATAATACCATACGACATAAGTGAATGAAAATAAGCAAAGTAGACTAATTTACGTGTCGAAGTATCACTCACTTTAGATATCGTTCGAATAGTGAAAGGGCAGTATTAAGTCTTTGAACAAGATCCTGAACGTGGGCTTTCCACGACAGCTTACTATTTATCTGAACACCTAGAAATTTGAACTGTTCAGTTTCACTAATCATATGCCCGTTCTGTGAGATTAAAACGTCAGGTTTTGTTGAATTGTGTGTTAGAAACTGTAAAACCTGAGTCTTACTGTGATTTGACGTTAGTTTATTTTCTACAAGCCATGAACTGAGGTCATGTACTGCACTACTTGAAACCGAGTCAATGTTGCACACAACATCCTTTACTACCAAGCTAGTGTAATCAGCAAACAGAAATATTTTAGAGTAACCATAATACTAGAGGGCACATCGTTTACATAAATAAGGAACAGGAGCAGCCCTAACACTGATCCATCGGGCACCCCCCACTTGACAGTACCCCACTCAGATCCCACATCACAGCCGCTATCAACATTGTGAATAATGACCTTTTGCTGCCTGTTGCTAAAGTAAGAGGTGAACCAATTGTGAGCTACTCCCCTTATTCCATAATGGTCCAACTTCTGGAGCAATACTGTGAGATCAACACAGTCAAATGCCTTTGTTAAATCAAAAAATACGCCAAGCGTTCGAAACTTTTTGTTTAGCCCATCCAGTACCTCACAGAGAAAAGAGAATATAGCATTTTCAGTTGTCAAACGACTTCTAAAGCCGAACTGTACATTTGATAGCAAATCGTGTGATATAAAATGATCAATTAACCTTACATACACAGCCTTTTCAATAACTTTTGCAAACACTGATGGCATAGAAATAGGTCTAAAATTATCTACATTATCCCTTTCTCCCTTTTTATAAAGCGGCTTTACTACTGAGTACTTTAATCGCTCAGGAAACTGACCATTCCTAAAGGAAAAATTACAAATATGGCTAAATACAGGACTAACATGAGCAGCACAGTACTTTAATATTCTGCTAGACACTCCATCATAAGCCGGCCGCGGTGGTCTAGCGGTTCTGGCGCTGCAGTCCGGAACCGCGGGACTGCTACGATCGCAGGTTCGAATCCTGCCTCGGGCATGGGTGTGTGTGATGTCCTTAGGTTAGTTAGGTTTAAGTAGTTCTAAGTTCTAGGGGACTTATGACCTAAGATGTTGAGTCCCATAGTGCTCAGAGCCACTCCATCATAACCATGAGAGTCCTTAGTCTTCAGTGATTTAATTATTGACTCAATCTACCTCTTGTCTGTATCACAGAGGAGTATTTCAGACGTCAATCTCGGAAAGGCATTTGCTAAGAAATTTATATGATTTCCTGTAGAAACTAAATTTTTATTTAATTCAACAGCAATGCTCAGAAAATGATTGTTAAATACTGCTGTACATATATCTGATTTATGAGTAACAGAAATACACTCCTGGAAATTGAAATAAGAACACCGTGAATTCATTGTCCAAGGAAGGGGAAACTTTATTGACACATTCCTGGGGTCAGATACATCACATGATCACACTGACAGAACCACAGGCACATAGACACAGGCAACAGAGCATGCACAATGTCGGCACTAGTACAGTGTATATCCACCTTTCGCAGAAATGCAGGCTGCTATTCTCCCATGGAGACGATCGTAGAGATGCTGGATGTAGTCCTGTGGAACGGCTTGCCATGCCATTTCCACCTGGTGCCTCAGTTGGGCCAGCGTTCGTGCTGGACGTGCAGACCGCGTGAGACGACGCTTCATCCAGTCCCAAACATGCTCAATGGGGGACAGATCCGGAGATCTTGCTGGCCAGGGTAGTTGACTTACACCTTCTAGAGCACGTTGGGTGGCACGGGATACATGCGGACGTGCATTGTCCTGTTGGAACAGCAAGTTCCCTTGCCGGTCTAGGAATGGTAGAACGATGGGTTCGATGACGGTTTGGATGTACCGTGCACTATTCAGTGTCCCCTCGACGATCACCAGTGGTGTACGGCCAGTGTAGGAGATCGCTCCCCACACCATGATGCCGGGTGTTGGCCCTGTGTGCCTCGGTCGTATGCAGTCCTGATTGTGGCGCTCACCTGCACGGCGCCAAACATGCATACGACCATCATTGGCACCAAGGCAGAAGCGACTCTCATCGCTGAAGACGACACGTCTCCATTCGTCCCTCCATTCACGCCTGTCGCGACACCACTGGAGGCGGGCTGCACGATGTTGGGGCGTGAGCGGAAGACGGCCTAACGGTGTGCGGGACCGTAGCCCAGCTTCATGGAGACGGTTGCGAACGGTCCTCGCCGATACCCCAGGAGCAACAGTGTCCCTAATTTGCTGGGAAGTGGCGGTGCGGTCCCCTACGGCACTGCGTAGGATCCTACGGTCTTGGCGTGCATCCGTGCGTCGCTACGGTCCGGTCCCAGGTCGACGGGCACGTGCACCTTCCGCCGACCACTGGCGACAACATCGATGTACTGTGGAGACCTCACGCCCCACGTGTTGAGCAATTCGGTGGTACGTCCACCCGGCCTCCCGCATGCCCACTATACGCCCTCGCTCAAAGTCCGTCAACTGCACATACGGTTCACGTCCACGCTGTCGCGGCATGCTACCAGTGTTAAAGACTGCGATGGAGCTCCGTATGCCACGGCAAACTGGCTGACACTGACGGCGGCGGTGCACAAATGCTGCGCAGCTAGCGCCATTCGACGGCCAACACCGCGGCTCCTGGTGTGTCCGCTGTGCCGTGCGTGTGATCATTGCTTGTACAGCCCTCTCGCAGTGTCCGGAGCAAGTATGGTGGGTCTGACACACCGGTGTCACTGTGTTCTTTTTTCCATTTCCAGGAGTGTATTTTTACTGCGAACTGACTTTATATCGTTGACCTTGTGCTGCTGACCAGACACTTCCTTCATAACTGACCATATGGCTTTAATTTTATCCTGTGAATTAGCTATTCTATTTGCATACCACATACTTTTTGCCTTGCTAATAACATTTTTAAGCACCTTACAATACTGTTTGTAATGTGCTACTGTAGCTTGATTGTGACTACTTCTAACATTTTGATATAATTCCCGCTTTGTTCTACATGATATCCTCATCCCACTAGTCAGCCAACCGGGCTGTCCATTACTGCTAGTACCCCGTTTAGAATGTTCTAATGGAAAGCAACTCTCAAAGAGCATGAGAAATGTGTTATGGAAAGCATTGTATTTATCATCTATATTATCGGCACTATAAACTTCTTGCCACTCTTGTTCCTTGACAAGTTTTAAAAAACCCTCTATTGCTTTTGGATTAACTTTCCTACACAGTTTGTAATTAAATATGACATTGGTTTGAGTACAAAAATCTTTTAGTGTTAAAATTTGTGCATCATGGTCTGAAAGGCCATTCACCCTTTTACGATCAGAATGCCTATCTAGTAATGAAGAATGAATAAAAATATTGTCTATGACTGTGCTACTGTTCCCCTGCATCCTAGTTGGAAAAAACACAGTTTGCATCAGATCATATGAATTTAGGAGATCTACCAACATCCTTTTTCTTACACAATCATATACAAAATTAATATTGAAGTCACCACATATAAGTACTTTCTGGTACTTCCTACAAAGTGAATCAAGAACCCTCTCTAGCTTGAGCAGAAGTGCTCTGAAATCGGAGTTAGGGGACCTATAAACAACAACAATTAGAAGTTTAGTTTCACTAAATTCAACCAACGCTGCACAACTTTCAAATATCTGTTCAGTGCAGTTTCGTGATACGTCTATGAACTCAAATGAAATACTGTTTTTTACGTACAGAGTCACTCCCCCACCCCGCAAGGAACTCCTTGAGAAACAGCCAGCTAATCTGTAGCCTGGTAAAGGAATTATCAAATTATTTAAGTGGTGCTCTGATATACCAATAACTTCAGAGTTAACATCTATTAGCAGTTCACTAACTTTATCTCATGTTCCAGCTCTCTTCAAACTGATACTTAATTTAGTAACACCACCATGAATGTTGTGGAGGAATTCTTTGTTCAGGCACGCCATGTTTATATACGACACAAATTGCAAAGGATGGAAATCGTATTTCGAAAACCGATTGAAGCTGTGATATTTGGCCTGAACAAACTTTACTACCAAGATCTAATACCGGTTTCATGGGCGTTAGCTGTTTTACACGAATGGTGATACTTTCCTTCTCTGTACAGTGTATAGGGACCCAAAAGGAGAAACAAAATTGGCTTGTGGCACTAGGCAGCAAAGCTTTGGATGCCTGATGCAATTTTGTTAATTTTCTGCGAAATAAAAAGAGTGTAATGGAATAATTCTACTTAGTTTTGGATTATTCTCTCTCCACCTCCTATACATTGATGAGCCAAAACATTATGACCACCTGCTTAATACCGTGTTGGCTCACCTCTGGAGCACGATACAGCAATTATTCCGTGTGGTATGGATTCAGAAAGTCCTTGGTAGGCTTCCAGAGGTACATGCAACAGAAGTCTACGCAAAGGTCACGAAATTCCCTTAAATTATGGGCCGATGGTTTGTGGGTATGGAAATGGCGCTTGATAGTGTCCCAGTTGTTCTTCATCAGATTCAGATCAGGCAAATTTAGTAGCCAAAATATCAACGTGATTTCACCATCATGCTCCTCAAACCTCTGTAGCACGAGCTTAGTCATGTGACACAGACATTTATCCTTTTGGAAGATGCCGTCGCCATCAAAGAGGACATCAAACCTGAAGGAATGCAGGTGATCCACAATGATGTTCACGTAGTTCACAGCTGTCATAGTGCCAGTGATTACTCTCACAGGTCCCGCGGAAGCCTAGGAGAATGTCTTCCATAGACTACCCCCACCAATCCGTGACCATGGTGCGGTGTATGTTTTGAGCAGCCATTCGCCTGGATGTAGGTGTATCGGGATGTGACCATCGACCAAGAGAAACAAGAAACATTATTCATTCAGATACGCGACACTTTCATTGATCAGTAGCCTAATCTCAATGGTTCCAGGTCCACTGAAATAATAACTGACGATGCTATTGGGTCAACATAGGAACACATTAGGGTCATCTACTGTAGAGACCCATTTTCAGCAATATCTGCTGAACAGTGTGCTCTGAAATACTTGTGCCTACACTAGAGTTGTATTCACTAGTCAGATCTGCCAATGATCGCTGCTTGTACTACTTGACAAAATGGGAAAGCCTCGGACCTACACAGCCTGTAAGGAGCCCATAACAATCTGCACTTTGTAAGAGCCACTCACGTTCCCTATTTGCGATTAATATCGTCGCTAGTTCGTTGCCATATCCTACTGATGATTAAAAGGGGATGCATCTGAGTTGGGATCTGATGGTTTTGCCTCTGCGAATCTTGTAGTGGTTGTATTTACTCTTCGTTGGTGGTTTTCTTCTCTGTTGATCAGTTACTCAAATCTGTTGTTGCTGAATGACCATAGCATTCAGGAGGTGTGGCCATATTGTACACGGGTTGCCCAGAAAGTAATGCACCGCATTGTTTTTCTCAGCCGAAAACAATACTACGGTTGCAAAACGTTACGTATGTATTATTTGAACTCTCCTGAGTGAGCGCGCCAGTATCCCGTCACTTCCGACAGTTAGCATATCTGCAGGTCAGTTTCAAAATGCGTCTGTGGGTTATGTACGTTACGAGCAACGTGCCGTCATTGAATTTCTCACTGCAGAGAAAGAAACTGTGGTGAATATTCACAAACGCTTGTACAAAGTCTGTGAAGCATCTGCTGTCGACAGAAGTACAGTTAGGCGCTGGGCACGGAGGATGAAGTCATCAGGAGGTTGTTCGGCGGAGCTCCACGATTTGCAGCGGTCGGGGAGACCATCCACGGCTGTCACTCCTGACATGGTGCAGCGAGCTGAGGACCTCCAATTGTTTGGTCCATGAAAGGATGCCATTCGTGGAAAACGTTTCGAGGACGATGAGGAGATGATTCACACAGTGAAGCACTGACTCCGCCACCAGGACACGGATGTTAGCGACAGGGAATACACGCCCTAGTTTTGCGCTGAAGGAAGGCCATAGAATGGGATGGAGATTATGTGAAAAAATAGGGTGTTTACATAAAACACCATTCTTTTGTGTGTGTAATTCTCATTTGTTCAATTCTTTAAGAAAAAAATTCGGTGCATTACTTCCTGGGCAACCCTCGTAATGCTCAACATTGGATTTTTTCGTTGATCACCTGGATCTTCTTACTTGCAGGTGCCCTTGTCTCCATGCAGAATTAATTTTGTATGGACAGCAATGCAGGTCGTTTAGCACAATGTTCAAAGTTTGGGCAATTCGCTGTGTACTGCACGTTTGCACACCACAGCCCATCCCTCCAACAGCGCTTTGAAGACATCTATTGACGTCAGATGAATTGTTTTTCTCCCTCTGCAACACTGCACTTAGAAAGAACCTGTCTTTTGAAATTACGTAATCAATTTCTCCAGACCCTCTGAAACTTCTGCAGAGCTACTGGCGCACAGTCACCATTTTCATAACAGAGTTTTATCAGCAGTGCATGATCCTGCAATGAGACAGTCATGTTGAGTGCCTCAGATACCAACTGAGAAACAGCTGTGTACCTCGTATTGCTAAAATTTGAGTCCATTTTTTTGTTTCCATAACTTTTCCCCCTTCGTCGATAATATTCCATTCAAATTTGAGGTCATTCTGAGCAGCGGTTCTTTTTGTACAGAGTTTTGAAGCAGTAACTGTAATTATAACCGCACTGTATTTCACAGAAATGCTCACAGAACATGCACCACTGTTTAAAAATTATTGCCAGCCAAGAATGGAACATGAGCCACCCACAGGGCAGGAAAGGATTCTACCACATAATAATGCGGCCCATCGGGATATTGTTAAATTTTAGACAATGAAACACACTCAGAAAACTTCAAGGTCGACTTCTTGAGAATTTTTGGGAGTGGCATTGATATGCTTTAGGAGTGTCACTATTGTCTCAAGTGTTCCTATATTTCTCTGGGACCCAAACTGATCTTTCCCTGAAGTCATCTAACACTTTTTTCATTTGTCTGTAAATAATTCGTGTCAGTATTTTACAACTATGACTTATTGAACTGATTGTTCAGTAATATTCACATATATCAGCATCTGCTTTCTTTGGTATTTGAATTATTACATCCTTCTTGAAGTCTGAGAGTATTTCAGTTGTATCATACCTCTTGCACACCAGGTGAAATAATTTTGTCACATCTGACCCTTCCAAGGATCTCTCTAATTCTGAAGGAATGTCATCTACTTCGGTGGCCTTGTTGCGACATATCTTTCCGAGCCCTATCAAATTCATCTTGTAGTATCATTTCTCCGGACTTACCTTTCTACACAAATCACAAATTTTTGCATCACCCCTGTTCCCAGAACTCCTGAAGATAGACGTTGATGGTAACAACAATATTTTCGAGAAAGTGCTGCCAAATTACATAAATGATTAATTTATAAATGGTTCCCAAACACATATCTTAAATTTCGCAAATCAGGATGAACTTAGGTATTATACACTTGCATACAGCATGAAGTTAGCTGCAACTAGTGAACACGAAGTAGTAAAAGTGATTAAAGGCCTCAAATGCAAAATGTCAGCAGGTTTAGATGATGCACCTGTGCCATACTGCTTCACAAATTTGCAAAGCTCATGGCTGACGTTGTTAAATCTATCATTCACTGAGTGTCCCCTTCCCCTCCCCCCCACCCCCCACCCCCGCCTCTCCCCACAGATCAGAAATCTCAAAAGGGACACCTTAAGTCAAGAGTGGTAATAGGAATAAATTTGAGAATTATCAACCATTTTCACTCCTGTCAGTATTCTCTAGTACTTGAGAAATTAATGGAAAACAAATCACTAAGTACTTAAATGACGACAGTCTACTGAATAATAATCAACATGTCTTTCAAACCTAACGTACAGAAACAGCGTTAGATTACACACATGAAACACACAAAAGTTCTGCATCTCGCCGGTTCCCAGAACTCCTGAAGATAGACGTTGACTGTGGATATTGTATCACAGACACAGTGCTTTTGACTGTTCAGAGATGTCACTAAACCCACCCAAAGATGTAAACAACCTTGCATGAGCAGCGACTATTAGACGGAGAGTGTCCGACAGTCGATCGGTTCCAGTCATTCCAACAGGAAGGAGGTACATGGTTCGTGTTGTCTGTAGCTCAACCATGCCTAGACGGTCAATACCGCGGTTCGATCGCGTCCACATTGTTACTTTGTGCCAGGAAGGGCTCCCAACAACGGAAGTGCCCAGGTGTCTCGGAGTGAACCAAAGCGATGTTGTTTGGACATGGAGGAGATTCAGAGAGACAGGAACTGTCGATGACATGCCTCGCTCAGGCCGCCCATGGGCTACTACTGCAGTGGATGACTGCTACCTACGGATTATGGCTCGGAGGAATCCTGACAGCAACACTACCATGTTGAATAATGCTTTTCGTGCAGCCACAGGACGTGTGTTACGACTCAAACTGTGCGTAGTAGGCTGCATGATGCACAACTTCACACCCGACGTCCATGGCGAGTTCCATCTTTGCAACAACAACACCATGCAGCGCGGTACAGATAGGCCCAACTACATGCCGAATGGATCGCTCAGGATTGGCATCATGTTCTCTTCACCGATGAGTGTCGCATATGCCTTCAACCAGACAATCGTCGGAGACGTGTTTGGAGGCAACCCGGTCAGGCTGAACGCCTTAGACACACTGTCCAGCGAGTGCAGCAAGGTGGATGTTCCTTGATGTTTTGGGGGCAATGTGGGGCCGACGTACGCCGCTGGTGGCCATGGAAGGTGTCGTAAACGGCTGTACGATACGTGAATGTCATCCCCGACCAATAGTGCAACCATATTGGCAGCATATTGGCGACGCATTCGTCTTCATGGACGACAATTCGCGCCCCCGTCATGCACATCTTGTGAAAGACTTCGTTCAGGATAACGACATTGCTCGACTAGAGTGGCCATCATGTTCTCCAGACATGAACCCTATCGAATGTGCCTGGGATAGATTGAAAATGGCTGTTTATGGACGACGTGACCAACCAACCACCCTGAGGGACATAAGCCGAATCTCCGTTGAGGAGTGGGACAATCTGGACCAGCAGTGCCTTTATGAACTTGTGGATAGTACGCCACGACGAATACAGGCATGCATCAATGCAAGAGGACTTGTTAATGGGTATTAGAGGTACCAGAGAGTACAGCAGTCTGGACCACCACCTTTGAAGGTCTCACTGTATGGTGATACAACATGCAACGTGTGGATTTTAAGAGCAATAAAAAGGGTGGAAATGATGTTTATGTTGATCTCTATTCCAATTTTCTGTCCACATTCCGGAACTCTCGGAACCGAGGTGATGCAAAACTTTTTTTGCTGTGTGTTTAATATTGTCTTCAAGTTTATTTCGCTTGTGGAGCCCCTATATACTCCTTCCACCGTTCAGGTTGCTCTCCGTTGCTTGGTACTTGCTTACCATCTGAGCTCTTGGTATTCACTCTTCCCCTGTTTCAGTCAAATGTTGCTTAATGCTACCTCTGAGACTTTCAGTAATCTCCATTTGGAGAACAAGCGGCAGTCAATGGCATGGTGTTCATCATCTTCGCCACATTCTACTGATCATTACAGGGGAGTGCATCCGAGTTCAAACTAGATGTTTTGCCTCTGGTCATTTAGTAGTGGTTTTATTTACTCTTCTCTTTTGGTTTTCCTCTCTGTTTATCAATTACTCAAAACTGTTGTTGCTCAATGACCTTAGCCATTCAGCGGGTCTGGCCATCTTGTAGATGCTCAATACTAGGTGTTTCCGCTGCGTAACCAGATCTTCTTATTTTCAATTGCTTGTGTCTTCACTTAGAAGTTGGGTGCAGTGTGCTGGAAATTTTCCTTCAGTCATGGGCAACCAGCAATCTGATGCATGATGTCCAATAGGAAGTTGTGTGTAGCATACAGCACCAGGGGTAGCGTCCTGTTCTGGACTTGCTGGGTGTTTTGGCTCCACTACCCCAAACCACCACCACCACCACATTCTATAACATGGGAGTGAAACAGTGTCTTGTATGAAGTAATGCTGAGGTCCAATGGTAGGGCTGAGTTGAGGCTTGGTAAGTGTGACACTGAGGTACTGCATAGTGTCATTCCATGGAACAGTGCTTTGGGAATGCATGGTGTTGTTCATGGAACAGTGTCACCATTGAGAATGTTCCTGCGTTTTTCCAGGTATTCAGTTTTGCGCTGGACAGTGGTAATAATGTTTTACTCATAGGGATATTGTATAAAGTAAGATCTAGATCAAAGCTTCATATTGCACTGTCTTGTGTGGATGTATCTAAGTGCAGCATTGTAAATAAGGAAATCGATTTATGAATGGTGACACTATTGTCACTAAAACACAGTTGCAACCTTAAGACATGAATGTTAACTGCCAAAGACTGCTGAGACTTATAAGAAAGATGGAACTTGTAATAATATGTTCCAATGCTGCCTGTTGGGCATGGGCGCTGGGAGTGCCGTATAGCACAGTTGCAGACAGATGCAGCGAGCATAGGCTACCTACCAAGTAAACACATTGCAGGCACACATCAGCAGTTTGCCCAATCCTGCCCACTGCTGTCTTCAGGTACCCAGTCACCTGTGGGTGAGAACTCAAGTTGGAAGAAACTGTTGTAATGGATACTGACTAGTACGAAGTGTATCCAGTATCATTTGCCGTGACATCTCAAAATGTATTTCGCCATTCATTGTGAAATAAAATGAGTTGTATACCTCCCCCTGTATCAGGTCCTGGATATAATCATGAGAACAACTACAGAATTGCTGCTAGTGGCTAATAGATTGTTAATGAATCCATTACAGACAGGGCAAAAGTTAATATGAGGAAATGAAGGGGAAGGCAAATAGCCATGTCCTTGCCACATGTGTGATCCTAGAACTGGCCTTAATTGGTGAAGGTAAAGGATAGACAGCATGGATGGCTGAAATGGGACTTGAACCTCCCTCCTTTCAAATGCGAGTTCATTGGCTTAACTCCTGCTCCACCTCGACTAATTCTGTTGCCACTACTCCAAGCTTTTTGTTACCAGTGGAACTATTGCACGTATGAAATGCTTGCAGTAATAAACACTGCAATAGTCTCCAAATGCTCTGTCTTTTTTTCAAGTGTTTATTGCACATAAACATGTTGCAATCCAAACTACATAATACGAGCTCACTGTATCAATGGTTTCCCACAGAGTAAAATTCAACGAGAAATCAACACTTTTACAACTATTGCCTGGAGACAATCTTGTGACATGGTGAAATTTTATCAACACCACGATCACAACCATGTCAAAGAGTGTCCAAAATCAGAGTACATATGTTGCAGATTTTATCTTTAACTGATCAGTCCAACCGCATGTAGAATAGAGCACTGGCTGTATCATTAGCGCTAGCAAAGTGATTTGGCACGCTGTCCTTTATCTCGGACTACAGTGAGGGGCTTGGGCCATGTGAAGCATCACCTACTGTGCATTTGGAAGTGAGACTGAAAGAGATGAGGTAGGTGCTCTTCATCAGCTCTCTATTCTTGTCTTCATTAATATCCAGAGACATGGGACATTATTTCCATGTAGTGTTTAGTGTCTTCCACATATTTATATGTATCCTCTTCATCACGCCACACAGCACAGCTGCTGATACTAATAGTGCTATCTTTCCAATAATACCCACTGTAGGTAAAGAAAGTCAAGTGCACAAACATGAACTACTTGGAACAGCATGCAAAATTCGAAACGTGATAAAGATACATAAATCTTGAAGAATTTGATGGCTGTTGTGTTACCACTAAACTTCTTTGGGTGCATGGTGATGAAAAGTACTGAAAACGTGTTCCAATAAGACAGGAACACAAATTATGTCAACAAATTATTGATTAGCCAGAGTGTTGTTCTCATCATTAGTGATAAATAAAAACTTCTAAAGACCAGCTAGTCACAATACGTATGACAGAGATATTGGATAGTGGAAAGTAGAGTAACAACCATAGAATTTGCCTGGGTTCTTCTGTGCTTTGTCAGAGACCTATCCACTCATAAATGTAAGCTAATGACAATACATTAAATTGTCACTGAGATTAAAGATAAGACAACTGTTACACCAAGAAGCTTTTGGTGGAAATGCTGTGCTCTACAAGTAGTGATGCTGCCATATTGTAACTGCTGATGAAAAATTGAGTTATTTAATCCATATTTCTAACATGTATCAGTAACTCTTTCTCACCGATGATTTGTGTGAGATGTACAGATGAGTCTTTTGTGTATTAATGATCCCTTGAATCTCCTTGTTGAAAAAAGTTAGAAGTGTGCTCTTGCAACAATATATGAGAATGAATTCAATTCATAGAAGCATTACCCCTTCCTCCCTTAAGTATGTGATATGACTCCCTTCAGTACATAGCAATTGACTGTATTATTACGAGTATATCATTTAGCTTGTAATCAGAGCCATGACTTAAAATTATACATAAGTATTCAACATCTTACAACACACTCATTGTACTCAGATGTACACTGAAGAGCCAAAGAAACTGGTACGCTTGACTAATGTCATGTAGGGCCCCTGCGAGCACGCAGAGGTGCCGCAACACAATGTGGCATGGACTCGACTAATGTCTGAAGTAGTGCTGGAGGGAACTGGAGGGGCTGTCCATAAATCTGTAAGAGTATGAAGGGATGGAGATCTCTTCTGAACACCACATTGCAAGGCATCCCAGATATGTTCAATAATGTTCATGCCTGGGGAGTTTAGTGGCCATCGGAAGTGTTTATATTCAGAAGAGTGTTCCTGGAACCGCTCTGTAGCAATTATGGACGTCTGGGGGGTCGCATTGTGCTGCTAGAATTTCCCAAGTCCGTCGGAATGCACAATGGACATGAATGGATGCGTGTGAACAGGCAGGATGATTGCGTACATGTAACCTGTCAGAGTCGTATCTAGATGTATCAGGGGTCCCATATGACTCCAACAGCACATGCCTCACACCATTACAGAGCCTCCACCAGCATGAACAGTCTCCTGCTGACATGAAGGGTCCATGGATTTATGAGGTTATCTCCATACCCGTACACATTCATCCACTTGATACAATTTCAAACGCGACTCGTCCGATCAGGCAACATGTTTCCATTTATCAACAGTCCAATGTCGGTGTCGATGGGTCCAAGCGAGGCATAAAGCTTTGTGTCATGCAGTCATCAAGGGTTCACGAATGGACCTTCAGCTCCAAAAGCCCAGACTGATGATGTTTCGTTGAACTGTTTGTATGCTGACACTTGGTGATGGCCCAGCATTGCAACCTGCAGCAATTTGTGGAAGGGTTGTGTGGTGTCACCGCTAGACACCACACTTGCTAGGTGGTAACTTAAATCGGCCGCGGTCCTGTAGTACATGTCGGACCCGCGTGTCGCCACTGTGTACTCGCAATCCTAGCGCCACCACATGGCAGGTCACAAGACACGGACATGACCTCGCCCCAGTTGTACGGACGACATAGCTTGCGACAAGACCTACCAAGTATTCCTCTCATTTGCCGAGAGACAGATTAAATAGCCTTCAGCTAGTCCATCGCTACTACCTAGCAAGGCGCCATGTGTATCATTGCTAATTGCTTACTACTATGCAAGAGATGTATTTCAACAAGAAGAACATCATTAAAAGTTAAGTAGATGACAATCTCTCTTCTTTTCTTTATAGTTTTTCATCCAGTCTCCTGTTTCAGAATTTACGCCCGTCTGCGTTAGTTTCGCGTGCACCTAGCCACTCATTGTGTCGAGACCTTAGGGAATCGACACAACAGGTTGCACTTCTGTCACGTTGAACGATTCTCTTCAGTCGTCGTTGGTCCCGTTTTTGCAGGATATTTTTCCGGCCGCAGCGATGACGGAGATTTGATGATTTACCAAACTCCTGATATTCACGGTACGCTTGTGAAATGGCTGTACGGGAAAATCCCCACTTAATCGCTACCTCGGAGATGCTCTGTCCCAGCGCTCGCACGCGGACTACAACACTACGTTCAAATTCACTTAAATCTTGATAACCTGCCTTTGAAGCAGCAATAACTGATCTAACTGTGTCAAAACTTATTGTCTTATGTAGGCGTTGTCGACTGCAGTGCCGTATTCTGGTTGCTTACCCGTATTCTGCCTGCTTACATATCTCTGTATTTGAATACACATTTTCAAATACAGGGCCATGTAAACAGGCAGAATATAGCGCTGCGGTCGGCAATGCATGCCTATACCAGTTTCTACAAGATCCTGCAAGAACGGGGCCAACGATGACTGAAGAGAATCGTTCAACGTGACAGAAGTGCAACCCTTCTGCAAACTGCTACAGATTGCAATGCTGTGCCATCAACAAGTGTCAGCCTGCAAATCGTCATCGATATGGCTTTCGGAACCAAAGGCCCACTCGTGTACCCTTGATGACTGCACGACACAATGCTTTACACCACGCCTGGGCCCATCAACAGTGACACTGCACTGTTGACTGGTCGGACGTGTCTCGTTTCTAACTGTATCACGCAGATGGACGCGTACGGGTATGGAGACAATCTCATGAATCCATGGACCCTGCATCTCAGGAAAGAGAATGTTCTAGCTGGTGGAGGCTCTGTAATGGTGTGGGGCGCGTGCTGTTGGTGTGATATGAGCCTCTGATACGTCTAGATAAGACTATGACAGGTTACACGTACGTAAGCATCCTGTCTGATCACCTGCACCCATTCATGTCCATTGTGCATTCCGATAGACTTGGGCAATTCCAGCAGGACAATGCGACACCCTACACGCGCAGAAATCCTACACGGTGGCTCCAGGAACACTCTTCTGAGTTTAAACACTTCCGCTGGCCACAAAACTCCCCAGACATGAACATTATTGAGCATATCTGGGATGCCTTGCAACGTGCTGTTCAGAAGAGATCGCCTCCTCCTCATACTCTTACGGATTCATGGACAGCCCTGCAGGATTCATAGTGTCAGTTCCCTCCAGCACTACTTCAGACATTAGTCGAGTCCATGCCAAGGTTGTGTTGCGGCACTTCTGCGCGCTCGCGGGGGCCCTACACTATATTAGGCAGGTGTACCAGTTTTTTGGCTCTTCAGTGTATTATGATTTTGTACTATTCATATAAAAACTCTCCCTTCCTATTAATGTCTACCCCAAAGCTTCTAACAAAACTTAACCGTTCAGCTATCTTCTATCATCGTAAGTCTTCACTTGAAACTTCCTGGCAGATTAAAACTATGTGCCGGAACGAGACTCGAACTCGGGACCTTTGCCTTTCGCGGGCAAGTGCTCTTCCAACTGAGCTACCCAAGCACGACTCACGCCCCGTCCTCGCAGCTTTACTTCTGCCAGTACTTCGTCACCTACCTTCCAAACTTTACAGAAGCTCTCCTGCGAACCTTGCAGAACTATCACTCCTGAAAGAAAGGATATTGCGGAGACATGGCTTTACCACAGCCTGTGGGATGTTTCCAGAATGAGATTTTCACTCTGCAGCGGAGTGTGCGCTGATATGAAACTTCCTGGCCGATTAAAACTGTGTGCCGGACCGAGACTCGAACTCGGGACCTTTGCCTTTTACGGGCAAGTGCTCTGCCAACTGAGCTACCCAAGCAAGAGACACGCCCCGTCCTCACAACTTTACTTCTGCCAGTACCTCGTCTCCTACCTTAAACTTTACAGAAGCTCTCCTACGAACCTTGTTGAACTAGCACACCTGAAAGAAAGGATATTGCGGAGACATGGCTTTACCACAGCCTGGGGGATGTTTCCAGAAGTTTGGAAGGTAGGAGACGAGGTACTGGCAGAAGTAAAGCTGTGAGGACGGGGCGTGAGTCCTGCTTGGGTAGCTCAGTTGGCAGAGCACTTGCCCGCGAAAAGCAAAGGTCCCGAGTTCGAGTCTCGGTCCAGCACACAGT
Organism: Schistocerca nitens; assembly: GCF_023898315.1. Classification (NCBI taxonomy): domain Eukaryota; kingdom Metazoa; phylum Arthropoda; class Insecta; order Orthoptera; family Acrididae; genus Schistocerca; species Schistocerca nitens. The sequence continues at coordinate 332,221,395 of NC_064619.1, forward strand.
TTTAATCTGCCAGGAAGTTTCATACCAGTGCACACTCCGCTGCAGAGTGACAGTCTCATTCAAGTCTTCACTTAATTCCATAGTTACTAAAGAATCTCTACAACATATACAAACTTTGAATTTAATACGCATGTTTACATTTCAATTGGAAACATTGGCTGTATAAAAGTCAGTGATCACATTTGGCACTTTGCTAAAATTTGTCCACTCTGATCACACTATATTATCAGGTATTCACAGTATTTCCAAATTTGGTTTTCTGCTATCATCAGCTCTCTTAAAACAATACTGAAGCCTGCTTTGGTGACGCTCTGCATGTTAGTCTATCCTGTACAAGTCTCTTCATCTCCAAATAACTACTGCAACTTAACATTCTTTGAATTTGCTTACTGTACTCAGCCTTTGCTTCCCCGCCACAATTTGTAATCCCCCGCCCCCCACTCTCTCCAATACTGAACTGTCAATACCTTGACATTTCAGAATGTGTTCTTCAGCCAATCCCTTATTTCAGTCAGGTTCAAGTGTCAATTCCTCTTCTCCCCAATTTGATTAAGTAACAACTCATTAGTTACGTGATACACCCATAAAATCTTCAGCATTATTCTGTAGCATCACATTTCAAAAGCTTCTACTCTCTTCTTGTCTCAAATGCTTATCATCCAGATTTCACTCCCCTACAAAGTTACATTCCAGACAAATACTGGCACGGTTAAATGGTTCAAATGGCTCTGAGCACTATGGGACTCAACTGCTGTGGTCATAAGTCCCCTAGAACTTAGAACTACTTAAACCTAACTAACCTAAGGACAGCACACAACACCCAGCCATCACGAGGCAAAGAAAATCCCTGACCCCGCCGGGAATCGAACCCGGGAACCCAGGCGTGGGACTGGCACGGTTACTTTTGCTCACCAAATAATACAGCTCATCCACCACTTTCAGTGGCACATTTACTAATCTAATTCCTTCAGTATCGCCTACTTTAATTCGACTACATTTTATTCCCCTTGTTATACTTTTGATGAGCCCTATCTTATAATCTTTTTTCAAGAAACTAGCTATTCTGTTCAACTGCTCTTCCAAGTCCTTTGCTATCTCTGACAGAATTACAGTGTCATCAGCAAATCTGATAGTATTTATTTCTTCTCCTTGAACTTCAATTCCTGTTCCAAATTTTTCTTTCGCTTCCTTTTTTCTAGCTCAGTGCACAGATCGAATAACATCTAGGAAAGGTCACAACGCTGCCTCACTCCATTCTCAGTTACTGCTTCCCTTTCACGTCCTTCAACTTTTACAACTCCAGTATACAACTACACGAGTTGTAGATAACCTTTTGCTCAGTGTATTTTATCCCTGCTACCTTCATGATTTCAGAGTGTATTCCAGTCAACAATGTCAAAAGCTTTCCCTCGATTCCTAAATGAAGATAATTTTTAAACAAAGATGCAGGTTCTATGAGCATTTCAGTGAAATGTAAAACACGTGAATGTGAAAAAATATCAGTATCATTCGAGACTGGTAATCACTGGTTTGAGTCTGGTTTTTGCCATTTTTTTTTCTTCAGTAAGAATTTTACATTATGTAAATATATATGCTAATTAACACGTACAGAGTGGTCCAGAAAAATGTAGAGACTCTTTGATAGTCAATATTAATGGAACAAAATGTCATTCCATTACAATTCTTGCATGGTGGAAGGCTATTTTATATATTCAAAATAACTCCCATTAGCAGACAAACAATGTAGATGACGTTGTACTGTTGACCGAACTACGGCTGTCACTGTTGCCGGTGTGATAGTTGCACAGATTGCCTCAATTTCTTGTAGCTCGTTCAGTGTAACTGGCTCCTGTTGATGAACTCCATTTTTCGAGATTCCCCATAGATAGATGTCAGGAGGTGTAAGGTCTGGAGACAGTGATGTGTACTCAACAGCTCCTTTTTGGCCTGTCCGTCGTCCTGGTAGATTTTTCAGCTAAGTAGGCTCTGACATCTCTGTGGTAGTAAGGCGGAGCACAATCTTATTGTAGGTAAAATCTTTCATTTCGAAACACCTCTTGGATGACACGTAAAATCGATGTTTGCAGCATATGAAGATACATCTCATTAGTTTTTGGTCAGCCAGACCTTTCCTTATGCATACCCTAAACAGTACTGTTGGCTTCAAATTTATCCCGAATACGATAAATTGTTGTACTTGTTGGTAGCTGAGTTCCGTACACATTACGCCATTGTCGTTGCACCTCCATCATGTTTTTGTACTTCCAGTACCATTTCTATATGGCCTTGTGCTGCTCAAACGACAATCTTACTTCAGTCATTGTTGCACTGTCATCTGATGGAGAACGGATGCCAAGATCTACTGAGAAAAAAATGGACTGTGCTATAGAGCAAAATTACAATGATACGTCATTTTGTTCCGAAGACGTTAACTATCAAAGTGTGTCTACACTACCCTGGACCCTGTGTATGTATCTTTATCTTTATGAAAATCGCATGTGAGTTGAGGGGAAACATGATAAAAATGCAGCGTTTGAACAGTGAACTTGATGCCACGAAAACTTTTTTCGGTGTTTTTACTACCCGTATCAGTCGGCTTGTGTGAGATTACATCTGTGGTATAAGAGAATGGACACAGCCGAAATAAAGATCATTCGATTTTTCTTTTTTGCTCCAGAAATTTAATTTATACAAACTTTTTTAATCCAAAAAATCTTTATTTAACAGTCTTTTGTAAAACATCGGTAATTAAGAATTTATATTTGCAAGGAAAACTAGAATTTTGTGTATGATATGTAATACGAAATAGGATGTGCATTTTTCGTAAAAAATGGCAATTATATATTTGTTAATTACCATATATTTAATGAATTTCGAATTTAAATGATGCAGCTACTCTAATTAAACGAATAAAAAACGAAAAAAATAATGACCGAAACGAGACTCGAACCAGATCTTACGACTTGAACGTCATCGACTTTTTCTATATTTATGTACAGGATGATTATCATTAAAGTGCCAGTTTCCAAACGCTGTAAAAAATAAATAAATAAACCGCTGCTCAGAACGACGTCAAATTTGAAGGAAATATTATCGAAGAACAGGGAACAAAAAAGAAGTAACGAAGATTTTGCCACTAGACGGCGCTGTAAGCATCATAGAGCAAATGGGTTTGGCTACGAATGACAGATTAACCGCAGTATGATGACTATGACGTGAGATGCACAATAACCAATAGTGCTTTGCAATGTGCTTGACTGCATTAGTTTGGCATCCAACATAAGATAAGCCCAGCCACCAAGGCAATGTCGTATCACATCAGATGGGAAACATCAGTCTTTAATTGCCCGGAGGGCAAAAACTGCATAAAGAGCAACAATGGTAACGGATTTTAATTGCACTGAGACCAAAAAACGCAGAGAAAGCAACTATAAAATCTGTCTGTAACTGCCCTGAGGTCAAAAACAGTATAAAATGCAACAATGAAATAGCGTTTTAATTATTTTAGACTGGCGCAGGAAATGTTCAGTACGCTGTAAGCCGTTTTCTACCACAACTTGAAATCGAGAAACAGCGTGTTCCACAACAGATAGCGCTTCAGAGATCACTTTCTGAAGCGCTGTGTAATGTGCACCTTCAGCTCAGCTGTTTCTAGTGTTCAGAGTGCGGAGGGCGCTCAATGGCGAGGTTATCAGCACCCTTACAAAGATCAGTAGAAAGAATGTGGTTAAAATGTAGAAAACGAGGTAAAAGAAATAATAGGCGAACTCAGATACAATCGCACTCACTCTCTCCCATCTCATCCATTATCACCCACTCAATCACACTTACAACATGAAAAATAATATGAAAAATGGGGAGATGTTTGAAAACTGTCATTAAAACACAATGAAGACTAGAGGAAAATTAAAATAGATTAACAGCAATATGTGGTTAGTTAATTACTTACCAAAAGCACAGATGAACCCAGGAACTCTGATAACACATTAAAAACGCGCGAAAATCTTATGAAGCAAGTTGGACAATTCACAAAATTAGAAAGCAAGTTGGACAGTTCACAAAATTATGGAAGTCATACGAAATCTGTTTGATTGTCAGCTAAAATAGATGGTAAATCTGCTGAAAAATGAGCTTATGCCCTTTCATCCGAGAATAAAACACAGATTAGCAAAATGTGGAGCACTGTGATCTGTATGCCACAAACGCCACACATTAGAGAGTTCCCAGACACAATTGATTATTTGTCACTTCCAGCCACTCTTATTTCCATCGATGCATGGCTTTGTGCCTCAACAACGAGGTGATAGCATTCAGGGGAATGGTGTACTGCAGTAATTGACGATTGTGATGTGCCTCCTTGGCTGCTATACGCACCCTTTCATTCCCCACAATGCACATGCTTCCTGGCACCCAGCAGAAAGACACCTCCTTCCCTAGACTTTATAGTTAATGGACAGAGTCCTGAATATTCTGGACTACTTTTCCTGCTGGGTACAAACGTTGTAGAGAGCGAAGTTTAATCAGGTAATTGGAACAGCCTAGGAATTTAGCACTCGAAACACATTACAGCTGCTCCAGTGGCTCCTAGATTTGTACATTTCGGCATCGGAGACACTAACGTCTTAGGTAGTTACATTTTGAGGACAGGATCGGGGAAACAACAGGGCAACCAATGGAGTCCCCCTGCTTAGACCCTCTCCATAAATACGCCTATTGAGGTGTGGTGCTAAAATAATGTATCAAAACGTATGCAGGAAAGAAACCTCCCCTGTACTGCACTACATCTAAAATTACCCTGGGCCTCTACAGTAATCAGTACGGTAGGGGTTAAAACACTGGAGTTGGGGTTGTTCTTAACCCACACCAAATGACTCCAGCATACGCCGCACGCTGATCCCAAATGGCTTTGTTGCTCGTGAATGATTGGAGAAAAGGTGTAGAACAGTATGGTGTGAAGGTGAATGCGGAACAGCGACTTACATAAATGATGAGCCACGTGGAGTTACCGCTGGAAGGTGAGTGGCACTTCTCCAGCCTCAGCACAGACTGGGTATAGGGCTTGTCCTATAGGCACCTGTAAACCCCTCATGGCGGATAGCGTCAATAATGTTCAGATACGAAGGCCTCACTGACCCATCCACTGTGCACCTATACCCTAGTCACGATTGCACAAAAGCCCTATAAAAATGGAGTACACACACTCTGTCTACTCCCCAAAGCCAGTGCCTAAGGTATTTTTAAGATACTCGTATTCAATGCCTTCTGTGTTCTGGCTTTCAGGTCTCTCAGGTATGGTGACCACGACAGTCTGGAGTCGAAAATGAGGCCCAGAAAACTCACTACACCTTAAAAGTGTAGAATGGTGGCCCTCATACGCAAATCCAGTAAATTAAATATAACACAAGAACGATTAAAATGAACACACATTCACTTCCAGAATGAGATTTTCACTCTGCGGCGGAGTGTGCGCTGATATGAAACTTCCTGGCAGATTAAAACTGTGTGCCCGACCGAGACTCGAACTCGGGACCTTTGCCTTTCGCGGGCAAGTGCGGTAGAGCACTTGCCCGCGAAAGGCAAAGGTCCCGAGTTCGAGTCTCGGTCGGGCACACAGTTTTAATCGGCCAGGAAGTTTCATATCAGCGCACAATCCGCTGCAGAGTGAAAATCTCATTCTGGAAACATCCCCCAGGCTGTGGCTAAGCCATGTCTCCACAATATCCTTTCTTTCAGGAGTGATAGTTCTGCATGGTTCGCAGGAGAGCTTCTGTAAAGTTTGGAAGGTAGGAGACGAGATACTGGCAGAAGTAAAGCTGTGAGGACCGGGCGTGAGTCGTGCTTCGGTAGCTCAGTTGGTAGAGCACTTGCCCGCGAAAGGCAAAGGTTCCGAGTTCGAGTCTCGGTCGGGCACACAGTTTTAATCTGCCAGGAAGTTTCATATCAGCGCACAATCCGCTGCAGAGTGAAAATCTCATTCTGGAAACATCCCTCAGGCTGTGGCTAAGCCATGTCTCCACAATATCCTTTCTTTCAGGAGTGCTAGTTCTGCATGGTTCGCAGGAGAGCTTCTGTAAAGTTTGGAAGGTAGGAGACGAGATACTGGCAGAAGTAAAGCTGTGAGGACCGGGCGTGAGTCGTGCTTCGGTAGCTCAGTTGGTAGAGCACTTGCCCGCGAAAGGCAAAGGTCCCGAGTTCGAGTCTCGGTCGGGCACACAGTTTTAATCTGCCAGGAAGTTTCACACATTCACTTATCTGCAGGAAACTGAAAACCTGTCTTTGCAGCCCACTGCTCTAACCTTTGCTCTGTATTCTGCAACTGATGAGTTTCTGTTGCAAACTGGACTGCAAAATCGTCCACATACAAAAAGTTTTCTATAGGACTCCTTACCTTTGATGTGACAGTGTTTATAACTATGGCAAAGAGGGTACACTTAAAATGTTGCCCTGAGGAACACCATTCTTCTGCTCAAAACGAGCTGACAACATGTCACCATATCAGGACTGAGAACAGAGCTTAGATAGGAAGGACCATATGAAGACTGGGAGATGGTAACGAATGCCTCGCTGGCGGAATTGCCCTAGAATAATACTGTGTCGACAAGTAGTGTCGTTTGCCTTACTGATGTCAAAGCATACACCAATGGTTATGTAGGAAACCCTACTGAATAGCCACCTCTAGCAGGGATAGTTGTCGACAGTGGATCGCAATCTCCTGAACCCACACTGTGAGTGGCTAAAGAGTTGTCTGGTCTCTAACATCCAAATGAGACGACAGTTGACCATTCGTCTTTCCTACATAGCTCATTAAGGCCATGCTCTGTTATAATTGGAACACATTCGGTACTTTCCTGGTTTGAGGGTAGGTATCAGAATGGGCTCTCCCCACGAGTCAGGAGGGTGACTTGTCTACCATGTCGAATTGAAACTTGCAATGAGGATTTCCTTTGGTACTCCTGACAAATGTCGAGCATGCTGTACTGGATTTGGTTGTGACCATATGTAGTATCATGAACCCCATACAGAACTGGATCTAGTTCACACATGGAGAAAAAGCAGTTGTAAGACTCAGAATTGTTTGATCTAAAGTCTAACTGGCCCCTCTCAATGGTTGCACTGTAGTGGTGGAATGCCAGACCCTGGCTGGCATTAGCAGTGGCCGACACAAAATGCTCTGCCATCGTCTGAGAGACGTCTCTTGGCGTTAATAGGAGACACCCATGTTTCAGCCCTGCTGCTATTGGTAAACGACACTACTTACCAGAAATCCTCCTAATGGATTCCCATAATTTTGTGGAATAAGTGGAACGGTTTATAGAGTCCAAGAATGCTTGCCATGACCTTTTTTTGCTCTCCTTAGTGACATGTTGAGTCTTGGCTCTCAAGACTCAAAAGGCTGTGAGGCTGTCTGCTGTTGGGCAGCATTTAAACCTTTGTAGAGCTGCATGTCTGACCCAGATTGCTGAGCAGCACTCCATGGTCCAGCAAGGTACAGGGTGGCACCTAAGATGACCTGAGGACTTTGGGATGGTTATGTCAGCAGCATGGTGGATCACTTATGTGATGTGATCCACCTTTTCCTGGACACTGCCTTGCCATCCAGCTGGCTGAACAGTACCTGGTTAGCCCTGTGACCATTCGTTTCAGTGACTTCCATTCAGGTAATGCTCCAGCGAGTAGGTGAATGCTCAGTGGGACTTGGTCACTGGAATAAAAGTCATCAGTGTTTCCCCTTGAGCAGAGTCTGCAAGCGCTGGAGAGCAGAAGTAGATGGCTAAAATCGACAAATATCAGCCAAGAAATGAGTGGGACTGCCTGTTTTGAGGATGCACAGCTCCTGAGAAATCCTGAGGCTCTCCAATACTTGACTACTAGGGCAAGTATAGTTCGAGTCTCATACTACATTATGGGAATTGAAGTCATCCAGTAGGAGAAATAAGTGCAGGAGTTGTTCTATACGGCCTATGACAGCATCAGAGTCTATCGCATCCTGTGGACATAGATACAATCAGCAGATAGTGATCTTCTGACCCATATGAACTTCAGCAGCTACTACTTGTATGTCAGTAACCAAGGAGAAAGCAGAAGATTGGTGTGGAATTATTAACAAACACAGCAACCACTCCCTCCTTGCTTTCCCCAGTCAGCTCATCCTTGCACTGTGTTTCTTGTAAACATAAGCACAGGGAGTGTGCCTGTGCTAGAGGTTTCAGTTTCTCCCTGAGTCCATTCATATCCCATTGTAGTATGGGAGCCACTTACGATGAGGGTAGCTACTTTCACCCTGTCTCTCCCTGAGGCAGGGAGCCCACTACAGGTGGAGGTTCAGCCTTGAGGCAAGATTGTTGCCCTGGACAGACCTGGCTCTGAAGCAGAAGTAGCAGAACCATCAGATCCAATGACATACACTTACAGTCTACTGCCTGTTTTTACATGTGGTATAAGCTTCGCATTTGCTTTCTTGGCTTGAGAAGGCTTTGAAGAAACTACTGCAGCAGTGGTAGAGGCAGCACTGGATTTTTTTTTACGATTCTGTATTTGGAGTTGTTGGGAGCTCTGCAGTGGTGACTTTATCTGATGTCCTTGGTGGGAGGTGGGGGGCTATGGGCTTGGAAACAAATGCAGCTTGATTCAAGCACTGGCAAATGCAGGTAATACTAGCAATCTCAGCATTAGCTGTTGGTATAGACTTTTTAAGGGCTGAAGCAAATGTTGTAGTGAATATGGGAGGCTGCATGGCCTTATAGATCTTCTTGGCCACAACATCTGGGATGCATTTTGTTGCTTTAATCTCCTGTCTCTTCCTTTTTTCATGGTAGTCTCTACTCCAGAGAGGGTGGTCCCCAGAGAAATTTACACACTTTGGAGGAGATGAACAACGGATTAATTCATGGGTGGCCTTACCACATTTGCCCCAAGTGTCTTCTCAAATTACATCCTAGATTGGAGTGTACGCAAAGTGCTGGCATTTAAAACAACACACTGATTTAGGGACACAGGGCCACATACTTAGGTGAAGGAAACTCGCCTTGATATGCTACGGGAGTTTCATGCTGTTGAAGGTCAGATTTTACCATATCTACATCTGTCCTTTTAATGACATTTTGTACATTGACGTTACCTTGCAGCATGCACAACTGAGTCTCACAGCATTTACCAGTGACGGTACAGGTAATCCGCAGGACCCCTCTTCTCAAAAAAACGAAAAAAAGGCCCTGCTATAAATGATGCCATCAACTTGCACCACAAAGTTACCTTTGAAGAATGAAATGGTACCAGTTGATGTGTGGGTGTCTTTTCCATTGCTCATATTCTGTAATTCTGTGTACTTACACGTCCTTGGAGATGGAAATATGTTTCGTCCACCACAGAATGTTCCATGGCCATTCATTGTTCACATCCACGTAAGCAAAAAATTCTAGAGCAAAAATTTGTCTTTCTGGCAGATCAGCATGAAACAATTCCTAACCATAGGTAATTCAGTATAGATAGCAATGCAGGATGTTTAATAGAACATCCAAAGTTAAGGCAGTTCCTCATGCATTGCACATCTGCACATGACTGCTCAATCCCTTGTGCTAGGCTATGACCACATAATTTACTGACGTCGGATAAATTGTTTTCCTCCTCCTGCTTCATTGCACTTCAAAAGAACCTGTCTTTTGAAGTTTGTACTCATTTTCTCCATACCCTGCAGGCATCAGATCAATGCCCTTTTTCGTACCATTGAATGTCTGGAACTTCTGCAGAGCTGCTGGTGCACGGTCACCATGCTTGTGAAAGAGCTTTACCAGCAGCATGTGATACTCCGCTCAGTTTGACATAATTCTTAGCACCATTCCTTTTTGATAACATTTTGAAACTCGAACTTTGATTATAATCATTCTGTATTTTACACTTCACAAAAATTATAGTAGAACATGCACCTTTGGTTGCAAAATTATCACTGACCAGGAATCGAACCTAGGCTGTGCATGTGGGAGGAAAGGATCCTACCACGGAACCACACAGACCCTTGAGATATTGTTGAATTTTAGTTAGTTAAACACACTCAGAAAACTTCAAGGCCGATTTTCTTGAGAAGTTTTGAGAGTTGCATCGATATGCTTTGAGAGTGTCAGTACCGCCTAGTGTCTTCCAACATTTCTCCATAACCCAAACTGATCTTCCCTCGAGTTCATCTTCTACCAATTTTTCCATTTGTCCACAAATAATTCGTGTCAGTATTTTGCAACTTTCACTCATTAAACTGATAGTTCAGTAATATTCACATATGTCTGCATCTTCTTTCTTTTGAATTGGAATTATTACATTCTTATTGAAGTCTGAAGGTATTTCACTTGTCTCATATATCTTGCACACCAGGTGAAATAGTTTCATCATGGTTGACTCTCCCAAGGACCTCTCTAATTCTGAGGGAACGTTACCTACTTCAATGGCCTTGTTCTGACTTTTATCTTTCAGTGCCATATCATATTCATAATGCAGTATCATTTGTCCCGCCTCATCTTCATCTACTTAGTCTTCCCTTTCTATTGACAGGAATATTAGATTGTGTAGTGTTACTCGTACTTAATAAGTGCTAATAACATGTTGAGAACAGGCTTGAACAGTTTTATTAACATGAAATAACAGAAGGAAAAGAGCACATGAGTTACAAATCCAAAGAATAAGTAGTAAACATTAACACAGCAATCCAAGATGCAGACACAAACTTGGTGGTCAACGCCATTCATTTTGCACCACTCAGCCATGCAACTCGTGCCACAACTGTATCTCTGGATGGTGTGAACGGAGCTAACATGCATGGCCACAGTAGTTGACATATTTAGCAGTCACTACAGGAGCCCCCTTGGTGAAAGTGGATCATGGGAAATCTTCTCTGAACCGGGCCAGACAGTGTACGTGTCATCCAGACTGCACGTTTGTTCTGCATTGACTTCTTGTGGCAGCAGGGCTTGAAGTTGGGGTGTTGCATCTGACTGGTGTGCAGATCTTGACCACAAGGTGGGTGATGCCTCCATGAAAATGTAAGTGGGCTGCACTCCACTAAGAGACACGATGGCCTTTTTTCTGCCCACTATGATGACCATCATGTGTGTTTCAGTGCAGGGTGCAGTGGAGTCCAGTATAAGGTGGTTGCAGTTGTGGCTTGACACAGTCTGTACATAACATGACGCGCAAACAGCTGTCGTGGTTGTTGTGCACAAATTTTGTTGGACAATTATGCCTGCACGTCTTTGACTGTTTTATGTGTTTCACATGTTCCAGTAAATTTCAAAGGAACTCAAGTTGGTTGTCCGTTTCTAACAGGAGGCTAGCATCATAACGCCACTGACAGGCTCGAAGTCTTGCCATGAACCAATTTCGCTGCTGATGACTCTATATCTGGTTTGTATGTAGCTCGTAGGCCCAGCAGGTCTATAGGCAGTGCCGATGTCCAAGACAACCTATGACACATTAGCGCAGCTTTCAGCATCTGATGTCACTGTTCCATCACACCTTTGCAGGGCGGATGATAACTGATCTTCTTGTGATGAACATAGCAACTGAACTTCGCTAACTGCACGGACAAGTCTGACTTGAACCGTCAGCCTCTGTCTGTAGTGGTATGGAGCAGACAGCCATACCTCACCAGCAAGGTTGGTTTGAAAGTGGTGGTTAGTGTTTTTGTGGAGATGTTGTCTGTAGGGACTGCTTCAGGCCATTGTGCACATCCATCAATCATTGTGAATATATAACATCAGCTGCCCAATGGAGGAAGGGATCCCAACACATCAAGGTGAACGTCGGCGAATTGTGAAGAAGTGTCTGGGAACTCTTTGATCAGCAAATGAACGTGGCGAGTGATTTTGAAAAGTTGGTAATGCTGTCAAGTTCTCGTCCACTTGCAGCGGTCTCTTTCTATCCCTATCCACTGATATACTAGGTTGAATGTCAACTTGAACAACATGCTGCAAAATGCAATGGGAATGAAAGGGCATGATCTGCCACGAGACACCTCACAACATAATTTCATGTTATTGCCAGGCATGTCGACTAGCTGCAACTTAAGTGCAGTAGTGTCATCATGCAATATGGTGTGCAGCTCGGGATCTTCTTGAAGTTCCTTGGCAAGCACCATCATATCCACAGGCCGTGAGACACTGGCCACTCAAGAGACAGCCACAATCACATTAGTGATGTCCAATATGTGGCGAATGTCCATCCAGAACTGGCTAATGAATTCCAATTGGCTGTACTGCTGTGGGGAGCAAGTGTTGCTGTTTTTCTTGAAAGTGTATGTTAAAGGCTTGTGGTCAATGTATATCATGAACTCTCGCTTCAACCTAGTGGGTGCTAATGCATTCGCATTGCTCAGGATAGGAGGCCAATGTGGCGTCTGATCGTGTAGCCTCGCCTCTTCACCCTGTGAGTGAACAGGTGGCCGTACCTTCAGCAGGGTCTGAGCAGGAACATGTGGGCAGGGGTTTGCTAGTTATTGGGAGCTCCAATGTTAGGTGCATTATCGAGCCCCTTTGGAAGATAGTGTTCAAGGCTGGAAAGAAAGCCAATATGGAGGCAGCCTTGCCTGCAGATGTCGAGCGTACAGGGTGCTGTCGTCTGCAAGTTGTGGCTCACAGCAGCACCAATGATAGGTCATCCTCAGTTCTTACAGGAAGCTGGTGGAGATGGTGCACACTGCTGTCCTTGCATGAGGGTGCAAGCACAACTCGGAATTTGCTCCATTGTTCACAGAGCTGATTGGGGTCCTTTGGTTTGGAGCCGAGTGGAGGGTTTCAGGCAAGGGCTTCATCGTCTGTGATGATCGTGGCTGCAGATATCTGGAGCTGCATCATTGGGTGGGGATTTGTAGGACTCCACTTGACAGGTCAGGGGTGCACTACACAAAGGAAGCAGCTACTTGGATAGCAGAGTATTTGTGGAGTGCACAAGGGATTTTTTTATGGTTGGCCTGGCACAGTTCCCATGAACACTCACCAATCGATACAAATATAGGGATATCAGACGTTGTTCAGAGTAAAGACAGAAATTTTATCAGTAGACAGTCGAAGTATTTGAAACAAACTTCCCGAATTTACTGCCCACCAGGCAAGTTCTCAACCTCAAATTAATCTTGGGACTGAGATTTGGCTAACACTCGAAGTAAAAACTTCTGAGATATTTAGCGAGTCTTGTAATGCTTATCGGAAAGACAGATTAGATGCCGTAGGATGGGGAACGTTCATTGCAGTAGAAAAAAATATTGTCTAAACTCAGGGTTATATCAAGTGTGATAGTGAAGTTACCTGGTCACGCATAACAGGTTTAGGTGAAACTAAGTTAATTGTTGGATGTTTTTACCGACAGCCAGACTTCGCTGTGATAGTTCTAGAGTCATTCAAAGAAAATCTATGGTCATTTGTGAGTAAATACCCAGATCATGCAATACTGACTGTAACCTACTGACTATAGACTGGGACGTGTATTGATTCACTGCATCTTGTGAAGTACTTTTGAACACGTTTTCCAAAAACTGTCTTAAGCAGCTAGTTTGGCAGCCCATACGCAATGGAAGTTTCTTGGACCTTGTAGCTAGAAACAGGCTGGACCTTATCAATGGGATCAGTATAGAGAAAGGGACTAGTGATCATGATATCATAGTGACTATGGTTACGAAAGTTAATAAATCTCTCAATAGGGCTAGGAGGGTATATCTGCTAGAAAGAGCAGACAATGAACCACAATCATTTAGTTCCAGAACGATGGCCATAGAGGAATTATGGGCAACATTTAAAGAGACTGTAAATCATCCTCTGGATAAATACGTGCCTAAAAGTGGGTTCAGAATAGAAAAGATACACCGTAGTTTAATAATGAAATTCACTAAATGCTTAGGAAGCAAAGGCTGTTACACTCTTGGTTCAAAAGAGGATGCGCAAATGACGACACACAAGGAATAGTAGAGATCTGTGCATCTGTGAAAAGCTCTATTTGCGAAGCCTACAGAAGCTACCACCACATACCTTGGCTAAAGATCTGGTGGAGAACTCGAAAAAATTCTGGTCCTATGTAAAATCTCTAAGCGGGTCTAAGGCTTTCATCCAGTCTCTCGTTGACCGATCTGGTTTGACAGTAGAAGATAGCAAAAGGAAGGCCGAAGTTTTGGATTCCACATTTAAGAAATCGTTCCTGCAGGAGAACACATTTAAGAAATCGTTCCTGCAGGAGAACTGTACAAATGTAGCGTCATTTGACCATTGCACAGTGTCCTGTATGGATGACATAGTAATAAGCACTCGCAGTGTAGAGAAACAACTGAAAGAGTTAAAAACAAATAAGTCACCAGGTCCGGATAGAATCCCAATTCGGTTTTGCAAAGAATACTCGACGTCATTGGTCCGTTACTTAGTTTGCATTTATCGTGAGTCATTCAACCAGTGCAAAGTGCCAAACAACTGGAAAAAAGTACAGGTGACTTCTGTATATAAGCAGAATAAAAGGACAGAGTCGTAAAATTACAGACCAGTATCCTTAGCATTGGTTTGCTGCAGAATTCTAGAGCATATTCTCAGCTCAAACATAATTTCCTAGAGACAGAAAACCTCTTGTCCATGAATCAGCATGGCTTCAGAAAGCATTGCTCGTTCAAAACCCAGCTTGCTCTTTTCTCATATGATATACTACGAACTATGGATGGAAGGCAACAGACAGATTCCATATTTCTAGATTTCCGAAAAGCATTCAACGCAATACCCCACTGCAAACCGTTATAAAAGGTACATGCATGAAGAATAGGCTCATAGATATGTGTTTGGCTGAAAGACGTCTTAAGTAACAGAACGTTGTCCTCAATGGCAAGTGTTTATCAGAGACAAGGGTAACAGTATGAGTGTTCCAGGGAAGTGTGATGGACCATTGCTATTTTCTATACCCATAAATGATCTGGCAGACAGCGTGGGCAGCAATCTGCAGTTGTTCGCTGATGACGCTGTGGTGTACAGGAAGGTGTCAAAGGTAAGCGACTGTAGGTACCCTCTGCCATGCACTGTATGGTGGCTTACGGAGTGCGTGCGGGTGTGATTGGGAAGTTTCAAGAATGGATCCGCTACTGTTTACTGGTTTGGCGGGCGGGTACACGGAGGGATGGGAGTGAGTCATTGCCTTGTCCTTGTACGCCCTGTAACAGGAAACTGTGTTTCCTTTATTCAGTTTGTTGTGGCAGCTCGTTGTGTGCGGGTCTTAAAAAATGGCTCTGAGCACTATGGGACTTAACTTCTGAGGTCATCAGTCCCCTAGAACTTAGAACTACTTAAACCTAACTAACCTAAGGACATCACACACATCCATTCCCGAGGCAGGATTCGAACCTGTGACCGTAGCGGTAGCGCGGTTCCAGACTGCAGCGACTAGAACCGCTCGGCCACCCCGGCCGGCTGTGCGGGTCTGTCTGCGTGAAAATGGACGTAAAAACGGAGCAACGAGTTTGTGTGAAATTCTGTTTTAAAACTGGAAAATCAACTTCTGAGGCTTACGAACTATTAAAAACATTTTTTGGTGACAATTGTACGAGACAGTCAAATGTTTCTGTCTGATTCAACAGGTTTAAAAATGGCCGCGAATCATCTCAAAAACGAATGAAAAATTTGTGAAAGATTGTGACTTAGTGTGCTCTGGTCGTAGACTTACAATTGGGGAGATGGCTGATGAACTTAATTTAAGTTTCGATGCAGTTTAGTCAATTTTAACTGAAGATCTGAACATGCGCCGATATCCACAAAATACATTTCAAAAGTGTCGTCAAGTGACCAGAGTCAATATCGACTTTAAGTGTGCCAAGAACTGATTAATCGGACTAAAAATGACCCAGATTTGTTAAATAGGATAATCACAGGTGAAGAATCACGGGTATATGGATATGATCCTGAAACCAAAGTGCAGACTTCACAGTGGAAGACGCCAGGTTCACCACGACCGAAAAAACGCACGGCAAAGTCGGTCGAAGGTGAAGACAATGTTGGTGATTTTTTTCGATTTTACCGGTATTGTGCATCATGAATTTACCCCTGGAGGACAGACAATTAACCAGGAATACTACAAATGCGTCCCTGAGCACGAAAAGGTGCAGAAGAAAAGGCCTGCATCGTGGAAAGACAGCAGTTGGGTGCTACACCATGACAATGCTCCAGCTCATCGTGCCTTCTCCATAACTGAATTTTTGACCAAATTCAAAATTCCTGTGCTTCCACAACCACCATATTCCCCTGATTTGGCCTCTGCAGACTTCTAACTGTTTCCTAAACTGAAATTTTCAATGAAAGGGAAGCGATTTGCCTCGACTGAAGACATCCAGGCAAATACGGAGAGTGTCCTTAACACATTTCAGGAAAAAAAATTCCAGGAATGTTTCCAAAAGTGGAAACATTGTTGGAGTCGGTGTGTTTAGTCAGAAGGGGACTATTTTTAAGGAGATGCAATCACAGTAGCATGTAAGTACCACCATTGTACAATACAAGCCCATCCTTAAAACTTTCCAATCACACCTTGTATATAGGTGTAGATGAACCTGTGGTTGGAAGTAATTGATTACTTAATATACGGTTAAAATTTCCTGATCATATGTGTTTTATCTTAGCTGGAAAGATGATACCTTGTGCAAAAAATAAGCCAGCAGTTGCCCACACGTCGTCCACCCATTGTTGGCTAACCGACTGGTGTCCGCCATTAATGCCAGTGGAGCTTTGAGCTTATGGTGCACCAGTAGTGCAGGCTCTTTTTGGTTGCTTCAAAAGCTGCATTGATCTTCTTGGTCCATTGCACAGGAGAACTGCTCTTAACCTCGGGACCAGCCAGTGCTGTGTTCAACAGTGCCTGCTGCTCTGCAGTGTGTGGTAATTGCCGGCACTAAAAATTGAGCATTCCTAAGTATCTATGCTGCTCTTTTATTGTAGACCGCTTAGGTAGCTGCAATATAGCTTCAACCTTCTCAGAGAGTGGTAATGAGCCTGCTGAAGGTATTCGATGAGCCAGGAATTCAACTTCAGGTTGTCCAAACACACATTTCGCCATGTTCAACACCATGCGGTATTTTTTCTAAACACTCAAAAACTCCTCTCAGGTGCTGGCAATGTTGATCCTTCGTTAGTGAATACACTACAATGCCATCCAAATAGGCAAAACAAAAGGCCAACCCAGGCAAGAAAGAGTCGATCAACCGCTGCAGATTTTTGAAGCATTACATATGCAGAGAGTCAAACTTGCTCTCACACAAACCAAATTGTGGAATAATTGCAGTCTTTAGATTGTCTTCTGTTGCCACAGGAATATGAGTACATGCCTTCACACAGTCTATAACAGTGAATACAGTGCCTTCGTGCAGCATGTAGTTATAATTTCTTATAGCGGCACTGGGCAGCAGTTAGGCTCGGTTGGTGAGTTGAGTGCTCTATAATCACCACACAGACTCCAGGCTCCTTGCTTTTTTGGGTACTAAATGCAGTGTGGACACTCATGGGCTGCTGGAATGTCAGATGATGCCTTCTTACAACATTGCATCGAAATCCACTTAAGCAATGATGAGGTGTCCTGCAGCCAATCTTCTTGGCTGGTAAGACAAAGGCAGTCTATATCCGGTTCATGATGTATGCTCCCCAGTTAATGGCTGTACCATGCAACACTTGCTGTGACACACCTGGAGGTCTCATTAAGGTTGACAACTCACACAGTAGTGAGTGGTACTCCTCATCCGCAACCTGTATGACCTTGATGTCGTACGTTCTGCATCACCATGATACCCAGTGTCTGTAAGTCCGGTAATATTGTCCACTAGGTGGGCATTTGCTGTGTCGAGCAGAATCCGGTAGTGAGCTAAGAAATCAGCACCTATAACTGCTTCAGCCACATCTGCCGCAGTAAAATCCCATGTGAAATGACAGCAGAATCCCAAATTCAGCTCTTCAAGTCACATGCCAGATATCATAACTGCTGAATTATTTGCAGCAGATAAGCTAAATGCAGTGGGCAGTCTGCAACAGCATAGTGATACTCTGGGCAGGATTCTAATGCCAGGCCCTATATCTATTAAACACCCAGTCAGCAATGAATAGGTACCAGGAAGATGTTGGGCAGTCAGTGGCGTCTACAGCTGACCACTGTTTGCATTTGGGCAGGTGCAGGGGATACTGCACTTTTTAGTCTGTTCTCCGAATCTTCTGTGGTACATGAAGGTTGGCAGACCACTGTCTGATATGGAGTGAGTCGAGGAATGGCTCCTAGATTACCTGCGGCTACATCCTATTTATTGACTATGAGCTCCTTGTGACATCAATGTCTGGTCAGTGCATAAACTTTGGTGGACAGACCATTGTAATCTGCACATGAGACGGGAATGGTCACAGACACACCACTACCAGACGTTGCCACAGTACTAACCTGTTGGTTCAGAGCAATGGCTTCTTGGATGCTGCTTCTTCCGCAACAGCATCCAGAGACACCTCTGTCCATGATGCAACGATCGCTTTTACCTGCAGCGGCAGATGGCCTTTCCACAGAGTCCGCATAAGATTATCAAGTACTGTTCCGATGTCCCCCTTGCTTTGGAAATGGCTCAGGTACTGGGATGGTTTTCTGTCACCTATGTCTTCCTGAGTCAGCACTTGTCTGATATGGTCTTCCTGCAATGCTGCGACTCTACAAATAAGCTCTGTCTTTAATCTTCTGAATGTGTTCTTTGCTGCTCGAGCCAAACTTCGGAAGCATAGCATTGATCGAGCTGACTTACTGTTAATTCAAATTTAGTTGCATCTGCTATAATTCTGGCGTAGCAAATGTTGGCCCTGACCTGGGCAAACCAAAGAACTGGATTAAGCAGCTAAAGCAGTAGGAGGCGTATGGCCAGTCACGATACTTCAGGCAGTTCCATCCTGTAATCAATGCTGATGCTGACCAGTTTCTCAGCACTGACCACATCAGGGTCACCACTAATGGGAATATTAAGATCATGTAGTGCTACCTGTACTTAATAAGTGCTCAATCACATGCTAGAATAGGCTTGAACAGTTTCATTAACATGAAGTAAGAGAAGGGAAAGAACTAGTTGCTGTAAGTGACTTGTCAATATACAGCAAGCGAAGAGCAGAATAAAGTAAACAAGTTACAACTCAAGGAGTAAGTAATAAACATTAACACAGTGCTCCAAGCAGTGGACATGAACTTGGTGGCTGACGCCATTTGTTTGTCACCACACATTCAGTCAACTCGTGCCACAACTGCATCTCTGGATGGCGCAAATGGAGCTAATGTGTGTGACCACAGCAGTCAGCCTGTGTAGTTGTTGCTACACTATAATATCATAGTCAAGTTCATTTCCCTTGTAGAGCCCCTTTGTATAATATTCTTTTCAACTTCCAGATTTCTTTTCTTTGCTTGGTACTCACCATCTGTGCTGTTAATAGTCATCCTCCCCCTGTTTCAGTCAAATGTTGCTTACTGCTGCCACTGAAACTTTCTACTTAATGCTGACTATGAACCTCTCAGTAATCTTAATCTGGAGAAAAAGCCACCATCAATGGCATGGTGTTCATCGTCTTTCCTGCCCCCCCTCCCAAAAAAAAATTTGTTGACAAATTCCAAAATTAAGATGACACTGATTGCCTTTTTTCAACAAAAATGACTTGATTCATCATGAATTTCTGTACAGGGGAGGCAGGGAAGATGATGAACACCACAGCACTGACTGACACTTGGTCTCCGAATTGTATTGGTAGCACCAGACCTCATTTCCTAAAATGACAAGACTATTGAACAACGTGAGGCCACAGTACTCTGACTGACTGCACAACAGGCGTTTGTTGACAGTTTCCCATGGCTTTATGACTGATGTCAAAAGTGTATAGTTGCTAATGGTGATTACTTGAAGGCCAGTGTAGGTATTTTGTTTGAGGCTCTTGTTTCTTTTATTCTATGAAACCATTCACCAAACTTTTCAGATACACCTCATATATAAATGATTTAGAGGTCAATATGAGCAGCCCTCTTAGATTGTTTGCAGATGATGTTGTCGTTTACCATCTAGTAAAGTTGTCAGAAGATCAAAATCAATTGCAAAATGATTTAAATAAGTTACCTGTATGGTGCAATAAGTGGCAATTGACTTTAAATAACGAAGAATGTGAGGTTATTCATATGAATATCACACTAAAAGGAATCCATCAAATTTCAGTTATGTGGTAGATTACACAAATATTAAGTCTGTCAATTTAGCTAAATACCTACGGATTACAATTACAAGGCATGCTGTGGAAGGGTTGGTGTTATTTTGAAACAGTGTGTATTTTTCTTCCTGTGATATAGTGGCATTGAGAGTGGACTCACTTGATCGCTCTTCATTTTGCAGACACGCAAAAGAAGGAAATAAGTGACCACATTCTGTTGACCTGCCTTCCCTCACACTTCTACCCTTGACATTTGCTCTCTCCCACTGCCACCAGTTACATCCCCAGAACACAATGTACATGTCTCTACTGTATTTAGATATGGTACAGTCATTTAATAGTTGATCCTAACCCACTTCATTTAACCATAAACATTAATTTGATACCATTAATATTTTTAATAATTTATGATATTTTAAATCCTCTGCAATGCAGGGATTATTAGTTCTTGAGAAAAAAATAACTCTTAGGGGTACATTATCAGCCACGTTATCCCTGTTATGTGTTGCTAGATGTTTTCCATAGATTTAGCCATCCACAATATTGTGACTACTATAAAAATTAGTATTTTTTCAATTTGTTTTTAGAGACCTGCTTATGAGAGAAAGCTGAATTGTGAATTATACAATAAAGTGTGATCAAGATAGAAAATATTAATAAAGCGCATGTGTAGCTTTAAGGTGAAATAAATGCACACAAGTTGTTGAATAGAAAATGAAAAAGTAAAATAAATGGGCATATATGTTTTCATTCCTTATAATTACAGTAGGGCCTATTCTGCTGCATAAACTGGTAAAAAATTTGTCTCTTCACACTTCATTACTGGTTCTGCAAATTACATTTATTACCTTATTAATCTAGTACTATTAATTAAGAATGTGATGTTAATCTCAAAACTGTGGTATCTGAAACAATGCATTAGTTTCAGAACCTATTTTGGAGAGAGAGACTTGAATAAGCAGTCTTACATTTTTATTATAAATTTTGGTTGTGCTGTTTACTACAATCACCCTGAAGTTGTTAATACCATGAACTTAAAAAGGTTTGTCATCAAACATGAAACATGAAAAATAACTGTGATTGAAAATCATACATCCCAATATATATTTATTAATCATCACTCCTCATTTTATGTCAGTTAAATTGACCTACTTTTTACAATGGAGCCAAGTCTATCTAATGGAAATCAGAGAAAAACTAAGTTACCTCAGCTTAGTTCTAAAGTTGATGAATACTTTTATGCAGCATACCAAAAATGTAAAAAATTCTACAAACTTAAGCTGATACAGACAAAAAAGGCTGCTTATGAAGGGTACATAGAAGGTGCAACAAACAAGTGCAAGGCAGCATGGCAGATTGTAGCACAAGAAAATCCCACACGTCACACACATGAAACTCAGCTCACTCCAAGGGAACTAAATGACTACTTCATTAGCTCAATTAAAGAAATTGAAAGTAAGATAGAAAAAACAGATACATCTGCAAGCGATTTACTTAATGCCCTTCCACCAGTAGAACATGTCTTTAACTGGTATAGTATCACACCTGCTCAGATTAAAAGAACAGTCACAAAATTTTCAAATTCTAAAAGTATGGACTGCTACTGGCTCTCCAATTACATAGTAAAAAAAACTGTAGACTCGATCGCTAAACCATTGGCATTCATATTTAATAAATGTTTACAGTCAGGAGTGTTTCCCGACTCCCTCAAAATTTCCAAAGTTATTCCAGTGTTTAAAAAGGGTGACAAACATCTTCCTAAAAGTTATTGCCCAATCTCAATTGTGCCAATATTTTCTAAAGTATTTGAGTCACTTATGTACACTCAATTAAGTAGCTATTTTGAGACACACAACCTTTTGAGCAATAGTCAGTTCGGATTCCGACAGGGCAGAAATACCACTGCGGCCATCCTGGAAATTGTTGACCAGACATTAACAGCCTTTGAAGACCGGAATATGGTGTCACTTGTCTTGTGTGATCTGAGCAAAGCTTTTGACTGCATTCCCTTTGGCACCCTGGTTGCAAAACTAGAATTTTATGGTGTATGTAACCCAGCATTAGCAGTAATAGAGTCATATCTTCATAATAGAAGACAGTTTGTCTCAGTTAAAAATAATTACTCCCCTGTAGCAGCAGTTAGTACTGGTGTACCACAGGGCTCGGTTCTGGGACCCTTCTTCTTCATCATAGCCATCAATGACCTACCTCATCACATAAATAGTACTACCATATGCTATGCAGATGACACAACCCTCCTCACCTCACATCAGAACATCTCAGCTATGGACAATAACACACAGGAATCACTCAAATCAGCCATCCACTGGTTCACATCCAATAAATTACTGTGTAACTCAGAGAAAACACAACAGCTTCTCTTAGGGTTACCCAAAACCATAGAAAACAAAACTGTAAAACTATTAGGAATGCATATTGATTCCAAACTTAACTGGGAAGAACACGTAAATCAGGTTTGCAAAAAGATTTCAAGAGTCTCCTATCTCCTTTGGAAACTTAGGGACATGATTAGCATGAACTTTCTGAGAACAATGTACTGTGGACTCTTCCAGTCACATATTACATATGGCCTTCTCATATGGGGGCACAGCTCTCACAGTAACAAAATTTTGTTGATGCAGAAAAGAATGCTGCGCATAATGTGTAAAGTCGGTCCCACGGAGCACTGTCGTCCTCTCTTTATAAGGCTAAGACTGTTGACCATTGTAAACTTGTATATTTATATCTGTGTGTTACACATTAAAAACAATGGTATGGAAGGTGTTGTCAGGGAAGAAATTCATAACTACAACACTAGAAGGAAGGCAGATTATGATATACCAAGACACAGACTAACAAAAAGTAGTAACTCACACAAAGTGAATACCTTAAAAATATTCAACAAACTACCGCAATCTGCTCGGGACATGCCCACAAAAATTCTTAAACAAAATTTGTACAATTGGTTATCTGACAATCCATTTTATTCTATGCAAGAATATTATGATCTGAGTAGCACAGAGATAAACCTGTAATTGCATAATTAACTCAATTAACTACTATATATACTGTTACAAAATATTTCATATCTAATACCTTTGTATTTCAACTGTGTTAGGTAACTACTTTATTTGCCAGTGTTATGATGTGTTACGTAACTACTGTGTTTGCTACTACAATGTAACTCATTTTTGGTACCTTTGTATGTATCTGAAACAAGAATATGTATTAAGCATTGTAGTCACCTGCTTAAGGTTTAGGTTATTTGTAAGTTACTCATATGCTAATTATATCTATGCCTTATATATAGTGTCTGGAATATTAATATTATTTTATGTACTGACGAAGCCTATTTCATCTTGCATGATCAATGGCTAATAAAGAATCTTGAATAAAGAATCTTGAATCTTGTATGTTCCTGTGATTTTGACGCAAACAACAGCATTGAATGAGCAAATGTTACCAGGAACAGAAAGAGAAAACCAATCCAAAACAGCACAGCAGCTGGATCTTCAAATGGTTTAGCAATATGACTGTCAAAAATAACAATCAGGTAGGTTCTGACGGAAAGAATAGAGTGAAAGGGCCATGCCTAATCACCATACATATTCATCTGAGGAAGGGGAAATAGCTTTTATCAAAATAACAGTTTAATCTCTCTCATCAGAAGCATCTCTTCAACACCTTTAAGAAAAGAGTCCCTTGCAGGAAAACAGAAATCATCTGTCGGTATCAGTCTCTATCATTCTTGTGTAAGTAACAATCACAATACTACTGTCAACCTCCATGGATTATTGATTGGCATCTTACCTGTACACACACCTTACACTTGGCACTGATAATGCTAAATTAGGACCTGCTACAAGAAATAACCAGTGATGTGAGCACACAGGCTGCCAGAGGAGGAGGAGCAGGAGGAGGAGATTAGTGTTTAACGTCCCATTGACAACACTTGGATTAGGGATGGATGGGGAAGAAAATTGGCTGTGCCCTTTCAAAGGAACCATCCTGGCATTTGCCTGAAGTGAATTAAAGGAATTGGGAAAACCTGTATCAGGATGGTTGGATGCAGGTTTGAACCATCTTCCTCCCAAAAGCGAATCTAGTGTGCTAACTACTGCACCACCTCGCTTGGTACAAGGTGCCTGACTGGCTGGATTGTGTCATGATGGAAGCCACAATTTTCTTTACAACACCAGTATTTAACTATTAACCAATTATTCAAATTCAACAAGATGCCTTTTCTGGTTTTACATACTGATTTTTAAGTGTGCCTTATGCCACACAATGACAACATACCTTGCTTAAAAAGTTCCTTATCATTTCTTTTAACTTTATTTCTTTTCCCAATAGATCACCAGTTCACTTAGGACACACCAATAAGGGGACCACAAAATCTGAATATTTCATTATTATCTCTAATTTTACTATTTATTTGGTACCAAGAAAGGATGCTATGGATTTGTGTACCCGACTGAATAGTGTTTCTGCTTCGTGAGTCCTGTCATTTATTTACTTCTCACCATTCCATCTCCTCCTTTGTTTTGCATAAACTGTCCAAAGTTTTATGACTTTCCTCTCAGTAAGACAATATGTGATGCCATAACAAACAGCAATTTGTTGGGGTAACACCTTCTGAAGTGTAATATAATGTCACACTGCATCACACAGACGAATTTTGTGATAAGTATTCATTATACAAAAGAAAGAAATTACAATTACATGCAGAGTTCACACAGACAGTAAGTTATACTTTGTGGGTACAATATCTGTTTCACTGAGTATATTAACCACAAACCTACAGTATAATCATTCAATGAAGAAAATTGTTAGGATCAATTCATTAGCTTTTAGAATAATAAAAATAATCACTAACATAATAATACAAGGAAACATAACTGCGGTAGTTTTAACTGAGTCTTACAGTGGTACAGAAAGGTGTGACAATCACAAAACGTCTGGTAGACAGTAACAGCAGGCTTCTCTCTACGCATACTTGGTTCTTTCTTTCTGGACATTGCTTTCTACAACGCAGAGTAATGACCGAACTTAAATAACTGGTTCATTACATGCCTGAAAAATTGTCAGAGAGAGAGAGAGAGAGAGAGAGAGAGAGAGAGAGAGAGAGAGTGCAACCTTTCTGACACATTTCACATACATTTTATCGTGAATTAACGAACTAATTATGCAAACTAAAATTGTTAACAAAAGTTCATGTCAGCCGCGAATAATAATAATTTTTTTAAATTTATTTTTACTGACAACATCTCCGTAGCTTATAAAATTTTGTTGACAGCAATGAAGAGCCTGAAAGGCGTACTACTTCAGTTCTAAAAGCGAAAAGTAGACGTCTAAAAACAGTTTCTATTAGCCTACATCATCAAACTACAGATTTCAGTACCTCTTCTGAATAAAGCTCTTCGTTCCAATTGCCGATCCTTACACTTGAGGAATACTTTGGTCGATCCATAATTTTGATAAAAAAAAGCAGGCTACCACTTCTGACAAATATGTAAAGCCTACATTTCAAGAGTGATGAATATTACCAGCAAAACAGGCTAATCGTCTGGCGTCCAAGACAGCTGATTTTTGTTCGTTGTTGCCTGGCAACGAAAATCTCTACATCCCTTGCAGTGCATTCTGGGTTCAAGGCTTCGTAACATCAGCAGCCGCCATATTTGTTAGACGTAAAGGAGTGTGTAGAGAGTGTGTTACACATGTCAACAGTAGACTGATGACGTTGAACAGCTAGTAAGCTCTCAGTTGCCGTACAACTACCTACAAAATCTTCAACAGACAATCGCTAGAAATGCATCGAGGTGATGGACTTGTGCAGAGACGGAATGTGTCTCGTGAAAATGGAGAAGGAGTGTCAAGAGATAACATAGATTCAGATGACAAGAAGTCGGGAGACCGAGATGACGACTTGGAGGATGGAGATTCGAAAGAAACAAGACTTACTCTTATGGAGGAGGTTCTGTTATTGGGGCTCAAGGATAAAGAGGTGATTAAACTGTGTGTGTTATATCAATATGCTATGTTAAGGGACAGCTAATGAGAAGTTCTGATTAACTTTTCAGTGCGATAGCAATCTTAAGTTTACAGTGAGAGTCACCATCACACTTCCCAGGCCCTCATTCGTTTTCTGTATATGGCGTACTAAGTGGTTAATAAAACAGTAAGTTTGGCGGAAGTAACGAAGTTACGGCAAGTTGTTTGTTACGAAGCATGTGTAATGTGCGTATTGCGTTAGCTTAACGCTGTTGCCTTCTTCGACGTTCGTTATTATAGTATTCATGAATAAAGCATTTCACTAGACATTTTTGCTTTGCTGGGCAGCCATCTAAGTCTCATCATTGTGACGAAGATTATATTTCTTCCGTAAAATGTTTCGTGACAGGCCACATGCGTGTGTGACATCAATTCTGAGGGGGCGGGGAAGAAATTTGCTGGACAGTTCTGTATGTCCATGTTGTGCTTTCAAAATCGAGATAATAGATTTATTGGTAAAAGGAGTCATTGTCGCATGAGTTGCACACACCATACGGATTTGAGTAACACGACCAAAGCACAATTATATTCAGAAAACTGGTGAGCAGAAGAGTGGCATTAATGTCGTACAATTGGCAAAAACGATTGCCCACATTTCGATATTGCTGTGCACTACATTTTCGAACTTTAATATTATGGAGTTGCTTTTCATGCGTGCCCTGAAATTGCTTCTGAAATACGTAACCAATGAAAACGAAATGTTAATTTCACTTCGGTAGCTAACGGGTATTTACGTAAATGAGAGGCACAACTTAAGGATTGATGAGTGAGCCTGTCAACTCTTGGGTGAACTGCTTCGTGCATGATATATTGGTACAATGTATCATGACATACTCGCGCATTTTCCATGAACATTCTGCATTGTGGAATGGGAGGAAACTGTAATATGTGCTGCAAAGAGAAATACTTTTTGCCACGCACTTAGGTGGCTTACAGAGTATGGATGTTATGTAGAATTGGTCAGAGCAGTTAACCAGAACTTCTTGTGCAGAAAATTGTTTATTCTGATTTCACCAGTGCTATAGCATTTGAGTACTGGCACTCTTTATTCTGCTTCCTACTTGTACATAAAAACTGTCTTCTATATAGAAATGGTGATGTTTCAGCTACTGTTTGTCATAGTGTACACTTAAACCCCAACATGTGTACGTGTTCATGTGTAAAGTTAGCATCAGTTTAGATTATATTGCTTGAAAACGGAGTTGGTGGGCATTCTGACTACTGTTACCAGTATACTTGTTCCCTCATGAAATCATCCATCAGGCTACAGTTCAGAAGGAATGACTACAATACTAGAAAAAATGACCTTGATTATGCCACATTAAGCTTGTCTTTAACACAAATGCTGCAACCAAAATTTTTGATCACTGACTGGTGCCCATTGATAAAAAATGTCTGATAGACAACAAAACCAATTTGAAAATAAACTGGAAAAATTTCTCTTTGCCAACTTCTAATCCATTGAAGAATTTCTGTTTCTGTACTGTGTAGGCTAAAAACTGGTGGATAGAACGACTACATAATTAACATCTGTATGTTTCATGTAAGCATATTTACAAAATAATTTGACTTGTTCCACTTCATAACAATTTATCATACAAAGGATTCATGGAACATGAAACTACCAATAACACTGCAGAAAAGTATAGCACGTGCTGGCTCTATAGCCATCACAACTAATCTACCACCAGATCCCCTTCCTGAGGAGATGCGTTGCATTACGTTTGAAACTGAAAACCAACAGCAGAAACATTGTTTTGCAAAGACTGATACAGTGCAGATGGTCATTTTTTGAGTCAAAAGACATTCATAATAAATGAGTAACTTATTTCTGTAAGGTAACATATTCACTTACATTGTAGAAATACTTCTCAACAGGAAAGATTTTAACTCTGGTCTAAAAGCCATTTCCTTCTCCAATCTCTTTATGAGAGTTTGGAGTGCATTATAATGAATGACACCAAGTGGTCCACTTGTTTTATATGGTGGGAACCACAGTTGTGAGTATTATAAATGTGGTAATCTTGAAATCTTAGTCCCAACATCAACTTATATTTGTATATGTGAAAGAAGGGTATAAAAAGCAAACCTAGTTTTTTAAGTAGGGGCTTGCAGTAAGCCCTAGCAGAGCTACATGACAAGATTTGAATAGCCCTTTTCAGTAATGTAAAGCTTTCATGTAAATGACTATTAATTTTATCCCAGTAGAGTATTCTGTAAGGGGCAGGGGCAGGGAGTAACCAAAATAAGCCATTCTAGCTCTGCCAGAAGAAAGTAGTTCAGAAATAATTCTCTGAGCAAAGTATGCAGAACTGAGTCTCTGGAAAAGTTCAGTTCAGTCTTCCCAATTTGTCTTGATCAAGATGCAATCAGAAAAGTTATGGGCAGTCGTATTTCTGCCCAGCACCAGTTGGAGATCTTGGTTTTGAGTTATCTTCTCAGATTGAATATAATTTGTTTTCTTCACATTAAGGCCAGCCTGGTGGCACTGATTTTATGATCAGAATGCACTGATGTAGAATGTACAACCTGTGATCTATTTTGCAAACTTCTTGTTTTCTATCCATTTTGTACCCATTGCTTGCAGCTTGAATGTGTACAGAAAATTGCAATAGAGATCAACATAAATATTTCCACGCTTTTTATTGCTCATGAAAACCACGCATTGCATGTTGTACCACCACACAGAGAGACCTTCAGAGGTGGTGGCCCAGATTGCTGTACACCCCGGTCCTTCTAATACCCAGTAGCACTTCCTCTTGCATTGATGCATGCCTGTATTTGTCATGGCATACTATCCACAAGTTCATCAAGGCACTTTTGAACCAGATTGTCCCGTTCCTCAACGGCGATTAGGCTTAGCCCCTCAGAGTGGTTGGTGGCTCATGTCGTCCTTAAACAGCCCTTTACAGTCTATCCCAGGCACCTACAATAGAGATCATGTCTGGAGAACATGCTGGCCACTCTTGTCAAGCGATGTCATTATCCTGAAGGTAGTCATTCACAAGATGTGCACGATGGGGGCATCCATGAAGACGAATGCCTCGCCATTATGCTGCCTATATGGTTGCACTATTGGTTGGGGATGGCATTCACGTATCGTACAGCCTTTACTGCGCCTTCCATGACCACCAGCGGTGTACGTTGGCCCCACATAATGCCACCCCAAAACATCAGGGAACCTCCACCTTGCTGCACCCGCTGGACAGTGTGTCTAAGGCATCCAGCCTGACCGGGTTGCCTCCAAACATGTCTGACGATTGTTTGGTTGAAGGCATATCCAACCCTCATTGGTGATGAGAAAATGATGCCAAACCTTAGTGATCCATTCGGCATGTTGTTGGGCTCATCTGTACCAAGCTGCATGGTGTCTTCGTTGCAATGATGGACGTCGGGAGTGAAGTTGTGCATCATGCAGCCTATTGCACACATCTTGAGTCATAATGCAATTTCCTGTGGCTGCACGAAAAGCATTATTCAAAATGGCGGCGTTGATGTCAGGATTCTTCTGAGCCATAATCCGTAGTAGGCCATGGGTGGCCTGAGTGAGGCATGTCATTGACAATTCCTGTCTCTCTGTATCTCCTCCATGTCCCAACAACATTGCTTTGGTTCACTCCGAGATGCCCTTGTTGAGAGCTCTTCCCAGCACAAAGTAACAATGTGAACATGATCGAACCGTGGTATTGACCGTCTAGGCATGTTTGAACTACATACAACACGAGCCATGTACCTTCTCCCTGCTGGAATGACTGGAACTGATCAGATGTCGGACACCCTCTAATAGGTGCTGCTCTTGCATGTTTGTTTACATCTTTGGGCGGGTTTATTGACATCTCTGAACAGTCAGAGTGACTGTGTCTGTGATACGATATCCACAGTCAATGTCAATCTTCAGGAGTTCTTAATTCAAAACTTTTGTGCATTTCATGTAATCTAACACTGTTTCTGTGTGTTAAGTTTGAAAGCCATGTTGATTATTATTCAGTAGATTGTGATTTAAGTACTTAGTGATTTGTTTTCCATTAATTTTTCAAGTACTTTAGAGAATGCTGACAGGAGTTAAAATGGCTGATAATTCTCAAATTTATTCCTATTACCACTCTTTACTTAAGGTGTCCCTTTTGAAATTTCTAATCTGTATGGACGGAGGGGAGTAAGGGGTAGGGGACACTCAATGAATGATAGATTTAACAACGTGAGCCATGGGTTTTGCAAATATGTGAAGCAGTGTGGCACTGGTGCATCATCTAAACCTGCTGACATTTTGTATTTGAGGCTTTTAATTACCTTTACTACTTCGTGTTCACTCGTTGCAGCTAACTTAATGCTGTATGCAAGTGTATAATACCTAAGTTCATCCTGATTTGCGAAATTTAAGATGTGTGTGTGGGAATCATTTATAAAGTAGTCTTGTATGTAATTTTACTGCATGGTTTCGCCTTTTACAATGTCTCACATAGACTGGGATTTATTGCCTGACATTCTTATTGTGCTGTTGTTCGATCTTTCCATTTGAGAACTGAGTGTTATTAAAATCCTACAGGAATGCCTTATGTAATCCAGGAAATGGTTTGGGTCGACAGAAGTGTCCGATCCCACGCGTCGGCTTTGACCCGTGACGTAAGGGTGTTGTGTGTGACGTCATGACGGCGCGGAGTTTGGTTTGAGTGTGGCTGTCTCCAGTTCTGTTTTATTTTATCTTATCTTATTTTATTTACTTTTCTGATCTGTTCGTTCTATCTCGTAAGATTTTTTTTTTTAATTTAAAAACACTTATTACTTATTTTAATTATCTGTTTCCTCCAATTTCTGTTTTAGTTTATTATATTTATCTTTCTGATCTGTTCGTTCTATCCCATGAGATTTTTTTTTTTAAAGACAAAAAACACTAACCAGCTACTGAAGCATCTTTATCTTCTATGGGTTGCAGGGGTTACGACCACTGGGGAGGTGGGTGGGTATTCATGCATGGCTGTCTTCACTTACACGTTGTAGCTACGCAAGGCGTCTAAATTTGTTTACATTTAGTTTGCCCCCCACCCAAAACACCCCATTTCCCGCGCTTGTCCCGTTAGTGTCATTAGGCTTCTTGTGGAAAGTGTGTGTGTGTGTGTGTGTGTGTGTGTGTGTGTTTGTTTCTGCCATATTTGTGACATCATGGGTCAAAGCAGACGGGCGGGATCGGACGCTTCCGTATTTCCAATGGTTTTAGTTATCCAACACGAATGCACTCTGGTCAGTTTATTCATAAAACACATTTCAAAATTGGATATGAATATTGAAGAGAAATCATCATAAGCATTGTTAGTACCTGGTTGTAAATGCACTCCTAACTGTCAGGATTTATTATTTAGGTTTTCAACAAAACCAGAATTTTTTTCCACAGAAAAATTTCTTCTGTAAGAAACAAGAATGTCCCTTTCTGTCACAGATGTAGCTGGAATTGTAAGGATGAGGGGCATTGTGATCAATCATTATAAAATTCACAGAACACCACAGAAAAGAGCAACTGTACAGCTACTTTGAGAACAACAAACTAATTTCTTCTTTGCTAAATGGCTTTAGGCCCTGTCTATCCACCACTGAAATTGTGAAATCGTCTTTTATGTCAGATGTTTCAAAATATTGTGTGTTACCCTCCTTCATCTGAGCGAAGCGCTTGACACTATATGAGATGATACTTCAATATTGTTTGTGTTTTCCATGTGTTCGTTGGAGCACTAAGGCAAATACCAGAATGGTTCCTTATCATGGCCACAGCTGACCACCTGTCCTTTCCCCATAGTTTGTGTCCTATCTTTATAAGGTGTGGTATGTATGCTGTGTTTCGTATATTTTGATCTTTTGATTTGCATTGTATTACCTTGATAAATTGAGTATCATTGAGAGATGATCCTTGAATGAATCTAGGTGAATAAAACAAAAATAACTCTGAATTGAACAAAATGGTGTCAAGGTCAGTGATAGTATCTTTAATTGAATCATATTTCTGTTAAATAAATGTTGATAGATTGCCCTGTCAGTTATGACAGGAATACTGGGAGATTCTGTCTTAGATCCTTTTCTTTTTCTACTGCAAATGAATGATCTCTCTAGTTCTTTGCTGTAAAAGCTAGAGATATGTGCTGATGATACAACACTTTTAATGAATGATCAATGCATAGATGAAGTGAAAAGGAAAACAATGACAATAGTTGGCAAGTCTGCACAGTGGCTACACTGAAACATAGTAATATTAAACAAAACTGAAACTATATACATATTTGTCCATAAAAAGAAGCACTCTGTCTTCAGGCCACAAGTGGCCCACCAGGACTATCTGGCAGGCATGTCATCCTCAGCTGAGGATGTGGATAGGAGGAGCGTGTGGGCAGCACACCGCTCTCTCGGTCATTATGATGGTTTTCTTTGACCAGAGCCACCACTATTCAGTTGAGTAGCTCCTCAATTGGCATCACGAGGTTGAGTGCACCCCGAAAAATGGTAACAGTGTGTCGCAGCCTGGTTGGTCACCCACCTGAGTGCCTGCCATGCCCGACAGTGCTTAACTTTGGTGATCTGACGGGAACTGGTGTAGCCACTACGGCAAGACCGTTGCCGTATTTGTCCATAAACTGGGTGAAAAATATGAGTGTAAATCTGTCCGGGTACTAAGAATTCATTTGTACCCACAATTGAAGTGGAATGTACACAGAGCAGTTGTGCATTGAACTTTTGCAAGTGATGCCTTTACTATGCAAATCAAACCCAGTGTCAGTAAGGAACACCTTCTATCTTTGTACTATTGATGCCACACTCACTTACCATATGGAAATATCCTGTGGGGCAACTCTTCTGTTGCAAAAACAGTGTTATGTGTCAAAAAAGAGGCAGTGAGAACAATTACTAGAATTACAAACATCTCCTCTCAATGAAATATCAACCAGAAACTTTAGTTTGCAAAAGTAAGGTCCACAATTAAGGAATAGAAATAATATAGATTTAGAATGCACTAGATTAAATAAATATGCCAAAATAGTTTTACATATACTGGTGTAAAGCTGTATAATAAGGGATGATCAAAAAGTTTGCTATTGATCTGGTGGAATTACATTTTCTTGGAGACATATGGCTCTCATCTTTATCTTCGATAAGAACAGAAGCTGAAGCAATGAATTAAAATTTGTGCCATTACGTACAAAGCTGGGGTGCTATTCCAGTGTTGGAGAACCTCAGCAATTCATATGATTTAGGAAGGGGAAAATGGGCTGAAGGGGTGATATGATTGTTATGTAAGGGAGGGTATTGGACAGTCCGTGCAACTGTGGTAGCCACAGTTCTACATTGGTGGTGTGATCAGCATATCTGCCTAGTAAGCAGGCTACCTGGGTTCAAGTCCAGGCCATGGCATATATTGTAATTCATTGCTTCAGCTTATGTCCTTATCGAACAAAAGTTGCCATTCAAAGGCCATACAGTCCAGAATTGGTATTTCGGCTGGGCAAAATTGCCATGATCATGGAGGCA
Organism: Schistocerca nitens; assembly: GCF_023898315.1. Lineage (NCBI taxonomy): Eukaryota > Metazoa > Arthropoda > Insecta > Orthoptera > Acrididae > Schistocerca > Schistocerca nitens. Next base: position 332,255,144 of record NC_064619.1, read on the forward strand.
ACCATCTCACCAAAGAACTAAGTTAAAGGTACCTGTTTGGTAAAATAGCGTGGTTGGCTGCATGAAGTAGTCCATAACTGTCTGCTGCACATCCTCATCCCACAGGAACTGTTGACCCTTAAAGGCCTTTTTCGAGGTACTGAAGGCAGAGTAATCCCATGGCAAAAAGATGAAGGCTATACGATGGGTGCGATTGTCTCCCATTTGAGTTGGGTGAGGCTGGCCTCCCACATTGAACAGCATCTTCTGCCAAATTGTGACTGGCTCAGGACTTGATCATTTCACAGTGGTGGTTATCGACAGACATGCTGCTCCACACACATTTTTATTCTCCAGTATATGTCTACTGATGTTTGTCCTTTGGTGCCAAAGAAAAGAAAAGGCATGTTGGTCCTGTTTGGATGCATGTGGTAGTAACTTCACCATAGTTCACATTTCAGCATTTGCTGCACACACATCAGAAAGACACAAATACTACATAAATGCCTTGCCTACACGTTGGTGAATGTATTTGTGCATCAGAGTTGCACTACATTGCGTATATGCTGCAGGAACGCCCTAAAATGGAAACTTTTTGGGCGGCTCTTGCATGAACTGCCCTGACAATGTGAGAGCTACCATACAATGTCTTTGAGGGATATATACATGGAACCTACTAATCAACCGCTATATTAATGAGGTCCAAGGTGTGCCCCAAAACTAACGAAATATATTTTCTTGCTGTACCCTAAAGGTCACAACATGGGTGAGCCATTTCTACATCTACATCTACATCCATACTCCGCAAGCCACCTGACGGTGTGTGGCGGAGGGTACCATGAGTACCTCTATCGGTTCTCCCTTCCAATACATTCTCGTATTGTTCATGGAAAGAAGGATTGTCGGTATGCTTCTGTGTGGGCTCAAATCTCTCTGATTTTATCCTCATGGTCTCTTCGCGAGATATACGTAGGAGGGAGCAATATACTGCTGGACTCTTCGGTGAAGGTATGTTCTCGAAACTTTGACAAAAGCCCGTACCGAGCTACTGAGCATCTCTCCTGCAGAGTCTTCCACTGGAGTTTATCATGTCCGTAACGCTTTCGTGATTACTAAATGATCCTGTAACAAAGCGCGCTGCTCTCTGTTGGATCTTCTCTCTCTCTTCTATCAACCCTATCTGGTACGGATCCCATACCGCTGAGCAGTATTCAAGCAGTGGGCGAACAAGTGTACTGTAACCTACTTCCTTTGTTTTCAGATTGCATTTCCTTAGGATTCTTTCAATGAATCTGTCTGGCATCTGCTTTACCGCGATTAATTTTATATGGTCATTCCATTTTAAATCACTCCTAATGCGTACTCCTAGACAATTTATGGAATTAACTGCTTCCAGTTGCTGACCTGCTATTTTGTAGCTAAATCTTTCTATGTATTCGCAGCACATTACACTTGTCTACATTGAGATTCAATTGCCATTCCCTGCACCATGTGTCAATTCGCTGCAGATCCTCCTGCATTTCAGTACAATTTTCCATTGTTACAACCTCTCGATACACCACAGCATCATCTGCAAAAAGCCTCAGTGAACTTCCGATGTCATCCACCAGGTCATTTATGTATATTGTGAACAGCAACGGTCCCATGACACTCCTCTGTGGCACACCTGAAATCACTTTTACTTCGGAAGACTTCTCTCCATTGAGAATGACATGCTGCTTTCTGTTATCTAGGAACTCCTCAATCCAATCACACAATTGGTCTGATAGTCCATATGCTCTTACTTTGTTCATTAAACGACTGTGGGGAACTGTATCGAACGCCTTGCGGAAGTCAAGAAACACGGCATCTACCTGTGAACCCATGTCTATGGCCCTCTGAGTCTCGTGGACGAATAGCGCGAGCTGGGTTTCACACGACCGTCTTTTTCGAAACCCATGCTGATTCGTACAGAGTAGATTTCTAGTCTCCAGGAAAGTCATTATACTCTTAACATAATACGTGTTCCAAAATTCTACAACTGATCAGAGATATAGGTCTAGATTTCTGCACATCTGTTCGACGTCCCTTCTTGAAAACGGGGATGACCTGTGCCCTTTTCCAATCCTTTGGAACGCTACGCTCTTCTAGAGACCTACGGTACACCGCTGCAAGAAGGGGGCAAGGTCCTTCGCGTACTCTGTGTAAAATAGAACTTGTATCCCATCAGGTCCAGCAGCCTTTCCTCTTTTGAGCGATTTTAATTGTTTCTCTATCCCTCTGTCGTCTATTTCGATATCTACTATTTTGTCATCTGTGCGACAATCTAGAGAAGGAACTACAGTGCAGTCTTCCTCTGTGAAACAGCTTTGGAAAAAGACATTTAGTATTTGAGGTAGATTGCATCCTAGGTCAGTCTGCTCTGTGCGCCAGTGATGTCAGGACTACTGATTTAGTGCGCCTCTGTTATGAGACCACCTCATGGCAGATACTTTGGAAAAATTTTGGGAGATAAAGTTCTGCACAAAACTTGACAAAAAGCTGCAGAAACTCGTTAAATGCTGAAACAAGTCTTCAAGAAATCTGCTTTTTCGTATGTGCAAGTTATGAGAAGGATGAAAAAGTTCACAGGGGACCAAGAAGGGGATCCCTCTGCCAGGCAATTAAATGTGATTTACGGAGTGTCTGTGTAGATGTAGAAGTAGATGCAAGCGATGACCCTCACTCTCATTGTCCATCATTAAGCCAGATTGATGAAAATGTAACTCTTGTGTGGTGTTACTTGATGCTGACCTTCGAATGAGTGTTCAGCTGTTAGGTAACATTTAGAGCATTCTAAAAACATCACTTTATCTAAAAACTGAACATGTGGGTGGTGTGTACTGAGCTGCTCCTCAAACTGTTGACAGATGAGCAAAATGCTAACAGTGTGTTGATCACAAGTGGACTGAAGAAATGTGTGGAAATTGAACCAGATTATTTGAACGATGATGCTACTGGTGAAAAAATGTAAGCATTTCAGTCCAACTAGAGACAAAGCCCCAGAGTGTTGAATGACACACCCTGGAATCCCTGAAACAGAAGCTGAGGATAAGCAATCCAAATTGAAGGCAATTTTTGATGGTCTTTTTTGATGGGAAGGTTGTGGTTGACAGAGACTTTACACCTCAAGAGCAGAGAACTGTTAACACTGCCCCTGTGTGTATATTCTGGGAACATTGTTGTAAAGGGTTACCTACACGCAAAAAGACATTGGCACCACCTGGCTGCTGCATCACGACATTGTGCCCAGTCACACGTCTCATTGTATCTGAGTTTCTGACAGTGCTGCTACAGCCACTCTGCAGTCCCAACCTGGCTCCGGCTGATTTCTTTTAGTTTTACAAGGTCAAGAACACACTCAAAGGGCACCATTTTGACAGCATTGAGCTCTTCCATGTGGCTGTGACAACAGCTTTAAAGCAGATTACAGTTGAGGTCTTTGATGGGGTGTACAGGCTTGGGAGAGTCAGTAGAAAAGATGTTTGTATGCTATGGTAGGTACCTTGAAGAATTATTAACACTTTGTACGGGTACTATTAATAATACCATACTATTAATATATAACTTCTGGGACCCATCTTGTAGAATAATTATATAATAGTATGGTGTCCTAAATCAGTAATGTAAAATCTAAATGTAAAGTATAATTCTTACTGTAAACTCGTATTGTATTCCTACATAAGTGCAGTTATCAAAATTGGTATCATTTGCATGATCAGTGCTTTATGAATAATATGGGAATAAACAATCCTTTGGAAACAAATGCAACAAAGCTACAGATGGCGAGGAAAAGTTAACTGTATGAAGTTAATTTTGTAATTTTTGTTTTCTCTCTCTTCTTTTGCCCTACAAACAGGACTTTTGTTTCCTTATTTGCGAACTCCACAGGTTCACGAACATTTATTTGTAACCTATAAATCTTCAGTCTGTAAATTCATATTTTTAAAGTCAGATGCATCTTGTAAAGTAGCTACATCTTCACTTTTAGAAGATCCATATAATATAACTTTCCTTGCAGCCTTGCATTTAATATTTTGATTTCAGATGTCATTTTCTTTAAGTCTGCTCTTCAGCTTTTTCTGGTTTTTTAAAGATTTCCTGTTCAATTCAGTTTCTACTTAATACTGATGATTTCTCTCTTTTACTTCCTCAGTTTAATTTTTGGCAGTTGTCTTTGGTAAAGGCTAGATATCATCATCTTCTTCTTCTTCTTCAGATGTCCTTCTGTCCTTCACTTGTGCTTGCTTACAGTTCTTTGTTTTTTCTGTTTCTACAGCTCAGAACAGCTGATTTTCTTTATTTGTGCTAGATTAAGGTTAAGTTGTGCAGTTCATTTCTATAGACAAAGAACCAGCTACAACATCCAGATCATATATTCAAGAATTTGGATAGCTAAAAAAATCTACTCGCCAAGCTGCGGCAGAATGTGTGTGTTCTGCCGCCACTTGGTGAGTAGATAAAAGATAAAAGATTGTTGAGATTGGCAAGCTTCAGGAGCCAGTGGCTCCTCCTTCAGGCAGAAGGGTTGAAGGGGAAGGAAGAAGGGTGAAGGAAATGGACTGTAGAGATATAGTAGAAGGGACAGATTTTACATACGTCTCCCAGAACTGCAGATCAGGGGAGACTTACCATGCTTGATGAGAAGGAAAGATTCTTTCCTTCTCATCCTGCATGGTAAGTCTCTCCTGACCCATGGTTGTGGGCGACTTTCCCAAAATATACTTTTCCTAGACCTCTCCAGTCCTTTCCCTTCACCCTTCTTCCTTCCCCTTCAACCATTCTGCCTGAAGATGACCCCTGGCTCCAAAAGCTTGTCAGTCACAACACTCTTTTATGTGTGTGTTCTGCTGCCGCTTGGGGAGTAGATTTTTTTATCTATACAATTAAATAATTGTATCAATAATTTGAGATCAACTACTCAGTTTTCTGTGAAATCATATGAATCAATGACTCCTCAAGAAATCCTTAAGCCTGTAGTTCCAGTAGTAAAAGTGCACTTTCACTGCCAGTGGCTGTTGCAGTTTGTGCTGATGTTGGTAACACCTTGTGTAATGAACGATGGGAGCTGTGCATCGGTTGTTGGTAGCAAATCATGTTTGTTTGTTTGTAATTATTCAGTTGAGAAGGGCACACCACAGAATTGCTGAAGCACCTAACAAGTCTGTATTTGCAGCGAGAATGTCAGATGCAGGAGATATAAATATAAAAAAAATCTTGCCTACTTCACTTACTTTCATTCTATTATGTCATATGGGATCTTATTCTGGGGTAACTCATCAAAGCTGTCAAAATTTTTTAGTGTGAAAAAATGTGTAATCAGACTCATTTGTGGTGTAAATTCAAGATCATCATGTAGAAACTTGTTCAAGGAACTTGTTATTTTAACCACTGCTTCTCAGTATATTTATTCCTTAGTGAAATTTGTTGCTAGTAGTATGTGTCTCTCCAACCAATAGCTTAATACATAGTTTCAGTACTGGGAATAAGAACAATCTACATAATGACCTAAAATCAGTTACCTTGGACCAAAAAGGAGTCCAATATTCAGGAACACACATTTTCAATAAATTGCCAGCAACCATTAAAAACTTTGTTTCAGATAAAGCACAGCTTAAACAGAGTTTGAAAGAGATGAATATCTTAACAGGGACTGTTAGACCAGCTTAAGTAAAAATGTCTGTTAGATTCTAGTTTTCACTGCACTTGGCCACTACAATCAAGATTATGTATGTTGTTCGTGATAAATTTATTAAAAGTGCATAACATTATTTCATTCTGATAGTGCATTAATTATGTAAGTAATAGCAGTTCCAGCTGATTGTAATGCATTCACATATTTTGACAATTACCTGACAAATGATCAGGGTAGCGAGTATCATATTCAGATGTTTTAATCTTTTTTATGTACTTTCTGACTTGTTCCACACCCATGAGAATCATGCCCCCCCCCCCTTTTTTTTTTTTTTTTTTAATGGACTGAAAACTTAATCTAATCTATGATTTGTAAATAAAGTAGGCTATGACATACAAGTAGGTTATTGCAGTGTGAATGTTTATTTTGGCTGTGCTACACATCAGTATATCACAGTAATGGTATTTTCTTGCAAAGAATCACTTGGTAATGGTCATATTTCAACCTCACCTAGGCCTTGAGCTTCACGATAGGTCAGTCTGTTGGCATATCTTGTTTCTTTCATTTGCCAAATAAATAAGAAAGGCAGTGACCTGCCTGAAAAATCATAAAAACCATGCCATTATAAGTTATTCTTACACTTCCCATATCGAAAACAAAGATAATCAATTCATATAATCTGCCGAAAGACATAAAATTCAGTGATTCTAACTGGCTCTGTATCCTATAACCTGATTGGCTACAAATAATGTCAGTGAATTGCCAATACCAGCATGATACTCAAGAGCTTCCAACACCATAAGTGCACTTTTAGTAATTCCAGCTATTTCATTTGCATCCCAACTACCATGTATGCTTGAGTGCAACCACCCTATAAAATAAATGCTAGCTGCCACATTTGCTTGAACATTAGTCTACTGTTGATATTTTTATCTTTTAATAATGTAATAATAAAGCTTACATTCATCTGCAGTGGAAACTTTTCTTGCATATTTTGGATGATTACAGTTGTTAATGTTGGTATTTGATTGCTGTCAGCCTAATATCACTGCATTACTGTATGTTAATCTGTGAAATAAAACAGATTTGCAGCAGTTCAAAGAGTCATACCATCTTTTACTACTCTCATGGCTTTGCAATGTTTTCCTGACTCGCTTTTCGTATAATACGCATCATTTTTCAAATCCGCACAACTACTCAAGTTTAAAAGAGAGCAACTTACTTTCTACTTATTATTCCATCTATTGAAATATTATTGCTGAAATGATTTATGCAGTCTGGCTGTGCAATTGAGTGGTGTTATTTACACCCAAGGTTTTGTTGAAACCTGCTTCCATGTGGTAGCCATTAAGGTTAAAGTACTGTTTACTTGTTTTGGAAAAGGTGTTCCAAGTGGCATATGTAGGTGCAAAATTTTGTAGTTAATTTTGGGGATGGGTCTCAGTTAATACTGAGTGAGAAATATGCATCTCTGAAACCAGAAATGAGCTTTTACTTTTCATACCATGGAAGAGTACTTACTGAATAGCAATCCTTTTAAGGGTAATAATAGAGAGAAACCTATTGTCTAAATCTACATCCACACTCCGCAAGCCACCTGACAGTGTGTGGCGGAGGGTACTTCGAGTACCTCTATCGGTTCTCCCTTCTATTCCAGTCTCGTATTGTTCGTGGAAAGAAAGATTGTCGGTATGCCTCTGTGTGGGCTCTAATATCTCTGATTTTATCCTCATGGTCTCTTCGCGAGATGTATGTAGGAAGGAGCAATATACTGCTTGACTCTTCGGTGAAGGTATGTTCTCGAAACTTCAACAAAAGCCCGTACCGAGCTACTGAGCGTCTCTCCTGCAGAGTCTTCCACTGGAGTTTATCTATCATCTCCATAATGCTTTTGCGATTACTAAATAATCCTGTAACGAAGCGCGCTGCTCTCTGTTGGATCTTCTCTCTCTCTCTTCTATCAACCCTATCTGGTACGGATCCCACACTGGTGAGCAATATTCAAGCAGTGGGCGAACAAGTGTACTGTAACCTACTTCCTTTGTTTTCGGATTGCATTTCCTTAGGATTCTTCCAATGAATCTGTCTGGCATCTGCTTTACCGCGATTAATTTTATATGGTCATTCCATTTTAAATCGCTCCTAATGCCTACTCCCAGATAATTTATGGAATTAACTGTTTCCAGTTGCTGACCTGCTATACTGTAGCTAAATGATAAAGGATCTTTCTTTCTATGTATTCACAGCACATTACACTTCTCTAGATTGAGATTCAATTGCCATTCCCTGCACCATGCGTCAATTCGCTGCAGATCCTCCTGCATTTCAGTACAATTTTCCATTGTTAGAACCTCTCGATATACCACAGCGTCATCCGCAAAAAGCCTCAGTGAACTTCCGATGTTATCCACAAGGTCATTTATGTATATTGTGAATAGCAACGGTCCTACGGCACTCCCCTGTGGCACACCTGAAATCACTCTTACTTCTGAAGCCATTATCCTGTTGTGGAACTTGTTTAACTGTTGGCCAGTTACACAGAGGTTCCTGTAATGAGAAATTCATACTATTGAAAGATGCTGCAGGTTGAAATGTACCCCCTCTCCCATACAACAAATTTGATTAGTTACTTGTGGGTTGTGACTCACATTAGGCCTACAAATAAGGCAGAGAGAGCTGCTTTTTCCATTGATAGTGCCACAATAAAAGGCATAAAGATTTCATGTGTTTGAAACCAGTATATAATAGTGTGAACTTACATTGTTTTGTTCTCCTTCTCTGCAAGGAATGGGTTAGGATGAAACTTTCCCTTCCTGGATCTTCCTGTTTCAGTTTTCCCATTAGGACTACAATTCATTGCTGCAGCTGCTGGCACTATACATCCAAGCTGCCTTGCAAATATCCATACCATCATGGCTGTTTTGTTTGTTATTTATTTTTTTAACCAGAAATGCTTACAATTTAAGCAGTTTAAATTTTTCACTTATCACAATGTTTCTGCCTAATGTGGTACATAAAAATGCAACTCAGAAAATATCATTTCTTCTGCTTTTATTTTTTCCTTCTCTCTTTGTACTTTAAACTTGCTCCCACACATAAGAATTGGAACAGCTGTTGTGTTGAAAAATGTTGTGTGTATACTTATGACCTCTTTTGTGATTTTTGTGGATCCATGTGCATATAATTTCTTGGACATTTAAGAAGTTGGATGAATATATTCTCTCTTTATGTGAAAAATTCCAAAGTAAGATTGTTAGTTTCTTTAATATGTTGCTATAAGAGCCTAAAGATTAAATTGAAGGTACTACAGATACTTTATATTCACAAATATAATCACATACATTGTTGTTTTCTGTGAATAGTGAAGGCATCTGTGGTTTTGGGGGAATAACATATAAAGGATTGCCTTGATTTTGTAGTTTGAAGCTCCATGAGTGGAAAAGTCACATCTTCACATTTCAAAATGTAGAGTAGTGCCCATAAATTCACTCTAACAAAGATTTCAATGTAAACTTATACACCGAGTAAAACTATTTAATTAGCCTCAAGAGATGTAGTAATGACAGAAAATATGGTAAACAGTATTATGATAGGGATAGTTCTTATCAGACATCAACAGACTATTCATTGATGCTGTACCATTGGAGTGGTTGTGAGAGTTTGAGGACACAGTACACAGAGGCCAACCCTCATTTGTCCCACTTAATGTAGTGTTACTATTATTGTAGTCCTACTCTTGCAGTTAAACTAAGGATCTTTTCTGGCTACCAGTTTATAAATAGAAATTTGTTAGAGGAATAGAAGTTGTCCAGGAGAGAAGATTTGCAGAAAAGCTTCTTAAAGTCTGAGGCATTTCAAACCACCTGTCCTAATAGAGACCTAGCAGTGGATTCTTTCATGACTGAGTTTCAGTGGAATGCTCAAATGTCCATGTTAAGGTTGTCTTTGGTCTTTACACATTACATCCCTTTTTAAAATTTTCTTATTTACTAAAAAAAGTTGCTGGACAAAGCTCAGGATAAGATACATCCACACGCGAAAACTCTTCAAAAGTATGTCATGAGTGCTTTCCAAGGCTGTAGATGGGGCCAGATTGCAGAACTTCCAAATTACATTTTGTATATCTTCTTTGGATCCTTTTTTTCTATGATTTTAGGAGGAAAAAGTCTGTGTTTTCACATAATAAAGCAACTAACTTAGCAAGGACAAGGAAAATGGAGATGGCTGTTCATCTAACAAAACCTCTATAACAAGGAATCTTTTTCCTAAATGTAGAACTCTGACACTATAACACTATCATTGAACCAAAATGCTTTTGTGTTTCAGAATGCTGTTTGTTAAATACAGGTAAACAATTAGGTGAATTATAAAAGAAGGAAAGAAAAATAATCAAGGAAGTCTTGGAACCAAAATTTGAGAATGGGAAATGGAAATTAAGAAGCAATAAAGGCACAAGTTATTTTGTGTGATCCTTAATAGGCCAAACCAATAAAAATGATGATGGTGGTGGTGATACAAAAAATTAGATAATTTACTGGCACTTAATCTACTTTCATATCAGCTTTTAACATCTCTGCAGTTTGCTTCTCACACTTTGCAGTGGTCTTAACAAGCCATGTGTGTAAGTTTTGCTGAGATATTTGCAAACAGAGACAGAATGTTGCCAGTAGGGGGCATTGCTCAGTTTCTGCAAGGGGCGTGCAGTGCATTTGTGTAGTTTGCAATTGAGGAAGATCAATAGATACAGACAAAGTGTGAACTTTCCTGCTAGTAGATAGTGTAATAAATATGCTTTCAGTGTCAAGTCAGCATTTTCTGGATACTCAATGCTGCAGTAAGAAAAGTACTAATTCTCTAAAAGTAATGCATCCATGTGCTGGTCTTGCTGCAAAAATCCGAAAACTGGGTTCATACGAGATGGAATAAAGTTTAGTGTTGTGGTGTATTTATAAAGTGCTAAAAACTAAGACTAAACTGAACAGGGCAGTACAGCACGAAGAGTCATCATTAGTTTAGCTTTTCTTAAGATTTGTAAAAGTTGGTAGGCAGAGTAGAAGGTAACAGTTTATGGGAAACTGGTTGGGGCCTTTGGTGAATTTTGTGTTATGGTCATTAGGCTGTGGCCCAAGGCATATTTATGTGCATAATGTTTCATCTTCTAATGCTGGAGACATCATCAGAGACTGTATGTACTCAGATAGAAGTTTCAAACTTCAACAAGCTCGGGAACTGTGAAATCCTACATTGTATGATCAAACTGGTTGGGCGTAATCATTGTGGACAGTTTGGTGACAGCAGTTCAGTCAAACCTGAGATAGTGGTAGTAAGTGTTACAGCCTGCTTTAGTTCCCATAAATGTACACACACACACACACACACACACACACACACACACACACACACACACACTTAAAATTTATAAGTTTAAAGTTGTTTTATTTTTCAGGGCTACACTTCATTTTGGAATGATTGTATCTCAAGTGGTCTTCGTGGATGTATACTAATAGAATTGGCACTTCGTGGTCGTATTGAACTAGAAAAGCCAGGAATGAGACGCAAGAGCCTTTTGAATAGGAAGCTTCTTGTCAAGAGTGACACTCCAACAGGTGATGTGTTGTTAGATGAAGCACTGAAACATATGAAAGAGACAGATCCACCTGAAATTGTACAGAGCTGGATTGAGTACTTGAGTGGTAAGTCCACATTGTTTACCAGCCAGTGGTTTTATGTGGCTACCATGCCTTACACAGCTGAGTTTGCAATTCTATATGCTATATATTAATTACATAAGCCACTGAATATCATTAAACATTGTCAGTCATATGAAACTCTACACCTGAAATTCATTTAAGAAAAATTGTAATGCTGCCTACGTAGTACATATGTAATTTTTTGTTTTTATATTTTGAATAAAAAAAAGAAAAACAAGATTTAACCTCAGGAAATTCTGATCACTTACACTGAGATGCAACACTTTGTTAGATGTAAGTCGCACGACAGTGCAGTGTGTATTTTGTTATGCAAGTCAGTTGGTACATGATAAATCTTGCACAATGGAAAGTCCAGGATGGAATAATGACAATGTTGTGAAAAGCATAGACTGCTACTCACCATACAGTGAAGATGTTCATTCGCAGATAGGCACAACAAAAGATTGTTAAACAAGTAAGCTTTTACAAAACACACACACACACACACACACACACACACACACACACACACGCGCACACAAACGCATCTTGCACACATGACCAGTCTCTGGCTGCTGAGGAAGTCTGGCCTTGGCAGCTAGGGACTGTGCGTGTGCGTAAGCGATTCGGATGGAGGACTTTCTGGCCAAAAGCTTACTTGGTTGACCGTCTTTCTGTTTTGTCTATCTGCGATTCAACATCTCTGCTGTATATTGATAGATCTCTTGTGTAATCAGAACATTTCGTCATTTCTCTTCTAGGTGAAACTTGGAATCCTCTAAAATTGAGATATCAACTTAAAAATGTTCGTGAGAGGTTAGCTAAAAACCTTGTGGAGAAAGGAGTGCTAACAACTGAGAAACAAAACTTTCTGTTGTTTGATATGACGACTCATCCACTTACTGACAATGTTGCAAAATCCCGTCTGGTAAAGAAGGTAGGTTGAGTAAAACTACTATTAAGTTAAATGTTGTTCTATTTTTCATAATTTAAATAGTCTAACAGTTGCCAAATGAAATGTAACGAAATGGTAGACTTGATTATCTGGTGTAATTTGTTTCATTGATAAGTGTTTCAGAGTCCTGTATATTTCTGCAGTGTTATTTATCTCCAAAACGATGTGTCACTGCAAGATGCTCATTAAGTTTTCTAATTTTTTTCATATACTAAATTTCCATTAAATTTGTGGGCGATATTTTCAAATTCCAAAGTGTGATTAGGTCTTTATGTTGTTGTGGCAGGTTTCCCTCAACTTCCATTATATTTTGACAATCACTGTTTTCAGACACAGGAACTACAGACATTGGCTGCAAACCAGATTGGGATTCAAACATGGTCTTCTGCTTACTAGGCGTCCGCTGTGACCACTAAGCCATCCAGATACAGTGGCCATGGCAACTGCAGTGACTACCCTAACATGCTTCCTGTCAGACCTAAATTCTCAATTTCTCCACACACTACTAATGTAGTGTCCCTGCCCATGATCCTCATTACTCATGGCATTTCACCGATTCTCCTAAGAGTTTGAGCCTGGCATGACGTCTTACTTCTAAAGAACAGACCCCCCCCCCCCCCCACCTTTAATTCGTTTTATTTGTAGAAAAAATTGTTCCAATGTTATGATATGTCCAAAAGTATGTATAATAACTACTGGTTTGAAGCAACGCTGCTGTACATGTTGATACATCATTAAAATGCAACCGATTCAGCGGCGTGCAGCTGGCCGGCTGGCCCATTAAACGGACGGGTGGCTGGGGAACATTATCACCGTCAGCCGGACTCTACGTGTACCTACAATAGCAAAAAAAGAAATGTGAATTATCTTGTTTAAGAATTTGTTAATACGGTACGTGCAATAAAATATTTTAGTCAATACCGGTACGTTTCCTCTCTTACCGCTCTATTCATCACTTTCATCGTCACTACTAGCGGGAGAATCATTGTTGTCTTCACCATCTTCCCATAGAGCATCTTCCTCTGTTCCATCCAGTGAATTTGTGATTCCACATTTTTTGAAGGATTTTTCTGCCAGTGGTTGCAGATTGGAGTCCCATGCACTTTTCACCCATTCACAAATCTGGGACAAATCCGGTCATTTGATTTTTCCACTTGGTGTGAACTTACGGTTTTCATCAGCCATCCATTGCGTATATTGCTGTTTAAGTGCAGCTTTGAATGGCCAATTTATACACACATCTAGTGGTTGTTGGATGGATGTTAGGCATCCAGGGATAATGACCAAGTCAGTTTTCCCTTTTTTTAATTTGCCTCGCACTTCCTTAGTTGTATGTCCGCGGAAGCTGCCCAGGACCAACATGTTTCATAAATTCAGTAACGCACCAGGATGATGATGCCAAACAGGTTTCACCCAGTCAATTATAAGATCATTGTCCATCCACCCTTTCGGATTCGCTCTCACTAATACCGGTATGCCTTTTACTGATATTTTTGGAATAGTTTTCCTTTTAAATATCATTTAAGGTGGTAGCTTTCATCTATCGCCACCACATCATCACTGTACATCTTCGTTTCTCACTGCCGCCAGTTCGTATCATGATGCTGGATTCTCCTTTCCTGTTCACTTTGTTGTTGAGCGGCATCGCAAAATAGACTGGCGTTTGATCCGCATTACCAATTTGTGATAATATATAAGACTGTTTACGCCACAGATTTAGCACATAACGATGAAAATTCACTATTTTTTCCTCGTAATCGCCTGGAAGCCGCTGAGCGATAGTAGTTTTCCTCCGGAGTCCTAAACCATTTCGGTCGAAAAATCTTGATAGCCAGCCCCGGCTAGCTTTGAAACTGGTAATGCCTAGTTCTTTGGCTAAAGACAATGCTTTGAGTTGGCACATTTCACTCGTCACCGCGCATCTGTATTGTCGCTTCTCATCTACATAATCGCAGAGCCTTTTCTCGAGGTCCGGATGCTTCACTTTTTGGCCGTGAAATGCCCTGCGATTACTATTAGTTTCTTGAAGCTGCGTTTTATTTTTTCGCCAGTCACGAATACAACTCTCACTCACGTCGTACTTTCTTACTGCTGCACAGTTTCCAATATTCTCAGCTTCTTCAATAATTTTCACTTTTTCTTGAGCAGTGTACGAACGATAACGAGAACTTGTAGACATAATTAAAAAGTTTGAAGACGTTAATACCTCACTCCTAACGTGCTACAGATGCGTCACAGACTGAGGCCGCAACAATGCAATAGTATAATGGGATGTATTGTTGGAGGTGGAGCAGTACCAACAGTGTTTCGAATAATCCGCGCAGCCCAGTTTTTTGTCCTAAAATTCGGCAAAAAACATGCACGGATTGTTAGTGTATATATATATAAGGTGAGATGGCCAATGATATCTAGAGTGCAGATGCATGCCAGGCTCAAATTTCTATTGGAATAGGCGAAATGCCGCAAGTAATGAGGATAATGGGCAAGGGGCAATACATTAGTAATATGTGGATAAGTTGAGAATTTGTGTCTGATGGGAGATGTGCTATCTGTGCAGTTTCAATGACCATTGTGTCAGGATGGCTTAGTGGTCAGAGCATCTAGCTAGTAAGTTGGAGACTCTTGTTCATATCCTGGTTCAGCACAAATTTTCAACTTTCCCGATTGATTTCAATCAGTGCCCACTTGCAACCAATGTCTGTAATTCCTTTTTGTTTAATTCATAATGGCTGCTGGATCAGAATGGTGTCTGTTCCTTCAGACATGTCCGAAAGAACAGGCAGCGTTCTGTATTTCTGCCTACTGAAGTCTCATCAGCCTTGATGTCAAAATTACATTTTTTAGTTTTAGGTGTTCCATTCCTGTCAGAACAAATGACGTAATTTCTGCTAAGTCTATTTCAGAGACAGTGCCACTATTTACATCCTTAGGGCAGGAATGTTGCAAACACTGACAGTGAGGTGTAATAGGAACACAGGGGGGTGTATCAGTAACTTCTGGTAATTGACCAGTGAGTGAGGAGATAATGTGTTTTGTATCTAGAGTGGAAGCAGTTCTATTAAATTTTGGTATTGGTATAAATGTGAAATGTGTGTGAAAAGCAGTGGCTGCAGTCACAAAAGTTAACAATCACCATAAAATAAATTTGTGGCACATGATATGTAGCCAAAATGACAATGCAGTCTGTATCACACATTAACAGTGATCTCTAACTATTTTGAGAGTAACTGTTGTGTCGGTTTAACAAATGTTGCTGAAGCTGATGGTGTCATATCATATACATTGGCGCCATCCATTCACAAGCGTACTATCACCTTTCTGAGTAATCAATACCTCAGGCTACACTGTAGACCAATGTGACAACCATCTTCATGCCAAAGAAGCAGTAAAAAAAAAAAATGGTGGAAGATGATTATTGAAGATGGCCATTGGTTCCCAGCATATCCACGGCATTTGGGTGTGGAATTCGTGAAAGCAAACAGTGGTTATTTTTTTCTGGTAGAAAAAGCAATTTAAAAGTTAATTTGTGATTATTACATAGGCGTTTGAAAGCCATATCTGATCCTTACATGACATAAAGAAAGAATGAAACAGTTTCCACGATTGGCACACATTTGTTTACTGTCATAATTTTGGTTATTGTGTCATTCTCAAGTCTCTTTGGAGTCTGTGATTGCGTAATCATTTCTCTTAAGAGAAATACAGATAACAGCGCCTAGTGAACTGTACTTCATGATCATACGTAATAGTTAAACTTTTGTCTAGCAAGTTGTTTGTAAGAACATGTTACTCTTCAAAATACTGATTTTGCTCTCTTGTTGCTCCACCTGCCAAACCTTTTCCTTCTCAATCAGCAGCTCATAAATTTCAACAGAAACTCCCCTTTCTCAAAGTTTTTCTTTCTATCTGAGACACATTGCCACCAACATACAGAGTTCATGGCATACAAATTTGTTTCTGCAGATGTACAGGGTGTTTTAAAATTCCTATTACAGGCTTCTAAGGACTGTAGAGGGGCTAGTAGATGAAGTTCTGACAAGGAACCCATGTCTGGAAATGTATGATTTAGATATAAAATCAGTTTGAAGATCGAATCACTTTCAGATGTCCTGCTTCATGGAGCGCACACAAGCAGAGAAGGGGGTGCCATTATCAGTCCCTGTTGTCTGTATGACATTACGTAACACCTTCATCTTACTAAAACGGCTCTGAGGAGCTGATACATTCGAAATTAGGAGAGTTGGCTGTGGTGCAACTCAGATGCACTGCACTCTCGATTTTGAAGAGGACTTCCTTTGTCATGTAAAAGGGAACCCGAGGGCAAGTACTTGAAACATTGCCCGTGCCTTATGCTCTTACAACATGAAGGGCAGAGCTCATTGCCTCTGCTGTGTGCATACCATAAAGTGGGAGATTTGAAAGTGATCTGATCCCCATACTAATTTTACATCCAAGCGATCCATTTCTGGGCATGGGTTCCTTATCAAATCATCATCTACTAAAGCCCCTCTACAACCTGTAGAGGCCTGTGACAGGAAGTTTGAATCACCCTGTATACCCGCAAATAGAGGAACTGTTAAATACTTCTCAGTTTAAATCTGTTGGCAACGAAACTTTTGACCCTCTACAAATAACACTTAGAAAAGTGGCCACTGGTGCTGCATCTCTGTTCTACTCCATCAAAAATAGTGCTACATTCTTTTAGGGTCATCTCACAGCCACACTCATCACATATGTTACATTGATATAAATCCATGCAATATAAAGCACACTTAGTCACTGTGAACTCAGTCAAAATGCTCTGTTTAATTGAAGTGGCAGCCACTGCTCCCACAAAAAATTGCAAATAGCACAAAATCATTAATAACTTGCAAAGAACATAGAATGGTCATTTTACTGCTCTATTATTCCAGTTATCACAGACATCTTCAACCTGTCTCTTGTCAGTAGTACATATCCTACTGAGTGGAAGCATAGTTTAATTCAACCTATACCCAAGACTGACAACCCTAAGTCGCCAGGTGACTACAGGCCGATCAGCATACTACCTGCAATATCTAAAGCCCTAGAATACATCGTCCATGAACAGCTGATGGATTACCTCAAAACTCATAACATCCGTGACAAATATCAGTCAGGCTTTCGAAAGCACCATAGTACCGCAACTGCATTAATCAAAGTAACTGATGACATTAAACATGCTATGGACAGACGTGAAGCTACCTTCCTAACACTGCTTGACTTTAGCAAGGCTTTTGATACAGTTGACTTTGATATATTACTAATTAAAATGAAACAGCTGAATTTCTCAAACAGCGCAATACATTGGTTCGACAGCTACCTCAAAAACAGAAGTCAACAAGTCATTTGTGGGTCGGAAAAGTCATCATGGAAAAACGTGCGCTCTGGAGTTCCCCAAGGCTCTGTCCTTGGTCCATTACTCTTCTCACTGTACATTAATGATATTTCTTCAGTGATTCACTCCTGCAACTACCATCTATATGCCGACGACATCAAACTGTACATAAGTGCAAGCCCCAAGAACATTGCTGACGCAGTAGCGAGTATAAACGCAGATCTTTGCTCTGTTTCTCGATGGGCACAGAACCTAGGTCTGAAACTAAACCCCAAGAAATCCTAGGTCATACTTATATCTCATCCAAAGTTAATCAGCCGGTACTTTCGTGAAACAGTCCCTCAAATACTCCTCAATGGTACTCAACTAGCATACCAAAAAACAGTAAAAGACCTAGGAATAATCTTGGATGAACACCTAAACTGGGAAGAACAAACAGTCACAGCTTGCCGGAAATCGCTCTCCTCCCTACATGCAATTCAAAAATTTAGAAAAATATTTCCAACCCATTTTAAACAAAAATTAGTCCAAACACTAGTCTTGCCTAATCTTTACTACTGTGATGTAGTTCAACAAGGCACAAATAGTGAAAATTCGAGATGCCTCGAGCTAGTGATGAATGCTTGCATTAGATACGTGTGCAATATACGGTTGTATGATCATATCAGTCCTTCATACTCGCAGCTAGGTTGGATACGCCCACATAAGGCACGCGATCTCCACACAATGTGCTTACTTAATCGATTTCTCAGCCACTGGTGCCCCCAATACTTATCTTCCCACATTAAACACCTATCATCATTCCACAACCGCAATACCAGATCGGATACGTCTAGCATCTTGGCTGTACCTTTACATAACACAAAATCTTTCTCCGTGTCGTTCTCTATCTCAGCCATCCAACTATGGAACGCGCTCCCCTGTGATCTGCGTCTTATCCAGAACCACTCAACGTTCAAGAGGGAACTCAAAACTTACATATTAGGGACGGTATAGCCACCATTGTTATGACCCTCTCATCTCTTTCTTTCTCCTCTCCATCATAGCTTCGAATTTTACCATTCTGTTTCTCTTCCTCTAACCCATCTACCTCTTCTATATCTCTTTCACCCCGTTCTATCGTCTTATGTCTCTGCTCCTTGAGAATAACTCACAAGCTGCAAGAACATAACGAGAAAATTCCCAACTAGCAATAGGACTGACATTCATAAAAGAAAAATATGTTTACTTTCATATACATAGTCATTACTATTATTATTATTATTATAATTATTATTATTATTCTTGATTGTTATAATTATTTTTTTGATTGTGATAATTATCATTGTACTACTGTTATAATCTCTATTTTCTTTCTTTAACATGAATACTGTATAACATGTTATATGTCCTCAATGTTCTGTAGAAACTGAAATTCGTTCAATCTGGGTATGCCTGGTTAGGTGTAAGAGAGGGCCTGAAGGCCCTAATCGTGCCAGGTAAAATAAATGCATAAATAAATAAATAAATAAATACATCACCTCCTTTTTCGCTTCTCATTCGTTACTTAAAACTAGCCTCCCATAGGTTATCCAAACCTGATAACATTGCCAATCTGCAAGCCATAGAGCATCATAAATGATGTCTGCCCTGATTTAGACCTTAGCTTCCATTGTTAAATCTGAGACTTGTGGCTGGCAGTTCAAGAGCAACTCTAATTTTGTTGTTATCTACTTCCTTTTTCCCTTCAATTTCATAGAACTGCAGATTATTGTGTTAAATAATAATTAGGGATTGACTGACAAAGTGTCAGATAATCAGTGATCTGAGGCATTCTGATGTATATGCTGCTTCTAAGGTTACTTGCTGTACTGCTGGATCCAGTCATAGAAGGTCCACAATATTTCAGCGAACAACCATTCCGCCGTCACCAGGTGGTGCTGATGGAATGAAGTGTCAACTGCATGCTGATGGTATTCATTCTTGCCGGACCAGAGTTTGGGCCTAGACGGCCCCACGCCATGCTCAGTGGTGAGGGGGAGTGTGGCTGCAATGGTGGGAGTGAGTCTCAGTTGCCTTCCAGCCACTGTCTGTCATATCTCATGTCTGATTGTCACGTTCTGCTTTGATGGAGCTTATTATTGAACCTTGTGCCTTGCTCAGTTGGAAGGCCTCTATTGCAGAATTAATGGGCAACAATAAGTTGTTTGTAAACCAATCTCCAGTTGTGTGGATCATTTGTCCAATATAAATTTTTGTGCATTCACATGGAACTTAGTACACCTTAGACCCAGGTCCTCTTTCACTGTCTCTAACAAAGATCGTGTTTTGGCTGGCTCTGTGTGGTATTTTTGTAGTAGTCTTCCAATTTTTGATGACATGTTGCCAGCAAACAGCACAAAAGTGATCTCATTATTATCGTCTGTGTTTTTGACCATTGTGTCATCCTTGGGGCTCTTGGATTGCAGGGCTGTCCAAACCTGTCAGTTGCTGAATCCTTTCTCATAGGTAGTTCAGTTGCTGCTACAGCTGTCATCGGACATGGTTAGTTTGAAATGGACTATGCCCTCTGTATTAGTGTTGAGCATGTTGTTGTTCTCCACACATTATTTAAAATGGTTTTGATCCCATGAAAAACATTTATTAAAATGGTGAATGGTTTGTCAATCTAAGACTGTTTTCAGACCAACTCTGAAACATAAGTACAATTACAGACTTAAAGGGACATCTAACAACAAGAGATACAAATATAAACATATGAAAGTAAGAATAATTAAAAGAATCAAACAATGAAAAATCCAGGATGGAATGTAACAATATTATGAGAAGGAAAGTGCTACTACCATATAGTGGAGATGCTGAGCCGCAGATAGGCACAACAAAAGACTGTCATAAATAAATAAAGCTTTTAGCCATTAAGGCCACACACACACACACACACACACACACACACACACACACACACAGTCTCAGGCAACTGAAACCACACTGCAACAGCAGCACCAGTGCATGATGGGAATGGTGACTAGGGAGGGTAAGGAGGAGGCTGGAGCGGGGAGGGGGAGCGATAGTATGGTGAGGGTGGCGGACAGTGAAGTGCTACAGGTTAGATGGAAGGCAGGGGAGAGGGGGGGGGGAGTAGCAGAAAAGGAGAGAAGTAAAAAGACTGAGAGTGGTGGTGGAATGAAAGCTGTGTAGTGCTGGAATGGGAACAGGAAAGGGGCTGGAGGGGTGAGGACAGTGACTAATGGAGGTTGAGGCCAGGAGGGTTATGGGAATGTAAGATGTATTGCAGGCAGAGTTCTCACCTGCGTAATTCAGAAAAGCTGGTGTTGGTGGGAAGGATCCATGTAGACAGGCTGTGAAGCGGTCATTGAAATGAAGGATGTCATGTTTCCAGAGTGTTGAGCAACAGGGTGGTCCACTTGTTTCTTGTCCACAGTTTGCCGGTGACCATTCATGCGGACATACAGCTTGTTGGTTGTCATGCCCACATAGAATGCAGCACAGTGGTTGCAGCTTAGCTCGTAAATAATATGACTGGTTTCACAGGTGCCCGTACCTTTGATGGGATAGATGATGTTCGTGACCGGACTGGAGTATGTGGTGGTAGGAGGATGTATGGGACAGGTCTTACATCAAGGTCTATTACAGGGGTATGAGCCTTGAGTGAGGTAAGGGGTTGGGAGCATGAGTTGTGTAAGGGTGGATGAGTATATTGTATAGGTTCAATGGACAGCAGAATACCACTACGTGAGGGGTTGGGAGGATAGTGGGCAGGACATCTCTCATTTCATGGCTGGCAGAGTATGTAATTCAGTTGCTCCAGTCCTGGGTGGTACTGAGTTACAAGGGGAATGCTCTTTTGTGGCCATACGGTGGGACTTGAGGTGGTGGGAGACTGGAAAAATAAGGCACGGGAGATTTGGTTTTGTACAAAGTCGAGAAGATAATTACGGTCTGTGAAGGCTTCAGTCAGACCTTCGGTATATTTCGAGAGGGACCGCTCGTCACTGCAGATGCGACAACCACAGTTGCCTAGGCTGTATGGAAGGGACTTCTTGGTATGGAACCAATGGCAGCTATCGAAATGGAGGTATTGCTGGTGGTTAGTAGGTTTGATATGGACGAAGGTACTAATGTAGCCATCTTTGAGGTTGAAATCAAAATCTAGGAAGGTTGAGTAGGACCAGGTGAAACAAATGGGGGAGAATTTGTAGCGGCTCTGGAGGAATGCGGATAGGGTGTCCTCACTATTGATCCAGATGGCAAAGATGTCATCAGTGAATCTGAACCACGTGAGGGGTTTAGGATTTTGAAACTAATATATTTACAAACCCCTCTCCCTCCCTAACATTTTCATGTCAATATAGAAGTGAAATCTGATGTGTGTTTTGATAAAAACAGTGATGTTCTCAGGTTCCATTGTAATACAACCTCAGGGAGAGCAGTTGTCCAAAACATTTTTTTCTAATTTAACAATAAAATTAAATTAAATTAATTTACAAAAATATAATTGGACAATTCTAACATGTTTTCAGAAACTACGTCTGAATGGATGTTCAGGGAAAAACTGTCAGCATTCCATTTTTTTTATTTATTTTCAAATTTTTACAATTTGCTGTAAAGTAATGCATTTATCAAACTTTCAGCAATTGCTGCCAACAGAATGTAAATAAAGCAATAAATATTAGCAAAAGTTCATGATATTAGATACAAAAGCAGTATACAAAATCTCAGTTCACAACTAGATAATGGGTGTCATGGCCTTGAATGACTTGACATAGAATGACCCATTCCTCTTGTTTTTAGACCCCTTCACCAATAGCCTGTGACATGGTCGACAAAAATCATTGCAACAACTAGACAGGCTCATTGAAGAGCCCTGCAATTTCATAAGTGACATCCTGCACAGACACTCTCATCACTTCATGTGGCTTTGTGGAAAAATTGCTATGTAATTAATTGCAGTAAGAAGGAATTCTGATAGCACTCATCTCCTCCTTGGGAATATACACCTCTTGATCCCAGGTGTGCACCAAGTTTCATAGTCTGCTGGGCTGGCACATACAAACAACTGTTAGATGTTGCCTCCATTGTGGTGGTATTTCTACCAACATATTGTTTCTTGCTGAATGATTATGACCAACTTTGCAACTGTGTGGACATACTTTTTTTGCCCAACTACCTTTGAATGTATTAAAGACAAGTTAAAGACATCTCTATCCCTTTACCCTTCACGTCAAAGTATATAATGAACCTTACACTGGCTGGGATCTCCTTCAGGCTCTTGCCCTGTAAGCCCTGATTTGATTTGTTATTAGATGATCCAAAGAGCTCCATCTGCCCTGGATCTTCAACCATGTTTGTGTATTTGGTTAGAAGAGATATTCCCTTTGCAATGGAGAGACAGTATCATCACAATTCTTAAATCAGAGAAAAACCCAGCATTCATCGACAGCTATTGACTGATTAGACTGACCAACATGCTCTCAAAACTGCTTGAAAAGATGGAAGGCCAATGATTATGCTGGGTTTTTGCATCACAGGGATTTTTGTCGTGCTGTCAGTGTGGTTGCAAACTACAATCCAACAGACTTTTCATAAACAATAACAGCTCAGTGCAATCTTTTTTGACCTAAATAAGGCATATTACACCACCTGGTGCCATATTCAGTATTTTAATGTTGTTGGACAGTCCCAATTTTTGGGACTCTTCTATGATAAAAGCTGACATGCCTCCCCATATTAAACATATAAAGAGTAACTGCATGTGTAAGCATAACATTCTTTGCTTCTTTGCCCACACCTCTTGGGGTATGGATCGTGTTACTCTATACCCTATTTACTAAGCTTTATTCTTGTCCCAACTGTACTGTGGTACATTATTTGCGGCTCAGCAGTACCTTCGACTTTGAAATTATTGGACTTAGTCCATCATCATGAAGTAAGTTCCAACTTTTGCTCACTTAACGAAATCGCTATCTACCAATTTCTTAATAATCCAACTTAACAGATACTTTTTGCGTATAAAGGGTACCGATTCCGTGACACCTACCATTAGCTGAGGTTGTTGTTGTTGTTGTTGTTGTTGTTGTGGTCTTCAGTCCTGAGACTGGTTTGATGCAGCTCTCTATGCTACTCCATCCTGTGCAAGCTTCTTCATCTCCCAGTACCTACTGCAACCTACATCCTTCTGAATCTGCTTAGTGTATTCATCTCTTGGTCTCCCCCTACGATTTTTACCCTCCACGCTGCCCTCCAATACTAAATTGGTGATCCCTTGATGCCTCAAAATATGTCCTACCAGCCGATCCCTTCTTCTGGTCAAGTTGTGCCACAAACTCTTTTCCCCAATCCTATTCAGTACCTCCTCATTAGTTATGTGATCTACCATCTAATCTTCAGCATTCTTCTGTAGCACCACATTTCGAAAGCTTCTATTCTCTTTTTGTCCAAACTATTCACCGTCCATGTTTCACTTCCATACATGGCTACACTCCATACAAATACTTTCAGAAACGACTTCCTGACATTTAAATCTATACTTGATGTTAACAAATTTCTCTTCTTCAGAAACGATTTCCTTGCCATTGCCAGTCTACATTTTATATCCTCTCTACTTCGACCATCATCAGTTATTTTGCTCCCCAAATAGCAAAACTCCTTTACTACTTTAAGTGTCTCATTTCCTAATCTAATACCCTCAACATCACCTGACTTAATTCGACTACATTCCATTATCCTCGTTTTGCTTTTGTTGATGTTCATCTTATATCCTCCCTTCAAGACACCATCCATTCCGTTCAACTGCTCTTCCAAGTCCTTTGCTGTCTCAGACAGAAATACAATGTCATCGGCAAACCTCAAAGTTTTTATTTCTTCTCCATGGATTTTAATACCTACTCCGAATTTTTCTTTTGTTTCCTTTACTGCTTGCTCAATATACAGATTGAATAACATCGGGGAGAGGCTACAACCCTGCCTTACTCCCTTCCCAACCACTGCTTCCCTTTCATGTCCCTTGACTCTTATAACTGCCATCTGGTTTCTGTACAAATTGTAAATAGCCTTTCGCTCCCTGTATTTTACCCCTGCCACCTTTAGAATTTGAAAGAGAGTATTCCAGTTAACATTGTCAAAAGCTTTCTCTAAGTCTACAAATGCTAGAAACGTAGGTTTGCCTTTCCTTAATCTTTCTTCTAAGATAAGTCGTAAGGTCAGTATTGCCTCACGTGTTCCTACATTTCTACGGAATCCAAACTGATCTTCCCCGAGGTGGGCTTCTACTAGTTTTTCCATTCGTCTGTAAAGAATTCGCGTTAGTATTTTGCAGCTGTGGCTTATTAAACTGATAGTTCGGTAATTTTCACATCTGTCAACACCTGCTTTCTTTGGGATTGGAATTATTATATTCTTCTTGAAGTCTGAGGGTATTTCGCCTGTTTCATACATCTTGCTCACCAGATGGTAGAGTTTTGTCAGGACTGGCTCTCCCAAGGCCGCCAGTAGTTCCAATGGAATGTTGTCTACTCTGGGGGCCTTGTTTCGATTCAGGTCTTTCAGTGCTCTGTCAAACTCTTCACGCAGTAGCAATCTCCCATTTCATCTTCATCTACATCCTCTTCCATTTCCATAATATTGTCCTCAAGTACATCGCCCTTGTATAGACCCTGTATATACTCCTTCCACCTTTCTGCTTTCCCTTCTTTGCTTAGAACTGGGTTTCCATCTGAGCTCTTGATATTCATACAAGTGGTTCTCTTATCTCCAAAGGTCTCTTTAATTTTCCTGTAGGCAGTATCTATCTTACCCCTAGTAAGATAAGCCTCTACATCCTTTCATTTGTCCTCTAGCCATCCCTGCTTAGCCATTTTGTACTTCCTGTCGATCTCATTTTTGAGACGTTTGTATTCCTTTTTGCCTGCTTCATTTACTGCATTTTTATATTTTCTCCTTTCATCAATTAAATTCAATATTTTTTCTGTTACCCAAGGATTTCTACTAGCCCTCGTCTTTTTACCTATTTGATCCTCTGCTGCCTTCACTACTTCATCCCTCAAAGCTACCCATTCTTCTTTTACTGTATTTCTTTCCCCCATTCCTGTCAATTGTTCCCTTATGCTCTCCCTGAAACTCTCTACAACCTCTGGTTTTTTCCGTTTATCCAGGTCCCATCTCCTTAAATTCCCACCTTTTTGCAGTTTCTTCAGTTTTAATCTACCGATCATAACCAATATATTGTGGTCAGAGTCCACATCTGCCCCTGGAAATGTCTTACAATTTAAAACCTGGTTCCTAAATCCCTGTCTTACCATTATATAATCTATCTGATACCTTTTAGTATCTCCAGGGTTCTTCCATGTATACAACCTTCTTTCATGATTCTTAAACCAAGTGTTAGCTATGATTAAGTTGTGCTCTGTGCAAAATTCTACCAGGCGGCTTCCTCTTTCATTTCTTAGCCCCAATCCATATTCACCTACCTCTTTCATTTCTTAGCCCCAATCCATATTCACCTACTAAGTTTCCTTCTCTCCCTTTTCCTACACTCGAATTCCAGTCACCCATGACTATTAAATTTTCGTCTCCCTTCACTATCTGAATAATTTCTTTTATTTCATCATACATTTCTTCAATTTCTTCGTCATCTGCAGAGCTAGTTGGCATATAAACTTGTACTACTGTAGTAGGTGTGGGCTGCGTATCTATCTTGGCCACAATAATGCGTTCACTAAGCTGTTTGTAGTAGCTTACCCGCGTTCCTATTTTCCTATTCATTATTAAACCTACTCCTGCATTACCCCTATTTGATTTTGTGTTTATAACCCTGTAGTCACCTGACCAGAAGTCTTGTTCCTCCTGCCACCGAACTTCACTAATTCCCACTATATCTAACTTTAATCTATCCATTTCCCTTTTTAAATTTTCTAACCTACTTGCCCGATTAAGGGACCTGACATTCCACGCTCCGATCCGTAGAACGCCAGTTTTCTTTCTCCTGATAACGACATCCTCTTGAGTAGTCCCCGCCCGGAGATCCGAATGGGGGACTATTTTACCTCCGGAATATTTTACCCAAGAGGACGCCATCATCATTTAATCATACAGTAAAGCTGCATGCCCTCGGGAAAAATTACGGCCGTAGTTTCCCCTTGCTTTCAGCCGTTCGCAGTACCAGCACAGCAAGGCCGTTTTGGTTATTGTTACAAGGCCAGATCAGTCAATCATCCAGACTGTTGCCCTTGCAACTACTGAAAAGGCTGCTGCCCCTCTTCAGGAACCACACGTTTGTCTGGCCTCTCAACAGATACCCCTCTGTTGTGGTTGTACCTACGGTACGGCTATCTGTATCGCTGAGGCACGCAAGCCTCCCCCCACCAATGGCAAGGTCCATGGTTCATGGGGGGGGGGGGGGTAGCTGAGATTACCAGTTGGAATACACATTGAGGACCTCTGCCAGGATCTCCAAATAACCCTCTTAGCGTATGCACGCCATGTTTTCTCACACAGCACTCCTTGGTTCGTACCCAAACTGTGAATTGGAACAAATCTATTTCAAGGACCTAAAGTTTGTCATCCCACATGACCTTTCTGTGTCTCAGTTGCCTTGGGAGTAACAGGGTGCTATCATCATTTACACTGACAGCTCAAAAACCGTTGATAGGACATAATATTCTTGCACAACTCCCATGTGGTCAGGAGCATCATTTGCTGCCAGAAACTTGAAGTGTTTTAATGGGAAGCTACTAGCTATTGATAGAGCCTGACATTGCCTGACATTTTAATAAAACAGCCTCTCTGGGCCATGTTTCTGATTTGAAGTGACTCGATTAGCAGTCTCCAGGCTGTTGATTGGTGTTACTGTTGTCACCTGTGATATGTGCTGTCCATGATCTTTTGTCTAACGTTGGTTATACTGCCTGCTCAGTTGCCTTTTTCTGGGTACCATGTCATCTGAGTATCCTAGGTAATGAACTGGTCGGCTGTTTGCTAGAAAAGTGATTATTTAACCAAAATTGGCTTTGATGATCCCAGGTGCAGATTTATGGGGTGAGATAAGAGCTCTCTTCACTTGGGGATGGAATATAATCTGGTGATCTACTGCACACTCTAAATAAACTTTGTGCTATTAAGGAGACTACTGCTGTATGGTGCTCCCCCTTCCATTTGTCCCAGAAGGAATCTGTTGCCCTATGTCTTCATTGGTCATACCAGATTAACCTGCAGTTTTCTGTTATGTAATGAGCCAGCCCCACATTGTGGTTGTGGAGCCTCACAGACAACAGCCCAAATCCTGGTGGAATGCCCCCTCGTTCTGCCTCTCCATGCTGAGCATGGTCTTCCAGATTCTTTATCTCTAATATTGACAGACAGCATATGGGTGGTTGAACTGGTTCTTAGTTTTCTCTGAGAATGTGGGTTTTATTCTCAGAACCACTGTTTTAAACTACTTTTGGTATAGGTGCAGAGTTGCATGCCGGGGCATCTCGCACCGTATGGTTGGTCTGGGAGACTTTTGACTCTCCCTCCTCTGACAGCAGCCTTAGTTTGCTACATTTTCTGTTGCAACTTGTTTTATGTTTTAGGGGTAGCATTCCATTGAAGGGAAGCCTTTAAGGGCTCCTCATACTCGATACTAGCTGATGACAAAAGAACAGTTGAAGCAAATTATTTTTCTCGCCTTGGCTTCTCACTTTTACTATTATGAATCTCAAAGCTAAAGCCCCTTCTTTCCTCCATAACTGTCATAAACTTTAATCAGGTATGTTTGGTGGGGAGGGGGGGGGGTGGCACCTCAGATACATGTAAGTTTTCTCCCATCACACACAGGCCCTGATGAATCCCTCATCTATCCTCTGATCTGCATACTTGCCCAAGCCATACACTTTTACCTCTCTTCAAATTATTTCTTAACTCTGGCATCAGTATTTCATGATTTGATCAGATTTTTGGCTAATGTCACTAACTCCAGGTGACCGATCTCTTGACCAAGGGACTGATGACCTTGCTGTTACTCCTTTAACTCCCAAACCAAACCAACATAAAAGTGTAACTGTTGGTAGTATTTGATTCTGAAGCTAGTTGATCTGCCAGTCGACTAAGCTGCCAGTACTAATAGAATGTTGTGTGTAAGCTGGCTTCTCCATAGTCTTAGTAGCAGCAGCAGCAGCAGCAGCAGCTGCTGCTGCTTTCTTCATCTGTAGATCTCTCTTTACAAGGCTATAGGACATGTCAAAGTAATTACAAATTTATATCTAAAAACAAAGATGATGTGACTTACCGTACGAAAGCGCTGGCAGGTCGATAGACACACAAACAAACACAAACACACACACAAAATTCAAGCTTTCGCAACAAACTGTTGCCTCATCACGAAAGAGGGGAAGGAGAGGGAAAGACGAAAGGATGTGGGTTTTAAGGGAGAGGGTAAGGAGTCATTCCAATCCCGGGAGCGGAAATACTTACCTTAGGGGGGAAAAAGGACAGGTATACACTCTCGCTCGCACGCGCGCGCGCGCCCACACACACACACACACACACACACACACACACACACACACACACACACACACATATACAGACACAAGCAGACATATTTAAAGACAAAGAATTTGGGCAGAGATGTCAGTTGAGGCGGAAGTGAAGAGGCAAAGATGATGATGAATGACAGGTGAGGTATGAGTGGCAGCAACTTGAAATTAGTGGAGATTGAGGCCTGGTGGGTAACGGGAAGAGAGGATATATTGAAGAGCAAGTTCCCATCTCCGGAGTTCGGATAGGTTGGTGTTGGTGGGAAGTATCCAGATAACCCGGACGGTGTAACACTGTGCCAAGATGTGCTGGCCGTGCACCAAGGCATGTTTAGCCACAGGGTGATCCTCATTACCAACAAACACTGTCTGCCTGTGTCCATTCATGCGAATGGACAGTTTGTTGCTGGTCATTCCCACATAGAATGCATCACAGTGTAGGCAGGTCAGTTGGTAAATCACGTGGGTGCTTTCACATGTGGCTCTGCCTTTGATCGTGTACACCTTCCGGGTTACAGGACTGGAGTAGGTGGTGGTGGGAGGGTGCATGGGACAGGTTTTACACCGGGGGCGGTTACAAGGATAGGAGCCAGAGGGTAGGGAAGGTGGTTTGGGGATTTCGTAGGGATGAACTAACAGGTTACGAAGGTTAGGTGGACGGCGGAAAGACACTCATGGTGGAGTGGGGAGGATTTCATGAAGGCTGGATCTCATTTCAGGGCAGGATTTGAGGATGTCGTATCCCTGCTGGAGAGCCACATTCAGAGTCTGGTCCAGTCCCGGAAAGTATCCTGTCACAAGTGGGGCACTTTTGTGTTTCTTCTGTGGGGGATTCTGGGTTCGAGGGGATAAGGAAGTGGCTCTGGTTATTTGCTTCTGTACCAGGTCGGGAGGGTAGTTGCAAGATGCGAAAGCTGTTGTCAGGTTGTTGGTGTAATGGTTCAGGGATTCCGGACTGGAGCAGATTCGTTTGCCACGAAGACCTAGGCTGTAGGGAAGGGACCGTTTGATGTGGAATGGGTGGCAGCTGTCATAATGCAGGTACTGTTACTTGTTGGTGGGTTTGATGTGGACGGACGTGTGAAGCTGGCCATTGGACAGGTGGAGGTCAACGTCAAGGAAAGTGGCATGGAATTTGGAGTAGGACCAGGTGAATCTGATGGAACCAAAGGAGTTGAGGTTGGAGAGGAAATTCTGAAGTTCTTCTTCATTGTGAGTCCAGATCATGAAGATGTCATCAATAAACCTGTACCAAACTTTGGGTTGGCAGGCCTGGGTAACCAAGAAGGCTTCCTTTAAGCGACCCATGAATAGGTTGGCGTACGAGGGGGCCATCCTGGTACCCATGGCTGTTCCCTTTTATTGTTGGTATGTCTGGCCTTCAAAAGTGAAGAAGTTGTGGGTCAGGATTAAGCTGGCTAAGGTGATGAGGAAAGAGGTTTTAGGTAGGGTGGCAGGTGATCGGCGTGAAAGGAAGTGCTCCATCGCAGCGAGGCCCTGGACGTGCGGAATATTTGTGTATTAGGAAGTGGCATCAATGGTTACAAGGATGGTTTCCGGGGGTAACAGATTGGGTAAGGATTCCAGGCGTTCGAGAAAGTGGTTGGTGTCCTTGATGAAGGATGGGAGACTGCATGTAATGGGTTGAAGGTGTTGATCTACGTAGGCAGAGATCCGTTCTGTGGGGGCTTGGTAACCAGCTACAATGGAGCAGGATTTTCTGACTTCCAGCCTTGCATCTCAATCCTTCTTAAAAAACCTTAATCCTACTCCCAACATCACCACTGCTGAAGCCCAGGCTATCCGTGATCTGAAGGCTGACCGATCCATCGTCATTCTTCCGGCGGACAAGGGTTCCACGACCGTGGTACTTGATCGTCGGGAGTATGTGGCTGAGGGACTGCGTCAGCTTTCAGACAACACCACATACAAAGTTTGCCAAGGTAACCCCATTCCCGATGTCCAGGCGGAGCTTCAAGGAATCCTCAGAACCTTAGGCCCCCTGCAAGACCTTTCACCTGACTCCATCAACCTCCTGACCCCACCGACACCCCGCACCCCTACCTTCTACCTTCTTCCTAAAATCCACAAACCCAATCATCCCGGCCGCCCCATTGTAGCTGGTTACCAAGCCCCCACAGAACGGATCTCTGCCTACGTAGATCAACACCTTCAACCCATTACATGCAGTCTCCCATCCTTCATCAAAGACACCAACCACTTTCTCGAACGCCTGGAATCCTTACCCAATCTGTTACCCCCGGAAACCATCCTTATAACCATTGATGCCACTTCCTTATACACAAATATTCCGCACGTCCAGGGCCTCGCTGCGATGGAGCACTTCCTTTCACGCCGATCACCTGCCACCCTACCTAAAACCTCTTTCCTCATCACCTTAGCCAGCTTAATCCTGACCCACAACTTCTTCACTTTTGAAGGCCAGACATACCAACAATTAAAGGGAACAGCCATGGGTACCAGGATGGCCCCCTCGTACGCCAACCTATTCATGGGTCGCTTAAAGGAAGCCTTCTTGGTTACCCAGGCCTGCCAACCCAAAGTTTGGTACAGATTTATTGATGACATCTTCATGATCTGGACTCACAGTGAAGAACAACTTCAGAATTTCCTCTCCAACCTCAACTCCTTTGGTTCCATCAGATTCACCTGGTCCTACTCCAAATTCCTTGACGTTGACCTCCACCTGTCCAATGGCCAGCTTCCTACGTCCGTCCACATCAAACCCACCAACAAGCAACAGTACCTGCATTATGACAGCTGCCACCCATTCCACATCAAACGGTCCCTTCCCTACAGCCTAGGTCTTCGTGGTAAACGAATCTGCTCCAGTCCGGAATCCCTGAACCATTACACCAACCACCTGACAACAGCTTTCGCATCTCGCAACTACCCTCCCGACCTGGTACAGAAGCAAATAACCAGAGCCACTTCCTCATCCCCTCGAACCCAGAATCCCCCACAGAAGAACCACAAAAGTGCCCCACTTGTGACAGGATACTTTCCGGGACTGGACCAGACTCTGAATGTGGCTCTCCAGCGGGGATACGACTTCCTCAAATCCTGCCCTGAAATGAGATCCAGCCTTCATGAAATCCTCCCCACTCCACCATGAGTGTCTTTCCGCCGTCCACCTAACCTTCGTAACCTGTTAGTTCATCCCTGTGAAATCCCCAAAGCACCCTCCCTACCCTCTGGCTCCTATCCTTGTAACCGCCCCCGGTGTAAAACCTGTCCCATGCACCCTCCCACCACCACCTACTCCAGTCCTGTAACCCGGAAGGTGTACACGATCAAAGGCAGAGCCACATGTGAAAGCACCCACGTGATTTACCAACTGACCTGCCTACACTGTGATGCATTCTATGTGGGAATGACCAGCAACAAACTGTCCATTCGCATGAATGGACACAGGCAGACAGTGTTCGTTGGTAATGAGGATCACCCTGTGGCTAAACATGCCTTGGTGCACGGCCAGCACATCTTGGCACAGTGTTACACCGTCCGGGTTATCTGGATACTTCCCACCAACACCAACCTATCCGAACTCCGGAGATGGGAACTTACTCTTCAATATATCCTCTCTTCCCGTTACCCACCAGGCCTCAATCTCCACTAATAAGTTGCTGCCACTCATACCTCACCTGTCATTCATCATCATCTTTGCCTCTTCACTTCCGCCTCGACTGACATCTCTGCCCAAACTCTTTGTCTTTAAATATGTCTGCTTGTGTCTGTATATGTGTGGATGGATGTGTGTGTGTGTGTGTGTGTGTGTGTGTGTTATTATTATTATTGTTATTGTTATTATTTATTATTATTTGTATAACATTTTTTTATCAAACCCCTACTCTGTTTTAGCCAAGTAATCTTTCAGTGTATAAAACGTATTCCATAACATGTACTTTTTAGCTGCCTTTTTAAATAAGTGTATTTTTGCAATTTCTTTAATCTCTTTTGGTAATTTATTATACAGTTTTATTCCTAGGTAGAAAATGCTGTTTTGAGTTTTATGTTTATTTTTTCTTGGTAAATGTAAGTTGAGTCTATCTCTTGTTGCATGGTCATGGACAGAGCTGTTTATGCAGTAATTACCAATGTTATTTTTGATGTGTACAACTGACTGGTAAATGTATTAACATGGAGCAGTTAAAATCCCCAGTGTTTTGAACAGATCTTTATAATGAGCTCAACTGGTATTTTTGGTTATTATTCTTTTGGTTCTTTTCTGGAGTTTGAAAATTGTGTTCATATTTGTGCATTTGTTTCCCAAAAAATAATGCCGTAGCTAAGAATTGAGTGTACATATGAATAATACGTAACTAAGACACTGCATGTTACACGCTGATGATAGGATTGTAAGGGCATAACATGCTGATGACATTCTGTTTGCAAGTACCTTTGTGTGTTCACACCACTTCAACTAAGAATCAATATTCATTCCTAGAAATTTTGCATTTGCTACAGTCTATAGAGGTGTCCGCTTCAAACTGAAATTCGTTGCATTAGTTTTCTTTATGTTCAATGTCACTTTATTGCTTATTGACCAATCATAAACTTCCTTGAGAGTTTAATTTGCTTTCTCGGCAAGGAGTTCTCTTGTTTTCTCAGTGACTATAATATTGCTGTCAAGAGTGAAGAGAATTTATTCACCATGAGTTACACTACTGGAAAAGTGATTGATGTATATCAGGACTAGTACTAATCCTAATATGCTACCTTGCGGAACCCCTATATTAATGTTTTTTGGTTCTGGTAAGTGTTTCACTAAATGTTTCGATCTATTTGAAGTATATTTTATCTCTATTCTCTGTACCATATCAATTAGGTATGATCGAAACCAGTCATTAGCTACCCCTCTTATTCCCAATGCTTCTAATTTATTTAATAGAATCTTGTGATCGACTGTATCAAATGCCTTAGAAAGATCCAAAAATACGCCTGTGACACACATCTTTATCAAGAGCATCAAGTACAACTTTTGTGAATTCTACTATGGCTGACTCTGTATTTTTGCCACTTCGGGAACCACACTGTGATTTGCTTAAAATATTGTATTTATTCAGGTAATTCATTAATCTGTCTTTCATAATTGCTTCTATTATTTTTAAGAATGGTGACAGCAGGGAAATGGGCTGGTAATTTTCTATGTCTTCTGCTTTACCTTTCTTAAGCAAAGGTACAACTCTTGCTGTTTTAACTGCTCTGGAAATGTCCCTGATGTGATGTGAAGGATTCATTTATTATATTTGTTAAGGGGCCTTGTATAATCCCTATGCATTGTTTCAATACACACATTGGTACTTCATCTAAGCCTACTGACTTATTATTTTTTAGTTTTTGAACTTCATTCTCTGTGGTTGGAAGTAACATTATTGTATTTAGTGCAACATTATTTACAGGTGTTTCATTTGTTTGGAGGATTTTTTGCTGTAGCTTCTCTGCAATACTTGAAAAATGTTCGTTTACATAGTTTGCCAAGTGTTGTGGATCATTTATTGCCTTGTCCTTCTCCCTTAGCAGTATATTATTCTGTGTTTGTTTGCTTCTCCCTGTTTCCTTTTTTATAACATCCTAGTCTCCTTTGCTTTTATTCTCTGCATCATATATTATTTTGTTGTAAAATGACTTTTTTTTGCAGCAATCAGCAACTTCCTATAGATAGTTTTGTATCTATGATAGAAATTTAAGAATTCTGTATCATTGCAAATCTTTTTTGTGAAAGTGAGATGTTTAAGTGTTTAGGAGAACTTCTTAATACCTGCGGTTATCCATCTGTTTTAGTGAGATGTTGATACAGCTAAGCATACTTTTGGAAATGCCTTTTAAAGTTCAATTTAAACAATGTGGAGAATTTAGAGAATTTAATATTCACATTGGATTCCTTATGCACTTCATCTCAGCTTTGTTTTTCTAGTTCTTTTGAAAAATCTTTTATTTTGATTTCTGATAGAGGACATTAGTAGGCTTGTAGTTTAGGGAATGATTCGATGCCTGATTTTACCGTTGTTATTTGACAGAGATGGTCTGATAGTCAGAGACCTTTTACAGCAACATCACATTTTTCCCTATCCATATTTGTGGCCACATGTTCAATTACTGATGAAGTCATAGTAATCCTTGTTGCACTATTGACCAACAGGGACATGCCAAAACTTTGAAGGATGTTTATGAAGGTGCTGATGGATTCATTTATGATATTAGTGTTGATGTTGATAATGTCCCCACGCAGAATTATGTTGACCATTGTACTTGAGGCTTCATCTAAAACTTCTGTTAACTTACTGAAAAAAGTGTCCATACTACCACTGGGAGATCTATACACACACAAAATGATTAATTTCTTGGTTATATCAATTCCTGTTAATTCAATAACTGATATTTCAAAGTGTTTGTTTTCACTTACTGTACTGAGGTCATGTCTTGATTTGAACTGTGTTCCTTTTCTGATGTAAATGTATGATCCTCCACCCCTTGAAGTAGTTCTGCGGTAAGAGTTTACCTTTTCATACAATGACAATACTACATGTTGAATTTCTGTCTCTACACCAGTGCTCAGTAATACAAACTACTTTTCAAAGATTGGAGCTCAACTTCTAATACCTGTATTTCTAATACCTGTATTTTATTTTTTATTGATTGCATGTTTTGATGCAGGATTGTTAGGTCTGTGAAATGCCACATGTTACTCTTTCTACTGGTTTGTTTTTCTTTGTGACATCTGGTATATGTGATATTTGAGGTGTTAAAATCTGTCTTGTGAGTGACTGTTTCAGTATTTTTTAAAGTGCTGGAGATACTCTTTAGGTGGGGGAACCTGTTGTCTGGATTTATCCTAAAAAAAGATGTACTTTTCCTACCTATGGCAACAGGTATTTGATCATGTGTGGCCCGAGATCCACTCTCTATACTTTCATGAATCAGCTGTACCAATCTTCCCTTCCCATTCCAGTTTAGGTGTAGGCCATGCCAAGTGAAACCCCATCTGTTGATAGTCCCGATGGGCACCAGAGAAACATGAGCAAAGTTGGCTGTCCTCGGAGCCATCCCTAACCCCACATCGATTCGTCTCACAGCTCCATCAAGGTGTAATTGATCATGACGCCAGAACAGCTCAACAAAGTATATGTTGGTGCCATGAGACAGTCTTTCGCAAACTGCATTGAAGAAAGTATTCACTAAAAAAATTGGATTTTTTTTTACTTGTATATTAGTTTCATGGTGCACTGCCTGTATTTTTGGTGTAGTTATTGTGATATTCCGATACTAAGTATCTCATCATACAAAATTTGAATAGTTTATGGTGTATCATACGAGTCACTTGTAGTTCACATTTTGTGCACATTAGGGTATACATTGCTTTATATGAAATGTAGATAACATCTTGATGTATTTTTTTTTCTTTTTTACCTGTGAGGAGATCTGTCTCTCTGGTCGTGACAGAATGGGTTCCGTGTAGCTCACTCACTGCTGTCCATGCGCTACAGTACATTGAGACTGAACCATTAATAAAATCCCATCATATTTTTTTAAATGGTTCAAGCTATTGTGAAATGTGATTTTGGCAAATGATAGTACTCTGAGGAAATACTAGATGATATGATTAATAAGCACAACTTTTGCATATGTAGTTAGAGATAAAAGTACATATTTTTCAGTGGGATAGGAAAAATTATGTTGGTTTGCAACAACATACTTGTATGTGAAGAGATAACATATTTGTTTTTAAACTGTTAATGAGCTTTCTTGTAAGCTATTGATCTTTCTTGTCCTCAGTTGCTTGTTTAATAATAGACTATGACTCAGGTTTCTGTAACTACTACAAGTATATTAGAATATTAGTGGGGTGAAGTTTGAAACTCTACTGTTTTTTGACAGAAGAAGCAATTTAACATAGATATTTCTTGAAACTTACTACTGATGACCCTTTTCTCAAAGAAAAAGGGTAAATAACTCAGGTGAAAATAAATCATATGTTGCAATTTCTGGGGATTCCTGTAATCCAGCATGCTTTTGCTAATGAACATCTGGGTCTGAAACTTGCCGTAAGATTTTCTTTCCACTCCTCTATGATCAGTGAAGTAAAGATTCCCAACAAATTATGTACCAGCTTTTTGTTCCTATCCTTGTGCAGTGAAGGACTGAAGTTTCTCACTTCAAATGTATATTACCAAACAGTCGAAATGGTCACCTGTTCCCAGTTCCAGTTGCCTGTCTGACAGCATGCAGGGCTGTGAAAATCTGGTTTTCAGTATTTCATATAATTACTGACTTAATTTAAAATTCTGTCTTAAACTACTTAGGAGGAGGTATAATTATATATTAAAGATACAACACAATATATTAAGTGATACAGGAAGAAACTGTGTATTTCTTAAGGCAGCATAACTTGTGCCACGCATATTACCAGGACTGTTATTGATCCAATATTTGAGAATAAGAGCACTTAGCAGCTTCCAGCAGACTTAACACATAATTTCAAACCGTTTTGAAACTCATTGCTGCCCACATAAAAAAGATCAGTTAATACATTTTCACTTTTCAAGCAGTTCAACCTCAGTGCCAGGCATGACAATTTAATTTGTTACTTCTTGACTACCAACTATAGTCACAACACATTTTGCAGAAAGTATCCACATACACCTACAAATTTATGTGCAAAACTGTATCATTGTACAGCGTAAAGTTCACGAGATGTCATGAACATTGAGACGCATGAAAAACCAGCTTCTTCTTATTCTTCTTATTTTTACTGGTATGTTGTTGTTCATCAAAGGTATCGATAATCTGTTTTCAACTAGACGAGTAGTCAGCAGGGTTCTGCTAGTTATTAATGTGTACACAACTCATTAAAAACACTGGATTATAGGATTGTACCAAAATCGCAAAAGAAGACTCTATTTTTTCTGCCAGTATTTTAACATTCTTTCTGCCAGGAACACTATTACTTACGAGTTTTGAGTAAAGCCTACCTGTTACGTAAAATTTTGCTTTTGCTAAGATGTGGTGGAGTTTACACAACTACACATCGCTAACAACTGCAACGGAATCCTGAATCATAATCTATTATTAAACTAGCTCCTGAGGGCAGGATAGATCCATAGCTTACAAAAAAGGCAATTCTCATTACAAAAATAAATGTTAATTTCTTCACATGTTATTGCAAACCCACACAAATTCTCTTGCCACTAGCTGTCGGTGGCTCCTAGAAATAAAATTACTTCATTGAAGAAAAAAACTATAGCTACTTCTGTATCACCTTAGGGAAGAAATGGTAGTATATTAACTATATAGAAAATACTTGCCTCTTTTCATTCTATCAGTTGCCAGAACATCATTTTAATATCTTTAAGTGTTCATGAAATATGATGAATATTGTACTTCCCTCACACTGTATTGTAACACTTGCGGACAGTAGTGAGTGCTCTACGTACAGTCCTTTTTTTTTTTTTTAGAGAGATTATAGTTATTCTGCAGAGTTTAAAGAAAAATTAAATATGTTAGCCATATCTTACACGCAGCAGTGGATGTGAAATGCACCAAATGCAGACTCGTTGCGACTTCTCTCTCTTATTGCCGTCTGTTGGGATTTTGTGTGGTGGGTTACAATTTCATTTACATATATTTTGCCAAAGTGGAGAAAGAATGTTTTGTTCAGTCCGCCTATGCAGACAATGCCCATCTGCTGTGGTTGATGCTGCCACATGGATGCCACAATGTGCTCCCCCATTAGATAACATAAGAATATTCTTCGTGCTGCTTTGAGCTCCCTCACACTGGCCTCTGCTACTTAGGTAACCTGCTTTGTTCGTGTGCACACCTTTAAGGGGGATGTAACCAAAAAAGGAAACATTTATTTAAAAAATAATTACAGCCATATTTATTAATGTACAAATCTAAAATTTTGCATGTGTAAAGCAAAAGAGCTATGTTTTAACCAAAAAATTAGTAAAATGTGCAGGATTAGTATATTGCCAGAAATTTGAATTTTTTATTCTTTATTTTCCTTTTATAGAAAGCCATAACTCAAATTCTCATCATGCAATAAATCTGAAAATTTTACTGTAGTGTCCTGAGAAGGTTATGTTGTTGTTGTGGTCTTCAGTCCTGATACTGGTTTGATGCAGCTCTCCATGCTACTCTATCCTGTGCAAGCTTCTTCATCTCCCAGTACCTACTGCAACCTACATCTCTTTGAATCTGCTTAGTGTATTCATCTCTTGGTCTCCCTCTAAGATTTTTACCCTCCACGCTGCCCTCCAATACTAAATTGGTGATCCCTTGATGCCTCAGAACATGTCTTACCAACCGATCCCTTCTTCTAGTCAAATTATGCCACAAACTTCTCTTCTCCCCAATCCTATTTAGTTATGTGATCTACCCATCTAATCTTCAGCATTCTTCTGTAGCACCACATTTCAAAAACTTCTATTCTCTTCTTGTCCAAACTATTTATCGTCCA
The DNA here is from genome assembly GCF_023898315.1 of Schistocerca nitens. Lineage (NCBI taxonomy): Eukaryota > Metazoa > Arthropoda > Insecta > Orthoptera > Acrididae > Schistocerca > Schistocerca nitens. The sequence goes on from NC_064619.1 coordinate 332,294,773, forward strand.
TCATTCACTTCCATACATGGCTACACTCCATACAAATACTTTCAGAAACGACTTCCTAACACTTAAATCTATACTCGATGTTAACAAATTCCTCTTCTTCAGAAACGCTTTCGTTGCCATTGCCAGTCTACATTTTACATCCTCTCTACTTCGACCAACATCAGTAATTTTACTCCCCAAGTAGCAAAACTCCTTTACTACTTTAAGTTTCTCATTTCCTAATCTAATTCCCTCAGCATCACCCGACTTAATTTGACTACATTCCATTATCCTTGTTTTGCTTTTGTTGATGTTCATCTTATATCCTACTTTCAAGACACTATCCATTCCATTCAACTGCTCTTCCAAGTCCTTTGCTGTCTCAGACAGAATTTCAATGTCATCGGCAAACCTCAAAGTTTTTGTTTCTTCTCCATGGAATTTAATATCTACTCCGAATTTTTCTTTTGTTTCCTTCCCTGCTTGCTCAATATACAGATTGAATAACATCAGGGATAGGCTACAACCCTGTCGCACTCCCTTCCAAACCACTGCTTCCCTTTCATTTCCCTTGACTCTTATTTACAAATTGTAAATAGCCTTTTGCTCCCTGTGTTTTACCCCTGCCACCTTCAGAATTTGAAAGAGAGAATTCCAGTCAACATTGTCAAAAGCTTTCTCTAAGTCTACAAATGCTAGAAACGTAGGTTTGCCTTTCCTTAAACTATCTTCTAAGATAAGTTGTAGGGTCAATATTGCCTCATGTGTTCCAACATTTCTACGTAATCCAAACTGATCTTCCCTGAGGTCGGTTTCTACCAGTTTTTCCATTCGTCTGTAAAGAATTCACGTTAGTATTTTGCAGCTGTGGCTTATTAAACTGATAGTTCGGTAATTTTCACATCTGTCAATGCCTGCTTTCTTTGGGATTGGAATTATTATATTCTTCTTGAAGTCTGAGGGTATTACGCCTGTCTCGTACATCTTGCTCACCAGATGGTAGAGTTTAGTCAGGACTGGCTCTCCCAAGTCTGTCAGTAGTTCTAATGGAATGTTGTCTACTCCTGGGGCCATGTTTCGACTCAGGTCTTTCAGTGCTCTGTCAAACTCTTCACGCAGTAGCAATCTCCCATTTCATCTTCATCTACATTCTCTTCCATTTCCATAATATTGTCCTCCAGTACATCACCCTTGTATAAAGCCTCTATATACTCCTTCCACCTTTCTGCTTTCCCTTCTTTGCTTAGTACTGGGTTTCCATCTGAGCTCTTGATATTCATACAAGTGGTTCTCTTTTCTCCAAAGGTCTCTTTAATTTTCCTGTAGGCAGTATCTTACCCCTAGTGAGATAAGCCTCTACAGCCTTACATTTGTCCTCTAGCCATCCCTGCTTAGCCATTTTGTATGTCCTGTCGACCTCATTTTTGAGACTTTTGTGTTCCTTTTTGCCTGCTTCATTTACTGCATTTTTATTTTTTTCTCCTTTCATCAATTAAATTCAATATTTCTTCTGTTACCCAAGGAATTCTACTAGCCCTCGTCTTTTTACCTATTTGATCCTCTGCTGCCTTCACTACTTCATCCATCAAAGCTACCCATTCTTCTTCTACTGTATTTCTTTCCCCCATTCCTGTCAATTGTTCCCTTATGCTCTTCCTGAAACACTGTACAACCTCTGGTTTAGAATGTTTATCCAACTCCCATCTCAAATTCCCACCTTTTTGCAGTTTCTTCAGTTTTAATCTACCGATCATAACCAATAGATTGTGGTCAGAGTCCACATCTGCCCCTGGAAATGTCTTACAATTTAAAACCTGGTTCCTAAATCTCTGTCTTACCATTATATAATCTATCTGATACCTTTTAGTATCTCCAGGGTTCTTCCATGTATACAACCTTCTTTCATGATTCTTAAACCAAGTGTTAGCTATGATTAAATTATGCTCTGTGCAAATTTCTACCAGGCGGCTTCCTCTTTCATTTCTTACCCCCAATCCAGATTCACCTACTAAGTTTCCTTCTCTCCCTTTTCCTACTACTGAATTCCAGTCACCCATGACTATTAAATTTTCGTCTCCCTTCACTATCTGAATAATTTCTTTTATTTCATCATACATTCCTTCAATTTCTTCGTTATCTGCAGAGCTAGTTGGCATATAAACTTGTACTACTGCAGTAGGCGTGGTCTTCGTGTCTATCTTGGCCACAATAATGCGTTCACTATGCTGTTTGTAGTAGCTTACCCGCATTCCTATTTCTTTATTCATTATTAAACCTACTCCTGCATTACCCCTATTTGACTTTGTATTTATAACCCTGTATTCGCCTGACCAAAAGTCTTGTTCCTCCTGCCACCGAACTTCAGTAATTCCCACTATATCTAACTTTAACCTATCCATTTCCCTTTTTAAATTTTCTAACCTACCTGCCCGATTAAGGGATCTGACATTCCACGCTCCGATCCGTAGAACGCCAGTTTTCTTTCTCCTGATAACGACGTCCTCTTGAGTAGTCTCCGCCCAGAGATCCGAATGGGGGACTATTTTACCTCTGGAATATTTTACCCAAGAGGATGCCATCATCATTTAACCATACAGTAAAGCTGCATGCGTGTGTTATAAGACCACTGAACTACAGTTATTAATTCATGGTACAAACTGTATCATTAACAGTTTTTAAATTTGCACATCCAAAATTAACTTTTTTCTACGTACAATCATCTAAAAATCAGACTGTAATTGCAGGATCTCGTATTTTTTAGTTCCAGCGAGACAGTAACACGTTGAGAACAGTTCCTGAAAATTTCATAGCACTAATGCATATACTTTATGAGAAAAGGCTTCTTATAACGTAAAAAATGTAACAGAGAAAATGAGGTTCAAAGATTTTCTTCTCATTCTTCTACATGTAACATGCTTACCTCAATTTTAAAATCCTTCATACTGATACTTCTCATCCTCCAGGTTTCTCTTCTCTCCTCTTTGAATCTGCCTGGCTGTATTCACAGATAATACACTGATCTGTTAGCTTTCTTGACCCTGCTCTTGTTGATGGTGTAAAATGCCTTTGTAGTAAAAACACCAGGATCTACACCAACTCTCTTCAGAATATCAATTCTGCCATTATTTCCGTTATTGTAACATAAAACTGCATCATAGGTGCTTATTTTGAGTGCTTCAAGTCCACAGAATGTCCTTTTTGCGCATCTAATCCAAATTAAATTATTGAGGCTTTCATTTACATTTTGTGTCTGTGCATGAAGACACTTCCTCAATAAATCAGGGTTTGCAAGAAACCTGAATGTGGGCTTAATTGCATTCATAACAGGTTCTGGTAATGAGTGTTTATGTGAATATGTCTCATTTCTGTTGTTGAACTTACACCAATAGTCTTTCAGACACAGATAGTGCATTGGTGTTTGGTCAGTGGATAGTTTGTGGCGAAAAAAATGCCCACACATCATGCCTCATTGCCTCTAAATTATGTGTGTGTATGGTTTTTTTCTTTTTTTTCGTGATAGCTGTCCCATGAAATAACTGAAGAGAATAAATTTCTTTCAGAGTAAGCTTGCCTTTTCCTCCTAATGGTCTTCCATCCTCGAGTACTTTACCTTTCTTCTCTTTCAGCAAGCAACGAAGCCTACCACCAAGCCTCTTTTGGATGTGGCCAACACATTCCAACTTTCCTATTGTTGTATTGTATGGATTTTTATCTGTTACAGCTTTGAACGAAGAGGAGTCCCCATCACCCAGGTATTTAGTATATCTAACACTGTACTTGTCCTCAGATCTGGAGAACATCCTCACAACTGTAGCAGCCTCCATGTCCCCACTTGAGCCCCTATAATTTTTAGAGCATGCTTTTCTTGCCACAGTTTCTCAGTGTCTTCCTTGCTGCACACTGGTGGCAGTATTTTGACATAGTTTCTACATTTAAAACTTAACCTGAGTCAATACCAATAAATATGTAACTCCATAGATAATGTGACCGCATTTCATCCAAGTCCCACACACACACACACACACACACACACACACACACACACACACACACACACACACACAGGTCACTGTCATGAATATCTACCACAGGATCTATTTCTTTTCTGTTTATTTCCACCAATTCCTCCACTGCTTTCTTCACAGAAACTTTGGCAGTATCGCATACAGCATTAGACATTTCTTTATTTATTTTTTTGAACCTTGCACAAGGTGGAGGCATGTTCAGAAAACCACACAATGAATTACCTCCTTCCTTGCCGTGTCCAAGGTATCTCAGAGTACATGCTAACCTAAAATTGCTTTCATAGGTACCAGTGTCAGATTTTTTTTTTTTTTTTTTTTTTTTTGGAAAATTCATAGCCACACGAATTACAAATTAATTTTAAATCACAAGCTATTCCCACTCTATTTTCTTCAACAACAATCATGCATTCCATATTTTTACAGCTAGCACATGAACACGAAAACTTTATAGCCTGGCAGAGAACCTCTAAATCAATAAGTCTGAATCCAATGGAATCCATATCATCATCATTCACGCACCTGTACATTTCTCTTGTCCCAAGTTTCGATGCTGAAGCTGAGAGCTTATGTTCTTCATTTCGAGCTGCTTCCTCCTTTTTGTTGGTAAATTGATTTCCATGGAACCTCTGTTTCCTAAACACAGTTTGTCCACCACGCGTTATGCATAAATCTTGACTTCTACATAAAGGTTTGCGAATTCAACCTTCCAGCTACTAATATTTGTTAGTATTGTCAAAACTAAATGAACCACATGCAAGAAAGTTTTCAGGTAAAGATATAGATGTCAGCCAAAGATATCAAAAGAAAATAGCCTTCACACTGACAAAAAATTCTGCTGAAGCAAGCAGTTTCCCAATGCCAGAAAAGGTGGGAGTGGCTGCCAGTGCAGAGTTAAAGTTTTAACAATTTAAAGGCATTTCTAAAGCTACTACCGTGATAAAATTCACACACAACATAGATTAATCGGTGTAGATCAAGAAAATAATATTTTTGAAAAATTGTTTTTTTGGACCAAAATCCATTACATCTCCTTTAAACACTTAAATATTGCATAAAATATTAGGATCTAGCTTTGACGCATGCTTTCATTTGTACACCAAGGACATACCAGAAATCGGCTTATAAATGTAAATGAATGTGCAGAATGTGAAAATGGTGGAACACAAAAACACATGTCTACTGTGAAGTGGCTAACCTGTAACAGTGCTCTCAGGGACCCATACTCTACTAGAACTGCTATTCCAAGTCTGCACAGCACATCTGTATGAATAACTTCAGATTTTTCATTTTTCTGGACTGCTGCAAGAATCTCGTTGTTCTTAATTAGCAAGCTTCATATGTTCTGACGGTAAAATCCGGTTGGATTATGTTACCTTTTGTGCTGTCCAAGCTGGCATTTTTTTTGTTTCTCCACTAGTTGTTGCAATTGTTTTGACCAGTATTCAGCATTTACACATTTTGGATAACTTTATCCTTAAGAAGTTCTAGTGAAAATATTGTAAGTCACAGGGATTGGGCACACCCAGTACTCTGATCATCCTGAATATATCCACAATCCTGGAATTCTAGTGTGTGTGTGTGTGTGTGTGTGTGTGTGTGTTTCAACCATGTGAGGAATGACACATCTGTCGTAGCTTCACTTTATAGAGCAACTGCTGAAACTGTGCATTTTGATGTTCAACAGAATGCATCATCCAGGCAATGTTGTATACCTCAGTGGCGACACAGTCTTCACATTAGTGTAAGGAGCATTCCGAGCAATGAGCGTCACTTGTGTAGTTGCAGTTATGGGCGAAACTGTTCCCAGCATAGCCAATAATCACTGCATGACCTTTATCGAAATCTTTCCGCAGAGTTCTAAATCAGAAGTAATATTACTGAACCATGCATTTGGCTTAAAAATAATGGTTTTCTGGCAATTGTTATAATTCTAAGTTTGACGTTCCGCTTCTATGACTGCTCAATAGTAGGAAGAGTTCCTAGTTCTCTTACCCTCTGACTGCTGCTAACCTTAACTTTCACTTACTCCTCTATTTTATCTGAGTGTTCATGAACTCCCTGAGTTACCTGCTCACTTTTATTCATAACCTCCAGAACAATGAAACTGTTCCAGATATCTAGACTAAAACTAGCAGACCTGTAGCTTTTCTTGAACATTGTACCTGATTTGGCAGGTTTGATCACAGTCAAGTCATCTGTCATATTCTTAACCTTACTGCGGCCCTAATTGCTGTATTTACAACTGTGCTACTGTCAGATCAGCTTTGACTTAAGATCAACTGCTCCTACATAATTGTGGATTGATAAGCACAACTACTGCAGTGATAAAAGCTAGCTACATCTCCATCCAGTTTGGTTGCTTCACAGCATCCAACACAATAAAAGTGGATGCAGTCTTCACACTGTCGACCATTTCTCACTACTTTAAGAGTGCACCATGCAAATTTCTTGTAAACTGGTAAACATTTCCTTAGCACAAGAGGTCACATTCAGTCTTGATGGTATCTGTCTATGTATGAGGTGATCTAAATGTAATGGAGTGTCTGTATTATGATTGAGTTCTACTTGCCACAAAGAGGACATGGAGAAGAGGTTATTTAGCAGGTAATCATATGGACCAAGTCTTCCCTGAGAGGTAACGCAACCACGCAACTCATGCACACACAGCTACTCTTCCAGCAATAAGGCCTGACTGATAGCTCTCTCACTTTTCGAAGATGCTCATATCTTCATTGAACTTTTCTACAAATTTGCCTAACGTGCATTATTTTTACCGTTTGTCTGATTATTGATATGCAGTATGTCATTATTAGTGCTCTAGAATTAGGGCCTTTACCCTTTATCTTGTCCATTTGTATTGCCTCATCCTGAGTAACATGTCACTTTCATTTGGGTTTACTTCATTTCTCTTTCTGTCTACTTTTGCCCTTGATGATGAAACTATTTTCAAATTTTCAAAGGCTTGGCAATTGATGATTGTTTTTTCAATCTCATTTGCTATTCTTGTGTCATTGTTGGTAAGCAGCCATTGACATCTATCCCATATGTCATATAACGTGTGTTTCAATAAACTTTTTCTCCTTAATTTGTGGCAAAATTTGTGGAATTAAGAAATTCCATAAATTATGACTTGTATACTTGGTAGGAGTAAAACATGTTGTAATATCTCTGATGTACCAGCTCATGTTTTTCATTTCATATTAAGGTACTTCATTTTCAGCATGTCCTGCAGATATTTGGTTGTGCACTAACACAACTGTCATAAGAAATAATGTACCATATTTAATTGGATTAATTGAAGATAACCACAGATTGTAGAAAGCAAAGCTTGTAAGTTGAGTTGTCATATTCCAGTTGTTGTTTTGTATCTAACTACAGTTTATTTCTTCTTCTCTACAGTCAGTGTTTATCTTCACCCATTCTGTGAATTGTGCTCATAACAATTTTTTAAATATCTTACTGTCTGAAAACTGAATGTGTGTAGATTTTAATTGTTATTTATTGAACATGGGTTAATTTTATGTTCAGGTTCAAGATGCAGTCCTTGGAAAGTGGGTCAATGATCCTCACCGTATGGACAAACGATTGTTATCCCTCATATTCCTGGCCCATGCTTCTGATGTCTTAGAAAATGCTTTTGCACCTCTGAATGATGATGACTATGAACTTGCTATGAAGAGAGTGCGTGAGCTCCTTGACTTAGATTTTGAGTCAGAGAGCATGAAACCCAATACAAATGAAACAGTATGGGCAGTATTCGCAGCATTTACAAAATAAACATCTGATACTAAAAGTCATAGAGCTGAGAATATTGAACTTGTGTGATGACATTTGTGCACTCTGATAGGACAATATGTTAAACAATTATTTGACCAGATTCACAGTTATTGAAAGGAAAGTGGTTTTTAAATTTTTGTTGGAAGAAAAACGGTTACAAATCCCTGAAAGCATGTTATCTAGTATTAACCATTCCATTTATAGCTATATTACATTTAATGTGTTGGGCACTGCTACAGGAAGAGAATTCTTTGGCTAAACTGACATAGTGTATATTCAAGCAGTGACCACTCTTTAGCCAAAATGGAAAAGCATTTGCAAAAATATGTAACTTGCACTCCTTTTTTTGAGTGTGTTCATTCAGAAGCATGAATTGTTTTTGTGGAAGGAAGATTGTGATGATGTAATGAAATCTGTGTGAAAGACTTTTTATCCCTATAATAGAGGAAGCAGTTTATTTGCACAAACATTCAAACAATATTTTTGATCTTCTTAATTATTGGATGATGTATTTCTTTCAAAACACTTGATTTCTTGTACATTAACTGAAATTCATAGCCTTCGAGTAGTTTCAGTTATGCTGTGCTTTCTGTTTTAATAACTGTACATTGCAAGTAACAGATTAAAATTGCCATTGTGTTTTGTTTATTCAGTTGTTTGCTAAGTGTGTATGTATTGATAATTTGTATCAGAGTGTTGATTACTGTGGAGCTAGTTTTCGTCTCTATTTATTGCACGCAGTTGAAAACGGTGAATGTTGACACTTCAGACACTTTTTAAGTAATCCAATGCTCCAGGCATTAAAAATTTTAAGATAATGTAGTTCAATGTTATTTCATAAAATATTAATATGTTGATTTCTTGCTGTACATACTTAAGCAGTTTTGTATCTATGCATATCACATTTGTATTATGTTTATATTAGATTCATTTCATGTTTCATAAAATGTAACTACCATGAATGAATTGCAGCATTATCTGTGAAAGTGATCATGAACTGACTGCAGTTGCAGGTTTTTAGTATGTGAGAATGTGGCCATACATTTGAGAAGACAATGTAGGTTGTAACATGGATTGTGGGAAGATTCCTATGCAGAGGATTTATTGATGCCAGTGAGACTGCAGATTTAGATTGTTGGTTTTGTAAATAAATATATTATCAGGCCTCTTCTTTGTGCCTGCATTTTATTTTCTTTGTTTCCTTTCATTGTTTAAAAGAACTGTTTGCTGTAATTGATAATACATTTTGCAGTTCCCCCATTAGTAACTAAAAGATACTCACCATAAATGATCATTAGTGTATTTCATTTAAAGTGCCTGATCACAGAGGGTAAATTTGATTGTACTTTTGTATGGGAATACAAACATTTTCAGATTCAGTTAGATCTGTGTGGTGCAAAAGTATACATTTATTTCAAACCTATGTACAAGTAGATGTTTACAGCTCACATGTAGTCTTTTGTATGCACCCATTTATTTTTTATTGGCTGCTTTGCACATGGAGCACTGGTTCCATGAACTAGTCTCATGTATTTATTTCAGTATCACAATGCTAAATGCCCTGTAGCGTACTTATTTGTCGTTACTTGGTAGTCACTTTAACTTTCATCTATTTATGACTCACAGTTGTCCACAAATTGAATTGGATCCAGGCACGACCAGGGAACTAATTTTAGTTGCATTTCATCCAGATGCTTGAAGGCACTTTGATTTTACATCATGATGACCATTGTGTATGAAGCAGACTTATTTTTGTTTGTTCTAAAAGCTCATTACAAGGACTTGATTATATGAAATGTTAATGTTTATCATGCTTAATATTTCTTTTAGTGCAGTCTTCCAGGGTTCTCCACTGACAACATATTAGGCGTTGATTGCTTCTGACAGCTACATACACTCAGATTCGAATACTTCTAGTCTTTTGTGATGGTGCTTACTTCTCTTATCCATCACAGTGGACACTGATTGATACTGTATAATGCACACAGAATTAAATGTATATTTGGAAAAAAAGACATGAGTACCAGTAATAAGTAGGATAACATGGCAACACTGATTTGTGCAACTTGAGGACAACATGAAAGTTTAGAGTAAAAATTTGATTTCAGCATACTTACTCATAGCTTCTGTTAACTTTTTGTTTCTCAGTCTTCGGTTACCCATTCCTTGTACATATTACGTTATTGAAATGTCTTGGGCTTAATTGATGGTGTAATTTTCTGTTTTCACACTAGTCAGTAAGTTTTTAAACAAGCTAAGCAACTAATACAGTGTAGCCATGTTTACAAGTTTTGTACTTTTTCTGTGTGTTGTTTTCCTTTGACTTCCATATTTATCCACGCTCTTTCCTTCACATCTCTCACCCTTTTTCGTTGCTGTAATGAAAAATCCTTATGGAATACAATATGTATGAAGGCAGGTACATAGTCACTGTTGCCTCCGATCATTGTCTCTCCACCCACCCACCCCTCCCCCTCAGGTGCCAAACTCAGATTGGTTAAGTGGAGAGAGAGGTACAGGACAGGGGTGGGCTGGGGTGGGGTGAAAGCTGATGGTAGAGTGGGCAGATGTGTGCAGGTGTAAAGTACTGCGAAAGTCTTCTAAGACTGAACAGATATGGTGTAGGAAGGAGAGAGGATGTGCAAAAGATTCATCTGGAGCGACAGGAATTGGAACAAGGTGGGAATGGGAAGATGGCGGAGGGTGGTGGACTAATGCAGACTGACACCAGAGGGTTTCGGGGCCTGGTTCCTCTGTTTCAGTTTGGCAGTGGCTATTATTCTGGGTGAACAGTTTGTATGTGGACACACCCATGTAGAATGGTGTACAGTCATTTCTGCAAAGTTGCTATATGATGTTGCTGCTTCCATAGGTAGCTTTACATTTGATGGAGTAAGAAATGTCAGTGACAGGGCTGAAATAAGTGGTGCAGGACAGGTGTTTGCTCCTTTCCTTGTGTACGTGTATGCCACGTGAAATGGCATTGGGAGCAATATATGTAAAATGACAATCAAGGATATTACGTATCTCAAAACTGTGGCAGAGAATGTGATTTAGCTGTACCTGTCCTAGGTGGTATTAAGTGGCTAAGGAGATGTGACAGATCATCAGGTATGTGCAAAGTGTTGTGTGTTTGGAGAGTGTATGGGAACTGATTTGGGACAAGGTTCAGAGGGTGATTAATCGATGAAAGTTTCAGCAAGACCGCCAGTGTGCCAGAAGAGGGCTGCTTGTCACTGTAAATGTAGGTTCCTGAGATTGGCAGAATGACACTTCCAGTGCTGGTGAAATGAGTGGGGAAGTTTTAATTCTCCATAGGAATAAGGTTTTGGTGACCTTACTAGTCCAGATCGCAAATATGTCATCAGCGAATTTGAACCAGTTAAGGGGCTTAGGAATCTGTGTCTAGAAAGATGGCCACAAAGTGATGTGGCACAGCTGTTAGAACACTAGACCCATGCCCACTTTCCTTCTCCATCCCTTATTATCAGAGCGTCTGCTTTTTCTCTAATGACTTTATTGTTGACAATATGTTTAATTCACAGATTCATTTTTGTGTGATGCTTTCAGAGGAGAAGTAACTGTGCTTGGTGATACAGTCAGTCATGGTTATCTGGAAGGACGTTGCAGGTTTGGAGTCAACTGGGCACTGGGGGAGGTAATCTTTGCTGGTGACAAGACAAGTAATGTTGGAAGAAATAGAGCTGGCACTGCCTGATAAGGAGAGTAGTAAGTGGAAAAAAAAATAGTAGCTTTTGAAAGCTAAACGGTTAGTTAGTTGGATACAGGAGAGTATGTAGCTGACAATATGTGGGAAATCCTTTCAGTAAGGATGCGGTGACTAGGCACAGTGGGCCATTTCTGGTTGCTAGGATTGTGGATATTGGATAGAATGTAAGAATGGGGTGTCCAGTGGTTGAAGAGAGTGTATAGGGAGGCAGATTCAGACAGAGGGTGCTGTTGGATTTAGTAGGGGTTGGACTTCTGGTCTGAGGGTCTTGTAGGTGGATATGTCAGCTGGCAGAACCCCTCTGCCATACACTGAAGAGCCAAAGAAACTGTTACACCTGCATAATATCATGTAGGGCCCCCACGAGCACACAAAAGTGCCGCAGCACCACTTAGCATGGACTACTAAAGTCTGAAGTAGTGCTGGAGGGAACTGACACCATGAATCCTGCAGGGCTGTCCATAAATAAGAGTATGAGGGGGTGGAGATCTCAGCTGAACAGCATGTTGTAAGGCATCCCAGATATGCTCAATAATATTCATGTTTGGGGAGTTTAGTGGCCAGTGGAAGTGTTTGATCTCAGAGTGTTCCTGGAACCACTCTGTAGCAATTCTAGCTGTGTGGGGTGTTGCATTGTCCTGCTGGAATTGTCCAAGTCTGTTGGAATGCACAGTGGACATGAATGGATGCAGGTGATCAGACAGGATGCTTATGTATGTGTCACCTGTGAATTGTATCTAGACATACCAAGGGTCCCATATCACTCCAACTGCACATCCCCTACACCATTACAGAACCTCCACCAGCTTGAACAGTCCCCTGCTGACATGCAGGGTCCATGGATTCATGAGGTTGTCTCCATACCCGTACACATCCATCTGCTTGATACAATTTGAAATGAGACTTGTAGGACCAGGCAATGTGGTTCCAGTCATCAACAGTCCAACGTCAGTGTTGACAGGCCCAGATGAGATGCAAAACTTTGTGCCATGCAGTCATCAAAGGTACAGGAGTGGGCCTTTGGCTCCAATGATGTTGTGTTGTTGAATGGTTTTCATGCTGACACTTATTGATTGCTCAGCCTTGAAATCTGCAGCAGTTTACGGAAGAGTTGCACTTCTGTCACATTGAACAATTCTCCTCAGTCGTCGTCGGTCCCAGAAAAAGGCTGCAGCGATGTTGGAGATTTGATGTTTTACCAGATTCCTGATATTCACGGTACACTCGTGAAATGGTCATACGGGAAAATCCTTCTTCATAGCTACCTCAGAGATGCTGTGTTCCATCACTCATGTGGCAACTATAATTCCTTGTTCAACCTCATTTAAATCTTAATAACATGCCATTGTAGCAGCAGCAACAGATCTAACAACTGCACCAGACACTTGTTGGATATAGGCGTTGTTGACCGCATTGCCATATTCTGCCTGTTTACATCTATCTGTATTTGAATAAGCAATCCTATACCAGTTTCTTTGGTGCTTCAGTGTATAATCACAGTGGTTCATAGTGGCAGTGATTGAGCTTTTTCTGCAGGGAGGCTGTTCTGGCCAGTATTGCTGTCACTAATAATTTTCATGTGCAAAAATATCTTCTACCCTTCCCCATAATCTGACACTGGTGCATAATCAGAATTCTGCATTCGGTTTAAGGACATGAAGTTCACAGAAATGATGCACACAGATGCCGCCCCCCCCCCCCCCCACACACACACAAATCAACCAGTGGGCCATCTCAGGTTAAAAAATAAAGCAGAATGTCAAATTAAACTTGTTTCAGCCTTCTATTTTCCAAACTCGTTTTATTTGGCTACCAGTTTTGGCAATTTAGTGCCCCATCTGCAGGCCCCTGACCGATGTGTAGGAAGATTCTACCACGGTTCTGATCAAAACGGGCCAGCAGTAGATTTCTACTTGCTCTAGTGATCACTTAAGCCATCATCTGCTTAGTGTCAGATAACATTTTGATCAGAACTTAGGTGGAAGCTTTCTAGACGTTGGTCAGGGGGCTGAAGATGGTGTAGTAAATCTGAAACTAGTAGCCAAATAAAATAAGTTTGGAAACTAGATGGCTGATGTCCTGTATCAAACAGCCGAATCCCGCAGCCATCTCTGAAAAGATGGACATACAAGACAATAAGAAGGCAGTAGGCATGCACAGGTCAATTTGGAGGAAAAGGCATGTGTGGTTGTGCTCAAAAAAATCACCTTTACTTCGTGTGAAGAGAATTACTATAGCACATTCAGCTATGTCAGTTGTGATCACCAGAAGGTACAGCATGTACTTTAACTATTTGTATGCCCCAGAATTTTGTAGTTTCAATAAAGCTTATAATTTGAATGTGTCATTGGTTTGCACATACTAATTATGCAGGAAAATGTGGCCTTTCTGTTTATTTCTGTCAGACTGTGCAAATACTAGTATTTTATCAGGTACTGGCAACTTTTTTATAGGACACACAATAAAAAATGATTCATATGAGAACTTAACTACAAAAGATGAAATAGCCATACTGGATTTAGTGTACTACACATGGTGGCCCAGAAAGACTCTGTAGTCTAATATTTAGAAATGAATTTTGTTCCCCAGAAATGGAGTAAGAAATAAGTCATAAGTAGCCTGTCGTAAACCTATTTGTTCAGTTTTATTTAGCATACTTTCTCAGAATGGGGGGAATGGCAAGCGGTGCCACATGAGTAGCAGGTTGTTGTTGTTGTGGTCTTCAGTCCTGAGACTGGTTTGATGCAGCTCCCCATGCTACTCTATCCTGTGCAATCTTCATCTCCCAGTACCTACTGCAGCCTACATCCCTCTGAATCTGCTTAGTGTATTCATCTCTTGGTCTCCCTCTACGATTTTTACCCTCCACACTGCCCTCCAATGCTAAATTTGTGATCCCTTGATGCCTCAAAACATGTCCTACCAACCGATCCCTTCTTCTAGTCAAGTTGTGCCACAAACTTCTCTTCTCCCCAATCCTATTCAATACCTCCTCATTAGTTACATGATCTACCCACCTTATCTTCAGCATTCTTCTGTAGCACCACATTTCGAAAGCTTCTATTCTCTTCTTGTCCAAACTAGTTATCGTCCATGTTTCACTTCCATACATGGCTACACTCCATACAAATACTTTCAGAAACGACTTCCTGACACTTAAATCTATACCCGATGTTAACAAATTTCTCTTCTTCAGAAACAATTTCCTTGCCATTGCCAGTCTACATTTTATATCCTCTCTACTTCGACCACCATCAGTTATTTTTCTCCCCAAATAGCAAAACTCCTTTACTACTTTAAGTGTCTCATTTCCTAATCAAATTCCCTCAGCATCACCCGATTTAATTTGACTACATTCCATTATCCTTGTTTTGCTTTTGTTGATCTTCATACAGTAGAAGAAGAATGGGTAGCTCTGAGGGATGAAGTAGTGAAGGCAGCAGACGATCAAGTAGGTAAAAAGGCGAGGGCTAATAGAAATCCTTGGGTAACAGAAGAAATATTGAATTTATTTGATGAAAGGAAAATATATAAAGTATGTAAGTAGCAGGTAGGGTGAAGAAAAAGTTGTTTTATTATATGGGAAGTTTTAATGTTTTTTTGGCAATTGTATTATTTTCTGCAAATTTTGTCATTTTTTGCCAATTTATTAGTTTCTGATGACTTATTTTTGTGTGTTTCTTATCTTTGCCATATTTCATTGTTTTTCAGCATAACATTGAGCCTGAAACTGTACCGATCAATTACATAATACTTATTCTCATTGCAGATCACACTTACATAAATTATTAAAAAGAAATCATTTACATTAAACCTATTCCATCTAATTAGTTAAAGAAAAAATAGCTTTGCAACAAAATATTTTTGGAAGTTTTTCAAAAGAAGACATTGTCATAACTTCAGAGTTCTTTTCTGAGACATTTTGCTGCCCATCCTTCAACACTTCACTGTAAGATGAAAATATCTGCCAAGAATCTAAATTTGAACATGGGTAACAAACTTCCAAGAACCTATATTTGAACATTAATGACAAACTGCAGTTAGCACAACACCAGACATTTTTTCTCTAAATTAGGAGTGGATTTGTATCCCTTCAGAATATCTTATAGGGCTGAGATTTGCTGTCCTATAGACACAAAACAGGCTCTTTGCCATATCAGCATTAATATAATTATCCTTCGGTTGAAACAAGTGTGTAGAGCTGTGAACTTAGATCACGTGGAT
Organism: Schistocerca nitens; assembly: GCF_023898315.1. NCBI lineage: Eukaryota > Metazoa > Arthropoda > Insecta > Orthoptera > Acrididae > Schistocerca > Schistocerca nitens. Next base: position 332,310,508 of record NC_064619.1, read on the forward strand.
CTGTAGTTGTAAGAGTTGTTAAGGCAGTTTGAAGGTACAATCATTGTGTTCCAGTGTTTCCTTCACCTTTACGGTAAATGTTCTTCTCTTTAGATTTCTCAAAATATTGCTGCTTTAATCAGAAAAATCTTTTTACCATGATAATAAAGCAATCTTCACTTTATCCAACGACGTCAGATTTCCCATACTTTTGCCCAACAAATCGTACAAAAAATTATTTTTTTTTTTGTGAAGATGTTAAATGTGACACATTAATTAAACTGCATATATTTGTAGTACAAAAGTAAGAGTATGATTATGAAAATCACCGAATACAACACTTTCACTTCACAAACATGTTAATCAACGTGGCACTCGTTGAATTGCTTGTGTGAGCCAGTCAGAGAACAGGACATTCAATGACATGCAAAAGTGTTTCTGGTGAAAAAACAGAACACTAAGAATATTTCTTTCAATATTTGTGCAGTATTGTTTTTACTGTATCAAGAATTATGTTAGCAGTGACAGCATGATCTGTTGAGTAAACTGGGGCATAGGTTTGCATAATAAAAGTGCCATCCATATTTAGCATTTTTCACATTTATGCTTGAGTACTATGAAAATATGTAATTCAGTAATGCGTCATTTTTTGCGATATAGTTTGTCCAGAAGTGTCTGGAGAATTCACATTGGTGACTAAAACTGTTACTGGAATGAAGATTGTTGTGAGTGGAGTATTTCCATTTGACTTCATATCTAAAGCAATCAGTCAACAAGAATTTCCTGTGTGTCCTGTTGTGCCATAGTTCTGTATGCAGGAAACCGTAAGTCATTTTAAAATCATACACAATTCTCAGTGTTGAGAAAATGGTCAAAATACATTTTCAGCATTCAGTAACTGTTACGAACATTAGTTAATGCTCCCCACAGATTTATGGTATTGTCACAATGGAACAGTGAAAATGCCAAATTTTACATTTTATAAAAATGTACCAGTTTTGTGTTGTCACTAAAATTGGGTTTCACCTTATCATTTACCTGAATGTCCTTAACATACACCAGGTATTCTCACCAGTCAATAGATAGGGAGCATTTGACTGCAATGAGGGAAAAAAATTGTTAATTGAGGTTTGATGCTCAAGCTCTCTCTAGATAAGTTTGTTAAAAGCTGCATTTTATGTCTGTCTGAGACCTGGTGTAGTTAATGTGTGCTGTTCAACATCAGCTCAAAGAAAATATTGACAGTGGTTCAACCATGGTGAACAGCAAAAGGTTCCTAGTGCAGTTGAATGTGAGGTTTGGAGATTCATACATGTTAATGATGTGATGACCGAGCACAAAGTAGTTAAATGATAACATAAACCTGACAGCCATGTTCAAACAGTTAGGCTATTTCACTACATGCTTTCACTTGTTCATATAAATCTGTGAAAAGTGATTAATTTGTTGCTTGGATGTTTACTGAATGGAAGTCCAATTGACATTGAGGCCTGGATTTTACATTGCTCTGGGGATAGGTTTGTGCGTGCTTATATCAAGTGCAAGAAATTACAAATCTGTCATACATTCTATACAGTTATGACAAGTTATGTTGTGGGCTGCATGTGAAAATCACAAAACTTATATCTTGAATTTTAGGTACCTGTCAGTTGATTGGGAGTGTCAGGCAATGCTGCATCTCTACATAACAGTGGCATGTTTTGATATAATAAGCTTTGTACACATTCACTACATTGACACTGAAGGCCACATTGGATACTATGGTAGGCCACATCACACAACTGTCTGAAATCTCATTGAAAATTAATTGTACCTGAATGCTGTTCTAGATAAAGTGGAGTGTACATACAAGGTGTTGGGCATAGCGTCCTAATACAGTGATTATGTGAAAGTAATAGCATCTCACAAAACAGTTTTAAATGAGCATATGAAAAAGTTATCAGTTTGAAAGGGCGTAATTTGTAAGTTGGAAGTATTGCTAATATTAACAGGCACTTGCTCAACTCATACGCAATGGTAAAACAAGAAAGTAACTAAATTTTATTTATGGAAAATTCATTATTAATCATGTACAGAACAAATAGAATGTGGTATGTGATCTAAGTGGAGAAAGTAGTACAAAATCTGCAAATCTGTTGTGCACATAACTCCAAAGTAATTCTCAGCTGTACAAGTATTAACCCTCTATTGCACAAGAACAGTAAAACTAAGAATTTTCCAATAACAACTTTGGATTTATACTTCATAGTGCCCATGAATGAAAAATAGATGATGATAAACTTTCTAGTATATATATTTTGGAAAATATCACTCTGTATGTTCAAATATACACTGCGCAAATACGGATGTAATGAGTACGTACATATTAGTTCGTATAAGGTACTACATTTTTTGGAGAACAGAGTTCAAAATTTATGGTACATCGACAAATTAAGGCTTTAAATTAAATTTTATTTAAAAAACGAAAATAAAAAACATTATAAAAGTTGGGTGTACATCAGTTAGCAAAATGTCATTACTATGCAGTTACATATTTCCAGAATTTATACATTGTGAATATTGTAGAAACAATTTCTATCTGGTACAAAACACAAATAGGTGTTACATTTGGTACACATTACTTTTGTTATTTTTTGACATTTATTATATTTACATCTGGCAGATTTTTCACAGTAGTTAGGCCAGTGATCGATTCTGTCCTTCCTGATGTCAGCATTTGCTGTATTTGGCTGCCTTCTCTTTTTGGTGCCACTGCCTGGTGAGCTATCCAGCGATTGTCTCTTGGATGGTTTTCCTGACCAGCATAAGGATTCAGCAATATCAAGATTGAAATCAAACAAAGCCATCTGGGTTTTCTCTTCAATACTATTTTCATGACAGGCTCTCTTGTAAAGTAGCCAAGCAACAACACAACTCATGTCCAATAAATGGAAGAACAGTCTCATGTAATATTTCTTTGACCTGATTTTCGTTCTGTACAGAGCTAATAAGGAGTCAATAGTGTCAACACCTCCCATAAACTTGTTGTACTCCTTCACAATCTTTGGGCATTTTATTTCGATATGTTGCTTTGTTTTTTTGTCATATCTTGCAACCTGGCTTTCTGGGTGAGTGCCTGAAAAGCTGCCCAGAAGGCTGACACACCTGTTGTCTTGCCATTTCACAAGAATCAGGTCATATCCAGAAACAGATGCAGTGGATTCAACAGATGTGCCTCTTCCCTGCTTTTTCATTTCAGCATCAGATGGCATCTTATTGTTTCTCACTCTATTCAACTGTACTGTTCCCAGACAGTGAATACCACATTTTACCAGCTCAACTTGAAGCTCTGGACTGCAGAACCAGTTATCATAGAACAGTTTATGATTTTTGTACTTTGGTATTCTTTCAGCCAATCTGAGCACTACATTTCCACTGGCGTTTACATTAGGAAGATGACTGGGTTGATTGACGGGTCCAGAATAGATTTCGAAATCATAAATAATACCACTGGCACCTGCTATGCAATATATTTTGTAGCCCCACTTTTTTGGTTTCTTGGGATTATACTGTTTCACGCTACTGTGACCTTTGAATGGCAAAGTTTGTTCGTCCACTGCAAGGTGTTCTTCATTTGGTATTTTTGATAAATTTTTTCGCAGCATATCTGAGTATACAGTGCACGTCAGTGGCACAGTTACATCACATGAGCCAGTACAGAGTTCTGAAAATATACATATTTAAATATACACAGTGCAATAGAGGGTAAAACTACAAATGCTGAATATGAGAATGGAGGATTGGAATCATAGCATGTGTGAGCATCCAATGTAGATTTACCAGATCTGAATGCTTTGTCAGATCACGTTTGCCAAACAACACAACACCTCTAGGTGACGAATGCTCAACTAACAGAAGAAAATGTTGTCAAAATCTTGTGCTAATGGTTTAGTGGAATAATTTAGTCCAAAAAAGTCAAATGATAAGTTGAATGTGTTCAATTGATGGAAAGATCTTTTTATATTTTCTCTTACTGTAGTGTGGACCGTTTTCTCTGAGAGGGACAAAATGTGTTCATGTACAATATAAGTTGTGATCAAGAGCAGGTGCAATTGGTAAGCAAGAGCACAACCAAGATACGAGCTAAGAAGTGGTGGTGAGGTGTAATTTCATTGAAGTCACTTTATATCTGATAACTAGTAACTCCAATGTCCTTAACAGTGAGAGTATGGTTTGTATGAGATTTGTACAGTTTATTTTGCTGGGTTCAGTTAAATGCAAGTAACTTCTGTATTCACATTTCATTAATTTTTTGCACTTGGTGGTAATATGAGAAAAACATTGTGAATTAAAGTAAACTACTGGAAGCTTTCAGTGTGTAGAGCCATTGGGCATTTTCAGTGGCACTGAGAACAGTGTTGAAATAATTTTGAGATTTCAAGACATTGTCCTGGGTGAATTTGATACTAATTGATATCCATTACAAGTTTTCTCTGCCCCCTCCATTATAAGGCTCTTTTTTTGAAGGGGGGGGGGGTGTAGTACAGCTTTTTTGGCCAGTAAGCAAGTTGGAACACAAGTTTCCACTACTAAACTTATTTTCGCATCAGAGAATATGAGCATTATGGTGAACTTCTTAGGAGATTGAAACTGTATATTCAGTTGAGTGTATCTGCAAAACAGCTTCTGTATCATGCTAGGTATGCCCCAACACTTTATCATCATCAGATATACCACTGCTGTAATATGGTGGTGCCTGTTTGATATGTATGCCAAATCAATGAAAAAATAGTACATAAGTCAGAAAATTGTGTACTGTGTGAACAACAAAACCTTTTGCTTGCATAACAATCAAAACCCAGACAATACTATCAGAACTTAAATTATGTTGTAAGGAAAAGTCTGTTTCACAACTATTAACAAAAAATCTACCAAGTGTTTTGAATGGGGTTAGAGTAAACAACAAATAAGCAGTCACAACTGGAAAAATTCCTCTCTCCTGAGGAAACATATGATTCTGCACAAAATAAATTTATAATTTTTTAATTAAGGTTTCTGTCAAAGTTACATATAATATTTTTATTGGTAACTCAATTTTAACATTTTTGTTGTTCTCAAGATATTACCTGCATTTGTAATGTTTGATTGTGCATAATTTGAATGGAGCACGTAATAGATTTGTTTTTACATCAGATCAGTATAACAAATGTCATTTTACTGTATTATGATTCTCTTGCTTCACTCAAAATTCAATAGGTGTCTTTAGTGATAGATCTTTATGAACTCATAATAGACAAAAAAAGATGCCTATCAAATTTTGAATGTACCAAAAGAATTATAATTCAATCAAATAACATTTGTTATGTTAATATGGTGTAAAAACAAATCTGTTATATGTTCCATTGAAGTTATATACAGTCAAACATTTGAGAAAGAATGAAAATGTTTGAAACTGGTCACTATTAAAAATACTGTATGCAACTCTGATGGGAACCTTAATAAATTACAAATATAAGTGGCAATCAAAGTGTTTCCATTTGAGGTCATTGGTACAGTGTACAGGCAATGTGGTGCAATTCAGGTGTGGGTATACAGGCACTGACATATTGCCAAGGGATTAATGTGGCATTCATGTCTTTTTGAGGTATATATGGTAAATGCGGAAATGTAAACTGTGGCGGCATTATTACCAGATGTGTCTGAACAGGTCCAATGTGCTGTTATTCTTTTCTTGGCTGTGGAAGGACAAACATCAATAGACGTCCATCAGAGAATGAAGAATACACGTAGGGCAGTATGTCTGTTGAAAACCACCATTGTGAGCAACAGGTAGTGCTGCTTCAAGATAAAGCATGTCCCAATATCGCAAATGTTGTAACGCAGAAGTGGGAGACACTTGAGCACCCGCACTGTAGTCCTGATCTCTCCCCATGCAATTATCATGGCTTTGATTCCTTAAAAAGGCCTTGAAGGCTTCATGATTCCAGTCAGACAAAGTTGTGAAGCAAATACTAACAAAGAGATAAAGGGGCTGGCCAGTACTTACCTCAGCTCAGTACAGCTGATAGATACACAAAAAAACAGAACTGAAAATTTATGTTCCTAGCTTTCGGAACAAATGTTCCTTCATCAGGGAGGAGAGAGGGGAAAGAAAGGGAAATAGGGAAAGTGGGTTCAGTTACTCACAACCCAGGTTATGAAGCAACAGGGAAAGGAAAACAGGGAGGGTAGCAAGGATGGAGGCATGGCTGTCAGAGGGAAGCCAAAGTTATTCTAATGTAAGTACTGTGCCAGCTTCAAACCAAAGAGGATGCATACAGAAGTGAAGAGGTATATAGTATAAAGATAAACACAACTATGTAGGATGAAAAGATGCGTGAATGGCTAAAGAGGAAAGGGAAAGAGGAGAAGACTGAAGAGTAAATGGGAGTGAGGTTGTTTAACGTAGGTTCAGTCCAGGGCGATGGCGGGATGAAAGGATGTGTTGGAGTGCAAGGTCCCATCTCCGCAGTTCAGAGGGACTGGTGTTGGGTGGGAGAAGCCCTCCAGCATAATTCTAGGAACCTGCTACACCGTATGTGCCATTTGGCTTCTCCCACCCAACACCAGTCCCTCTGAACTGCGGAGATGGGAACTTGCACTCCAACACATCCTTTCATCCCACCATCCCCCTGGACTGAACCTACGTTAAACAACCACACACCCATTTACTCTTCAGTCTTTTCCTCTTTCCCTTTCCTCTTCAGCCACTCACTCATCTTTTCATCCTACATAGTTGTGTTTATCTTTATACTATATACCTCTTCACTTCTGTATGCATCCTCTTTGGTTTGAAGCTGGCACAGTACTTACAGTAGAATAACTTTGGCTTCCCTCTGACAACCATGCCTCCATCCTTGCTACCCTCCCTGTTTTCCTTTCCCTGTTGCTTCATAACCTGGGTTGTGAGTAACTGAATCCACTTTCCCTTCTTCCCTTTTTTTCCCCTCTCTCCTCCCTGACAAAGGAACATTTGTTCCGAAAACTAGGAACGTAAATTTTCGGTTCTGTTTTTTGTGTATCTGTCGGCTGTACTGAGCTGAGGTAAGTACTGGCCAGCCCCTCTATCTCTTTGTTGGTATTTGTTTCACATCTTTATATGAGATTTTCCATTAATCATAAAGTTGTGAAGCAGTCAGTTACGGACTTCTTCTTGCAGTAGGATACAGTGCTTTACCGAATAGTAATCTTTAACCTAGTGTGTTGGTCCCCCCATGAACCATGGACCTTGCCGTTGGTGGGGAGGCTTGCGTGCCTAAGCGATACAGATGGCCGTACCGTAGGTGCAACCACAACGGAGGGGTATCTGTTGAGAGGCCAGACAAACATGTGGTTCCTGAAGAGGGGCAGCAGCCTAAACATGTGGTTCCTGAAGAGCCTTTTCAGTAGTTGCAGGGGCAACAGTCTGGATGATTGACTGATCTGGCCTTGTAACATTAACTAAAACGGCCTTGCTGTGCTGGTACTGCGATGGCTGAAAGCAAGGGGAAACTACAGCCGTAATTTTTCCCGAGGACATGCAGCTTTACTGTATGATTAAATGATGATGGCGTCCTCTTGGGTAAAATATTCCGGAGGTAAAATGGTCCCCCATTCGGATCTCCGGGAGGGGACTACTCAAGAGGACGTCGTTATCAGGAGAAAGAAAACTGGTGTTCTACGGATCGGAGCGTGGAATGTCAGATTCTTTAATCGGGCAGGTAGGTTAGAAAATTTAAAAAGGGAAATAGATAGGTTAAAGTTAGATATAGTGGGAATTACTGAAGTTCGGTGGCAGGAGGAAAAAGACTTTTGGTCAGGTGATTACAAGGTTATAAATACAAAATCAAATAGGGGTAATACAGGAGTAGGTTTAATAATGAATAAAAAAAATAGGGGTGCGGGTTAGCTACTACAAACAGCATAGTGAACGCATTATTGTGGCCAAGATAGACACAAAGCCCATGCCTACTACAGTAGTACAAGTTTATATGCCAACTAGCTCTGCAGATGGTGAAGAAATTGATGAAATGTATGACGAGATAAAAGAAATTACTCAGGTAGTGAAGGGAGACGAAAATTTAATAGCCATGGGTGACTGGAATTCATCAGTAGGAAAAGGGAGAGAAGGAAACATAGTAGGTGAATATGGATTGGGGGGAAGAAATGAAAGAGCAAGCCGCCTTGTAGAATTTTGCACAGAGCATAACTTAATCATAGCTAACACTTGGTTCAAGAATCATAAAAGAAGGTAGTATACCTGAAAGAATCCTGGAGATACTAAAAGGTATCAGACAGATTATATAATGGTAAGACAGAGATTTAGGAACCAGGTTTTAAATTGTAAGACATTTCCAGGGGCAGATGTGGATTCTGACCACAATATATTGGTTATGAACTGCAGAGTGTAACTGAAGAAACTGCAAAAAGGTGGGAATTTAAGGAGATGGGACCTGGAAAACTGAAAGAAGCAGAGGTTGTAGAGAGTTTCAGGGAGAGCATAAGGGAACAATTGACAGGAATGTGGGAAAGAAATACAGTAAAAGAAGAATGGGTAGCTTTGAGGGATGAAGTAGTGAAGGCAGCAGAGGATCAAATAGGTAAAAAGACGAGGGCTAGTAGAAATCCTTGGGTAACAGAAAAAATATTGAATTTAATTGATGAAAGGAGAAAATATAAAAATTCAGTAAATGAAGCAGGCAAAAAGGAATACAAACGTCTCAAAAATGAGATCGAGAGGAAGTGCAAAATGGCTAAGCAGGGATGGCTAGAGGACAAATGTAAGGATGTAGAGGGTTGTCTCACTAGGGGTAAGATAGATACTGCCTACAGGAAAATTAAAGAGACCTTTGGAGAGAAGAGAACCACTTCTATGAATGTCAAGAGCTCAGATGGCAACCCAGTTCTAAGCAAAGAAGGGAAGGCAGAAAGGTGGAAGGAGTATATAGAGGGTTTATACAAGGGCGATGTACTTGAGGACAATATTATGGAAATGGAAGAGGATGTAGATGAAGATGAAATGGAAGATAAGATACTGCGTGAAGAGTTTGACAGAGCACTGAAAGACCTGAGTCGAAACAAGGCCCTGGGAGTAGACAACATTCCATTAGAACTACTGATGGCCTTGGGAGAGCCAGTCATGACAAAACTCTACCATCTGGTGAGCAAGATGTATGAAACAGGCGAAATACCCACAGACTTCAAGAAGAATATAATAATTCCAATCCCAAAGAAAGCAGGTGTTGACAGATGTGAAAATTACCGAACTATCAGTTTAATAAGTCACAGCTGCAAAATACTAACGCGAATTCTTTACAGACGAATGGAAAAACTGGTAGAAGCGGACCTCGGGGAAGATCAGTTTGGATTCCGTAGAAATGTTGGAACACGTGAGGCAATACTAACCTTACGACTTATCTTAGAAGAAAGATTAAGAAAAGGCAAACCTACGTTTCTAGCATTTGTGGACTTCGAGAAAGCTTTTGACAACGTTATCTGGAATACTCTCTTTCAAGTTCTGAAGGTGGCAGGGGTAAAATACAGGGAGCGAAAGGCTATTTACAATTTGTACAGAAACCAGATGGCAGTTATAAGAGTTGAGGGGCATGAAAGGGAAGCAGTGGTTGGGAAAGGAGTGAAACAGGGTTGTAGCCTCTCCCCGATGTTATTCAATCTGTATATTGAGCAAGCAGTAAAGGAAACAAAAGAAAAATTCAGAGTAGGTGTTAAAATTCATGGAGAAGAAGTAAAAACTTAGAGGTTTGCCGATGACATTGTAATTCTGTCAGAGACAGCAAAGGAGCTTGGAAGAGCAGTTGAACGGAATGGACAGTGTCTTGAAAGGAGGATATAAGATGAACATCAACAAAAGCAAAACGAGGATAATGGAATGTAGTCAAATTAAATCGGGTGATGCTGAGGGGATTAGATTAGGAAATGAGACACTTAAAGTAGTAAAGGAGTTTTGCTATTTAGGGAGCAAAATAACTGATGATGGTCGAAGTAGAGAGGATATAAAATGTAGACTGGCAATGGCAAGGAAATCGTTTCTGAAGAAGAGAAATTTGTTAACATCGAGTATAGATTTAAGTGTCAGGAAGTTGTTTCTGAAAGTATTTGTATGGAGTGTAGCCATGTATGGAAGTGAAACATGGACGATAACCAGTTTGGACAAGAAGAGAATAGAAGCTTTCGAAATGTGGTGCTACAGAAGAATGCTGATGATAAGGTGGGTAGATCACGTAACTAATGAGCAGGTATTGAATAGGATTGGGGAGAAGAGAAGTTTGTGGCACAACTTGACTAGAAGAAGGGATCGGTTGGTAGGACATGTTTTGAGGCATCAAGGGATCACAAATTTAGCATTGGAGGGCAGTGTGGAGGGTAAAAATCGTAGAGGGAGACCAAGAGATCAATACACTAAGCAGATTCAGAAGGATGTAGGTTGCAGTAGGTACTGGGAGATGAAGAAGCTTGCACAGGGTAGAGTAGCATGGAGAGCTGCATCAAACCAGTCTCAGTACTGGAAGACCACAACAACAACAACAGTTTGTTGGTGGTATGATTGCCTTAACACCCATGATGATTTTTGCCTGATTGGTTTTCTGATTCTAGACTGTATGGCTTTCAAACAGAAACTTTTTGATGGGCCCTTGTATATGAAATTGCTGATCGTAACTCCAACACAATTTTGGAATTGCATGAAATTGATGTAGTTCTTCTTCAGCACATAATAATAATCACCATTATTGATGCTATAAATTTATTCAGGCTGACAGAATGCATGAATAAAGCTTCTGTCTGGTGTGTAAAATCTAATGAGTCACTAAATGATACTGACTCACCTGATGATAATAGTTTGCTTTGGGAAATAATGAAAATTTGAGCATTTATAATAAGCCTTATCCTAAGATATTCCTGACATTATCAGTTTGGGGGTGATCTGCAGTTTCTGGCAACTGAAGAAAATTTAAACAGAGTATGCTAAAAAAGCATTTTACTGGAGGACCGTTTTTGACAGAGGTATGTTGTCATTGGATCTTAAGCTTTAAAATTGTTATAGTATATTGCAACACTGATGGACAATGTATTGTACAAATTTTAAAGCATAAGATCCTATGATGACAACATAGTGATCTTGGCTTATGAAGTTTTCTTCAGTTATCAAACCTTGTTCCACATTGGGAAAATGGGTCTCCTCTCTGCATTCTTAAGCTACATGTGCCTTCTAGATGTTGCTTGTTGATGACCCCCACCTCCCCTGGAACAATGTCAAAAATGACTGGGTTCATATTTTGATATGTGGTGCTTGTCATGTTATGGTTAATCGAAGGCTTTTATTCAGCATCCAGTATGTGTACTTTGAGGCAGGAATCTTCGTTTAATCTTTTACAAGGAGTACTCACAAAGCTTTAAAATTCATGTTGAAAAAATGAAACTGCGTATTTAATTTTACGTTTGTTTTGCATGTACATGTGTGCAGTTCTGGTAAAGGTCAAAATTCTTCCGAAGTATGCCTCTAGAGGAGCCAAACCAAAATGGCACAGCTCATTGGTAAAGTGGAGAACTGTAAGGTAATTTGGATTCTGCATTTGTACAGGAACAAAACTGCAACAATCCATGTTGAGTTGGTGACTGTACAGCAACAATGCACCATAATATAACATAGTGGGTATATGGTGCAAACTGCCACTGAATGTGCTGAAGGATACATGAAGTGACAGACCATCTCACAGTGGAAAACTAACAACTGCAAGAGGTGTTGAGGCCATGGTACTTGAAAGGGGCAGGCATATCAAAATCAAATTGATAGTGGAAAATGTGAAACCTCATTTGTGGATCAGTTTTCAGCATCTTGCATGACATTTTGAACATGACAAATGTCGTCACATCCTGGGTTCTGCAACTTTTTGCAGCTATTCAAAAAGTTCTCTGAAATGAGGAAGCAGCAGAAATATTATACCTGTGTTAAGCCATTCCAGATTGCTATTTTAGCAACCTACTTGCTTTAGATGAGTGCTGAGTGTACTAATATTTGCGCCAAAAAAAGGAGCAAAGCAAGCAGTGGAAACATCTGGATTCACCACCACTTTAAGGCAAAGACCAAAGCATCATTGGGCAACGTCATTCTGTTTTTTGGAGCTGCCACAGTATGCTGCTAACACATATCCTTGGAAGGGGCATATTGTCACAGGAGCATACTATCAAATTCTTCTGACAAGGTTACAGCATGGTCCTAATGAAGCTGTCCAAGGACATGTTTTCACTCTACAGCAACACCTCAGTGCATACTGCTTCTGTGGGCTATCAGATTTTGCCTCACGTCCCTCTTCCTTGCCCTGCTCCTCCTTCCCCGCTCCACAGTCTATAATTTTTCTGGCATGGCACACAGTGACCTTTTTGTCTTTCCTTGAATGAAGAAATCTTTGCATGGCATCCATTTATGGAATGACAATGAGGTGATTTTTGAGATTTAATGTTTCTTTCCATCTTGTCATACATAGTTGGGAAAAATGTCACATTGGAGGATGGGGGAGGACTAAAGCCATCACCAAATTTCATGGTCACAGACTAATTTTTTTGATGTGAAATTAAAACTTTGACTGCCACTCACGTATGGTACAGACATGTTTAAAAAGGCTTTTAAAGTTACCGACCTCTGTTACTTTGTCTCTCGAGTCTCATGAATGTTCACCTTCAAAAATCTTTTTTTAGCTAATTTATAGGTTCATTCAAAGTAAATAATGACTTAATATCACAACACAGTCAAATTCGCTAGTTTCATTCATTGCACTTAATTGTTTTAAATCCATGATGATCAGCTTGTGTTCAGTAATTTAACAGTTAATACATCACAGGTCAGCACTTCACATAATTGGTAACTGATTCAATGGAAATCTTAAAGTGAAAACATACAGAACTAACTTGTTAACTTTGCTCATATACTACTGAGCACTGACAGACTGTCTAACAAAGTGACTGCACTGACTGAATACCAATTGCGGACTGCCAAAGGCTTTGGGCATGACACGTGTTTATAGATGTGCGCATTACAGAAAATTGCTAAATTGCTAAACTATTCCACTGTGGATATTAACATAAAAGACAGAACAATTAAAAGGTACAAAGATACAATAGGTGGTGAAGTAAGTATGTTTAACTAGTAGCTGTATAGTTAGAAAATGGTGAAACTATTGATACTATGCTGTTTGGGAGCAATAGTCTGGGAAGGGATTCCCGAAGATCACCAAAACATGTCTAGCAAGTGAAATTCTCTTATTAGAATAATTAACAAACTAACAAGTTATTTTACTGCAAGTATACATATTTGGAAACAGAATAAATCAATATTACAAAACTATAGCACTAGATTTTGGAAAGAATTACATTTTTGAGATCAGAAATTCTGGAATAAGGAAATTTTGAATATAAATTATATGTGAAATATTATCGTTTTCGGAAAAAGAATGTTGGAAAGTGTGGAATAAGAACTTTTGCATGAAGTATGTTTATCTCGAAATTACCAATTTTTAACAATACATAATTTTGAAATGCACATGGCCTTCAGATACACATATTGTAAATTGTGAATATTTTTGAGTATCACAAGGCCGCCAGTGGCGACAGCAAAGGCTCATGTTTGCCATGTGCCTAGCCTGGCGGGGAAACATCTGTCACTACGTGTGTAGCAGTCAACATGTTAAACGAAATGTTTCCATGTGAAATAAACTATTATCACAGTTGTCTGAAAATATGATATTTCAGTGCCTGTGTCATTAAGAAGAACGATGCAGTGCTCCTATGAACATGGATGTATCCAAAGGAACAGGCTCTGCAGTGACTACAGCTATTATGAAATATGTGAAATATATTCGCAGTTGCAAATATGAACAACTTACAGCTGTATAATGGAATGTGCAGGACCAGGACTCGAAGCTGGATTTCCCACTTTACGTGAGGCCACCTTAACCACCTTGGCTATCCATGCATGACTCACGGCCAGACCCAGCTTTCCACATGTCGCCATTCCTGGTCACAACCTGTACACACATTATGTAATTCCCGTACAGGGGAGGACATTTTAATTGAAAGTTGCTACCTGTTATTGGCAGATAAATATGATACTGCAGTGCCTGGGTTGTTAATATGAATGATACAGTGTTGCTTAAGACCATTGTATTGTTCTTCTTAACAACAAAGCACTGCATTACTGTATACCGATACCAGGTAGCAACTTTCAGTTAAAAAATGTCCTTCCGGAACTGCATCGTTTTTCTTAACAACACAGGCACTGCAATATTGTATTTATCTGCCGATATCAGGCAGTGAATTTTAACTAAGATGTCCTCCCCTTATAGGAATTACATAATGTGTGTACAAGTACAGATTGTGACGCACGAACTGCCACATATGGAAGTCTGGGTCTGGCTGTAGGTCTTGCACGGGAAGCCAAGGCAGTTAAGGCGACCCTCACATAAAGCAGGAAATCCAGGTTTGAGTCCCGGACTGTCACAAATTTTCATTGTCCTCATTCCCTTATACAGCTGATGGTAGTTCATATTCACAATTGCGAATTTACGCAGTCTGAAAACTATAGGTACTGTGAATAAAAAGATCTTGTGAAATACAGCATGAATAAGAAATTAATTATTGCATGTAATGATAATGTAAACACTGCTGAAAATAATAATGATAATAATAATATTTGCATCATGAGTGGCATAAGAAAAAGTAGGATACTCCCATCTTGCTCTGTCACAGATCAAACTATGCTGCACCATGTCAGACTGGAACACTATTGAGGCAAAATAATCAATAGCGAGAGACCTCTGAAACTTATTTTACTAGACTTCTTCTGGTTCTGAGATCAATCCTAATAATACTGTAATTGCTGATGCTTTTAGTCACTTATTAGGGAGTATTCACCACCTAACAAGAAGTACCAGGACACACACTGGACTGTATTTCTTATTGTGAAAAGAGAAAAGACAATTCAAAAAGGTGTCCTCATCCTTATTTATATGATGATGAATCTCGGATGATAGTTGATAGTAGCAAATTTCTGAAAAAGCTTCAGTAGGAGACCCATCTTGCAGAGAAAGTAGACTCACAATAATTCAACAGTTACGGGACCAAAGGGATGTGAGGTTACCAAAAATGTCGGATTATGAAAGGTAGACTTTATAAAATTGAATGTAGACTTCTAAGGCTAGAAAATTTAAGTTGTTTTGTATCAATATTGAGTACATATTGTATGTACTATAGTATGCCTATTGTTACAAAACTTACTGAGTACGTACATACAAATTTTATAGCCATTGAGGTTATAAAAAATACATATCTACATATAAGACAGATTTATTATTTATGTATGTGCGTGTTACAAATGTATACAAACACATACATACGATGTACATTCATGCATACAAATGTGTACAAATAGCATATTTATTGCTTAAAAAAATCCATAATAGTTTTTTGTTTCTTCTTTCATAAGGAGTCTATCATGGCTTTTTCCTGAAAGTTTTTTTAACATTAAAATGTTTTTGTAGTAGAGTTCCCCCTCTTCACACCGACATACCAATGTGGTGGGTCACCATAACCTCATTGCAAGTGATAGTGCACTTCACTTCAGTGGCTGCCTCAGTTGGGTCATCATCTACACCATGAGCCATAATTTCCTGGATTATCTCCTCTTCTGTCAGATCAGAACCAAAGTTAATGTGTAACACCCATCTTCTCAATTATTCTGCACCTTCTTGTCGAATGCTAATTTCATCACAGAGTGTAAGCCCAACCTTGGTAACTTTGATATTATCAACAGGTTTGTTATCTCTGTTGTCAAGGACTGGGTTTTCTGGCCAAATAGTTTTCCAAGATTTTACCAGAATTAAAAGTTGACTTGACACCACACAATTGCCGCATTGACGATCCTTGCTGTTAAATTTTTTCAAGATTGATGTGATGTCTACATCAGATTCGTTGACAATCTCAGTCCATAGGCACTTTTTGTAATGTGCTTTCAGTATTTTGATAATATTGGGATCCATCAGTTGAATCAGCACAGTTGTATTTTTTGGCAAATACAAAGCCTCTATGTAACCATCAGCTGTTTTAAGTCTCAATTCTTCCTTGTTCGGGTATCCTGGAGCATTATCTAACAACAAAAGGGTCTTCAGTGACAAATTTTTTTCTCTTTAAGTTTTCTTTGATGCCTTGTACAAAACAGTTGGAAAACCAGTCTTCTTGTGTATAACCCATGCTTGGCTTTGGCTTTTGTACGTCGCTGGAAGAGATTTGACTTTTATATTTTTAAATGCCTGTGGGGATTGGATATGCCCACAGTTAAGAGTTTTAACACATGGCTTCCATTGGCATTTGTGCACACCATTAATGTGATATGGTCTTTTTGAGGTTTCCTTCCTGAAGCTTTTTTTTCCTTCCTCCATTACAAAAGCTTTCACTGGAAATCACCACCAGTTGAAGCCTGTTTCATTGGCATTATACATTTATTAGGGTGGAAGGCCTAGTTTATTTATTTTGGCATTTAAATCTTGAATGAACTGAGAAACTTCAGTCTCGCCAGCCAATAGTTTTTATCTGCTATTGCAAGAAACAGATGCCATGCCACTTCTTAAGGTTTTCAGACTAAAAATCATCTTTGTTGGTCATTTCACAATAAAAAAGATGGGCTTTCTGTTTTAAAATATCTCCCAAAATAGGGATATGTCTATTTCTTTGTTGTTTAAACCAAATGTACAGAACTTCCCCAACTTAAGGGTATTTGCTCATGCGAAGAGTTTTTCTCTTAGAGCCGTCTTCTACAGTATTTATAAATTGTTCTATTTTACTCCTGTTCATTACTATGTCATAAATGGTAGGTTGCCCAATGTCAGAAGCTTTATAAACAGGGGTTGGAGATTCATCATAGTCATACCTTTTAATGCCGGCCGCGGTGGTCTAGCGGTTCTGGCGCTGCAGTCCGGAACCGCGGGACTGCTACGGTCGCAGGTTCGAATCCTGCCTCGGGCATGGGTGTGTGTGATGTCCTTAGGTTGGTTAGGTTTAAGTAGTTCTAAGTTCTAGGGGACTTATGACCTAAGATGTTGAGTCCCATAGTGCTCAGAGCCATTTGAACCATCATACCTTTTAATACTTTCCCATTTACCAGTAAGAGTTAAAGTTTTATGCTTACATTTAGCATTTCCACTTGTGTTCACCATCACACAACACTTTTCAACAACAAAATTAAAAAAGAACAATGAATACATGTAGCAGAATTAAAATTCAGTAACAAAATGGAAGGATCGCTCTCCATATCACATTTAAAGTGTGTGCCCAAATAATACTGTATCAAATATTTTGCATCACCTTACTACACTCCACCATTGTTGTAACATACTGTATTATTCATGCAGAGGCACGAAAGCTGCATGAGTCTCTTTGCTGTTTAGTGCTGCCCGCTGCCCTTGGACGGTAAACAGGTCTCCTACTACAGCAGGCAATGCAGAATGCCATACACAACATTAACCCACGTGATTCTACAAAATCTCAAAATGTGCCATACAGCATTATTCATGCACATGTTTCATTTATACTGGCATGTGGCACGAGGGAGATGGGAGGAGGCACCTGTCGTGACAAGTGTGTGCCCGTCTGTGTTTGGAGCAAGTGCAGTGACGAGCTCCGATGCAGTGTTGGACTACCGAGCATGTTGTACTGTCAAATGTCGGATTATTGTGAGTCCTCTGTATAGCAAATAAATAAACAACAGAATAGCAAAGAACTTCACATTATTTATTTATTTATCTTATGGTAATACAAACTGAACTGCAACTTACATACATGAACCACATAATTATATACAATAAATAGAACTAAGTGACTAAATCTACAAATTAATATCTAAATTTTCAATCCATTCAAGGGCTGCCTCTGTTCTTCAAAGAAATGTCTTAGATTTCCAGGTTAAACTTGTCTGCTACAGCTTATTACAATGTGTTTTAATGTCTGATGTTCATTGCAACAGTCACATTGAGAAGATGCAATCTTCGTCCATCTGCACAAACACCATGGCCTGCATGAATCCTGTTAATTGTTTTCCAAGCACATCATTTTAATTCCATGCTAACTGGTCTTGTGCCATGTCTAATGAAAGTCTGATATTCCTCATGGGCAATATTTTTCCACATTTCTGACCGCTTCCTGCTCGTGTTTAAATCCACTGATGATTGACTGATTTGGGGGAAGGGACCAAACAGCAAGATCATTGGTCCCATTGATTCAGGGAAGGATGGGGAAGGAAGTTGGCGGTGCCCTTTCAAAGGAACCATCTCGGCATTTGCCTGAAGTGATTGAGGGAAATCACGGAAAACCTAAATTGGGATGGCCGGATGCTGGATGGACCCGTCGTCCTCCCAAATATGAGTCTAGTGTGCTAAGCACTTCATCACCTCGCTCAGTTAATCCTTTGCTTGTAGCGATTGTGTCAATATGATTGGCGACTTTCTGAATTTTAAATGATTCACTTTAAGTGCAGGCACATCAGAGTGGATTGGAAGCTGATGAATTTTAATTAATTTTTCATATTCCTTAGAAGGCCATTCTGTCTTCAAAGCTCTGGAGATGTAATGTGGCTTAGGGCTGGTACCTACAGCTGGTGACCAGTGAAGAAGGGTAGATCTGATGCAGCCTGTTATTGTTCTCATTGCTGTGTTTAGCTATACATCAATTTTTCTCACGTGTGATCTATTAAGCTACACTGGAGCACGGTATTCAGCAGCAGAGTAGACAAGTCTTAAGGAAGAACATCACAGTGTTGTAGCTCTTGCACCCCATGAGTAACCATTGAGCTTCTGCACTATCTTCAGCTTTGCTCCGGTGTTTTCTGCATGTTTCTTGTAAATAAGGTTCTATCAAGGGTTACTCCTAAATATTTTGGGAAGTCTTGGTGGTGAAGGACTCTACCACTAAAGATGACATGTAGCTTTGCGATGGCCATTCTATTGTCAAGATGAAAGCAGAAAACTTTGCTCTTCACTGGATGTGATATTAATCTCCACTTTTTGAAATATTCATGTGTTGCACGAGGCACATCCAGAAAGTAAGTTTCCCTTCTTTTTTAAAACAAAGACAACATAGTTACCTGAAAAACTTTATTGGCAACAGGTACAGCAATGTTTGGGCTATTTTTTGACATAGTCATCAAAAGAATTAAGATCGCTTGTGAATGGAACCAGCATGTTACAGTCATCTTCAGCTCTTCATCATTGTCAAAATGCTAGCTGGAAGACAGGAATTTCTTGAGGTGCAAGAAAAGATGGAAATTGCTGGGAGCAAGATAAGGACTGTATGCTGGATGATCAAACAGCTCCCAGCTGAACTTCTGCAAAACAATTGCTCAGCACCAAGCCATTAACAACACACTGTACAATAGGCCACAAAAAAGGTTTAATTGATTTCAGTAAAGCGCTAGAGATAAATGGCGGTCAACCAGTTGTTGTGTTTTTGTATTCTTATAGAGCTCCTTCCTGGTTATTACAGTGTCATACAATTCAAAATTTCAGCACTCGTACAGAATCTGATGAATGTGGAAGGAGCTCATTTTTGCCCTTTGATTTTTGTTTAAAAGAAATAAGTGACCTTTTCTCCTTCTAAGTATGTGATTCTGTCACGTCTTAAGGTGTGTTGTAACCTCAATGCCCACTGGTTATTTAATTTCAGCTTTTCTTCCTTTATGAAAATCATGTAAAGGGATGGGAGGTCTAACTTCAAAGTCTATCAAGGTGGCATTGTAACACTGCCAACTCATACCTGACTTGGCTAACCAGTGAGGATGTTTCAAACAACAATAAATGACCATAATCTCATTTAGTTCAAAATTACAAATGGAAAAGATGACATTAACATCCAGCCTGAGAAACTATACAATCTACACAGAACAAATTGGGAGCTTTCAAAGGCAGAATTCAGCTACAACCACTGAAGGGGTCAGATTTGATGTTGACACCAAAGCAGACAAACTGGCTCAAGCATTGCAGATGGCACAAGACAAGGCAATCCAATCATTTGTTAGGAAGTCAAAAGAGTTTAAAATTCCCTGGAGCCTGCCCTACAGTAGTTAAGATGTAAAATAAGGTGGGTGTGGAGATACTACCAATGATATTTAGGAGAAACAGAACAACAAAGAAGGCTGATTTACTATCAGTCAAACAACAATATAAAGAACTACTACACCAAACCAGAGCAGAATAAATTCGAGGCATACATTAAGGACCAAATGGTAACAGATGTTTGGGGTTTTCCATACAAAGTTGCGACAAATAAGTTTTGATCACAGACTATATTATCAACCCTGAGAGGACTCGAAGGCACAATGATGACAGACTAAGAAACATCAGTGCAGTGCCTACTCAGAACTTTGTTGCCATATGATATGTTGATGAAAGGCACAGAGTTCCATCAGCATCTTCACTCTTAATTGCTAGAGCAGCACATGAATAACAATGTTGTGATTCCATTTGCCAGGAGGAAGTGACACTGACAATAATGAAGTTAAAAAAGAAGAAAGCACCAGGACCTGATATAATACTGGCACAAGTGTTGTATCAAAAAGTGAACCAAATTGCACCATTTATAAAAGTGTTATTAAACAAATGTCTTTTGCATAGTTGAGTATCCAGAATCTGGAAAAATCTCAAATATGATTATACTAAAAAAAGGGCAAGACAAAGATGCAGGCGAACCAAAATCTTACAGGCTGATTTGCATGGTAAATGCTCCAGCCAAAGGGGAGGAAGGGATATGCTGGAGTAGGTTAGAAAGCTGTGGCAGAGTAAACAAATTACAACATGTCCACAAAATTACTAGAACACTGAAACATTGTACTTACATTACTGAAGAGGGGTTATAACTCTTCAAGACGAGCACATGCAAATCTCTATCCTTTCCAGAATGCACCAATGTTCTCTGCTCTGACTGCCTGGAACATACTGTGGCTAATGGGCCTCATTGTTTTTCACTGACAGCACAAAAATTTCCCTTCCTTACCAATCCCCAACTCCAAATTTACTTTAATCATTTACCAAACTTAGTGTTTTCTGAAAATCAAATAAACTGAAAATTTTCTCATCTTTACTAGTCTTCAGAACAGAAGTAAAGGCTATGCATGTAAAACCCTTAAATTGCTTACTTTACATTGAGCATGTAATGACATGCAGATGACTCACTGTTTGATTAAATAATTCAATTCAAACACTCATCCACCATCAGTTACTGACAAATTTCAAGATTTGTATGTAATATGCGTGCCATATTCACACCCTCATGCACTATGACAGCATGACAAATGAAGATAATATCAGCAAACAACTTCATAGAGAATTTCAGTTTGAAAACTGGTATGTTGCATAACTTTTAATGTTACTAAAAAAATACTGTCTAATTAGCTATGCAGGAATGAATTGTGTGGTTTAAGCCATATCCTGATGTATTTATAACAAACAATTCAATTTATCAGGAGCTTGCTTTCAGTGAGAAGTTATAAAATTTAGTTTTTAGGTAAATTTCAGTATTTTTGGAATTATTTAAAGTATGGAACTGAAACTCACACAGCAGTTAAATTATTGTTCTGGAAGGCTGTATAACATTTCATACTGGTTAACAACAGTATGGCAAGGACAGATTGCCACTCAATGCATAGATGAGGCACTGAGTCAGAGGCACAATGATAAGACTGCTGAAATATTTAAGCTGTCAGGTAAAGTCCTTCTTCCAAAATAGAAAACACACACATTCAAGTGAGCACAAGTCACGTACACATGCCTGCTGTCTCTGACTACAGGGGCCCCAACACCCTGAGACAATGACCATGTTTGTGCTTAAATATTTTAGCAGTCTTTTTCATTGCACTTGTTTTGTGACTTGATGCCTCCTGTAGTGGTGAGTAGCAGTCTATCCTTTCCATACTATTGTTATTCCATCTTGGACTATCCATTGTTTCATTTCATAGCTATTATTATACAGGAAATAACTTAATAACAATAAAAATAAGCAATTATTGACAATACAGGGTGTACATAAAGTCCGGGAACACTTTCAATTATTTGTTGCACAAGAACCAAACATCATACATATGTCATTTTGAAGAGAAACCCTGAAAGTTTTTTTTTTTTCATGTATACAGCCACAGCATAGTTTGGTAATTTGCCGATAGTCAGCGCTAGTCGCAAACATGGTGAGTTTTGATGTGCAGCGAGCTGTTTCATGAAATGACCTCCCTGATCACCAGATCTCACTCTGTGTGACTTTTTTCTGTGGGGACACATTAAAGATCTGGTTTACGTACCGCCTTTACCACGTGATGTAGTAGAGCTCCAGGAGAGAATACGGGAAGCGACTGCCACAGTCAACGATGGCATGCTGGAACGGGTTTGGCAAGAATTCGAAAAAAAAAAGTAGTTTAGTTCTTGTGCAGTGAATAATTCAAAGTGTTCCCCTTCTTTATATACACTCTGTATAGCCTGTCTTCCACCTTTAAGCTCTCAGGTTTTCAGATATCATCTGATGCTGTCCTAAACAGTTAGTCTTTCCTTCTCAGCCTGTCTGGTAAGTCTCCCCTGACCCAGTGTTCTGGGTGACTTTTCTGTACTGCACCGCTTTTCCTAAACCTCTCCAGTCCTTTCCCTTCAATTCTTCTGCCAGAAGATGGAGCCACTGGCTCCAAATGCTTGCATAAGTTGAACCTTTTTGTGTGTGTGTTCTCCTACTGCTGCTTGGTGAGAAGATTTTTTTTTAATCTAGGAAATAACTTTATTAATTAATAGATCAGTGTGTGATTTAAGTGATCTGCAAGTGTACTGGGCCAGCAGTGAGTGGGCACATATATGTCAAGTGACACCTTCCCAGTGTGGGAATGCATTCCATATGGTATGAGATCACAGAGATTAATCTTACAGCTTCCTAATTGCCAATCCATACTGTCACAATCTGTACCACAATCATAGGAAATATTCTACACCAAAATATAATGATACAAAAGGAAAATCTCTGGGGAAACCAAAACGGATTCTGAAATCATCAATCAAGCAAAACTCAGCTAAGTGCTCTTCACAGCTTATATTGTGGACTCAGTGTTTCTGTACTAAGAAAAAGCTGTTTATTCAGTATTAACTATGATTCCTGCTAAGCAAATGTGTTTGTGTGGAATATCTAACTAGGACTCTGTCTGGTTTAAAAATTTCTTGACAGGCAGACTGCAGCATGTTATCTTGGATGGAGAAACATTTACTGAGCAAGTCAGCGTAGCGCAGCGGTAAAGATTCACGGCTGCTGCGCTGGAGGTACTTTTTGCCAGCACGTTAGCTCAGCATGTTCGGTCAGAGGGCTGGTTGCCCTCTGTCATAAAAAACTGAGTAAAGGAATCAACAATCAACGTGAACGGATGTCATGTGAAGCCCGCCCAGACCAAGCGCAATGAACAGTACTGAACAAAATGCAGAGAACTTAAAAAAAAAAGAAAAAAAAAAGAAGTAATATATAGTGTATCCAAAGGCACTGCAGGAGGATCATTGTTGTTCTTGTTAAATATTACTAACTTACTGCTAGTGGGTAGTATTAGTTACAGTCTCAAGCTTTCGCCAGGTAATGTGTTTATCTATGAGAGAGTTTTATCCAATAGAAATTGCTGTAACATCTAATTACACCTTGACTAAAATATCAACCTGTTGCAAAGACTTGTACCTAGATCTTAATGAAGAGAAATGTAAAGTTGTGCATTTCACAGAACATTACAGCTTTTGAACTGCCCTTTAAAGTCATTATAATAGGGCTTGGGTCTATGATTAAGGAGCTACAGGTAAAGTCAGTAATGAAACTTCCTGGCAGATTAAAACTGTGTGCCCGACCGAGACTCGAACTCCTGCTAGGTTCGCAGGAGAGCTTCTGTAAAGTTTGGAAGGTAGGAGACCAGATACTGGCAGAAGTAAAGCTGTGAGTACCGGGTGTGAGTTGTGCTTTGGTAGCTCAGATGGTAGAGCAGTTGCCCGCGAAAGGCAAAGGTCCCGAGTTCGAGTCTCGGTCGGGCACACAGTTTTAATCTGCCAGGAAGTTTCATATCAGCGCACATTCCGCTGCAGAGTGAAAATCTCATTCTGGAAAGTCAGTAATGTTATACAAATGCTTAGCATTATAAATTGTAGTGATAAAAGTGATATAACCACAATCTCAGTTGTAGGCAAATGAAATGGCAAACTTTAATTTATTGGTAGGAGACAGTATTATTGCTGGGTAGTAGTCACAGGAGGAGAGTGTCAGAAATGGTATAAAACTCTTTGGGAACTAATTAGCAGGTAACTAGAATTTTTAAACCAAGTGCAGGGCTCAGTGAGATGACCTGTGATTTAGCTCTTTGTAAAAGGATCTAGGAAAAGGTGACCATGCCCTAATAGTAGGGGTGCAGGTAACAGTTTGGACCATAACTATAATTACACAACTGGAGATGATGGCAGATGCATTTCTGAGAATGCTCCTCATATTAGTGTGAATATAATGTCATTTATGAGTGTTATCATAAGCTCTGAATGAAGTGTTCTGTAGAATGTGTTAGCACAAAGCCTGGAAAATTATCCAGGGAAGAAGGATGCTCATACATGAGTATGACTGATGCATTGCTTCTCACTTAGTTGCATCATACACAGCATGGTTTGCACCTGAATGCTTCTGGTAAGAGGCAAATTACATGGCTAATTGCCAGAAGCACCCAATTTGACCATACAGTACCAGTTCTATCCTAGATGTTTCTAATGTGGTCTCTAGGTCTTCTTTTAGGCAAGTTAATTGAAAGACAAAACTATAGAATAAATACATTTTCATTGAAACAGCTACTAGCATAGTAAAATGTCATAGCTTGAAAAAAGTCAAGAATTTTGAAGCAAATGCATTCAGTATCTTCCATTAAAACATCAGAAGAGTCATAAATAAAATGTTGCAATTACTCATATCTATACATGAAAATGAAAGGATAGATGCAATTTCAGCAGACTTGTTGACTGTATCAGAAAGGCACATGAAAATAATTGAAATTGAACAGACTCATCTTGACGGATAAAGCTAATATTGTACTACTGTTGAACAACATGAAAGAAAGGGTAGTGGCTCCGGACGGGAAGGCATGCCGGTCCCTGTTACGAATCTGCAGATTGGTGTTGAGGTCCGGTGTGCCAGCCAGTCTGTGGAAGGTTTTTAAGGCAGTTTTCCATTTGCCTCAGTGAATGAAGGCTGGTTCCCCTTATTTTGCCTAGTTACACTATGTTGGCGGTTGCTGCGCAAACACTGTCTCCACGTACGTGTACACCATAATTACTCTACTACACAAACATCTGGGGTTACACTCATCTGGTGTGAGACATTCCCGTGGGGTGACCACTGGGGGCCGAACCTCACAATAACACTGGGTGGGGCGGCGGGGGACGAGTGGACTGCTGTAGCCTGTTGTGGGGTTGTGGACCACTGAGGGCTACGGTGGGGACGAAGCCTCTCCGTTGTTTCTAGGTCCCCATTTCAATACAAAACAATACAATACAAGGATAGTGGCTATATATGGAAAAAAATGGGAAGTCCTTAGCCATTTCAAGTTAACAAATGTTTTTTAGAACAGATTTTTGAATGCTGTGTCAAAATAGTGGATCAGAAAACATAAAAGCCTGTAGTACAAATAGTTTGCTGGCCACCAACAAGAAATATCTCAAACACATAAAGCAGCTAGAAACAGAGTTTGTACAGACTTAATTCCAGCATCACTGTTTGTGGCAACTTTCTTAATGATTCTCTTGCGAGATAATACTGATTAAATATACCTGAAGTTATTGATGTCCAACTCTGGATTATTTTCTACAATAAAATTTCCTATGAGGATGGAAGGACATTGTGCATTGTCTATTGATAATTTGTTTTAGATCCAACAATCTGGAGTGATTTGGCAGTAAAATCAGTAGTCAATTATTTACCAGGCTATAGTGGTCAAATGTTAAAAAAACATTTATGTAGTTGGTAATATTAGTCATCTGAAGTGAGGAAACTGGTTATGTTATAGAACTAAAGCATTTTTAAAAATATTTGTGGCTTGTTGCACATTCACCAACAAAAATAATTTTCATGCAGACTTTGCTTCTGTATCTAGAGTAGAGCTACATGCTGAGGTGTAATGATATTCTACATGGGCCCATGTAACATAAAGCATGAAGTTGGGCATCCTTAACATTTTAAAATGAAACTAAAAACATATCTCACTCTACAATATACACTGCCCAACAACGAAAATATTTCAGGTTAAAAGATAGCTCACACTCGTGTATTTTCATGTGCTGAATTAAAAAATCAGCATAAAAATGACCGATTAATTCTTGATTTGGTAATACAATGGCATGTAATTGTTTCCCAAGTTACATTTTTAGTTTTGGGGTAATTTTGTTTTTGGAGTTGTCACACTTGTTAAATTAAAAACACAATATTCTCCAGCAGGTAGTAGGTTATAAACGTTATTACTATTGCTGTGACAGTGATTTTCATGTTTTTTGTGTATAATTAGGTTAGAATTTCTGTGTTTTAAGTATGTTTCATGTGTAAAATTTGTTAAATCAAAATGCTACAAAAATGCGTAAATTCAGTGAAAATGTTTATTACATTTGTAGTCAAATAACATTTTCGTCACCGAAGTGCAATCTGATGCCTCTTGTGAAGACTGTGTGTATATATATATATATATATATATATATATATATATATATATATATATATATATATATATAAAAATAACCGATACCATGTATACTATCGATTCTTGTATAGGTGAACATTCTTGGCTTTTTCTCTGAAAGATTTCATATGATTTTGCATACGATGTACTATACTTCAGGCTGAAATGTATAAAAAGAAATTGATTTGTTACAGTGGTTAAAAATTATCATTGTTTTAGAAATATTTGAAATTAGAAATTCTGGCATACTTAAAATTTCTATTATTAACTGCACAATTTAATGTTAATTATTAAATTTATTTCAGGATTCATTTACAAAATAATGATATATTTTAGCAAAGATCCTTCTTTTGTTAAGAAAGTTTGTAAACTCTTTGGAATATTGTGAGTACTGCAGAAAGTTAGGAGTATTGGGCAACCCTCTGATGAAAGTAGACTTTTTCTAAGTTTGTCAACATCAATGTAATCATTGGTTTTTTTGAATGTGAAAAATGTAAAGACAGCATGATATGGAAAAATGTGACAAAGAATAAAATTCAAGAAATATCCACGAAAATCTTCATCAGTTATTCAGTTCAACAAGAACCCACAAAATCAAAATTTCAGCCACAAGAAATTCCTCTAGATACAAAAAGTGGAGCCAACAACAAGAAGAGAAAATGAAGATAAGTAAAAAGCTTTTCTTTCTTATGTTTTACACCTCTTGGAGCTTTGTGGAAAGACAGAGAATTTTAACAGTGATGTATGGGAGTGTAAGATTACAACTGTCAGCATTGTTTTGGTATGCAAGGAGTGGAACAGTATAAGCCATGGGCTCCACATGTGTGTTGCATCTCTTGTTTAGTTATACTATGTGAAAAGCTGAAAATGAACTTGAACATGGATGCAACCACCAACTGTAAAGTGATAATCTTGGAATGGTTGAAAAAAAAAAAAAAAGAAAAAAAGAAAAAAAAAGAAAAATCAGCCATCCATGATACGAAAAGTTTTATTCATAAAGTTCACTCCAATGTTATCTAATGGCCATGACTTGTTATATTATGATTTTTGAGTTGAATTTTTACTTAACAAGAGCCAAATGGCTTTGTTTTAACATAACTTTTCCACACAATATGTAATAAGAATTACATCTCCTTCTGAAAAAGATAATTTTATAATTATTCAAGCCTAGGGCAAGGGTTTTAATATATCTATGATAGACATCTGGCTGTCTGATGTTTTCAGCCTTTCCTTGAAAAAAAAAAAGTGATCTATAGCTTTTGCTTTGCTTGAAGTTGGTGGGAGCCTTCACCGATAGATGCGGAACTCTTGATGAAATAAAGGAGGAACAGATCAGTACCCTGATCTTCCATCTGCTATTCAACCTGTTCCACAGTCATATAGTTTATCAGTTCCTTTTTCACCACAATTTATGAGCTTGAAGTACAAACTGCTGAATGTGGAAGAAGAAGAACCCTACAAGCCTTTGATGTACCATGAGCCTGATTTTGATTAAAAGAGATGACAAACTACACAGACTGAGTCAAGTGGAATTGAGCAGTCTCATTCAAGGCCTGAATTTGTTGAAGGGAAGGAAGGATATCTAGGGTTGAGACTGCAGCAATGGAATATTCTTCAACATGTCAGAGTCTCACAGTACAGGCTTTGTTGTAGGGACTTGACTCTCCCTTCCCCGAGACTCTCCCCCCCCCCCCCCCCCAACCCACTCTTAAAATCAGTTTACTCCACTCACACTTGGACTTTTTCTGTCCTACTTCTGGATCTGTCAGTGATAAACATGAAAAACGATTGCATCAGGATATTTCTGCAGTGGAACAAAGATATCAGGGGTGTTGGAATAAAGCAGTGGTTGTGGATTACTGCTGGTCTGTGTGTAGGGATGCCACGGAACTCACTTACAAAAGGCAACCCAAAAGACTATGCTCTCATAAAGCTACCTAATGAGTATCTTCAGACTCAACAAGCTACCAGCTATTATTCAATCAACTTAGAACTTTTAGAACATAATTGTCATTAAAAAATGTAAAATGGATGGTGAATGTTTTCAGCATATATGATTAAAATGTATCATCTTATCTTAATCTGTTAAAATAAAATAGTTCACAGAAATAGTTCACAGAAACTAGAGCCAATAAGAAGTTTTTTGCCCTTTTTCTTTTCCTCAACCCAAAATTAGAAATATTGGAAGGAAACATAAAGTGAAAACACATTGATTTTTTTATTGTGCAGTGTTGTTTGAATATCTGAATTCAAGAATGGAAACCGTCTATTAGTTACATGGTAAGTAGCAGCATTCATTGTAAAGCTGCATGACAAGTAAAAATGTACTGTAAACATAACTGTGTTCACAGATGTAGTCAACTTTGGTAAAAAAAAAGCAATGTAAGTAAGTAAATATCAAGCTACAAATAAGATATAAACAACAGCTATTTGGTATAAATGAGGAGGCAGCAGGTTTTGTGAAAGAGGCAGCAATTTTTCTAGCTTCCAGTAGTTTATCTACTGTCGCAGGCCTGCTACCTACAGAAAGCAAAATATAGGAAACAGGTGGAGGTCTGTTGCAGCTACGGACTTTACTGTTAAAGCAAGAGAAGTTGCTTTTGCACTGTTTTCTGTAGCAATCATGTCTTTCATAATTTCTTAATGGCGAAGTGGCCAGGGCCGAGGCACATGTGGGCGCACTCTAGCAAAGCTTGCATTACCAAAATTTTCTGTTTTCTGCCAAAATTAACTAAATCCATTTGGTAGCATGTCAGTAACAGAAATTCTCATTTTTCTAACCATTGTGGCATTACCTTAAGTACTGGTATGTGATTGCTCATTGTGATAGTATTTTATATTTTTATTTATTTATCTCTTGTTCTGGTGATCCATGTTACTATCACAGGATATGGAACGTGTCAATTTTACAAGCTTTTGGTCAGAATTTATGGTAATACATAAAACAAAACAAAAACAGTAAACACTAACTTAGGTCCCACTACAAAAAATACATTTTAGAGATAGATAGAGATTTCAAAACAAAAACAGTAAACAGTAACTTAGGTCCTACTACAAAAAGTACATTTTAGAGATAGATAAAGATTACAAAATAATAAGTGTTACAGAGAAATAATTATTGCAAAATATACGTTTACAATAAAAATATTCGGTATTACAAATACAAATTTGGGCATACATTTGCAGTTTACAATACAAGAAATGTTAAAGACTGTAGTTCAGGAACTCTTCTATTGTGTAAAATGATCTTTGCAATAGGAACTGCCTTAAGGTTTTTTTTAAACAAGAGATCATCATCTACCAAGCACTTAATTCTTGAAGGGAGGGCATTAAAAATCTTACAGCCACTGAAATGGACTCCTTTGTTCACCATACTTAGATTTGGCTGTTCATAGTGGATATCATGTTTCCTTCTAGTATTGTGACTGTGATATGCACTATTCAGCTTAAAGATGGATTTTTCTTTCCTTATGAAGAACATCAAAGAGAATATATATTGCACAGTGTATGTATTTCAAGCTTCTTAAAAAGATTCCTGCACGTGGCTCTAGGATGGACTCCACACATGATCCTTATGGCTCTTTTTTATACACACTGTACTTTTTTAGCCAGTGGCTGATTTCCCCAAAATATAATTCCAAATGCCATAATTGCATGAAAGTAACCATGATATGCTGACTTCATGGTTTCTATATTTCTATAAGAGGAAACATTGCGTAATGCATATGTTGCTGAACTTAGTCTTTTCCACTAGGGTATCATGGTTAAAGGACTAAACCACTTCAGTTTATACTGTCTCATCAAAAATATCCAGATACGCCTAGGTAATGTGGAATTAATCACCAGATGTCAAGAGAGTTGGATCTACGAGTGTAAAAAGAGGCAGCAAGTATTTTGTTGTCAGTAGAGAAGCTGTAACAGAAGAACGGGTGGTCACGAGAGCTCAGTGACTTTGAATGTGGAGTAGTCATTGGATGTCAACTGACAAGGGAACCTCCCCATCGCACCCCCCTCAGATTTAGTTATAAGTTGGCACAGTGGATAGGCCTCGAAAAACTGAACACAGATCAATCGAGAAAACAGGAAGAAGTTGTGTGGAACTACAAAAAAATAAGCAAAATATACAAACTGAGTAGTCCATGTGCAACATAGGCAACATCAAGGTTAATTTGCGCTAAGGACCGCCGTGGTCCCGTGGTTAGCGTGCGAAGATGCGGAACGAGTGGTCCTTGGTTCGAGACTTTCCTCGAGTGAAATATTTAATTTTTTATTTTCAGTTTATGTGACAAACTCTTATGTTTTCATCATTTTTTTGGGAGTGATTATCACATCCACAAGAAAACCGAAATCGGGCAAGGTAGAAGGGTCTTTTTACCCATTCGCCAAGTGTACAAGTTAGGTGGGTCGACAACATATTCCTTTCATGTGACGCACATGCCGTCACCAGTGTCGTATAGAATATATCAGACGTGTTTTCCTGTGGAGGAATCGGTTGACCTTGCGATCAAATGTTTTCGGTTCCCATTGGAGAGGCAAGTCCTTTCGTCTACTAATCGCATGGTTTTCTGGCGCGGTCGCAAAACACACACTAAACTTATTACAGTGAACAGAGACGTCAATGAACGAACGGACAGATCATAACTTTGCGAAAATAAAGAAATTAAACTTTTCACTCGAGGGAAGACTTGAACCAAGGACCTCTCGTTCCGCAGCTGCTCACGCTAACCACGGTGTTGCCTATCTTGCGCACGGACAACTCAGTTTGTATATTTTGCTTATTTTTTCATAGTTCCACACAACTTCTTCCTGTTTTCTCAATTGATCTGTGTTCAGTTTTTCAAGGCCTATCCAGTGTGCCAACTTATATCTAAATCTGAGGGGGGTGCGATGGGGAGGTTCCCTTGTGAGTAACAGATCCACCAGGGACGTTTCAGCACTTCTAAAGCTTTCCAAGTCGATTGTTGATGATGTGACTGCAGAATGGAAACGCAAAGGAACAATTACAGCTAAACCAGGACTAGGCTGACGTCATTTGCTGATGGACAGGGATCGTAGAGCGCTGTGGACAGAGGTTGTAAAAATTGCATGAAATCAGCGGAAGAAACCCTCGCGACTTCCAAAGTGCTACCAGCAGTCCAGCTGTTTGTAGACAGTTAAAAAAGAGTCTGGTACAGTGGCTGAGCAGCTCATCAAAAGCCACACATTTCTATAGTCAAAGTGAGGCTAGTAGACGGAAAATGACTGGAGACGAGTTATTTGATGGATATACCCTGTGGTATTCCGACGGAGTGGTTTGGACTTGGCGAATGCCTGGAGAACTTCACCTGCCATCACGTGTAGTGCCAACAGTGAAGTACAGTGGAGGTGGTGCAAGGTTCGGTCTTGGGTCCTCTGCTGTTCTTAATATGTATTAAGGACTTGCCATTCCATATCCACGAAGATGCAAAGCAGGTACTTTTTGCCGATGATACAAGTATAGCTATCACACCCAACAGACAACAATTAATTGGTGAAATTGTAAACGATGTTTTTCAGAAAATCATTAAGTGGTTCTCTGCAAATGGGCTCTCATTAAACTTTGACAAAACAGAGTGTATACAGTTCCACACAGTAAATGGAATGACACCATTAATAAATATAGACTTTGATCAGAAATCGGTAGCTAAAGTAGAATATTCAAAATTTCTAGGTGTATGCATTGATGAGGGGTTGAACTGGAAAAAACACACTGAGGATCTGCTGAAACGTTAGAGTTTGCATACTTATGCTATTAGGGTCATTGCAAATTTTGGCGATATACATCTCAGTAAATTAGCTTACCACGCCTATTTTCATTCTCTGCTTTCGTATGGCATCATATTCTGGGGTAACTCATCATTGATTAAAAGAGTGTTCATTACACAAAAGTGTGTAATCAGAAGAATTGCTGGAGCTCATCAAAGATCATCCTGCAGACACTTATTTAAAGAGCTAGAGATCTTCACTGTAGCCTCACAATATATGTTTTCACTTATGAAATTTGTTATTAACAATCCGAATGAATTCAAAAGTAATAGCATTGTACATGGCTACAACACTAGGAGAAAGGATGATCTTCACTACTCAAGGCTCAGAATGAGGTAAATTATGCTGCCACAAAAGTCTTTGGTCACTTACCTAATAGCATCAAAAGTCTGACAGATAGCCATATAGCATTTAAAAGGAAATTAAAAGAATTTCTTAATGGCAACTCCTTCTACCCATTAGATGAATTTTTGGATATAGTAAGTGCGTAATTTCCCCAACCCCCACAAAAAAATTAAAAATATTGAGTGTCACGTAATATTTTGTGTAATGTAATATCTTGTATAGACACCTTTTACTAACCTGACATGTTCCACATCATTACGAAGTGTCGTATTCATGATCTATGGAACAAGTACTAATCTAATCTAATCTAACGATATGGGGATGCTATTGTCGTTAAGGTATGATTCCGTTACAGTGCTTAAGACAATGCCATATGCGAAAGATCCTTGGACATCATAAACTGTGTGCCTGATGGATTCCACGACTGCTCACCGCTGTTCACAACGGGTAGCATGTCCAACCGTCACTGGAATTTTTGGAACAATGTTCTGTGGAGGGCAACGAGTTTCTGCAGCGAATTATCACAGGGGATGAAACGTGGATCGACCACTTCAAACACTCCCCCCCCCCCCCCCCCCTCCGAAATAAAGAAAAAATCGATGGAACGAAACTTCCTGGCATATTAAAACTGTGTGCCGGTCCGAGACTCAAACTCGGGACACTTGCCTTTTGCGAGCAAGTGCTCTACCACCTGAGCTAACCAAGCACGACTCACAATACGCCCTCACAGCTTCAGTTCTGTCAGTACCTCGTCTTCTACCTTCCAAACTTCACAGAAGCTCTTCTGTGTTCGTCGCGCGGGATTAGCCGAGCGGTCTTAGGCGCTGCAGTCATGGACTGTGCAGCTGATCCCGGCGGAGGTTCGAGAGACCTCCCTCGGGCATGAGTGTGTGTGTTTGTCCTTAAGATAATTTAGGTTAAGTAGTGTGTAAGCTTAGGGACTGATGACCTTAGCAGTTAAATCTCATATCACACACATTTGAACATTTTTCTTCTGTGTTCGATTCTGAGTCCGGCACACAGTTTTAATCTTCCAGGAAGTTTTATGTCAGTGCACACTCCGCTGCAGAGTGAAAATCTCATTCTGGAAACATCGCCCAGGCTGTGGCTAAGCCATGTCTCCGCAATATCCTTTCTTCCAGGAGTGCTTCTGTAAAGTTTGGAAGGTTGGAGACGAGGTACTGGCAGAATTGAAGCTGTGAGGACGGATCGTGAGTCGTGCTTGGGAGGTTCAGGTAGCCGGCAAGGTAGCTCAGCGTGTTCGGACAGTGGGTTAGCTGCCCTCTGTAATCGATCAACAACGAACTTAAACGGGTGTCTTACGACGTCCGCCCCGAGCAGATACAACGAACGAACGCGAACAAAAATGAGATTTAAAAAAATGGTGAAGCGCTTGCCCGCGAGTCTTGGGCCGGCACACTGTTTTAATCTGCCAGGAAGTTTCATATCAGCGCACACTCCGCTGCAGAGTGAAAATCTCATTCTGGAGTCGATGGAATGGGTGCCCATCACATCACTACAACGAAAGAAGGCAAGAAAGAAGATGGCGACATTATTCTTTGACACGGAGGATATGGTGCACGAGGAATTTCTGCCGAAAGGCACGGCAGTCAACTCTGCTTCGTATTTTCAAACGTTGCACCGGTTGCGTAAGACGATTTAAGAAAAAGCGTCGGGGCAAATTGACGCCGCGCCGGTGTGATTTTGTTGCACGGTACCGCAACACCGTACTCGGCCGGCCAGCCGTCAGAACTGCTGCAGTGACTCAAGTGGGAGGTATGACAACTTCCTCCATATAGTCCAGACCTAGAACCATGCGATTATAATCAGTCCTGCAAGATGGAAAAGGATCTCGATGGACTACGATTCCGAAACAATGATGTCAAAACTGTAACCAGGTGGTTACATAACGTTGGAGGTGATTTCTACACATCTGGAATTAAAAAGTTGGGTACCCGTTGTGAGAAATGTTTACAGTTTCTTCGGGACTACGTGGAAACATAAATGTACGTTGTGTACTGTCATAGGTGCGTTGCCTGTGTGTATGTGATTTAATAAATGACCATAACTTGGAAGTGTAACTTACTTTTTGAATCACCCTCGTACTATACTCCATGTTCTGTTTATTACCCTCTTGCCCAATTTGTGATGTAAAGATTTAATAAACATCTTAAATGTCATTCTACTCTTATCCATTGAATATTTGTATCAGAACTGGCTTAATTTAATTTTTATGTTTCTTGCTAAATGTACACAGAGGTGACAAAAGTCATGGAATACCTCATATCATCATGCTGGACCTCCTTTTGTCCAGCTTAATGCAGCAGCTCTACGCAACATAGACTCAACAAGTCATTGAAAGTTCCCTGAAGAAATATTGGGCCATGCTGCCTCTACAGTCGTCCATAATTGCGAAAGTGTTGCAGGTGCAGGATTTTGTGCACGAACTGACATCTGGATTACGTCCCATAAATGTTCTGTGGGATTCACGTCAGGCGATGTGCGTGGTCAAACCATTCGCTCGAACTCTCCAGAACGTTCTTAAAACCAATTGCGAACAATTGTGGCTCGGTGACGTGGTGTATTGTCATCCATAAAAATTCCGTCTTTGTTTGGGGACATGACATCCATGAATGGCTGCCAGTGTTCGCCAAGTACTTGAACATAACCATTTCCAGTCAACAATTGGTTCAGCTGGACCAGAGGACCCAGTCCATTCCACATAAACACCATTACGGAGCCGCCACCAGCTTTCAAAGGCCTTGCTGGCAATTTGGGTCCATGACTTCGAGGGGTCTATGCCATAATCTAGCCCAACCATCAGCTATTACCAACTGAAATCCGGACTGTTCTGACCAGGCCACGGTTTTCCAGTCGTCTAGGGTCCAACCGACATGATCAAGAGCCCAGGAGAGGTATTGCAGGCGATGTGCTGTTATCAAAGGCACTCGCTTTGGTCGGCTGCTGTCATAGCCCATTAACGCCAAATTTCGCCACACTGTCTTACAGATAAGTTCGTTGTACGTCCCACATTGATTTCTGCGGTTATTTTACCCAGTGTTGCTTGTCTGTTAGCACTGACAACTCCTGCGGAAACGCTTCTGCTCTGTGAAGTGAAGGCCGTCTGCCACTGCATTACCTGTGATGAGAGGTAATGGCTGAAATTTGGTATTCTCGGCACACTCTTGGCACTGTGGCTATCGGAATATTGAATTCCCTAACGATTTCCGAAAGTGAATCTCCCTTGCATCTAGCTCCATCATTCAGCATTCAAAGTCCGTTAATTCCCATTGCGCTCCCACAATCATCTCGTAAATCTTTTCATATGCATCACGTAAGTTCAAATAATAGTTCTGCCAATGCATTGACTTTTTATACCTTGTGTACGCGATACTACCGCCATCTGTATAGGTGCCTATCGCTATCTTTTGCCTCCTCAATGCAAGTACCAAATGTGAACATGAACGACTGTGTAAATATGTGCTGCACGGAAACTTATTACTTATGTATGTCACATTTCTGTCATGTGCAGTAAGGCCACATTGGTCGACAAGATGGGAAAACCGTGTGTGTTTTGTCAGCACTGAGCAAGGGGGCGGAAATTCCCTCCCTCCCTTCCCCCGTACAGTCGTCGCTCAACCTTCCGCAACCCCCACCCCCGACCCCCACTTCAAGGTTCATTAAAAAGTGAACAGGCTATAGTGGTACGCCCAAATTTCAAAAAATGTCAAATGGCATGCAGTGACAAGTCTTGGAACGCTGTCGTAAGCTATGCTAAGCCATTTCTCTTAAGAATAGTTTCTAGCAAATTTCTAGTCCTGAAGGATATGCGAGATAATTTTTGCTTAACTGGGAAAATGAGAGAGAAATACTGACGGAAGGAAAGCTGTGATGGCGGGCGGGCTTTGATTTGTGCCTGGATAGCTTAGCCGGTAAAACAATTTAGCCCCAAAACATAAATGTTCCGGGTTCGATTCCCAGTGTGACACACAGTTTCCGGTCAGTGAACCTCGGCTGAAGAGTGAAAATTCATTCTCAAATCAATTCATTAAATTTTTTTCTGTGCA
This sequence comes from Schistocerca nitens, assembly GCF_023898315.1. NCBI lineage: Eukaryota > Metazoa > Arthropoda > Insecta > Orthoptera > Acrididae > Schistocerca > Schistocerca nitens. The sequence continues at coordinate 332,347,432 of NC_064619.1, forward strand.
CCATCCAGTGACAGAAGGGTCGATACTTCCCACTAGCGCAAGTGCGAGCACTAATCGATTGACCCTCCTGCTGAAGAGTGGCTACGCTGGAGGCTGGAACCGCCTGCTTGTTAGTCCTGGCGAGGCCCCAGGTGTGGACCGTGGCACGAGTAATTGGCGGGCGCCATCGCACAATAGCAGCGCCCCCCGGCTTTATAACGGTCTGACAATAAACAGCAGCACACGCTGCTCAAACCCTCTGCCGAGAGAAATACAATTTATTTGCTTGAGTGGCACAAAAAAAAAGATCTAGTTTGCGATAACTACAGCTCATTATCAGATCACTTAGCGTCTGCACAGTGCAACTCGGAGATGATAACGTGATTCTCCCTGAAAGGCTTGCAGTAGTTCGTGTGCGCTGTTACCAAAAGAAAGGCTGGTTAAAGAAACTGCTCTCACAACTCCTCCCCTAGTATTTCTGTTTAAATATAAACCCCTCTCCCCATATGTTTTTACCTCTTGAGATACACCATATTACTTGAGATAACTTGATATTATTCCCTTTATTTCAGATGTTATTATTATTCCAGCCCATAACAGTCTTTGTCATCTGAAAGCGACTTACAAGTCAAACGAATTTTTTAATTACGTACAATGCCTGACAAAGAAGGTGAAGCACCCAAAAGGGCGAAGGAAACGAAATGAAACTTCATGGAGTGCGAGGATATGTAATGTTATTTCAGTGATTACAAAATCGAGTCAAATTTACAGACAACCTGCTAGTAGGAGCCCACTCACTTATCAATACCACGTAGCGCTCCCCCCCCCCCTTTTCCCCCCGCCTGGATGTATGAACTGATGCGGTTGAGAAGCGGTTCATAATGCCGCTGTATCCTCTTCTGAGACAAACTGGCCCACATCTATACTAATTGGTCCTTCACATTCTGGATGTTGTCACTCTGACAGTGTTGACGTCCGAGCTGGTTCCACAGTTGTTCTATCAGAGAACTTACTAGCCACTGGCGTACCTCAGAATCACGCAGACGGTTCATAGAGACACCTAATATGTGTGGAAGAGCATAGAGAAATTGGCAGCACGATGCTGTCGCATGACGGATAACATAAGAAGACGCACGATCTCCATGACTCACCACTGTGCCGTCACAGTTCTCTGCCACTACCAGCCATAACTTGAAGTCATGTCCGATCGCTCCCCACACCACGATGAAAGGTTCCCACTGCTATTGCCTCTCCAAAACGTTGGGGGAATACTACCTCTCTCTAAATCGCCGGCATACTCGCCGACGATTGTCATCCAGGGTAGCGTAGAAACACGACTCAGCACTGAATACAGTGCGGCTCTATCCATCAGCAAGCAGTCCATGCTTCCCGGTCGCGGCAGTACTTCAGGCGCAGCGGTTTGTGTCGCGCTGTCTTTTCCCATCTTTTGTCTTTATTGTCCAGCCTTCGCTGCCATACAAAAGCACAAGTCTTGCTAAGGTTTTACAAAGGCATGCTTCTGGACTTGGGAAAGTTTCATAACGTTATTAATGACTCCCAGTGCTTTTGTATGCTTGGTGGTTTTTTCAGCTAGGTCTGTTTCTTCCAGAAATTATAGTTTATAGCCTAATTTTTGTGGTGGTGGTAAGTTCATATGGGGCCAAACTGCTGCGGTCATCGGTCCCTAGGTTTATACACTACTTAATCTAACTTAAATTAACTTACGCTAAGGACAACACACCCACCCATGCCCAAGGGAGGACTCGAACCTCTGACGGGAGGAGCCGCGCGAACCGTGGCAAGGCGCCAAGACCAAGCGGCTACACCGCGCGGCTTTTATAAACTAAACACGTAAATTTGTTCAATCTTTCCGGAATTTTATTTGTCAAACAGGTCTCACTTTGAAATAGATAATTTCCATAGAAAGACGTAGTTTTTGTTTCTTCGATGTTCACGCCCATGCTGCATTTCTGGAATATAATCTGTAAATTGCGTGCAGAACGCTGCCTGTCACCCTCTGAAGATGCTACAAGAGCCAAATCATCTCCAAAAAGTAAAGCGTCTAGCTTTGTGTTACTGTTGATTTGAATGAAGCAATGCGGCTTTTTCTCCATTCTAGGTTGATTTTACTCCATAAATAATAAACAAATGTTGTGAAAGGCCGCATACCAATCGAATTCCACCCCACTCTGATAATTTATCCCCTTTCTTGACAGAGATTAAATTTGTTCTGTAGATTTTGTACATATTTTCGATAAGTTCAAGGAGAACATGATCATCCACCAGCATCTGTAATAATTTGTTCCTGTTGACTTTACGAAAAGCTTTTTTGAAGTCGACGAAGGCGATAAATGTTTCTAGACTAGATTTTCTGTTTTTTCTATTATCAGTTTCAATGAAAAACAACCATCTCAGCATGATCTTCCTTTTTGAAAGCCATTTTATCTTTCGCTCATGATGGGTTCACATTGTCTGTATTATTTATTTTGGATGATGCTGGCAAAAGTTTTATATGCCCAGTTCAGTAAGCTTATTCATCGGTAATTATCAAACTTCTCCAAGTATGCTTTTTTTTAAAGATAGGAATGACATTTGTCTTAGTCCAGCTCCCAGGTATATCGTCTTCTGTTCATCATGTTGAACAAGTTTAACAAGTTTAAAAATCTGTCTATAAATGATTTGTTTGGATATTTGAACAGCTCTAGATTGACTGAATCTTCTCCTACTGCTTCACATTTGTTTTTTATTGTGTTTAATACTTATTTAAGTTCACATATATAAATGGTTTCTGCTGAATAGTTCACTGAGAGTTGAATTGTAAGAGACTCTGATGTTGAGATTGCAGATCCCGAAAGTACTACAACAATGCAGACCCATTTTAAAATTCTATTTAACCTCACTGCTTACCTTTTTAATAATTTTGGACGTCTGTGATTGAGGTCTGTAGATATCATGATTCTCCCCAATTCTGTCTGTTTTCTGCGTAGGTCTCTTTTTAGCGATTGTTCTCTTCCTGCGATATTCTCTTTCATCTTCCTGTTTCTTTTTTGACAGATATTTCAAAAATGCTTCTCGTTTGTCCTTTATAGCTTTTTTTGGAATCATCATCCCGCTTTCTTAGTCCTTTGGTCCTGCACCGTTTTGCTTTTCTGCCCCTGACATGAGTTCTGGCCGCTGCAGTAGAAATTGAAGAGATAGCATGTAGGATGCAAAGTGTGTACCAGAACATGCTTCGCAGCTACAGTGTCTCTAACAACATTGGCAGTCACCACATCGAGCCGCTGTTGCATTGTATCAGTACTGATCTGTACTTACAGCATGCTGCGTTCTGTTTTGTGATGTTTAGGTGCTAATACAAACAAATGTGCTTAAGCGATAAATTGATGTTTCGTTACGTTTCCTGTCGGATACTTACCTAATAATTATACTGCGTCACTCCCAGTTCAATTCCTCAAGCAGAAGTGGACGAGCTAAACATCTGAACTGAAACCGTCATAGAACGGAAACGGTTCGTTTGCGGACATGGGTTCCTGCTCAAATTATTATATACTCACTCCCCTCTAGAAGTCCTAGAAGTCTGTAATGGGAACTTCCGAACATCCTGTACTAAGGGTCGCGAGAATGACTCTGACGAGTGCTTGAGGTTAAATTCTGTGGTCGAGCTGTTAGGACTGAGTATGGAAAAAAGAGAAAGAAGGGAAGGGGTATAGAGGGTGATGCATCGTGTCGACAGTATCGCAGTGGGCTGCAAATGATAGTCCTTTTCTACGAGGCCTACGTTTTCTTCTTCATAGAACGGCTGGACGTTAGATGGTCTAGCAGGAAACGTTAAAGAAAGAACATTTCGTAACTAATGCTGAGCGAATTCAGGCTAGGACAATTGGATTGTTGCCTGAACATTAATTCATGTCCAAGCAAATGTTGATCAATCTAGAATGAGATTTTCACTCTGCAGCGGAGTGTGCGCTGATATGAAACTTCCTGGCAGATTAAAACTGTGTGCCCGACCGAGACTCGAACTCGGGACCTTTGCCTTTCGCGGGCAAGTGCTCTACCATCTGAGCTACCGAAGCACGACTCACGCCCGGTGCTCACAGCTTTACTTCTGCCAGTACCGCGTCTCCTACCTTCCAAACTTTACAGAAGGTTCGTAGGAGAGCTTCTGTAAAGTTTGGAAGGTAGAAGACGAGGTACTGGCAGAAGTAAAGCTGTGAGCACCGGGCGTGAGTCGTGCTTCGTGAGCTCAGATGGTAGAGCACTTGCCCGCGAAAGGCATAGGTCCCGAGTTCGAGTCTCGGTCGGGCACACAGTTTTAATCTGCCAGGAAGTTTGTTGATCAATCTGTATGCAGGTCACATTTACTTGTACAGGGCGACAGAGTAAAATCTTTTAACAAGATCTTACCATGTGGGTGTAAGCCTCTGTAAATGGCCGGAAAAGCGTGATAAAGGCTTCATATTACCTTCTTGGGTGCCAAAATTTCCGGATCTTAACCGAACTGTTTCAGCAACTCGATTGCCGTGTTCACTGCCGACGTGTGTCCTCGGCAACGCAACCTTTAATGGAAAGAATGACACATCTATAAATACTAGAGCATTTTTGGTCAGGGAGTGAGTGTAATGCGAACATAACTCCCTATAAATTACACAATGGTTATTTCTCCGAATTTTCATAATCAGGTGAAGTGTGGGAAATGGACAAATGATAGTAACGCGTGTTCAATGGATTTAAGGTAGGCATTTCTTGCCCAGAATAAAACAGAAACAAAAGTAAAACTGATGGAAACATTGAAGTTTAAATATGTGCTTTCATGGGTTGACAACAGCAATGTTATACAATATTTTCGGATCAGTGCTGCTGATTTTTCATGATTCTCAACTAAATTCGTAAGTTCACGCTCACTTTAACTCTTTATTTGCCGAATCGAAAAGTATCTACAAAAAATTATTTCGCTGATTATTTTCATTCTATGCAAGGAGTCAGGGGTATAAGTGCAGATATTTTTATTTGTGAGTAAGTACAGTGTAGTGAACAACATTATATCAGTACTTCATTTGCGGACTAAAAATTATAGCTATTAAGAGTATTATGTCTTTAGGGTGGCTAGTTTCCCCAAGTACATACGTCAAGAGCAAGCTATCAATGCTTTTTTTCCCCTGGGCAGCAGGCTGAAAGGCTGACACATGGAAGAGAAACAGTTGGTCTATACTGATAGGCGTAGTCCACTTAGTGGTGCAGTTACGACCATGTAGTAAACATCAGGTAGTAAATTTGTGACGTGTTTGCAGGAAGACCGTTAGATGCGGAGGGAAATCAACTAACTCACTGAAGTGGGTATGTATTAAGGTACCAATGATCACAATACCTACACTTATACCCTTAAAACCTTGTATAGTGATATGAACAACATTACATGATTTTTTTTCTAATTTCCATTTATATTTTTCAAATATACGAGATGTTCAAATGGTTCAAATGGCTCTGAGCACTATGGGACTTAACATCTGAGGTCATCAGTCCCCTAGACTTAGAACTATTTAAACCTAAGTAACCCAAGGACATCACACACATCCATGCCCGAGGTAGGATTCGAACTTGCGACTGTAGCAGCAGCGCGGTTCCGGACTGAAGCGCCTACAACCGCTCGGTCACAACGGCAGGCTACGAGATGTTGCTTGTAAGAAAAGCTGCCAATCTGAGGTACATGTTCTACTCACAAAGGCACAAAACACAAAGTAGAATTCCAATTTTCTTTCTCATCGTAATGCCAAATAATTCCCCCCACTGAATTTTTCTTCTCTTGGTTCTTACTTTTGTTTTCATTTCTAGGTAAAGTATCCAACGTGGTTCGGTTAGTTTCTTCAAAACCAACACTGTCGCTTTTTGAGTCTATATCTGATTCTTCTATCCGTATTTGCTAGAAGGAATAGGCTCTCTGCTGTCAGGATCATGGCCATTGTCATCTTATACGATTTCAGGCTCAGAGGCTCCTTCACCGTCAGACAGATATGAAGTTTCACGAAACATCGCAGCATCTAGGCGTTTCCTTGTGCCGTACAAGGATCATAAATTCATTTCCTTCTGTAAAAACTGACCATAGATTGGCAATCCCTGTCAGAAAAATGTTTTTTATTCCCAAAACGACAAGCAATATCATTTTTCTGACATTTTCTATACTCCGCGCGGTACGGCCATAAGATATGAAGGATTACAATTCACTTTTAGAACCTCTGTTACTAAATAAGTGCAAGGTATGGTAGACCAGAAGATATACAGAGCAACAAAAAATGTTCAAGAACATTTGGTACCACTTATACAGACAACAGTGCAAAGACTACAACTGCGATGTTCATTGGTGGCAATATTCGCAAGTATGAGTCCAAAATATCTCTGGATCATGGAGAGAAAATGCTGCTTTTATGCATCATTGTCAAAGAAAGGACCAGAGAATGTTTCCATTTTTACACTACTGGCCATTAAAATTGCTACACTACGAAGATGACGACTACAGACGCGAAATTTAGCCGACAGGAAGAAGATGCTGTGATATGCAAATGATTAGCTTTTCAGATGATTCACACAAGGTAGGCGCCGGTGGCGACACCTACAACGTGCTGACATGAGGAAAGTTTCCAACCGATTTCTCATACACAAACAGCAGTTGACCGGCGTTGCCTGGTGAGACGTTGTTGTGATGCCTCGTGTAAGGAGGAGAAATGCGTAGCATCACGTTCCCGCCTTTGATAGTCGGCCGGTGTGACCGAGCGGTTCTAGGTGCTATAGTCTGGAACCGCGCGACCGCTACGGTCGCAGGTTCGAATCCTGCCTCGGGCATGGATGTCTGTGATGTCCTTAGATTAGTTAGGTTTAATTAGTTCTAAGTTATAGGGGACTGATGACCGTAGAAGTTAAGTCCCATAGTGCTCAGAGCCATTTGAACCATTTTGAACCGCCTTTGATAAAGGTCGGATTGTAGCCTATCGCGATTGCGGTTTATCGTATCGCGACATTGCTGCTAGAGTTGGTAGAGATCCAATGACTGTTAGCAGAATATGGAATCGGTGGATTCAAGAGGGTAATACGGAATGCCGTGCTGGATCCCAATGGCCTCGTATCACTAGCAGTCGAGATGACAGGCATCTTATCCGCATGGCTGTAACGGATCGTGCAACCACGTCTCGTCCTTGAGTCAACAGATGGGGACGTTTGCAATACGACAACCATCTGCACGAACAGTTCGACGAAGTTTGCAGCAGCATGGACTATCAGCTCGGAGACCATGGCTGCGGTTATCCTTGACGCTGCATCACAGACAGGAGCGCCTGAGATGGTGTACTCAACGACGAACCTGGGAGCACGAATGGTAAAAGGACATTTTTTCGGATGAATCCAGGTTCTGTTTACAGCATCATGATGGTCGCATCCGTGTTTGGCGACATCGCGGTGAACGCACATTGGAAGCATGTATTCGTCATCGCCATACTGGCGTATCACCCCGCGTGATGGTATGGGATGCCATTGGTTACGCGTCTCGGTCACCTCTTGTTCGCATTGACGGCACTTTGAACAGTGGACGTTACATTTCAGATGTGTTACGACCTGTGGCTCTACCCTTCATTCGATACTTGCAAAACCCTACATTTCAGCAGGATAATGCACGACTGCATGTTGCAGGTCCTGTACGGGCCTTTCTGGACACAGAAAATGTTCGACTGTTGCCCTGGCCAGCAAATTCTCCAGATCTCTCACCAACTGAAAACGTCTGGTCAATGGTGGCCGAGCAACTGGCTCGTCACAATACGCCAGTCACTACTCTTGATGAACTGTGGTATCGTGTTGAAGCTGCATGGGCAGCTGTACCTGTACACGCCGTCCAAGCTCTGTTTGACTCAATGCCCAGGTGTATCAAGGCCGTTATTACGGCCAGAGGTGGTTGTTCGGGGTACTGATTTCTCAGGATCTATGCACCGAAATTGCGTGAAAATGTAATCACATGTCAGTTCTACTATAATATATTTGTCCAATGAATACTCGTTTATCATCTGCATTTTTTCTTGGTGTAGCAATTTTAATGGCCAGTAGTGTATAAACTACCCCGATTTTTATGTGCTTTAGACCAACTCTGCCAACTAAAGGGATAAGTTACGAGAGAGGCAATGAGGGATGTTCTCAGAATGGGCTGTAGAAACAATGGCTGGAGCGCCCGGAACCGCGGCTACCTGATTATACACCCGGCCTCCAGGTCCCGCACTGAGCTGACTACAGGCCGTGGTGTGACGTTAGAAAGACCAAAAGGTGTAATTTATTTTTCGGTACTAGGGAAAAGCTTTTTCGTGGTTAAGCAAATAAATAATTACGAATCTAGTACATAGATTTCTGTTACCTCAGCGCCATAAATAGCTTTAACAGTTTTTTTATAACAATCGCATGATCATGCTACTCTTGGCGTATAGGTAAGCAACCCAGCTCGTTGTATATCGTACCGCTGAGCGGGGAAACCATGGGAATTCAAGCGGGACAGCGCCAGTGTAAATGTGCCACTCTGTGGCCAAGAGGAGAAGAACTTAATACAACAGAGTAGGCCTACGACTGAATCACGCATCATAAATAAAAATCTGGCATATGATGTTTCAGTACGTATCCCTAGAATAGCAACGAGTGGCTGTCAGAATTCCCTAATATGCAAAAGCTAAATAAATGCAATTCTTTTTAACTTTTACATTTTCTCACTGAATATAACGAAAAGCTTAAACATCATTTAGAACATTCTTCCGTGTTTACAGGAGTGTAAAATCTAATACAGAATGACTTGACTGCTTCTGTTCAAACACGCACTCGAATAAAATTAGACATAAAATAGGTGAATCGGATGTTGTCTTAGTTCTTCTGGGTGAAGTAACTGGAGCAAGTAACTTCTCGTAGGTCTCTTCAATACTTGACTATATCAAAGCTATTCTTCAAGTCGAAGGAAGATTTTTAAAATTCACGAACATGTTCAGAGTTACGATGGAGCTGGAGTTCCAGCTGTTCATTTCAATCGATTGCAATTAAGAGTGATAAACGTGTTTTCTACTGCAATTTTCGTTCATCTTTTCATGTGACCGAATTCAGTAAGTCGTGTCAAAGATAAAAAATACCGTTTTTCCCTCTTTGAAAGGTCTTACTATTTTTTTCAGAGTAAAAAAAAAGAACTTGGGTTCTGTGTGAGGAACTAAAAAACAACTGCCCAAAGCTGTCAAGTGGTGAAGTTCTGCATTTGAATCTTATCGTAGTTAACTGTTCCCACTTTTCAACATAATAGATCTAAATAAGTGAGGCGAAGCAGGCTCTATTGCTACTCGTGGATTTGAAGTCATGATGCAAGTTAGATTCGTTCTACATGATTTGCAGATGTTTTCCATCTCGCTGACGCCTCATTTGATATATTGGAAGCCAGAGTTTACGACACTGGCTAACGTGTCACAAAAATTAATTGAAGCGAAAATTAGTGTTTCAAGTAGATGAAAACCAAATGCGATAGTTTTGAACGAATATGGGAAAGAATCATACACGGCGAACATATGGATGAATCAGTAACTGAATGTCACAGACATGATGTCACGGTCGATTTGCAAACAAATGTTGTAAGAATCTATTGTAAAATTTCGGACATAACATAAGATGTATATAGTGGCCTGGACATTTATTTTTGGAACTTTTAAATGTGCATAATTCTGGTCAGTATGAGCAGAGTTACCCAGAACTTTCACACAATCATTAACAGATCGTATGGGTCTCTTTTCTTCTTTTGTCGAGGCTAGCGGTGTGACCTCTGCTGTGATGGAGGAAACAGCTGTGCAAAGGTCAGGAAGTAACGCCAGCTCCTTCTCCGGGTCGTGGGTTGAGAGTGGTGACGGTGACTGGAAGGGAGCAGTGTATCATTAGCAAGACATCCCTGGTTGAACTAGACTTTGTTTCTTGTTAGGTACAGAGGTATAGTCGCTGATGGAGGTGTGGCCACTGACACCAATATGACGTACTGAGCCACAGAGGTCAGTGGGCCGTCGTAAGCAGGCACATCTGGGTAGCTGTGTTCAAAATGGTTCAAATGGCTCTGAGCACTATGGGACTTAACATCTGAGGTCATCAGTCCCCTAGACTTAGAACTACTAAAATCTAACTAACCTAAGGACATCACACACATCCATGCCCGAGTCAGGATCCGAAACTGCGACCATAGCAGTCGCGTGGGGTAGCTGTGTGCGTAAGCTGTCTCACCCTCTGGGGTCAGCAGGAAGGCCGTAGAGGTTGATGTATGAGTATGCTGTCCAGGCTACTGGCCTGCCTCAAGCAGCGGAATAGAGCACAAGGAAGGACGGCACTCAGACTGCAAACCCCAGGGACGGCACTCAGACTGTAACTCCCAGCACGATGACGCTGGTGCCGTGTACCCAACCTGCGCGATGATCAGCGTCAATGGAAGCCTTCAGAAACCAGTGCACAGGACCAGAGAGATCAGCTCACCTCCAGTCCAGGCTCAAACAGGCGTCCCGCTAGAGAAGTGGCCGCCAGCAGGAAGTAGTTAACGTGGAGCAAGACCGAGCAGTTCAAAGCCGCTAAGTCTCCTGGATACAGTCCGCAGCAAAGGCGTATGCCTCCTACTTCTGGAGACAAAATCGTGGTTGATGACTGCATAGCCCATCAGATGCTACAGTACTCTCTATCTCAAAGTGGACGGATAGAGATGTAATAGTTGCTCCACACACACAATTTGTATCTGTTTACATATCTGGACAAAAACATCCAAACAAATGTTCAGACTGACATAATAACACAGAATGAACACAGGTTTCATCCTCCTCTTCTTACTCGCATGTAGCTTAATCTACACAGTTCATTGGCTATTCCTTAACCTACTTTATCCTGCACAACACAATAGTACAATAAAATTACCAAAGCTCTTCTGTCACAGCAAATTGCTTTAATATATCATTTGACAGGAAACTTGTTCCACTTAATTGTTCCTTATGTTTGGTATGCCTCCTTGTTTATCATATAGTTTCCTACTTAATTAATCCTTAATTGCTACATGTTAATCACCTTCTCTCGTTTCCACATATAGTCATGACTCCACTGAACCACTGTTTAGAACCAGTAAAGTAAGATTACAAACCCTTCCTTCCCAGGAAATCACGTTAGCACATTATTACACAGTAAATTCTTCCACTCAGTACTTCTTAAGCTCGGCATCTTACTTTCTTTACCAGGTGGTTTTCAGCTTGTTTCGCTACACCATTCGGAACTTTGTGAAACAAAAATGCACCTTCTGTATCCTCAGAAAACACATCCTTAGAACTATGCTTACATAAACCTATAGGTTGCAATCAAAAAGTTTCTGTTCGAAGGCCACAGAAGACCTTCGCCTATATTTTGGTGCTTATAAACCCGCACCGGAGTAGCGCAGGGTTGCATTTACGCTGCAGCAACGCCCTCAGACGGCAGTTTTTTGATCGCCCCTTATACACACAGTACATACAGTCCATAAGAAACATTCAGTTCTTTATTTCATTGCTGTTGATGTGACCTTCAGTCCGAAGACTAGTTTGATGGACCACGAGTCTATCTCGTTCAAGCCTGTTCATGTCTGCAGAACTACTACAGCCTACATCCACTGGACCCTTCTTACTGTATTCAAGCCCAGATTTTCCACTAATACTGCTCATTCTTTCTCTATGAAACAATTGCCTAAATATGCAATTGAATTGGAATCGTAGAATTTTATCTTTGATAAAATAAAAAGCAAAATACATTTTAACACTTAGACAGAAGAAAATTATTGAAAAACTGGTAGTAGTGACTACGATTTATTTAGAAACAGAAAGAATGTTAGAAAGATGTTTGTTATTTATATATTCGCTGTTTTCTTGCTTAAGTTGAATCCCCACCCCACAGAAAAGGGTATAGTTAATATTTGCACCTTTCTCGCAGAATGTCTTAAGATACAATGATATTAATTTTTGTCTTTCTGTATAAGATATGTTTTAGCATCTGAGTAAACACTCCAAGGACGTGATACAGTATTAATATTTTTTGAAAAAAAAATGAATTTTACTATGGAGTCTGCCCTTGAAGCATCATATTTTAAGTATTATTTGAGGTGTCACACAAATTCTACAATGTTTACCTCCCACACTTCCCTCCATTACCAAAGTCACGATTTCTTGATGCCTCAGGAAGTGTCCTATAAATAGCTCTTTTCTTTAGTCAAGTTATGCCATAAATTGCTTTTTTCACTATATCGATTGAGTACCTGCCTAGTAGTTACCCTGCTACCCATGTGATCTTCAGTATTCTTCTGTAGCAACACATCTGAAAAGCTTCTAGTCTCTTCTTGTCTGAACTGCGTATCGTCCACGTTTTTCTACCGTACAAGGATACAGAAAAGACTTCCTAACATTTAAATTCATTCTCTACGCTAATCAATTCCTGTTTTTCAAACATTTTTTCCTGCTGTTGCTAGTCTGCATTTTATAGCCTCTCTAATTGGCCCATCGTCACTTATGTCACTGCCCAAATGACAAAACTTATCACTATGTTTAGTGTCTCATTTTCTAACCTAATTCCCTTTCAACGCCTGATTTATTTCGATTACATTCCATTAGCCTCATTTTAGTTTTGTAGATTATTCATCTCATAACCTCTTTTCAAGACATTATTCATTCCGTCTAACTGCTTTCGAGCCCGTTGCCGTTTCTGTCAGAATTTCAAAGCTCAAAGTTTTCATTTTTTCTCCCTAAACTTTAATTCCATCTCGAAATTTCTCATAGATTTCGTTCACGTCTTCCTTAATCTACAGACTGAATAACATCAGGGTTAGGCTACAACTTTGTCGTTTAATTGAGATTGACGTAGTTACTCGTTCGTCTTAAGAAAAATAAAAATCTTTGCTACCAGTCTTGTTTCACAATTGCAGTATGTCTATAATGCACAACTGCCTTAAGCGAATGTCTTTGGTTTGTTTACATAGAATCTTTCGCTTCAGCGTTTTCATACATCAGGTTATTGGTGATGTATGTATAATGAAAATGAAAGAGTGTAGAGGAATTTCAGCACGGACTACCAGTGAAGCATATTCTCGCAATACACAGGTATTTATCCAAATTGCAACCTACGATGTTCGAAACTCTTCCACTGCGCGCTGCTGTTGACTGTTTGCTTCTGTCTTTTGCAGCGAGCCGAGTGATAATATACGGCAGCCAATGAGAATAGCTGCACATAATGATTTCTTTGGGAGGAATATCCGAATTGATTTGTTATCGATATTTCTTTTACACAGTATTTTATTGCGTTGCAGTTTGTTTCACAGCAGCTCTCATAGGCTGAGGTCACAAGTCATGGGATCCCTTCTAATATCGCGTCAAACCTCTTTTTGTCCGGGGAAATGTAGCAATTAGACGTGACATAGACTCAACAAGTCGTTGGAAGTATCCCACTGGAATATTAAGCAATGTTGCTTCATAGCCGTCCATAATTGAGAACGTGTTGCCGGTGCAGGATTTTATGCACGAATTTACCTCTCGATTACGTCACATAAGTTAGATGGGATTCAGATCGGGCGATCTGAGTAGCCAATTCATTTCCTCAAATTGTGCAGAATGATCTCCAAACCAATCGAAAACAATTTTGGCCCAGTGACATACTGGGGAACGTGAAGTATGACTGTATGAATGGCTCAAAGTAGCCGAACATAACCATTTCCAATCAATAATCCGTTCATTTGGATCGGACAATCCAGTCCATTCCATGTAAACAAATACAGCCTAGACCATTATGGAGCCACCACCAACTAGCACAGTGCCTTGTTGACAACCTGGGTCCACAGCTTCGTGGGGTCTGTGCCACATTCAAACCCTACCATCATCTCTTACCAAGTGAAATCGGGACTCATTTGACCACGCCACAGCTTTCCAGTAGTATAGGGTTCAACCGACATGGTCATGAGCCCAGGTGAGGCGCTGCAGGCGATGTGCTGTTCTCAAAGGCACTCGCGTAGGTCATCTGCTACCGTAGCCCATTAACCCCAAATTTCGCCACACTTTCCTAACGGATACGTTCGTCGTACGTCCCACAGCAATGGAAGAGCTGCTCATCGCCTTTATCAAGATCGTTATCCAAAACTTCCGACTCCACCACATACCCTTTTCGTCACAGTTACTCAAAGGCTTCGAAAAAGGGGCACCTTCACCGTCAGCAGGTGGAGAGTGTGGTACACCGAGAAGACGCCGAACACCCGAATTGGAAGAGAACCCGTCAACGAGTAAAAGAGAAACTGCGCGTGCAATGGATGTCGCTCCCAGCATTGCCTGGTATGTTCTGCATGACCAACAACTACATCCATACCACCTCCAAAAGTTACAGCCATTAATGCCGATTTTGCACTACGCGTTGAGTTCTGTACGCAGTTACTGCGCCGCTGGGTCAACGCGCCCCTAGTACCTCCACGATGTATTCTCTTCACAGATGAATGTAAATCTACTGGCGACTGTGTTCTCAACTCTTGAAAAAGCCATGTCTGGGAAGACGAAAACGCCACCCATGTCCAAGAATTCCTACATGGTTGTGGTATCCATGAGTGAACATGTATTCTGGATGGTCATGTGATTGGATCGTATATGCAGCCACCCGGACTCCGGGTCCCATCTAGTTGCCCTCCCTACAAACAAGCACTGGGTGTGTTGATAGATGCTGTGCCATTGAGGGTCCGTCAAGACATGTGGTTTCAGCATGACGGCGCCTCCGCTCACTTTTCGCATCATGTTCGGGAACATCTGTACCAACAATTCGGACACAGATGAATAGGCCAAGGTGGTCAAATCGTATGGCCTTCACCATCACTGGATTTGACTCCACTGGACTTTTTCGTCTGGGGTCGCATGGAGAGTTTGGTTTATGAGACTCGTGTAGAGACAAAAGAAGATCTGGTGGCACGCCATTGTGGTCGCTGCAGGGCAGATTGCAACGATACCAGATATGGCAGAGAGTGTGTACCACAACACCATTCGTAGGTATAATGTGTGCGTCGAACTTGGTGGTCGCTACATTGAATCTAACTTGTAGTGGATCAGAATGCTAACTCTCCTTTAAAAGGATAAAAACGGTTTAAGTATAACTGTAAACAACATCGTTTGTGAAAACTGACTAAGTTTCCTTTTTGTTTCTTTCATTATTAATGAGAGCAATTTTAAAACAAATGATGTACTGGGTCACATCTAATAAGTTACTTGTAAAAGTGGTCACGTTACTAACATGTATTCAAATGGCTGTAACACGGAAACGGTACGTTTCCAGCTATGGGTTCCAATTCAGAATACAGGGTGGAGAAAAATTGTGTCACGAAATTTTAACCCTGGACAGCTGATTCCAGTGGGAACCGAATTTACTAATGTTGTCTAGGTCGACAGCGCACCATTTTTAAACTGCGGAAACTTAGCGCCACGCGCTCCGATTCGCCGTGGGATTGCCCTGCTGCCGTTCGTCTGTTGACTGGCATGGCTACGGTTGTCGGTTCACATACGCAAAAGTCCCTCGCTCCGTCACTGCCCCAACACGATACACGTGTCGAATAGGTCTTGCTGTTTGTCTTCACCTCACGTCAGAGTCATTCATACGTAAGGTTCGCTTCGGAGCACACACGTCACCTGCGATTTAGTCATACAGTAAGCATGGCGGCACAGTATTCGTTTGAAGAACAACGGGATATGGTTTTTGTTTATGGACTAGCCGGCGGTAACGAGCATGAAGCTCAACGGCTGTATGACGGACGATACCCAGCAAGACGCCACTCACACCCGCAAACGTTTACATCAATGCACCGGCGACTTGGCGAAACAGGCTCGTCACCGGGATATCATGGCGATGCTGGAAGACCTCGAACACGACGGGATGCTACATTTGAAGAGAATGTTCTCGAGCGCTTCGAGGAAGCATCTACAACAAGTACTCGAGCCATTGGACACGACACGGGGTCACTCATGGGTTAGTCTGGGAGGTTTTGAGGCATGACAGCCAGCATCCATTTAGTTTCCACTCTTTTCAAGACCTAAATCCTGTGTCGGACTAAGAACACAGTCTATTGCTGGTGGTTTCTGTGACGTGTTGCATGAGATCCCGACTTCCCCATCATTGTGTTGTTTACCGACGAGTGCACCTTCCATCGGGATGGCCTTTACAACACTCGAAACGTTCATTACTGGGCAAAGGGAAATCCTCACGTCACGTACGTCCACGGACACCAGGAACGATTTTCGCTCAACATTTGGGCATGCATTGTGAGTGACCATCTGATTTGGCCGGTTCGTCTACCTCTTCGACTTACCAGGGCAAATTACCTTCATTTTTTGCAGGAAACTCTACCAGGCCTGCTGGAAGATGTTCCCGTGGACATAGGGCTACGCATGTGGTTGCAGCATAATGGGGCGCCCCCACATAACAGTCCTGCTGTACACAGATATTTAAATGAACACTTCGACGGCCGGGTAACTAGCATAGGTGCTCGCAGGACATGGCCCCCGCTATCACCAGACCTCACGACACCGGGCTTTTTCCTGTGGGGATTCTTCAAGGTTTTAGTTCACCCACCCGAACGCGAACCACCTAGAAACGAAGAGCATTAATGGATCGCATTCAACAAGCAGCCAATCCATCAGGGCAATACCAGAACCATTGAAAGAGTTCGGCAAAACCCCGTTCGGTGTTACCAAGCTTGTGTCGGGTCAGAGGGTCACCTGTTCGAGCACCTAGGTACAAGAAAGGCCCTTTTCTGGGCCTTCACAATTTGTAAAAGACTTCCTGTACGCGAACTAACAGCTGTTGACTGGTTTTTTCCCGGTACGTCTTATCATGAAACTACAATGAATGTGTCGGGACCCCGGCGGATTCGCCCCCAAGTGTGTGGGAGGCTGGCGCCCTACCACCGAGCGTGCGGGCCGCCTTGGATACATCGTGATCTCCGGCAGGCAAAGCATTCTCGGTGATGCGTTGTTCAGAGCATCCGGCAACAGGGCAATCCCGGTGCCAATCGGGATGCGTGGCGCCAAGTTTCCGTAGTTTAAGAATTGTGCGTTGTCGACCTACACAACGTTAGTAATTTTGGTACTTACTGGCATCAGTTATCCAGTGTTAAAATTTAGTGACAATTTTTATCCACCCTGTATATCTGCTCAGTCCTCTCTTCAAGTCTTAGAAGTTTGTGAGGGGAGTTTTAGGGCACTCTATATATCTTTTGTGTTGCTGTATTAAACCACACGAAGACTAGCCCTAAATTGAATTTTCCAGACGGGGTCAGCTCGTTTTGAAAGTAAAGCAACTGATTGCCTCGATCACAGTATTTATGAGTGTACGTTACTGCTACTGCTAAAAGGCGATGATAATCCTCTATAGTCAGGGGTATTTTAGTTTCTGGCTGCAATTGCCTAACATTAACAGTGGGAGGCTATTTAGTGATTACTTGACACGTTATGTGCCACTATCCTATACCGCACCCAATAGATCTGACAACAGAAAACAAGGCGTAGAGGTGCATAATTTCATTATTGTCGAAGCAGTGTTTACTCTCTATGGTATCCTATTTATGTGCTTGATAACTAAGAGAAATCTCCCAAAAACTTGTTCAGACTGAAGAATTACAATTATTTTTATTTTATTCTGTTCAGAAAGGTCACAGTTCTTAGTAATTGATGGAAACTCATGTAGTGAAACGGAAGTGATATCTAATGTACACCAAGGAGACGATCTGAGCAGACCTTTTAGATCCTTTGCAGATGAAGGTGTCGTTTACCGTCTAGTAAAGTCATCATAATATCAGAATGAACCGCAAAATGATTTAGACAAGTCATCTACTTAGTGCGAAAAGTGACAGTTGACCCAGCAACGAAAAGTGCTAAAAAATTCCGTCAAATTTTGGTTACAAGACAAATCACACAAATTTAAAGATTGTCAATTCGCCTAAATACCTAGGAAAAACAATTACGAACCACTTAAACTGAAGCAGTTACATAGAAAATGTTGTGGAAAGACGAACCACAGATTGCGTTTCTTGGATAAACATAAATCTACTAAAGAGACTGCCTACAATACGCTTGTTCGTCCTCTTCTGGAGTGCAGTTTTGGATCCTAACCAGACAGGATTGATGGGGGACATCGAAAAAGTTCAAAGAAGGGTAGCTCGTTCTATATTATCGTGAAATAGAAGGAAGAATATCGCGAATATAGTAAGCGAATCTTGATGATAATCAGAAAATAAAGGCGTTTTCAGTTTTGGCGAAAGTTTTTCAAGAACCTTCAACTACCAAATTCCTTCTTCGAATGCCAAAATATTTTGTTGACTCTCATCAACATCTAAGTCGCAGTAGCTGCAGATACCGGAGCGGAACTTGGAAGGCATTTGCTATCTTCCAATGAATCCAAGGTACATCAAATAAGCTGCGGGTGTATTGTCATCCGACCGATAGCCAGATACACGTAAGAGACTTGGAAAATGTTAGCAAAATCAGTACAGAAACTCAGTTTTTCACCAATGACTCCTGAGGCAAATTTTGAAGATCAGTTATCGCGACAGTTTCAAATCATGAAGTGCTGAGGAGAAGTGGTCTGCGCAGCCTACACAAAATCGTTGCTGAAAGAACACTGAAGGTTCAGGGGCATGCCCTGCGCATGAAAGATGGAAGAATCCCCTAGTCAGCATTGTTTTAGAAACAAGCGGGTGGATACCGAAGAAGATCTCGTAACAGTTGGAAAGAAACTTTTGCAAACGATCTGTAATGCATGGGCATAAATTGGGAGAAAGCTGAAAACCTGGCAGCTGATAAGAATTCGCTGCAGGATACTTGTTGTCCGATATGCTATTTAGCGTAGGAAAAACTAAGCCTCAGTTACCTGCATGTGGAGAAATGATCATTGTGATGAAATACCCTAACGGGAAGAAATCGCAAAGCCAAAGAATAATTAATGTAGAGTAATGAAATTTCGGGGATACCGCTGTCTAGGTAACATATTTAAGCGATAAACGTTGCAAGATCGCATGTTAACTTAAGCGCGAGATAAGTCATTACAAATATGAAATGCTTGTACATTAATAACTAATTTAACAGCCAGTGCGGGCCGCTGTGGCCGGAACCACGGGCCTGCTACGGTCGCAGGTTCTAATCCTGCCTCGGGCATGGATGTGTGTGATGTCTTTAGGTTAGTTAGGTTTAAGTAGTTCTAAGTCTAGGGGACTGATGACCTCACATGTTACGTCCCATAGTGCTTAGAGCCATTTGAACCATTTTTTAAACGCCAGAATGTTGAATGTAAGCAAGCATACGCGCGTGAATTGTGTTGTACCGCTTCCGGATGTCAGTTTTTGGGATGGAATTCCACGTCTGTTGCACTTGACCGGTCAATACAGGGACGGGTAATGCTGTTTGTGGATGACGCTGGAATTATCGTCCGATGGTCTGCGGTATGTGCTCGATTAGAGACAGATTTGGTGATAGAGTAGGCCTAGGCAACATGTCACCACTCTGCAGAGCATGTTGGGTTACAACAGCGGTATCTGGGCGAGCGTTATCCTGTTAGAAAACACGCCCAGGAATGCTGTTCATAAATGACAACAAAACAGGTCCAAACACCAGACTGGTGAACAAATTTGAGGTCAGGGTGCGTGGGATAAACACGACGGAGCTCCTGCTGTCATACAAAGTTGCACTCCAGACCATAACTCCAGGTGCAGGTTCGGTGTGTCTAGCACGCAGACAGGCTGGTTGCAGGCCTTCAACTGGCTTCCTCCTAACCAACACATGACCAGTGTTGTCACCGAGTCAGAACCAGGTTTCATCAGAAAACACACCGGAGCTCCATCCTGCCCTCCAATGATCTCTCGCTTGAAATCACAGAAGTCATAAATGGCAGTGGTTTGGGGTCAGCGGAATGCACGCTACAGGGCGTCTGGCTCTGTGCTGTCCTTGAAGTAACCGATTTGTAACGGTTTGTTGTGCCACTGTGGTGCCAACTGCTTCTCCAGTTGCTGCTGCAGATGCAGTCCGATGCGCGAGAGCCATAAGCCCAAAAGGTCCTCCCTCTTGGTAGTGCCATTTGGCCCTCCCGACCCGGTCTTCTAGCGACCATATATTCTTGTGACCAGGGCTGCCAGCAGTCATATACAGTGGCTATATTCCTGCCGAGTTTTTCTTCAGTATTGCAGTAGGAACATCCAGCTTCTCGTAATCCTGTTACAGGACCTCATTCAAACTCAATGAGATGTTGATAATGGCGTCTTTATCGACTTTAAAGCATTCTTGGTTAACATCAACTCCCCACGTCCAATCTGAAAGGTAACTAAAGGTCACGATCGTTACTGCTTGTATTTAAGGCAAACCTGATTTGCGTCTTTATAGTGAAGCTACTAGCGCCACTCTTATGCGACTGGCGTGAAATTCGAATGCACATCATCTTTCAGATGCAGAAGCACGCGTACCAACTTTCGTTTATGTCGCACAACTCCTTCTTGGGGCTGCGATTTTTTTTTCCATTAGTGACGAAAAGATCGGAGCTCGCACGGAAAGATTTACGTGTTCATTTCTCACACGTGCTGTTTGAGGACGACCATGTGGCCGAGCGGTTCTAGGCGCTGCAATCTGGAACCGCGCGACCGCTGCGGTCGCAGGTTCGAATCCTGCCCTGGGCATGGATGCATGTGACGTCCTTAGGTTAGTTAGGTTTAAGTAGTTCTAAGTTCTAGGGGACTGATGACCTAAGAAGTTAAGTCTCATAGTGCTCAGAGCCATTTGAACCACTTTTTCGTGCTGTTTGAGAGTGAAACAGTAGAGAAATAATCTGAAAGTGGTTCTACGAACCCTCTGCAGAACACTTAAGTATAGATTGCAGAGTAATCACGTAGATGTGAAAGGAGAGAAAGGGATAATGTAGACAATTGTAGACCTATTTCTATACCATTAGTGTTGGATTATTGATTATTTCATTTCACATAATTTGCTGTCAAATGCGCAGTTTGGTTGTAAAAGTGGTTTAAAATTGAAAATGCTATATTCTCTTTTTTCTATGAGATACTGGATGGATTAAAAATAAGGTTTTGAATGCGAGCCACCTCTTTTGATGTAACTAAGGCGCTTCATTGTGTTGATACAAAATATTCCTCCATTATGTAATACGGAGAGTAGCCTCCAGTTGGTTCGCCTCGTCCTTTAAGAACAGACAGCAGAAGGTCATTTTCCACAGAACTGAGAATGAGTATGATGTGGGGCCCAGTGAGGCACGGTTAAATGCCGGTGAGGCAGGGGGGGGGGGGGGGTTGCCCCAGGGATCTGTGTTGGGGCCACTCCTATTCCTTATTTATATAAATGATATGCGTTCTCGTATTACATGTGATTCTAAAATATTTCTGTCTGCTGATGACACTACCTTGGTAGTAAAGAATGTTGTGTGCGATATTGGCACTGCTTCAAATAGTGCAGTTCAAGACATAGCTTCCTGGCTTGTACAAAATAAACTAACGCTAAATCACAATAAGACTCGGTTTTTACAGTTTCTAACACACAGTTCAACAAAAAATCACTTTATAATGACACAGTATGAGCACATGATTAGTGAGACTGAATATATCAAATTTCTAGACGCTCAGATAGATATTAAAGTGTCACGGAAAACCCATGTTCAGGATCTTGTTCAAAGACTTAATGCTGCTATTTTTACTACTATAACTGTATCTGAAGTAAGTGACAGTTCGACATGAAAAGTAGTCTACTTTGCTTGTTTTCATTCGCTACTGACGTATGGTATTATATTTTGAGGTAACTCTTCCCATCCTCGAAAGTTATCCTTGCCTCAGCAACGGTTGGTTCCAACAATAGGTGGTGTAAGTTTGCAAATCTCTTGTCGACTTATGTTCATTAGTCTGGGTATTCTGACGTTGGCCTCTCAATAGATACATTCTTTAATATCGTTTCTTGTTAACAGCATCAGCTTATTCCCAAGAATTAGCAGCTTTCATTCAGTTAATACTAGGCAGAAGTCCAATCTGCGCCCCTCCCGCCGGAGGTTCGAGTCCTCCCTCGGGCATGGGTGTGAGTGTTGTTCTTAGCATAAGTTGTGTGTAAATCTACGGACCGATGACCTAAGCAGTTTGGTCCCTTAGGTATTCACACACATTTGAAAATTTTTTTCCAATCTGCATTTGGATATCACCTCCTTGACTCTTGAATAGAAGGGCGTGCAGTATTCTGCCGCATTTATTTTCATTAAGCTACCACAAGAATTCAAAATCTTAGAAGTAATCCACGCGCTTTCGAGTCTAAACTGAAGTTTCCTCATGGGTCACTCCTTCTATTGTGTCTAGGAGTTCCTTGAAAAATTAAGATAATTCCTGTATTACATGTTGGTTGCATTTATATAAACTTAGAGCTTGTCGTCTTTAGCAGTCATAAACATTTTATTTTATCTATTATTACTTTTCTGTTGTAATTTCACCTACTGTTACATTCCATGACCATAAAGATTTGTTTGTCAGTTTGGTCCAACGTGTAAAATAAAAGTTGTTGTTGTGGTCTTCAGTCGTGAGACTGGTTTGATGCAGCTCTCCATGCTACTCTATCCTGTGCAAGCTTCTTCATCTCCCAGTACTTACTGCAACCTACATCCTCCTGAATCTGCTTAGTGTATTCATCTCTTGGTCTCTCTCTACGATTTTTACCCTCCACGCTGCCCTCCAATGCTAAATTTGTGGTCCCTTGATGCCTCAAAACATGTCCTACCAACCGGTCCCTTCTTTTTGTCCAGTTGTGCCACAAACTCCTCTTCTCCACAATTCTATTTAATACCTCCTCATTAGTTATGAGATCTACCCATCTAATCTTCAACATTCTTCTGTAGCACCACATTTCGAAAGCTTCTATTCTCTTCTTGTCCAAACTATTTATCGTCCATGTTTCACTTCCATACATGGCTACACTCAATAGAAATACTTTCAGAAACGACTTCCTAACACTTAAATCTATACTCGATCTTAACAAATTTCTCTTCTTCAGAAACGCTTTCCTTGCCATTGCCAGTCTACATTTTATATCCTCTCTACTTCGACCATCATCAGTTTTTTACTCCCTAAATAGCAAAACTCTTTTACTACTTTAAGTGTCTCATTTCTTAATATAATTCCCTCAGCATCACCCGACTTAAATCGACTACATTCCATTATCCTCGTATTGCTTTTGTTGATGTTCATCTTATATCCTCCTTTCAAGACACTGTCCATTCCGTTCAACTGCTCTTCCAAGTCCCTTGCTGTCTCAGACAGAATTACAATGTCATCGGCGAACCTCAAAGTTTTTATTTCTTCTCCATGAATTTTAATACCTACTCCGAATTTTTCTTTTGTTTCCTTCCCTGCTTGCTCAATATACAGATTGAATAACATCGGGGAGAAGCTACAACCCTGTCTCACTCCCTTCCCAAGCACTGCTTCCCTTTCATGCCCCTCGCCTCTTATAACCGCCATCTGGTTTCTGTACAAATTGTAAATAGCCTTACGCTCCCTGTATTTTACCCCTGCCACCTTTAGAATTTGAAAGAGAGTATTCCAGTTAACATTTTCGAAAGCTTTCTCTAAGTCTACAAATGCTAGAAACGTAGGTTTGCCTTTTCTTAATCTATCTTCTAAGATAAGTCGTAAGAGTAGTATTGCCTCACGTGTTCCAACATTTCTACGGAATCCAAACTGATCTTCCCCGAGGTCCGCTTCTACCAGTTTTTCCATTCGTCTGTAAAGAATTCGCGTTAGTATTTTGCAGCTGCGACTTATTAAACTGATAGTTCGGTAATTTTCACATGTCAACACCTGCTTTCTTTGGGATTGGAATTATTATATTCTTCTTGAAGTCTGAGGGTATTTCGCCTGTCTCATACGTCTTTCTCACCAGATGGTAGAGTTTTGTCATGACTGGCTCTCCCAAGGCCGACAGTAGTTCTAATGAAATGTTGTCTACTCCCGGGGCCTTGTTTCGACTCAGGTCTTTCAGTGCTCTGTCAAACTCTTCACGCAGTATCTTATCTCCCATTTCGTCTTCATCTACTTCCTCTTCCATTTCCATAATATTGTCCTCAAGTACATCACCCTCGTATAAACCCTCTATATACTCCTTCCACTTTTCTGCTTTCCCTTCTTTGCTTAGAACTGGGTTTACATCTGAGCTCTTGATATTCATACAAGTGGTTCTCTGTTTTCCAAAGGTCTCTTTAATTTTCCTGTAGGCAGTATCTATCTTACCCCTAGTGAGATAACCCTCTACATCCTTACATTTGTCCTCTAGCCATCCCTGCTTAGCCATTTTACACTTTCTGTCGATCTCATTTTTGAGGCGTTTGTATTCCTTTTTGCCTGCTTCATTTACTGCATTTTTATATTTTCTCCGTTCATCAATTAAATTCAATATTTCTTCTGTTACCCAAGAATTTCTACTAGTCCTCGTCTTTTTACCTACTTGATCGTCTGCTGCCTTCACTACTTCTTCCCTCAGAGCTGCCCATTCTTCTTCAACTGTATTTCTTTCCCCCATTCCTGTCAATTGTTCCCTTATGCTCTCCCTGAAACTCTCTACAACCTCTGGTTCTTTCAGTTTATCCAGGTCCCATCTCCTTAAATTAGCACCTTTTTGTAGTTTCTTCAGTTTTAATCTACAGTTCATAACCAATAGATTGTGGTCAGAGTCCACATCTGCCCCTGGAAATGTCTTACAATTTAAAACCTGGTTCCTAAATCTCTGTCTTACCATTATATAATCTATCTGACACCTTTTAGTATCTCCAGGATTCTTCCATGTATACAACCTTCTTTTATGATTCTTGAACCAAGTATTAGCTATGATTAAGTTATGCTCTGTGCAAAATTCTACCAGACGGCTTCCTCTTTTATTTTTTCCCCCCAATCCATATTCACCTACTATGTTTCCTTCTCTCCCTTTTCCTACTGTCGAATTCCAGTCACCCATGACTATTAAATTTTCGTCTCCCTTCACTACCTGAATAATTTCTTTTATCTCATCATACAATTCATCATCTGCAGAGCTAGTTGGCACATAAACTTGTACTACTGTAGTAGGCGTGGGCTTTGTGTCTATCTTGGCCACAATAATGAGTTCACTATGCTGTTTATAGTAGCCTAACCGCACTCCTATTTTTTATTCATTATTAAACCTACTCCTGCATTACCCCCATTTGATTTTGTATTTATAACACTGTATTCACCTGACCAAAAGTCTTGTTCCTCCTGCCACCGAACTTCACTAATTCCCACTATATCTAACTTTAACCTATCCATTTCCCTTAAATAAAAGTAAATAAATAAGTGTTTCTAGAGCAATATTGCACATAGCCCCACACAAATACACTACTAGCCATTAAAATTGCTACACCAAGAAGAAATGCAGATGATAAACGGGCATTCATTGAACAAATATATTATATTAGAACTGACATGTGATTACATTTTCACGCCATTTGGGTGTATAGATCCTGAGAAATCAGTACCCAGAACAACCACTTCTGGCCGTAATAGCGGCCTTGATACGCCTGGGCATTGAGTCAAACAGAGCTTGGACGGCGTGTACAGGTACAGCTGCCCATGCAGCTTCAACACGATACCACAGTTCATGAAAAGTAGTGACTGGCGTATTGTGACGAGCCAGTTGCTCGGCTACCATTGACCAGACGTTTTAAATTGATGAGAGATCTGGAGAATGTGCTGGCCAGGGCAACAGTCGAACATTTTCTGTATCGAGAAAGGCCCGTACAGGACCTGCAACATGCGGTCGTGCATTATCCTGCTGAAATGTAGGGTTTCGCTGGGATCGGTTGAAGGGTAGAGCCACGGGTCGTAACACATCTAAAATGTAACGTCCACTGTTCAAAGTCCCGTCAATGCGAACAAGAGGTGACCGAGACGTGTAGCCAATGGCACCCCATACCATCACGCCGGGTGATACGCCAGTATGGCGATGACGAATACATGCTTCCAATGTGCGTTCACCGTGATGTCGCCAAACACGGATGCAACCATCATGATGCTGTAAACAGAACCTGGGTTCATCCGAAAAAATGACGTTTTGCCATTCGTGCACCCAGGTTCGTCGTTGGGTAGACCATCGCAGGCGCTCCTATGATGCAGCGTCAAGGCTAACCGCAGCCATGGTCTCCGAGCTGATAGTCCATGCTGCTGGGAACGTCGTCGAGCTGTTCTTGCAGATGATTGTTGTCTTGCAAACGTCCCCATGTGTTGACTCAGGGATCGAGACGTGGCTGCACGATCCGTTACAGCCATGCGGATAAGATGCCTGTCATCTCGACTGCTAGTGATACGAGGCCGTTGGGATCCAGCACGGCGTTCCGTATTACCCTCCTGAACCCACCGATTCCATATTCTGCTAACAGTCATTGGGTCTCGACCAACGAGAGCAGCAATGTCGCAATACGATAAACCGCAATTGCGATAGGCTACAATTCGACCTTTATCAAAGTCGGAAACGTGATGGTACACATTTCTCCTCCTTACACGAGGCATCATAACAACGTTTCACCAGGCAACGCTGGTCAGCTGCTGTTGTGTATGAGAAACGGGTTGGAAACTTTCCTCATGTCAGCACATTGTAGATGTCGCCACCGGCGCCAAGCTTGTGTGAATGCTCTGAATAGCTAATCATTTGCATATCACAGCATCTTATTCCTGTCGGTTAAATTTCGCGTCTGACGCACGTCATCTTCGTGGTGTAGCAATTTTAATGGCCAGTAGTGTATTTTGGGGTAACTCTTCCCATTATTAAAAGTTATCTTGCCTCAGAAACGGTCGGTTCCAACAATAGGTGATGTAGGTTTGCAAATCTCTTGTCGACTCATGTTCATTAGTCTGGGTATTCTGACGTTGGCCTCTCAATAGATATATTCTTTAATATCGTTTCTTGTTAACAGCATCAGCTTATTCCCAAGAATTAGCAGCTTTCATTCAGTTAATACTAGGCAGAAGTCCAATCTGCATTTGGATCGCACCTCCTTGACTCTTGTGCAGAAAGGCGTGCAGCATTCTGCTGCTTTTAATTTAATTGAGCTACCATAAGAATTCAAAATCTTAGTAGTAATCTACACGCTTTCGAGTCTAAACTGAAGTTTCCTCATTGATCACTTCTTCTATTGTGTCTAGGAGTTCCTTGAAAAATTAAGATAATTCCTGTATTATTACTTTTCAGTTGTAATTTCACGTACTGACACGATCCATGACCATGAAGGTTTGCTTTTTAATTTGGTCCTACGTGTAAAATGTAAATAAATCTCGTGTGGCTTGGATCTCCCGTCGGGTAGACCGTTCACCGGGTACAAGTCATTCGATTTGACGCCACTTCGGCGACTTGCGAGTCGATTAGGATGAAATGATAATGATTGGGACAATACAACACTCAGTCCCTGAGCGGAGAAAATCTCCGGATGGCCGCGAATCGAACCCGGGCCCTTAGGATTGACATTCTGTCGCGCTGATCACTCAGCTACCGTGGGCGGACTCACGTGTGCCGGCCGTTGTGGCCGAGCGGTTCTAGGTTCTTCAGTCTGGATCCGCGCGACCGCTACGGTCGCAGGTTCGAATCCTGCCTCTGGCATGGATGTGTATGATGTCCTTAGGTTAGTTAGGTTTAAGTAGTTCTAAGTTCTGGGGGACAGATGACCTCAGACGTTATGTCCTATAGTGCTCAGAGCCATTTGAAACAGTTAATTTTTGACACATGTGTAAAATAAAAGTAAATAAATAAATAATATGTTTCTGGGACAATATTGCCCATAGTCCCAGACAAATACATTGAGATTATTCTGGATAGTAGGCAGTTCTGAGACCAGATGAACGGAGACGTCTGTCCCAGAGACCTGCTGGACACCCAGGAGTGCGACCAGCTCCTCGACTGTGACCTCCGCGGTCGTGCACGTGTGGCCCGCTGCTGCGAGCGCGCGCTTTCAAAGGCCCGACGCACGCGAGCTGGCTCAGAAGAGTCGCGTCGTGACGTGAGTGCGTCCGTAATGCGTTTATGGTCGATAGCGGATAATTGCGGTCCCCGGGTTCAAAGGGCGGCCGCCCCGAGCCCTGCGCCCTCCCACCCCCACAGGTAGGCGGCAGCCGTTCTTGTTTGTTTCTCTTTCGGGCCACCGTACGTCGGCGGCCACCCCTACCATTGTCGTCCGCCGACAGATGTCCCTGGGCGGCTCCCGGCCTTTCAAACGCCCATGTTTACCTCTGCTTGACAGAACCCAGATGTTGCCAACTCCGCCCTTGACACTGCGGATTACGCACGCACAACAGTTGACGAGCTCTTACTGTACCCGTTCGGCACTGCCTTATATTGCAGTATGGTACGTTAAATGCCGCCGCGTTAGAAGAAATGCTCGTTCTACGAACAAAGTGTAGCACGCATGAAGCAGCAGCTACAGCTATATCTAATTTACGAGTGCTTCACTTACAGATTCTTCAGTTCACTGGTGGTTCGGAAATGTTAGTGACAGTTGCTTTCACAGCCGAATGAAGTTTATTAATTTTTAGTTGTTTATAAAGAGATTTTTTTAAAGACACACACATTCACACGCCTGCATAAAGACACACACACACACACACACACACACACACACACACACATTGTCTGGGACAATAATGGAGAACATTGTCCCAGAAACGCTTGGGGCTGGTAATGTGAGCGACTACTTTCTTGGTTCCTACTTGTTGCCTCCTCGACTATTTTCGCAAGAGCACCTGCCGACGTTATTTGAGGAGGTACCTCTTGGTATCACACAAAGTATATGGCTCCAGCATAATGGGGCTCTCGTACGCTTTGCAGGACCAGTAGGTGCGGCATTAATCTGTACTTTGCTGGCCGAAATGGCCGAGCGGTTCTAGGCGCTACAGTCTAGAACCGCGCGACCGCTACGGTCGCAGGTTCGAATCCTGCCCCGGGCATGGATGTGTGTGGTGTCCTTAGGTTAGTTAGGTTTAATTAGTTCTAAGTTCTAGGGGACTGATGACCTCAGAAGTTAAGTCCCATAGTGCTCAGAGCCATTTGAACCATTTTGAATCTGTACTTTCAGCAATCGCTGGGTCAGGCGATATCTCAGTACCTTACCCCAGAGGACTTGTTTGTCCAAGAGCACATAGAAACCGAAGTGTATTCCACTCATGCAGATACTGAGAAGCGATTATATGCAACAGTTCTTGCAGAGACCACACACATAAAGAATACGCCACACTTTGTCCATCGAATGCCGTGCTGTGTATGCTGAAGTGAATATTGCTCATTTTGAACATTTGCTGTAACATTCAAAAGAGCAATAAAGGACTGAAATACTTGTAGTATTGTTTTATTCTCAACCACACTCAGTGACCTGGATACTCCGTATTCAGACAATACGCATTTCCGACTCCTGTTAGCATAACTAAATAATATTTGTTGTTGTCTCTGTCACCTTATCCGTCCCTCTGATCACTGAACTGCCTGCATATCTACGTTGCTCCATCATGTTTTCCAGCGTCATCCCCCACCTTCCGTTCCAAAGTCGTCTCGTGCTTTTCTTATATCTCTGAATCCAAAACAGAACATTTTGGCTGCATTTAATATCCTCTCACCAGTGTACATGTTCGTCAACCCTCATTACACTCATAAAGATGTTTCCGGATCCATTCGTTTACTTTCCTGTCTCTCCTAGTAATTTTAACGTACACTATTTCATCAGAAGTATCCGGAGACCACTAGGTAATGTGGAAATGATCACTAAATGTCATGAGAAGTGAGCCCGCCAGCATAAAAGGAGGCGGGAAGTATTGCGTTGTCAGTAGAGAAAAAGTAACATTGGAATGAATTGTTCAAGGGAACTCAGTGATTTCGAACACGGACTATTAATGTTATGTCACCTGAGTAACGGATTCGTCAGGAACATTTTAACCCTTCCAAAGATGCCCTAGTGGACTGTAGGTAATGTGACTAGCACACGCTGGCATACAGCTGCAAGCTTGAGAACCTTCTAGAACGTTATAGAAAAAGTCATTAGGAAGTGGAAAACAATAACGGTAGTAGCCAAAGAAGAAGAGGCTTCACCTCTCTCTCTCCTGCTGTCTCTCTCTCTCTCTCTCCCCCTTAAGGGGGAGTGATGTTGTGCCCCATGATACTATCCCTGCTGGATAGAACTCTTCTCCATCGTAGCGGCATTTGGTGTAGCATATATTGTGGGAAGGCCACGAGAAACGTGCACTTTAGTAGTTATTTACAGAGACCGTCTAAAAGGCTGGACTTCTTTGCCACGACCATCACAGGTGCCAACGAGATGCAACGGTGACAGCATCCCACTAGGCGAGTCAAAGAGCAAGGAGCATAGTATCTCCAACAGCGGCAGCCAGGCGCGAAGATTCGGTGTCGCAATACAAGTGGCAATGTAACCCTTGGCCCGGCAGTTTGCAGATTAGTTTTCAGTCTTCATTCTTTGGACTTCAGTCTTCATCGACTTGAGTCTCCGCGAGCAGTGGTCTTCGACGCAGTCTTTCGGTTAAGTTCATCTGGAGTTAGCAACGGTCATACTGGAATACACTGTTACTATAAACAGCCCGCAAGGATTGGAAACGCCAGAGCACATAGCGAAGCGACGTGGCTAAGGACTTAAGTCATTGGGCAGGTTTTTACTATACAAAGTTACGGGGCTCGGTTCTCAGCCTGTACGAATTAAATGTGTAACTAGAGGTGGTTGTTATGGTATTGGTGAGTTACAACGAATATGTGTTCTTGCATCTGGAATCGTTTATGTTGTGTAGTGGTTACAGGGCTCTTACAATGGCGCAGTCGGCGGAACCCAGCCAAATCGTCGTATAGTCAACAGTGTCACCATTACAACAGTTCAGGCAGAGAGAATAAATTTTCTTCATCAGTGATGGGTTTTTCTTATTTTTAAATGAAATTTTCAGCTTTCCAGGTAAGTTCGTGATACAATGGAACTTCAAGACACACGGTTGCTGCAACGAAAAGTCCGATTTTTTGCCACCACACTGGTTAAAACCCTTTGAATTTGTTAGGTGTTGTAAGATACAGAGGGCAAACACATTTGCATTGCATGAATTACAGCTATAAGGTATAATTGTAATGATCATGGTTGCTGTTTTGTCTTAGTTTAGCTTATGTTACCCCCCCCCCCCTCCCTTCCTTTTAATTATTCCGTTACAATAAGAGAAAGTTCCTTGTCACCACGAAAACAAAAACGGAGTCAGATGTAAGATAGAGAGCAATGTTTCAAGATATTAAAACATAGGTCTTAGTCTCTTATGAAAGCACGGAGTAGGGTATAAAGCAGTGACATGCTTTCAACAGCAGCAGTGTTTGCACACTAAATTATGGAGCTGAAACATGTTTGAGCATTAAATGAAGAGTTGTTTCCATAATATGAGGAACTGAATTCACTTAAATTAGGCTTTTAATGCAATATTATGTAAACTTATTTACGACAAAAATAAGAATTAATTCAAATAATATTTACTTACTTCAAAAAGTAATTTCAAAATTAACATAAAATTTCTTAAAATAACTTGAAACAACATAATCAAGCAGGATTTTTTATTGAAATTTTATGGAGATGGTAGCATTGGTTCTTATAACATATCAAGCAGGATTTTTTATTGAAATTTTATGGCGATGGTAGCACTGGTTCCTATTTCTGCACATAATTATACTTGATATTAAAATTTGTGGATGCAGGTTGAATTCTCATGACAGATTCGACATCGAGTCTGTTGCGGATTTATTTTATGTCGACACTTAAGCTAAGTACCCATTTTCACATTTATAAGTAGTTGCAAATGGTAAAAGTACGAACAAGGCCTTTATCGACGGTTGAAGATATTCTCTTTTAAACTGCACCAGTTTTCCGCTAACGACAATACTAAACAAAATTTTTCTCCAGTCAATGTGAGTTTTGTGTTCTTCATACAAAGTGGCCAACGTCGTGCATTAATGATAAATGGTTTAAAGAACGGCATCACGAGACCACCAAAAGCTGTCGTGTAACGTGTATTTATTTGCCGACAGTTAGTTTTGTTCCAGCGTCCATCTTCAAGTCTTAGATCCCATTACATCAGGTTAAAGGAAGACTCAGGTCCAGGAACCATTCTTTAACCTGATGTAATGGTTTTCGTGACTTGCAGATGGGAACTTGATGAAACCGACTGTTGCTAAAGAAACATCACATAACAGCTTCTCTTGGCTTCGTGATACCGCTCTTTAAGTATCTCGAAGCTGTGTAGTACTGTTTATAGAAAATATTTTGGACAATAAATGGGTTTTTAATCCATAATTCATTCTGATGGTTAATCAACTGTTCTCTTGGAAAACACATTGAAAGTTTCATTCAGACGTATTCAAGAAATATCTCAATTCCTTCCTCCTGTGATATTTATGGCTAGTTCACTCTAGTTGTAACTGTAATGTTGCGCAATAAGACTTAAAACCAACTGAGAAAGACATATTGCGTAGTGCTGTAAGGTGATCACAGGCTAGGTGTGTGGGTCTCGTGTGGAACGACAGAAAAGGTGCGTGGATGATTACGTTACAAAAGAGGGAAACATTTTCTCGCCTCACATTGGCCATCCTTTAAAAGGAAGCGTTGCCTTTGCCGGCCTATGAACGAAAGTTGGGAACAGCGGCTTCGGGATAGCTGGACACCAGGTTCGTGGTGTCACTACAGTTTTGGGAGCTGAGCTTATCAGTTCAGTCTTGGAAGTCAAGTTCAGAAGTTCATTTTTAGGAGATAAAGTTGAATGAAATCTCTCTGACATGTACATAGTGCGACAGTGCGTCTTTTTAGTTCATGTGTAATATTTGCATTGTGATTGTGACGAAGTGCTCACATTGCACCACGGCAATAAATCTTCTGGCACTCCAAAAATTACAAAATAATTCAGCAGATTTAGAGAATCCTCGATCCTCCTTATTGTCAGGATAGTGCGAGATGATCTGCGAGAAGGACATAACTATTAGAAGACGCACGTGAGTGGAGAGAACTTCTGCGACATGTGCCCGAATTGTACACGCCCATCCGCAACTCTCACATGAACTGTTAATCTGTAACAACCAGCGCAGTTACAGTCTTCTAAAACCCCGTTTATTGTTGGGAAGCAATCAAACTGATTGGAGAGCATAAAAATTATTAAAAATTCTTTTTCTTGAAAATAAAATCTTTATCGTGAGTAATAAATACATTTAATTTGAATAAATGTCACATAGATAAGCAAGTTGAATCATAATATGACTTAACTTTCTGCTGATAGATGACAGAGTGATACGGTCCACTGGGGAAGATGGGTGCATTGTGACACTGATGAAAAAGGCGGTTTGGGCGGCCTGCTATAATCACATCTTGTACATTCATACCCTCATTATATTGTTTTAAATTTCGTAAATGACTTAATTTTTATTATTTGTAAGCTGACTTTTTTGAACAGTGTGAAAGAAGACACGTATGTTTCCAGAATGAGATTTTCACTCTGCAGCGGAGTGTGCGCTGATATGAAACTTCCTGTCAGATTAAAACTGTGTGCCCGACCGAGACTCGAACTCGGGACCTTTGCCTTTCGCGGGCAAGTGCTCTACCAACTGAGCTACCCAAGCACGACTAACGCCCCCTCCTCACAGCTTTACTTCTGCCAGTATCTCGTCTCCTACCTTCCGAACTTTACAGAAGCTCTCCTGCGAACCTTGCAGAACTAGCACTCCTGAAAGAAAGGATGTTGCGGAGACATGGCTTAGCCACAGCCTGGGGGATGTTTCCAGAATGAGATTTTCCCTCTGCAGCGGAGTGTGCGCTGATATGAAACTTCCTGGCAGATTAAAACTGTGTGCCGGACCGAGACTCGAACTCGGGACCTTTGCCTTTCGCGGGCAAGTGTGGTAGTGTGGTAGAGCACTTGCCCGCGAAAGGCAAAGGTCCCGAGTTCGAGTCTCGGTCCGGCACACAGTTTTAATCTGCCAGGAAGTTTCAAGACACGTATATTCCATGTAAGCATCGAGTCATGTACACGGAACCCTACAGTTCTACGGTACAAAGCTTAGGGAACTAGCACAAGAAATCTTTTTAATCTGCAGTGTTATGAATGTGCTGTTTTGAAACCTTCTGTCACACAGAATTAATCTGCCAGGAAGTTTCATTATCACGGTGCCGTATGGCACTGTTGGGTGGGAAGTCTGACGGTGTGGGTTCAGTCATCTAGTTAGGAAGGGTGTTCTTTCCTCCACATGCTTCGGCCTCCTTTCTTGCAGATATATGACAGTTGTGTCTTATATGTATTTGTGGATTGTAGGTGACTGTAATGTGTGTCTAGTGTGTATTATGTCTTTGTCGTTTGATCATGATGAGCGAAAGGGAAACTCGGTGCCGGCACATAACCTACCTAGGGTGTCGCCGAGCTTCACGTCCCCATTCGACGCATGTATCACCATCAGCATTGTCAAATGTCTTCACTTCATGACGCTTTGCGGAAAGCTGTGGAATTTAATGCAGGACACTGGCGCAAAGACAGGTGATCAGGAACCTTACGTCAATACCCCTCCTCCCCTTATCGGCCCAATACTAGCAGGATTTGGACGGCTTCCCTCCAAGTCGAGTGTCCCCGGAAAGGCGTGCTTTAGCGACCTCGGCTACAGAGATAGGTAGTTTTCTTACAACTGAAACTCCCCATCGCCCCCCCCCCCCCCCGCCACTTCTCCTCAGATCTAATCCTAAGTTTTCAACACCTGAGCCGGCCCGAATGGCCGAGCGGTTCTAGGCGCTTCAGTCTGGAACCGCGCGACCGCTACTGTCGCAGGTTCGAATCCTGCCTCGGGCATGGATGTGTGTGAAGTCCTTAGGTTAGTTAGGTTTAAGTAGTTCTAAGTTCTAGGGGACTGTTGACCTTAGAAGTTAAGTCCCATGGTGCTCAGAGCCATTTTTTCAACACCTGCCTCGAGATGATTGGGTGTTTGTATTGTCCTCATCATTTTATCATCATTCATGAAAGTGGCGAGATTGGACTGAGCAAATGTTGGGAATTTGTACGGGCGCTGATAACCGCGCAGTAGAGCGCCCCACAAACCGAACATCAGCATCATCCAATGCTAAGACGGACAGTGGAGAGCTCGTCAAGAACTGCACACAGATCAAGCGTGAAAATGGGAAGAAGGTGTACTGAACTGTGAATAAAGAAGCAAAATAGAAATAGTGAACGGTCCAAGCTCGAGAACTGCAACATCGAGCGAATTGAAAGATTCACGACATCGTGGTTATTTGGTCACAGGGTTGGACTGCAAATCGAGAGGTCCGTTTTCAAATCTCCCTCATACCCATCTTCTTTTTTCACAGACTTATGAACTGACTGTCCGTTCATTGACGTATCTGTTCGCTGTATTCAAATTTGTGTCTGTGTCGTGATGTAAAGTCCATTTGTAACAGCGAGGTGTAAGGAACGGACCTGTAATGAAAGTTGATTCCGCACAACTACTCTTTTTTGCACCAGAAAGGAAGTGGTTCTCGAATGGGAAATTATGTTTTATATTACAACTGGAACAAACTTTAAAATTTTCGATTTCTTGCTTAAGCATGTAACTACCGTTGGTCACCGTGGAGAGCGTTACCGACTGCCCACGTGTTGTTGGTCGTTATTTAAGATCATGCAGAGAACCAACCATGCATAGTTGCCAACCGTGCATAGGCAGGGTGACGACTCCAGCGAGCGACCAAATGGGTATAAAAATCTGGTTATTTATGTAACTTTGACTAATTGCTTGTAGATTAATTACATTATTACTTACTAATATTATAACTTTACAGTGTAAATTGCCCTGAAGATGACCCCATCGCGGGTTGAAACCGGTTGGCGGCAAAATAAATAATGCGATTGTGACTGTCATTAATAATGGATTATAAGTAAATCAATCGCTATTATCTCCACACAACTAAGTTGTCTAAAATTTTATTGCCATAGTTTTTGCTTACATGTTTTGTAATCGTTGTGCCGGTAATTTTGTATTTACTTTTGAAAGTGAACAGCCATGCGGTGAAGCCTTAGAGTTCAGACACTTCGTTTAGCATAATGCAGCCCCCCCCCCCCCACAAAATTTGTAAGTCTGTGTCATGCTCTGCACTTAATTCATTCCTGGCATGAATAAATTGTTGGTATACATGGTTTTCTAGTTCACTGAACTTCTGTCTTCGGGTTCCAGCTCGTTCTACGACTTCCGTATAGTATTTAACTGTGCTTTCCTCCTCCAGACCTTTAAACTTCTTCAATTTATTTGTAACTTCACTTAATAATCTATGTTTGCAGCTTTTAATTGGTTTGGACATTACTCTACAGGGTGATATTTTCTACCGTGTATAAACTCCAGGGATTGATCGATGAAAGGATATGGAACAAAGAACGTCTAATGAACTTGTGTCCGGAAAGGCATAGTTTCCACGCTAGAGACCAGTTATTCAACCACACTTTGTTACAGAAACTGCAGTCTAATACGCAGTGTACCATGCAGCCACAGTTACTGTATGCATGGTTTCCTCCTAGAGGGTGGTACTGTTCCTCATACGTCATAACCTAGCGCCCTCTGCAGCCATAGCAACTAATAATATTGTGTCCTGCCATAACAACTGGTAGTGTTGTGTCTGACTTATATCTCTTGTTGACTCACCTTGTGGTGGATATGATACAGCGTTGTACACAATGGTTCCGTATTCGAATCGAGAGCTTGCCGACATCATGTTTACTTACGGAAAGGCAAATGGCAACGGGCGGTGGACAGCAGAGTTCTATTAGGAGACCTATCCCCGCCGGCAACAACCACAGCATTCAATGTTTGCAACAGTGTTTCGTCGTTTGTCTGAAACAGGGTCGTTTCAAGAACAAGAAATGACGAAGGACGTACCCGAAATGTCCGGACATCAGACTTAGAGGAAAATGTGATTAACACTGTGGAAGGCGACCGCCGTGTCAGTACCAGGCAGTTGGCCCACCAGTACAGGGTAAGCCAGACGACCATGTGGAAAATTCTCCATGACAATTGTTCCAAACCTTATCATTTACAGCGTGTGCAGGGCTTACTAGCGACAGACTTTCCACATCGGGCGCAGTTTGTCACTAGTTTCTTCACCAGGCAACCACGATTCCGACATTTGTGTCATCCACGCTACTCACAGATGAGGCCATCTTTACGAAGAATAGTATATTCATCTTTCATAACAGTCATCTGTCGGATAGTATGCAGAACCCCCATGGCATGGTGACAGAGAGTCATCAGCATCGATGCAGCTGGAATGTGTGGGCTCGGATAAATGGCGACCGTATTTTGGGACCAGTCTTCCTTCCACGTCGCCTAACAGGCCGGAACTATCGGCGTTTCTTGTGGGTAACTTTGCCTCCCCTGCCGGAAGAAGTGACATTGATCATTCGAAGGGTTATGTGGCTGCTACATGATGATGCTTCAGCCCACTTCGCTGTTAACATCCTGATACATGTCAATCGTATCTTCCCTGGTCGATGGATCGGACGAGGGGGTTCAGTTGCATAGCTTATTCGTTCACCGGATCTCAACCGATGCGATTTCTGGTTATGGGGCCATCTTAAAAAGCATCGTGGATGCAGAGCCCATTCCAGATGTGGAGACAGTGTAGCAGGGTATTCATGCCGCCTTTGACACTGTTTGCATGCAGCCTCGTCGAATTGAACGTGTGAGACAGAGCATGCTACGGCGCGTACACACATGCGTTGAGGCACATGGAAACCATTTTCAACAGTTACTATGACTGTGTGGTACATCGCATATTAGACCGCAGTCTCTGTAACAATGTATGATTGAAGAAATGGTCTCTAGCATGGAAACCATGCATTTCTGGACATAAGTTCACTAGACCTTTTTTGTTCCATATCCTCTCATCGACCAGTCCCTATAATTTGTACACGGTGGATAAAACCACCCTGTGAACTGGAGCATTTTCTTCGGGTAACCCAACAAAATGCCGCCAGATTGACGTCGCAGCATCTCTTCTTCGTGTTATCGTACAGATCGTCTACATTGTCGTCAAACGGTGTATGCATCCCCGCGGCAATCAGCAACGCATCTTCATCATCACAATCACTGTTTATCAATGAATGTAAGAAATAACATAAGAATATTGCACAATCATCTGATCACTGATGGAATTTGTACTTTCCTTAAAGTTCGGGAAATGTTAATGGATCTTAATGCAAGTCGCGAGCTACACTCGTATTTGCTAGATTCATATCGGCCACGGAATATCACTCGTGTATTTAGCTCACCTACGTCCAAAGGTACAAACAATTCACTATCAACCAAGAACACTCTCTCTCTGCCGGGTACTTTAGTCAGCTGAGGTCCATTGTGTGTTTGTTTCATTTTTTTTAGATATTGGTTTCCTTAGCCGTAGCGTCCTTATAGCACAAAGCGATTATCTCGCATCCGACCTACTGCTTACACTGGGGCCGAACCACTAGCATGTTTTTATCCGAGCCCTTGTGTGTTTTCACCAGTACTTGGCACTGAAATCCCATGATCACAAGGCGATGGGCCTGAAACTTTTTTAAATGTGTGAATCTGTACTTAAATTGCTGAGCGACTGAGAAGATGAAACTTCTATGTTATTTGATTCGGAAGCAGCTGAGTAAAACTGAAGGTACTGAGCCTACTTTCTCTTTAATTTTTCGTATCATGTCAACACTGACCCGCAGTGTTCTAACGCAACACAATCTGACTGCTCAAAAAAATTAGAAGCTGACTTCAAATAATTAATACAAAAGAATGGCCCTGAATAAGAAGGAATCCTGACAATAACGTATACTTTTCATTAACCACTTACCTCACAAAAATCTTCATTACGCGAACAACTGCAATACAGCGAGCGTCAATACTGCCAGCTAAATCAAATATTCTAACTACTAAAGACACTAACTACTAATAGGCATGTGGTTAGCAAAGAAAAGATTTGGTTGCACACCAAATAATGTATTTTTTACCTTAATAATGTGACATCCAGTTCACACACGAATATAAATCGTCATTTACATCCAGTACAAAGATATATAATCATGAATAATATTCAATCTCCAAGTCGAACATGTACAGATCGTTAGCCTATGCTAACACTTCAGACCTCTGCCCTCCATCACTGCTAACTTCTCACATCTAACATCCATCACTGCTGGCTGTTCACCTCCAACTGCCCAACAGTACATCCATCACTGCTGGCGACTAACTTCCAACTGCCCAACACTACTGGCGATTAACTTCCAACAACGAGTCCAACCAGCCACCGAGTCTCTTACAAAGAAAGCGCAGTCAGAGATGCAATGCAAAGCGCTACACAGCGCTGCCAACACAGAAGCAGCCCACTTACAAGCCTTCACACGTACGCACCTCCGATTTTTTCTACACAAGTACTACATGTTATGACTCTTCCATTCCGTTTTGGAAGTTTTGAATTTTGATTTACTATGTTGTAACATAGTTCACACCCGCTTGTTTGTTGTTTTCTTTTCTGAGAGGTCTATGCGGCATCTCAGATTTACTTGCTGTTGTAATACTTTCTTATCACATGACTTAGATTCTGTAACCATTGGATAGCAGTACAGATCTCCCGCTTTGCAGTCCAGAACCGTGACTGCATAACCATGACGCCGTAGCTCTTCCAGTTCGCTCGATGTAGCACATCTTGAGCTTGGATCGTTCCGCTGTTTCTCGTTTCCTTTTTTCACAGTACACCTTCTTCCTGTTTTCATCCTTGATCTGTGTTCAGTTTTTGACTGGTTATCCATGGGCCATTTTAACACTAAATCTGAGGGGAGTTGGATGAGGAGTTTCCCTCATTAGTTATTCATTTATTCCTGTCATTTGACCTCCACAAATGTTCTTCGACCTCGTCGCTGAGAACTTCCATCTTCTCTCGGGAAAAAGTCTATCTACTTACCCCCTCCTCGCGCCATCGCGCCACACACACATATACACAGAACTGCCCGCACCGTTTCCCATTTCCGCACAACTTTACGAATTTTTCGAAGGAAAGAACGCTGAGAGCCCTGCAAGTAATGTTGGTGCGGAATAATGGAGGTACGACAGAGGAAAAGCAGCAACTGTTCGCGTCGAGTTTGGAGCACCCTCGTAACTGTCGCGGATCTGAATGGAATGCTTTCGAGGCAGCCGCTGGCGAGCAACAAAGCGCCGTGCAAACAGCGACAGAGGGGCGCGGCTGATTGAAGGCAGCGCGCGTTGCATGCTGGGACGCCGGGCCGGCCGGCAGCTCGAGTGGCGGGCGCCACGAGTGGCAGTTCACGTCCGGTCGCCCCCACTTGTGGCGGCGGCTTGCCGCTATCTGCAGCATCTGCCACCTGAGTCCGCCACCTCAGGCCGGCGGGGGTCCGCACTCCTGTGACGTCAGCAGGTGGCAATGTTAGAATTCTGAAGAGCGTCTGACGTGGGGGCCCAACAATTCTCCCAAAGCACTGAAGCGAAATACAAAGGCGCGAATGCCACCAAAGTGCTACTTCGCACCAGGAATGTTTGCGCCGTATGGTGGACAATAAAGTGAAACATACTGGCGCTAGGTAGCTAATAATGCTTTCCGAGCTAAATTCTATTTTCATCATCCACAATGATGAGTATTCGTGCATCCTTCATTCATCACTGTGGTAATATTTCTGGGCTGTAACGAAGTTTTTGCTGAGGCCGGGAATGCACGAACGCCATCCCCTCCGTTACGGCACAAATAAGCTACTGGAATAGTCAGAGCGAATGTATTAGAAAAATCTTAAAACTACATCTACACTACTGGCCATTAAAATTGCTACACCAGGAAGAAATGCAGATGATGAACGAGTATTCATTGGAAAAATATATTATACTAGAACTGACATGTGATTACATTTTCACGCAATTTGGGTGCATAGATCCTGAGAAATCAGTACCCAGAACAACCACCTCTGGCCTTCATAACGGCCTTGATACGCTTGGGTATTGAGTCAAACAGAGCTTGGATGGCGTGTACAGGTACAGCTGCCCATGCAGCTTCAACAAGATACCACAGTTCATCAAGAGTAGTGACTGGCGTATTGAGACGAGCCAGTTGCTCTGTGACCATTGACCAGACGTTTTCAGTTGGTGAGAGATCTGGAGAATGTGCTGGCCAGGGCAACAGTCGAACATTTTCTGTATCAAGAAAGGCCCATACAGGAACTGAAACATGCGGTCGTGCATTATCCTGCTGAAATGTAGGGTACGCAGGGATCGAATGAAGGGTAGAGCCACAGGTCGTAACACATCTGAAACGTAACGTCCACTGTTCAAAGTGCCGTCAATGCGAACAAGAGGTGACCGAGACGTGTAACCAATGGCACCCCATACCATTACGCCGGGTGATACGCCAGTATGGCGATGACCAATACACGCTTCCAATGTGCGTTCGCCGCGATGTCGCCAAACACGGATGCGACCATCATGATGCTGTAAACAGAACTTGGATTCATTCGAAAAAAGGACGTTTTGCCATTCGTGCACCCAGGTTCGTCGTTGAGTACAGCATCGCAGGCGCTCCTGTCTGTGATGCAGCGTCAAGGGTAACCGCAGCCATGGTCTCCGAGCTGATAGTCCATGCTGCTGCAAACGTCGTCGAACTGTTCGTGCAGATGGTTGTCGTATTGCAAACGTCCCCATCTGTTGACTCAAGGACGAGACGTGGTTGCACGATCCGTTACAGCCATGCGGATAAAATGCCTGTCATCTCGACTGCTAGTGATACGAGGCCGTTTCGATCCAGCACGGCGTTCCGTATTACCCCCCTGAACCCACCGATTCCATACTCTGCTAACAGTCATTAAATCTCAACCAACGCAAGCAGCAATGTCGCGATACGATAAACCGCAATCGCAATAGGCAACAATCCGACCTTTATCAAAGTCGGAAACGTGATGGTACGCATTTCTCCTCCTTACACGAGGCATCACAACAACGTCTCACCAGGCAACGCCGGTCAACTGCTGTTTGTGTATGAGAAATCGGTCGGAAACTTTCCTCGTGTCAGCACGTTGTAGGTGTCGCCACCGGCGCTATCCTTGTGTGAATGCTCTGAAAAGCTAATCATTTACGTATCACAGCATCTTCTTCCTATCGGTTAAATTTCGCGTCTGTAACACATCATCTTCGTGATGTAGCAATTTTAATGGCCAGTAGTGTATTAGAAAAATCTTAAAACTACATCTACATAATCACAGCTCTTAACAAGATGACTAATTCTGCAGGCCACGGTAGACGTGGCCCCATCAGTGACAGCGTCACAGTGATCACAAAGGTTCGCACCACCAGGATCGAAAAGGAATTCCTTGGGAGTTACAAACCATGCAGAACGTTCAGCTAGGTATCCACGCCGGCCGGGGTGGCCGAGGGGTTCTAGGCGCTACAGTCTGGAACCACGTCACCGCTACGGTCGCAAGTTCGAATCCTGCCACGGGCATGGATGTGTGTGATGTCCTTAGGTTAGTTAGGTTCAAGTAGTTCTAAGTTCTAGCGGACAGATGACCTCAGAAGTTATGTCCCATAGTGCTCAGAGCCATTTGAGCCATCAGCGACAGCGTCTTGAAGTTGTTGATCATGGTCAAAGTGGTAAGTGTGGTGATGTCCGAAGAACGAGGTCCCAAGGCACAGTTGGTACTTGACAACGGAACCACAAGTAAGGACAGTCACCTCCTGATGCAGCAACGAATGAAAGACGTCGGCTTATACACGACCTCAAGATACGTCGCCGCTGTCGGAACATTACTTACGGCAAACCGCAGTGCCGCTGAGCCCACTCTCTTAATCATCGACTAAGGCGACAGCATCGCCTTACTTCGCACC
Source organism: Schistocerca nitens (assembly GCF_023898315.1). Lineage (NCBI taxonomy): Eukaryota > Metazoa > Arthropoda > Insecta > Orthoptera > Acrididae > Schistocerca > Schistocerca nitens. Next base: position 332,390,355 of record NC_064619.1, read on the forward strand.
CATTAGCACAAATTGTATTAAGCAGAACTGTATCTCGCAGTTTACAGTCAACTGGACATTGACTATTCTGTATTGTATCAAGTGACAGTATTCAGAGACAGTAACAAATACACTTGTAGTTCCTGTAGACATGGATTGTTTCCACGTTAAGTATTTCAGGTTGTTCAATGTTTAATGAAGTGCTATAATAATTTGTGTGTATCGTACGAGGGGGTACAAAAAATAAAAGAACAGAATAACATTGTCGTGGGCGGAGCTTGTGTAGTACGCATTTCTGCCGCTAGGCCTGTATAGCGTGGTTCATCGTCAGCTCAGTGCCAGCTGTGTTGGCGACCTGGCCTGTTCTGTTCACCTGCAGTGACTGATTTTGCTAGCTTTGTTCTGTTCTTGTTCTTTTGTTTATGATGGCAAGTTTAAGTGAACAAGGTGCAGCTGTGTAATTTTGTTTTCTGCAGGGTAAAAATGCTGCTGAAACTGTTTTAATGTTGAAAACAGCTTACTTGAGGAAAAACTCAAGTGTACGAGTGGTTTGCTCGATTTAAAAATGGCGACGAGTCGAGTGATGACAAACATCGTTCTGGACATCCATCAACTGCCCTAATCGACGAAAATATTTTAAAAACTTAAAAAGCTTGTGCTCACAGACCTTATTAAGAAGATTTAAGAAGATGTGCAGCAGTGTTCATCAAAAAAGACTCGATGATGATGTTTGGTCTGTGGAGCGCTCAAGTGCGCGGTTTTTAGCGCCCGTACAAATTCCCAATCTTTACTCAGTCCAATCTCGCCACTTTCATGAATGATGATGAAATGATGAGGACAACACAAACAGCCAGTCCCCTGGCGGAGAAAATCCTCAGCCCGGCCGGGAATCGAACCTGGGACCCCGTGATCCAGCGGCAGCAACGCGAACCACTAGACCACTAACTGCGGACAAAAAGACTCAACTTGTGGCAGACAAGAGACTGGTTCTTCCACCACGACAACGCACCTGCATACACAACCATCTCCGTTAGGCAGTTTTTGGCTAAAGATGGCATAGTTCCACTGCCCCAATCATCTTGTTCCGTGCTACTTTTTCTTATTTACAATCATGAAAAGAGGCATGGAAGGACACCAATTTGACAACATTGAAGACGTAAAAAAAAAAAAAAACCGAGGGAGGAGTTGTCAGCCATTTCTCGAGATGACCATAAAAATGTTTCGAACAGTGGAAGCACCGTTAATGGGAAGTATTTTGAGGGGGATAAGATTGTTTTGTAAACGATTTCAAAATGTATAGCTTTTAAAAATAGTTCCGATTTTTTGGGTACCCCTCGTAGTATCCAGTCGACGACCTCCAGAAGCAAATCTAGGCCCGCTAGGACCAACTACAGTACCGACGCGAGTGTCTCAAGTGTTTTTCGTACGGAAGTACATTAACACTTTGGCTGCCACGTGTGTCAAACTGATACACAAGGTGTCTTCCCTGGCAGGTCATGAGCATCAAATTTATATACACATTCCACGCTGTGTGTATATATCGTATTATTAACTACAATGATTTCAGATGGATATATGGTAGTCCTTGACTCCTGAATAGACCGTGCACGTTTGGTTCCAAATTTCGTAGACGCACAGTGTGACAGTCGACTCTCGTAGTTAACCTGCGGTCAACTGTTTCTTTGCGTTTACGATCTCTGGCTACACTCGGCGATATCTCGCGCGGCAGCATTGCTAGAGGTTGTTTGTGTTTGAAGGCGTTTTTCCATGAAGAATTGAGCTTGTTTTCCGGTGAGTTTGTGACTACGTCGGACACAGAATCAGTTGCGGTTTGGTTGGACGAGGAAAGCAAATTCAGTGACAGTGAGGCCAGTTTGTTTGGCGACATATCTGACGGCGATGATCCTGAAACTCTTGAGGGTCCCGATCGTGATTCCGACGACTCTGATGCAGGCGGAGCGAGAAAAAGAAATAGAACAACTAGTGGGGAAACAGTAACTATAACTGGAAATAGAATGATTTTATCACAATATGTTGCGAGAGAATTGCTGATAATGAAAATGACTGTAAGATGCACTGACTGGTTTGTACCGATTGTTTTTTGATGATCAAGTTTTGAAAATGATTGTCACCGAGATGAATCTTTATGCCGAGCAACGAATTATCGACAGTATTGTCAATGAAACATGTATAGAAGGGTAGCCACAAATAACGAAGAAATCCTGTGTTTTTTGATTCGCTCTGCAGATTGACTCGAATCGAAAACCTACACTCCAGAAACATTGCTCAAAGAATATGCTGAACAAAAAAGATGTAAGTAAAGCCTTTCCCACAACAGGTTTGAGGCCCTTTTGAGTATGCTACTTTTTTCGGGCAATTCTGGTACAAATAACGGCAAACTGTACAAAATTTCACTGTTAGTTAAGCTACTAAACGATAAATATCACGATGTGTATTGTCCTGGTGAGAAAGTGTGCATTGAAGAAACTATGTGCTGTTTAGAGGAAGACTGGTGTTCCGCCAGTATATTCCGGGGAAACATCATAAATATGGTCTCAAGCCATTCAAACTGTGTGTTCATGGAGTCTATACCCAGCATGTGGAAGTGTGTGCTGGAAAGGAGACTGCCCTTGCAGATCATACATGCCCTCCAGTGTAGTGATGGAGTTGATGGGTCCATTGTTGAATGCTGGGCGCACTCTGTACGTCGACAATTGCTATACAAGCGTCGCCTTAACCCACAAGTTCAACGGAGATTCAGTCTACCTCGTTGGTACATCGAGGAATAACGGGTAGTACAATCCAACGACCGTAGTGATTTCTTGCAAGAAACTGGCAGCAAGAGACAAAGATGCTCACTGACGGTGCTCTCACAAATATGGAGATGCTGGGGCTATGAAGAAATCAAAGCAAATCATCACAAACTGTAAAGTTTGCCCAAATGAATAGTTCGTGTGCTTCAACTGGTTTTTCATTGTTCATGCATGTAAAGTAAAGCATATAACTTATTAATTAATACAGATATATTGCTACATCCGCTGTGAATTTGTAGACCAATGTTTCAAGTTAATAAATATTCCGCTTTTATACGACTTTTGCTCTGTTCTTCCAGAAAAGTTAATGTATTTCATCTGGAATGCTGAAAGGAGTCTTGATTTTAATTAAAGGTTGTGCAAAATTCCCATACACGTGGCCTAGCAGGTACGATACTGAAGAAATTAACTTCTCAGACCATGTATCTAACAATTATTCACATCTGGAAAAAGCCTCCGCTTGCTCCATAACCTTTGGTGATTCAGGTCTGGCAGCCAAGGTGTTAAGAACCAAGCTACTTTTCCATCTGCATCAAGGTGTAATGGTATCAGCCATGTGGGACACCACTAGAAGCCAGAAAGGTCACTTCTGCCGCGCAACGATGTGTGCAGAAACTGTGGGTTACGTTCTACCATAACCATGGCGAGGACGGAGCCAGGAAAGCTCAATCAGGATAAACATTCTTTACTCAGCATGACTCCCATACAAAAGGCAGCGTGTGTGATCATCCAGGCAGCAGAGTGCTACCTCAGAGAACTCCCGCCAGCGTGCTTTGCCCCGCAACAGCGGGTGTCTATGTTTTACCCACATTTTATACGAGCAACATTCTGGTCAAAATCGATTACTCCAAGTGCGTCCACGTCCCCCGGTTGCCTGCTAATCAGCAAGAAACCACGACGCGAGTGTGTCTATCGCGTCAGTTGATCTATAGATTGTGCCGAAGGTGGAGTTCTGAATTTTCGATTATGCTGCACGCTACGCATGTACAGAAAATAATTATGGCGGCGTCTGCTAACATCGGAAGTTAACCTTTTCTGACCGAAGTCACCCATATTACAGAAATGGATTTTTTGCTTTCACGTCTTCTTGATGTTTATTGTGTTGTTTGCTTTTTTTTTTCTTCACACACTGGAAAGTTACATAGGGTCCTGGCATTGTTTCCTACTACTTTTCTCCTAAAAGAGAGACAAGTATCTGAAACCAAAAAGACGTTTACGTTTTACAGAAAACAGTCTACACTATGCATTAATAAGAACGTAAATAGATAAATTTGTTTTAATGAAAATTATTTCAGCATTGAAAAAGTCAGAACTGTTTGTCGAAAAAAATTATTTTCGGTGTTATTTGGCGCTAAGCAAAAAAACAAGATACAGAAGGAGAAGCTAGAAATTCGCTGTTTACTGAGTTCTTGATATTGTTTGATGTGTTTGTATTTCTCTAGGCAATAAATGTATATGTCCTGAATTGTTTGGCTGACACTTCTTTGTATTCGTTCAGTTCTAGAGAGTGTGCAAAATTTACCGTACGACCTTTGACAAGATCTTCCACTATGAATTCCACTTTGGTCACTAACAAAACTCTTTTATCGTTGCTTGTTCCCACATTTTGTTATTATATTTCGATTTCTTCGCAAAAAGTGTAGTTCCTCAAAGTCTCACTTTCACCGTCCAGATGCTAAACTGCACAGCAGACAGCTGTCACAACACACGTAATTTTGGCGCTGAATTGTAAACGAAAATGGCCACACGAAAGCTGTGAGTCTCAGTACAGGATTAAAGCGCCAGGGGTGGTGCAGTAGACTCATTTGGCTGGCACCCAGCAGCTGGCAAACTTAACGCTGTGGCAGCTTTGAACAGCAGGTCAGGCATGCAGACGCAGGAGACTTGGAGTCGACGAGGTGCCCTCATCGGCTCTACATTCGGAACCATCAATCTAGCGGTGGCTCGTAGAACAGCGGCTAGCTGACGGCACTGACTGACGAGGTTGCAGCTGCTCGACCTCAACCGACGGCTGGTGTGGAGACGAGCACAGCGTTGGCTTTACTCGGATGACCAGGAACCAGTTGAAGTACATGTGCTGATTATGCGCGAGTGGTGAGCTTTCATGCAACATTGTGCCCTGACATCTGGAAATCCAACTCTCCACCGCGGCTGACGGCCGTATTGCAGAATGTTAGGCCAATTGATACAGGCATTTTTGAAAGCGCCTTACTTTAAATTTTAACAAAATGAGTTAAGAACGGTGCCAGTACTATACACTTAGCTGCACCTTTATTCCAGGTATTGTAAATGTGTTACAGCGACGTCATTTTTGATAAGGCTTTGTTCCTGGAATAACGCCCTATCAACGGTGATCGTCTTCGCGTGCCTTCTAATCGAGTACCTAATCCACTATGCGTTACGTTTCGCCTTCTGTAGTTCAAGTCATATGTTGACCGATACTGCTCCAAATTGTATGCATAACATGAAAAATGATGATTCTTCAGCGCAAGTATACCATGAAGGTATTGCGAAGAAAGAAGGAAATGAAGTATGCTCCTTCCGATTTGCGTGGTCAGTAACTAACTATGCAATTCCTAACTTCCCGCATTTAAGTTATGGAAGTTATAAGAGATGCTGGAATTGATCTCCTTGAACTTGAAGATACAGTTGCACACGTTTCTGCATGTTGTTGTAGACATTGTACAGAACATCGGGAGTGATGTTCCGAATGTGAAGTGTCAGTGCAGCTTGGAGTTCTTGTATGGTGAGCGGATTGCCTTCATACGCCTTTCCCTTCAACGTACCCCACAGAAAGTAATCCAGTGGAGCAAATTCGGGTGAACGCGGAGTCGCTGGTCCTCTAGGGATAATGCGGTCACCGAAAATGTCCTTTAAAAAGTTCATCGCCTTGTGGGCGGCATGTGCAGTTGCCCCATCCTGTTGGAACCAGGTATTCTCAATTTCGTCCTCATTCAGTTCACCTTGGAAGGACTCCAGAATGCAGGTGCAGTACCGTTCTGCATGTATGGTATCCTAAAAGAAGATCGACCCAATGATGCGTTTACGATCATGCAGTTGGGACACCTTAAATTCACGCGGATTCTCCGTAGTCCACAAACGACACTTCTGGCTCTTCACGTAATCGGAGAGGTGAAGCTATGCCTCGTCCGTGAAAAACGTTGTGTCAAGAATTCCCTCTCCATTGTCCAGCGGGAAGGGCAGAAACCAGTTGCAAATGTCCACACGCGCTGGGCGTTCGGTGTCTTTTCTTTCTTTATTTTTAAGCGCTATGGGATTTAACATCTGAGGTCATCAGTCCCCTAGACTTAGAACTACTTAGCCTAACTAACCTAAGGACATCATACACGTCCATGCCCGAGGCAGGATTCGAACCTACGACCGTAGCAGCAGCGCGGTTCCGCACTGAAATGCCTAGAACCGCTCGGCCACAGAGGCCGGCGTTCAGTGTCTCTCAGTTCATGCGCGACCGACATTTTGTACTGATATATGGGCAGTGACTTCCGGAGAATCTTGTGAGCGGAACCCACGAACACGTGGGCCTTCTGAGCTAGACGTCTAACCGATTTCTTTGGACTTTGCAGCATCGTGTCTTGCACCTCCGCCACCTTCTCTTCGGTTGTGGATGGCCTGCCTGATTTTGGAACAAATCTTTCGAAACTTGGTGATAAGGTCCCGTACAGCATTACGTTGGGCATCTTCACTCCTGGGAACTTTGCTGCAAACGCAGCTTCTACCGCTGAGGTAAACCTGTGTCCATTGCGGAACACATGCTTCACAAGAAACACTCTTTGTTTAATCGTCAGCATCATGACCTGGATCACAATGATGTCACACAAGGCGTTGGTCTTCTGACCTACAAACAAATGCAAATACCTGGTCAAATATGGTTCAAATATGTTAAACAATGAAAAATGTTGTATTAATAATTGACAAGCTTATCAGTCATTACTTAGGACACCATAATATGGCACTCCATAGTTACTTTCTGAACACTCGGTATAAAAGAATATGTACTAGAAAACGTGAAAGATCTAGGTTTGTTTTGCGAAGGTTGTGTTGGGGAAAATAAGAATCATTATTAGATTCTAATATGTCCATCTTTGTTAAATGCTACACATTTCGCTCAAGTGGCGCAGTATTATCCTATTCGTCGTATTCGTATAACTCATATGACAGGAAATGTTCCATGGCAAAACAGTTAACCAGAAGAGCTCACAGAGCGTACATGACGAAATAATACTAAGAAATCATTCCAAGTGTTTCCAAACTTGGTAAGCTCACCATAAAGGCAATAGAAACTAAAGATATGTACAACTTCTCTAAGTGGCGGCCAACATACTATAAAAGGGGCTTTTGTCGAATGAATCAAAACATTGGCATGTTCCAGAATGTCCGAGAGTCAGGGCTCAACCATGTTTCTTTATGCATTTTGAACAGAATTAGCTTCAGCCGGGTGTTGTGACATAATTCGATCTTTTATTTCTGGAAGTGTCTGTTGTTTTTAATTTTGAAAAGGCTTCCACTGGAACACTGGCTATTAACAGGGAAAAAATGTAAGGTCTTCATCGTTTACTTGATTACACTCAGCACGAATACGGATATTTCTCTGATGATTTGATGAAATGGCCTATGTGTAACAATGCTGCTGCTACTGCTGCAGATGATGACCAATGAAAGCATTTTGTATGTACTTTGATGAGAGTTACAATGCAATGATAATGTATGAGAAAAAAGAATTAACTTAAAACACTACTAAAAACGTAACTTGACCATGCATGTGAATTATTTCCTCAAGAAAAGGATCTTATTCCAAGAATTTGAACTTTTTTTTCAAAGAGATTGCAAACCCTAGCAACTGCAGTAATGGCAAAACATCCGGTTCACTCAGTTCTTTAAACGTTGGGAATCCCATCCTGTTGCGTCCCAAATACTCACCCACAGAATATTTTCCTTCGTTCTTGAAAACGTAAGACTTTCGAGTAGGGTCCTTTCAAATATGACTATACCAAATGTATTCTGGCGCCCAGTGACAAGATTTCATAGGTGCTGGCCTACATGCCCCTCGAAAGATTGTGAAGTCTGATCTGCAGTTGCCACGCAACAAAGAGGTAGAAACCACTTGGAGACAAGTCTAGGCTGAATTATAGATGTTTCAAAAAATTTCATTTAAACTGTTGAAGTTATTGTGTTTGTCAAGCAGAGTTTCCCGGTGCACCATCATGCAAAAACACCATACCAGTAGTCAGGGAACCATCTCCCTTGTTTTGATGAGCTTTTCTCAGTTTTCTTAATGTCGGGCAGCAGTCTTCGGAACTGACTGTCGTTCCACGTTTCATAAAAACCGCAATCAAGATTCCTTTAGCTCCCCAAAAACACACTAGCTATAACTTTTCTAGCTGACAGAGTTCGGGGCGCTGCAGAATGATCATACACACTCAAACGCTGCGATGTCTCTATGCTAGTGTAGCAGACCTATGTATCATCACCAGTCTCGATTCTGTTCAGTAGATCGTTTCCCACTGCATCATAACGGAAAAGGAAATCCAAGCTGTAAAAGTCATTCATTGAATCCTGCGATATTCAGAAAAAAGTTCTGTAACCCAGTGAGAATAGAGCTTGTGATACTCTGATTGCTTAGTCACAATTTGCTGCAAAAAAGTGAAACACCCAGAAGACATGGTAGAACGTCATTGTAATACATACACAAAGTAGGTGGGTATGTGAATGATTATACACTGAGGCCACAAAAGTCATGGAAAACCTCCTAAGCCAGCCGTTGTGGCCGAGCGGTTCTAGGCGCTTAGGTCCCGTACCGCGCTACTGCTACGAGCGCACTTCGAATCCTGCCTCGGGCATGGATGTGTGTGATGTCCTTAGGTTAGTTAGAGTCAACTAGTTCTAAGTCTAGAGGCTGGTTCAAATGGCTCTGAGCACTATGGGACTTAACATCTGAGGTCATCAGACCCCTAGACTTAGAACTACTTAAACCTAACTAACCTAAGGACATCACACACATCCATGCTCGAGGCAGGATTCGAGACTGCGACCATAGCAGCAGTGCGGTTCCGACTGAAGCGCCTAGAACCGCTCGGTCACAACGGCCGGCATTAAGTCCAGGGGACTGATCACCTTAGATGTTAAGTCCCATAGTGCTTAGAGCCATTTGAAGCATTTGAATACCTGCTAATATCGCGTCGGACCTCCTTTTGCCCGGCATAATGCAGGAACTCGACGTAGCATGGACTCAACAAGTCATTGGAAGCCCCTGCACGAATATTGGGCCATCCTGCCTCAACAGCCGTCCATGGTTGCGGAAGTTTTGCCAATGCAGGATTTTGTAAACGAACTGATTATGTTGTAAGGTGTCAGGCAAATCCAACACCTTCCATGAAAACCCTGACATGATAAGCAAATCCAGTAGTACGTCACATAGCTCCGATTAAATCGTGACATTAAGTTAACCAAAGTAATACGAGTAACGAGTGAGCAAATGGAATACCACAGACTAACACAAGAATGCCTAAATGCATGTCATACCTTCCACCCGTGAGACAGACGCAGTTCCGAGGGGAGAAACGAGAACAGAAGCCAAGAGCAGAACCGTGTTAAGCTAGAAGGCCCTACGATAAGGGACGGACACCCACGTCGCCAGCTAACCACAAGGACCACCCCCCCCAGCCCATGTTAAAAGCTAGAGCCCTCCAGAAGAACAGTATAGATCTTACGATAGCACTAAAAGGGCCACCCCAGCTGCAAGTTTTAGCGTGAGACTTTTTCGCGTCTCTGTTACGTTGCAAACTTTAAAAACATTGCCCCACCACGAAAAGTATAACGTTTCTCATTGGATAGACAGAATTTTTGTAGGCGGAGCTTAAGGTTAACATTGAGACCCTGATTGGTCAGATGAAAACACAGCCAGACAGTTTTTTTTTAAACCAACTTCGGTAAATTATAGTAAGGTGAAGTTAGGAGAGAGTTGTTCTGAGACGGCGAGCTGTATGGAGCTGCGTCGCCCGCCACCCTCTGACGCTGCATAACCAACGACAAGGTAATGAACGCACGCGATGCTGAATCTTTGAGCGAATAAGGCTTCACTCAGAACTGCTGAAGTCTCGTCTGTTACACCCCCGTTTTGCGTAATACTAATGTCGATCGTCAATTAAAGCTCATGGTATTCACATTTGGTACGTAAGTTAAAATCTGAAACGCGATGATTTTTCTGTTATATACACTCCTGGAAATGGAAAAAAGAACACATTGACACCGGTGTGTCAGACCCACCATACTTGCTCCGGACACTGCGAGAGGGCTGTACAAGCAATGATCACACGCACGGCACAGCGGACACACCAGGAACCGCGGTGTTGGCCGTCGAATGGCGCTAGCTGCGCAGCATTTGTGCACCGCCGCCGTCAGTGTCAGCCAGTTTGCCGTGGCATACGGAGCTCCATCGCAGTCTTTAACACTGGTAGCATGCCGTATGTGCAGTTGACGGACTTTGAGCGAGGGCGTATAGTGGGCATGCGGGAGGCCGGGTGGACGTACCGCCGAATTGCTCAACACGTGGGGCGTGAGGTCTCCACAGTACATCGATGTTGTCGCCAGTGGTCGGCGGAAGGTGCACGTGCTCGTCGACCTGGGACCGGACCGCAGCGACGCACGGATGCACGCCAAGACCGTAGGATCCTACGCAGTGACGTAGGGGACCGCACCGCCACTTCCCAGCAAATTAGGGACACTGTTGCTCCTGGGGTATCGGCGAGGACCATTCGCAACCGTCTCCATGAAGCTGGGCTACGGTCCCGCACACCGTTAGGCCGTCTTCCGCTCACGCCCCAACATCGTGCAGCCCGCCTCCAGTGGTGTCGCGACAGGCGTGAATGGAGGGACGAATGGAGACGTGTCGTCTTCAGCGATGAGAGTCGCTTCTGCCTTGGTGCCAATGATGGTCGTATGCGTGTTTGGCGCCGTGCAGGTGAGCGCCACAATCAGGACTGCATACGACCGAGGCACACAGGGCCAACACCCGGCATCATAGTGTGGGGAGCGATCTCCTACACTGGCCGTACACCACTGGTGATCGTCGAGGGGACACTGAATAGTGCACGGTACATCCAAACCGTCATCGAAGCCATCGTTCTACCATTCCTAGACCGGCAAGGGCACCTGCTGTTCCAACAGGACAATGCACGTCCGCATGTATCCCATGCCACCCAACGTCCTCTAGAAGGTGTAAGTCAACTACCCTGGCCAGCAAGATCTCCGGATCTGTCCCCCATTGAGCATGTTTGGGACTGGATGAAGCGTCGTCTCACGCGGTCTGCACGTCCAGCACGAACGCTGGTCCAACTGAGGCGCCAGGTGGAAATGGCATGGCAAGCCGTTCCACAGGACTACATCCGGCATCTCTACGATCGTCTCCATGGGAGAATAGCAGCCTGCATTGCTGCGAAAGGTGGATATACACTGTACTAGTGCCGACATTGTGCATGCTCTGTTGCCTGTGTCTATGTGCCTGTGGTTCTGTCAGTGTGATCATGTGATGTATCTGACCCCAGGAATGTGTCAATAAAGTTTCCCCTTCCTGGGACAATGAATTCACGGTGTTCTTATTTCAATTTCCAGGAGTGTAATTATTGAGAAGCCACATCAGCCACTGTAATTTATGACAAGTTAAATAAGTAATTAAAGATAATTGAGGGTCACTGTACACCATTTTGATAGTTTTCTCTTTTGTGAAACTTAATTTAAACCTAGATTATAGATGTGATATGGCATAGGTCATCCTTCGATCCATTGTAGAACTTGGAAATCCACTCAGGGAATATTCGTTCACATTTTTGTTGAACACAGTTGGTTTTTATCATCCTGTATTAAAATATTTCCTTTTATCAATAGTGCAATTTATAAACAATGTTTTGTGAGTAGAATAAAATTTCCAATGGTAAACTTAACTGCTTTTTCGACGTTATTTTACCAGCTAACTAAAAATAGGAAAGCCTTGAACCCCTTACACTAAATTTAGTTAGTATTAAGATTCTTTTACAGGGAGTGCAGTGGAGCTGATGCTGAAATCATTAAGTATTTGGTTATATCATCGCTAGTCTCACTGAACTCTTCTGAACTCTACATGTCATGTGTGGTCTGGCGTCTCCTTACCAGCAACATGTCCCAGGTTCAAACTAGTCAATTCCCTAAAAAACACGCTCAGAGCGTCGTTGCGCGAATGTGGTAGGGAGACACGACTTAGAACAAACAGAAACCACGCAGAATGTTAGAGAATGGCGACCCTGCCAGGATGGTAAAATACCATGATTGAAGGGCGACCACATGCCTAACAAGGTCAGAAAAATATCCAGTTGAAAAATCTTCGTTGTAAATTTTTTTTCCTACAGTTATAAATAGTCGAAAACAGTAGCTGCAGCGATAGATAGTAAGAAAGTATTCAATAGAACGTGAGACATTCTAGCAGAGACAATAGCATAGTTAAGTTATGAATTTTAATATTGTTAGAATTAAGTTTTCTCTCCAATGCAAGCGCACAGGTGGCGGATACATCGTTGACAAGTTGGTTCTGACCCAACAAGTAAGTGAATGGATTGTCAAGTCGTGTGTGCAAAAAGTTTATGAAACGCGTGAGATCGTATGAGCCCATGTTGATGCGAAGTAAGGCGCGTGAATTGCATTTAAATCAGAAAATAAGTGATTCGGAAAGATTAGTAATGGCAGATCGAGACATTGACCGAATTGAGGTAGAGACCCAGCATGAAGACGGACAGAGAATAGAGGACAGTACAACAGACGATGCAGTATCGCGAGAAATAGGACAGATAACGCACCATAACGAGGATAATGTACGCCAAGGCACAGAAAACCTAGGTCAGCATACGACAGAGGAGCAGGAAAGTAGAGACAGTCGATGAAGATTCTAACTTGCGTCTTGAATATGTAGAACCCATAGTACAAGTAATCAGAGCTCCCTCACCACAGAGTACAAGGAATGCGAGCAGAAACGTGTCACCGCACAGTTCAATGCAATCGGTTGCAAACCGCGTAGGACGTCGGAAGAAAACGCAATAGGTCCCACCAATCTGGCAGAATTATTACAATTAATGACGGAAACCATGACAAGACAAAATAAAGAAATTGCGAACCAAATTAAAATTCAGAATGCAGAAACGACGAAACATATTGCAGAAACCACGAGACAAATGCGTGAGATTAAAGAACAAAACAAAAAAAATCAGTTACACCTAAGTCATATTGAAGACGAGGCAAAAGAATCTCGAGAAGTAATAGGAAACTTAATAACAGGTCACAATCAATTGAGAACAGACACTGACAAGGTACAAGCGGACGTACAAACATTGCATAATGACTCTCAGGGCGAGATCAAAACATTACGTAACAACACCCAGGGAGAAGTCAAGATACTAGAGAAACAGATAAACGTTATTACTAGACAAGCAGCATGTACAGCGCGTGAAATTGTTGAAAACAGTGTGCTACACAAACGTATCACAAAAGCAGCGCTGAAAAGATATGATAACCGCATAGTCAAAATAGAAGCGCAAACGAAGCGACAATTTCAGAAATTGCGAACAGAGTTGTTGCAAACTATTGAAGAGCGTAGTGAACAGGATCGAACAAGCACTGAGTCTGCAACCACATCCGTATCTGTAACAGCACCGGAAAAACAAGCAATTAACGAAGATATCATGCATTTTCGATTCCAATCACAGACGGAAAATAAAATACGTGAAATCAGACAGCCTGCACCGCAACAAACACGTTTCGAAATTCTTGATGAACAAACGGCACCACAAACACATGCAGAACCACAAATGTATGTTTCAATACAGTTTGGATCGTACAATGAAGCGGCAAGGTTAGCCAGACAAGATACCGAACCAATACCTGACAATGGAAAGCCAGGTCGCGAAGAGTACAGTGCAATGCATTCAGCTACACTTTCACAACCGATGGAAGAAAATTATTGCGTACCACTCCAACGATACTACTCAAGGGTAGGCGAAAGTTACAGTGGACAATATCCAATGGATCTACCACAACCGGAAAGAACGACAGGAGAAATGATCAGAAACGAAAGTGGCGAAGAATTGCGAATTTCATGTGGAACTATGACGAAGTACGACAACGATCATTTCCTCACAGTCAGAAAATTTCAACACTTTCGAGAAGGAAACTCATTACATCCACGAACTTTTATTGATCAATTCCGAGTAGGATTACCAGAACACTGGGCGCTAGCACACAAATTAGACTTTATATGTGCACACATGTCAGGAACAGTCGCAGAAACCATGCAAAATGTTGCAGCGACATGCCGATCGTACGAAGGTTTCAGAGAGAAGTTTCTCTCACGATATTGGTCCAGCGAAGCACAGAACAGAGTGAAGTGCGAATTATTACAGAACCCATATTTTGAAAATTCGGGAGAGAAGAGTCTCGCGAAATTTTTCGAATTAATGGCAAAGAAAAATCAATGCTTAGATGTACCATACAGTGACGGAGAATTGATTAAATTATGCGCGATGAAGTTACCATTGAAATACCAGCAATCATTAGTAGGTCGCGGAGGCAATGACGTCGAAGCATTTAAAGATATTCTAAGGGAACTAGAGTTCATATTTTCGGAAGATGATGCAAGAAAAAGACGAAGCGCACGTGAAAACGAGGGCAAAAAGCAGTGGAATCCACAAGACAGTACGAAGAAACAATAATTACGAACCACGTGATAACTTCGCACCAAGAAACGACAATAGATTTCAACAAAGAACCGGTTATGGATTTAGAAGAGAATATGGCAATAACTATAATTCACCCAGGAACGGCAACAACTATTACAGAGGGAATAACGACAACCGGAACGGGTATTGGAGCGCCAGTAGACCGACAAATTATCAACAAAGAAACCAATATCAACAAGCAGAGCAAGAAAAGAGAATACAGATAGAAGAGGTGGAGGTAAGACCACCAAAACCCGAAAACGTTCGAATTGACAGCTAAGCGTCCATGCCAAAGGGAATGACGCACCGACCCAGGACAATTGCAGCACCTTGAACAGAGAAGTAAATACCTTATCACGAGAAGAGAAGAAGGAAGAAACAAATCCGCAGGGACCAGATGAAAACGAAGACAGGAAAATAACAATGTCGTGTTGGGACGAAATTAATTGGGAGAATACTGACGAGGAAGATGAATTACCAGAGGCATGCACAACGAATGTAGGAGGAAAGGACGAAGTAATGAGTATTGCAGAGCTATTTGAGATGGAAACCAGGGAAAGCGAATTCAATGAGGATAATGCACAGTCGACAGAAGTTGAAAATAAGTTACTAGTGGGCACACAACCCAACGTATATAATGAAGGAAGTTATGAAGCGATAATCAGAGCATTTAGATGCGATTATGTGGAAGTAGCGACGAAGAAGGAGAAGATAGACGAGGATGAGGAAAAAGTAGAGGATGTTGAAGAAAGCGTAAATGAAGGAAGAAATAGAGAAGAGGAAATAAAAGAGAGAGAAGTAGCAGTCGAAGCTTATCCTACAGAAAGTTCGAATTCACAAGGGAAATTCCTGAAAAGACTCATGTATGATTCAGTGGAGGATTCGTTGTTGCAAGAAGAAGAAGAACAGAACCAACCCTTTCAAATTCAACCAATTGTGAAGGCCATGGTAAAGCATATCCCAGTCAATATTGTAACTGATAGCGGAAGTGAACTGACTGCGATCTCAGAAAATTTATTCATATAGTGTGATGCCAATGAGGAATTTCCAGTTCTGAAAACACCTAAGATTAAAGTAAGAGATCCTATTAGAAACAATGCTGCGGAAGTTACGAGACAAACAATGTTAACTCTTTCGTGTCAAGGTCAAAAGATCGAAGCCAACTTCGTGATTATACCTATACTAACAGTAGATTTGATTATAAGTGCAGATTTTTTAAAAGAGAGACGAGCGATAATAGATATGGGGAAAGGTAGCGTAACATTCGGGAATGTCACACTTCTCTTTGAGCAAAAGCTAAAATTAGAAGAAATACCACTTATAAACAAACAATTAAGAATGACGCAAGGTAAAGAGGATGAAGAATTAGATTGGTATGCACGAAAGGGGGAATCAACTCAACTCATGTTAGAAGTCCATAAAGAAATCGACGAAAAATTGCAAGAAGTTCAAGGTATTTCGGAACACAGTAAAAGAGAATTAGAGGGTATTTTACGAGATAAAGCAGAGGTATTTTTACCTAAGACTGGCAGTATTAAACACTTTCAGTACAAATCTGAAGTAAAACAGCACAAACCATTTAGAGTGCCACCCTATACAATCCCGTTAAGCTACAGGAATAAAGTATTCCATGAGATATCTAAAATGTTATATGATGATATTATTGAAACAGCTACCGCCAAACTAATTCATGGGAGGTTAGCCAGATGGATGTTAATACTACAAGAATTTGACTACACTATTACACACATACCAGGACCAGCGAATGTATTAGCAGATGCTTTATCACGATGTCCACAGGGTGCATCCAATAACATAGGTTTGGAAGCAGCAGAAGACCTGTTTACAATGTACTATATGAAACAAGTACCTTTCGAAAACTACATTACGACAGCATTGAAAAACATAGGCAAAGAACAGGACAAAGATCCCGAAATACTAGGAATCAAACACAAGTGGAGAAGTAAGGATTTTCCAGACATTCGACAGCACTATCTCGTAAAAAACAATGTTTTATTTTTTAGACGAAATGTTGCAATGAATGAATGGTTAATTTATATCCCAGATGAACTAATTAATAAGTATATATGGTATACACATTTAAGTAATGGCCACTTTGGACCAAAGAAATGCTTTTTAAAAATAAAACGAACAAGCCATTTTCCTAATATGGAAAGACGAATTAGAACAGTATTAGACAAATGCAAAAAATGTATGAGGGCTAAACACGTCAGTTTTCAAACCAAACCACCTATGTTTCCAATAATCCCTAAAAAAATTAAAACAAATACACTCCTGGAAATGGAAAAAAGAACACATTGACACCGGTGTGTCAGACCCACCATACTTGCTCCGGACACTGCGAGAGGGCTGTACAAGCAATGATCACACGCACGGCACAGCGGACACACCAGGAACCGCGGTGTTGGCCGTCGAATGGCGCTAGCTGCGCAGCATTTGTGCACCGCCGCCGTCAGTGTCAGCCAGTTTGCCGTGGCATACGGAGCTCCATCGCAGTCTTTAACACTGGTAGCATGCCGCGACAGCGTGGACGTGAACCGTATGTGCAGTTGACGGACTTTGAGCGAGGGCGTATAGTGGGCATGCGGGAGGCCGGGTGGACGTACCGCCGAATTGCTCAACACGTGGGGCGTGAGGTCTCCACAGTACATCGATGCTGTCGCCAGTGGTCGGCGGAAGGTGCACGTGCCCGTCGACCTGGGACCGGACCGCAGCGACGCACGGATGCACGCCAAGACCGTAGGATCCTACGCAGTGCCGTAGGGGACCGCACCGCCACTTCCCAGCAAATTAGGGACACTGTTGCTCCTGGGGTGTCGGCGAGGACCATTCGCAACCGTCTCCATGAAGCTGGGCTACGGTCCCGCACACCGTTAGGCCGTCTTCCGCTCACGCCCCAACATCGTGCAGCCCGCCTCCAGTGGTGTCGCGACAGGCGTGAATGGAGGGACGAATGGAGACGTGTCGTCTTCAGCGATGAGAGTCGCTTCTGCCTTGGTGCCAATGATGGTCGTATGCGTGTTTGGCGCCGTGCAGGTGAGCGCCACAATCAGGACTGCATACGACCGAGGCACACAGGGCCAACACCCGGCATCATGGTGTGGGGAGCGATCTCCTACACTGGCCGTACACCACTGGTGATCGTCGAGGGGACACTGAATAGTGCACGGTACATCCAAACCGTCATCGAACCCATCGTTCTACCATTCCTAGACCGGCAAGGGAACTTGCTGTTCCAACAGGACAATGCACGTCCGCATGTATCCCGTGCCACCCAACGTGCTCTAGAAGGTGTAAGTCAACTACCCTGGCCAGCAAGATCTCCGGATCTGTCCCCCATTGAGCATGTTTGGGACTGGATGAAGCGTCGTCTCACGCGGTCTGCACGTCCAGCACGAACGCTGGTCCAACTGAGGCGCCATGTGGAAATGGCATGGCAAGCCGTTCCACAGGATTACATCCAGCATCTCTACGATCGTCTCCATGGGAGAATAGCAGCCTGCATTGCTGCGAAAGGTGGAGGATACACACTGTACTAGTGCCGACATTGTGCATGCTCTGTTGCCTGTGTCTATGTGCCTGTGGTTCTGTCAGTGTGATCATGTGATGTATCTGACCCCAGGAATGTGTCAATAAAGTTTCCCCTTCCTGGGACAATGAATTCACGGTGTTCTTATTTCAATTTCCAGGAGTGTAGCTGCAACAGATTTGATGGAGCTCCTCCCACGCACAAAAAAAGGATATATTTTCATATTTGTCATTTTTGAACTTACTTCTAAATATGTTACCTTGACACCATTAAAACGGACAACAGGTCTTACTATAAGTAAAGCATTTAGACAAGATTTTCTCAGACAAGTAGGTCGAGTGGAACGAATAATTTCGGATAATGGCCACAATACAAATCAGTGCAATGTCAGAACATGTTAAAACGACACAAAATAAAACCCATCTACATACCTAAGTACAAACCTAGCGTAAATCCAGCAGAACGATCTAAGAAGTACATAGGCACTTTATGCCGATAATATGCAGGCAAAAGACACAACACTTGGGATATATACCTTAAAGATTTTCAAGAAGTAATAAATGAAATGCCACATAGCACTACACTACTACCTCCAGTTACTGTACTTAAAAATATTGAACCCCCAAACATAACCACAGAAAATGTTAGATTTCCTATTGTACCACGTAGACAGCACAAACAAGTCATAGCAACAGCACTCTCCAGCATCAGAAAGGCAGCCATTAAAAGAAAAGAAAGGGGAGATAGAACAGCAATTAAAAGAACATTCTCAGTAGGCCAGAAAGTATTTGTAAAAACACACCAACTCTCCAGCAAACAGAAACACAAAATACATAAGTTTTACACTGCATACAAAGAACCTGTTGTAATTAGCTGAATTGCTCATGATAATGCTGTGGAACTAATGAACCCAAAAACAGGCAAAACCTTAGGACTTCACCATGTGAGCCATATCAAAAAGTTTGAAGATTAATTTCATTACTGGTAAATAATCAGCACATTATTTCAAGATTATGTTGCAGATAAGATCGTCAGGAGAAAGAAGAATGAAGAGAGAGGAAGGTGGGAAAAAGAAAGTAGTTTCAATAAAAACAAAAACAAAAATAACAGCAATAGTACCATAGATTAAGGTGAAGGGATAAAGTGTAGATAGTCTAACAGCATGAAATACTAAAATGCTATACACCATGACACTACACAAAAATAAAAAACGAATTTGAGGATTCTTGTAGAAGTTAAGACTCAAAATATCTTAGAATTGTAACATGGAAAATTGTAAAGCTTTTTAAAAAGGTGTAAAACAATGTTGGTACTACACATATGTTAGATGATTATAAGTAAAACTTTTTGTAAGAACCATTGTAAAAACTCCAGCAAAGACCAGATGCAACAACCCACAAGTTGCAACGCGAGAAGTATCAAGAAAGAAAAGGACGTAATTAGCAAGACACGATTCCTACAAGGCAGAAGCATCGAGAGAAGGGAAAGGACAGCGAGACCAACAGAGGGCCCTTGTAGCTGAAGTGGGCAGTAAATATGCTGAACCACAGAGTGGCGGAACCCTGCTGGGACAGAACACGCAAGCACAGAGTGGCAGAACACGGAAGGCCAAGAGGGTCTTGGAACGCCCCAACTCAGCGGAGCGAGCAGAAAACGGCCCGACTTGGGCAAGCCACCACTGGCAAAAAAGAAAGAAAAAAAAAGTGTAAAAGTCACACTACTGCTATTAAACAGCACGCTGATGCACGAAACTGAAGAAAACTTCCACAAAGTAAAAATGACATGCCCAAACAATTTATCAAACTGTTACTAAGAGGAGAATTCCAAAGCGACTAGTTATCAACAAATATTTCCATATCCTGCTCAGAGAAGAACCAAGAAGCAAGTGAGAAGCAGAGAAAAAGCAGGAAGAACAGAAGTTGAAGATTCGCAAGATTGAGACCAAGAAAGAAGATGGGTGAAGAATAGATGACATACCTTCCCAAATCCCTATCCTATTGTAAACTGGTCGTCTGTGAAGTATTACAACGAAAAACGACCGCTTTCAGCGACACATAACGATGACTTTCACGCATACAAAGCCAGTAAACCACGAGATTCTGCACTCACAGCTCCATTCCATTATGGGACCTCCACAACAGCAACACACACTTGCAAAGCCAACATGGAATGACGAACGAAGCTGTACAACAAATACTTGCCCACATCCATCTCGCTCAAGTCCATCACCTTCGTGCAAAAACATTCGCCAGCCTCATGCTTAAACATTCATAGGATTGTGTGAATGTGTGAAATCAAATTATGTGATGTAGGAATTGTGCAAAATGACACGTGTGAAAAACTAAATAACTTAAGCACACCAGACAGCTAATAAACTTCAAAATAACAGTCATTGACTATGGACTTAAGTAAAAAAATAGACTATCGATAAAAATAAGTCATTAGTTCTGAAATGGACAGTATATAAAGAACAAAAGTAAGGCATAATAAACACTAAAAACTATGTGCCACTTATTTTCTCCTCATAAAAATAAAAGAATAACTATATTTTACTTATTTTCTCCTTATAAAAACAAAGAATAAAAATTATCTTGTTGGATGTTTTCCCTTTTTTTTAACATTTGTACCATTTGTTAGGATAATATCTCAATACCTGTGTATGTATATTTCTTTGTCAAAGCAATTCATGGAAATAATTCTTATTTGTTAGTGTAACAATGTTGAAATGAGTGTCTAGAAACAAAAACATTTTACTTGTACATGATATATAGAAAATGTGTTAGGAATAGATTTTACTTAATTACTACATTTATAAAAAAAATATTTCTAAGAAAATCGATGTGAAAGACTCCTCACTTTCATTAACAAACTTCTTAAAAAACAAACTTCACACTTAAATAAAGAAAGAAAATAATTAAAAATTAATAATAATAATAACAGCATAAAAATATTCTTCCTTTGTCAATATAAACGTATTTTTGAGAATAATGTGGAAGAATATAAAAATATAAATTAGTAATACAAACTAGCATAGAACCAGAATAACGTGGCTGAACAGTAGGCAACAAAATTTAGATAAAGGAATAATTTTTGACTAACTTAGACAACGATTCAATCATTGCCTAACTTCAGTGCAGAAATTAAGTTCGAAGGGTGGTGACATGTAAGGTGTCAGGCAAATCCAACACCTTCCATGAAAACCCTGACATGATAAGCAAATCCAGTAGTATGTCACATAGCTCCGATTAAATCGTGACATTAAATTAACCAAAGTATTACGAGTAACGAGTGAGCAAATGGAATACCACAGACTAACACAAGAATGCCTAAATGCATATCATACCTTCCCACCGTGAGACAGACGCAGTTCCGAGGGGAGAAACGAGAACAGAAGCCAAGAGCAGAACCGTGTTAAGCTAGAAGGCCCTACGATAAGGGACGGACACCCACGTCGCCAGCTAACCACCAGGACCACCCCCCAGCCCATTTTAAAAGCTAGAGCCCTCCAGAAGAACAGTATAGATCTTACGATAGCACTAATAGGGCCACCCCAGCTGCAAGTTTTAGCGTGAGACTTTTTCGCGTCTCTGTTACGTTGCAAACGTTAAAAACATTGCCCCACCACGAAAAGTATAACGTTTCTCATTGGATAGACAGAATTTTTGTAGGCGGAGCTTAAGGTTAACATTGAGAGCCTGATTGGTCAGATGAAAACACAGCCAGATAGTTTTTTTCTAAACCAACTTCGGTAAATTGTAGTAAGGAGAAGTTAGGAGAGAGTTGCTTCTGAGACGGCGAGCTGTATGGAGCTGTGTCGCCCACCGCCCTCTGACGCTGCATAACCAACGACAAGGTAATGAACGCACGGGATGCTGAATCTTTGAGCGCATAAAGCTTCACTCAGAACTGCTGAAGTCTCATCTGTTACACCCCCCTTTTGCGTAATACTAGTGTCGATCGTCAATTAAAGCTCATGGTATTCACATTTGGTACGTAAGTTATAATCTGTATCGTGATGATTTTTCTGTTATATAATTATTGAGAAGCCACATCAGCCACTGTAATTTATGACAAGTTAGATAAGTAATTAATGATAATTGAGGGTCACTGTAGACCATTTTGATAGTTTTCTCTTTTGTGAAACTTAATTTAAACCTAGATTATAGATGTGATATGGCATAGGTCATCCTTCGATCCATTGTAGAACTTGGAAATCCACTCAGGGAATATTCGTTCACATTTTTGTTGAACACAGTTGGTTTTTATCATCCTGTATTAAAATATTTCCTTTTATCAAATGGCTCTGAGCACTATGGGACTCAACTGCTGTGGTCATAAGTCCCCTAGAACTTAGAACTACTTAAACCTAACTAACCTAAGGACAGCACACAACACCCAGCCATCACAAGGCAGAGAAAATCCCTGACCCCGCCGGGAATCGAACCCGGGAACCCGGGCCTTTTATCAATAGTGCAATTTATAAACAATGTTTTGTGAGTAGAATAAAATTCCAATGGTAAACTTAACTGCTTTTTCGACGTTATTTTACCAGCTAACTAAAAATAGGAAAGCCTTGAACCCCTTACACTAAATTTAGTTAGTATCAAAATTCTTTTACAGGGAGTACAGTGGAGCTGACGCTGAAATCATTAAGTATTTGGTTATATCATCGCTAGTCTCACTGAACTCTTCTGAACTCTACATGTCATGTGTGGTCTGGCGTCTCCTTACCAGCAACAGGTCCCAGGTTCAAACTAATCAATTCCCTAAAAAACACGCTCGGAGCGTCGTTGCGCGAATGTGGTAGGGAGACACGACTTAGAACAAACAGAAACCACGCAGAATGTTAGAATGTCCCATAAATGTGCTATGGGATTCATGTCGGAAGATGTGGGTGGCCAAGTCATTCGCTCGAACTGTCCAGAATGTTCGCGAAACCAGTTGCGAACAATTGTGGCCCGCTGACATTCTGCAATGGCATCCATAAAAATTCCATCGTTGTTGGTTGAAAATGGTCTCCAAGTAGCCGAACATAACCATTTCCAGTCAACGATCCATTCAGTTGGACCAGAGGACCCAGTCCATTCCGTGTAAACACATCCCACATGATTATGGAGCCACCACCAGCTCGCACAGTGCCTTCAAAGACTTAGGTCCAAGACTTTGTGGGGCCTGCGTCACACTCGAACCCTACCATCAGCTCTTGCCAACTGAAATCGGGACTCGTCTGACCACCCACAGTTTTGCAGTCGTGTGGGTCCAACTGATATGGTGATGAGCTCAGAAGACGCGCTGAAAGCGATGTCGTGTTGTTCCCAAAAGCATTCGCGTCTGTCGTCTGCTGCCATAGTCCATTAACACAAAATTTTTCCCCACTGTCCTGACGGATACGTTCGTCGTACGTCTCATACCGATTTCTGTGGTTATTTCACGTAGCGTTCCTTGCCTGTTAGCAACGACAACTCTACGAAAACGACCCTTCTCTCAGTCGTGAAGTGAAGGCTTTCAACCACTGTATTGTCATTGGTGAGACGTAATGCCTGAAATCTGGTATTCTCGGTACACACTTGACATTTGGATCTCGGAATATTGAATACCCTAATGTTCTCCGAAATGAAATGGCCGTTTTTTTCAACTCCAATAGGCTATAAATAACAGAGAAGTTTATAGAAAACAATTATTTTATTACCAAAAGTTTTGTACACTTATGGTTACTTTTCAACATAATCACCAAAAAGATTGAGACATTTATCTTACCTGTGGACAAGCTTTGCAATTCTCACTTCAAAAAATGTTGCCGCCAATGATTTAAAATGAGCATTGACATTGTTTTGAAGATCTTGGTTGGTTTGAAAGTGCTTTCCTCCCAGCCACGTCTTCAGATCAGGGAAACGGTAAAAGTTGCTGGGTGTCAGGTCAGGACTGTATGGCGGATGATCAAAAATGTCCCATTGAAATTGTTCAAGAAGCCACTGGGTTGTGCCAGCAGTGTGTGGACGAGTGTTGTCATGAATCAATACAATTCCTGAAGTCAGCATTCCTCGTCGTTTGTTTTGAATCGCACAACACCATCAGTGATGAAGTTATCAGTGTACACTCGGATCACTCTCCGATGAATTTCTGTTGCACTATACCCTTCTGCTTGCAAAAACTGAATTACACATCGTAATTCACACTTGGCGGGAGCAATAATGACGGAAGCTATGTTTACGTGGTTGTAGTGCAACACAGACTGATGCCTTGAGGTCGGCAATGGCGGAGTGTGTAGTGCGAGAGTTGCGCAGTAGCCTACAGCGCATGTCCACTTTCTGCCGCTCGCGTAGCTTCTATACTAAGCGATCGGAGGTTAAAAAAAAAAAAAAAAAGGGGGCCCTCGTACCATTCCGCGTTCAAAGGCAAAGTTCCCCGTCGTGAGACCATAATCATACCTAATCCGTACTGCATGAATCACCTGAGTACAGCCGGCCGCGGTGGTCTCGCGGTTCTAGGCGCTCAGTCCGGAACCGCGCGACTGCTACGGTCGCAGGTTCGAATCCTGCCTCGGGCATGGATGTGTGTGATGTCCTTAGGTTAGTTAGGTTTAAGTAGTTCTAAGTTCTAGGGGACTGATGACCTAAGATGTTAAGTCCCATAGTGCTCAGAGCCATTTGAACCATTTTTGAACCTGAGTACAAATTACAGCTCCGCCAATGCATCGCCTTTTGTTCCTTGTTTACGCGAAACTGCCGCCATCTGTATATGTGCGTATCGCTATCCCATGGCTTTTGTCACCTCAGTGTAGTTGCAATTCTATAGGATTTGTAGAATGGCCAACAGAGGGTATGACTGTTGTTCGTGTGTAGTGTTGTTACTATACATGGTAGAATATAGAATAAGGGGCGCGAACAGCGCCAGATATTGAGTGATCTTGTGAAAGACACGGAGATGCCGCCTGCTTGTATGAGACAGTGTTAGTGCGACAAAGTCAATTTATTGTTCGTGACGGTAGCTACTAAGGCGTCATACTGCAAGGGCACGAGTGAGATGCGTAGCAAAATATTGTTTTCAGACGGAATACATGGTTCGCAAAGGGCGTGTAAGGCCGATTCCTGTATATTGATCTTCATTCTGGGACCTTTACCAAGGTGGAGTGATAGAAGATATAAAGAAACTATAAGACTTGTCAAAGAGGTTGGTACAGACTAAGTTCGTGCACCCTCTTGCCCTCGGCGCGAGAAAAGGTGTCAGAATCACCAGTGATCAATGGAAGGAGGACGCAGAAGGCAACGGACCCACTGCGTTAAAGACATGTAATGCGTATCCACAGACATCTGACCTGTAACTGTAAGTTTCGTAATGATATCTTCACTGCCAAAAGACTCCGGAGAGATCCGTTATTCACAACTCTGGGAGCGGAGTGCCAAGGAGGAGGTGACCATAAGAAAAGCACTGAATAACGAAAGAAAGAGTTACATTGTACGAGATGGAGCGTGGAATGTCGGAAGTCTGAATGTGGTAAGGAAGTAAGAAAACCTTAAATTGGAAGTGTAAAGGCTCAGTCTAGGAACAGCGTGGGTTGGTGAAGTGAAATGGAAAGAAAACACGGATTTCTGGTCAGAAGAATGTAGGGGAATATCAACAGCCGTAGCAAATGGTGTAATGGGAGTAGGATTCATCTTGAATAGGAAGGAAGGGCAGTGAGTGAGTTACTGTGAACAGTTGAGTGATGGGATAATTCTCATCAACATCGCTAGCAAACGATCGCTAGCAACAAGAGGTATACATGATGCATGTGAAGAAACAGAGAACGTAAACTTATATGAGGATATTTACGTGTAATACTGTATGTAACTGTGACTCTAAAGCTGTAGTAAACACAGGAAGACAGAGTTACAGAAGACTATGGGCCCGGTGGTAGGAATGTGACAGGAAAAAGACTAACTGAGTACGGAAATAAATTTCAATTCGAAACAACGAATAAACAGTTCAACAAATATCGCAAGAGGAGAAGGTACTGGCAAATCCAGGATTTATCCGTGAGAGGAGAGAGACTTGAGCTCATAAAATTTTTGTATCATACTAATGTTTCCAAATTATCTCGAGTAAATGAAGGTGGTTTCTTAATCTGAAATTAAAAGTTAAGCTGCGCGAGTTATGAAAGACAGCAAAGTATAAGACAATATTCATACGACGGCTATTTTGGGCTGACATATTGGGCACTTCATCAACGTTTATGTCAACATGGAAAGTGCCAGGGTGGTAAGTCTAGCTTCCCCTGTTGTATTCCTCGCATGCATTCTCAGTCTTCTTAATGCATCTTCTTCTCACATCTGTTCAGCATTCCCATACTCAATTGTGTAGTGCCTGGAAACGCTGTTTTTTCAATAGTAAATATTCACCACGTTTTTGTTCATTGCTGTTGAAGGCACCATTTTCAAAAAGATTATCCTCATAAAATTTGATCAATGTTTCAAAGTCATTTATGTTTCCAAGAAACAGACACCAAACAGGAAATGAAAGACAAAATACTTTTATGAACAAAAAACATGTTTCTTATTTCTGCAGTCGTGGCATCCAAAAAATGGAAGAGTCAATATTACGATATGGAATCAGAAATATCTATCTTGACAGGTCGACCTCCCGTTTATTTGTCCTTAAAACAATGATTGGCACCTCATGTTTTCCACACTTTGCTCTTACTTCAGTAAAACGTTTCTCAAAATGATCTGCATATTTTCTGATTTCCAGCAATTGATCTTGAAGCACGTTGGAATGTTTTACTGCGACAGCCAAATCCAAATCTTCTTTTTTAGTTATCTCTATATTTAAAAAGGCAGTGTCCTGACTGACTAGACTGATTCGTTATCGCCCAGCCCAAACCGCCAAGGATAGAGACTTGAAATATGAGAAGACGTGACCTTTATGCTGTAGGCGTCGTTTAAGGAAGGCTTTTTCGAAATTCCAATCTTAAGGGGATGAAACAGAGCATGGAGGCTTTTTTAAAAACATTTCAGAAGCTAGACGTACGAAAATTGGCATTTGGTTTCTGGGTCAGAAATAAAGAAATAAGTGTCTCAGCATTTTCAGCGTTTATGGAAATTTAAACCTAAGGGGGTGAAATAGTGGATGAAGCCTTTTTTGAAAATATATCGTTGTTAAAGAACTACTAAAGTATTCTTAAAGCTACGTCTATGAATGGTAGTATTTGACTTTTCGGTTACCAAAATAAATAAATAAATAAATAAAAAATAAAAAAATAGTTGTTTCAGTGGTTTTGGAAATTAAGCTCTTAAGGTGGTGAAATTAGGGATGACATTGTTTATGAAAATATTTTATTATGAAAGCATTTTTAAAGCTAAATCTATGAAATTTTAAATTTGGCTTCTCAATTAGAAATAAATAAATACGTATTTCACTCTTTTTGGAAATTCAATCCCTATGGGGGTGAAACGAGGGATGAAAGTTTTTACGAAAATATTTCACTGTGTAGGCATTTTTGAAGCTAAATCTATGAAAATTTCTAAGTGGCTTCTCTGTTAGAAATAAAACATACGCATGTTACCGTTTTTGGAAATTCAGCACCTAAGGGTGTGAAACGCTTTATGAAAATATTTCATTACGAAAACATTTTTAAAGCTAGATCTTTGAAAACTGGTGTTTGGCTTCTCAATTAGAGATGAAAAAATACGTGTTTCACTGTTTTTGGAAATTCAACACCTAATGGGTTGAAATAGGGTCAGACTGATTCACTGACTCATCATCAGCCAGTGCAAGCAGCTAAGGATAGAAATTTGAAGTTTGGAGAGGCGTCTTATACTGTAGGCACATTTTAAGAAGAGGGTGTCTGAAATTTCACTCCAAATGGGGTGAAATAGGTGTTGAAAGAGCTTTTGGAAGTATGTTGCTATTAAGGGAATTTTGAAGCTAGGACTACTAAAACTGGCATGTGGTTTCTCAGTCAGAAAATAAAAAAAATACAGTTTCAGCATTTTTGGAAATTCAACCACTAAGGAGGTAAAATAGTGGGTGAAAGTCTTTTTGAAAATAAATAATTGCTAAAGAAATGCTAATGGATTTTTAAGGGTACATCTATGACAATTGGTATTTGACTTCTTGGATAGAAACAAAAATTACGTATTTTAGTGTTTCTAGAAATACAACCCCTAAGGCAGCGTAATAGGGGACGATAATTTTTAAGAAAATATTTAGTTACATTAAAAAATTTTAAAGCTAAACTTATGAAAACTGGTATTTCACTCCTCGGTTAGATATAAAGAAATATTTGTTAGGGGATGAAAGTAGCTATGAAAATATCTCCACAAGAAAGCAAAAGGCATGATTACCAAAAACTTTGGACTCCAGTTACCAGAATAGCTTTTTGGCCTGAAGTACATTCGGAAAAGTCCATGCTTATATGGCCTTAATTAGAGTGAAAAGCTTAGAAGGTGTTGCAATTTGTGAACAACATAAAAATTTGATTAAATAATTTCAAACAAATCTCTGCAGGGCATACAGTCTACGCGAGCGAAGTGGAGGGCGCTAAGCTAGTCTACTTCATAAAATGCCATTGCTGAAAATGAGTTCACTTAAAATGGGGAACTAAATTTCAGCGTGTTGATGGAGTGGCACCAGCCGATGGGTCGCGCTCAGTCCAGTGGCTAATGTCATCAAAACATCCGCATACAGCATACGGAAGCTCGAGAAAAATAATTATTAAGTCATGTCTGTCCACCCATACAGTCACGCATAGTTTCTTTAAATGCAATTTTTTTTATACAGGACAAAGTTCATCTAAGTTCTTTCCTAAAATGTCTTGACTCTTTGCAGTTTGAAGAAACGAATAAGTCCTTTCAGTTATCCCGCAACAATTTATTATTTCCTGGACTTGCCGAGATCCTGAGATGCAAGATTTAAGCAGTGCTCCACATAATGTTCATAAATAGCTTCAGGTTGTAATGAGCTATACGTATTTGTGTTGCATTAAACTCTCCGCGAGTTAAACGAGCGCCATCGAAGTCTTGCCCCTAAGGTATTTAACACCCAGACCAGATATTCAAAGTTTTCAAGATTTCCTGAGAAGAACTTAGTGGAGTTGTAGAAATAAGGAAAGCGAAACACACAAGTTTTCACATATCTTTATCTGTTCCGCGTCCAATTATGTAAGACAGAAAAACACATTGTCAATAGATGCAACGACAGTTGTCTCATCAGCTATGATGGAGAAATATTTAAATTTTTCAGTATGTTTGTATCAGAAAAGCGCAGATTCTAAATACTTCGTCTTGAGTCACAGAACTTGTAGAGAGTGTTTTTTTCTTTGCGAACCGTAAATGTTTTTCCAGGAATTTGTCTCCAGACAGAACAGCAGATCTTGACAGAGCTCTGAAATTTCCTTCGTTTTTTAGAGTTATCTAAATCAGTTACCCCATGTTCCCCATGCCCACGTAAAGTCATATCTTGGTTCCCACACAACATTATCGTTTTTATTATGGGTCTCAGTTGCTCTTGGTTCTCTTTAGCCTCTTTGGTATTATTTTATTCTAATGAAGTACCACAGATTTTCCTTTGTTGCTGTGTGTTTAAGTTGGTGAAATGAAAAAATTGATTTTTATGATATTCTAGCACTTCATGGTTACTGAAGTAGTATATGATGCGTTCCCATTTCCTAAATCCTTCATGCACCAAACAGACCGTAAGGTATGAAGATACATGTCGAACATAATTCATAGGAAAAACACACGGTATTTGCAGTACGCTTTATCTTCTGCTTTCGAGTATCTTAACCGAGAATACTTTCTGAACTACGCACACTGAAGTTTTCTGGGAAACTTCTTACTTGCCTCACTACGTGCGGGAAGAACGTGATTTTCGTATCGATTCCATATAAGTTTCAAAAACTCCAAACAACTTGAGCTTGTAGCAGTTTTTTTCAGTAGCACTACGTCATAGTCATCTACAATTAAATTTTGAGGACACAAAAAACTCTTATCATGGTCTTCATTATGATAGACTATGACTACCACATCTTTCGTCTTGAAACAAATTAAGCAGAGAGGATAGCTTTATTTTTCTACTTCTTGTTTTTGGAATGTGTAACAATGAAAATATGTGAATATGGTTACTTATGTAAAAAACAAATGTAAAGTCAAAATAAACTGTATAATGATTCAGGGTACTTCAGCATTGTTTGCCTTCAGTTTTAGAATTTTTTTTAATGATCTATCACGATTGCATATCATGAAATGAAAGCATTTTTATTAATAACAGAGTCACAGGGAAGTCGAAGAGATTCAACGCTGTTTGACAATGTATTTCAGGATGACACAGGGGCAATTACTGCCCACACACAAGTATTTTAAAAAAGTAGAAAAAATAAACTTTATCTAAATACTGTACAAATGAGCGTACGCTGGCAACCTCCATAAACAAGCAAACGAAATACCAAAATGTATTCAAAACTAAAATTAATCATACGGTAACAGCGAAAACACGTGACGTTGTGCTAAATATTGAAATACCGTGCTACCACACCCACGAAAAATTATGAAGGAAACATTAAACTCCTGTCTGTAACAACCAGACGCCATTTAACGCCACCAACTGTGATTACAGACGATCTGTTAAAAATTCATACCAAAGGAAATACTGATGTAGAATATTTATTGCGTGCACAAATTTTATAGCCTGAGAATGCGTTTAAAATGAATGGGAATCACGTTAAGTCGAAATCCGTCTGTGTTTTATTTGCAGTTTGCACTAGTGACAGAAATCAATAAAAAGAAAGCGAAAAATTTAAGCAGCAATTGCAGAAGTAAGAATAGCTAAGTAACGAAACATATGAAAGACTTTAACTCTTCGAGATTTACTCACCTGACGGTAAGAATCACAAAGGACACTACATTACGTTCGATGATTTAATAAAAACAGAATGAAATGTCACAGTCTGTCATCATGAAGCTGATAGATGAGGTGCGTATCACGATTACGGCCGCGGCGCTGTGACCAGACGTGAGATGGAGGCATATTTCTCGCTCTGACAGGCACTGCTGCCAGCTCAGCTCGAAGTAACAAGGTTTCCTGAAAGAGCATTGTAATGGTGTTTATCTTCAGTTCCATACAATATATAAAATTAAATTTATGTCCGTTGTAGCACTTACAATAACTGTTAGATCGCATTCGAAAACAAGATATCACGAAGACTATCGATTTGTATCGTTATACTCGTATATGAAGGAGAACTAAGTGGCAGAGTAACTGCTCGACGGGAGGAGACTATATACTCTAGAATGAGATTTTCACGCTGCAGCGGAGTGTGCGCTGACATGAAACTTCTGGCAGATTAAAACTGTATGTCGGACCGAGACTCGATCTCGGGACCATTGCCTTTCGCGGGCAAGTGCTCTACCATTTGAGCTACCCAAGCACGACTCACGACCAGTCCTCACAGCTTTACTTCCGCCAGTACCTTGTCTCCTAATTTCCAAACTTCCCGAGTTCGAGTCTCGGTCGGGCACACAGTTTTAATCTGCCAGGAAGCTTCACTATATACTCTATTCATCCTTTGTTTAACAATCAGGTAAACAACTGCACGCTAGGCGATTGAACAAAGATCGTATTACACGGCCAGCAGGTATTTCTAAGTCACATTTTAGGTTCAAATGGCTGTAAGCAGTAAGGGACTTAACATCTGAGGTCATCAGTCCCCTAGAACTTAGAACTACTTAAACCTAACTAACTTAAGGACATCACACACATCCAAGCCCGAGGCAGGATTCGAACCTGCGACCGTAGCGGTGGCGCGGTTCCAGACTGAAGCGCAGAGAACCGCTCGGCCAAACTGGCAAGGCACATTTTAGGTATTTTGTTGTTATGTTACTGTGAAGGAAGCTTTGAGACACTGTGAAGCATCAATCACAGTTTTTAACGTTTAAGCCATGTTATTTTTACTTCATATAATATCGTACAGTAAGTCGCTACGTTGTATCCTGCAAACAGGTCTGGTATGCTACGAGGGGCGTTCAATAAGTAATGAAAGACTTTTTTTTGTCGGCCAGTTTCTGTTGAAAAAATGCAGAATTTGTTGTGGGACATCGTAGAATATTCCCGTTTCAGCTCCTATAGTTTCACGAAGATCCGATAGGCCTCCAAAATTGCGTTGTAACGGAGGTGCGCTCCAAGCAGAGAGCTGTCGTTGAGTTTTGGCGGATTTGCATAGACGATTGCAGAATGTCTACGGAGACCTGACAGTGAACAAAAGCACTGAGAGTCGTTGGACGAGGCGTCTGTCATCATCCCAGCAAGGTCGCTCAAATCTGTCCGATCTCCCGCTTGATGGCCGGCTACATACGGCTGTGCTACCGACAGGAAACTGAAGAAACAACTTCGGCGAGTTCGTAACCACAAAAACGCAGGTGAACTTATCTTTCTTCATGACCATGCAATGTCTCATCCAAGTCTGTGCACCCGAGAGGAGCTCGCAAAACTTCAGTCGACTGTTCTTCCTCATCTAACCTTCAGCCCAGCTGTGGTACCTTCCGACTTCCATCTGTTTGGCCCAATGAAGAATGGTCTCCACGGGAAGCAGTACGTGGATGACGGGCGGGTTATTGATGTAGCAGGACGTTCGCTCCGACGTCGACCAGCAGGCTGGTACCATGCGGTCATATAGGCCCCCGAGTACGTGACGTAAATCCATCGCATTGAACGGAGATAATGTTGAAAAGTAGGACTATGTAGCCAAAGGAGACGAGAATAATTTGTTGCCGGCCTGAGTGGCCGTGCTGTTCTAGGCGCTACAGTCTGGAACCGAGCGACCGCTCCGGTCGCAGGTTCGAATCCTGCCTCCGGCGTGGATGTGTGTGATGTCCTTAGGCTAGTTAGGTTTAATTAGTTCTAAGTTCTAGGCGACTGATGACCCCAGACGTTAAGTCGCATAGTGCTCAGAGCCATTTGAGCCAATAATGTGTTGTACTGATTTCAGAAAAAAAATTGCATTACTTACTGAATGTACATCGTAGTTTTGATCGCTACAGGCTGGTAGAAGTCACCAGACTTCTGGGTAAGTGCCGCTGCTGACATCACCGCTTAAATGAATAACTGTGCCACAACAAGCCTAATTTATCTTCATTACCAAATAATGTTGTTTGTTGTGGTCTTCAGTCCAGAGACTGGTTTGATGCAGCTCTCCATGCTACTCTATCCTATGAAAGCTTCTTCATCTCCCAGTACCTACTGCAACCTACATCCTTCTGAATCTGTTTAGTGTATTCATCTCTTGGTCTCCCTCTACGATTTTTATCCTCCATGCTGCCCTCCAATACTAAATTGGTGATCCCTTGATGCCTCAGAATATGCCCTACCAACCGTTCCCTTCTTCTAGTCAAGGTGTGCCACAAATTCCTCTTCTCTCCAATTCTGTTCAATACCTCCTCATTAGTTATGTGATCTACCCATCTAATCTTTAGCATTCTTCTGTAGCATCACATTTCGAAAGCTGCTAGTCTCTTCTTGTGTAAACTATATATCGTCCACGTTTCACTTCCATACATGGCTACACTCCATACAAATAGTTTCAGAAAAGATTTCCTGACACTTAAATCTATACTCGATGTTAACAAATTTCTCTTCTCCGGAAACGATTTCCTTGCCATTGCCAGTCTACATTTTATATCGTCACTACTTCGACCATGATCAGTTATTTTGCTCCCCAAATAGCAAAACTCATTTACTACTTTAAGTGTCTGATTTCCTGATCTAATTCCTGTAGCATCACCCGATTTAATTCGACTACATTCCATTATTCTCGTTTTGCTTTTGTTGATGTTCATCTTCTATCCTCCTTTCAAGACATTCATCTCATATCCTCCTTTCAAGACACTGTCCATTCCGTTCAGCGGCTCTTCCAGGTCCTTTGCTGTCTCTGACAGAATTACAATGTCATCGGCGAAACTCGAAGTTTTTATTTCTTCTCCATAGATTTTAATTCCTACTCCGAATTCTTCTTTTGTTTCCTTTACTGCTTGCTCAATATACAGATTGAATAGCATCGGGGATTGGCTACAACCCTGTCTCACTTCCTTCCCAACCTCTGCTTCCCTTTCATGCCTCTCGACTCTTATAATTCCCATCTGGTTTCTGTACAAATTGCAAATAGCCTTTCGCTCCCTATATTTTACCTCTGCCACCAAATAAACACCACGTGAAAGTCTCTATACCGAGATTGCACGAAACCGTGTTACTTCCGTGTGTTACATCTACCATCGCTGATGATCGTTACGAAGTGTGAAAAGAGAGTAGTTTCGGCTCTGCATAGTGAGGCTGTTTACCGTCATTGGGTTGTGCTAAGAACGACGCAATAGCTAGTGCGCAAGAATTCAGTGTGTAATGTTTATATTTGTATCTTTATTTATTTATTTATTATTTTGGACGCGCCTGGGTTCCCGGGTTCGATTCCCGGCGGGGTCAGGGATTTTGCCTGCCTCGTGATGACTGGGTGGTGTGTGCTGTCCTTAGGTTAGTTAGGTTTAAGTAGTTCTAAGTTCTAGGGGACTGATGACCATCGGCGAATAGATGTAAAGTCCCATAGTGCTCAGAGCCATTTGAACCAAATTTATTATTTTGGAGATTAAAAAGAAAAAGTTGTAGCTCTGGGGGGACTTGCAGGCTGACCAGGTTTAATACATGTGTGAGGAAAATTAAACAAAGTCTATAAGGAAACGCCGAAGATAGGAAATGAGTATAACACGACTCTGTGCTGCGGTAAATCCAACGTGCAGCGTTGTCTGTCGGGAATGCTTCATGGCACGTGTCAAACCTCAAGCTCAAAATTTTAAGTACTGCATGTGACATAGGTACCGTATCTAAGAACGGGTCGCTTACATTTATTACGTTAGGGAAGACGTTTGTGAGATCTAAACTTACGGCAGCTGGATGGTTTGCGCTGCTGTTACGTTGTTACTATTTGATCAAGTGCCACACATCTTATGCTGCTAAAGTCCGCTTAGAAGGCTCTTTCAAATGCCACAGAAAAAAAGTATATGTTCTACAAATAAAAGAATGTCGGTGTCATATTCGCAGCTAAAATCGTAGAACGTTACTTGCGTACGTCGGAAAATTCGCCGCTTTGTCCTATTACTTAGCGAAGACTGCACCTCGCTATATTTCCTCGTTTTGGGTGTACTAGGGCGTGCTGAGAAGTACTGCCTCAGAATTTTTCATGTGAAAACTGTTAAACATTTCCAAATAAAACAAACATTTTGAACATTCTATATCTTTATTCTTAATGCCCACATATTTATTTCTCAACATAGTCACCTTGGCGACGAACAACAAATTCCTTCCAACGAGAGACCACTTTCTTGATACGGTCATTGTAGAGTGTTTGACTTTGTAGACGGTGCCATAGCCTCACATCTGCTTGTAGCGCTTGATTACTATCAAAGTGATGTCCTGGAATGTATCCTTTAAGTTTTGGAAACAGTTGGAAATCGGATGGCGCCAATTCGGGACTGTATGGAGGATGATCAATGACAGCGAACCGAAGGTGTCGGATAGCTGCAAATCTCGCAGCGGCCTGGGATTCTCATGCTGAAGGTGAAGGTGCTCCATGTGTTCGGACGAACTGTTCGAACTAGAAATCTGATTAGAATACGCTGTTTCTTACGCACAAACACAGTCACGCTACCGCCATTTTACATGCTACAATTCGGAGCCCTCTAATAACAGAGAGCTGCAAGTATGTAGACACGAAGAATAAAGATGTACAATGTTAATAATATTTATCTTATTTGAAAAACTGTAATAGTTTCAAAATAAAAAATTTGGAGGCAGTACTTTTCAGCACATCCTCGTATTTGGGATGGCCTCATACACTACACGGGTTTCCATGAAAATGATAAATACAAGGGTTGGATGAAAAGCAATACCTCCACCTTCGATAATTGGGTCTGGATGGGAATATTTTAATAAATCAAACGCAGAAATAATTCTTAGAATGTGATCTTTAATTACCAATATTCACTTTTCCACATAATCACCAGCCAATTGGATATATTTCTGCCAACGATGAACAATTTTTCTGAAGCCGTCACGGAAGAAGTCGACACTCTGTTTCCGCAACCACAGTCCCACAGTTCTCTCAACGTCTTCATCAGAAGCATAATGATGTCCCCGCAGATCGTCTTTCATTATCGGGAACAGATGGAAGTCAGACGGTGCTAAATCTGGACTGTATGGAGGATGCCGTACGGTGGTGAGATTCAGTCTCTGAAGTTCTGCTGTGGTGTAACGTGAAGTGTGTGGTTTGGCATTGTCATGCTGCAGGAAAACATTTCCCCTTTCCTTACGGACCTTTGTTAGCCGTCGTTTCAGAGTTCGCAGCGCTGTGATGTAACGCTCTGAATTTATTGTTGTTCCACGACCAAGGAAATCAACATGAATTACGCCATCTGCGTCCCAGAACACTGTGGCCGTAGTTTATCCAGCTGAGGGCTGCTTCTTGAATTTCTTTTTCTGGGGCGAGTCTTTGTGTCGATTTTCCACAGACTGACCTTATGTCTCCGGGTCGTAATGGTGTACCCACGTTTCGTCTCCTGTCACAACTGAATGGAGAAAGGCGTCACCTTCATTCTCGTAACGTGAGAGGAGTTCCTGGCAAATTTCAAGTCAGTGAGCTTTCATTTCAGGAGTCAGCACCCGGTGGACCCATCATGCACAGATCTTCCGATAGCCAAGCAAAGCAATAATGTGATCCACACGTTCTTGTGAAATGCCGATTGTGCTTGAAATTTCCCTCTCAGTGATGCGACGATCGTCCTGAATCAATCTGTCAACATTTTGCTTGTGAAACTCGGTGGTTGCTGTCACAGGACGTCCAACTCTTTGTTTGTCACGCAGGTCAGATGTTCGCACCTCAACATCTTTAAACATACTCGTCCAACGACACATAGTACTCACATCAACACGATCACCATAAACTGCTTTCATTCTCTGATGAATCACCTTTGGGGTGACACGTTCTGCTGTCAAGAATTCAGTGACTGCACATTCCTTAAATCGCACTGACCGACCGTCTGCTCAGGGTTCCATACATTACACTGTAACAACACAACCGTTCAATGTTAAGGCTTCCTCCAACTGGAGCTGTAGAGAAGAGGCTGTGGAACAAGGCAGTACCTGCCACATATCAATGCTGCCAACTATTGAAGAGCTACGAAGGTGGAGGAATTACTTTTCAGTCAACCCTCGTATCTCAGGAAGTTTATTTACTCTGTAAAAATTTCTGTAAATCATATGAAGCTTGAGAATGTTGTTACCCCATCAATGCTACGCAAACGTATCACCTGCAAATCAGCTGTGCTGGAATCCACGTCGGACGTACACAGTAGATCACTGCGTGTTTGAAAGTGTAAGGGGGCATGGAATTTTCTCATTATGAGAGTATTAAAGAGCGATTTGTTTTAATGGTAAAAAAAAATTCAAAAGTGAAGATCGCACAAAATATTTTTTATTCAAAACAGCCAAACAGCCAATATTTAAAAGCACACAGTACATTTTCCAAAAGGCCATGTATTATATGGATAAGTAGAAGAAATGCGGTTATTACCGAGGACACTCCAGGAGCCCAACCTAAAACCACTTCGCGCTGGGCAACGGCCGCTCCTGCTCGCCGGCAACCCGCCTTGTCCCTGGGGTCCCTAAACATCGCCTAGACGTGCAACCGCGGAGCTGACTGGACGGGACATCAGCTAGAAACCAGAAGGTAGCTGAACGAGCAACAGCCACGGCTGGTGCGGAAAAACGACTTGTAAACAATGAGAATAGAAGACTGAACTCTAATAATCTTTTACTAAAGTCGTTGACGCGTCACAGCTGTCCTGACTTCATGCGGGGGTGTCTCCACTTGCCCCTCTGTGATATGCAGACAAGGGAAAACACAATCACCAAATTTGATGTTGAGTGTTAAGCGTTTCGTAGGTCTCGTAGAATATCATCAATACAGTAAAAAATAAAAAAAAGAAGAAAGGCTCTGAGCACTATGGGACTTAACATCTGAGGTCATCAGTCCCCTAGAACTTAGAACTACTTAAACCTAACTAAACTAAGGACATCACACACATACATGCCCGAGGCAGGATTCGAACTGCGACCGTAGCGGTCGCGAGGTTCCAGACTGAAGCACCTAGAACCGCTCGGCCACACCGGCCGGCGATCAACACAGTCATTTTCTGATAGCTGTTAGGTGACAGGTAGTTAATACTGATGTCGCACAAGACAGTCGATTTTACTTTTCAGGTCATTCATATTTATTATTATTGATCTTGTGTATTAATAGCCGCTTCAGCTGTATTTAGCCCTTTATTACTGGTTCACTATCGGTTTCGTGCCACTAAAAGCCACACCTTCAGGTGAACATATGATTTAAACATTAGAGCGGAAAAGCTTGGAATCTTTTTACCCACCATTCGTTGTCCGTTGGGTAAAAAGATTCCAAACTTTTCCGCTCTAACGTTTAAATCATATGTTCACCTGAAGATGTGACTTCTAGTGGCACGAAACCGAGATGTTCCGCTCTAATGCTTAAATCACATTTTTACCTGAAGATGTGGCTTTTAGCGCCACGAAACCGGTAAATGAAATGTAAATGCCGTGCGACTAGTTCCTCCCGTCGGGAGATTCCTTGACTTGCGCCATCGGGTGGTGGGTTTCCGGGTTCCGCTTAATAGGTCAGGAGTCCACTACACACAGGAGGCGGCTACACGGGTAGCGGGGGCTGTGTGGAAGGGACTGGGCGGTTTTTTAGGTTAGAGGGTCTCAGGGAACCACAAAAGGGGCGTCCGTCAGAAAGTGGGCAGGTGAAACACAGTAAGGTAGTTGTAGAAATGATTGGTATTGTAATTGTAAATTGTCGTAGCTGTGTTGGGAAAGAACCAGAGCTCCAAGCACTAGTAGAAAGCACTGAAGCTCAAATAGTCTTAGGTACAGAGAGCTGGCTAAAGCCGGAAATAAGTTCAGCCGAATTTTTTTCAAACGATCCAACAGTGTTCAGAAAGGATAGTTTAAATACAGTTTGTGGTGGAGTATTTATTGTTGTCAGAGGTAGTTCGTCTTGTAGCGAAATTGAAGTAGATAGTTCATGTGAAATAGTATGGATAGAGGTTATACCTGACAATCGGACTAAACAATTAATTGGATCGTTTTACCGACCCCCCGACTCAGAAGACGTAGTTGCTGAACAATTCAAAGAAAACTTGAGTCTCATTTCAAATAAGTACCCCGCTCATACAATTATAGTCGGTGGTGACTTCAATCTACCCTTGATATGCTGGAAAAATAATACGTTTAAAGCCGGCGGCAGGCATAAAACGTCATCCGAAATTGTACTGAATGCTTTCTCGGAAAACTATTTCGAACAATTAGTTCATGAGCCCACTCGAAGTGTAAATGGTTGTGAAAGCATACTTGACCTTTTAGCAACAAATAATCCTGGACAAATAGTGAGTGTTGTGACGAATACAGGGATTAGCGACGACAAGGCAGTTGCTGCTAGGCTGAATACCGTAACACCTACAACCATCAAAAAGAACGCAAAGTATATCTATTTAGAAAAGCTGATAAAAATGCTCTTAACGCCTTCTTAAGAGACAGTCTTAACTCCTTCCGATCTGATCATGTAAGTGTAGAAAAGTTGTGGAATGTTTTCAAAGAGATAGTATCAACAGCAATTGAGAGATATATACCACATAAATTAATAAGTGATGGTACTGATCCCTCATGGTACACAAAACGGGTCACATCGTTGTTGCAGAAGCAACGAAAAAAGCATGCCAAATTTAAGAGAACGCAAAATCTCCAAGATTGGCAAAGTTTTACAGAAGTTCGAAATATGGCGCGTACTTCAATGCGAGATGCTTTCAATAATTACCACAACGAAATTCTGTCTCGAAATCTGGCAGAAAACCCAAAGAGATTCTGGTCATTCATAAAGCACACCGGTGGCAAGACACAATCAATAATTTCACTGCGCGATAACAACGGTGTAGTCACTGATGACAGTGCCACTAAAGCAGAGTTATTAAACACGGTTTTCCGAAAGTCCTTCACCAAAGAAGACGAAGTAAATAGTGCTGAATTCCAATCAAGAACAACTGCCAAGATGAGAAACATTGAAGTAGATATCCTCGGTGTACAAAGCAGCTTAAGTAACTTAATAAAGGCAAGGCCTCCGGTCCAGATTGTATACCAGTCAGGTTCCTCTCAGAGTATGCTGATAAAATAGCTCCATATTTCGCAATTATATACGACCACTCGCTCACAGAAAGATACGTACCTAAAGACTGGAAAATTGCTCAAGTCACACCAATACCCAAAAATGGAAGTAGGGGTAATCCGCTGAATTACAGGCCAATATCACTAACGTCGATTTGCAGTACGGTTTTAGAACATATACTGTATTCGAACATTATGAAGTACCTCGAAGAAAACGATTTATTGACATATAGTCAGCACGGATCCAGGAAATATCGTTCTTCTGAAACACAACTAGCTCTTTATACTCATGAAGTAATAAATGCTATCGACAGGGGATGTCAAATTGATTCCATATTTATAGATTTCCAGAAGGCTTTCGACACCGTTCCTCACAAGCGTCTTCTAATAAAACTGCGTGCCTACGGAGTATCGCCTCAGTTGTGCGACTGGATTCGTGATTTCCCCTTAGAAAGTTCACAGTTCGTAGTAATAGACGGAAGGTCATCGAGTAAAACAGAAGTAATATCCGGCGTTCCCCAAGGACGTGTTATAGGCCCTCTATTGTTCCTGATCTATATTAACGACATAGGAGACAATCTGAGTAACCGTCTTAGATTGTCTGCAGACGATGCAGTCATTTACCGTCTTGTAAAGTCATCAGATGATCAAAACGACTTGCAAAATGATTTAAATAAGATATCTGTATGGTGCGGAAAGTGGCAATTGACCCTGAATAAAGAAAAGTGCGAAGTTATTCACATGAGTACTAAAAGAAAGCCGGCCGGTGTGGCCGAGCGGTTCTAGGCGCTACAGTCTGGAACCGCGCGACCGCTACGGTCGCAGGTTCGAATCCTGCATCGGGCATGGATGTGTGTGATGTCCTTAGGTTAGTTAGGTTTAAGTAGTTCTAAGGTCTAGGGGACTGATGACCTCAGACGTTAAGTCACATAGTGCTCAGAGCCATTTGAACTATTTGAACTAAAAGAAATCAGCTAAATTTCGATTACGAGATAAGTCACACAAATCTGAGGGCTGTAAATTCAACTAAATACTAGGTATTACAATTACAAATAACCTGAATTGGAACGATCACATAGATAATATTGTGGGTAGAGCAAACCAAAGACTGCGAT
Organism: Schistocerca nitens; assembly: GCF_023898315.1. NCBI lineage: Eukaryota > Metazoa > Arthropoda > Insecta > Orthoptera > Acrididae > Schistocerca > Schistocerca nitens. Next base: position 332,431,810 of record NC_064619.1, read on the forward strand.
TCATTGGCAGAACACTTAGAAGGTGCAACAGGTCTACCAAAGAGACTGCTTACACTACGCTTGTCCGCCCTATTGTGGAGTACTGTTGTGAAGTGTGGGATCCGCATCAGGTGGGACTGATGGATGACATCGAAAAAGTACAAAGAAGGGCAGCTCGTTTTGTATTATCGTGAAATAGGGGAGATAGTGTCACAGACATGATACGTGAATTGGAGTGGCAATCATTAAAACAAAGGCGTTTTTCGTTGCGACGGGATCTTCTCATGAAATTTCAATCACCAGTTTTCTCCTCCGATTGCGAAAACATTCTATTGGCACCCACCTACATAGGGAGGAATGATCATCACGACAAAATAAGAGAAATCAGAGCTCGCACGGAAAAATTTAAGTGCTCGTTTTTCCCGCGTGCCGTTCGAGAATGGAACGCTAGAGAGACAGCATGAAGGTGGTTCATTGAACCCTCTGCCAGGCACTTTATTGTGAATAGCAGAGTCATCACATAGATGTAAATGTAGACCGTTCGCCGGGTGCATGTCTTTCGATTTGACGCCACTTCGGCGACATGCGCGTCAATGGGGATGAAATGATGATGACGAGGACAACACAACACGCAGTCCCTCAGCGGAGAAAAATCTCCAACCCAGCCGGGAACGGAACCCGGGCCCTTAGGAATGACATTCTGTCGCACTGATCACTTTTTTTTTTAATTTCATTTTGTTCGTTTTCGTTCGTTGCATCTGATCGGGGAGGGCGTCGTAGGACACCTTTCTAAGTTCGTAGTCTAACTATTAACTCAGTTTTTTTTTTTTTAATTATTACAGTGGGTAGCTAACCCTCTGACCGAACAGCCTGAGCTACCGTGCCAGCAACACTCAGCTACCGGGGGCAGACGCGAAACCGGTTGTGATCCAGTAATAAAGGACTAAATACAGCTGAAGCGGTTATTAATACCCAAACGAATACTCATAACTGTGGTTTCCCCACCTAAAAGGTTGTCTGCAGTATTATTATTGAACCCCCGATGTTCAACTTGCTCGCTATATGCTGTTAAAGATTTCAACAACACATATCAGTTACTCTATTGGTCCAAAACTGAGATTTTGACAAAGCGGCTGTGTACAAAAATATAAGTTGAATCTTGCAAAAAAGAAAACAGCAACCAGCCACTGTTAATAATGCTATCTATTTACACAAACAGCGCCGTTACCGGTTTCGAAACGGCAGTTTCATCTTCAGAAGGCTGTTCACGTTTAGATTTATTTGTTGCTGTTTACTTTAGTCGTCGGGCGTTGTTTCCCCCTTGTGGCGAAAGTTCCTTGGGGAAGTAAAGTCCTAAAACAAAAAACGATGTGAGAAACGGCCTATTAACTGCTGTACCTAATAGCGAATGGCCGGCCGCTGTGGCCGAGCGCTTCTAGGCGCTTCAGTCTGGAATCGCGCGACCGCTACGGTCGCAGGTTCGAATCCTACCTCGGGCATGGCTGTGTGTGATGTCCTTAGGTTAGTTAGGTTTAAGTAGTTCTAAGTCCAGGGGACTGATGACCTCAGATGTTAAGCCCTATAGTGCTTAGAGCCATTTGAACAATTTTTGAATAACGAATGAAAACATTGTAAACAAATATCTAAGCTAGAACTATTTTAGTTTTAGGTTTCTTAACGTCGACATTCTCGCCTCGTTATGTTGCACGTATACAATGTAAATTTTCTGCTGTCACGTCATTGTAAATATCCTAACATCTCTGAGACAAAAGTTCTTCGACATTGTCTTTATCTGTGATATCGCTGTCTTTGATGCAATCTTCCATGGGGCAAAAATTATTCGATGTGTGTGTGAGTGTGATTATGTGATGCAATACAGTATGTGCAGGTGGCAGCACTAGCAGTGAAAGGTACATAAAAAGCGTCATTGGGTCGGGGGGGGGGGGGGGGGGCGATAAGCAGTGCAGTCGTTGTAATGGTGAAACGGAGTTATTTACCTGACGTCCAAAAGTACCTGATCACTGGTTTTTGGCTCTTGGGTGTAAGCGTTTCTGAAACGGAAAGTTTGTAAACTGTTCGAATGTTGCCATGTTTGAAGTACTTCGTGCATGGCAAAATGGTGTTACCGAAAACCGAAGCTGAAGCAGCTGTGGTGCACCATAGGCCATAGATGACAGGGGTGTATGACGCCTACGGAGACGTATATGGGAGAACAGACGTGCAACTCTTGAGCAACTGACCGCCCAGATGAACCAAGGGGCTATCAACGTCTCCTCAACAACCGTTCAGAAACGTTGCTGTTTGTGGGTCCCCGCAGCAGGTGCCTAGTTCATGCAACCATGCTGACTGCTGTTCATCAGTGACTAAGACTGGAATTTGCACGCCAGCACCGCAATTGTACGTTCACTGAGAGGCGCAGATGATCTTTTTAGATGAATCACGTTTTACGCTCCATCAGACAGATGGCAGTTATAGCGTACGGCGTGAAACGTCTGTAAGCAGAGGGTCCGGGCCAGAGGAGAGAGCGTTATGATCTGAGGTGTGTTTTCGTGGCATTCCCTCGGTGATCTCGTCACTATCGGTGGCAAAGTGGATCAACGCAAGTATGCGTCTGTCCTTGGGTACCGTACCCATTCCTCGGCTCGATAACATCTCCCATCAGGGCAGTGTACGTGAGTTATTCGAAGCGCACCAGAATGAGTTTATCGTACTCCCTCGGCCACCAAATTCCCCGGACTTAAACCCAAGTGAGAATCTCTTCGCTCCGTGGATCCCCAGTCGAGAAATATAGCGCACGCTGCAAAAGCTGGTTATTTTAACGTCGCTTCCCTCCTTCTGCGCTCGTCGGGAGGAGACGCGACTCGTAATGATGTTCGTCCCCGTCAGTATGAAGTGGAACAGCACCTGTAACTCCCGTAAAACACAGCTCCACACGCAGTTAAGAAATATTTTATTATTCGTCCGTAACAGTGTTATCAGTTTTTGTATCTTTTATCTTATGCCCGGTTAGTTTCGTTTAGCAGTGAAATCTTGGTTCCTAATCCTATCATTACCGTCGATTTTCACATCGTCCTTAGCGAGGATCAATAATTGCTGTTCGTAATTCCGTTAACAAGGCCCCGGGAGTAGACAACATTCCATTAGAACTACTGACGGCCTTGGGAGAGCCAGTGCTGACAAAAATCTACCATCTGGTGAGTAAGATGTATGAGACAGGCGAAATACCCTCAAACTTCAAGAAGAATATAATAATTCCAATCCCAAAGAAAGCAGGTGCTGGCAGATGTGAAAATTACCGAACTATCAGTTTAATAAGTCACGGATGCAAAACACTAACGTGAATTCTTTACAGACGAATGGAAAAACTGATAGAAGCCGACATAGGGGAAGATCAGTTTGGATTCCGTAGAAATATTGGAACACGTAAGGCAATACTGACCCTACGACTTATCTTAGAAGCTAGATTCAGGAAAGGCAAACCTACGTTTCTAGCATTTGTAGACTTAGAGAAAGGTTTTGACAATGTTGACTGGAATACTCTCTTTCAAATTCTGTAGGTGGCAGGGGTAAAATACAGGGAGCGAAAGGCTATTTACAATTTGTGCAGAAACTAGATGGCATTTATAAGAGTCGAGGAACATGAAAGGGAAGCAGTGGTTGGGAAGGGAGTGAGACAGGGTTGTAGCCTCTCCCCGATGTTATTCAATCTGTATATTGAGCAAGCAATAAAGGAAACAAAAGAAAAATTTGGAGTAGGTATTACAATCCATGGAGAAGAAATAAAAACTTTGAGGTTCGCCGATGACATTGTAATTCTGTCAGAGACAGCAAAGGACTTGGAAGAGCAGTTGAACGGAATGGATAATGTCTTGAAAGGAGGATATAAGATGAACATCAACAAAAGCAAAACGAGGATAATGGAATGTAGTCGAATTAAGTCGGGTGACGCTGAGGGAATTAGATTAGGAAATGAGACACTTGAAGTAGTATGGAGTTTTGCTATTTGAGGAGCAAAATAACTGATGATGGTCGAAGTAGAGAGGATATAAAATGTAGACTGGCAATGGCAAGGAAAGCGTTTCTGAAGAAGAAAAATTTGTTAACATCGAGTATAGATTTAAGTGTCAGTAAGTCGTTTCTGAAAGTATTTGTATGAGCGTAGCCATGTATGGAAGTGAAACATGGACGATAACTAGTTTGGACAAGAAGAGAATAGAAGCTTTCGAAATGTGGTGCTACAGAAGAATGCTGAAGATTAGATGGGTAGATCATATAACTAATGAGGAGGTATTGAATAGGATTGGGGAGAAGAGAAGTTTGTGGCACAACTTGATTAGAAGAAGGGACCGGTTGGTAGGACATGTTCTGAGGCATCAAGGGATCACCAGTTTAGAACTGGAGGGCAGCGTAGAGGGTAAAAATTGTAGAGAGAGACCAAGAGATGAATACACTAAACAGATTCAGAAGGATGTAGGTTGCAGTAGGTACTGGGAGACGAAGAAGCTTGCACAGGATAGGGTAGCATGGAGAGCTGCATCAAACCAGTCTCAGGACTGATGACCACAACAACAACAACAATTCCGTCGCTATGCCGTTGCTACGTCAAATCATTAACAACGATCCAACGTAACTCCAGATATCACTTATGTTAAAGTAACGCACTTGTAACACGCCGTAATGGTGATTTTTATATTATTCACCTTTCACTGTCTGTTATTCCTGTCTACACACAGTCACTTAAAATGTTTAAAAGAAGGAACATACGTAATGTTATTCCTTGTCGAACTCCTGCGTCACATCTGATTTATCTCTTGACTAATAGTTTATTAATCTTCTTGTAATTAATTGTTTGTCCCTATCACGCACACACACCGATATGTCATTCAAGATTAACTTCTCATCAGTCGAGTAATCGTGACGTTGACAACAACTTTTGATTGAACGGCTTATTGATTGTTCTTAATGACTTTGTATTATTGTTTCCTACTCAAGACTACGAATAGTTTTCTTGTCACTGATCCATTACTATCAAGTTCGCAACTGTTCTTCATTCCGAAGGTTAAGTCCAGTAAATCAGTATCACTCAATTAAAATCAGCGTCGCGTTGATACCGGTAAAGATTACTTTATTCAGTCGAATGACTGAGTATGGCTTTAGTCTCTCTGTCTCGAACTATCGAACTTTCACAACTCAAACAATCTAATAGCGTTTGCTTCCAGAAGACTATCGCAATAGTACTCTAGAGCGATTCAAGAGCAACTAACTAAACATTTCCATATCCGAGTTGCACTGTAGGCGCATTGAATTTCCTTTTCGATGCTGCTACAACTATCTTCCATGGTAAATCTTGTCTTTGACTGAATTACCTCCTTGGATTTAACCTTCGTTCACATGAATTTAAATTTATTCTATAGATGTTTAAAAGATAATACATCACAACCCTTTCCTTTTATCTCCTCTTTTGTATGTTACTCTCAGTATTTAAGTGTTATAGTTGTTAATCAAAACATTATCAGCGTAATTATTTTTTTATCACCAATAGTTTTTGGCACAGTCAAGATGACTCACTTCCCTAGTTTAAGTTTTCACAAACTTTGTTAATTGGGGTTTTCTGTCCTTGGGGCGTTACATTATTCAGGCTTGTGACAGGTGGTCACATTAATCTGACTTGATGGTGAATGTCAAAACAGTGTTTTATGTATTTTTTTACTATTTCGTGAACCCAAGCAGTCAACAGCACTTCACAGTGACGCAGGAGTTCGACATAAATAACCTAAAACTAAAACAGTTTTACCTTAAAAATTTGGGGTTCTGAGGAATGTTTGATACGAGTCGTTGGCTTTGACCGGTGACATAGCAAACATGCAACAAATGCGTAAACAATATGGCAACTGTAACCTGGTGTTGTTTGGCATTTTTTCAAACGGGCTAAGCTACAAATCAGCTGCAACTAGGCTTTTCAGTATCACGTTAGTTGGCTTCACCTTCACAACAAAATTGTCACTTTCCAACATAACCTAGACCTCGGGAAAGGCTACAGATCAGTCTGTTGCAGAGCACCACCACTCCAAGGAACTTTCTCTACAAAGAGGAAATAAAAGCTGACAGCTAATGTAAACAACAACATATGTAATTTAAACATGAACAATTGCTTGAAGATGAACCTGACGGCTCGAACTATTTGTGTAAATAACACCGTTACTAACAGTGACTGACTTGTACAGATCAATAAACTTCGCAGGTTGTGATTGCTTTCACAGTGTTCATACAATTTCTAAATAGCGGTGACTGATGAACGCAAATATCTGCGCAGTGAGTGACGGACAGTTGACTGCAAATTGCAAAATAAAAACCAAACGCTGAACATAAGATACGCACTCGTTGATGACTAGTTACTGACTTACAAGTGACATACAAGTTTGCTGGGCCCTGACTGACTACTGCTCTGTGTGCGATTTCTGTTTATATATGCGCGTATTACAGAAATTACAAAATGGTAAAATACATGGCTATTAAATTTTAGATATTAACATTAAAGACAGCAAAAGTAAAATATACAAAACAATTTAGGTAGCGAAATTTATCTTAATTAGCTGTTAGATGTAGAACTGGAAACTGGCAAAATTATATATACTATTTTATGATACAGAAATTTTAATATCCATTGAGATTTCCAAAGTCCGCAAAGAATGTTCAAAAAACTAAAATTTTATAATTTGCAAATTCCATACACTAAAATGTTGTTTCAGTGAAAGTATACATTTCTGAAGAAAGAAAAAGTGAAGCTACGAAATTTTAACACGGGGTTTAGGAAATAATTTTATTTTAAGATTCGAACATTTTATTTAATATAAATAACTTTTGAAATATTAAGTTTTCTTCAAAGAGGGAAATGAGGCCTTTGAACTAAGTTATGTCAATCTTAAAACAAATAGGTGCTAGTGGGTTTGAAATTTGACACCCAGATATCGTAAATAATTGTGGATATTCCTACGTGAAGTATTTTACCCACTGTCATCAGCAATAAGTAAACTATACCGTGAAAAGTAAAATTTAATGAAACACCACACGAAAAGCCCTTGAATCTGGTACTCTGAGGAAAGGAAGTCGTTAATCATATCCTGAACAAGCAGTAGAAGGATTTCCATTAAAAACACAACCGATAAATAAACCCAAAGCAGCTGGATTACCAACATGCGAAATGAAAACTTACCTCTGTATCCAGCTGCATCGCTCTAACCAACAAAAACGGTGCACACATTACATGGAATGTTTAATTCGAGTTAGTCTGTGTTACTATCTCCTAAAATATTCACTATCCTCCAAAAATAACATGTATATGTTCATTACATATTTCGACAGTTTCACAAATTATGTGGTAGAATATTATCTTAAAAATTTTTGAATTGCTAAGGAAAGACTAAAGGAAGTCTCATTGTAGCTATATTTGGTTCTTAATTTTTGCCTGGGATGTTACTTCTAAATTTAACTTCTTTTAATTACTTTCTTGCATGAGATGTGCAGGCATGGTCTCAATATAAGAGCTGCAGTAAAACATGGTGGGAATTCATTCATCGAAGTGAATTGTACTCAAAGGTCTAATATTGTGGAAGTCCTGATCCTTGGGTCATGTCAATGGATAAAGTAATCAAACCGGAGCGGTTGACTGTAGAGTAAGCACCCTAGAGCCTAATTTAGGGCTTTCTACAAGGTGAACAGTCTTCAGACACACAAAGGCAGAAACATCTGTTCTAGCGTCCCTTTAACGAGCTTTAGCTCGAAATCTGTTTCCCCTAAATACCGCAGGGAACCCCATTCTCCGCGTTTCTAAAGTTATTACCTCTTCTTTTGATCTTCCGCCGATATGTAACTGTCTGGTTAGTAGCGCTACACATTCCGCTCGCCTGCCATGTTCTGTCACGGCTCGGAGACCGAGGAGCCCTCTGTCGGCGCTCGGCAGGAAGCTTGCGCCGAGGCGGAACGCTAGGTGGCAGCACGGCGTCTGGCGCGCCATGATTAACGGCCAGCCCGGCACCGCTTACCCAAATGTTAATCTACTCTGTCGCGCGCGCTAAGTATCTCGTTTGTATTGCGCAATGCTATGCGCGCTAGGCGCTCGTGCGACGCGCGCGCCATCACTCACCACCTATTTTCGTGCCGAGCAGCAGCGCGCCGTGGAATTGGACATTCCGTTCCGCTGACGCCTCGACCGCCGCCGGTCGGAAATGTGGTGTTACGACCGCCATCGGACGTCGCCCCGCCTCTGGACGGGAGAGTCGTCTGCCACCCGCATGCCTGGCCACGGCGCACGTATTTTGTCAGCTGACGAAACTATTTGTTCGTTTCTCGGTGACACAAAACTAACGCTGGCTGCACATTTATAGACCTCGGTCCGCATCCCATCACGACATCGCCTCTCGTAGCTCTTTCTAATACTTTTTTTCGGAATCACTGAAGGCTATAAACACCACATGATCATCAGTTTAAATCTTTCTAAGGGTAGCTCTGCTTCCTGTCGGGAGACAAACGTTGTAGCTATCGTACCCAACGACTGCCGGTAGACAAATTGTTCGGCGTTGAATGTAAATGACATTGGCCATCAATATAAAGGGTGTATCAAAAAGAATCACCCGATTTGGCACGTCTGTGTTACTGAAACTAATAAATATATACAAAGAATTTTATTTTTGATGAACGTGAAACTAAAAAAGTTTTTTTCATTCCTTTTAATAGGTGTTTAATATGCCCCCCTTGAGATGCATGACATATGTCAATGCGGTATTCAAATTTTTCCCACACTGCAGCGAGCATGTCTTGAGTTACAGTTTCCAAAGTTCCTGTTATACAACGTCGCAGTTCACTCATTGTTGTTGGTAACGGAGGCACATAAACAGAGTCTTTTATAAATCCTCACAAGAAATAATCACATGCAGTCACATCCGGTGACCTGCAACCGATCCATCGTTCAGTAATCCTTCGTTTTAAAAATTCCCGCACTTCCAGATGCCAGTGTGGCGGTGCCTCATCCTGTTGGTAAATAAAAGCGTTCGAATCAGACTACAACTGTGGGAAAGGAACGGATTTCTGCTGGCTCCTTGTGAAACTATGGCGGATGCGTTCGACGTCTGAGTCAGACACTCGGGTACGGCCCGGCGACTTGCTTTTACACAAACAACGTGTTTCTCGGAATTGTTGATGCCATCGTCTAATGCTCTGTGCTGTACGAGCACCCACACCATACCTAGTACGAAAATCACTTTGAACAGTTATTACTGACCCGCACTGCGCAAATCATAGAACACGAAACACTTTCTGTTGTTCCGACACCATCTTTACTAGAACTGAAGTGGGCAAAAACTGCTGCTACCTATTGGGAACCGTGTAAAACTCGAGTGTTTGCTCTTTCCAACAGTACGTTTCAATGATGCTACTCCAGGCGGGTGTAAAATGAATGAGCGCAACGGAAAATACTAAACGCAAAATGAAGATTTGGCTCTGTCTGACTAGCCTCTGAAGCAGATCTTAGGATCCCTTAATTCTATAAATTACAATCTAAACATAAATGAATAATAAAGGGAACTAATCCTACTAAATGGTAAGCGTTGTTCCTGCTTATATATTTATAGTAGATTAAAAAAAAACCTTTAGATTACAAAGTTTACATTTCCGAAGTAAAATTACTAATCAATTGCCCAACTCTGTCCCTTATTATGACTGCGCGGTGTAATATCAATAACGCGAAATGACCGACATCATCTACATACCAAACACTAGGAGACACTACTTTCAAAGATGATCTACGGTGGTGTGGAACCTCAGTGGAAATAAACTAACGTGATCACAGCTGTTTAGCTTTATAGCCCTAATAAGCCGAAGCAGTGTGCTATATCACCGCATGTACTGCGTCCGGTGCGTCGAAGTGATGGTTCTCGTACTCGTCTGCGACGATGGAAGAGCTCCAGCCACAAATAAACTCTTTCAAACACTAGGACGGCAGAAGGCGGTCCTCTGACTAATATACTCTAATACTGTCTTCTCCTCTCTGTGTTCTACAGACGAGAAACGCGAACTCCTAGCCACAAGGACGGAGTTCAGATAACACCTCAACGTAAGTATAGGCAGAGGAAGTGCTCTCAATTACTGAACGCTGCGTACTCAACGACGACTTCCAACCCGAAGGTGAAGTCCAGGATCGTATACGTTCGCAACAGTACAGTGCCTAACTGTACTAACTATAAACTCTCTTGTGGCCGAGAGTTTCTAGGCGCTACAGTCTGGAACCGTGCGACCGCTACGGTCGCAGGTTCGAATCCTGCCTCGGGCATGGATGTGTATGACGTCCTTAGCTTAGTTAGGTTTAAGTAGTTCTTAGTTCTAGGGGACTGATGACCTGAGAAGTTAAGTCCCATAGTGCTCAGAGCCATTTTCTTCTAAACTCTCCTGAGAGCAAAGACAGCAAGTCCGCCTGTACCAACAAAGCTGACATCGAGCGACCGTCACACACGGGCGCTCACAACGGAAGACCTCGTCTCTCCAGTTCTGGCTTCCCAGCAAGGCTTGGCACACCACCATCGTAATTCCGAAAACGAATCATATTCCCGAAACCATGGAATATTCTCCCTCTCTACAGAATCTTCCGAACGCCGACCAGCCATATTTCAGTCTTTTGTTGTCCAGCGCGGAAATTTTGCGAGGAAAAACCTATACTCGTACAGTGGTACGCTTCGGAGTAAAAATCCTTGTAAATTACCCAGCCTGCGCGGTTTCCGAGGTGCCGCTTCTTCGTTCCTCTCAGCTGCGTCCAAGATTTGCAGAGTTCGGAAGTGTTATGTGGTTATGCTTCCGGCCCTACTACAATAGCGGCCGGCCGTCACCCTATTGTACTCCAGAGCTCAGGTGCCACGACGTCCGTGTAGCTACTTCCTGTGTTTAAGCAGGACCAACACCTGTGCGGGCCTTCCACCCAGAGCTTGAGTTCTGCCTGCCGTTTCATCTCCACTGGCGTTGCAACCTCTACTAGTATAGGCAATCATTCATTACGCCGTTCTGATAATAAAGACACTCCGTCACCTTTCATACAGTAAACGTTAACAATTACGAGGGCGGTTCAGAAAGTAACCTCCGATTGGTCACAGTGCGGGTTGTGGGGGGAGTAGCGACGCCATCTGTGCGTTCACGCACTCAACAGGTCAGTCGGCATCAAGCCGTGGTCGAGTGAACGTCGTACCTGCGCTAGTTTAGTTTTTGTGGCAGTTTGAAATGTGTGCTGCAATAGAAAACCCCGCCAAATGTGAAGTGCGTGCTGTCATAAGGTTTTTTACAGCCAAAGGATATTCTGCAGCAGCTATTCATCGTGAGCTTTGTGCCGTGTACGGACCAAGAGTTATGAGTGAAGGAGTTGTCCGTGAATGGGTACGTTTATTTAAAAGTGGACGAGAAAACGTTCATGATGAAGAGAGGAGTGGTAGACCATCATTGGTGACTGACGAACTCGTTCAGACAGTTGATGCAAAAGTTCGTGAAAATCGACGTTTCTCAATGTCGGAGTTGTCTACTGGTTTTCCACAGATTTCTAAGACTCTCTTGTACGAGATAGTGACAGCAAGATTGGGTTACCGTAAGTTCTGTGCACGATGGGTGCCCAAATTTCTTACCGACCACCACAAAACTCAAAGAATGGCCTCTGCATTAGACTTTCTGTCACGTTATGAGGACGAAGGAGAACCATTGTTAAACAGAATCGTGACCGGTGACGAAACCTGGATTAAGTACGTGAACCCTGAGACAAAAGAACAATCAAAGATGTGGGCACATTCAAATTCGCCTACCAAACCAAGAAAAGCCTCGCAAGATTTTTCTGCCAGAAAACTGATGGCAACGGTGTTTTGGGATGCCAAAGGGGTGTTGTCGGTTGAATTCATGGAACGTGGTACGACCATTAATCAAGACGTGTACTGTGAAACAATAAAAAAGTTACGACGGGCTATACAGAACAAACGCCGTGGTATGCTGACTTCCGGTATCGTTTTTTTGCACGATAACGCCCGTCCTCACTCTGCTCGCAGAACAACGGCCCTTCTTGAGTCCTTCAAGTGGGACGTTATCAACCATCCACCTTACAGCCCAGACCTGGCGCCAAGTGATTATCACCTCTTCATGCATTTGAAGAAATGGCTCGGGTCACAGCGGTTTGATGACGACGAAGAGCTCAAAGATGCGGTCACAGGCTGGCTCCAGGCACAAGCGGGTGATTTTTATGCAGAAGGAATTTCAAAGCTTGTGAAGAGATACGATAAGTGCCTCAATCGCTATGGAGACTATGTAGAAAAATAGTGCAAAGATGTAGTTGTAAGATGTATATATTAAAATATTTTTATTTAACTTGGTGTATTTTTTTAAATCAACCGGAGGTTACTTTCTGAACGGCCCTCGTATTTACAAGGCGTACGCGACAATGTCAGTCTCCTTTATATATTCATATATACAATGTACAACCTATCACATGATACCTAATTGTGTTTGTAGATCACGGCAAAGTATGTGGATGAGTTCTTGTAAGGTGCGAAATTATAGCCACCTTACACGTTGTTCACACAGGTATCTCACATAACTTAACAGTTATGATTTTTTAAATATTGCATGATTCTTTTTGATACATCTTGAACATTTGGGGTATAAATTAACTGCATCTTCATATACATTTACGAAGCGGTCTGCCATGTTCAATATAAGTTCTTAAATCACTGTACCTATACCAGTGGGAGCCCTCATCGCAAGTGCCATATGTAACGAAATTAAACATCACTTACCAAAGAAAGCCTCTGCTTTACTTGTACAGGATTGACACTATTGTCATGGCAGTTCATAGGAAATTAAGTGGGAATTTAATTTAGTCTTGTTTTCATTCTTTAAGTAAAATGGAAGTTGAGTGCCAAACGATTGGACACCCCCAGAGATATCACGCGATTACAGTTACCTGAGGTATTCAAAATCCAGACAAAGAAGCTCTTTCATAATCCGATCCCGTTTTTTTTTTTTTTTTTTTTTTTTTGTTGTTATTGTGGTCTTCATTCGGACGACTGGTATGATGCAGCTACTGCGACATTCGTACTTTTGAACCTACTAACTCTATTCATACTTGCAATTTTTACCTCCACACTTCCCTTCAATACTAAATTGTTGGTCCCTTTATGTCTCAGAACATGTCCCATCGACGGATTACTTCTGTTAGTCAAGCTATGCAACAAATTTCTTTTCTTCGCAGTTCTATTCGGTACATCCTCATTAGTTGGTTGATCTGGCCATCTAGTCTTTACCATTCTCCTGTGTTATCACATGTCAAAATTTTCTATTCTCATCTTTCCTAAACTGTTTATAGTCCTTGTTTCAATTCCATGCATGGCTACCCTTCAAATACCTTCAGAAAAAACGTCCTGGCACTTAAATCTATGTTTGATGCTAGAAAAATTTCTCTTCATCAGAAAAGGCTTTTCTCGCCATTGCCAGTCTACATTTTATACCATCTCTACTTCTGCCACCATTAGTTATTTTACTTTCTAAAATAGGAAATCTCATCTACCACTTTTAGTGTCTCGCTTCCTATTTTACATTTCACCTGTTGTTCCAAATAATCCCATAAATTTTCTGTGCGATTAAGATCGGGTGCTTTAGAGGGCCAATCGAAGTCCCGTTGTGTGCCTGCGTGTTTGTCGAACCAGGAGCGTATGGTTGGCAGTCATGCGAACACGGCTGTTGTCATTTTGGAAGAGAGGAGTGTCTACGGTATACCTATCATGAAGTTGCAGAAGAAAGGGCAACGCCTGGTCACCGATAATGTTGAAATAAACATAATGGTTCGTTCTCGCGGTAACTTGAATAAGTCTTGTAACGAAAATGCCCCCAAAACGTCAGAGCAACAACGACAGCCTGAACTACACCCTCTACAAACAAAGAGATAAATCCTCATTGGCCCGTCGCTGAACTTGACGCCCTGCATCATTTGAAACGAGGCAAAATTGTGACTCGTCGGACCGCACTGAACGCCTCCACCCAGCTACTGTCCAGGTTCTGCGTTGTTTGGCCCACAGAAGACGTGCAGCTTTATGTACCGAAGTGATCAGTGACCTTTGCGAGAGAGCCGACTCCAAATGTCCATCACATGCAGTTCCCTTCGCAACGTTCGCTCAGAAACTGGTTGAGCTGGTCTTGCATTCATTGGCAGTAGCATTTCGTGTCGGGTTCGAAACCGTCACTGACAACGCGTGATATTCGTCTCCGGTTCCTGGCCGTTACGATCTTTTTACAACCGCTGTTCTTACACCGGTGTTACTTGGCTGTAATAGCTACACCATTCCTTGTCGACACGTTGGACACCAACAAATCGGGCAACTTCATTTGTAGTGCGGTCATGGGCATGTCGAAACACAATAGCTCGTTTCCGCCATCCTGTTACGTCTCTCGCGACGACCCATTGCTACTGCGCTAATTTCATGCCAACAATTGTGCGAACTAATATCAATAATGCGACATGACTGACATCATCTATGTACCAAACACTACAAGACACTACTTTCAAAGATTATGTACAGTGATGTGGAACCTCAGTGGAAACAAACTAACGTGATCACAACTGTTTAGCTTTATAGCTCTAATAAGCCGAAGCAGTGTGCGATATCACCGCATGTACTGCGCCCGGTGTGTCGAAGTGATGGTTCTCGTACTCGTCTGCGACGATGGTAGAACTCCAGCCACAAATAAACGACGGCATAAGGCGGTCCTCTGACTAATATACTCTAATACTGTCTTCTCCTCTCTGTGTTCTACAGACGAGAAACGCGAACTCCCATCCACAAGGTCGGATTTCAGATAACGTCTCAAGGTAAGTATAGGCGGAAGAAGTGCTCTCAATTACCGAACGCTGCGTAGTCAACGACGACTTCCAACCCAGAGGTGAAGTCCAGAATTGTATAGGTTCGCCACAGTACAGTTACCAACTGTTCTAACTATAAACTCTCCTGAGAGCAAAGACAGCAAGTCCGCCTGTACCAACAAAGCTGACATCGAGCGACCGTCACACTCGGGCGCTCACAACGGAAGACCTCGTCTCTCTAGCGCTGGCTTCCCAGCAAGGCTCGGTTGCCCACCCTCGTAATTCCGAAAACGAATCATATTCCCGAAACCACGGAATATTCTCCCTCTCTACAGATTCTTCCGTACGCCGACCAACCATATTTCAGTCTTTTGTCGTCCAGCGTGGAAAGTTTGCGAGGAAAAACCTATACTCGTACAATGGTACGCTTCGGAGTAAAAATTCTTGTAAATAACCCAGCCTGCGCGGTTTCCGAGGTGCCGCTTCTTCGTTCCTCTCAGCTGCGTCCAAGATTTGCAGAGTTCGGAAGTGTTATCCGATTATGCTTCTGACCCTACTACAATAGCAGCCGGCCGTCACCCTATTGTACTCCAGAGCTCTGGTGCCACGACGTCCGTCTAGCTACTTCCGTTTTTTAGCAGGACCAACGCCTGTGCATGCCTTCCACCCAGAGCTTCATTACGCCGTTCTGATAATAAAGACACTCCGTCACCTTTCATGCAGTAAGCGTTAACAATTATTTACAAGGCGTACGCGACAATGTCAGTCTCCTTTATATATTCATATATGCGATGTACAACCTATCACATGGTACCTAATTGTGTTTGTAGATCTCGGCAAAGTATGTGGATGAGTGCTTGAAAGGTGCGAAATTATTGCCACCTTACTAGAGTAAAGGCCTTTCTACACAGCAACCAGCTCCATCTTCTCCGCTGAAGATCGTGCCAGTCAGTCACGATCACTGAGTAATGAACAACATTGCGAGACGCTCCGCCTAGGGTCAGTCAGCGTACAGAGCCATGTTTGCTGCCAAAATGTTGGCCTAGCAACAGCCGTCGGCGCCTATAGCTTCGACATTCTGTAGCGCCATTCGATGTTTCCGGACACGGGTGCCTATCCTCGATTTGTTCCGCAAAACACTCTCTACAATTCCTCGATGTCTGTCGCAGTATTTGTGGGACTTCTTGCATACGCACCACTTCACTGCCACGACGTGCGTCAGCGGCGACGAGTCACATGACCTCTTGGTACCAGGATTACACATTCTAGAACGCCCCATTGGGCTGTTTCAAGTGAGTGATTATTAGTTTCTTTGGTGGACTTAGTTGTGCGATGCGTAATAGAAGCGATCGAAAAGAAATTAAACGTCGTGACATTAAAAGAGTGACCGGACCCGTACACTATCATCGTCGGTAGGATACCTACCTGGAGAGAGAGAATCTTAATAGCAGAGTAAAACTCGAGTAGGGTCTTGATGTAGTACCGGATAGTATTGCCTGCGATACGCAACAGTTCAAACCCCAATCCGACACACAGCTTTAAGCGTCAGCAAGATGAAGTGTAACGTATATTTCGCTGTGCAAAATAAAATGTCTTTTTGGCTACAAAACCAGTGTTTTCCTTTTGGAAGAATATCAATAGCTGAAAGCAGAAATACTTTAGTAATGTTGAACGTAAAGTTGTTTTCCATTAGAAAAGCATTTTATGTGACACATATGTGTAAGTATAGATGATAAAAGCTTAATTACAAGATTACATCTGAT
This sequence comes from Schistocerca nitens, assembly GCF_023898315.1. Lineage (NCBI taxonomy): Eukaryota > Metazoa > Arthropoda > Insecta > Orthoptera > Acrididae > Schistocerca > Schistocerca nitens. The sequence goes on from NC_064619.1 coordinate 332,448,421, forward strand.
GCAGGCGATTATCTTCCGTCTTTTGCACTGTGAGGAACGCTCCTATGGTGTATCAGCAGCCAGTAAGCCAGCTTGGGTAACTGGACTTCACTTCCCTTTCTTCGCATAGACTGACTGTTCCGTCGGTTCTTGGTAGAATATTTCATACATTATGAACGAAATACATATAACACTGGTGTAGTATTCTACAATGAATACTACACCAGTGTTGGGCGTGTTTCATTCATAATTCCGTTCCTTCTGTTGAAAATTGTAGTTAATGAAAATATTTTCTTAGATGAATTCTTAGTGTGATTCACACCAGTGAAGGTTTAAGGGCAGTTTCGATCTCATGTCTTTGTAGTAGTTATTCAGAAGTGTTATCAGTTCATCACATTTTTTCCATTCCGATGCTCAAAGAAAAATTGAATCGCCGCTGTATGGAACCACAGATGAGATTGCAGTGATGAGCCAAGACATTACGAAGACTGCTCTCCATGGGAGATGAGACTTATCGCCACCTGGTGACGTCGCGAACACATGATGCAGTAGGGATACTATATACGCAGAGCAGAGAAGAATGATCATTCACTCTAGCGGCGATACGGGTCCTCAAATGGGGATATCGATTGACATAACGGACTTACGCAAAGGGCAGACTTTTAAGATCCTGCGCCTGGGAACAAACATCTCGGAAACGACGAAGCTGGTCGGCTGTTCCCGTATTGTTCTCGTGATTATCTACGGAAAGTGGTTGAAGGGCGGTGAAATCACGAGTAGGCATTGCATCATAGAATGTGGATATCCTAGGCTCGGCTGCTCTGTAAGGCAGGATACGCAGTGATCTGTGACAGATCTGATGACGTAGCACACCTGTCAACTTACAAAGTTGAATATGCTGCTCTGACGCTGACCAAAAGACATCGCCGACAGCGATAGCAGTGGACACGGGATCATTCAGATTGGACGACGGATCAATGAAAACGGCGTTACCTGGCCGTATGTACCAAGTTTGTTGTTTCACCAGGTCGATGGTTGTCTTCGAATACGCCATCATCCCGGCGAACGACTGCTCGACGCAAACACCCGCCCAATGACACAGGCCTGTGGGAGCAGTACCCTGTTATTGGGCTTGCACATTTTTCTACACAAATGGCATTTCGTCTGGTGCCCCTCCCTCCATTTATCCGAACAAGCACCATATCATTTCTGCATCTTCATCTGCGTATATACTCCGCTAGCCACCAAGCGGTATGTGGCGGAGGGCACAATTCGCACCAAATCATATTCCCCCCTCTCTGTTCCACTCGCCAATCGCGCGAGGAAAAAACGACTGTCTGATCGCCTCAGTACGAGCTGTAATTTCCATTATCTTTGAATGGTGATCACTGCGCGATTTGAAAGTTGGTGAGTTGGTGGTAATAATATATGCTCTACATTCTCGGAATTTAGTGAGCAGCCCCTTCTGTTTAGCGCGCCGTCTATCTGCAAGTGTGTCCCACTTCAAACTTTCTATGACATTTGTAACGCTCTCGCGATGGCTAAATGTACCAGTCATGAATCTTGCCGCTATTCTTTGGACCTTCTCAATATGTTGAACCAGACCCAACTGGTAAGGATCCCATACAGACAAACAGTACTCTAATACTGGACGAACTAACGTATTGTAAGCAATTTCCTTTGTTGAAGGACTTCACCGCTTCAGGATTCTACCAATAAACCGCAATCTAGAGTTCGCCTTACCTTTTACTTGTGTAATCTGATTGTTCCATTTGAGATCCTTTCGAATAGTCACGCCCAGATACCTTACGGATGTTACCGCTTCCAAAGACTGGGCATTTATTTTGTACTCGTACATTAATGGGGATTTTCGCCTTGTTACGCGCAGTGGGTCACACTTACTAATGTTTAGAGATAACTGGCAGTCACTATAAAATACATTTATTTTCTGCAAATCCTCACTGATTTGTTCACAACTTTCGTGTGATACTACTTTCCTGTAGACTACAGCATCACCGGCAAACAGTCTAAGGCCGCTCTCCCTCCCCCTCCTGCCCCCCCCCACCCCTTGCCTCACCACTTTTGCACACTAACGACATACGCAGAGATGTCAAAAGTCATGGGATGTGCACATATGCTGATTGCCGTAGTGTCGCGTACAGAAGGTATAAAAGGCAGTGCATTGGTCGAACTGTCATTTACACTCAGCTGATTCATGTAAAAAGGTTTCCGAAGTGATTGTGGCCACACGACGGAAATTAACAGACTTTGAACGCGGAATGGTGGTTGGAGCTAGAGGCATAAAACATTCCATTCCGGAAATCGTATGGGTGTTCAGTGTTCCTAGATCCACAGTGTCAAGCGTGTGCCGAGAATACCAAATTTCAGGCCTTACCTCTCACTACGGACAACGCAGTGGCTGATGGCCTCCGATGAACGACCAAGAACAACGACGTTTGCGTAGAGCTGTCGGAGCAAACGGACAAGCAATACTGCATTAAATAACCGCAGAAATCAGTGTGGTACGTACGATGAACGTGTCCGTTAGGACTGTGCGGCGAAATTTGGCGTTAATGGACTATGCAGCAGACGAGCGACGCGAGGCCTTTGCTAACAGCACGACATCGCCTCCAGCGCCTCTCCCGGGCTCGTGACCATGTCGGCTGGACCCTAGACGAGTGGAAAACCGTGGGCTAGCCACATGTGTAGGGCTATGCACTGAGGTGACAAAAGTTATTCGATAGCAATATGCCCATTTACAGGCGTCATAAAATATCATTGCAGTACCGGAACTGTCATTTGTACATAGGTGATTCATGTGAAAAGGTTTTCGACGTGACTATGAACGCACACGCACAACATTCTGGAAACATCCCCCAGGCTGTTGCTAAGCCATGTCTCCGCAATATCCTTTCTTTCAGGAGTGCTAGTTCTGCAAGGTTCGCAGGAGAGGTTCTGTAAAGTTTGCAAGGTAGGAGACGAGATGGGGAGGTTCCCTTGTCAGTTACGACAGTACGAATATAAGGACAACACAACACCTAGTACCCGAATGAAGAAAAATCTCCTCGAATTTCTTCTACCACTTCACTATGCCGATGTAAACTGGTAGTGCGTTCAGAAACCTGACACCGCGAGCCCTTTGCGCACTCACTGCCGATTGTCACCGGGGAAATTCTAGCACTCAAAATGATTTTCCTGCCTGGTTCGCCGGCACTTTTCCCAACAACGGTCGATGGCGCCTCTGGTGACGGTTTTTAAAACTAACTAGCCGGAGCCACGTAAAAAAAACACCTTTGAAATTACTCGTTACTTTCGTTGTTGAACGTCGTTACTGTTATAGCCATTCTATCTAATTTTTTACCAACGTAACAAGTTGTTGGTAAAAGCGTGCTCCTGAATGTGCTACTCGTATGGGTTACATTCCCTGAACAGATTTTTCTTTTCTAGAAACTACGTAACAGTCCCCATGCCTGTACTGGTATTGACATTGCAATGGATGAGCTCGCTGTCTTAACAGAATAATTCCTTCCTGAGTTGCCACGCCACTAGCTCACGTAACTACTAACGGCAAAGATAGCAATGCTGCCGTAAGGCGGCCGGTCTCTGTAGTGAAATGAAATGAAATGATCGTATGGCACTAATGACCGGGAGTCCTCACCTGCCAACTTCGGCCGCCGAGTTCGAATCTCGGTCGGGCACACAGTTTTAATCTGCCAGGAAGTTTCATATCAGCGCACACTCCGCTGCAGAGTGAAAATCTCATTCTGGAAGCATCCCCCAGGCCCTGGCTAAGCCATGTCTCCGCAATATCCTTTCTTTCAGGAGTGCTAGTTCTGCAAGGTTCGCAGGAGAGCTTCTGTAAAGTTTGGAAGGTAGGAGACGAGATACTGGCAGAAGTAAAGCTGTGAGGGCCGGGCGTGAGTCGTGCTTCGGTAGCTCAGATGGTAGAGCACTTGCCCGCGAAAGGCAAAGGTCCCGAGTTCGAGTCTCGGTCCGGCACGCAGTTTTAATCTGCCAGGAAGTTTCAACGCACAGCGGAATTACTACAGACTTTGAACGTGGAATGGTGGCTGGAGCTAAATACATGGACATCCATTTCGTAAATCGTTACAGAATTCAATTTTCCGAGATCCTCAGTGTCGAGGGTATGTCTAGAATACCAAATTTCTTGCATTACCTCTCACCGCGGACAAAGCAGTGGCCGACGGTCTTCACTCAACGACCGAGAGCAGCGCCGTTTGCGTGGAGTTGTTAGTGCTAATAGACAAACAACAATGGGTGAAATTATCGCAGAAATCAGTGCAGGACGGACAACGAACGTATCCCTTAGGACAGGGCGGCGAAATTTGCCATTAATAGGCTATGGAAGCATACGACCAATGCGAGTGTTAAGAGCACGACATTTCCTGCAGCGCCTATCCTGGGCTCTTGACCATAGCGGTTGCACCCTAGACTACTGAAAAACCGTGGCATGGTCATATGAGTCCCGATTTCAGTTGGTAAGAGCTGGTGGTAGGGTCGGTGTGTGACGCAGATGCCACGAAGCCATGGACCCAAGTTGTCATCAAGGCACTGTGCAAGCTAGTGGTGTCTCCATAACGGCGTGGGCTGTGTTTACGTGGAATGGGCTGCGTCCTTTCTTTATGTTCGACTACTTGGAGACCATTTGCAGGCATTTATGGATTTCATGTTCACAAACAACGATTGAATTTTTATGGATCACAATGTCCCATGTCACCGGGGCACAACTGTTCGCGACTGTTTCGAAGAGCATTCTGGATAGTTCGAGCGAATCATTAAGCCACCCATATCACCCGACGTCAATACAATGGTACATTTATGGGACATATTCGAGAGGACAGTTCGTGCGCAAAATCTTGCACCGGCAACCCTTTCGCAATTATGGACGGCAATAAAGGCAGCGTGGATCAGCATCTCTGCTTGGGACTTCCAGCGACTTGTTAGTCGATGCCTCGTCCAGCTGTTGCACTACTCCGGGCAAAAGAAGGTCCGACACTATATTAAGAGGCACCCCATGACCTTTGTCACCTAGGTTTATTATTTGCCTCCTTCCTAGAAATGTGAAAAACCGACCGGCTAAAACTGATACCGAATATTTTAGTTCTGAATCAGCGATGTTTCTCGGTAGTTGGTCGGTCTCGGCAATAACATGTCATTTTCATTTTTTTTACTAATAACTAGGTAAGAAAATGGTGTATCAGTTTGTCACAGCAGCAGTGCTAAGACTTTGTTTCTAAATAAGACATTTTTTAAAAACGAGTAATGTTTCTTTGCAAAATCCCATTGCTTTTAAATATTTGGTTTTTATAGAAAGGGAGAAAAGCAATCGGTGTTATTCTAATAACAACGCTTACAGCTAGGAACTAGCAAGAAACACATGAATCGGTATAGCATTACTGGAACAATACTGCACCTATTACCTGAGGCGTGGCCTGTTAGGCGGTACATGGGTATGTCCAGTGCACCTGGTCTATACGGTAGTTTTTCGCTGTCGTCTTCGGACATTGGTTGTATTGAAGGATGTCACCATGCCGAATGTGCAGCATTTTATGAAGTGCGGTAGCATTAAAGTACAATGCTCCAGTTAATTTAATAGATTAAAAACAAGAGAAGGCGCGACAAACTTGCAATATTATGTAAGGAGAAAACGTGCATAACTTTTCTTGCAAGAGAAGACAGATTACATTGACCTACCTAAAATTTTACTGACGCGCTTAAAAACGTGGGATAATAATTGAATCCTTATCCTTGTGGTTGTTTCAAGATGAAAAACCACCTTCGCCATCTTTGCTGGAGACAGTGAGACCGAGTTCTGCCAGGGGCTCCCCCAATATCGGTAGAGATCGACTACTCCATCTTCGATAGAATTTTCCAATCTTTGTTCGGAGTATGCTTTCTATTACTGGAAATAATAGCAGTACAAAATTGATAATCGGTTACCTCAGAGACCGGTTATTTTGAACGGTTTTAACAGTCACGTTAAACTGGAGACGTAAAATACCGGTATAACCGAAAACCAGTTATTTCAGCGATAACTGCCATTCCTACTCCGGCCCTCGTATACTTCCACTCGTGTCAGTTTTCGCTAATAATTATGATTCATCGTGCATATAGATTTTGCACTTGGGCTTCTCTAGAGCCCCTCTGAGGCACTAGTTTTTCCAGCGTTAACGTAAGACGACACACAAGTTAAAAATACATCAATGTGCTAAAACTCACTGGCTGTCTATCTAACTTTACGTAAATCCTCCCTTAGCTCGTTTAAATGCAACTCCATTAGTATCTGAAATCCTCGCGTGTATGTTCATTCATGTTGCCCTGACAGCTTCCCGCAATTACTTGGGTTCGTACACGAATGGAACATGCGATTATTTAAGAAAGAAACAGAACTGATTTTAGAATAAAATTTTCACTCTGCAGCGGAGTGCGCGCCTATTTGAAACTTCCTGACAGGTTAAAACTCTGTGCCGGACAGAGACTATAACTCGGGTCCCGAGTTCGAGTCTCGGTTCGGCACACAGTTTTAATCTGCCAGGAAGTTTCAAATAGGTGCACACCCCGATGTAGAGTGAAAATTTCATCCTGGAAACATCCCTCAGGCTGAGACTAAGCCATGTCTCCGTAATATCCTTTCTTCCAGTAGTGCTAGTCCTGCAAGATTCGCAGGAGAACTTCTGTGAAGTTTGGAAGGTAGAAGACGAGGTACTGGCGGAATTAAAATTGTGAGTACGGGTCGTGAGTAGCTCTTGGGTTGCCCAGTTGCTAGAGCACTTGCCCGCGACAGGCAATGGTACCGAGTTCGAGTCTCGGTCCGGCACACAGTTTTTATCTGCCAGGAAGTTTCAGAATTGATTTTGATTCTAGTGATGTTGATGGCCAAGACATGTTTCAAATCGTTCGGAACGATCCTTACCCCTATCGCGAATCGTATGCGGGTTCTTTGACTGCTATAGGAGAAGGCTCATCAAACTAGAAAACGCTAAATATTAGTTCACTTACTTACATAAATGAATAAAAGATTTACTTTGACAGACTTCTCTGCCACAGCAGTACTGGACAGTTTACAACTGTCATGGCCTAGCAAAGCATCACTTGATGCTCTAATTAACAAACTGTTGGCTTGAGGTACAATGTTCAACATTAAAAACACTACAAGTTCATCTGCAACTTTAACTGCTGTAGCTGAGGTCACGAACTGCGCTGAGCTCTTGCTTGTTCGACACTATATTGACCTCAGTCTGAAGGCGCTGCTGTTGCTGAGTAGGGAAGCGTGGCCTTCACGAGCGCCTCGCATACGTAGCTGCGGATTTCAGAGAACCCTCGCTTATGACTGTGGTATCGATTCATGTTGACAGCTTTGGTGTGGCAGTGCGATCTCTGTACGATACCACAGTCTCGATCTGGAAAACGCTAACTTAAGTAGGAAAAGAGGAAGCGGGAGCTGTGCAGTTTGTGAGTTACTCAATTCGTGCTGCAGGTTGGTCGGGTCATACAAACAACGCCCTGATAATACACTCCAGTGTATTTTAAAATCAGTGTAATTTTACACAGTATCTCAGTGAACACTGGCGCCTATAAATTTATGAGCTCTAGGCTGTACTATGAGCTTATTATTAGCCCCTGCCGTCTGAAATGTGTATATCGGGCGCAGCTACATTTCTTCAGCCAAGTAGAGACCAAGGAACGGATTTATCAGTCGAGAGAGTCAATAATCGCGATGACGTGCTATTAGCAAAAGCGTGTCACTTATGATTCAAATGGCTCTGAGCACTATGGAACTTAACATCTGAGGTCATCAGTCGCCTAGACTTAGAACTACTTCAACCTAACTGAGCTAAGGACATCACACACATCCATGCCCGAGGCAGGATTCGAACCTGCGACCGTGGCAGCAGCGCGGTTCCGGACTGAAGCGCCTAAAACCGCTCGGCCACAGCAGCCGGCTGTCACTTATGTTCCGCTTGCTTATTCCATAAGCGAAGTAAGGTCACAAAAAATAAAAAAAAATAAATAAATAAATTAGTCAACCAATTGCGCACGCACGGATGAATCATTAAGCCTTTACAGACGGTTCAGTAATGGTATGGCGTCCTCAACCCCGCACGCACTTTCTCTACGTGAGCAAAAAATTGGTTCAAATGGCTCTGAGCACTATGGGACTTAACATCTGTGGTCATCAGTCCCCTAGAACTTAGAACTACTTAAACCTAACTAACCTAAGGACATCACACACATCCATGCCCGAGGCAGGATTCGAACCTGCGACCGTAGCAGTCGCGCGGTTCCGGACTGAGCGCCTAGAACCGCTAGACCACCGCGGCCGGCTCTCTAAGTGAGCATAGGGCAGTAGGAATCAATGAAACATTTCTATTTCAGGCGGACATTGTACGTAAACATGGGTAAGGGTAGGGACGTGAAAGAATGGGAAAAAAGAGGCAATCGTGTTTCGCCGTGCCCATGGCGGTACGCTGTGTGAAGTTGCTGGATTTGTTGGTGTTTCGCGGATGACTATTCAACGTGTCACCAAGCAGTGGTCAACACACGTGATCACGAAACACGACGTCAGAATTGTGCTTGGAAAATTATCCTGACTGAGAGGGACCGGAAACACGTTTTGCGGCGTGTGAATCAAAATCACTTCCAAAACTGAGAGGAATGAAGATGCATCCCCACCTTTTAGCGAGAGAACATGGTGACGGGAACTGCACGCAATAAACATTTGGAGTCGGTCGCCTTTCCAAGAGGCCATTGTTCACACAGATACATAAAGTCGATAACAGCAAAGTCCAACGAGCTGGAAGAATATGTGATTGGTTTTTTGAACTCTCCCCAACCCTAATACATCTCTATTGGCCTGCGGAATCTCCCGGCTTGAAGCCTATAGGAAATCTGTGGGACATGTTTGCACAGCGGGCAAAACGACGACATCACCATTCCCGCAATTTGGTGGAACTGCGCGATCAAATCCTCGGCGACTGCATACGACGTACCTGTACAGTCTCGTGGCCTCACTTCCTAACCGAATACAGGCGGCTACCAAGTCCAGGGAAAGATTTCTCTAGCGATGACTAATTATTTGTCCGGTGAGCTTATTATTTTGCTGTAACTTCCTGACATGTATCTCCCACAGTCGCACAGACTGAATAATATCGACGGTAAGCTACATTCCTGTCACAATCACTTCTTAACCACTTTCAAGTCCGACACCTCATAACTGCTGTCTGGTTTCGGTACAAACTGTAAATAACCTTTCTCTCCTCATGTTTTATCCCTGATCTTTGGAATTTCAAGTAGTGTAACAAATTCAACACTCTCAAAAACTTTCTCTGCATCTAAAAATGCTATAAATGCAAATGTTCAAATGTATGTGAATTCCTAAGGGACCAAAGTGCTGAGGTCATCGATCCCTAGACTTACACACTACTTAAACTAACTTAAACTAACTTACGCTAAGAACAACACAGACACCCATGCCTGAGGGAGGACTCGAACCTCCGGTGGGAGAGGCCACGCAGTCCGTGACATGGCGCCTTAAACGGCGCGCTGCTATAAATGTAATTGTGCCTTTCTTTAACCTGTCTTCTAAGTTGTAGGATCAGAATTGCTTCATGTGTTCCTACATTTCTCTGGAACCGAAACTGATCTTCCCCGAATTCGACTTCAACCCGTTTTTCCACTCTCTGCAACTAATTCGTGTCAGTATATTCGAAGAATGACTTATTAAACTGACAGTTCTTTAACAGTCATACCTGTCAGGAACTGCCATCTGTGGGATTGGGACTATTGCATTCTTCTTAAAGTGCGATGGTATTACTACTATCTCATATATTTTGCGCGGCAGGTGGGATAGTTATGTCACGGCCAGCTCTTCGAGGAATCTCAGTATTTCTGAGGGAATGTCGTCCATATTAGGGGCCTCGTTCCGACTTCGCTCTAACAAACCTCTCGCAAATTCTTCTCTCTGTATCGTGTATTCCATCTCGTCTATTTCCTCTTCTGTTTTTTATAATATTGCGTTCATTTCCCTTATACAGCCCATCTATATGTTCTTCCCATCATTCACCTTTCCCTTTTTGCTTGGTACTGGTTTTCGATCTGAGCTCTTCACATTAACACAGCTCCTTCTCTTTTCTCCAAAAGTCTTTTAAATTTTCCTATATTTTCCCTAGATTTGCTTGCTACTACATCCTTGTCCAGACATCCTCGTTTTCCCATTTTGCACTTCCTGTCACTGTCGTTTTCTAGACGCCTGCTTCATTTGCTGCATTTTTATGTACTTTTGTGATACTCTGTCGGTTTCCAGGGCATCTGAGAATTACGGGCAGTAAACTGGTAGATGACATACCCAGGGAACCTAGCTATAGCGGCACCACCGTTTAGGATAGGGAAAGTTAGTTTTGTGTGATATTCAGAGCACGAGTTATAGGCAGGTGTGGGCTGGATTGCAGTAAGTTACGCATAGCAGCAGTTGCGAAGGCAAATAGAGGCCACAGGGGCATAGAACTGCTGGAGAGGGCGCACACAGAAGTTTCCATGGTCCAACTCACAGACAGAAGAGGGCCACTGGCCAACCTAAGTGTTATGCATGCGTGACGTGAAGCGGCACACTTGACAAAACAGAGGTGCACAGCCGAGTATAAATAGGTGCCATTTTCTAGCAAGATTTGTTCAAGTGTGGCAGCTCTCCCGGATGGCGAGGTGTATGTCACACCACTGAGCTACAAGCAGAACAGATGGGGCGCCAGCGTCCCAGTCCATGGCGAGTCATTGGTTCGACCCTCTGAGGCCGATACAGGGTCCGCAGCCAGCCAGTGGCGCGCCACTCTTCGGCTCGCTACTGCGGGCAGTCGTCTCAGCTCTCTACATATGCCGGAGATTTCCGAGGCGAGAGCCGCAGATTCGGACCCCGGATCGTAGGCAGTCGTTGCCGCCATGTTCTCAACTATGCCACCGAGCAAAGAAGCAGCTGCGGAGCCGGCCTACGGCTCCTGGCGCAGCAGTGCGGAGTCAACAGGGATGGTGGCCGCTGAGTCGGCTGCAGGCGCAGCCATCCTGACATCATCGGAACTCAGAGGGCCGGCCGGGCGTTCCACAGGCCGCAGAGGTGTTTCCTCAGCATTGCAGGGCCCTGTGACGCAGACCGAGGTGAACGGAGCACTGTAGTGGAAACAAATAAATCATTTGGAAAGTTCTCGCTGAGTTTAAAAAAAAAAGTGGTTCCAATGGCTCTGAGCACTATGGGACTTAACAGCTATGGTGATCAGTCCCCTAGAACTTAGAACTATTAAACCTAACTAACCTAAGGACACCACACAACACCCAGTCATCACGAGGCTGAGTTTCAATACGCCACATTTGGCGTCTGATACCATGACATAGCACAACGCCTTTAGTGGTGCCACTCAACATTGGGAGCAGGAGCTGCAGGAAGTGAGAGAGCAGCTGTAGTAAACTATACGGCTGTGGCGTCTGTCCTTCTAACCAGTGATGGGTAACAAAGTACTGTTAACTCGCTCCTTGATCAGGTACTGACATCTGAAACATGATTTCTTCGTCCAGTGAGACGACACACAGCGCAGTGTCTGCAGCATATGACGTCCGTAAGAGTTTTGGAAGAGTGTACTTGAAAAGAATTAACGTAGTGAAACCACGATTATCTTCCAGAAAGAATTTTCACTCTCTGGCGAATTGTGAGCTGATCTGAAACTTCCTGGCAGATTAAAACCGTGTGCTGGGCCGGTACTAGAACCTGGGACGTTTGCCCTTCCCAGGGAAGTGTTCTACTGACTGAGTCATCCAAGCCTAACACGGCGTCCCTGAAGCAACAGGTCGTGACTCATGAGGAGAATCTGTAATGAATTTAAACTGTTCTTGAACCACGAAAAGGACAAAATTGTCAGTAGAAACTGGAAAAACAAAAATATTTGGTACGTCCATACACTTTTTATAAAAACAAGGATTTTTTGAAAAGGAAAACACTACAAAATTAGAAGGAAGGTCAGCGTTGGCCGTAATATTGATGGTTTATTGATAGCAAAATAGATTTTCAATCACATAGTGATCATCTTAAGTGCTGTGGTGTACAAATTAAACTCATCGGCACTGGTATCAAGTTATTATCAGTAACCAAAGCTAAGAAACGATCACAATAACTTTGTGATACCAGTGCCTATGAGTTTAATTTGTATACCACAGCACTTAAGATGATCACTATGTGATTGAAAATCGATTTTGCTATCAATAAATCATTAGTATTACGGCCAACGCTGCCCTTCCTTCTAATTTCACGTATATGGTCGTTGTGCACATAGCACTCCATGGAGTCGCCAATCAACTACAAAATTAGTTTTCGGCTGAAGTTTCAAATTTATGTGGAAGTACAACTTACGTCCATAATTTCAGATGGAGTAAGAACATATTTTAATTCTTCTAAAATGCTGCAAATTAAAGACTAACATATCCTTAAGAAGAAGAAGGTCTGGTTTTAAGAGTAAAAAATAATTTTTAGTTAATTTTAAAGCAGAAGAATTTGGTTACTGAAGGAAAACTGAATATAGCTGAAGGAAGTTAGCCTGAGGGCGTAACTTGGCGAGCGCAAGGACAGGCTGTAGGGGCTGATGGAGGCCCGAAAAAAGAAAAAAAAAGGAATTTAAAAACGGGATAGTCAGTCACTAGAGGACTTGTCCGCAAAAGCCAAAGGTTCGAGTCTCAGTCCGGCACACAGTTTTCATCTGCCAGGAAGTTTCACGACTAGCTTTTTTCACAATTTTCTCATAGTAAACGCTCTATGTAAATAATGTGTTTAAACGAATGTGCAAAAAAACTGATTATGAAACGTAATTCATGTTATGCGGGTATATAAATTGTGTACATATGTATGAAATTAAAGTTTCCGAGGCATAGAATTGAAACGTAATACTGTGACTGGTAGATTGTCTCCCGAATTTCTTTGGAAACATAACTAAAAAAAACGCGCTAGATCTACTGCAACGTTCTTGAATTATCGATTCAGAAGAAGTAAGGTGGAGATACTGGGTGCTTGCCGCAGCTTCAGAGGCACGGCGGAATAATGTATTGGGAATCAGACGGGATTTGCGTTGTAAGACATGTCCGTGGATAGCAGCGAGCCAGGGGCTGTTTGGGAAACGCTACCTTCCGAATTACCGGACGATGAGCGTACAGAGCCAGAGAGATTTAAAACAGCGGCCAGATGGATTGATGAAGACGTTAACCATCCGGCTCCACCGTAATCAATACGTAGATAATTTGTAAGGAATATGACAGCATGCAAATGTCAGTCTCAGTGCATGTGTTTGACTACTATAATACAGTTATGTTGTTGTGAATGTAGTATTGGATTTGGTGTCCTTAACCCTCACGTCATTGTTGCGGAGGTAAGAGTTCATGAAATAACCCGCACTTCAAAAATCAAACAGAGTAACTAAATTTGTTTCAAATTTTATTCAAAATTAACCTTGCTATACAATTAAAGCGCCCACTAATGACCTTGAGGTGTAAAATCAGGCCGTAATATGTGCCTTTGAATCAACTTGAAATAATTTGTTTACTAATAATCATTCTCGCACATCTTTTTCGTACTTACAACAAATTTTATCTAACTTTGATTTACTCAGTCGATCTCGCTATGGCTCTGTAGCAATATTATCAGTTTAAATGTTTCAGCTATTGTTGAATAGAGCTCGATAAGACTATAATTAAATGGTTCAAATGGCTCAGAGCACTATGCGACTTAACTTCTGAGGTCATCAGTGGCCTAGAACTTAGAACTAATTAAACCTAACTAACCTAAGGACATCACACACATCCATGCCCGAGGCAGGATTCGAACCTGCGACCGTTGCGGTAGCGCGGTTCCAGACTGAAGCGCCTAGTACCGCTCGGTCACAACAGCCGGCCATGACGTGGGATTCTCTCTACACTCATTCTTTGTAGATGATGTTTCCATAATGTTTTATTTTCTTCAATCTTTTCATTAATATTACAGATATCTAGTTGATTCTTACATCCTCATTTCTTACACGATCTGTCCTGGTAACACCTCTGACTTTTCTGAGTACTCTCATTTCTGCTGCCTATAATTCACTTTTATCGTCTTTTTAGAGATCCATAACTCCCTTCCATATAGCAATACAGGTGTAGCCATGGTTTTACAGAATTTTAATGTTTTTTCCTTCCGTATTTTGTGTTGGAACGTTTTGTTTATCAGACTGAGTAATATCGTCAATTTTACTTTATATTTCCTTGTCTATAGCATACCTTAAATGACATCCTGAAAACTAAAGCTGGAGACCCAAGAGTATTTTTGGGTCGGTAGAGTATTTTCCAGGGTTGTTGTTGTGGTCTTCAGTCCTGAGACTGGTTTGATGCAGCTCTCCATGCTACTCTATCCCGTGCAAGCTTCTTCATCTCCCAGTACCTACTGCAACCTACATCCTTCTGAATCTGCTTAGTGTATTCATCTCTTGGCCTCCCTCTACGATTTTTACCCTCCACGCTGCCCTCCAATACTAAATTGGTGATCCCTTGATGCCTCAGAACATGTCCTGCCAACCGATCCCTTCTTCTTGTCAAGTTGTGCCACAAACTTCTCTTCTCCCCAATCCTATTCAATACTTCCTCATTAGTTATGTGATCTACCCATCTAATCTTCAGCATTCTTCTGTAGCACCACATTTCGAAAGCTTCTATTCTCTTCTTGTCCAAACTATTTATCGTCCATGTTTCTCTTCCATACATGGCTACACTCCATACAAATACTTTCAAAAATGACTTCCTGACACTTAAATCTATACTCGATGTTAACAAATTTTTCTTCTTCAGAAACGCTTTCCTTGCCATTGCCAGTCTACATTTTATATCCTCTCTACTTCGACCATCATCAGTTATTTTGCTCCCCAAATAGCAAAACTCCTTTACTACTTTAAGTGTCTCATTTCCTAATCTAACTCCCTTAGCATCACCCGACTTAATTCGACTACATTCCATTACCCTAGTTTTGCTTTTGTAGATGTTCATCTTATATCCTCCTTTCAAGACACTATCCATTCCGTTCAACTGCTCTTCCAAGTCCTTTGCTGTCTCTGAACAGAATTACAATGTCATCGGCGAACCGCAAAGTTTTTATTTCTTCTCCATGGATTTTAATACCTCCTCCGAATATTTCTTTTGTTTCCTTTATTGCTTGCTCAATATACAGATTGAATAACATCTGAGATAGGCTACAACCCTGTCTCACTCCCTTCCCAACCACTGCTTCTCTTTCGTGACCCTCGACTCTTATAACTGCCCTCTGGTTTCTGTACAAATTGTAAATAGCCTTTCGCTCCCTGTATTTCACCCCTGCCCCCTTCAGAATTTGAAAGAGAGTATTCCAGTCAACACTGTCAAAAGCTTTCTCTAAGTCTACAAATGCTTGAAACGTAGGTTTGCCCTCCCTTAATCTAGCTTCTAAGATAAGTCGTAGGGTCAGTATTGCCTCACGTGTTCCATCATTTCTACGGAATGCAAACTGATCTTCCCCGAGGTCGGCTTCTACTAGTTTTTCCATTCGTCTGTAAAGAATTCGCGTTAGTATTTTGCTGCTGTGACTTATTAAACTGATAGTTCGGTAATTTTCACATCTGTCAACACCTGCTTTCTTTGGGATTGGAATTATTATATTCTTCTTGAAGTCTGTGGGTATTTCGCCTGTCTCATACATCTTGTTCACCAGATGGTAGAGTTTTGTCAGGACTGGCTCTCCCAAGGCCGTCAGTAGTTCTAATGGAATGTTGTCTACTCCGGGGGCCTTGTTTCGACTCAGGTCTTTCAGTGCTCTGTCAAACTCTTCACGCAGTATCGTATCTCCCATTTCATCTTCATCTACATCCTCTTCCATTTCCATAATATTGTCCTCAAGTACATCACCCTTGTATAGACCCTCTATATACTCCTTCCACCTTTCTGCTTTCCCTTCTTTACTTAGAACTGTGTTTCCATCTGCGCTCTTGATGTTCATGCAAGTGGTTCTCTTTTCTCCAAAGGTCTCTCTAATTTTTCTGTAGGCAGTATCTATCTTACCCCTAGTGATACTCGCTTCTACATCCATACATTTGTCCTCTAGCCATCCCTGCTTAGCAATTTTGCACTTCCTGTCCATCTCATTTTCGAGAGGTTTGTATTCCATTTTGCCTGCTTCATATGCTGCATTTTTATATTTTCTCCTTTCATCAATTAAATTCAATATATCTTCTGTTACCCAAGGATTTCTACTAGCCCTCGTCTTTTTACCTACTTGATCCTCTGCTGCCTTCACTACTTCATCCCTCAGAGCTACCCATTCTTCTTCTACTGTATTTCTTTCCCCCATTCCTGTCATTTGTTCCCTTATGCTCTCCCTGAAACTCTGTACAACCTCTGGTTTAGTCAGTTTATCCAGGTCCCATCTCCTTAAATTCCCACCTTTTTGCAGTTTCTTCAGTTTTAATCTACACAATAGATTGTGGTCAGAGTCCACATCTGCCCCTGGAAATGTCTTACAATTTAAAACCTGGTTCCTAAATCTCTGTCTTACCATTATATAATCTATCTGATACCTTTTAGTATCTCCAGGATTCTTCCATGTATACAACCTTCTTTTATGATTCTTGCACCAAGTGTTAGCTATGATTAACTTATGCTCTGTGCCAAATTCTACCAGGCGGCTTCCTCTTTCATTTCTTAGCCCCAATCCATATTCACCTACTACATTTCCTTCTCTCCCTTTTCCTACTACCGAATTCCAGTCACCCATGACTATTAAATTTTCGTCTCCCTTCACTATCTGAATAATTTCTTTTATTTCATCATACATTTCTTCAATTTCTTCGTCATCTGCAGAGCTAGTTGGCATATGAACTTGTACTACTGTAGTAGGCGTGGGCTTCGTGGCTATCTTTGCCACAATAATGCGTTCACTATGCTGTTTGTAGTAGCTTACCCGCATTCCTATTTTCCTATTCATTATTAAACCTACTCCTGCATTACCCCTATTTGATTTTGTGTTTATAACCCTGTAGTCACCTGACCAGAAGTCTTGTTCCTCCTGCCACCGAACTTCACTAATTCCCACTATATCTAACTTTAACCTATCCATTTCCCTTTTTAAATTTTCTAACCTGTCTGCCCGATTAAGGGATCTGACATTCCACGCTCCGATCCGTAGAACGCCAGTTTTCTTTTTCCTGATAACGACATTCTCTTGAGTAGTCCTCGCCCGGAGATCCGAATGGGGGACTATTTTACCTCCGGAATATTTTACCCGAGAGGACGCCATCATCATTTAACCATACAGTAAAGCTGCATGCCCTCGGGAAAAATTACGGCCGTAGTTTCCCCTTGGTTTCAGCCGTTCGCAGTACCAGCACAGCAAGGCCGTTTTGGTTAATGTTCCAAGACCAGATCAGTCAATCATCCAGACTGTTGCCCTTGCAACTACTGAAAAGGCTGCTGCCCCTCTTCAGGAACCACACGTTTGTCTGGCCTCTCAACAGATACCCCTCCGTTGTGTTTGCACCTATGGTACGGCTATCTGTATCGCTGAGGCACGCAAGCCTCCCCACCAGCGGCAAGGTCCATGGTTCATGGTGGGGGGGGGGGGAGGATTTTCCAGGGTAAACCGTGAAAGGAAATAAAATTTTCTAGAGTAAACCGTGAATTTTATTTCCTTTATTGATAGAGAAAGATTATATTTTCTTTTCGCTAGCTGATGTAGTTTCTACACTGCTTTTTATAGCTTGTCTTGAGTTTCTTCCAAAATTGTTACATCATCTGCATACACAAGGATTTTGACATATTTATTTCTATTAAAGTGTATGCCATGATTTATGCCTTCTCTACAGTTTTTAATCAAGCTATTCATATACATATTAAATAAGGTTGGGTACAAGCTGCTGCCTTGTTTAAGAACGAGGTGGCAGTGTAAAGTGGAAACTAAACAGCCACAAGCGCCTAAATCGTGAAGAAGAGAAGAAGACTGTACCTGACGGATTAAAGTGAGAATTTAAAATCCGACAATGTCCACAAAAAAAAGGTTCAAATGACTCTGAGCCCTATGGGACTCAACTGCTGTGGTCATAAGTCCCCTAGAACTTAGAACTACTTAAACCTAACTAACGTAAGGACATCACACACATCCATGCCCGAGGCAGGATTCGAACCTGCGACCGTAGCGGTCGCACGGTTCCGGACTGTGCGCCTAGAACCGCGAGACCACCGCGGCCGGCACAATGTCCACATTTTTCTGCTGGTTGCGAATATATTTCCGTACAACACTGAGCAGCTGGCTGTCCAGAGGATACATTTCGTCACTGAATGTCCTTCTAGAATTGTCCGCAGCGAGTGCGCTGGGCAGATGCACGGGAGGGGCTTCACGACAGGACGCAAACACGTGCGCTCACGCAACACCACGCACACACGCATACACACGCACACACGCACACACACACACACACACACACACACACACACACACACACACACTCACAGGGATACGCCCACACAACAGCTGCGGGAGTCCAGGCGGGGAGTTCACAGAGCGGCTTATCCGCGGGGCAAATACGGCAGGAGATCAGATCCTTGTACGCTTCAGGCTTCGCGAATGACGTTACGCGGCACAGTAATAAATTGTTGGCGGATCGGATTTGGCTCTGGTGATCCGCTGAGCAAACCCAGTTGATCGCGGGAATGGCGCCGCGTGTGTGCGGGCTGCCATCAAGTGAGTCTCTGAACGCGGCATCGCCGCTGGTCCCCGAGCAGGTGACGTCTCCGTACAAATGACTCGGAACGGGCGTCCTCAGAACTGGCCGACACCGCTCCAGACGACGTTAAGGTGTAGTGGAGAGAGTGATCGAATTAAACTCAAACGCGAGGAAAAGCTGCCCGCTAAATTCGAGGGGAAGCGTTTCAGAACTTACATCATTCTGTTATTTTGTAGCAGTTCAACAAAATGCAATGTGTGCCTCCTCGAAAAGTGCCCTTAAGGCTCAGGGCACGAAAAACATTTTGCTGCATCACTCATTGCGTCACATCTATATAATTCAACTCTTGAAGGAGTTTTTAGGGGGTTAACCAATAGCTTAATGTGCTGTCGGCTACATTAGAACACCTACAAATCAAGTTATGGTATAAATGAAAGTAACGCCGTTTGCAGTGGCGAAGACTCAAGTTGTATCTGATAACTCAGTTTTTCACATGTCTCTGAGTGTTCGTCGAGCATTGAACCTCGTCGTCCGTTGAGGCAATTTCATCTTTTGAATTTATTTTTCATTTCGTTTATTAATATTTGTTCTTTCTCCTGGTTTGAAATCTAGCGTTATTGTAGGTAATCTTTCACTGGATGTCGTATGACGAGTGGAATTCGAAATCGTTATAAACGTAACTTCTTCCAAAAAACCTGCTTCGGTGGTATTGTGCACTCGGTGCACTGTTGCATGTTCCAGACTTGTTCGAAGTGTCAAATCATGGAGAAAATATTTCATTTATTATTAGATGGTGTATGGTCCTTGTGCTAAGCGCTGCTTCCCAATGGAGTTCCAAGACCCATGCGTCTCTTTTTAGCCAGGAATTGTTTGAAAAAAATTTTTTTTGTTGCATAGGCACAGCCTTTTGAGCTGCGACAGAGATTTTGCAATTATAGGGAAACGAAGAAGGGTGCGCAAGGCTATTGTTCCTCAAGATTTACACAAGACTGTTGAGTCAGCTAATTCTATGAACCCATTTCATGTAATTTCAGCATAAACAACTCACTTATTTGATTTTAAAGGTGCTTCTAAAACGCAGTTGTCAATCCAAGCGTGTAAGACCTGCAAATGCAGTATGAGAAATGTGTCTTCAAATTCATCCAACTGCGGGGAGTAGCCGCGTGCTTTAGGTCGCCATATCACGGACTGCGCGGCCCCTCCCGCCGGACGTTCGAGTCCTCCCTCGGGCATGGGTGTGTGTGTTGTTCTTAGCATAAGTTAGTTTAAGTAGTGTGTAAGACTAGGGACCGTTGACCTCAGCAGTTTGGTCCCATAGGACTTCACACACATTTGAACATTTCAAATTCATCCATTTCAAGTGACAATACAAAAAATTTTTACTCTGAAACAGGAGAATGGAAAAATTTCAATATATTCCAAAGAGGAAACACTATGGCATTTGCATATCATGCTGTACTTCTTCTGGAAGACCAGCTATGTCTATGAGTTGTCAAACGGAAAGATCTGTTGACGACGTTGCCGTTTCCTCCTCAAAGGAACGCGGAGTTTAAGGGCATTTCATCTCAATAATGGAATCAACACCGAGAGTTTTTTTTCTTTTGAATTTAATTTTGGTATTGTCCCGTAAAAATTGAAAGGAAATGAGAAATCAGTAGACTACAGTTCTGTTAATTGCAATATCACCTAATTGCAATATCACTGCTGTATTTCTTTACTTGTTTTATGACAAATAAAATTTATTGTCGCTGTTTTAATGGCACTGGAAACAAAAACTGTCTTATTGGCACTTAGAACCCTTCAGTTTTCCGTCATGGCATTTAGAATGTTCTTAATAAATCATTTATTTTCTAATTTGTCTCATTAGTTTTTTTCCAGTTGCCGAATGGTTCTAGGCGGTTTAATCCGGAACCGCGCTGCTGCTACGGACGCAGGTTCGAATCCTGCCTCGGGCATGGATGTGTGTGATGTCCTTAGGTTAGTTAGGTTCAAGTAGATCCAAGTCTAGGGGACTGATGACCTCAGATGTTAAGTCCCATAGTGCTTAGAGCCGTCTGAACCATTTTTTCCAGTGATGAGATGGGTAACTTAATTCTGTCGTACCAGTATACAGACTGATTCAAAAAGAAATAACAGATTTTAGTAGTTTACTGCAGAGAAACTACGGAAGATAGAAACACACTGCGTATGTGACTGGATAGAGCAAGGTTCAAAGTCTTATGTTTGCACAAATACTGTACCATACACTCAATATGAGCGCCGTACGTTGCTCGAAGAACATCGCAGCGTTAGTCCATTCCATTGTACTCACGAATCAACAGGTCACTGTTTATAGACGTGACAGTTTCAACAATTCGATTTCGCAGATCTTGAAGAGTAGCTGCCATTGGTGGTACCCACACCTAAGGGGTTGAAGGCAATTAACAAGATCTTATTGTCCACGTCTTCCAGTCCAACGCTGTGGTATGGTGCTGTTAAGATAACGCCGCACCTCGAGGTAAGACTGAGGCAAGGAGCCGTCATGCATAAAAATAAAGTCACTGGGAATCCGGCACAAAACATATTCCGTGTCGCGGAGTCTCTATCACGCTCGACGACGACGGCAGGGTTTTGAGACCCTCAAATTGTTACATTATGGCGGTTTACTTTATCCGATAGATGAAACGTCGATTCGTCCGAAAAGATGACTCTTCCGGAAAAGTGTCCCCTGACATATCCTGGAGAGAAATGTAAAATTCGTACCTTTTCTTACGGTCGCCGGGATGCGACTGCTGCGGTTATAATGCTTCATATTCAGGCGTCGTTTCAGAGCACTGCACACTGTTATTTCAGGAAACTGAAGCTCCTCGTCTGTCCGTCTTGTGGGGTTTCGAGGGTTCCGTGTGAACGCATCTCGGATACGCCCCACAGTTTCATCAGACGTGCATGGCCTAGCAGTGCTCTTCCCTCTGCATATGCAACTAACTTCCAAGGATTTCTGTATGCTGCTGTTGTTGTGGTCTTCAGTCCTGAGACTGGTTTGATGCAGCCCTCCACGCTACTCTATCCTGTGCAAGCTTCTTCATCTCCCAGTACCTACTGCAACCTACATCCTTCTGAATCTGCTTAGTGTATTCATATCTTGGTCTCCCCCTACGATTTTTACCCTCCACGCTGCCTTCCAATACCAAATTGGTGATCCCTTGATGCCTCAGAGCATGTCCTACCAACCGATCCCTTCTTCTGGTCAAGTTGTGCCACAAACTCCTCTTCTCCCCAATCCTATTCAGTACCTCCTCATTAGTTATGTGATCTACCCATCTAATCTTCAGCATTCTTCTGTAGCACCACATTTCGAAAGCTTCTATTCTCTTCTTGTCCAAACTATTTACCGTCCATGTTTCACTTCCATACATGGCTACACTCCATACAAATACTTTCAGAAATGACTTCCTGACACTTAAATCTATACTCGATGTTAACAAATTTCTCTTCTTCAGAAACGCTTTCCTTGCCATTGCCAGTCTACATTTTATATCCTCTCTACTTCGACCATCATCAGTTATTTTGCTCCCCAAATAGCAAAACTCCTTTACTACTTTAAGTGTCTCATTTCCTAATCTAATACCCTCAACATCACCCGACTTAATTCGACTACATTCCATTATCCTCGTTTTGCTTTTGTTGATGTCCATCTTATATCCTCCCTTCAAGACACCATCCATTCCGTTCAACTGCTCTTCCAAGTCCTTTGCTGTCTCTGACAGAATTACAATGTCATCGGCGAACCTCAAAGTTTTTATCTCTTCTCCATGGATTTTAATACCTACTCCGAATTTTTCTTTTGTTTCCTTTACTGCTTGCTCAATATACAGATTGAATAACATCGGGGAGAGGCTACAACCCTGTCTTACTCCCTTCCCAACCACTGCTTCCCTTTCATGTCCCTCGACTCTTATAACTGCCATCTGGTTTCTGTACAAATTGTAAATAGCCTTTCGCTCCCTGTATTTTACCCCTGCCACCTTTAGAATTTGAAAGAGAGTATTCCAGTCAACATTGTCAAAAGCTTTCTCTAAGTCTACAAATGCTAGAAACGTAGGTTTGCCTTTCCTTAATCTTTCTTCTAAGGTAAGTCGTAAGGTCAGTATTGCCTCACGTGTTCCAGTATTTCTACGGAATCCAAACTGATCTTCCCCGAGGTCGGCTTCTACTAGTTTTTCCATTCGTCTGTAAAGAATTCGTATTAGTATTTTGCAGCTGTGGCTTATTAAACTGATAGTTCGGTAATTCTCACATCTGTCAACACCTGCTTTCTTTGGGATTGGAATTATTATATTCTTCTTGAAGTCTGAGGGTATTTCGCCTGTTTCATACATCTTGCTCATTAGGCGGCAGAGTTTTGTCAGGACTGGCTCTCCCAAGGCCATCAGTAGTTCCAATGGAATGTTGTCTACTCCGGGGGCCTTGTTTCGACTCAGGTCTCTCAGTGCTCTGTCAAACTCTTCACGCAGTATCGTATCTCCCATTTCATTTTCATCTAAATCCTGTTCCATTTCCATAATATTGTCCTCAAGTACATCGCCCTTGTATAGACCCTCTATATACTCCTTCCACCTTTGTGCTTTCCCTTCTTTGCTTAGAACTGGGTTTCCATCTGAGCTCTTGATGTTCATACAAGTGGTTCTCTTATCTCCAAAGGTCTCTTTAATTTTCCTGTAGGCAGTATCTATCTGATACCTTTTAGTATCTCCAGGATTCTTCCATGTATACAACCTTCTTTTATGATTCTTGCACCAAGTGTTAGCTATGATTAAGTTGTGCTCTGTGCAAAATCCTACCAGGCGGCTTCCTCTTTCATTTCTTAGCCCCAATCCATATTCACCTACTACGTTGCCTTCTCTCCCTTTTCATATACTCGAATTCCAGTCACCCATGACTATTAAATTTTCGTCTCCCTTCACTATCTGAATAATTTCTTTTATTTCATCATACATTTCTTCAATTTCTTCGTCATCTGCAGAGCTAGTTGGCATATGAACTTGTACTAC
Organism: Schistocerca nitens; assembly: GCF_023898315.1. Taxonomy (NCBI): domain Eukaryota; kingdom Metazoa; phylum Arthropoda; class Insecta; order Orthoptera; family Acrididae; genus Schistocerca; species Schistocerca nitens. Next base: position 332,472,188 of record NC_064619.1, read on the forward strand.
TGTAGTAGGTGTGGGCTTCGAATCTATCTTGGCCACAATAATGCGTTCACTATGCTGTTTGTAGTAGCTTACCCGTGTTCCTATTTTCCTATTCATTATTAAACCTACTCCTGCCTTACCCCTATTTGACTTTGTGTTTATAACCCTGTAGTCACCTGACCAGAAGTCTTGTTCCTCCTGCCACCGAACTTCGCTAATTCCCACTATATCTAACTTTAACCTATCCATTTCCCTTTTCAAATTTTCTAACCTACCTGCCCGATTAAGGGATCTGACATTCCACGCTCCGATCCGTAGAACGCCAGTTTTCTTTCTCCTGATAACGACATCCTCTTGAGTAGTCCCCGCCCGGAGATCCGAATGGGGGACTATTTTACCTCCGGAATATTTTACCCAAGAGGACGCCATCATCATTTATATCATACAGTAAAGCTGCATGCCCTCGGGGAAAATTAGGGCCGTAGTTTCCCCTTGCTTTCAGCCGTTCGCAGTACCAGCACAGCAAGGCCGTTTTGGTTATTGTTATAAGGCCAGATCAGTCAATTATCCAGACTGTTGCCCTTGCAACTACTGAAAAGGCTGCTGCCCCTCTTCAGGAACCACACGTTTGTCTGGTCTCTCAACAGATACCCCTCCGTTGTGGTTGTACCTACGGTACGGCTATCTGTATCGCTGAGGCACGCAAGCCTCCCCACCAAAGGCAAGGTACATGGTTCATGGGGGGGTATTTCTGTATACCAATCATTAATCTGCTGATACCAATCATTAATCTGCTGAATCGTCGACAGAATGCACATTCCAATTGAATAATCGATTGATTTCGTGCAAATTCCAGCATACAAAATGATTACCCTTGTGGTGAAGTCGCCATATTGCTAAAAACAAACAACAGTGGAGCTGTGTCAAAACTTTGAACCTTCCTCTACCCAGTGACATGCGCAATGGGTTTCTTTTATAGTTTGCCTGTAATAAACAGTTTAAATCTGATCTTTCTTCTTGAATCACCTCGGTATATTCTCACTTTTTTTTTGGATACAGAGCAAGTCATGAACAAACAGAAACGCAATGTTTTCCATTCTCCTCACAAATTTCACATTTGGAACCTAGATGGTTTTCCATTTCCGCTCTTCATATCCACACTGTTGTGGTCTTCATTCCTTTCTTCTAAGTTATAGAGGTTCAGCTGCTGCCATGTCTGTACATTTCTTATTCTATCTGCTCTTATCTCTTCTTTGTCTGCGAGAACTAAAAAACTCCTTTTTCATCCTTTTTTGACATCTTTCAACATCCATTGCTCACTACTGTAAATGCATTTCTTTATAATTCTTATTTTGTAACATTTAATTACTATCTCTGTCCTAATTCTTTTGTTCAATGTCCAGTTTATGGTCAGTATCAACTCACTGTATCGGGTAACTCGATCCGAGGACTAGCTTGCATCACACTGCTGACGACTTTATGAAAGAAATTACTTTGGCTTCAGGCGTAGGTATTTCAAGATATGTATTTGTACAATATCATGTACTTCGTAAACTCCACGCAGTAAAATTTGTTCCTATAGCCGATTAAAGTTACTTGATAGTTGATACTTCACGCGTTTGAGCTGGTTTCTTCCAGTCAGAGAGCTCAACATCTGGTCAGAACCTTTCGCTGTTGGCAAACTGCCGCAAAAATTGGTCAGTCGACTTCGAGTTCCTTATCCGACTTTCTTTCTTGATGTGTTTGGATCCCGAATCCTGGGTATGGCCCTCTTATTTCGTATTTCATCACACATGATAACCACACCAAAAATAACACGCTAGCACACCCAAACACACACACACACACACACACACACACACACACACACACACAACGGTGTTGACGACGTCATACAGACGTTTCATATACTGCGCTAACCAAACACTACTGGATCCTTCCGCACACGACGCGATTCAGCGTCAGATATACAGTTCTTCTAATCACAGGGACTGGTTTCGCACGACACTGCGTGAAGCCGAATTTACGAAGGCAGTGAAAGCTCCAGTTCATCGTTGCAGATAGGCTACAAGTCATAAATATAAACACCCAGGACAATCTACTTGCGTAGTGCAGTAGGTAGCAAACAAATCTACCGTGTAGAAGGTCGTAGGTTCGAATTTTGTCCAATGCAGCATCTTTTTTAAAATTTCTAAATCTAATCAAAAGACATTGATTATTATCTTTTTTCAGTTAACTAATTTAAACGTATGTTTTTTATTTCTAATGTTTTGCTGCGTCATATTTATCATTGACTTTTTTGTTTGCTCCTATTTTCCGTCCTATCATTTTTTTTTGGTCTGTAATCTGGCTGTGTCGCCTGTAATCTGCAACCAAGTGCCAAACAGGACTGCTCATCGGTTGGAAACACGGCAGCTCGTGTAGCCAGTATGAGAATTGTTTCAGGTAAACCATGATAGTGACAGATTGCACTTTGAAACTCACTGAAACTGAAATTTTTCTGTCTTGAGTCTGCTCGTGAAGGTTAGCTTTAATCGCCATGAACGAAGCGATCGTGATTTTAGTTCCGGCGCAGATTGTTTACCGCTCTTTTCTCGACTACATTGTACATGACGAGGTTGTGGCGAGTTTAAATTCAGGGCTACAAAACGCGTCGTCTGCCGCAGTTCAGTCGTTGGTCACTTAAAATAAACTGTCGAAAGAGCAGCTCACACTTCCAGCATGCCTCGCAGGGGCCGCGTGCAGCATTGCTCCGCGTTACACATCAACAGCACTTGTGAAGTGACCCTCCGTGTTGGTGTGTCGCCTGTAACCGAGCGGTAGCCAGCAGTCGATGTAACAACATTGTGGCGGCAAGTGCCAGACGTCAGCTGTCTAGTAATTTTAATCTGACTATACATTTACATGATAACATGATCATCTGCAGGAATAAGAAATAATATCCAACAATTTTTGTTTTGAAATGTAAAATTTTGAGCCTAGTCTTTCACTTTCTAACGGCATTGACAAAATATGTTCAAGAGTGGGCTAATGAATTGGGAAACGGCCTTGCCGCAGTGGATACACCGGTTCCCGTCAGATCAAGGAAGTTAAGCGCTGTCGGGCGTGGCCAGCGCTTGGATGGGTGACCATCTGGGCCGCCGTCATGCGCTGTTGCCATTTTTCGGGGTGCACTCAGCCTCGTGATGCCAAGTTAGGAGCTACTCGACCGAATAGTAGCGGCTCCGGTCAAAGAAAACCATCATAACGACCGGGAGAACGGTGTGCTGACCACACGCCCGTCCTATCCGCATCCTCAGCTGAGGATGACACGGCGGTCGGATGGTCCCGATGGGCCACTTGTGGCCTGAAGACTGAGTGCTTAATGAATTACACCCTCATCGAAGACTACTTTTGTTTTACTTAATAACGTTCCATCATCGTTTTAGTCGCATATTTCTGTATCTTTTGGTGTCTTAATAAAATGGAGTAGGCTACTTCTTAAGTGCCGTTTGTTACGTATTATCAGTAATGCGTGTGTGACTATCAAACTGAAGTCAGTTCTCCACGGGTTGTAGTACTCTTAGAGTAAAAAACATTATCTAGACCGAATCGTCCTTTCCTAAAAGGTAATATCGTTTTCGAAACATGAGTAAAAACGTAAGTTTGATTTGAAACTGTAAAACCTGTATCCAGGTGGGGAGAGGTTCAAAAAAGGGAGAATAAAAGTGATATCCAAACTAACAAACATAATGACCTTATCAGTAATGTGTTACGGATGCTCGTATATCAGGAGTAACTTTTTCACTGGCAAAATGGACTGACAATTCGACTTCGTGCGGTTCATGTGGATTTGCGCTATTTCAATAAAAATGGATAAGTACTACGCCAAGAGTGGTACGATTTTTGTTTCGGTAACAAGGTTGGCGCCACACTGGTTCGCTGGGTCGCTGTGCAGAAACAGTACAATCTCCCGGGTCCGTGACGGGGCGGGGAGTTCATTGCGAGCTGAGTTCTGGGCGAGGCCAACGGGCAACACAGGCCGCGGCGCGTACGTCACACCACGTGAGACTGCAGGTCTTACGAGTGCCTGCAGCAGTCTCCGGCAAGCGAGTGATTACTTCAGACAAGTTTAATAATTTTCAACTGGGCGTTTAAACGCATGCGAGCTCTCGACAGCACACGGCGAAGTTCCATCTTGAGTACCGTATTGATATCCCGTGGGTCCTGCACGGAGCCGACCGTTCGCGAAGTATGGTGAACAAGACCACTAATGTGACGTCAGAATTTGTTGCGGGGGGGGGGGGGGCGGCTCTGGAGTTGATGGCGGCGAAATGCGTGACGCGACAGGCAACAGCGGCCGAGGCAGCCCCTGTCCTATCGGCCAGAGTACACACTGCGCGTTGGACACGGTACTTTATGGCCTGAGGCGTAAAACTGTCGTTGGTGTGTGCATACAAAAACAGCGCTTCGATCAGGTACCGTAAACTCATTGTTTGCTAATTCTGTCCTCGATTGGCCACAATGAATGAACTGTTTTAATTCGCTGGATACACTGGCCAGCAGTAATCAGTTTACATGCCATAGTGAATGGTTGTGTAAATTCACCTAAACTGAGGTTGTTAACGTGTTGTGTCTTGTGTCTGATTCTGAATTGTTTTAGGTAAACAATTTCTCAGTGGTTAATTTTAGTCTAAAGTACTTGACTATATGACGAGTTTACCCAAAATTATTATGCACCAATCTACATGTGTAATGGAATCAGGTGGATGTTAATAGCAACCAAGTTGGAGCAAGTTTCCAACCCGGGATAATCGAAGTTCCTTATTCAACGGAAGATATTTTCCCTAAATGTTTCAGTTTTAGGGCTGTGCTGAATAATTGTCAGCTTCTGTCATCATTTTGAAGTCGGTATTAAATACTGATTTTACTACCATTAAACTGTATTTTGAAAATGGTATCATTTGTATGCATGGTCTCCTTTGCTTTTAAAATATTAAGCTGTTAAGTATATTGCTTAGAGCTTTGCATTTTCAGTTATTGATGCATTTGGTGGCCCAACTGTTAGTTACTTGAGCTAAATTTAAATGTGTTTCGATGAGAAGCTCTAAGGAAGATCAGACAAGTTATCATAACGTTCTGTACTTTAGAGGTTGTTGTTCTGAAACGCATACTTTAAGAGCTATGAGCAATTCTTGATCTTCCGCACTGTGAAACAAATCTCTTCCCGTATTTTGAGAAGTGGTAGTATGGACCAAACAAGAAAAAAAGTCCGGTAAACGTGGACTCTAAAATGCTTAGATTGAGAATTATGAGCACTTGTTCATTAAAAAAGTTGTGTCTCAAAGTAGCGAAGATAAACAAGTGCTCACAGCTCTTAAGGTGTGCATTTTACAACACATATTTACTTAACATCTTTCTCTTGTTTTGATCCATCCTACCATTTCCAAAAATTTGGAAAGCAAAGAACCTGCAGTAGAAGAGATTTGTTTCACTGTGCGGAAGGTCAAGAACTGCTCATAGCTCTTAAGGTATGCGTTTTAGAGCCCATGTTTACTTGACATTCCCCCATATGCCTGAATATTGACCATCACTTCTGAAACGCCCTTATATGTATCAGTTCACGCATTTGCAACTCAACTCAATCGGTCGGCCTCACCCTTCTGTCCTTCTGCCCATTCCCGCCACAGTCCTTTAGGAACTTATGCAGATTGAAAAAGAATGCAACTCGAAAGGAAGAGAGCCAAAAGAAACTAATGAAAAAGAGACGAGCATTGCTGTGAATCTAGAACCTGTATTTGAACGTTTTGTTACTATTAATAAAAACGTGTACATATGTTACTCAAGTAAAAAGGCGATGAGGTCTTATCTGTGTGCTATTTACGAACTGTTCCACGTGGCGAACCTGCTGCTCGTTTGCCGACCGGGGTGGCCGAGCGGTTCTAGGCGCTACAGTCGCAGGTTCGAATCCTGCTACGGTCGCTACGGTCGCAGGTTCGAATCCTGCCTCGGGCATAGATGTGTGTGATGTCCTTATGTTAGTTAGGTTTAAGTAGTTCTAAGTTCTAGGGGATTGATGATCTCAGAAGTTAAGTCCCATAGTGTTCAGAGCCATTTGAACCATTTTTTGCTGCTCGTTGCACAAGGTGTAACTGCTTCATACACGTCGTAAACGAAACCTGCCGTGTGCTGAATAATTTCTACTACCGCCAAAACTAGTGTTAGGAGATCTTCTTCCGACAGTGCATGACTCCTACCACCTCGACCTATCCACCTGTCACCGTCTTTCTGGTATAGATGTTCGCGGTGGCCATATACAAAACACACGATCATGTTGGTACCACATTTTCTGAAGCAAAATAACAGTGGCAAGTCTTCCAGTAATTCCACCGCTCCCTCTTGCACTAAGAATGTCGAAAATGTCCGACCCGTTAGGCGTTACGGAAGGACGTACGATCCAATAAGACGACCATCAACAATACCAGTCCACACATTAATACAGAACAATTGCTGAAATCCACGTGAATGTGTGCCGCAAAGATTTTTGTCATCCTACCTGTGGCTGCTTCGACAGTTCAAAACATTCTCCCTGGTGAAACGAGTTTCTTCTGTAAAAAGAAGGCGGAGTGGAAATTTGGGCAGTCGACATAGTGATGTAGAAACTACGTGCAGAAATTGGCACGTTGCGGGAAGTCTGCCGGAGTCATTGCATGTATGTTCTGTCGGTGGTAAACGTTGAGTTTATGGCCATGCAGAATACCTCAGGCGTTCGCATAGAGCACTGAGGCTATCCTGGAAACGCACTAGATAGAATCGTGTGCTGCTCAACCACTACATACAGCTGCAGTGTAAATTATCAGCATCTTATTTAGTTAGTTAGTTAGTTGCAAGTTCCATAGATCATTTGAACGATTCTTTTATCTAAATTATGTGGAACGAGTCAGTTTACAGAATATGTATACATGATTAGTGGTAACTTCAATGAACACATTATTGTTTTTAATCCTATTCATGCAACTAAATTTTCATTGATTTATTTGGTTTTTTTTTTACAGGCTACCATCTTTAAGAAGCAATTTATCAATGGAATAGAAAGAGTTGTCCAGATAACTACCTGTCAGACATTTTATTTTGTTGTTGCATATTGAACTCCTTTCTGAGTCACTGACAACTTTAACAATGGGTAATAAAGGCTATTTTTCTCTCCGATGTAGGTACGCACATCACTGTTCTTCTCAAATTGTGATGGATTAATTATGACAAATTTCATTAGCCAATATATGCATCGTAACAGCGCAGTTAAAATGCCTAGCTCCTAGCAGACGTATCTACAAGTCGTCCGTGGGTAAACACCACATACTATCCATACTGTTCGCTTTTGTGCAGCTAGTACTTTCTTCCCAAGTGATTTGTCACACCAGAAAGTTGTCCCGTATGACATTATTGAGTGGAAATACGCAAAATATGTCAGGAGGTTGATACGTTTGTTTCCGAAATTAATAAATATACGTAGAGCGAAAGTAGCTGAACTTAATTAATTGATAAGTGTGTAGTGTTGTAAGTAGACTGTTTATATGAGTGTATGTTGGCAGCGCGATAGAGTGCATTAATAACTCTGTCAGCGTTGTGCGCCCTCTGTAAGAGACTGCGTGGCTGGTCGGACTCGCAGTTAGAGGTGAATAGCCAGCAGTGATGGTGGTTGGTTGTTAATAGTTAGCTGTGATGGAGGTTAGAGGTCTGAAGTGTTAGCGCGAGCGGACGGTCTGGACGTATCCGTCATAGAGATTTTATGTTATTGACGATTATATAATGTTTTGAAACTATGTTACGGACGATTATATATTTTTTGAACTGGATGTCACATTATTAAGGTAAAATTTGCTAAATATATTGTTTGCTCTGCAGCATAATCTTTCCTTTGCTAACCACATGCCTATAAGTAGTTAGAGCCTACGGTAATTAGAATCTTTCATTTAGCTGGCTGTATTGGTGCTTGCTGCATCGCTGTAGTTCGTTTGATGAAGATTATCTGTGAGGTAAGTCACTTATGAAATGTGTGGGTTATTGTTAGGATTTCTTTTGATTCAGGGCAATTCTTTTGTGTTAATTATTTGCAGTCAGATTGCGTTGCGCTTGTATATTGTGAGCAATAAATGTATAGGACAGGATTGAGTTGTATTTGTCAGGAATAATTCTGTAGATCAGATATGAAATGATAAAGACAAGCAAAGTGACAGTACGTTCAGTTTCAGCAGCAGTTTCAGATTTAAATAACGTAGAAGTTTCACCTTCCCAGTTATTTCAGTTTAAGTAAGCGAAAAATATTAAGAAGTGTCAGTGCGTACTCTTCAAACGTGTAAAGCGCCATCCTGTATTTTCTCGGTCGTCCTTACTGCTCAATGTCGGGCTGACCTGCGAGCAGAACGGTGAAGCACTGATTGTACACAACGGACTGACTACGGCGTCCTCTTTTCGTTATGTGTACGTACCATGAAGCGGGAGATTTGAAAAGATCCAATCTTCAAACTTATTCTATATTCAAATTGTACATTTGCAGACATGGGTTCGTTATCAAGACTTTTTTTACTAAGTCGCCTCTGCAACACAAGTAATAGGAATTGTGAAACAGAGCGTTCACACACACATGCACGCACAGACACACGCACGTAGCGTTAGGGGTGACACACACACACACACATACGAGGAGGGACCCAAAAGAAACCGGACTCCGAGGGCGCTGCCACTCGTAGACGTAGTGCAGGGTTCTCACGCTAGATGGTGGTAGTAGTGACCTTCACGAAACAGCTGTGCAGACGGCTGAAGTGTAGACCTGAACGTGCAAGTGTGGTATTGTGTTCTGTGCATGGAGGTATACTCCTTATACCTCCATGGTTCTGTGACTGTTGGCGGGTTACCTCTGCGAAGTCATTATGGCAACTTTAAAAGAACAAAGAGAGTGTGTGAAATTTTGTTTCCTGCTTAAAAAAACTGCAACGGAGACACACCAAATGCTTCAGGAAGCTTTCCGGAGGACGCTATGTGCCGCACACAGGTTTTCGAGTGGTTGGGCGCTTTAAACGTGGGGAGATGTGTGTTGAAGACCAAGCTCGTTCTGGACGCCCTTCAACATCGCGAAATGAGGAGAACATTGAAAAGGTCCTCCAAAAGACCAACGAGGATCGTCGCCAAACGATCGACCAAATTTCAGCAGAGACAGGGATCAGTTGGAGCTCGTGCCAGCGGATTTTGAGTGAGGATTTGCACACGAGACGTGTTGCTGCTAAATTTGTTCCGCGCCTTGTCACACAGGAGCAAAAAACCATCTGCATGAATGTGTGTTAGGACTTGAAAACAGAGATTGCACGTGATCCAAACTTCTTGAACAAAGCCATTACAGGGGATGAGAGTTGGTGTTACGGGTATGACGCAGAAACCAAGCAAGCGTCAAGTCAGTGGAGGACTCCCAACTCTCCCAGACCAAAAAAAGCAAGGCAAGTGAGGTCAAATGTGAAGACGATGATCATTGTCTTTTTTGATGTTCGTGGAATTGTGCAACGAGAATTCGTACCCCCTGGCCAGACTGTTAACCAGCACTTTTACTTGGATGTTTTAAGGCGTCTACGAGAGGATGTGAGGGGGAAACGCCCGGAACTTTGGCGATCAGGTGACTGGTTTCTGCATCACGACAACGCTCCAGCACACACGGCTGTACGAGTGACCCACTATTTGGTATCTCAGAGGTGGTCTGTCGTTCCCCACGCTCCGTATTCGCCGGACCTAGCCGTATGCGACTTTTTCCTACATCTACATCTACATCCATACTCCGCAAGCCACCTGACGGTGCGGTGTGTGGCGGAGGGTACCTTGAGTACCTCTATCGGTTCTCCCTTCTATTCCAGTCTCCTATTGTTCGTGGAAAGAAAGATTGTCGGTATGCCTCTGTGTGGGCTCTAATCTCTCTGATTTTATCCTCATGGTCTCTTCACGAGATATACGTAGGAGGGAGCAATATACTGCTTGACTCCTCGGTGAAGGTATGTTCTCGAAACTTCAACAAAAGCCCGTACAGAGCTACTGAGCGTCCCTCCTGCAGAGTCTTCCTATTTCCGCGAATGAAAAAAACGCTAAAAGGGGAGCGTTATGACGATGAGGAGGCGGTAAAAACAGCTTCGCCAAGGGCACTGGACAATATCAAACTTGAAGAGTTTCAAACATGCTTCCGACAGTGGGAAAAGAGACTTGACAAGTGCATCGCATGTAATGGAGAGTATTTTTAAGGTGACTGAAGTAATTTTGTAAAGAGGTTTATCAATAAATTTTTTATGACAGCAGTCCGGTTTCTTTTGGGTCCCCCCTCGTACACACAGATAGCGTTAGGGGTATATTGTTTTGGAATATGTGCAAGTGTGCGTGTGTGAAACTGAGATTGTGAGGTAGAGAAGGCCTGGATGTGAAGAAAGGATACAAATATAGTGTAGTAAAACAAAAGATCAGTGACGCTCTGGAAGTAAGAGTATTACCGGACGATATTGGAAATGAGCGTATTGCGCCGATAGCAGATGCTGGCGCCGGAGCGCTTTGTCACGCAGAGAATCAGCTCGCCGTTGTCTGCAGGGCGGAATGTTCGGACAACGCTGGCTGGCTGGCTGGCTGGCAAGGGGCGGTCGATGACAAGGCGGCGGCCACGGCGAGACGCGAAACTTCATATCCAGGTTAGCTGCCGAAAGCCGCTTACCGAAGCCAGCAAAGAGAAGCAATGAGGGTATAAAGGCGCAGGGAGCCAGCAGAATATCCTCCAAAGTAGAAGAGTTCCTAAACATTTTCCTTCTTGAACAAACAGGCGAGAATCCAGTCTGAGCAAGCAAGCAAGCAGAAGCCCCACTGCTGCCGTCTTTGGGGCGAAAGGGCTTCACTCCAGGGCTGCCCAGAGCCCACAGCAGCCGATACGAAACACTCAGTTCACACAGCGGGCGACGTTGTTGTCTGATCACTGCTGGTCTACAGTTTCAGAACAGAAGGCCTAATCAGGAATGTGGTATGTCTGCTCAAGTGAGTACTGCGCGATCAATGCACTACGCACCATCAACGCATATACGTACGACAGTTTCATGTTCTCATAGTGCTGCTTGTTTAAACGTGTCACTAGCCGATGATAAACGTGTTGAATATATGTTGGTCATTATGCAGCGTGATTAAGTATTGTTACGCGATTTCATAAAGCTGTATTTCACCGGCATTAAACATAAGAGCAAGATGTTACCACCACCTGACAGAAGAAAATTTAAACGAAAAATTCGAAGAATTGAATACAGAAATTTTCGTTAGCTCCAGAAAAAAAACACCATGTATGACAGTTGACTTATCCGCAGAAATCTTTGGAATGTTTGACACAAATGAAAGTGCCATTTCAGTCTGGTCTTGTGTTTCGTCCCATCAACATGCTCCTAGTGCATAAATCGGAAATTCTTCTGCATTCTATAATTTTGATGCAGTTAATGTCCTCGTGTAACACTGACATGGTTAAAATGATTAATATTTGACGCATGTCCTGTAATTAATGTCCAACTTATTCTGAAGAGTAGCGACAGCCTTTTCAGTAGTCGCAGGGGCAAGAGTCTGAATGAATGACTCATCTATCTTTGTAACGTTGTACAATACGGCATTGCTGTGCTGGTACAGCGAACGTCTGAAAACAAGGAAAAACTATAGACATTATTTTTCTCCCTGTCGAGCGTATGTAGCTCAGCTGCTGGTTGATGATGATGGTACACTCTTCGATAAAATATTCCAGAGGTAAAACAGTCTCCCATTCGGATCTCCGGGCGGGAACTACTCAGGAGGGTGGGTAGTGATCAGAAAAGAGAAAACTGACATTCTACAGGTCGGAGCGAAGAATGTTGGATCATTTAATGGCATTTAAGGTTAGAGACTTTAAAAAGGGAAATAGATAGTCTGAAGTTAGGTACAGTGGGAATTAGTGAGTGCGGTGGCAGGAAGAAGAGGACTTCTGGCCAGCTCCGTGGAGAGTTATCAACACAAAATGATATACAGATAACACAGGAAAAGGCGTAATAACGAATAAGAAAATGAGAATGCGGGTAAGCTGTTGTGAACAGCGTAATGAACGCATGATCGTAGCCAAGATGATAAGAAGGCAAAACACAACACAATAATACAAGATTACATGCCAACAAGCTTCGCAGATGATGAAGAGATTGAAACAATGTATGGTAAGATGAAGGAAATTAATCAGATAGTTAAGGCAGACGAAAATTTATTTGTTATGGGGCACTGGAATTCGATAGTAGGGACAAAAAGAGAAGGAGAAATACGCACACCCGGTCATGCTGAGCGCCATAGACACACTGTCCAGCGAGTGCAGCAAGGTGGAGGTTTCCTGCTGTTTTGGGGTGGCTTTATGTGGGGCCGACGTACGCTGCTGCTGGTCATGGAAGGCGCCGTAACGGCTGTACGATACGTGAATGCCATCCTCCGACCGAGAGTGCAACCATATCGGCAGCATATTGACGAGGCATTCGTCTTCATGGACGCCCCCATCGTGCACATCTTGTGAATGACTTCCTTCAGCATAACGACATCGCTCGACTAGAGTGGCCAGCATGTTCTCCATACATGAAGCCTATCGTACATGCCTGGGATAGATTGAAAAGGACTGTGTATGGACGACGTTACCCACCAACAACTCTGAGGGATCTACTCCGAATCGCCGTTGAAGAGTGGGACTATCTGGACCAACAGTGCCTTGATGAACTTGTGGATAGTATGCCACGACGGATACAGGCATACATCAATGCAAGAGGACGTGCTACTGGGTATTAGAGGTACCCGTGTGTACAGCAATCTGGACCTCCAACTCTGAAGGTCTCGCTGTATGGTGGTACAACATGGAATATGTGGTTTCCATGAGAAATAAAAATAGCGGAAAAGATTTTTATGTTGATCCCTATTCCAGTTTTCTGTACAGGTTCCGGAACTCTCGAAACCGAGGTGATGCAAAACTTGTTATGGTCTGTGCAGTAGAACATTGGCTGGAGGAAAGGAACGAAAGGGGAAGATTCCTCGTAGAAGTCTGCACAGCACATAATTTAGTCATAATGTAATCATCGCTAATTCTTGGTTTAAGAATCATGAAATAAGTTTGTATACATAGAAGACTGATTATGTAGCTGTAAGGCAGAGTTTTCGAAACCATATTTTAAAATGTGAGACATTTACAGAGGCGTGCGTGGACTCTGATCATAATTTGTAAGTTCTGAACTGTGGATTAAAACTGAAGAAATCGCAAAAAGATGGGAAATTAAGAAGATGGGACCTGGATAAATTGAAAGAACTGGAGTGTGCTGACAATTTCAGAGAAAGCATTAGGGAAAGTTGGAATGACACAGGGAAAAGGAATACAATAGAAGACGAATTGGTAGCTTAGAGAGATGAAATAGGGAGCCAGAAGAGGAACACGTAGGTAAAACGACAGGGCCTAGTATACGAGGGTAATCCCAAAAGTAAGGTCTCCTATTTTTTTATAAATACATAGACCAATTTATTTCTACAGTGGTTTACATCAGTTTACAGCTTGAACATTTAGCTATTTTTCGACATAATCACCATTTCTGTCGATGCACTTTTGTAAACGCTGTGGCAGTTTTTGTATGCCCATGTCATACCAGCTCGCCGCCATGCTGTTCAGAAAGTTATAAACCTTTCCTTTCAACTCGTCGTCGGAGCTGAATCGCTTTCCGTCCAAATGTTCTTAAAAGAACAGGTGATAGTCACTGGGCGCCAAGTCAGGACTATAGGGTGGGTGGGTGATTATGTTCCACTGAAACTGTTGCAGGAGAACAACGGTTTGCCGAGAAATGTGTGGGTGAGCACTGTCATGGAGAATGTGTACGCTCTAGCTCAACATTCCCCTACTCCATTTCTCAATTGCCCGTTTGAATTTTTCAGAGTCTCACTGTACCTGTCAGAGTAATTGTAGTCCCAGCGATTCAGCTCAGGTGAAAGAAGAGGTTCACAACTTTCTAAACAGCATGGCGGCGAGCTGGTATGACATGGGCATACAAAAACTGCCTCAGCATCTACAAAAATGCATCGACAGAAAAGGTGATTATGTCAAAAAATAGCTAAATGTTCAAGCTGTAAACTGATACAAACCATTGTAGAAATAAACAGGTCTATGTACTTATAAAAAATAGGAGATCTTACTTTTGGGATTACCCTCGTAAATCTCTGATAACACAGGAGATGTTGAATTTAACTGGCGAAATGATAACATATAAAAATACAGCAAATGATGTAGACGAAAGGGAATACAGAGGTCTAAAAATAGGATAGACAGAAAACATAAAATGCAATGCAGGAATGGTTGGATGTCAAATGCAAGGCTGTAGAAGGATGCATAGAGCGAAAGATAGATGCCGCCTATAAGAAAATTAAACAGACCTTTGGAGAAGAGCGATGCAATTGTATCTATATCAAGACCTCAGATGGCAAGTCAGTACTAAGCAAAGTCGGTGAAAACGGAAAGAAGGAAATAAACTTAAGAATATTATAGAAAGGGAAGAGTAATTAAGTGAAGTTGAGATGGAAGATAGGATCCTACCAGAAAAATTTAATAGAGCATTGAAAGACTTAAGTGGAAAGAAGTCCCCTGGATTAGACGACATTTTCTCAGAAATACTGAGATCCTCGGGAGAGACAATCATGACAAAATTATTCCACCTGGTTTGCAAGATATATGGGACAGACGGAAGAACGTAATGATTATAAGTAGGAAGATACATGCTGACAGACGTGAATATTAACGAACTATCATTTTAATAAATCATTCTTGCAAAATACCGACAATGGCAGATGCAAACCTCAGGGAAGATCGAATTTGGGTTTCGGGCAAATATAGGAACACGCGAAACAATATTGATCCTACGATTTATCCTAGGAGACAGATTAAAGAAAGGCGGATCTATGCTTATAGCATTTGTCGACACAGAGAAAGCTTATGACATTACTGACTATACAACAGTCACTAAAATTTTGAAAATAAGGATAAAATACTGGAGCTAAAGGTTATTTACAATTTGTAGGGAAACCAGAGTGGAATTAGAAAAATCGAAGGATGTGAAAGGGAAACCGTTGTTGAGAAGGGAATGATGTTTGGTTGGTTGATTTGGGGAAGGGGACCAAACAGCGAGCACGCCCGGGTTCCCGGGTTCGATTCCCGGCGGGGTCAGGGATTTTCTCTCCCTCGTGATGACTGGGTGTTGTGTGATGTCCTTAGGTTAGTTAGGTTTAAGTAGTTCTAAGTTCTAGGGGACTGATGACCATAGATGTTAAGTCCCATAGTGCTCAGAGCCATTTGAACCATTTGAACCAAACAGCGAGGTCATCGGTCCCATCGATTTAGGGAAAAATGGGGAAGTCAGCCGTTCAAAGAAACCATCGAGGCATTTGCCTGAAGGGATTTAGGGAAATCACAGAAAACCTAAATCAGAATGGCCGGACGCGGGTTTGAACTATCGTCCTCCCGAATGCAAGTCCATTGTGGTAACCACTGCGCTACTTTGCTCGGTGAGAAGGGAATGAAAAAGGGTTGCAGCGTTTCCGATGTTATTCACTCTGTACTTTGTAAGATGAACATCAGCAAAAATAAAACGTTGATCATGGAATGTAATCGAATTAAATCAGGGAATGCTTAGGGAATTAGATTAGGAAATCAATCACTAAAATTAGTGAGAAGTAGAGGGGATATAAAGTGAAGACTGACAACAGCAAGAAGAACATTTCTGAAAAAGAAGAATTTGTTGACGCCGAATATAAATGTAAGTGTTAGGAATTCTGAAGACTGGGTCGGTGGATCGAATAACAAATGAGGAGATACCGCACTGAATCGGGAAAAAAAGAAATTTGTGGCACGAAGTTGACTAAAAGAAGAGATCAGGACACATCTTGAGGCAACAAGGAATCGTCAATTTGTAGTGAATGGAAGTGTAGGGGTAAAAATTGTAGAGGGTGACCTAAGCATGAATATAGTAACCAGATCCAAATAGAGGTAAGTTGTAGTAGTTTTCAAAGATGAAGGTGCCTGTGTAGAATAGACTAGCGTGGAGAGGTGCATCAAACCAGTTTTCGGACTGCAGACGGCAGCTCAAAATGGTTCAAATGGCTCTGAGCACTATGGGACTCAACGTCGGAGGTCATTAGTCCCCTAGAACTTAGAACTACTTAAACCTAACTAACCTAAGGACATCACAAACATCCATGCCCGAGGCAGGATTCGAACCTGCGACCGTAGCGGTGCAGACGGCAGCAACAACAACAATTACACCAATATAACTTTCCACAAAATTTACTTTGTGGTAAACTCAAAATGAAAGTCAGTACTGTCATAGCTTAGTTTTACTTGCAATTCCACAAGAATGATTTTGTGTTAGGTCAAGGAGTCATCCGAGAGTACACGGAGATGACAGATGAATAACAGATGTGGCGAGGTGTAGGAAAGAGGAAATAAACTGTATTAGTTCCATGGAAACCTGAATGACTGATTTTGTTATGACTTCTGACATCGAGAAGCTCACCTTAAAAACACTATTGAACACTTCAGAAGAGCACACTGGTCTCTTTGGAGAGTTGCATTTAGTGTAAAACTGGTAACAGACGTTCATGTGTCTTTGCACCGCTGACGTAAACCATGATAGTGAAGTGGTCAGTATGTGTCAGCTGTACGGAAAAATCTTAGAAAGATGAGTCGACGTAGATTCATGACGTACTGGTAAAAATGGGCTATCGTGTTTTGATGTATCCATGATCACGCCGTGAAGTAATTTCCCCGATGTTGGTGTATCGTGTCCAGGGTGTCTGCAAGGAATGGTGGGCTACGCTCCACCATGTGATGCGGTGTAAAAACCGAAGGGACTCGAAGACAAGTGCCACGACTTGTAACTGACAATGTGTTTCAACCCACAGCAATTGGTGCAGTCAGGGAATGTAGGTTCATCTCAATCGGTTTACAAGCGAACATTGGGATAGGAATTGCATGTAATAGACATTTGAAGTGGGGGTCTTGCAAAAGGGCCAATGTTTGTAGTGGGACATAAAGCCGCACCTCTTGAATGGGGCAAACTACATAAACTGGACAGTAACTTACTTGAGACTTGTACCGGGTTCCGAAAAGTCGCGTTTTTGCCTCTTTTCAAATGATGCAATGCATCGACCGCTGCGACGTCGCAATGATGCGTTTACCTTGCACTGTGTGGAGAGTGTGGTTCAGGCTGGAGGTTTATCTGTGATGTTTTTGGGGAGTTACCGTAGACGTGAACGAGGATGTTTATTTCAGTATTCTCAGTAGCCGAGAGTTGCCCTTTCCTCTGCACCTTCATGATGGGTGTGCTGTGGACGCTCCCATCTTCGAAGAAGACAACGTCCTTGTTCAGAGGGCTGGACGCATGCGTTCCTTATTTGATGAACACTTCAGGCATCCTACCGCACTTCGACTGGCCCAACAAATTACCAGACCGTAAGACCACAGAAAACGACTATTTTGAAAATAGGTGAAAAGGAACAGTCAACATTCCAGCAATTTGGGAGCTCTGTGGTAACTAATCATCAATGAGTGGCTTTCGTTCGATGTGATATACCTAAAGGAAATTGTGGACTGCCTCTATCTTCATGGCTAGAGGCGGTGTCACACGTTATTAGTCTTCTGGGGCGTTGATAATTTTTTTTATGCGCTCATTCCTGAAGTATTATCCCGAGTTATTTTCCTGTGTTGGAACTACAGACGGAGTTCCAATCAGTTGTAGGTTAAACGCAGGTCGTTAGTGTTATTTATTTTCAGTCCGGGTGCCACATCTAGGGAGTTATCTGTGTACACTAAATTACTCCATATCAGTGATCGGACTGACTTTTCAACGTTGTCTCCCAGGTTGAAGCGACGTCGGGGACCCTCATCTCCTTTACATAGCAGTTGATTGAGTTAGTCTGAGTCCGTCATTTAACAGTTTATTGTCCGACAATAAGACAGTGGTGAGAGTTGATCCGTGGTTGCCGGTTAAGAGTCCCCGAACCGAAAGTGGTACTGTTATGTAACTTAGCGAGATTGAGCGCGTCGTAAATAACCTGGAGTGCGTGGATCACGATTCGGTTGTATTTTGGCAATTTTACTAAGGTGCACGGAACGGAAAAGGATCATTGCAACAGTTCTTTTCCTGAGATATCGATTGTCGCCATAAAAAGTACACACTTCGGTACAAAACAAGCATAATTACGTCAACAGCTCGGCAAATCAAAAGTGCAAGTGCTGACCATCAAAAGGAATTGTTGATCATCTTCATTACATCACTTGCTGGTTGCTGAGGCCGTTGTTTCGATGCCGTAAACTCTGCATGAAGTACTGAAGATGTTCACGTTACGGGGACAACATTCGCAGACCGATCAACCGCCGTGTCATTCTCTGCTGTATGGCCTCATTTGAATGTGATATGGAGGGGCGTGGGGTCAGGTTAGCACTCCCCTGATCGTTGTCGACCTTGCAGATCTCAGAGTCGCTACTTCTCGTTCAAGTAGCTCCTCAGTTGACATCACGAAGCTCAGTGGAACCCGTTCCATTCCTCCCACCAAGGGAAAATCCCTGACACAGCCGGAAACTGAACCCGGATCCTGCTCATGGCAATCAGCCACGCTGACCACTCAGTGACGTAGGGTGATCTCAAAAAGGATATCGTGTGTAGTATTTTATCCAACATGATTTGTAGATGGT
Organism: Schistocerca nitens; assembly: GCF_023898315.1. Taxonomy (NCBI): domain Eukaryota; kingdom Metazoa; phylum Arthropoda; class Insecta; order Orthoptera; family Acrididae; genus Schistocerca; species Schistocerca nitens. The sequence goes on from NC_064619.1 coordinate 332,490,918, forward strand.
AACACAGTGAGATAGAACAGCTTCAAAATACCGAGTGTTTCCAAAAGGTGCATCCAGTTTCAGAAAATCATCGTGGGGCAGATTATCACTTATACATCGACACTGAAAGTTTATCTTTGCGGCAGTCGCACATTGTCAGTTCGTGTGATTAGTGCTACGAGCCTGCACAATGCAGCGTAGGACTGTACAAGAACCAATTATCTGGATATATTGGAGATCTGGACTTTTACAGCTATATTAACACATAGGAAATCTGACTGTTCCACAGGGTGTGGTACCACCGATGTGGCACATGCATATAAGCTTAACGCGACCAATGACAATTGTATATTGCCTACAATATAGCTCAGCATTGTTGCTAACGGGAGCCACATGTCGACAACATTGCCGGCTAGTGTTGCTCTGCAGCGTTTGCGGCACGTAGGGTGTAACGGGTATAAGTGCAGATATTTTGATATGTAATATCTTAATATGTACACATATCAAAGTGTTGGCTTTTTCTTCTCTTTATGAAACAGTCTTCCCAAAAACACATCACGTAATTTACTATACGATGTTTTCTGCAGGATCGTAACAGACCACTGAGTTCATTAACCTTTTCAGTATAGACTAACCGTTTTGCGTCCACGCTTCAACGTCCGACCTGCTGTCCAGGGGAAAGTAAGCATTAATGACTTGCTGTTGCTACATGTGCTTGGAGGTACTAACCAACCCAAAAACATTCGACTTGTAATACCTGCCATTATTACTCTGCAAATGACGTAAATACTTACGTAATGTTGTTCAGTACACAGCCTTCAGTCAACAACAGAAATATCTGCACCTATAAACATTACACCCTGTATATTTCTGAGGCAGGAGTGTTTACACAGACCACAACACTGCCATGAAACAGATGGAAGTGAGCTACTGGAAGTGAGAACAGCTCTTGGGCATTTGTAGTCCACAAGGAAAAAATTTAACAAGATAAAGAGAAATTGGGCTTTGTGTGTGTATGTGTGTTTTTTTAAGTAAGAGAAATGCTTCCCAAACTTTACAATTAATGTTGGACCCCACGTTTCCAGAATATCGAAACACTATTTAAATTTATTGTAACAGAAGTTGATGCAAGCAATGGTAAGACCAAAGCCAATATGAAAGATTGTATACCAGTTGACAACCTGACTGGCTATCATCCTTCGATCTTTGGTTACTGATGATTCATGTTGAAGTTCGATGTACCTATTTAAAGTACACTTCTCAGTGATATGACTCTTTGTACCAGATTTTGCAACTGTTTGATAGGAGAACTCGAGGAATCAAATGTTTATGTTAAGATTTTACTCTGTCACATTTAAATGAGTTATTATTATTATTATAATTATTACTAGTATTCATCCTTGCCTTTCCCGTTAAGGGGTCGGAATTGTTTATGAAACTGCAGTAAATGTTGGTGACTGTTGGTGGCTGGATGTCTTTCCTAACGCCACCACTCCCCTGTGACAGAACGTGTGTACCTCATCCTTCTGCGTCTAGAGTAAATCACATGTTCAGGTGTGAGTGGTTTTTCCAAATGTTTGCGTAACGTGTATCTGAGGTAGAAGAGGGGCACCAGCCCGGTATTCACCTAGTGGGATGAGGCGAACCGCCTAAAAACCACATCCAGGCTGTCTGGCATCCTGGTAGTTAATCCTCCAGGCGGATTCGATTTGCGGCTGGTGCACCACCCATCCGCAAATGGGCACTTACACGAGCTCGGATATCTGGATGGGTGTACGGTGAGAGAGTATAACTATTTGCAGTGTTACGGCTCACGAAGAGTAATATACACGAAAACAGTAATTAAGAAAAAAGGAAAGTTGGCAAGCCGCTGGCCGTGGAAATGGAACATACAGGATAAAGCCTAAAACGGCTAGTAGACTTATCCTATGTAAAACAGAATTATTCTCACTGTTCCAGATCTCCTACTACAACGATCCAACTGGAACGTCCTTTTTCTGACCGCTGCCTTTGTATACACGATGATTCAGCTGCCCCTACCTGCAGGTTTTAAGCACCCTGCAACGCCTTCAAACACTTTGCTTCAGAGTTTCATATCCTCTCTCTCAGTGAGTGCAAGCTATTAGAACTACAGAAAAAGTGAATAGGACATCTTTGTAGGAAATCTAGTGTAGTTAAATTTTGTACTGGGATAGATTTCGCTGGAGGCCACAGTTTTCAAGTTATTCAAGAAAAATGCGTTTAAAGATCACTATTGAACGTTTCTCTTGAATAATTCAAAAACTACGGCCTCTAGCGAAAACGTATTCCAGTACAAAACTTAACTACATTAAATTTCCTACGAAAACGTCCTGTTCTTTTTTCTGTAGGACTAATAGTCTGCGAGTAGTGAATGAGAGAATATGAAAATCTTTTGCGTGGGATTAGTAGGCATTGTGGGTGCATAAATTCCTTAGACAGGGTCAGCTGAATCGCGTTGCATAGAAATTTCTATGTTCTGTAGCTCTTTCCATAGATGTATGTATCAAATTTGTTTGCCGACTTATGCATTCTGGTAGGCAACAGACAAGTCGAGTGCCTTTATGTAAATACATCAACTTTTCGAATTGAAGCGAAATAATATTATTTTACCGGTCAGATTAAGTGATTTGGCTCTGCAGCGCTGTCGGCAAGAGAAAAAAGAAGCAAGACTGAGTGAGAGGGAAGCATTTGTAGACAGATTTGATCCGGCCACTGGACAACACTGGCAACGCCTAGAATATACCATGGCGACTACTTGCAGCAGTCCGCAGCTCGTGGTTGTGTGTGTTAGCTTCCCACGCCCGGGTTCCCGGGTTCGATTCCCGGCGGGGCCAGGGATTTTCTCTGCCTCGTGATGACTGGGTGTTGTGTGATGTCCTTAGGTTAGTTAGGCTTAAGTAGTTTTAAGTTCTAGGGGACTGATGACCTTAGATGTTAAGTCCCATAGTGCTCAGAGCCATTTGAACTTGCAGCAGACTGCTCTGTCAGCAACCTAATGCAGCAAGTCCAGCCACGCTCGTAAAAATATGGGACAAGTCTGACTGTGGTCTGAGTGTTTGTCGTTTGTCCAATGGAGTATGTAATTAACATTTGTGGAAGGTAAACGGAAACACTGATTCCCAACGTAATTGTCAAAGTTACATCAAGATTTTATGTGTGTGTTAGTAAAAGATGTCTTTGTAAACGGATTGTTCTTTCCAAAATAAAATTAAAAAAGAACGTTATAGACCTATATGTAACTTAAAATTTACTCCCTACTTTCATCTTCAATTCATGTGAAACAGTGGGTCCCAATCTGGGTGTAATTACCCCTTGTGCTTCGGTCAAAAAACTAAATTAATTTTAAAATATCATTATTATCATCACTGAATCGTAAGACTGTAATAATCTTTACCTAAGGTACCAATAATTAAATTTTCTCAAATATTAGCATTAACACGCGACACGATGTGGTGGAGGTTACAGGTTGTGAAACGAATGTATAAACAACATCTTTTCACATGGTCCACCCACTACACAAAAACTCTGTGCTTTGTACCGTGCTTCTATTGCACTAAAATTGAAGCATATACGTAACATAGGATGCATAGCAAGGGAAAGATAACTGCCATCTATAGGAAAATTAAAGAGACATTTGGAGAAAAGAGAACCAAATGCATGAATATCAAGAACTTCCCGAGTTGTATGTAATTCCCAGAACAGACCAGAAATTGCTTCATTACTCACTTTGAAACAATAAACGAACTAATTCACAGCACAACGTAACTATATAATGGCTACTACACTGCTGTAGAGTCCATACTTTATAATTATTATTACTATGATTATTAATGGCAGTGGTCAGACACAAACAATTCATAGCCTGAAGTCTTCCAATTTCTGCTGGTTTAGAAGTGAGGTGTCCAGCAATTAAATTATTTACAAAAAGTAACCATATGTACAATGCACACATTTCAATTTGGTTTATTTTAAGTGGGGAAACAGAGTGTGTGTGTGTATGTGTGTGTGTGTGTGTGTGTGTGTGTGTGTGTGTGTGTGTGTGTGTGAGTGTGAAGCAAATGTCGCTAGAGAGAGGTGTGGTGCAGAGGAAGTATGTTTTGTAACAAGTGTCTACCCTCAATGTGGAAAGTTAGCTTACTTTCTGAGAATGAGTTGTAACTAGCATTCACGATGCGCTGGCAATGAGAATTGCATCACCATTCTATAAAAGAAAAGTTATTAGAAATAAGCAATACCAATTGAGTCAATAGCTACTGGTTTAATAAACACGTACAAAAACTAATATCAGTTATCTTCCATCATTTTAAAAATGAAAGTGTTGAAATAACATTCATTCTAAAATTTAGTTAGAGGCTAATGTTGATGATGGTGGGGGGAGGGAATACTAGCCATTGTCTGTTGGCACTCAGGGACAGTGCTCTGAGAAAGGTTGGTAACCACTAATGAACAAGATATTATCTTGTGAAATCGGATTTTCTTTCTGAACACCGCGTATTCAAGAGCGAACGAAAATAGAGAATACTAGCCCTAGAAGTGTACATCAGGGTCACTCTGACCGTGGAGTTTCTTGTTTGTTACCAAGCATGTCCCACTGCAACATACAAGCTCACTGCAACCAATGTAAATTCAGCATTGAATGAGAACTAGTAAAGGACGGATTTCGAAGTAGTGAGTCATTTTTATTCAATTAATTTGACTGAAATATGTGTTGAAGTGTTACTGTGACCCTGGA